>NC_143021.1:180142344-181499844 GCF_055824585.1 Amblyomma mixtum | reverse complement strand
AGAAGATTTGATTTCCGGCTCTTGTAGAGCTGTAACTTCGCTCGCTGCGTCCACTATTCCCCACCCTTGCCTCCTTACACTTGAGCGAAAGTAGCTTGTCTAGTCTCAATTCCCTGACTCAGCTCTTAACATTT
Organism: Amblyomma mixtum; assembly: GCF_055824585.1. Taxonomy (NCBI): domain Eukaryota; kingdom Metazoa; phylum Arthropoda; class Arachnida; order Ixodida; family Ixodidae; genus Amblyomma; species Amblyomma mixtum. The sequence goes on along the minus strand of NC_143021.1, from coordinate 181,499,710 downwards.
GCGCTGTGTGTCACGGTCAACGGTCAAGAACGTAGTGCCGTAGTGCCCTCCCTCATGTGTATATGTCCGCTTTGCGCTGAGCGGGTTGTCATGACGATTTAAGAAATGAGAAAGAAATAAACAGCGGGCTGCTTCCTGAACCCCACGATTCTTCAGCTTCATTTTAACATAACGCCACGAGATGAAAGTGACACATAGTGCACATTTACAGATTCAGCGACGCCACTCTCCCTGGGGATCTTCGGCCTCAAGCGCAGGCGCTGATTTGGGACGTCCGTCAGTCTCTGCATGGGCAGCTTCTCCGCTGGAAGCATTATGATGAGAACGTGACTGTGGTCCACGACTGGAACTCCACCTCTCTTGCACTGCAGTACTTCGACAAACCAGCCGGAGAGGACTACGACGGCGAATCAGGTACGTATACGCGCGGATAGGCACCCTGATAAACACTTCTCTGAAAACAGTTCCCGTTAGTCCTAGAGTTTCCCTGCGGACACTCAAGTTGGAGTATATGTCACAGGAAGTGAATCAGTTCATTAAACCCCAAAGTTCTAACTTTCTCTGATAGCCCGGTGGCTGCAAGATTTGTTCCTGTTCCTAAATCCAGTGACACTTGAAATGGGTGCAAATACAGGGTCTGTTCTGAAAGTAGTAGGACTGGTTTTTTCCTGGGTGAACGGTCGGACGAGAGGTGTTTTGCGCGTGCAGGATCGTTGAAGGGGGATATTGGGAATGCTGGGTAAAATGGGCAGTCGGCTCTCGGCCGTTGAAGAGAGGAGGTCGCTTGTACTGTGAACCCCTGTCAAAACGTCTCGTCACGCAGAATCTTCGAGCGTTTACTGGATCAGCGATACGCGATCAAATTTTGAGTAAATCTTTGTAAAACGGGCAGAGAGACTCACAAAATGATTAAGGAGGCCTACAGTGACGCTTCCATGGGTAGATCAGGTGTTGTTTGAGTGGCACAAGCTGTTCCAAGAAGGTAAGGAAAGAGTGGAGGAAGGCGACCGCTCCAGACGCCCTTGGACCAGTAAGACCAACGAAAATGTGTAGCGAGTGAAACATTTACTTAACAAACAGTGATCATAGAATGAGTATCAGAATGATTGCTGATGACTTGAGCATTCCTCAAACCCACGTTAAAGAACCCCAGGTGGTCGAAATTTCCGGAGCCCTCCACTACGGCGTCTCTCATAGCCTTAGTCGCTTTGGGACGTTAAACGCCATAAACCAAACCAAACCAAACCAAACCAAGTTTTTGAGATCGTGACAGAAAACTTATCCATGAGGATAGCGTGCGCGAAGTTGGTGCCGGGAGTGTTGTCAGAGGAGGAAAAGGCAAACCGGTAGGATCTTCTTCATCATGTGAATGAGGACCCCGATTTTTTGCCCAGCACAAGGCGGCAACGATGCCTCAGCCCCCTACAGCCTCGACTTGGCCCCGCCAGACTTTTTTCTATTCCTGAGAATAAAATCGACGCTTAAGGGGGAACATCACGGATCGGTAGAGGTGGTTCAGCAGGCCGTGACAAGGGAGGTAAATAGCATTCCGGTCCAGGCGTTCCTGGATTCGTACGAAAACTGTAAAACTCATTGGCAGCAGCGTGTAGGTTCGGAAGGGTGCTACCTTGAAAAATTGTAATGGTTTGTACTATTCCCTTGAATAAATTTTGTTTAAAAAAATGAATCCTACTACTTTCAGAACAGACCATGTATGTCGCCCCATTTCACCTACCTGGGCTCAATCGAATATCAGTGAAAATATCCTGAAGCTCCTCGTAACAATCATTGGTAAAAACAATCTAATTGTTTCTAAAATGCGGCTTTAGGAAAAGGCTACGAACTACAACCCAATGATAGACGAAACTGTCTTGGACGTCCAAGACGTCCATAGGACATACAGGGGAGCTTTAGTGCCCACTGGGAACGTACTTGATGAAAACCATTCATGGCCTCACATTCGCTCTTGACAAACACAGCCACGGTGACGTCTTATTCCTTCTTTATTCAAACTCTTTTGGTGCCAAAGCACTGATGCGCACACCAAAGCCACCATGAATTTTTCAACCGACCTTACGGACTTCAGCCGTTGCCTCGGAACAGCGACGCCAAGTTAAGTTTTTTGCGCGTGAAATAAAAAAAAAGATTTAATGAATTTAGCCCTGACGGGGGTTTGAACCTGTGCTGGCGCGAAGAGTTCAACTTCGCTGGTCAGTGCAACAAAGCACAATGATACCGCCTCAATCACAACTCACAAGCTGCCCCACCTGGACACCAGGTTCCGAACGGTAGGACCAAATTTTGGCTCCTCATCGGACTTGACTCTGCGATTCGGACGGCGTCTCGCCGAGCCTACCGGCAGGGCATCTTCGCCTACGGGAATACATGGGCCAGTAGGCCTGACAAGGCAGCGGTGGTGCGGTCTGAAATCGACCCCGCTCTGCGAACGACACATTCGATCAGACCATGGAAGGATTGCCCCAAAACTTACCGGACGCCCAGGAGATGGATGAGGACGACCTCAACACCACTGACTCCGAGAGCCCGGTGAGCAACGCTGACGCGGCGTCCGCCACGCAGGAGCCGCCCAACCCTTACAACAACGACGCCAGCTGGGAATTGGCATTGTCCAAACGCCAGAAGAAACTCCAGAGGAAAAGCAGACGGATCGCTGCGGGGAACAATTCGACCACCCAAAACAACCCCGGCGAAGACAACTCCACTCAACTCACCCCAACCGACGGAGGGCCAGCCGCCGCCGGCAGAAACGCCAACGGACAAGGAACAGGACACCAGCCAAGGCGCAGGCTGCCTCCGCTCCCTAAGAACGATTTCAAAATTATCATTCGACCGAAGAAAGGACTTGCTGTCAGACAGCTTCACACCCACCAGGTAGCCCGCGCTGTAGTTGCAGCGTGCAACCAACAATGCAAAGACGAAGATTTCATCATACGGCTCCGGCCAGGATCTAACATCATTATCGTAAGCACCCCACATGAATCAGCTGCCCAACTCGTGAGACGCATTACCAGCCTCACCTTTGCGGGACGCGCATTTGAGATGAACACCTACGTGGCCGCGCCGGACGATGTCCAACGTGGCGTGATACATGGAATTGATCCCGGGACGACACCGGAAGAACTCAAGGCCCATTTACGAGTGCGCACCCAAGGAGTCACCATACTCAGCGCCCGGATGTTAGGAAAAACCAAGACGGCCGTCATCACCTTTGACGGTCCCATTGTCCCAAAATATGTTATCTACTACGGGGGCGAGACGGCATGCTACCCGTACCGCCCCACGAGACAAGTGTGTTATGTGTGTTTCCAGCAAGGCCACCGCTCCGACGTGTGCCCCACACCTAATGTGCGCGCGTGTAGCCAGTGCGGAACGCAAAACCCGCCGACTGGACATTCCTGCACTCCAAAGTGCGTAATTTGTGGTGAGGCCCACCCTACCGGGTCGAAGGACTGCCGCGAACGACTCAAGAAAGTCAGAAGGCAGCAAACCAAGACCGCCCTCAGCAACGCTACAGGTGAAAACGCCAGCAACAGCGGCGGACGCGACAGCAGACGCCGCAGCCGCGGTGACCGCAGCAGACGGCCGCGGTGGTTCAGCTCGGAGGGAGACACATCACGGAGCCGCTCGGGATCCCGCTCATCACGGCATCGCTCGCGGTCCCATTCGTTTCCCCCCCTGCCACCCCCTGCGGGGACGAATGCCGGGAACCAGCACCGGAAGAACGAAGACACCGGGTCCGCCCAGAAAAGCAGCAACAAGGTGAGCTGGAGAGCCGATGCTCCCGGGTTTGCTCCACATTCGGGTGGGACTGGTAACAAATTCAACACCAATACAAACAACGCAAACAACCGTGACCTTGAACATGGAGACGCAGAGAAAGCAGCACTTAAGCGCGAACTAGAACTTGCTCGCGTTAAACAGAATGAGTTGGAACGCCAAATTGCGGAACTCACAAAGATAGTTCAAGACCTAAAATCCAACTGCCACCCGCTGTCGAACGCTACACAAACGAACTCCTCGTTGCAGATGAGCGATGAGGAACGCTCAAACTTCAAAGCGGAAATACAACAGATGATGCAACAAATGGTGCAACAAATGATGCAACAGACAATGCATCAGGTACAAGGACAACTAGCAGAGCTACGGAGTGCTTTCCGCAAACAAAAACACACAGAGAACATTAAGGAAAAGGCCTACAACCGTCCTGCGTTAGCAGCTCTCGCCAATCCATCTACTTCCCAGGGAACGGGCAATTGCACAAGCTCAAGAACCTAAATCATGGCTAACACGAACCACAGCAAACAAGACATCTTAGACATATGGCAATGGAACTGCAGAGGCTATCGCAAGAAACAAGGCCTCATCAAACAATTCATTCAGACGCAGCTAACACCACCTGATGTTATCGCACTTCAAGAAACGGGCGCGACACCCACTCTCACGGGATACACATGCTACGACAGCCACATGACGGGAAAGACAGCCATCTTAGTGAGCAAGGCAGTCATAGCCATCAATCACGACAGCATACCCGACACTGACATTGAGCATGTGATTGTAGAGATCGTACCGAAAAAGAAAAGGAAAGGGGGAAGTGTATTCATCGTCAACGTGTACAGCCCCCCGAAGCAAAGAAAAGCAAAATTTTTTGAACTTTTTCACGGTGTCCACAGACTAGCGAAAAACAACACGTTAATCATCTTGGGGGATTTCAACGCCATGGACAAGAGCTGGGGGTACCAAAAGGCCACCATTAAAGGCAAAACGCTTGCCGAGGTTGCAGATAACTTCAACTGCAACCTACTCACGGACCCAGCAACCCCTACCAGAATTGGAAATAGCGTCAGCATCGACACCTGCCCCGACCTCACATTCGTAAGAGGACTCGGACAAACACAATGGGAGAACCTATTGGAAAATTTAGGCAGCGACCACTACATACTCAAGACGCAAGTAACCTCAGACAGGCTGAGACGCCAGTTGGGCGCGGCAAAAATAACGGACTGGAATGCGTTCCGCGAAGCATGCGACAGCAACCTTACCGAGAATGGCATACAGTCGTTAGAGGAATGGGGAAGCATGCTAAGGGATACGCAAGATAAGTACACCAAAACCATAAACCGAACAGCGGAAACACCCGAGGTGGACGGTCGGCTGCTCAAGCTTTGGGATGCTAGGCGCAGTCTCACCAGGAGATGGAAGAAACAAAAACATAACAGGAAACTCAAGCTTAAAATCGCCGAAATTACAGCGAAAGCAGAGGAATACGCCACACAGCTGGCAAAACAAAATTGGCAACAATTCAGCGATTCCCTTAGTGGGACGCTAAGCACGACACGGACTTGGCGTATCCTTAGAGCGCTCCTCGATCCGACAAAGACAAAAGCTGAAAACAATAAATCCATATACCGGTTCATTCACCAGTTCGAGGGCACTGACTCGGAACTCCTCGACAGATTGCGCGCCAAGTGCTTTGGCAGCACGAACCCGCCGACCTATACAGGGGAGTACCGGGGAGACGATAACGCTAATCTGGACAGACCCATCACACGAGAAGAGGTCTACGCGGCCATGCGAAACACCACCAGAAATACGGCCGCGGGAGCGGATAAAATAAACAACGCACTCATCCGCAACCTCAGCGATGCTCTGGTCGCTGAACTGACAGACTTCCTAAACAAACATTGGGAAGCTGAAACTGTCCCCGAGGAGTGGAAACATGCTGAAGTGGTGATGATACCCAAGCCAGGCAAGAAACTGCAGATAGAAAACCTCAGGCCGATCTCGCTTACGTCATGCCTGGGAAAACTATACGAGCGAGTGGTAACGCAGAGACTTCAAAACTACATGGAAGACAACGAACTGATCCCTCACAGCATGTTCGGCTTTAGAGCAAAATTATCAGCTCAAGACGTACTCCTCCAATTATATGAAGGTGTACTTCGGAACGTTCCTCGGGACGGAGAAAACGTGATAATGGCCCTAGACATCAAAGGGGCTTTTGACAATGTGAGCCACGAAGCAATCCTTACGGGCCTGGACAACCTGAACTGCGGGCGCAGGATTCACAGCTTCGTCAAAGCATTTCTATCCAACAGAACTGCAACCATCGGTATAGGAGAACTTCGGTCCGAGAAGTTTCGAACGCCTAACAAGGGAACACCTCAAGGGTCGGTCATTTCACCCACGCTATTCAACGTGGCCATGATCGGACTGGCGAAGCAACTAAAAGAAATTGACGATATCCACCATGCCATTTATGCCGACGACATCACAATATGGACTAACACTGGCTCACTCGGCGAGAAAGAGGATAGGCTACAAGAAGCGGCCACCTGCGTTGAAAACTATGTCAAAGCAAGAGGGCTAGCATGCTCGACCGAAAAATCTGAGCTCTTACGGGTTTGGAGAGGAAAACGGAACCGAACAGTCCCTACCAGTAAAGAACTTCGACTACAAGTTTACCTCGAAGGAGAACCAATACCGGAGAAGACACTCATACGGGTACTAGGGATGTGGATACAGTCAAATCAACGCTGTACTCACACCCTTGCGCTATTAAAGGCATCTACACTTCAAGTGGCCCGCATGATTACGCGCATCTCACACAGACGTCATGGCATGCGCGAAGAAGACACACTCAAGCTGGTCAGGAGCCTAGTGGTCAGCCGGGCGACATACAGTCTCCCCTACTACAATCATATCAAAAGTGAAATACAACAGGCGGACGCGATTTTACGCAAAGCGTATAAAACCGCGCTTCGGCTACCCCATAACCCCTCAACTGAAAAGCTCTTAGCCTTGGGACTGCACAACACGTTCGAGGAATTACGGGAAGCGCAGCATGTTGCCCAAATGCGCAGACTACAGCAGACCTCCACAGGCAGAGTTCTTTTAAAGAAACTGGGCTACACCGAACAAATTCGAGAAATATTGAGAACTAAAACGATCCCCGATGAGTACCGCAGCACGCTCAGGGTGGCACCAATACCAAGAAACATGGACCCGAACCTCCACAAAGACCGAAGAGAGGCAAGGGCCGACCGCTTACAGAAAACACACGCATCCCAGGATACAACAGTGTATGTCGACGCTGCCACATATGCCATGACTAGGGGACAAGGCACCAACAACGCAGTGGCAACTGTAGTCAACTCGGAATTACACGAGATTACCAGCGCCTCCCTGCAAGACTGCACGATAGCTGAGGCTGAAGAAGCGGCCGTCGCTCTAGCGGCAGCGGAGGGCTATCGGACTGGGCGGTCACTGACAATTCTTACTGATTCACAAGCAGCCTGCCGCAACTATCTTTGCGGCAGAGTAGGTCACAGAGCGCTCCGCATACTCCGCTCTGTAGACTGCAAGACGCAACAAACACATGCAAAACCACACAAGCCGATCAAACATAAGATCATCTGGGTACCGGGGCACACGGGGGTGGCAGGAAACCAAGAGGCAGACAGGATAGCTCGAGGATATACTAACTACCGAGCATCCAACGTCAACGACCTTGAGGAATCCCTGCCAGTACCTCAGGAATACTCGGCCATACTCAACAACTACAAAGGCAGCAGGATGCGGTACCCACCACCGCACAAATCTTTAAACAAAGAAGAGGCTGTCACATGGAGACAACTGCAAACGGGGTCATATCCAAATCTAAACACACTAAGTAAAATTCACCCCACACTTTACGCACACAATTGTCCGTGGTGCCATGAAAGACCTACACTGTATCACATCACATGGGCATGTCAGAAAGTCGACATCGTCCCAGTTATACAAAACCCCAGTGTGGAGCAATGGGAGGGTCTGCTCTCCAGCGACTGCCGCGATGACCAGATCGGTTTGATACGGCGAGCTCAGCTGACGGCAGCATCCAGCGGAGCCCTGGAATAGGGGCAACCGACCGTTGCGGATGGACTCATCTGACCACATAAAAAAAAGCACTTGTGCTAGAGCCAAATAAAGTTATCCTATCCTATCCTATCCTATCAACTTCGCTGGTCAGTGCAACAAAGCACAATGATACCGCCTCAATTGATCACACCTCGTGCTACTCTGCAACACACCCGCTCTATGCATTGCACATCGTGGTCGTCATCAGCTTCGATTTGCGGCGCGAACCGATCAGATAAGCTGAACCTCGACCAGAGCTTAACCAGAGTCGAATACCGTCGACAGAGGTGCCGACGACCCAGCAAAGTAAAACCATCAGCCAATCAGGCTAAACACATGCTTCGCACGTCCGCTCGGTTTAACTACGTTAAAAGCGTACCATTTTTTTTATCACGTGCAATTCCAAGGCCACGAATCAGGCCTTTTTATATAAAAGTAACGTCTGGTGTGCAGTATGGAGTGAAGAAATGCGTGTGGAGCCATCGTAGTTCTGGTTACATCAACGACCTGACGTCAAACCTCAACGAAACAGTGCGAATGATAGCAGGGGCTGCATTATTTAGGAAAATTAGGCCGCTTGAAGATCATGTAATTCTCAACCATAAATGAAAGATGACGTCTAGTTTCGATAAATAAATTTTTATGACCACATCGAGAAAAATTGGCAGTTGGCTTCCGTCATGTGTATGTACCGTCAGGGACAAAAGTGCTATACTCCACGCGGCGGGATACGGAGCAGCGGAAAATGGAGGCATTTTGACGAGCTAAAGCACGAAACACTGAAACGAGGCAAGCGACATGCCTGCTGATGATAAAGGTCTCGCATTGGCTATCTCGATTCCAGATGCCACCTGCAGATGGCGTTGCAACGCAGTTTTTCGTTGCTCCCGCTCCCGCCGCGTGGAGTCTACCACTTCTGTCCCTTATAGTACATATTGTATGTACGCGCACTGTAGATGCGCTCTGACACTTTCACCTGTGCCCGTTCCCGCTTTACTCACCGCTATCGCCGAGCGCCTCACCTGCGTTCGACGATAACAGTGAACAACGTATCTAAATATGAACGCTTTCCTAAATCATTCACTTTCCAGCCCACGCAGATGATATTCTCATTGGTCACCACGTGATTGCTTGAGGATTATGTTTTGCCACTTACTGCAACTGAGCGCTACGCTGGACCTGCTGGCTTCTAGGAAGTCACATGTGGACGTAGTACGATTGTACACCGTTTCCGTTGCCGGATTACAGAGCCCAAGGATGTCGACCAGGAAGGCTTAGTGGACATGGGCGGCTCGCTGGTGGCCAACTGGCAACTCGCTGCTCGAGCTTCGTTCCGGAACCGTTCTTCCCGGCGTCTGTCCAAGGTCATCCAGGAGCTGGGACTGTATGTACTCCGCGCTGATGGGTGGGAACGCGACGTGTCCCTGCTGCCGCACGCCTTCAGCTTTCCGTACTTCGATCATGGTGCCACTCACGCGCTCAACTACGCCGGGATCGGCAGTCGCTTGGCGGAAGCGCTCAGTGAGCTCTTCCTCTGGGCCTACTTAACGTCTCGTCAGGCATTAGGTGCTTTCAAGGACCACTTTCGTTGTATGGAGAACGCCACATCAAATAAGGTGAGAGTACAACCAAGCCATTATGAGTTGTTAGCATACTACCCGAGTATTATGTGTACAGTCTTGGACGCCTCACTACCGCCTCCTTGGCGACAGAGGGGCATAATGCTGTTGCACCGAAACAATCTACAACTACAACGACATGCTGTAGCTGAATCGGCGGTTTTCGCACTGACCGCAAGGTGGTGCTCGAGCAATGCTCTGGAGTGGTGAATACTGCGTTCTTCACACTGCCCTTGCTTTATTAATCTTCTCTTAACGGACCAGTTTTTTTGCTCTTAAGCGTCAAAGCCTTGTTATAATAAAACGAACTGATCAACAGTATTGAACACGAAGTGTTGCCTTCTGCGTGTCTCTAAGGTTTTTGAGCGAAAAATAACTTATGATGTCAGATAAAGACAGACGTCTGGCATCGAGAACGTAGCTACAGACGCGTCATTACGCACTTATATTTTGCGATACAAACTTAAAACGCTCGCATCTGAAGCTCGAAGCTTCGCTTTTCTAGCTAACGTGTGCATATTCGGTAGCACTATAGAAAAAGCACGATGATAGCCAGACAAATAGAAAAAGCACGATAGCAGAGCAGATCAACTTCAGCATTGGTACATCTTGCTAATAAAATCAATCTAAATTATTTCCCGGAAATAGTCTCTATACAGGGTGTCAGTCCTGTCGAGAGGAACTTTCTAGCAATCGTTTCTGGCAAATCAACAATGACAGAATATCTCTCGCGACATTCGGTCAGGGACAGCAGGGACGTACGCAGCCAGTTTCGAAAGTTTGTTACGCACTCTACGCCTGCAAGCAAAGCGTGCGAGTCAGCACACCGACGTCCAGCTCTGCGGCTGCAGTGTCTTCCTCTAAATCGCACATCACTGCGCACTTCTCATGTCGGCCCAGACCCAATGGACACTGAAACCCCCTTGGACGTCCACAGGACGTCTAAGGGAGTTTGGGTGTTCACCGCGGAGTTTAATTCTCAAAAAATTAACGGGTCAGTATTCGCAAGCCAGGAAAGACATATGCAGTCGGAATCAACGAAGGTGATCAGTGATCAGAGAAGGTGAGCGATAGAGTGCTCTGACGCAGTTTATATTTGCAAAAGACTGTCTATACCGTAATGTCAAAAGCACAGACTGGTGGTCGCGTTGGCGTTGCATTGCACACCACATGTCTATCTTCGTCCGTGTGCGCATGCACATTGGCTGCACCGCAATATCGGCGGCCGTATCATTCCGAGCCTCATCAAAGTTTCCGGTTTGTATATTCACTCTCGCAGATCGACCGGAATTCTTTCGCGCCTTACCTGGAGCCCCTCTCCCTGAAGACTGCTCTGCACGCGTACCGAGCGCGCAACGCCGCGACAGACGTTCGTGTCCGCGGCCTCGAGTTCCTGAGCCCAGAGCAGCTCTTCTTCGTCGCCGCGTGCTACGTGCGCTGCGCGAGGACCAGCGGGCCTCCGGGCGTCGCCGACGGGCAGTGCGACAAGGGGTTTCGGCACGTCGCCGAGTTTGCTGATGCGTTCGGATGCGCGCCAAGCACGCGCATGAACCCCTCGCACCGGTGCGACATTTTGTGACCCCTTCGTGCGGCTTTTTGACACTCGTGTTTTTGTGATTTGAGTGAATAATGGGGAAAACGTTACTGAATGTTCGTCAAGACAACCGAGTCTGCTACTCCTAGTAAAAAAATTGTGGGACGAATTGTAAATGGTGCCACTGTTAACGCTAAAGACAGTTTTTACGTAGATATATCGGATAGCAATCGCCACCGTAGCGTTATATGCAAGCAGTCAAACGCCACAAAATTTCGGAAATCTTTCGGAAGGGAATTGGACTTCGTGAGGGCATTATACCAACGTCAGGAAGGCTAAGGTCTCATTTTTTTCCTTGGTAAATTCTGGACAAAGCATGACACTGAAGCAATTGGATTCATCAATTGCTAATTGCTAATCAATGCTAATCAATTGCGAGTTGGTACATCATCATGCACCAACTCGCCGCTCAGGCCATTCTTCTCAATTGAATTTCATTTGAATGGCAGCCAGTCTTTCCATTACTCCGCGTAACGAAGAAGAAATGTAGCGGATTGAAAGTTTTTCGATTAATAATTATTAATACATCATCCTTCACTCAAATCTTTATTTTTGTCTTAAGCCTCCGTTTTCCTATCTATGGAGATATTTAAAAAGGGTGTTACAAGAAAGGCAACGCCTGGTGACACGTGACGTGCGTATGACCAGCGAGGGGGGGGGGGTAGATATTGCTGCTGCCACGCACAGAAGTACGTCATAACCAAGTGACAACATATTTTAACAAAAGGGCGCATAAAATCGACATACACATTTAGAATATTCAGTTACAGCTTAAATACTCACCTGTAATACAACTGTTAAATTTCGTTTTTATATTTAGTTGAAATGTTTTTAAAGCGCATGAGTTGAGGCATAGTTGAGGCGATGCGGCGGCCATGGCTTGAGGAGGAGTTCCCACACATGAACAGTAGAAAACGAATTTCGTCCAGACCGTTGGCTCGAAGGCATTTAGTTCGCCCATATGGAGATACTCGATGCCGAGCAAGCGTACGACCGCGTACCCCATGCCGTGCTTTTACCCACGTTTTTACCTCCCTGTCGGATGTGGGACCTCCGGAGCTTCTGCTGGACAACATTCTACGTCTCTCTGAGGAAAACACGGTCTTCGCGCACTTCGGGTCCTCGATCGGCCCCATCGCAGTGAATAAAGGTCGGCGCCAAGGTTGTCTGTCGTCCCCACTCGTATATTCTCTATGGCGAGCATCGAGCGAGAGCTGCTTAGGTAGCAGATTGGTTTCCGCCTCAGCTGGCATGGATGACGACCGCCGCGGACGATCTAGTGCTGCTTGTGGAATACTCCCGAAGGGTTTGAAACTTCTGCTAAACAACTGCCAGAATGTGGTTACTCGTCCGAACCCGCGGCTCAGTTCCAAGATGACTGTGGTTTTCTGTTTGGGTGGAACCAACACGGCGTATTCAAAATTAACATTGGGAAATAAGACCTTCGCCGCGAGTTTATAGTTCCGATGTCTGGGAGTGGAGATATTCGCTGAAAATCCGTTACGGCCTTCACAAGGCTACCGTTAGGCTGCCTTTACCTTCCGTGGCGCCGCTTTGATAAGCCAGTGGAGAGTATTCTATGCTGAATGTGTGGGCAAGCAGACAAAACTGCGGAACACTTGGCTCTCTGCTGCCAAGGCCTTTCTAGTCCACCACGGATGACAAATTCTACAAGCATTTGGGTCTCCATTTCCCACCCATATAGAGGAACTGAATCGCGATCACAGCAGCAAGCGTAATATCCGAGCCCCAGTGGAAACCATCGAGAAGCACCTTGCTGGGTGGTGGGTACTGTGTTCCGACATTACTAAGAGCACCTCTAAAAACACTGGTTGGGGGTGGCAGCAGTCACTGAAATGGCCACCAACATTACGATGTGCTGCTGTCGTTTCTTTTCTAATGCGTGTGCGTGTGTGCGTGTGTGCGTGCGTGTGTGCGTGCGTGTGCGTGCGTGCGTGCGCGTGTGTGTGTGTGTGCGTGTGCGTGCGTGCGTGCGTGTGTGCGTGTGCGTGTGTGCGTGTGTGCGCGCGCGCGCGCGCGTTCGCACTATGCATGGGTTTGTGTACTCTGGCTGTGCACTATATTAGCTGTGCTCGTCTGATTCGAAGTGCAAGGCCACAGTCATAAGCCTTTCTCGGCCAGCTGGGCTCTCTACTGTACCACAAGGTTGAAAGAATTTTCATGCAGGATCTCAGAAGATTTGGCGTGCATAGCATTTTCATGGAGTGCAATTTCTAACTACGTACAGGGCTTCGATGGAGCACTGCACTCGATGCCACTGTGATGCTTCAAACTTTTTGAAAGCAAAGCATTCTTGGCCTTCCCTTATATATAACCACCGAGAGCGACGCACTATCTGGCCCGGTGAGGGGCTTTTTGCGCAAAGACTGTGGGCCCCCAGATTGTCGCAGAGGTGCCCCACTGGTCGCATTTAAATCTCGGGGCGATCTGGAACCGAATTTCTAGTTCAAACTTGCGTCAGGCACAGGTCAGGAGTCGAACTGTCAACCAACAGATACGCGTGTGTCTAAGGGAGCGTGCCGACCTTGCCAGTCAGGGTCCTTTTCGCTGGTATATTCGGGCCCGGAAGTACCCAAGGCGCCTTGCCGGTATAATGCTGTCACGTTCTCCACACGTAGTTTAATATAAATGGTGATTAGCTTCCTGCTAGAGGTTACCATAACCGAAAGGGCGACAGGAAAGAGAGAGTTCTCACTGTTCCCTGAAACGTCATTTGTAGCCCTAGATTGTTCCACGGTGGTCTGAAGTTTAAAGCAAATATGTTTACGCGGACTGGCCATGGGTTAGAATTTTAGTATACTTAGGACGGATTAATTGCGTCTTCACGAAAGTACACTTTAAATACATTGCCAACACGAAAATGCGTATTCCCGCAACTCGATTTCGATCATTAGATTGCAGCAAAACCATGATCTGGGCTAATTGTTACATCTTCACAATTTCACCAGCGCTGCGACGAGGAACAAAAACAGAGATGGAAGGACAGGGACAAGCTCTACTAACAACTGAAAGTTTATTTGAAAAAAACACAGGTTATATTGGCTCAACTTACAAACCGAAGCGCCTGCCCTTCCCGGGAAAAAAGCACACAAAATAAAGTTAGGAATCCAGATACGAAACTTCGCACTCGTTGTTGGTTACAGGTGTGCTAACGCACGTGTCGCTGGTCTTGTCAATGTGATAGGCTTCACACAACTGCCTAGTCAACTGATCTTGATGTCTAAACATAATCTTAGCCTTTTTAAGAAGAGGAAAGCATGCTTTTTATTACACCTTGAACATACCGGGTTTGTTCAGATGACAATCTCTGTAATAAAGGGACCGATTTGATTAAGGAGCACCATTCGAAGGCGATTTATGATGGCGTAAGCGCGGGTTTATGCATTTCCCGGTTTGCCCAATATAATTCGTGCCGCATTTAAAAGATATGTCATAGAGCACTCTTTCTGCTCATGGCACAAAAGGAGATTCATGTTCCACTTGGCATGCATTTGTTCTTTTCCCTCTTTTTTGCTGCTGTTCCCGGGCTCTTTTGCCAAAAATAGCAAAAACCTTGTCTAGGTTATTAGGGACCGAAAGGAGCACTTTAACCCCATATCTAGTACCAACCTCATTAAGCCAGTGGGATAACTGATGGATGTAGGGTATTACCGCTTACTTCATTCTGTCATTACCGGAATCACCATGTGGTTCATCTCAACCAAGTGACTTCATCTTCTTCACGATTCTGTTGCTAGCAAGCGCTATCACATCATTCGGGAAGCCCGCTAACCTTAGGCTATGAGCCTGCTGTTCGAAACTGCTGCCTAAAGTATGAACACATGATTTCGTAAGTGTAGATCCTAAACAAAACACTGCTATGCCGCATTTTACTACATTCGAATGTACAGACTAATAATTTAGCAAAGGTTTTCCGACCATTGTAGGAAGGGCCAACAAACATGATTCACCTTTTTATTCAATCTAATATCCAAGAATTGCAGCTGATTTTCTTCCGGTAATTCAAAAGTCAATTTCAGAGTAAACCCGCTGTTTTCAAAAGTCATTAAAATGGCATCCAAGTGCGCCTTGAAGTCATGGGTTTCAACAAAAACGAGATAATCGTCTATATATCTGAAGATTTGTTTTACATGTTTGTCTAGGTTATCTTAATGCACCTATCCCCATAAAGAAAGATTTTACTAAGAACTGGTACCACTTTTGAGCCAATGCACACCCCTGCTTTTTGAACAAATAGCCTGCCTTCCCATTCAACAAATGTGGATTTGAGATAAATTGACACTAGCTCCTAAAACGAGCCCACAGATACACCGCACTTTGAAATGAATGCTTCTTCATCATCAGCCTCTGCTCTACATTTCTTATCACACTGAGGGAGCCTATCATGTGGAGCCTATCTTGTCCGTGTCCTTCCTTCACTGTCTTTGTTCCTCGTCACAGCGCTGGTGAAGTTGTAAGCATTAGATTGTTCAACGGCAACTTGAAGTTTGCTGCGAATATGGTAATGCGGACTGCCAATTTGCAAGAATTTAAGTATTCTTTGGACGAATTAATTACGTATTTACGGAAGTGCACTTCAAGTACATTGACATCATGCAAATACCATTTCCTGAAAGGCGATTTCGACAAGCGATCTGGAGCTGAGAATAAAACATCTATTCCTACTTTTTTTCCTATCCTTCTTAAGTAGTGTGCAATCTTGTGTGCGTAGGGAACGACTGCGAGTTTATCCTTATATATTCTTTTTCTTCTTTGTCTCTCAAAAAGGCCTCAGCAACTGAGGACAAGAGGGCCGACGGGTAACCAGCCTGCAGGAATCGGCGCTTCCGGGCTAAGAAGCTCTCTTCCAGTTTGGGGTTGCAGGATTTTGTTGAATGCATTGTTAACGCATGAAGTGATGATGCTGCGCTTAACTAGCTTCGAGTGCGCTCAATCAAAAGAGGTAAGAGGTTTGTTGGCCCGAGGCACAAACACCCAGCAGACGTGATTGGGGTTAAAATATATTCCTAAATGTAAAAACCGTGTGAAGCCTTTTCTTGGTAGTTCTTGAGCGAAAACCAATGGATCAGAATGCTTGAAAAATTACTAAAAACTTTAGAAACTTCGGAAGTGAGGACGTCCTGCTAACATTGCAATATCACAAAGTAATCATCCACGAATCCAAAGTTTTATTTCGCATTGTTGCACTGAAGGGACCTGTGTAGCGCTCTGTCTTGCATGGCTAAGTAAAGAACACTGAGGATAGGTGCAACTTATGACTGATACAAATGCCATAGTTTTGAACGAAAAGCTAACCGTTCGATTCTGCGGATGGCGATCTTAAGAACCGATATAGTCATTAAGCCTGCAGACAAAGGATTTAGCATAGTTATCCTGCCGGCCGAAAAATACAAAAAAGCTTTTAGGCAACTCAACAACCCTTGTCATTATAGGAAATTAGATTCACATCCCACTTCAGAGTTCTGCAAATTGATTCTGAACAAACTGGCAAACTTATTATCAAGGGAACTGATCACGCAGTCCGACTACCACTTCTTAAATCCGCTAAACAAACAGGCAGGACGCTATTACCTACTTCCCAAAATCCATAAGGTTTCCGCAGAAGACTTGTTTACCGCAGATATCCCCGGCAGACCTATCGTTTCAAACAATAACACGCCCACAGAGCCGCCGCGGTGGCCCAGTGGTTATGGTGCTCGGCTGCTGACCCGAAAGACGCGGGTTCGATCCCGGCCGCGGCGGCTGGAATTTCTTTGGAGGAGAAATTCTAGAGGCCCGTGTACTGTGCGATGTCAGTGCACGTTAAAGAACCCCAGGTGGTCGAAATTTCCGGAGCCCTCCACTACGGCGTCTCTCATAGCCTTAGTCGCTTTGGGACGTTAAACCCTATAAACCAAACCAAACCAAACCACGCCCACAGAGGACTTATCAATTTTCCTGAACAACTATCTTGCAGATATTACCACCCACCTCCCTTCCATTGTCGAGGATACACCGCACTTTCTCCGCATAATAGAGTCTCTGAATGACGCTTCCATTATCCCAGCAGATAGCATACTTGTCACACTTGACTCGCCGCTTTGTACACAAATATTCCCATAAATGAAGGTATCGACGCACTCTCCAAAATTATAACTCGAAGTCCTCACCCGCACGAAACTGAAGTGTACCTCAAGCTGCTTGAATTGGTACTAACACTCAACTACTTTGAATTCGATTCTTCTTACTACCTTCAAGCATTTGGAACAAGCATGGGCACTCCCTTCGCACCCACCTACGCGAACATTTTTATGGGGCTACTAGAATCTAAACTTAAAATTCATTTCTAAAAAAACCACTTATATACCTGCGTTACATAGACGACATTTTCATGATATGGGAGCATGGGGCTGAGACCCTGAAGGCATTCGTCACACATTTCAATTCATGCCACTCCAGCATTAAATTCACCTTAAACTCCTCGAAAACGCAAGTCCATTTCCTTGACACCACTGTCCATTTAGAAAATAGCAAGCTCAAAACCACACTTTACAGGAAGCCTACTGACCGACAACAATACTTAGATTTCACTAGCCATCATCCAAGACACTGCAAACAAGGTATATTCGTAGGACAGGCAACGAGACTAAGAAGAATATGTAGCGACGACGACGACTACCTGAAACACCTCCACTCGCTAAAAAACACACTAATCACCAGAAACCATCCACAGACAACCCTTAATAATGCGTTCCAACCAGCAACCACTTTGAAACGAGATGTAGTTCTTAAAAAACGAACAAAAGCAAACAGTCACCGACCTTCTGGACTTATAACGAAATACTCAAACGCGCTTCCAAACATAAACAATATCCGGCGGAAATACCACCCCATTTTAACTGGTAACGACCGTCTCAAGAAAATATTTCCCGGCGCGCCAAGGGTAACATACACACGCAACACAAACCTGAAGGACATCCTGGTGCATGCTAGGCTCGGTAAAAAACCACCACCGACAGTAACTTCATGCTCTCGACCTAGATGCAAGACATGCAAACAAAGGGGCACTACGGTTAAAAGTACGGCAAGCGATTTCAGTTTCGATATAAAGACCAGTTTTGACTGCACATCGTCCAATATTATCTACATGCTCCAGTGCTCCTTCTGCCAGAAACAATATATCGGAGAAACCGGGCAAACAATGAGTGCCAGATTAAACGGGCACCGGGCTGACACAACACGGAATGAACAGAAGGCAGTGTCGACCCATTTTAACCAACGCCATCACAAATTCGACGAACTCAAATTGTTCATTCTTCAGTCCGGCTTCAAATCGACTAGGGACAGAAAATACAGAGAAGCATTCCTAATCCACAAATTTAAAACACTGCAACCAACAGGGATTAACATGTCCAGAGGAAACCTAAAATCTCTCAGGTACATTCCAGGGTTACCATAATTTTAAATTAACAAATGTATTGCACGTGGTCTGACCATTTCCTAGAACCTCGCATAAGTATATTATCGCTCTTCACACCCTTCCCACGTCATATCTTCCACCCCATTTCCGGCCTTCTCGCCCTCTCCCATTGTTCACCTTTTTTTTTCTCCTAATCCCCTACTATCAGTTCTCGGAAACCATGACATTCCTGTTACCCCCTCTTCCCCACCTTTTGGCTTTCTCTGAACTCAAGCCATCCCCCCCCCCCCCCCCCCTGCGTTGTCCTTCCTTGGAAATGCCCCCCCCCCCCCCTTTCTTTCTCCTTCCAGTGCCAGCCTATTTTGTTTGCCTTGTTCTCATTTCCCTGTACCACCCTGACTAATCCTCTTATCTGAGTTTTCCAGGTCCACCCAGCGCCTCCCCCCCCGTCGCAGTCCCTTCAAAGCCTTTGTTCATTACACACCCCCCGAAGTTTTTTCCACTATTGCAGCTTAGCGAATCAAGATTCACCTCCCTCCCCTTCCTGACACGCATCCCCTCTCACACCACTTACCTTCCCCACCCCCGGGGCCTTCCTTCTCGGAGCGAAGGCCCTATTTAATCCCTGCCAATGATGAACGCTTTGCCCAGACGAAGACAAGTCCCCTTGTCCAAACGTTGGCTCAAGCAACCTGAGGTTTTCCCCTCCCTTGTTCATTTTGTGATCGCCAAGGACCATCTACCACACCCTCTCTCTACCAAGTACTACACAGTAGCTCAAGGAAGCCGGCAGTTGTGATGCAACTCGAATTCTGGAATTTTACAGCTCCATACTGGTCTATACAGTTCTTGATGCAATTGACCAAGTCGTCATGAGGGATGGCATAATATAAGTCCTTTACGGTGATAGAAGATCCTGTAAATGTCATTTCACACTCATCTTATAGGAAATCAACCGCAGGTCCTACATTTTTTACCAAAAATGGGTTGTCAACTGCTAGTAGCTTAAGTTGTTTTTGTAAAAATGAAGCAACAGACTTCTGCAACAGAAATCTTGAAACCAAAAACTGTAAGATAGCTTTTTAGCCTATACACGCCAATTACTGCAGGCTGCTTACCCGCTGACCCTCTTGCCCTCAGTGGCTGAGGCCTTGTTGCGAGCCAAAGAAGAAAAAAGAATAAGACATAAGGATAAGGTCGCAGTCATTCCCTACACACACGGGATTTCACACAACTTAAGAAAGATAGGAAAAAAAAATCGGAATAAATCTTTCCTTTTCAACTCCGCATCGCTTGCCAAGCCTCTGCAAGCGCGTTAATCAAGTGGGTCGTTAGCACTCAGGATGCACCATAAATCATCGCGACCGGTTCGTTTCCTGTGCTCAGGGCGTCGTGTGTTCAATGCCCTTGTCCAGAGGCCATGCATACGTAGGCCTAACCGGCAGATGCCTTAATAAGGGATGGTCCGAGCACAAATACAGTGTAACACAACAAATCTCAGGTGATCTCGGCATTCACTTCCAAGATTGTAAATGCGCTCCTGAGCTGGGCACAACACCTGCGCTGCGCAGGTGCGATGAAAAAACCACGCGAGAAATCACTGAAGTCGTAAAAATCGCGCATCGTAAAGAGACTTGTGCCAGCACCCCCTCCATAGCCCTTAAAGATAAAGAACTGCGATTCTTATCGGTAGCTGGATGATCTGAGTTCTTTGTTATTTCTGGTGGCAATGACTTTTTCAGACTCTGTTGTTCTTATTTTCTTGATGCTGCTGTACATTTTTACCGAAGTGTGTGAAAAATAAACCTTTTTGTAGGTCAGCGCTGTGTGTGTCTCGACACCTTTCTTGTCCCTTAGTAGCTCGCTGTTCAGCCTTGTTATGAACCAACTAGCCCGCAATGTGTCATTCAAGCTTATCAGGTATCGTAACGTGCGCAATAAAAAATGAACAAAAAACTATTTTCCGGAATTTCACTCTAACAAGCAATGCAGTCGGTGGGAAAAGCAGGGAGATAAACCACTGCCATAGTGGAGGGCTTCCGATTATTTTCGATCACGTAGATATCTCTAACGTACACTGACATCGCACAGCGCACGGATTCTTTTCAGCTTCGACCCCAAGTAAACATTGCCTCCAAAGCCGGGATTAGACCAGCATCCTCGGGCCCACCACCTGAGCGCACTATTCACTGAGCCATTTTGGATGGCGGATGAGATCCTGGCACAGCTGCAAGTTCGGCAAGAAAGGTATTTTGACGCTATGATAAACCCGTCAGCGCAATGACCAACGGCTGTCCCAAGTTATTTTCCATCAAAATGCTGCGAAAATAGATGTCATCTTGGTGCTGGCGGAGTGGTGTATGTTTGTTTCGAAGCGCTTTACAAAACCTATTAACCCTAGCTATATCAGGAACGCATAACGAACAAAGTTCGACTTGCTTTTTTAAACCACAGACATCCCCCCTCCCTGCCCACTCCCACTGAACGCGCTCGTCTACTCAGCCGCAGTACACGGGTTGCAACCGCACCGCGCCGGCCGATTTCGATGCAGCGAGGCCTGTGTGCTGTGCGATGACAGTGCACGTTAAGGATCCCCATGTGGTTGAAATTGATCTGGTGCCCTCCACTTCGGCACTTTTTTCTTCCTTTCTTCTTTAACTCCCTCTAACTTTCCCCTCACGGCGCGTTTCAGGTGTCCACCGGTATATGCGAGACAGTTACTGCGTCATTTCCTTTCCTCGAAACCAACTAATTATCCTCTGTTCAAGGATTCGTCATCGTAGTCGTCCGTGTCGGCGTTGCCATACAACACCACATGACAACCATGGTAGGTAGTAAAAGAGCGAAACGCCACCTGCCACGACGAGAGTGGAGGAACGGACAACCGGAAGGTGGCTGTCACGGGAAGATCCCGGAGGGTGGCTAGCAGCGCAAGACGCCACCCTCCAGCGGTGGCAGGTGGCGTGTGGAGAGCTGCGTTGAAATTTCGCATTACCGACTATCGTAGTCGCCCGTCAATTTTTGTAGTTTTATTCATTTAGCTTCAACGGGGAATCACTTGTAGGCTTTCTACTGGCCCCTCGCATCAGCTGGTGTAGTGGAGCGCATGCAAGGTGTAATGAAGCGAGTCTGAGAAGTCTGCATAATATGGAACCAAGTTCGAGTATTCTGACGATTTTCTTGTAACACAATCTTGAGACATTTAGTAAATTTTCATTTTTCAATGTAGAAGTGCAAATGAGCAGCTTAGATTCAACGGCAGACACCACAGGACGCAGTCAACACGGCGAAGTGCTGTGGTAATTTTATTGCAACATGCAGAATGTCTGCCGCCCGACATTCTCTTTGTCACTCTAAGCAAGAATTTGGAAACGAGCTCTGCGTACCGAAATTGATTTCGATTAAAGTTATCATGAATGTTTTACGCCAAGTGACGCTCTATTACAGAAAGGAGCATACCCTCAGCGGCCAAGCCGGCTCTAGTCTGCAGTTTATCATTGCGAAACCAATATGTGGCTCATCGGGAACGAAACGCCGGGTCAGCGCCCGCCAGCTGCAGTGGTCGCAAGACTGTCAGATGACGTCACCGTGGTATACACAGAAAAACAACATTTCTTCCGGAAATGCAAGGGATTTAATCAAGGACTTTCAGATTGCGAGGCGAGCATACAACCACAAGCCATTAAACCACGTTGCTGCTTGGCGAACAAAGGTGAACGTAAGATATGCGTTGTCTTATGAGTTTATGCTAATGAGTGGGCGTGTCATTACAATGGAAGAAAAAATCATCACAACATAAATGAAATTAAAGAGATCAAAATACAAAACTGATGCTTTCGCATCCCTAGCACAAAAGTAGGCTCAATTACGCACGCAATTTTTGCGACATAAATCCGTCAGTATACAATCTTTGATTTTCAGACAAATATCGAAGCAGTGATGCTGTGTCCAGTTCTAAAATGTGACTTATCAGCAAGACTATAGAGCAGCGCGCAAAGGTGAACAAAGATTAAAACCTGCGAAATCGTGTGTTTATCTCCCTGCATTAGTAACGAAGTGATTAATACTGGATGTCCGTCAGATTTTAAGAAAAAATGACATCTCGCGTGACGGCTAATCGTGGGCGCTTAATTATCTGGTAAGGCGCATGAGATTGTACACCAGTTGCAGGAGCATCATCATGATATCAGCACGTCTATCTGAAGATTTCATTGCCTGTCTCCGGACAGGTGCTCTCTTAGGCTCTCCTTGTCTATAGACGTGAATGAGCACCGGGTACAGCGATAGCCCTCTGCGATAGTGTGCGTTAGCATATGACGATTTAAAACCCCTCGCACTGACGCTGCATAATCGCATATATCACACTTGAAGGGCCTTTCCCTAGTGTTAATTTGCTTGTAGCGATTTAATTTGGAAAACACTGCACAGGTGAAAGGGCATAAATCGCACTTCTACGTTTTTTCGCCGGAGTGTGTACGCTTATGTATAGTGAGATTGCTGGAGCTTGCAGCTGGAAAAGTGCTCAGGTCGCGGTTGAAGGGTTTATAGCCAGTATGCTTTCGCTTGTGCACAGTTAGATTGGAAGAATGCGCAGTTGAAAAAGCGCACAGGTCGCACTTGTACGGTTTTTCGCCGGTGTGCGTACGCTTATGTCTAGTGACGGTGCTGGAGCTAGTAGCTGCAAAAGAACACATGTCGCATTTGAAGGGTTTCTCGCCAGTATGCTTCCGCTTGTGTACAGTTAGAGTGGAAGAATGCGCAGTTGAAAAAGCGCACAGGTCGCACTTGTACGGTTTGTCGCCGGTGTGCGTACGCTTATGTATAGTGACGGTGCTGGAGCTTGCAGCTGCAAAAGAGCACATGTCGCATTTGAAGCGTTTGTCGCCAGTATGCTTCCGCTTGTGCTTGGCGACAATGTCAGAGCGCGCAGCTGTAAAAGCGCACGAGTCAAACTTCAACAGTTTTTCGCCAGTGTGCGTACGCTTGTGACGAGTTAAGATCGAAGAGTCTGCAGTTCTAAAAAGGCACATGTCGCACTTTAACGGTTTCTCACCAGTGTGCATAGTATCGTGTGGAGTGACACAACCAGGCTCTGGAGGTGTAAATGTACACGTGTCACGATTTAACGCGCTTTCGCCAGTTTGCGTACTAAAATGTGGAGTGACATTCCTCCAGTCTGCAGCTGTAGAAGGACACATGTCGCGACTGAAGCTGCTCTCACCACTGTGCGTACTATATTGTTGAGTAAAATTTCTCGGGTCTTCAGCTGTAGCAGGACAGGTTTCGTGACTGAAGCTGCTCTCGACACTGTCCGTACTATATTGTGGAGTGAAATTTCTCGGGTCTGCAGCTGTAGCAGGACACGTGTCGCGACTGAAGCTGCTCTCGACACTTTGCGTATCATATCGAGGAGTGAAATTTCTC
Organism: Amblyomma mixtum; assembly: GCF_055824585.1. NCBI lineage: Eukaryota > Metazoa > Arthropoda > Arachnida > Ixodida > Ixodidae > Amblyomma > Amblyomma mixtum. The sequence continues at coordinate 181,475,733 of NC_143021.1, read as the reverse complement.
GGGTCTGCAGCTGTAGATGGACAGATGTCGCGATTGAACCTGCTCTCGACACTGTGCGTACTATATTGTGTACTGAAATATCTCGGGTCTGCAGCTGTAGCAGGACACGTGTCGTGACTGAGGCTGCTCTCGACACTTTGCGTACTATATTGTGGAGTGAAATTTCTCGGGTCTACAGCTGTAGATGTACACATGTCGCGATTGAACCTGCTCTCGACACTGTGCGTACTATATTGTGTAGTGAAATTTCTCGGGTCTACAGCTGTAGATGGACACTTGTCGTGACTGAAGCTGCTCTCGACACTTTGCGTGCTATATTGTGGAGTGAAATTTCTCGGGTCTACAGCTGTAGAAGGAAACATGTCGTGACTGAAGCTGCTCTCGACACTTTGCGTACTATATTGTGGAGTGAAATTTCTCGGGTCTACAGCTGTAGCAGGACACTTGTCGTGACTGAAGCTGCTCTCGACACTTTGCGTGCTATATTGTGGAGTGAAATTTCTCGGGTCTACAGCTGTAGAAGGAAACATGTCGTGACTGAAGCTGCTCTCGACACTTTGCGTACTATATTGTGGAGTGAAATTTCTCGGGTCTACAGCTGTAGAAGGAAACATGTCGCGACTGAAGCTGCTCTCGACACTGTGCGTACTATATTGTGGAGAGAAATTTCTCGCGTCTACAGCTGTAGAAAGAAACATGTCGTGACTGAAACTGCCCTCGCCACTGTGCGTACTATTATGTGGTGTGACATTTCTCGTCTCTACAGCTGTAGAAGGACACGTGTCGCTATTGAAGTTGCTGTCGCCGCTGTGCGTTGGCTTGTGCCGAGTTAGTGTTGTAGAGTCTTCAGTTGCTAAGGGGCACATCGGAATCTGATGCGGTCGTCCTCCTGTGTGACACCGCCTCTCTCCCTTGCCATCGCACTTCGCTATCTCCGCTGGGTCCTCGTAGCATTTTAATCGCTCTCCTCCTGTCTCATCGGCAACAACATCGGCAACATCGGCAAGGTTCGCTGAACCGTAGGTGAAGGAGGGGCAGCTGAACACATCTCCTTTCAATCCAGGTGTCTGCTGCCCGAACGAATTCTCTTCCATGAGCGAATGCGGCGCTTTGGGTCTGTTCTGGTAGTGTTCACCGCCTTCTCACGGTGGTCCTTGTCTTGCAATGAGCCCCGAACACAACATCCGTCGTGGTAGTCCGGAGAGCACACCGCTTCTGCGAAAAAAGTTAATAGAATGTGTGCCGTTAGGGAAAACTAGTCTTTTTTTTCGACTTACTCATTCCGCAGTATTTTATTTCATTTGTTCAAGCATACCAGTTGCTTTTTGGAAAAAAGAGTAATGCTCGATAATATTGATGTTAAAATAACACATAGGACACGCACATTTTAAGGAATCACGCTACATCAACGACATCTCAAGCAATGATTAGTGAATTCAAGGCAGCTTTCAACATAGTGCCCGTAGTGTATCTATAGTCGTATGTGGATCTATGTGGGGTTTGTTGGAGCGTGTGTGTTAAGACAGCTCAAGCATGCCAGATTTTTGTTTGCGTCGAAGAATAATTTTCGCCATGATTGGTGCTCTGATAACACTGAGGAGGCGAAGAATTTCAGCCAACGCAACAAGTCAACATCTGAAGCAAGTGAATTGAACTGTTTTCCCTGTGTTGCTTTGGCAGTGCCTAATATAAAGGCTGCAAGAGCAGCTGGTCGAGTGGGCCCGCCTCTACAGTTACGTGGCAGCAGACGGCAGCGCAGAAATATAAATGCTCTCATGCAAAGCACACAGAACAAAACAAGTCAGTCAGCTCTACAGTCTTAGGTAGCAAACAAAAATACAGAAAAAGAAATGGGCACAGATGTGTGCAAAAACACAGGGGAGAAGAAAAAAAGCAGATTCAATACAGTTAGAGGAGTGCGATCGGTTTAAAAGTGAGTAGAGCGAAATTTCAGCAATATTCACATCAATTGTTTATTAGCAACTGTATTCCTTGTTTTATATATATATATTTTCGTTCTCATATTCTTCTGTATTTATTAACACTATTCCCGATTTCGATATTTACTGTTTGTACCATTGTACTTTTTTTTGTGAGGTTAGTTTTGTTTTCGAACTGGTTTTGCAGAGAATTATGTATATTTTTTTACTAATAACATAGTTTTATGTATAGAGTGTATGCCTCTTAATCATGCACACTCCTCTGTAATGTACGTTTGAACCCTGAAGGTATCATAAATAAACAAATAAATACATAATCAGCGTTCAGCGTGATCAGAAATACGTGGCAATGTGTTTTTAATATCCGTTTTTAATAGAAAGTCTAGTGAGCGCCGCAGGTGATTGGTATTAATGCGAAAGAATTTTTTGTGTTACGAGCGGTGCGTACAGCACCTCTCGGCAGGGCATGTCATCAGAGCGCGTCCGCGCGAACTGTCAGTAATCAAGTATAGGGGTACTTAATAGTATGATTCAATTAAATAGTTTTGTATATATCAAGAAAAACTAATTCACCAAAATGGTTTGTCAAATGGGTAACTAACTCATTGACGTCATTTACTACTTCAATTAGGCAATCACTACAAACATTCTTCGGTAAAATATTATGGTAATTATGGTAAACAAACAGTTCCTTATCAAATGGCTTCAATTCTTAATAAACTTGAAGGTAACTTAAATTTCGCATCTAATATTAGCACATTCAAAAAGCACATTAAAGATGTCCTAATAATATCAGGTGTTTTGTACGGGGAGTGACGAGTACTTATGACATGCATACACAGGTTGTATCCTTCTCTTGTACCATGGTTTTTCACTTTATTTTTTGTTATAAGTGTCCTTCAATGTATTGTATACTGAACAAAATCTCTGTATAATATCCTTGCATATTTTTGTACTTATCATACTCTGTTAACGTTGTGATTATAATGACATAATTTACCCACATTCGTTTTAATTATGTGACTTGCTTTCTTCTTATGTTCAAATTTGTATTGCACTTCCGTCGACTGCAGAGGGACAGAGGCCTCGTCAGGCACCACAGCCTTTAGCCTCTGCCCCTGCAGCAGATGCTGTAACTGCTCTGCTCAAATAAATCTTTTCAATATTTCAGTATTTCAAACTGACGTATTAATATTTCTAGAATTAAATATTGCTTACTTTGGTCTATGGGCGTTTAACGTCTTGGAGCGACTAAGGTTTTGAGAGGTTCTTTAACCACCTGATTGGTTTGGTTTGTTTATTGGGGTTTAACGTCAAAAAGCGACTGAGGCTATGAGAGACGCCGTAGTCAAGGGCTCCGGAAATTTCGACCACCTGGGGTTCTTTAACGTGCACTGACATCGCACAGCACATGGGCCTCTAGAATTTCGCCTTCAAGAAATTCAGCCTCCGCCGCCGGGATCGAACCCGCGTCTTTCGGGTCAGCAGCCGGGCGCCCTAACCACGGAGACACCGCGGTGGCTGTAAGCACGGAATTAAACAATGAATTTAGTTGCATCCAATCAAATCGCCATTAACATTAGTGAACTGGATTATTAAATAATTGAACTAATTAATGATTTAATTTTTTCAACTATTGAATTTCTTCACACATCCATCGGTAATGAATGAAACTGAACAATTGCTTAATCACTGAATAATGAGTACTTTGGCGTGCTTACTACACGCTCTGCCAACGAGTCCCACGCCGTCAGATGTGGTAGAGCCGATTGGCAGCAGTAAGAGAAATGCTTTCGCATTACTGCTTACTGCACCTAAGAAGACTTAGAAGGGCCTCTGGAAATTTTTCCAAGTAGGCCAGTTCTTTAAGCGTAAAGCATTCGTAAGGGTTAAAGGCCAGATATTCTGGCTACGCATATTATTCTCATAGAAAAGCTTGGCTGTGTGGGCGAAAAATGCGGTTTCATGTTGCAGATAAAACCTCATACTGGAGCAGATATATCTCTCCATTAATGTGGGCGAGGACTGGTGGTGCCTGCAAACGTGAATAAAGCTCCTTGAGCCCTACGATTTGCGGTGTTTGCCATTGAAACAGAACGTCTACTTTTCTCGCCTGCGTCAAGAAGCGACGGCAGTGTGACAATGGCCCTTTACGAACCGTTGTGTATGGATAGGGTTGCAGCCTAAAGATACCTCCAAACGGCTTCCTTGTCGGTTGGATTCGAGAAATATGAAATAGGGATTGTCGTTCCTTGGCCGGATCCCAACTTTGCCATTGCTGACAACGAGGAACAAGTTGAGGTAGGCGGAGCGGAGCCTTCCCTTCCTGACTTTAGCCTAAGTCCGAAAAATATGTCTGCGTCTATCACTTGCTTCAGCCTCTTTAGGTGTTCCTCGAAACTCCTCGCGAAGAGCATAGCGTCGTTTAAATAAACAATAGAGCTCAGCCACCACATACCTGTAGACCCCTTGCCCGCGATCCGTAGAAAAAAATGCACTTGCGGTCGAAAGTCCAAATTACATTTTGTTGGACCCAAATACGCCGTATGGCGTCATCTTGAGTACCACCGACAAGTAGTACTTCGAGTTGCAGTAAGATCTGGGCGTCGTGGATAGCGGGTAGTGGTGCAATCCTTAGTTATGATGTTGAGGCTACTGTCATTAACGCAGTACCAAAGAGTGCCATCTCTTCTTCACGAGAACAAAGGATGACCCCAATGGGCACTTAGAGCGCTTGATGACGCCGTGCCACATCATTTTTTCTACCACATCTGATAGTGCTATGAGCACTAAGAGACAGGTCGCTCGCCTACTCGTCAGTTATAATGAGACGTTTCGTGACTCCGTGGTTTCTCCTCGGGCTTTCCTCGTGAATTAAGGGATTCTCTATGCGCCGTTAGGAGGTCTCTCAATTCATAAGAACGTTCTAGAGTGCTTGAGCTACTGCAGTCGTCGAATAAACCTCTAGAAGAGTAAATCCCTTGCTTTCCGCGGCACTACAGTCTAACAGCGCAATTATCGTGCTCTATCTCAGCTTTGGAGATTCAATGCAGAGTTATTAGCCAAAACCTCAGCTCAGCAATTTCCGAGACATACGTCGCCTGTTACAATGCCAATCCTCGGTCCAGGAGGAACTGTCTGTTTCACTCTACGATGCATTCTTTTCAATTCTCTGTAACCCCAGGAGCCACGGGGATTACGACGGTTGGTCAGGATGAGAGGATACCTGCTTCGATGGAGGCAAAATTCTAGATGGCCGTGTGCTGTGCGCTGCCAATGCACGTTTAAGAACCACAGGTGGTCGAAGTTTCCGGGGTCCTTCTCTATGGTGTCCCTCATAGCCGGAGTCGCTTTGAGACTTTAATCCTCAATAAACCCTAAACCATCATCGAGCACATATGAGCAATGTTATTTGCAGTGTCGCCTGGGTATCTACATCGATTTTACTAAGGCCTTCGACCTCATAAATCATGATATTCTTCTTTTTAGGTTACAAAGGTATGGTGTGCGGGGTCTAGCGCTAACCCTATTACAATCTTACTTAACTCACAGAACCCAATATGTAGATATAAACACAGCATCCTCTCCTACCCTCCATATAACATGCGGAGTGCCCCAATGAAGCATTCTTGGGCATTTGCTATTTTTAGTTTATATAAATGACATTGTCTGCAGCGCTAGTAATGTTCAGGTTGTGTCATTTGCGGATGAGAACTTTGTGTCACAGGTACTTCCGAGGCCGACGTTGAACGAAAAACAAGCGAAGCCCTTAATAAACTGCACTCATGGGCAGATGCAAACTCCTTGCGCATAAATCGGTCAAAAACACAAATTCTGTTATACCTCCCTAAGGGAAAGAAAATATCTAGGCCTCTCAAAATTGCACTAAACAGCCAACCAATAGAGCTTGTGACTTCTGTAAAAACAATGGGAGTTATCTTTTTTCACAACCTAACTTGGAATGGGCACATAGAACACATTTGTTCGAAAATTTCCTCAGCTCTAGTTATACTTGGTCGCTTTAGACATCTTTTTCCTGTGAGGGTAAAGATGTTGCTCTTCAACGCGTTACCACTAACTGATATCCAATATTGCAGCTTGGTTTGGGGAACAACAGGGGTAACAAATCTTCATAGATTGCATTTGCTGCAGAAAAAAGCCGTCCGGTCCATAGCAAATGTGCCATTCCTTTTCCCCACAAGAAGTGTCTTTATAAAGTATGATATCCTTCCAGTCTTCGCATTATACTTTTACAGGCTTCTATTATGCTATAAATACTCTTCACAACAAGGTGATAATCCCTTCACTGTACTTGGACAACTGAGAGAAAATAACAGCTGCCGTAACACTAGACACAAAGAAACTTGGACCACTCCAACACCAAGAACTCACTCTATGAACCAGTCCTTAAGTTACAACCTTTCCGTCTTGCTAAACAAACTAATCCATGACAATTTTGATATTACCAGAAATTGAAAACAATATCTGACTACTGCTGAGACAATTTCAGTCTGTGAAAGAAGCAGACATGAATTTCTTTGTCCAAAGTTTGGGACATCTATCCTGTATATTCAAGTTATTTATAACATTTGCTTTGGGTACATGTGTGTATTGCGATTTTTTTGGCATGTGTGTGTTCGCGCTTAGCGTAAATGTGGATCTGAATCGCATACCCATGGCATTACGAATTGATGTAAATGATGTGACCCTCGCCTTCCTTCTGTACTGCCGCTGTCTCAAGGAGTCAGGACCTTCAATCAAGCTGTTACAACAGCTTTTAGTCCCGGCTCCTCCTTTGTAAGAAAGGAAAATAAACTTGAACTTTAACTTCAACACACCTTTTAGTCCGTCGAATGGGAGGTGTGCTTGGATCTGAGGTGACTTTTTTTTTTATGGTCTGTCTAGGAAGCATGTGAACATAAGGTACTGAGAACACAGCCGCAGGACTAATACGCTCACAGAGCAAGCAACTACGTCCGTTCAGCAACACTCGAGTAAAATATGGTCATTAACTGCATAAGTTTTAGAAATCAACGAACTTTAAATGTCGAATGCAGTCTGAAACTTGCAGGTAAAGCATTCGAAATCCTTTAGGGCTAGCAATTGAAATGGTGACACAAACGCTGATTAAAATCTATCATTCAAGTTTCTCCGGTGCACACAGTGCCTAGTGTGAGGGCTCAGGATGATGTCATCGGAGGTACCCGTACATTTCAAACCATAATCGCTTGCGTTGAAAGAAAAACCACCGCCGCTGAAGGCAGAACCCACCGAGAGTTGTTTGCCAGCATCAAACGAAGCACGGCAAGATTTGGTTGACGCCAGCGGCAATCTGAAATCTTTTTTTCCGTAACGTGACACTGAACTTGTCCGCACTGCTGCGGCGCTTTGAGAAGAAGCCTAATATTATCTGTTGATCACGTCACCATTTTAAATACAAGCGCAAAAGCACTTGGCATACTTTACCTACACCCTATATAGATTTGAATCTTTGAATATCGGACAATTCTAAAAATAGTGCACTTGTTCTTTAAAGCGTATGTGGACCCTCCCTGCAGTGTGGATTCAGGACTTGTCGTGAACGAACATGACTTTCATCCAGATAGCTGCAGAGAGTCCGCTGATGCAATGTCGCCTCTTTTTACTACCAGGTCGGTAACCTTGCGGCCATGAAATTCCATTTCAGTGTCGATGGTGTCCTTCTAATGCACACTGGCCTCTGATTTGGGCCAGTGCTGCGTCGCGCATCGAAATATGGCTCGGGCATGTCGTCGTAGTGTTTCTGGTTTGTGCCATTTCATACTTGCTTCACGTCACTTTCGCGCTAAACTTTGTGTGCAGAGTCGTCGCAGTGGAATGAGGCGTCGTCATGAGTTTTCCTCGGTGAAAAATCTTGAAAACTCAGCCCTCGGGAGCCGCAAATCACGCAAGCGAACTCAAACGCTGTGACTGCCGCAAGACGTCGCAGGCGCAGTTCAGAGCTATAGTGACTGTATTTGCAGAGCCCACAGATCCACTCTAGACAAATGTGATCGCTACAGTACTTAACAGTCCACCGTAAACGATAGCTACTAACGCATTTTACGGTTGTTGAAGAACACAACCGGCCGCTGCTCTCAGCCGCGCGAAATAAAAATTTGGCAAATGAACTTTCGAGACAAGGCCCAAATGGTAGGGCTACTACCTCGCACAACTTTGAAGCACGTGGTAGGAAGTCAGTGGAAAAACGATAACCACAGGGGAGTACAAGATACAAAAGAACGCTTAATATAAACTGATTTGTCACCAAGACACATATATATATATATAACCAGCCAGTCACATCACACGTCACACTTTGCAGCGCCAGCTATCTTAGACTAACAGAAGAGACAGGTTTAATCCTCCCTTCAGCTGTAAACGCAGCTATTCTCAGAGACATTGCAAAAAGGAAAAAGAAAAATGAAAAAGAAAGAACCGCGCATGTCATACCAGCAGGCAAGGAAGTAAAATCTGTTACAAAAAGTTTTATGAAAACTGCCAAAAAACCGCGCTCCCCTGAGTACCGGCATATAGATGGATCCCTAATCCAGTGTTCCGCCTTCTTGTCGATATGGAAAGCTTCAAGCAAAAGTCTTGCTTTTATGGAAAAACTCCTGGCCAGAATCTTCGCTTCTTTGAAGTCGGATTCGCACTTGCATCCAAAAACATGCTCCGTTAAGTCGGCGAGCTTATCTCTTTTTTGTTGTATTTTGACAATTCTCCCTTAAAATGTGATTATGGCAACGCCCTGTCTGCCTGACATAGCATCTTCCGCAGGACAAGGGGGTCAAGTTAACCACTCCTATGGCACATACAACAAACGTTTCTTCATGTTGCTTTTTTGCAACCGCGCTCGCCCTGAGCACACATGCGGGGGCACAGCTTAGCCAACTTGTTTGGAGCAGAGGACACAAGCGGAACATTGTGAATGCTGGCAACTTTTTTCAGGTTATGTGACATCTTATGAATATAAGGCATCGCCTTTGGTTTGGCTTCCGCGCGTTCAGAAGCAGCCGGATTTTGATGGGGACCATGTTTCTTGAGGAGTGTTTCAGCAACAGCCGTTAAGACCGAGCAAGAGAATCCAGCAGATAAAAGCCTGCGTACCTGATAGTCAAAGCTAATGTCCATTTCATGCGGACACGACTTCCGAAGCGCCGACTCCAAACAGAGTAAAGCAACAGCTCTTTTTACAGTCTTAGAATGCGACGATTCATAGGGCAACAGTTTTTTTTTTTTTCAGGTGGGAAATACGACCAACACTCTGCCAGACCCTCAGCCTCAAGTATAAAAAACGTATCGCTCCATTCAGCGAGAGTTCGTAACTGAAAGTGAGGCCTTTACCGTGCTCACTAAACGCGTTCTTTTGTGTCTTGTGTTCCGCTGTGGTTGTCGGTTTTGCGCTGTCTTCCTGCCAAGTATGAATAACAGACTAGCCCCAGCACCATGTTTTATTCAACCTAGAAGCTGCAGCATGTAACTACGATAATTCGACATAAAGCCGCCGCGGTGGCTCAGTGGTTATGCTCTCGGCTGCTGACCCGAAAGACGCAGGTTCGATACCGACCGCCGCTGTCGAATTTTGATGGGGATAAAATTCTTCAGGTCGGTGTATTGCGCAATGTCGCCTTGTCCCAAGTTGCCTTAGGACATCAACCGCATAGAACAATTCGAGATAAATATGGTCGCGCTTAGCGTCACAGTCATAAAGCCCCGTAACGAGGTTATGACGACACAAACATTACAAAACTTCACGGTATTATATCGATACACTAATAATGACGCAGCTTCTTCTATTCTCTTCGTGCTCTATAATTCGACCAGCCGCAGCTAAAAACATACGCCTAGTTTGCATCGCTCGAAATGGTTTGCTGAGTGACAGCTGATGCACCACTTCTTTAGTTGAAAGAATGCACATTTTCGGTGCTTTCCACTTTTATTCCTCCAGCGGAATTCTCGAGAGTAGTCCGTGCAGAAAATGTGGTATTTGATGAAGACTGCCTGGATGTAGTCAGAACGCGGGCTGCTAGTGTAGGGCACGTAGGAAAGCGTTCAAATTTCCGCGAAACCCGCACAATAAACACCAACCGAGCCATGTGCAAGAGAACAGATGTACTCACGTAGGGTCTGTCCAGAGTTGCGTCTTCGGCGTCCTAATCCCGCTTGGCCGTTCAAGGTAAAGTGGGCGCTGCACAGCGAGGTGGAATGGCTTGAGTTGGTTGCCTGTAAAGTGCATAGCCAAATTAGTGAGAGTGAAAAAGTTCACTTTTTGACTGCTGCGCCACACCAAGGGCAAGGAACAAGAAGCAACACTGCGGGGCGTGTGTTAGGCCACACCTGGTTTTGCACACGTAAACTGGGCAGGAACAGCTTGTACTCTTTCATAAAAGAGAGCGAAAACGATGGGAATATGAGCATATAGACGGAAGAAACGCTGATAGCGACCAAACCATTTATTTCATATTATTTGGAATCGATATTGGCGTGAGAAACATAGCTATAACGCAACCCGGCAAAAAATACAGAAGGCGCACAGTGCGTAAAAGACTCACATTGGGTCTGCCTAGAGCTGGGTCTTCGGCGTTCAAGTCCTGCTCAAATAAAGTGTACAACTGCGTCACTAAGCAGTCAGTGTAGCAGCTAGACACCGTCGTTTCTGTTTAAAAGTTCGTTGGTGATCTGTTGCGCCCCGTACTGTTTGTCTGAGCACCACGCCCCCCGTCTCTAAAGTTTTTATTGTGGCGCCATCAGGTGGCAACGACGGGGAACAAGGCTGCAGAATGTGTTTGCTTTTCTCCTTTCTTTATTTATTACTGCCCACCTACTTTTGGTAGCCAAGGCACGAGCAGGTGTATGACGTGTGCAAATACGTGGTCTATAACAGATAAAAACGAGAAAAGAAAGGAAATGGGCATACAGTCCAATTTCTGCGGAAGAAAACCAGTCCACAAACAAAAATAAAAATCGCCGCAGTTACATGCAGCGCAGGATGCATAAAAAGATTGCGCTTCAAGAACGAAGCCAAGTACATAAAACTTACTGGCGTCATCTTACTTCAGATAAAAATGCTTCCGGTGGTGATATGGTGGCCACATCGCGAGTAACCAATTCTAATAGGCTATCGTACTTGGAAGGAACATCTTGTACGCACTGGTTCTTCACTGATGGACGGCAACTGTTTTGTCATATTCTGTTATACTGCATATAAGCCTGAATTTTTTTGTATGATAATTGATGCTGGTAAAGAACATTATCAAATGATGCATTTTTCCACAGGATTGAAAGGTAGGCAAACCCGAGCGCCTGAGAAGGTGATAAAGATACGTGTATTCATGGCATACAAATTGCAGTGCTTCTTTTCACCCCTTTCCACCCCCCCCCCCCAAGACTTCTGGCGTCCCCTTTTCCTATGCGGATACCATTCCAAATCTGCACAGCGTTGTGGACAAGTGCTGTAGAGGTAGCTAATACAATCTAATTAAACACTCAGAAACGGAGCGTCAAGGTGATAAAAATTAGACATTTTATAGCGCAAACTAAGACACGGACAAGAGAGACGAAATGCACACACAAGCGCTTGTGTGTGTGTTTCGTCTCTCTTGTCCGTGTCTTTGTTTGCGCTATAACATTTCTAATTCAAGATGAACTACCAACTCGCCCAACAGGAAGTTTTAATGAAGGTGATAAAAAAGTTATGGGGCCACTTAACAGAACTTTTGTGGGCGATGCGATAGAGGTGTACTCTGGGTCCATCGCGCACGGATATAAGTAGTATGAAGACGGCGACATCCAAAGCGCAGTGGCACGTCCAGTGCAGATTGGCCCCTGGGATTGGCAGTTAAACACGCGGGATGTGCAGCTGCTGCCAATTTTACTAGATCACGTTGGTTGCGGCGATGGTGTAGTCGTCTAATGCAGGGGCCACTGAAGCCGTTCTATAAGTGCCACCGCAAGTTCGAAACCCATTCCCAGCCATGAAGTGCTCACTTTATCTGTCTATGACGTCTATCCCCCCTGACACTCCCTCGCAATGCTTGCCCTCTCCGATTGTGATGTCGATACTGCCACAGCGTCCCAGCTGCTTCGGAGGTGGGGGTTTTCCAATTTGGCTCTAACCTGTGATCGGTTCTTTAATCCCACGTGACCTTAATGATGACGCAACTCTCTCGGCCAACTACTGAATTCTGCGACACAGAACACCAGCGTTTTGCATCCACGTCAGCTTAAATAGTACCGCATAATTTAGACAAGAATACCAAGCTGAAACAAAGCGTTCAGTACATGCAACGTGGGATATGTACTGCTTACAAAAACAGAAAGTCGGCTGCTGACCCGATAGACGCGGGTTCGATCCCGGCCGCGGCGGCTGGAATTTCTTTGGAGGAGAAATTCTAGAGGCCCGTGTACTGTGCGATGTCAGTGCACGTTAAAGAACCCCAGGTGGTCGAAATTTCCGGAGCCCTCCACTACGGCGTCTCTCATAGCCTTAGTCGCTTTGGGACGTTAAACCCCATAAACCAAACCAAACCAAAAACAGAAAGCCCATCTGAAGCCTTGGCTTATGTGTTCGGCTGTTGATCCCGTGGTCAAGGGATAAAGTGCGGCTGCAGTGTCCTATTTTAGCTGAAACCAAAATGCAATGACGCTTTCTACTGTGTGCTGTTACCGCACGGTAAACATCCGTTGCAGTTAGAGTTATTCTGCAGCCTACACTACAGTGACGCTGTCAAACATCTGTGAACTTGAAGCCCCTCATTGCAGGCGATAAAAAGACGCAACTATATCCAAAGTGTCCTGGCTCAGGTGGACCAAGATATTGAAATGGAGACTGAATTGCAGGTGAATCTTGTCAGGACTCATGTAAAGTGCACGCTAGACAATTTTGTTATTTCGACTTCTTTAACAATTAGCACACTATAATTATTTAACTTCCTAAGTGGTACTCTAAACGACAAAGCATTACTAGAAAATTTTCCGATCATCACCAGAATTGCCCAGCCAGGTTCTTGCGACTAAGAATCCTTAGCGTAGCCTTTTTTTACTTTACAAAAAAAGAAAACAATGAAATTTAATAAATACCTCTTGACAGCATGCTCCCTGCGCCCCACTGCGCCGCCATTACAGCGCTGTGATACGCGACTTGGTGAAGCGTCCCTGTTGTGTGCTTTCTGAGCTGCCTACGAAGCAGCTGAGCGATGTGCCTGGTGTCGACATAAGCGCCAGCGGATGCAGACAGGCGAGGAAAGGCTGCGCAAAGCCAGTATCTTTGGTGATGTATGCTCACTCATGCTGGCAGAGTGCATGCAGAAGTACGGTGCCAATATCATGTATTTGCAATAGACCAGCGTTATAATAACGAGCAGTTATGCACATTGGCGTGGAGGGAAATAATCGGTAAATGCGGCTTTTCTCACCAAGGAAAATAAAATAAAGAGGAGGCATACCGATGACTTGGCGCTTGCTGTATGTTCTCGTGGGCAGGGTACTTTACTTTTTATTTCATAGTGCGTGTCTTTGCGCAAACGTCTGTAAAAGGCAGGGGTTGCAAAGGTTTGGTTTGGTTTATTAGGCTTTACGGCCCGAAGCAACTCAAGCTATGAGAGACGCCGTAGTGGAGGGCTCCGGAAATTTCGACCACCTGGGGTTCATTAACGTGCACTGACATCGCACAGTACACGGGCCTCTAGAATTTCTCCTCCAAAGAAATTCTAGCCGCCGCTGCCGGGATCGAACCCGCGTCCTTCGGGTCAGCAGCCGAGCGCCATAACCACTGTGCCACCGCGGCGGCGCAGGGGTTCCAAAGATCCATGAGCAGCAATATTCGCGTAAAGAGTGTGCGCGAATCACCCGCATTTTGTAGCAATCAGCACAGGTTGCTGAGCAACACTAGGTTACTGATGAGACTACCGCGGATCTCGCTCCAATGTTCCGTAATTTCAGCCTTCACTGCTTGTGGCGTAGTTGTCAAGATGCAGTAGACATGGTCCTTCACACACCCCTACAGAAGTCGAAAAGATTGAAGTGAGGTAACGTTGCTGGCCAGGCCACTGCTTCAGTCCGCCCGATCGACTGGTTTTTGAAGGCTTCGTCAAGCAAAGCTCATGCAAGACTGGTGCTTTCAGCCGGGCAGGCCCATCGTGCTTAAACTAAGCGGTGACTTGAACTGCAAGAGGGAGGCCCAATGAAAATCTTCGGCTGAGCGGGTTAAGGCAGCTCAAGCATGCCAGATTGCTGGTTACGTTGTGTTCTGTTGTGTTGTGTTGGGTTTAGTGGCGCATAAGCATCTAAGGCTGCTATGCGCCAAGCTCAAGGTGGAGGAAAATTGATATCTGTAGAATTTCTATTAAAAAAAATCGGTGGTGTAAAGAGCCTAAAAATTTAGTTGCTGCTACACTGTAATGTTTGGAAAAAATTCAGGAATGTCAGTTTTAAAACCTTTAAAGAAGGTCGAGTAACCTCAGTGGTGATCCATGGCTGGCAAGGATTCCGACGCTCCCAACCCATCAAGTAAAGGCCTCAGTATTCTTCTCAGGAATGAGAAGACGACTGAGGTGTATGAAAAGTCCAGCAAAGATTTATAGAATTTATAGTCCCTCGAGAAATCCTGCCTCTGTTAAAAAGCTAAAAACACAAGATATGTCAACTATTGCATTGTTGCTTAAGACCAGCGTAGGGTGAAAAGGAATGAGTTGATTGTAAAATCGAGTGAAGTGCTTTTTTCTTATTTTTTCAAGTTTCACACTTGAGAATAAAATGTGAATAATTGTAAGTTCATCTCCACATTTCTCAGACTGGTTTCTCTTGTTTTGTTAGTAGGAAACTGTGTGTGAGGTGTGTGTGTGTCCAATGCGCAGACGACATAAAATTACTTCCATAAAACGCTTCTGGTGCACGCAGGTCTTCCATTCACCAACGACAGGCTTTACTAAGTGTAGCTTGTTGTTAACTTCGTTGTCCCATGAAGCCTGCCATTTTCCTTTAAGTTTATTTTTAAGCAGTTTCATGCAGTTTTTATAAGGTATATCGACTTTTTTTTATTTGTACATTACGAGCACGTGCGGCATATGCGTCAGTGCTCTAATTCCCCCTGATTCCCACGTGATTAGGGACCCAGCAAAACTTTATTGTAAGTATTTTTGTTTCAGCTTTCATTATGTCATGTATTATTTATTTATTTATTTGTGATACCCTCAGGGTAGAGTACATTTCAGAGGGGAAGGGCAGTTGATAACAAGAAAAATAAACAAAGCACAATTCATACAACTGGGGCGGGATAAAAAGAAGTGAGCAAAATTAACACGGAACAGATTAATAAAATAGTTTAAGAACAATACTAGTACGTGGAGAACACAAGACTACAATAAAATACAAAAGCGATCATTATGTAATCAGAGTGGTAAGTATTCGTCTAAATTGAGTTGAATCAGTGATGCTAGTTAATGATGCGGGTAGAGAATTCAATTCTTTAGAGGTTAGCGGAAAATATGATTGCGCACATGTCACTGTGTTACAATGAGGCACTGTGACCTTGTGTTGATGATCACGACGGTGAGAAATGAACGGTGCTGGTTGAATCCATCGAGAGCGAAGTTGAAAATTGGAGTAGAAAATTTTATGGAATAGGCAGATGCGGAAGTGCTTACGTCGGGTAGCTAGGGGTTTTAGGGGTCCTATTATGGGTTGAACTGCATTTCTGAAGTTTAGTGCTGTAATTACGCTGAGGGAGTCGGTGTAGATGACACATTTTTGTATGTTTTTCTTGATTTCTTTAACCGCGACAGCAATGGCGTAACTTTCTGCCGTGAAAACTGATGCGCACTCAGGCAGCCTGACTATTTTTTCTTCTTTCTCTTGTACTACTGCACTACCAACGTAGTGTGCTGTTTTCGAGCCATCTGTGTAAAAATCCATGTAATCCTTGTACTTATCCTTCACTGCCAAAAATTCCTCCAGTATATATTCTTGTGCAGTTCACTTTTTGTGGATGTGCGTCAATGTAAGATCACATACTGAGAGAAAGCTGTACCAAGGTGGCAGTGGGCGGGGTCTCGGGGCAATATTGGGCAGTGTGTTCAGTATACCTAATTCTTCGCATTTTCCTTCAAAACGGTGGAATAGCGGTCTGATTCCTTGGGGTTTGTTGTTAAACAGCTGTCTGGATTGGCATTTTGCAACTATGGGGTAGCAGAGATGATTTGGAAGTGAACGGGTTTTAAGTACATATGCGGATGTCAGCATGGATCTTCTATCTGTAAGGGAGGGTTCATTTATTTCGACATAGAGTCTCTTTATGGGGGATGTTCTGTAAGCGCCAGTTGAGAGACTTAAACCGAGGTTATGCACGGGGTCTAGTCATTTTAGGTAAGATGGTCTCGCAGACCCATATACGATGCACCCGTAATCTAAGCAGGATCGCTCTAGAGCACGATAAATGTGCAAAAGACATGCCCTGTCGCACCCCCATCATTTACGTGAACGTACCTTTAGGACAATGAAGGATCGGGAAGCTTTTTTTTCGGTTGTTAATGTGTGGAAGGAATGGGAGCTTTTTATCAAAATTATACCTACGAATTTGCGCTGTTCATTTACCGGTAATTCTGTTTCCCTTAGGTGGAGGGTGGGGTTGTTCTGTAGGCCTCGTTTGAGAGAGAACATGACGGCCACTGTTTTTTGAGGAGAGAACTGGAATCTGTTTCTGTCTCGCCATGCCGCTAGTTTATTTATTGTCAGTTGTACTTGTCCCTCGCATGTTGACATGTTGGTTGATGTGCAGGCGATCTGGAGATCGTCAACATAAACCGAGTACATAACTGATTTTAGGATTATTTGGTCTAATGATTCATTTTCACGACAAAGAGAGTAGTGCTTAAACTGCACCCCTGTGGTACTCCATTCTCCTGAACGAACTTCTTTGAGATGGTTGATCCAAGGCGTACGTGAAAGGAACGGTTGGATAGGAAGTCTTATGCAGTTCAGCATCCTTCCCCGGATGCCAAGCTCTGCTAAATCGCGGAGGATACCGAACTTCCAAGTGGTGTCGTACGCCTTTTCGAGGTCGAAGAAGACAGCGAGACAGTGTTGTTTGTGCATGAAAGCCTCTCGAACAGTATTTTCGAGGCGAACAAAGAGGTCTGTTGTGGAGCATGCCTTTTTAAAACCACACTGATGGCTATCAAGGAGTTTCCGAGATTCAAACACGAAGATTAACCGGATATTTAATACGCTTTCAAGGAAGGAAGGGAAAACTTTATTTTCACTAATGGTTTTTCCTGCTGTTTGGGGCCATCTTCAGAGACGTCTTGGTTCTACCCCCAGGAGCCTTCTCTGTCGAAGTCGTCCGCCTCTAATCAATGGTAGGTTGCCCTCAGTCCAAGGCTCCGCTGGCCACTGCCGCCCGTTGAGCTCGCTGTACCAGACCTTGTAGGTCTTCACAGCGGTCGCTGCACAAAACACTTGGCGAGGCTGCTGGTAAGAGCTATTGGTCGATAACTGCCAGGGGATGTTGGCTGCTTACCAGGTTTCAGGAATGGTACTATAATTGCTTTTTTCCAAGCTTCCGGAGTTTTTCCGAGTGTCCAAATTTTGTTACCAAATTTCAAAAGTGTTTCCATAGAAGGTTTTGAAATATGTGCTAGCATTTCTTAGTGTATTTCATCGGAGCCTGGGGCAGTCTTTTTGCCGGCAGATAAAACTCTGTTTATGTCCTGGATTGTGATTAGTCTATCGAAAGATTCAGTTGTGCAACCAGTTTTTGGAAGTAAATTTTTCTCAGCTGTGTTTTTGTATCTTAAACATGATTCTGTATAGTGTGTGGAACTGGAAACACGTGAGAAATATTCACCCAGGATGTCTGCCTGCTCTTCTATACTTGTTTGTGTATCAGGGGCTGTCAGAAAATGAATTGTAAAAGGGGAGTAGTCGCCATTTAATTTAGGTACCTGCTCCCACATTTTTTTTGCTTGTGATTGAACTGCTTATTGATGATATGTAATTTTTCCAAGAAGCTTTCTCAGGATTGCGACGAATACGTCGTGCATTGGTTGTCGCCTTTTTAAAGTCTATAAGGTTCTCGTGTGTGGGGTATCTTCTAAAAATTCCTCAGGCTTTATTTTGCACCTTCTTCGCTTCTCTACATTCCTTGCCATACCACATCTTGTGGTTGTGTCGAACCACCCCAGAGGTGTGAGCGATAGCCAGGCGTGCCGCAGAAATTATGCAGGATGTGATCATTTCATTTAGTTCATCCACATTATGGTGATCTGCAGGTATTTTTTCTGGAGAGGCTTTTTCTCGAAACAGCTCCCAATCCGCTATGTGAAGTTTCCAGCGACGTGGTTTGCTAGGGATGATTGATGGTGATGACGACAACCTGATTACTACTGGCAGATGATCGCTTTCGTAGGGATTGTCAAGGACATCCCATTTAAAATCCATAGAAACAGACGGTGAACTAAAAGACAATCTATACAGCTCATTTTTCCCGAGCTTGGAGAACAGTATGTGTTTTTGCCTGTGTTGAGCAGGCAGAGATTATTTGATAGAAACAAAATCTTCTAAAATACGACCCCTAGTATCTGTTTGTGTGCTTGCCCAAAAACCAGAGTGAGCATTGAAATCACCGACTACCAGATATGGCTCTGGTAGCTGTTGTAAAAGTGTTTCTAAGTCATGCAGTGTTACTGATAGATGTGGCTGTAGATATACCGACCATATGGTGATTGTTTTAAAATGGAGGGTGGTGACAGCAAAAGCTTCATATTTGGTTTTAATCTTGATTTCATGGTTTGCAACACCACTCTGCACAATAATGGCAACACCTCCTGAGAGCCTATTTGCTTGCTCTCGGTCGCACCGAAATACTTGATACTTCTTTAGGATATTCTGGTGTTTGGGACCTAAGTTTGTCTCCTGTAGGCATAAAGCCACAGGATGAAGTTTGTTTAGAAGTTCTTTTATGTCAGAATAATTATTTAGTACTGCCCGGCAGCTCCAATGTATAAGGAACGCCATGTTGGATGATTTTTGGGAGTGTAGTAAAGAAGTTACGACAGAGGATTTGGGGGTGCCATTACTGGCCTCTTTTCTTTTTCGCCCAAGTGGTCTGTGCCGCCGCTGAAGCGGGGGCGAGTTTTGCGTTGTGTCCATCGCCTCGATAGAAGCTCTGGAGGCCCGCGGAGATCCCACGCGTGTGCGGTTTGCAGGCCTCTCCCGACTGGGGAAGCCTTGCGGGCAGCCGACTGAGGGGCCGGCGAGGCGCTTTTTCAGAGGTGGCAGGGCAGCCTTGGCTGCGCCTGCCGGGGACTGGAAAGGCCTGCCTCAGGCTTTGCCTGGGCATTGGCCGGAGACCGGTGTGGTGTGCCGCCCCTGCGCACACCACACCGGTCGCTGCGCCCCTGCGCACACAACACCGCGCGCGCACGCACACACGCGCACGCACACACGCGCGCACGCACACACGCGCGCACGCGCACGCACACACACACACGCGCGCGCACGCGCACAAACGCGCGCACGCACGCGCACACGCACACGCACACGCACACGCGCACGCGTGCACGCACGCACACGCACACACACACACACACACACACACACCAGCTTTTCTTGTAATGGGATTAGTAATGCTGTCGCATTAGAAGTGCGTCTTCCGCTCTTACCCAAACAACACCATAGAAGGTGCCGAGTCGGCACCGGGCGGCAGTCGTCTCATGAGCGTTTGGTCGGAGTGTTAGTCTTTTCTTTATAATCTAGGCAGGTCTCTCCTGTAATGTTCTCGTTCCAGAGCATATAAAGTACCGCAAAGGGCGTAACAGAAATGAAGCAAAACACTTTTTCCGTATTCGACTTGCCCAGAAAATTCAGTCGGTGCGAAAACAAAGAAATGAACAGGGGCCTCAGTGGAGGGCATCCGAATATTTGATATCACGTGGATATGATTAACGTACACTAGAAACCTACAGCCGAAAGGCCACTTTTCGTTCGTCTCCAAGTAAACGCAGCCGCTTACCCCGCGATTAAATCTATCATTGTGCTTACTAGTTGGGCTCGGGTATTTTAAAGATATGAGAAATCCGGCAGCGCCATGACCAACGGCTGTCCCAAATAATTTTCCGGCAAAATACTGCACAGATAGGGTCCATTCTGCTGCTGTAGAAATGATCCACGACTGCTTTGTAGCTCTTAACTCTTTCGCTACCGCGCCTTAGGCGATCGTTCGCATATGATCGATTCAAATCGCCCGCGCAAAAAAGCTCATTTTGGAGCGTTGTGGACGTGCTCCGCCATCTAGTTAGCGAACTCAACACAACTGCTCTTTCGATTGCAGCCTTGGTTTTAGTGTTTTGACATGAGGGGGCGCCGTGAAAAATAAAACTTTGAACGGCCGCAGCAGCGTCAGCCAGAGAAAATGGCGTCCGCGCCGCCGCGCGCTGCTCGAAAGCGAAAGCTGACAATCAGCACGTCGGCCGGTTTCGGTTTCGTTTTTTGCGACGAAAGCAGCGGCTATTAGTCGGGCAACAATGTACAACCGTCGGATTTCGGTTTCGGCAGCGAGACTTCGCCTCGGGAGCCTGGAACGTCAGCGCGTACTTGCATGTAAGTTCTGTTTTCGTTCGCTGTGTGTTTTCTGCGGTGCATACGGTTTGTAATTGATGACAGTGGTTTATTTTTGTGCTTCAGGGTCTTGACAACGTATGGCGAAGACAGTTTGCCAAATGCTCAAATGTCGCGTCGCGTTTTTCAACCAAGACGACAGCTAGGTGACCATATCGGCACATCGCTGCGGAGCGGCGCTCGGAGATTCGCTCGACTTCTCGACTTTTTTTTAATGCTCTTCATGGCGGAAATGATTAATATCGTGTGCGGAAACACTAATAAGTATGCATGGATGAAGATTTTCAGTAAATTCGGCGTGACGGCTCATGGGAAGACGTGAATCAGTTGGAGATTCTGATGTTCATTGGAATCATCATATACATTGGAATTGTTGACCTACCACGACTGTATCTCTACTGAAATACCAGAATAATCTATTCTGGCCCTCTGCCATCAAAAATCATTTCTCAAAATTGGTTTTTCGCTTTTTTTTTGTTTTTTTTGCACGTAACGGACCCGGATGATTCAGTGGCGGCAGCTTCTATTGGCAACACTTGAAAAGTGTCCTGGCTTTTGAACCACATCGATAAAACTTATTTCATCGATCCTGATGTTTTAGAGCTTGCCTAAAATGCCAAATTTTATCAGCTGGCTTTCAGGGAGCAGCTCATTCAAGAAATCTTCGGGTATGATGAGGGAAAAGAAGTCCACGCCCCCAATCCTCTCATAGAATCCATTCAACACCAACCGAAAAGAATGAAAAAAGAAGAAACTACAAGCTCGGCTATCAGAGAACAAGGGAGGAACAAAGATAAAACCTTATGTGAAGCACTTGTCAGTCTACCTCTGCTTCACATCTTCACCTCTGATTGCTCTTCACAGTGGCACCACAGTCATGACCCCTTACTTGACAAGCCATGGAAAGTGCAGTAAATTTTTCTCATAGCTGAAACTGTGAATAATGACAGCTATAAACATGTGCAACAGTTTGTATATTCCAGTTTTCCTCTAATCAAGTTCGGGCTTAGTGCAGCCGGTAATTTTTGTTTTTGCTATATACTTTTCTTGTGTTTTTAGCAACTTTCACAAATAAATGTTCATTTACTTTTGCACACACAACTCTGGTGTTTGTTTCATTCAGAAGTGTAACTAATAAGCTACAATTTCATGCATTGCAACATGTGCTGGGTGTATTAGTTCTTGAGAAAAAAAATTTTCTTTCAGTACGCTCCAAATTGTGCATTTTTCCGCGGTAGCGAAAGATTTAACCAAACCTACCACACAAGTAATGAGAGGCACGCATAGCGAATTATGCTCAACATGCTTTTTTAAACCGCGGCTTTGTTCCTTTCTTCTATCACTCCGTCCTTTACCCTCCCCTTACGCCGGGGTTCGGGTGTCCACCGAGATATGCGAGGCAGTTATTCCGTCATTTTCTTTCCCAATAAACAACCAATTAGCCCCCGCTTCAGGATTCCTCATCGTAGTCGTCTGCGTTGGCTTAACAAACCACCTGACAACCATCGCAGGTACTAGCAGAGCGAAACGCCACCTGCCACGACAAGACCGGAGAAGTGCACAAACCGAAGGTGCCTGCCATGGGAAGATGCCGGAGGGTGAGTAGCAGTAACACGCCACCTTACAGCTGTGGCAGGTGGCGTGTGAAGAGCTGCACTGAAATTTCGCAATACCGACGATCGGAGTCGTCTCTCAATTTTGTGGTTTTGTTCATATCGCTTTAACGGGGAATCTCACTGTTACGCTGTAAACTGGCAACCCGCATAAGCTAGAAGATCGATGTGAAGGGTATGGATAGTGTACTGAAGCAAGTTTGAGAACTGTCCTCCATATCCAACCAATATCCAGTGGTCAGACGAGTTTCTCGTGACACATTCTTGAGACGTACTGGAGAATCTGTTCTTTATTTGAATATAGAAGTGCAAATGCGCTGCGCAGATGCAACGACAGACACCGCAGAATGAAGTCAACGCAAGAGCCTCCTGGCGAAGTGCTGTGGTGATTTCATGGCAATATGCAGAATCTACGCAGCCCGAGATTCTGATTCTGACTGTAAGCAAGTATTTAAAAATGAGCTCTGCGCAGCGACCCTGGTTTCGGCTGCAGTTGACATGAATATTTTACGCCAAGTGATGCTCCATTAGAAAAGGGGCGTGCGCTGACCGCCCAACCCATCTTTAATGTGCAGTTTATCAGTGCGAAATCACTATGTAGCTCATCGGGCACCAAATGCGGCGTCGCCGCTGACAAGCAGGAGTGGTCCCAAAAATTCCCGATAACATCACCGTAATATCAATGAAAACAAAATTTCTACCTAAGGTGCTGGGACTTGAACCCAGGACTTTCAGATTGAGGGGCGAGCATATAACCATGGGTCATAAAACCACGCTTGTTCTTGACCAACAAAGGTAAACGTAGCCTATTGGCTGCCTTACGACTGTATGCTAATGAGAAGGTGTGTGATTACACAGGAAGATAATACAATACCTATGTAGATAAAACTAAAAAGAATTTCAAATACAAAAAACGCTTTTGCTTTTATGGGACATAAGTAGAGTTAAGTGGCCTCCGCAATTTTTGAGACATACTTCCTTCAGTATACAAACGTTTATTTTCAGGCAAATATCGAAGCAGTGAGGCTGTGTCCAGTTCTTAAATGTCCCTTATTACTAAGACAATGCAGTACTTCGCTACATTTCACAAACAATAAAACCTGGGAAACCTTGCATTTACCTCCCTGCATCAGCAACCAAGAAGCTAATATTGGACGTCCGTCAGATTCCAAGAACACGTCCCGCGTGACGGCCAATCGTTGCTTGAACCTGCAGTGGAACACGGACAGAACACAGCGGGCTAAGACTGCGTGACTATAAGCAGCCAGTGATGGTGCTGGACACCGTCACAAGTGTTAGAAACATTGCTGTTTCTCTTTTAAGCCCCGTACTGCTTGTCTGAACACCACGCCCCCGCTCTCTCATGCTTTTTTATGTGGCGCCATCACGTGCCAACCACGAGGAACACGACTGCGTGGTGAATTTTTTATTCTTTTTTTTTGTATTGAATACTGTTGGCTTCCTATTAGTGGCCGAGGTAGGACTGAGTGCGAGATGTGTAAAAATGGTTGGTCCATCAAAGACATCAACAAAATAAGAGAAGAGAGCACATCAGCATACTGTCGAGCTTCTGCGCAAAAAATGAGCTCGTAAAGTACACAAAAAGACCTCGTTTTTCTACGTAACCGTCGAAGACACCTAAGACCTACACTCCATGAACCAAACGAAATAAAAAAAGCTTACTGGCTTGATCTGACTGTAGATAAATATACTTCGGGTGATGGTAAGGTGACCGCGTTGCAGGGTAAGTTATTGCAGCCGGCTATCGTTCATAGAATAAATGACAGCTTGTTTGGATTGTTTGTGAACTGAGGCGCTAGTGTTGCTTATTACATGTTTGTGCACAGTCTGTCGCGTTCTGTTGTACTGCATAAAATCCTGGAATTCTATTTTTGTATGATAATTAATGATTGTGAACGACATAATAAAGCGATGCATTTGTCGACGATATTCCGGGGTGGGCAAACCGGATTAGCTTAGATGGTCAGATAGCGATATCTGCATTCTGTAGGCGAAGTAAATAAATAAATCTGCTTCGCCTCCTCCCCCCCCCCTCCCCCCACCCGTGGTATACATATAATGTACGTTTTCGCGTGCGGGTCTTGCATTACCTTTACACCACATAGAGCACAGGAAAATATTCTAAACAGCTGATATCCTCTCAATAAACAATGCAAGAAAAAGAGAGAAAAGAAAAACAAAATATACTATGGGGCCGCTCAACGCATCTTAATTTTAGACGGCAGTCCGATGGGATTGTGTTCCGAATCCATTGCGCACGAATGGAAGTTGTGGGGCCACGCTCCATCGACCCCTTTATTTTGCTTCCCCTCGATGCATCTTCTTTGTCCATATTTCTTATATCCGCCGACGAAATCACCATATGGACCAACCCTGGATCCCACGGAGAGATTGCAGAACCATTACAACGAGCTATCGACCCAGTACAATCTTTTGCGCACGGGAATGGTGTTGCAATTTCATCGGCTGAATAGGAGCTTTTAGTTATAAGGAACAAACAAGCCTCACAGGCAAAACCAGACCCTCGGGATTGCATCGAGTTGCGCACTGACGACCTACCGATAACGCCGGTAGCCACGATCAGGGTTCTTGACATGTTGATTCAGAATAATACAACACGGAAGCGATACGCGGCTACGCGTCACGACGCACCAGCAAGGCGCGCTGGTGACGCAAATTGCCACCCGTCCCATGGGAATGAGAGAAGCCGACCTGGGCACGATCACGCAAAGCTTGATGATAATTAGAATCATGTACATTTGCCCCTACTATCACGTGAATCGCAGGGACGACGATGCACTTGATATCATCATTAGAACCGCGTACGAGGCGGCCCTTGATCTGCCGACATACGCCAACTCAGATCGATTGCTGCTGTTAGCAATTTTTGTGGGATACCGGCTTTAATATCGCAGAGCGACTGCGGCGATAAGCGACGCCTTAATGGAGGGCTCCTGATATTTCGATTACATGTGGTTCTTTCACGCGCACTGACATCGCACAGTACGCGGGCCTCTAGGGTATAGCTTCCATGAAAATGCGACCGCCGCGGCCGGGATCACACCCGCGTCTTTCGGGACTCTAGTCAAGCACAATAGCCATTGCGCCACCGCGACACTCACATGCCGCCAGCTTTTGAGATCAGCGGCGCTGCGCGTCTCGGGCGGACGCGCTTCATTTCGGCTCCGACAATTTTCGTCCGGATTATCGAAAAATTCCCTACGACCGCGAAAATTTTGCTTGTACTCGACGGTTAACATCACCCGGCACCCGAAGACATCGCTCTCGACCGGGTGGGCCAATTTTTGGGCCTTTTAGGCCCATTTATGTCTTCATCCCGTGGGAGCCCCAGCCAGGCCTAAAGCCAAGCAGCCAGTCTCCAGCGTTCTCCGCGGACGCCATTTCGGCCTCCGCTCGCCGCGGGTACGATTCCGAGACGATGGCATGGACAGAAGTTGTCGCAGAAGCCCCGTCTTCTCCTGAAACCTCCACTCCGACGCAGGAGATCGTGGATGAAGGCCTCTTTTCGTTGGTGGCACTTCGCAAACGCCAGCAGCGCCTGAACACCTCGGCAGTGAACGGACCCTCCGTGAGTGCCCCTGCTTCTGTGCATCCAAATACTTCAAGTTCCAGCCATCAGCTCTCGCCAACAGTGGGATCGACGAAATGGCGGCCTGCCGCTATGCCTCGACTCCGCAAAGAAGACTTCACGATCGTCATCAAGCCCAGAATGACGGTCTCCCTGAAGACGGTTTTGCAGAACGGTGAGCTTGGTGCTTTGCTCTCCGCCTATGTTAATGCCTCCTCGGTGGACACTCTTAGTATCTGGCCCATCTGGGACCAGAATATCGTTATCGCCACCACTCAAGACGTGAACGCGGCGAACGCGCTCGCTCGTGAATTTACTCTGAAAGCTTCCAAAGGCTCCATCTCGATGGTCGGTCACGCCAAAGTCAACGGTGAAGTCTGCAGGGGGATCATTACCGTCCATGAGCAAGAAACTTCTACCACCCTGAAATCGAAAGTCCAGTGGCGCGGAGGAGAGATAGCCTTCATCCGCAAGCTGGGGAAGTCGACGATTGCCCTGCTCACCTTCGTGGGGCATAAAGTGCCACGTTACGTGCACTATAACAGTGTGGTGACCTTGGTACGCGAATACAAGCGGACTATTCCCGCGTGTTTCCGATGCGGCACCATTGGCCACCGTGTGGACTTATGCCCGGATCCTCAACGCAATCGCTGCGGACACTGCGGCCAAACGGTCGCAGTCCTCGAAGACGGCAACTTGGAGACCCACGAGTGCACCCCTTCCTGCATCGTCTGCGGTGGCGGCCACCTTACGGGCTCGCAAGACTGCAAGGCAAAATTCCGGCGGCTGCAACGACCGGGAAACCCAACCGGTTAACGAAAGCAACGTCAGTGTTCAGTGCCCCCGGGAGCTGACAACACTCCAAAAGTTCCCCCGCCTGACAGCAAGCTGGTGCAAGGCACATCCGGACCAGCGCCACCGGCGGGCGCGTTGCCCGGGCGTGTCTCCAAGTCCCCTCCATCAACAGGCCAAAAGTCGTCACGTGATCCAGGGGCACCCGTTTTCCAGAACGGGGATTTTCCGCCTCTCGAGCGCCGTCCGCTTGGCACACCAAAGAAGACATCACAGCCAAAGGTAGGCAGCCGGGACTCCTCCGTCCCCCCGCATTCCCCTACCTTCTTGCCCACCAACCCTTCCTCCTCCTCCCCCCCTTAACTCTGAGGTTGCGGACCTCCGCCGTGAGCTCGAGACTCTCCGGGCTCAAAATTCTGAACTCCTGGCCAAAATCCATGCGCTAGAAACGGTTCGGTCCTCCCCGCCTATTGCCCAGGTAGCTCCGGAACCGATGCAACAAGTGCCGGTGGACCCGACACCATCTAGCTCTGACACGCGTTTCACCGCCCTCGAAAACGCCCTTGCCGCATTAGCGACTCAGATGTCCAATTTCGGCCAAATTCAAGAAAACATGTTCAAGTCAATCACGGCCACGGTTACGGCCACCGTGACGGCCGTGGCTGGAGTCAAACCCCAGGCTTCTACGCCGAATGGGGCCTCTCAAAGACGCAAACCGCCCATCAATATTCAACCGCCCCATCGATCTAACCGAATTCAAGGAAGAGCCGGAACAGATCCAGCCGCAGGTGACGGAACCTGTGCCGGCTCTCCAAGGCAGTCTCCCTTCAAATCAACATGGCTGCGTCCCCTCCCAACCAACACCCTAAAGGGCGCCGCCCCCCGCAAGGACAGCAAGTTTTTTCCCTTGTGCAATGGAATTGTCGGGGTTTCAAAAACAGGACCAAACGCGCCCACTTAAGGACGTACATTGACAACCTCGAACACCCCGCCGCAGTCCTTGCGTTGCAAGAAACCGGAGATGCGGTTAAGCTCACGGGCTATAACACTTTTCAACGAGACCCGTTCACCTGTATCCTAGTCCACAAGGATTACACAGCGCAGGAGGTTGATCTCGACCTAAATCTGAAATATTCGTACGTGATGGTCTCTGTCCTCCCCTTGCGGCGAACAGATAGCCACGCACACATACTTAATATCTACTGCCCCCCCGAAACTCAAAAACATCACTTTTTCTAAATTCTTTAGCGCAGCACTAAGGATCGCGGGTCGCGACCCCCTCATGATAGTGGGCGATTTTAACGCGCCCTGTCTCATGTGGGGTTATTACAAGGAAGAGACGCGTGGTCGTAAGTTGGCGGAACTTATATCTACGCTGGGCATCACTCTTCTAACCGACCCGGTCCACCCAACACGTGTAGGGAACTCCGTCACTCGGGACACCTGCCCCGACCTTACCCTCGTGAAACACATCCAACACGCAGAGTGGATCAACACCGAGGACACCCTCGGTAGCGACCACTGCATATTGAACACTGTCATTTACACTCGGCCCTTACGTCGCCCCCTTGCGCAAGCCAAACTTCCCGACTGGAACGCTTTCCGCCAGGCCCTCCCAGTAACTTCTCTCATGGAACAGGACTACTCCACTTGGGCACACGGACTCATGCAAACCCTCCGTTCACAAGAAAAGCATATCCAGCTTACGGAGCGTGCACCTGACGTGGATAACCACCTAAGGCACCTCTGGGAAGCTCGCCGCAGCCTCACTAAGCGATGGCGGCGGCAGAAACACAACCGTAAACTCCGCGCTCGCATCTCTGACCTCACCCAGCAAGCTGCCGAGTATGCTGCCCAGCTCGCAGACACTAACTGGGTAGATCGATGCAACCGCGCAGCAAGGCAGATGTCCAGCCGCAACACTTGGAGGCTCTTCAGGAGTCTCATAGACCCCACACAAACACGCTCGGAGACCCAGAAACACATCAATCGCGCGATACACAACTTTCAAGGAAATACGAAGCAGCTAGCGAACACCTTGCGCTCACAATACCTCAATCAGGATCAAGACCCGCGCGGGCAGGATTATTCGTATGCAGGCTGCGATAATCCGGAACTGGATCAACTTTTCCAGCTTCACGACCTTCGCGCGGCTCTTGCCAAAATGCGCAGGGGGACGGCGCCCGGGAGGGATAAGGTCACAGTCAAGTTATTGGCGAACCTTCCTGATCGGGCATACGAAACCCTACTCGAATATATTAACGCCATTTGGACCGGGGAAACTTCGTTGCCACCGGATTGGAAGACATCATTGGTAACCTTTATCCCAAAGGCGGGGAAACCGGCAAACACAGACAACCTCCGGCCCATCTCCCTCACTTCATGCGTAGGAAAACTGATGGAAACGATGGTTCGTGACCGCCTCTCAGAATATCTCGAGAGCAAGAGCTCCTTTGCCGACACCATGTTCGGTTTCCGACCAGTAAGTCCGCACAAGACATCCTCTTACAGCCTCATCACGAGGTTCTCGAACCCATAGAACACCCACACAACGACAAAATAGTCCTAGCACTCGATCTGAAGGGTGCGTTTGACAATGTAAAACACGGCGTCATACTAAAGCACCTTAGCGAGAACAACTGTGGTCCTCGTACATTCAATTACATCAAAGATTTCTTAACAGACCGCTTGGCCTATATACGTATACAAGAGACCGAGTACGGCCCGTTTGAGATGGGAACGCGGGGCACACCACAAGGCGCTGTGTTGTCTCCGCTTCTCTTTAACATGTCTATGATGTACCTCCCGGCACAGCTGGCGGCTGTCGGCGGTGTTCAGCATGCGCTGTACGCCGATGACATCACCATCTGGGCCACTACGGGAAACATAGGAGAGATGGAGGAATGCCTGCAAGCAGCGGCGAGCATAGTTGACCACTATGCCACGTACTGCGGCCTCCAGTGCTCCCCGTCCAAGTCTGAATTTGTGCATATTCGATCTTCTCCGAAATTCAAAATCTCCGTTCAGCTTTCTCTCGCAAGCGGCCCCATCCGTGAAGCGAAGGAGCTACGAATACTCGGTCTCTTCATTAATCAACATCGTAAGGTAGACACAACTACTGCGAAGCTCCGCAAAGTCGGCGACCAGGTGGGCCGAATTGTTCGCCGCGTTTCCAACAAGCGAGGAGGGTTGCGAAGTAAGGATGCGATGCGGCTCGCACATGCCTTCGTAACTAGTCGAGTATTGTACTCGACTCCTTACCTCCGCTTACGGAAACATGACGAAGATCACTTGGAGATTGTACTCCGCAAAATTTTCAAGAGAGCCCTCGACCTCCCGATATCCACTTCCAACGCGCGACTCCTCGCGTTGGGGGTGGTGAACACCTATCGAGAACTCCGCGAGGCGCATCTCGTTAACCAATACACGCGTCTGGCCCAGACCGCGTCCGGTCGCCGCCTCTTGGACCGGTTACATATCAGACATGATCACCATACCATGGAACGGGTTCGAGTGCCAGAACTGTGGAGAAGCGCCCTCTACGTTCGACCCCTTTCGACTAAGATGAACAAGGAGGACCATAATGGCCGGCGCCAGGCGCGGGCGAATGCCCTGCACCGCCACTATGGCTCAAAAAAACACGTCTTTTACGTCGACATTGCAGGACCCTACCGCTCCAGGGGGGAATGGTACACGGCTGCAGTCATATACGAGGGAAAACAGGTGGACGGCCTCTCGTTCAGAGCACCAAACTCAACGCATGCGGAGGAGGTGGCGATCGCCCTCGCAGCCTCCCATCCCGACTCTAAATTCATCCTCACAGACTCTCGCGGAGCCTGTCTTAACTTTGAGTTCGGTTGGATCACTCCACTCGCTCAAGAAATCTTACACCGCAGTACTCGCGACGGCGATCCAACTCATCGCTCAGTCATATGGGTCCCCGGCCACCAAGGCATGCCAGGTAACGAAGCCGCCCATGAGGCAGCCCGCGCACTCACTCACCGGGCACCAGGCGTCCCTTGGGAGGAGCTTAACCCAGATCACAGCCCTCTCCTTTCTTTTAAAGAAATTACTGAGCACTATCGTGCCGAACACCGGCGATACCCAGTTCCTATGAATGGACTGGGTAAAGCTGGCGAACGAATTCTCCTCAGGCTCTTTACAAACACCCTGCTGTGCCCGGCGGTTCTCAAGCACTTTAATCCTTCTTTTGACGGCCGCTGCTCATTCTGTGGGGAGGTGGCCGACACCTTCCACATGGTTTGGGCATGCAGAAAAAAATCCTTCTCTCCCCCCAATCACCCCTTCCCCTACCCGAGAGGACTGGGAGGCGGCCCTGCTCAGCTGCCAGGAACTATCGGCCCAACAGGCCCTGGTTCGGCAGACTTGTGTAGCGGTCTCGACCAACGGGATCCCGGAATGAGGGACTCCGCCAAGTATTGTAAGGGGGAGACCCATTAGGGGCCTCTCCCCGAGCACCTCTCTAAATTACTAAATAAATGCTCTTCACCACCACCACCACCAGCTTTTCTTGTAATGGAATTAGTAATGCTCTCGCATTAAAAGCGCCTCTTCCGCTCCTAAGAAATCGATTTTAAAAAAGCGCCTAGTCTCCAACGGACGGCACTGCTCTCACGACAACTTGATCTGAGAGTGAGGCTTTCCTTTATCATTCAGATTTCTACCAGGCGGATATTTCACGAAATTTTCTCGTTCCAGTGCTTTTAAGGTAAGGCACAAAGCCGAACAGCGCAAGCTACACAGGGACAAGAAATGAGACGAGACACACACAGCGGTGTCTTACAACTGAAGGTTTATTTTTTCAGGCACTTCGGTAAAGTAATACAGCAGCATCAAGAAAATAAGAAGAGCAACCGAGTCTGATAAACAGTCATTGAGACCAGAAATCACCCAGGAGAACTCAGATCCTACAGCTACCGATAATGACCGAAATTCTTTATCGATAAGGGCTAAGCACGGGATGGTGACAGAACTCTTTTTAAGATGAGCGATTTTTACGGCTTCAATGATTTCTCGCGTAGTGTTTTCATCGCACCTGCGCAACACGCTCGTGTTGCCCCGCTCAGGGGTGCATTTACAATCTCGGCAGTGAATGCCCGTATGGCCTGAGATTCGTTGCGTCACATTGTATTTGTGCTCGGACAATCTCTTATTTAGGAACCTTCAGGTTTGGCCTACGTATGCATGGCCGCAAGTCAAGTGAGTAGAATACAGGACGCCCTGAGCACAGGAAACGAACCGGTCGCGATGATTCATGGTGCATCCTGAGTGCTTACGAGCCATTTGATTAACGCGCTTACAGAGGCTTAACAAACGATCCGGAGCTGAAAATGAAACATCTATTCCTACTCTTTTTCGTATCTTTCTTAAGTTGTGTGAAATGCTGTGTGCGTAGGGAACGACTGCTATTTTATCCTTATCTCATATTCTTGTTTCTTCTTTGGCTCTCAAAACGGCTTCAGACACTGAAGATAAGAGGGTCAGCGGGTAACCTGCCTGGAGTAATCGGCGCTTCTGGGCTAAAAAGCTATCTCTCAGTTTATGGTTGCAGGATTTTTTTGAATGCATTGTTAACGCATGAATTGTTGATGCTGCGCTTAACTAGCTTCTAGTGCGCTCAATCAAAAGAGAAAAGAGGTTTGTTGGCCCGAGGCACAGAGGCCCAGCAGGCGTGATTGCGGTTAAAATATATTCCTAATTCTATAAACCGTGTGCAGCCATTTGTTGGTAGTTCTTGAGCGACCATCAATTGGTTCAGAATGCTTGAAAATTTACTAAAAACTTTGGAAGCTTCGGAAAGGAGGACGTCCTGCTAGCATTGTAATATCACAATGTAATCATCCACGAATCTAAAGATTTTTTTCACATTGCTGGCCTGAAGGGACCTTTGTAGCGCTCTTTCTTGCATGGCTAAGTAAAGATCACTCAGCATAGGTGCAATGGATGAACCGATACAAATGTCATTCTCTTGAATCGAAAGCGAACCGTTCCATTATGCGCATGTCGATCTTAAGTATTCCACAGTAGCTCAAGGAAGCCGGCAGTTGAGATCCAACTCTAATTCTGAAATATTACAGCTCCATGCTGGTCTATGCAGTTCTTGATGCAATTGAACAAGTCGTCATGAGAGATGGCATAATATAAGTCTTTTATGTCGATAGAAAATGGTGTGACTTTTTTTTTAGAGTTATCTTTTAGAAAATCAACCACAGGTCCTACATTTTTGACAAAAAATGGATCGTCGGCAGACAGTCGCTGAATTTGTTTTTGTTAAAATGATGCAACTGACTTCTGCAACATAAATCCTGCAACCACGAACTGTATGATAGCAATTTCGCCCAGACGTGCGGATTACTGCAGGCTGCTTACCCGCTGACCAAGTTATCCTCAGTGGCTGAGGCCTTGTTGAGAGCCAAATAAGGAAAAAGAATAAGATATTAGGATAAGAACGCAGTCATTCGCTGCGCACACAGGGTTTCACACAACTTAGGAAAGATAAGAAAAAGAGTAGGAATAGATGTTTTGTTTTCAGCTCCGGATCGCTTGCCAAGCCTGTGCAAGCGCTTTAATCAAACGGGTCATTAAGTTCTCCTCCGGCTCAACCTGTTGTCATCCTGTTTCAAAATCGGCCCTTCAGAAGCTAGAGCGTAAGCTCCCTACTGACACCTTGTCTATAAGCTCTCTACGCTTGTTAGAGAATCTGCACAACAGAGGCTTTACTCTATATTTCCAAAGGTTGCCCTCTCACATAGCAGTCAGAGGCAGTGAGATGGCAGACAGTCTCGCCCATAAAGCACTGTCATGAAATTCATCAAACAAGTCCGTCCAGCTGCAAAACGTTTCTTCATAAAAAGGGTGCTCGATTATTTCAGTACCCTGTGGAGTGCGCCCTACAAACCATGTGTGACCAAGGGTCTGAGAAGATGCCCGGACAGTCTACTACATCTAATTCGAACGAGCAATGCTCGTACTCCTGCCTGGATGCATAAGATGGGCATGGCATCGTCTCCGCTATATTCTATATGTGTTATGTGCGGGTATATAGAACGTTATATTACGTACTGCCCAGAGTGCAGCGCGGAAAGATATGGGATGCTAGCTTCCTTCAAGAGGACAGAAGCCCTTCACAGTACAGTTTAGGATATCCTCTACCCGAGTGGAAACCAGACATGGAGAAGAGAGGCTCCACGCCTTTTAACATCCCTGCATGACACTGATCTTGACTCTAAATGGTGACAGCAGGGACGGTCTATGGTCTTCTGTGATTTAATGTGTGCGTAGATGGTGCCTTCTGGGGTGGTCTATGTTATTCTGTGAGTGAGTGTGTGCATGGATGGTGGCTCTGCAATGGACTATGTTCTACAGTGACTGAATATATATATAGATGGTGACTTCTGGAGTGGATCATGTTGTGCTGTGAGTGAATGTGCGCATAAATGGTGACTGCGGGAGTGGCCTATGTTCTATTATAAGCGACTGTGTGCATAGCGGGGCAGATCTGACCGGTTTAGAACATTATTAACATATAAGTGACGCTACGGTGGAGCAATTGAAGGCGGAATAATCAAGGCTAATTCCACGTGTAGCATGCAACAACTCAACTAAACTCAACTAAGCACTGAGGATGCACCATAAATCATCGCGACCGGTTCGTTTTCTGTGCTCAGGGCGTTGTGTATTCTATCCCCTTGTCTTGCTGCCACGCATACGGAGGCGAAACAGGCAGATGCCTTAAAAAGAGTTAGAGCATAAATACAACGTGACGCAACAAATTTCAGGCAATCTGGGCGTTCACTGCCAAGAGAGTTGCATCAGCACCCCCTCCATAGCCCTTATAAAGAATTGCGCTTCTTATAGGTATCTGGATGACCCGAGTTCTCCTGTGTTAATTCTGTTGGCGATGGCTGTTTTTCAGACTCGCTTGCTCTTCTTATTTCATTGATACTGCTCTATATATTTACCGAAGGGTCTGAAAATATTAACCTTCAGGTTAGGTCAGCACTGTGTGTGCCTCGCCTAGTTTCTTGTCCTTGAGTAGCTTGCGCTGTTCTGCCTTGTTATGAACCAACTAGCCCGCGATGTGTCATTCAAGCTGATAAGGCATCGTAAAGTGTGCAGAAACATGAACTAAAAGCTGACAATGCAGTCGGTGGAAAAAGCAGAGAGATAAACAGCTGCCGTAGTGGAGGGCTTCCGAATATTTTGGATCACGATGATATTTTTAACGTACACTGACACCGCACAGCGTACGGATTCTTTTCACTTTCGACTCCAAGTAAACACTGCCTCCAAAGCCAAGATTAAGCCAGCATCATCGGGCCCACCAACCAAGCGCCCTAATCAGAGAGCAATTTTGGATGGCGGAAGGGATTCCTGTATCCCTTCAAGTGTGGCAAGAAAAGTATTTTGACGCTCTCACAAACGAGTCAGCGCAATGACCAATGGCTGTTCCAAGTAATTTTCCATCAAAATGCTGCGCAAATAGATGTCATCTTGGTGCTGGCGGAGTGATGCATGTTTGCTTCGTACCGCTTTACCAACCCTATTAAGCCTAGCCATATCAGGCACGAATAACGAATTGGGTTTAACATGCTTTTTTAAACTACAGATATCCACCTCCCTAACCCTGAAGGCGCTCATCTACTGAGGCGGAGTACCCGGGTTCCAACCGTACCGCGGCGGCCGCATTTTGATGCACTTGCGGCCTGTGTGCTGTGCGATGTCAGTGCACGTTAAAGATCCCCATGTGGTCGTAATTATTCCGAAGCCCTCCACTTCGGCAACACTTGCTTCCTTTCTTCTTTAACTCCCCCCTAACCCTCCCCTTCCGGTGCGGTTCAGGTGTCCATCGAAATATGTGAGACAGTTACTGCGTCATTTCCTTTCCTCGAAGCCAACTAATTAGCCCCTGTTCATGGATTCCTCATCGTTGTCGTCCGTGTCGGCGTTGCCATACCCCACCACCTAACAACCATGTCTGATAGTAGAAGAGCGAAACGCCACCTGCCACGGCGACAGCGGAAGAACGGACAACCCGAAGGTGGCTGCCACGGGAAGATCCCGGAGGGTGGCTAGCTGCGCAAGACGCCACCCTCCAGCTGTGGTAGGTGGCGTGTGAAGAGCTGCGTTCAAATTTCGCATTACCGACTATCATAGTCGCCCGTCAATTTTTGTGGTTTTATTTATTTACCGTTAACGGGGTATCACTTGTAGGCTTTCTATTGGCCCCCCGCATCAGCTGGTGTGATGAAGCGCGTGCATGGTGTAATGAAGCGAGTCTTATGTTGAATTCCAATGGCAGATCGGGATCAAGTTTTTCTGCTCGGTTTGGATCAGTCGTATTCCAATGGTAAAATGGGAGCGCGAGTTGTATGTTCCAATGGCAGATCGGGATCAGGCGTAAATCCCGGATCGCTCCATGGAGCAGGGATACTTGATCCGCCGAAATCGGCGGATTTGACCGGAACCTCGGGTGACGTTTTCTTTTCCGCCCCGTCTGCTTCCTGTCGCGACAGGCAGCGGCCGCTTCGTTCCTGTCGTCGCTACGTGGTTAGCCGGGCGAGCCCAACGTTACTAGGGCGAGCCGGGATAGCCGGGCACTTTCCAGTCAACAGTGTACGGCAATGATCTTGCTTCGCGCCCTACGGCACTAATTTTGCTTCATGGAAGTGACAGTTCCGACTCGGGCACTGATAGCTCACAGTCCAGCAGTGAAGATTCGTCTGAAACGGACAGCGAGTGTGAAGCTGCCGGCCTGTATGCCTGCCGCCGTCGTCAGAAAAATGCGCTAATGTTCTTTGTTCTCGTTCATACCAAGCCCTGGAGTAGAGGAATGTCAAAAATGAATCATTTTTGAGGATTGTTGGCCAATACCGAGTTGCTGGTAGAAGTGATAACTGCGATACAAGCAAATTTCTTTCTTATGCCCAGTGCGGCTGGCCTGTTGTCTGCTAGCTCCGCTGTTGAAGGCATCGCAGAAATCGATCATGTCTATGATTTATTATGAGACGAGGAACACTGTAAAACGGTGACGCGAGTAACACCTTTAATACAGCGCTGGCCAGTTCCGAAGCGCCCTGAGCTGCGGCATCGATGTGAAACAGTTAGGCTTAGCGACGACTACGGCAGCCAGGCAGCAGCGCAGTTTGTCGCTCGGCGTGTCCGCGGGCGGCGTCGTTGCCGAAAGCTCGAGTGTCTCGTTGATTAGTTCAGCGGCTTGCTACTCGCAGTCGCAAGGCTGGAAAATCGAGCAGCGAGTGACTTGCCTGTGCGTCGTCTGCCACTTCTTTCCTGAACGGTATAGGACAGGCTCACCGGCGCTCCGAAGACCGCGGCCGCATACTCGTGTGTTCTCGGTAAGAGTGGATCATCCTGTACATACGCATTGGTTTTGTTTTAAGCATGAAACGCTTTTAGCTCCCGTTGTCGGCAGTGTGGTGACGTCGCGCCGAGACTCAGAGCCAACATCCGGGCACTGAATTCCACTCATCCGGGCACTGAAACGAGAGCATCCGGGCACCGTACGAGATTTAACGAGACTCTCTAAGAGAGAGGGCCGCGCTTCCGCGCCGTCCCCAAGGATGGCGCTGCGGTCCAACACTCACGCATGTAAAAGACCGGCCGCTGGGCCTTCAGCTCATGAAGGTTCCCCCTTTGGCAGGCAGATGTACACACGCTCGCGAAGTATTCGAACGCGCTGCAGATACATTCTTGACAGGCCTGCGTCTGGTCTTGTCCGCGTACGCTTCTGCATCGTCCTGCGTTTCATTGCCGCCACCGTCACAGCTGCTTAAGCGAAGCAATGGAGCCTGATTAAAGGAGAGATGGGAAGCGTCTTGCGGAAAGCGATCGCTTTGCGAGTGATACGCCACAGCAGAAGACTGCTCGCCCCTGCCGACAACGCCATGATTATGCGGCCGCTCCCGAAAGCTACAAGGCCGCCAAGGTTCGTGGCTGCCTACCTAAGCCCGCACTATTGCATGCGATCGCTTCGACGCAACAAGAACAGTATGGTATGGTGTGGTGTGGTGTGGTGTGGTGTGGTGTGGTGTGGTGTGGTGTGGTGTGGTGTGGTGTGGTGTGGTGTGGTGTGGTGTGGTGTGGTGTGGTGTGGTGTGGTGTGGTGTGGTGGGGTGGGGTGTGGTATGGTGTGGCGTGGTGTGTTGAACACTGGACCCATTTCAAGATTTTGACTAGTACCATCTACAACCAATATGTTATGCCCGTACACATTTCATGCTTACTCTACTCTCGGTTAGGGGAGAGGCAGAGATTTTTTACATTACCGCCTTCGTACTACCTCCTTTTTGTTTCGCCGAGATGGCGTCGGTCAACGCGAAGATTGCGCATCGCGCAACTCCTGTCGCACTTGAACACGAAGCTAGCAGGGCGTCCCATAGAGTTTCTTACTATTACCTAGAGGTAAATCTGGCGGCGCTGCACTTCAGCCACCATGGACGCTCAAAGCATCATGGGGCGGTGAGCTACTTGTTGCGTCACAGTCGTAATTTTTCCGGAACACGGAGCGGCACTACTGACATGTTTCATTCCGAAAACGCTGTTCGTGTGCGCGCAGACGACTTTCACGCGAATGCTGTGTGTAAAAACCATAGTAGTAAAACCGCAACGACACACAACGCCAATAAAAGGTTTCACTTATCCAAAATGCCTTTAACAAACCTTTCGAAGTATTTCAGCAACCAAATTTTATTTAAAAACATATTTTCTTTTAAAAACGCGGCTGTTGAGCACGGAATATTAGTTTTTATGATGTTCAATACTAGGCCAATAGGAGAGCGAGTCGTCTCTTATTTTGGGAGAACTTTGCAATTAAAGGCTTTTCTGCTCGTTTGTTGCAATTTACAGACAGGATATTGAATGTGAGGACATTCGCATTTATCGAACAGCTTTATTTTTGCATTATTTTTTGGCCCAAAGTTGTAGTTCTGCAGTCGGTAGCTCACCGCCCCATGATGCTTTGAGCGCCCATGGTGGCTGAAGTGGTCACGAGGGGCCTGCATGCAAACTCCCATAGACGGCTTGCCAGCTTTCCCTCTAGGTAATACTAAGAAACTGTATGGGGCGTCCGCTCCGGCGGCGCCCCTAGTTTCCGCGGCTCGCCGCTGCGGCGCTGCCGTCGCGCTCCCCAACTTGATGCTCCAAGTGCTCCCTAGGGAGCACTCGAACTCCAATCGCAAAATGGGAGGTGGCGAAGCTACGCGCTCCCACGCGCTCCGTACGCGATCCGACGGAGCGGTCCCGATCTACCATTGGAATTAACATTAGAGCTCTGCTTCATATGCAACCAAATTCGAGTAATCTGACGATTTTCTTGTAACGCATTTTTGAGACGTGCAGTGAATTTTTAATTTTCAATGTCGAAGTGCGAATTAGCAGCTTAGATACAACGGCAGACACCACAGGACGCAGTCAACACAAGAGCGTCCTGGCGAACTACCATGGTAATTTTATTGCAACATGCAGAATGTCCGCAGGGCGACTTTTTATTGTCACTGTAAGCAGGTATTTGAAAATTAGCTCTGCAGAGCGACATTGATTTCGATTAAATTTGTCGTGAATGTTTTACGCCAAGTGACGCTCTATTACAGAAAGGAGCATGCCCTGAGCGGCCAAGCCGGCTGTAGTCTACAGTTTATTATTGCGAAACCAATATGTGGCTCATCGGGAACGAAACGCCGGCTCAGCGTTCACCAGCTGCAGTGGTCGCAAGACTGCCAGATGACGTCACCGTGGTATACACAGAAAAGAAAACTTTTCTTCTGAAAATACAAGGGATTGAACCGAGGACCTTCAGATTGCGAGGCGAGCATACAACCACAAGCCATTAAAAAACGGTGCTGCTTGGCGAAAAAAGGTGAACATAAGATAAGCGTTGCCTTATGAGTTTATGCTAATGAGTGGGCGTGTCATTACAATGGAAAAAAATCATCACAACATAAATGAAATTAAAGAGATCAAAATACAAAACCGACGCTCTCGCATCCATAGCACAAAAGTAGGCTTAATTACGCTCGCAATTTTTGCGGCATAAATCCGTCAGTATGCAATCTTTGATTTTCACACTAATATCGAAGCAGTGATGCTGTGTCCAGTTCTAAAATGTCACTTATCAGCAAGAAAATAGAGCAGCGCGCTAAGGTGAACAAAGATTAAAACCTGCGAAACCGTGTGTTTATCTCCCTGCATTAGTAACGAAGTGATGAATACTGGATGTCCGTCAGATTTTAAGAAAAAATGACATCTCGCGTGACGGCTAACCGTGGCCGCTTAATTACCTGGTAAGGCGCATGAGATTGTACAGAGGGCAAAATGCATGTCTAGAACGGCCGAACTGCGTGCTCCGGGCCTCTCGGAGCTACGTGCGCGACGTCTAGCGATATAACGCCTGGATCGAGACGACGGAGTGTGGGCATGCGTGGCCAAACTGATAGCGCTGCCTGTCTTTTCGGGGCTCGCAGGTGGCCGCGGCTTTACCTCCTGCTTTTGTCGTTTGTAGCGCTGTTTTGCGCTACCGTCTGCGAAAGGACATACGCGGCAGAGCGGTCACCACTGGCTTCTTTTTTTTTCCTTACTTTTTGTGCACTTGCAAAGCTCTGGCGAGGAGCTGTTCACCGCATCACTTACGCGCCGGTGTACTGCATCGTCATCGCGGCTACGTGCCTTAGAAAAGGGAGCGAGGTTTGGCATTTTGCGTTCTTCGGCAAATGGCTAAATAGGCATGTGATTATTGAAAGCATACTGGGGCCTCAGGTGAGGTGGCTGTCGTCGCACAAAAAGAAAGTAAAAAAAAAAGAAGCCAGTGGTGTGCGCTGTGCCATCTATGTCCTTTCGCATACGGTAGCGCAAGTCAGCTCTACTAACGACAAAAGCAGACGGTAAAGCCGCGGCCGCCTGCGAACCCCTAAAAGACAGGCAGCGCTATCAGTTTGGCCACGCATGCCCACACTCCGTCGTCTCGAACCAGGCGTTATATCGCTAGATGTCGCGCACGTAGCTCTGAGCGGCCCGGAGCACGCTGTTCGGCCGTTCTAGACATGCGTTTTGCCCTCTATACACCAGTTGCAGGAGCATCATCATGATATCGGCACGTCTATCTGAAGATTTCATTGCTTGTCTCCGGACAGGTGCTCTCTGAGGCTCTCCTTATCTAAAAACGTGAATGAGCACCGGGTACAGCGATAGCCGTCTGCGACAGTGTGCGTTAGCATATGACGATTTAAAACCCCTCGCACAGACGCTGCATAATCGCATATATCACACTTGAAGGGTCTTTCCCTAGTGTTAATTTGCTTGTAGCGATTTAATTTTGAACACTCTGCACACGTTAAAGGGCATAAATCGCACTTGTGCGTTTTTTCGCAGGAGTGTGTAAGCTTATGTATAGTGAGGTTGGTGGAGCTTGCAGCTGCAAAAGAGCGCATATCGCAGTTGAAGAGTTCTTAGCCAGTATGTTTTCGCTTGTGCACAGTTAGAGTGGAAGAACGCGCAGTTGAAAAAGCGCACACGTCGCACTTGTACGGTTTTTCGCCGGTGTGCGTACGCTTATGTTTACTGACGGTGCTGGAGCATGTAGCTGCAAAAGAGCACATGTCGCATTTGAAGGGTTTGTCGCCAGTATGCTTCCGCTTGTGCACAGTTAGAGTGGAAGATTGCACAGTTGAAAAAGCGCACAGGTCGCACTTGTACGGTTTTCCGCCGGTGTGCGTACGCTTATGTATAGTGAGGTGGCTGGAGCTTGTAGCTGCAAAAGAGCACATGTCGCATTTGAAGGGTTGGTCGCCAGTATGCTTCCGCTTGTGTACAGTAAGATTGGAAGAATGCGCAGTTGAAAAAGCGCACAGGTCGCACTTGTACGGTTTTTCGCCGGTGTGCGTGCGCTTATGTATAGTAACGGTGCTGGAGCTTGCAGCTGCCAAAGAGCACATGTCGCATTTGAAGGGTTTGTCGGCAGTATGCTTCCGCTTGTGCTTGGCGACAATGTCAGAGCGCGGAGCTGTAAAAGCGCACAAGTCACACTTCAACAGTATTTCGCCAGTGTGCGTACGCTTGTGGCGAGTTAAGATCGAAGAGTCTGCAGTTCTAAAAAGACACATGTCGCACTTTAACGGTTTCTCACCGGTGTGCATAGCATCGTGCGTATTGACGCATCGAAACTCTGCAGCTGCAGAAGTACACGTTTTGCGATTAAACAGGCTTTCGCCAGTGTGCATAGTGTCGTGTGGAGTGACACAACCAGGATCTGCAGGTGTAAATGTACACGTGTCAAGATTGAACGCGCTTTCGCCAGTTTGTGTACTAAAATGTGGAGTGACATTTCTCCAGTCTGCATCTGTTGAAGGACACATGTCGCGACTGAAGATGCTCTCACCACTGTGCGTACTATATTGTGGAGTGAAATTTCCTGGGTCTGCAGCTGTAGCAGGACACGTGTCGCGACTGAAGCTGCTCTCGACCCTGGGTATGATATTGAGGAGTGAAATTCCTTGGGTGTGCAACTGTAGCAGAACACGTGTCGCGACTGAAGCTGCTCTCGACACTTTGCGTATGATATTGAGGAGTGAAATTTCTCGGGATGCAGCTGTAGCAGGACACGTGTCGCGACTGAAGCTGCTCTCGACACTTTGCGTATGATATTGAGGAGTGAAATGTCTTGGGTCGGCAACTGTAGCAGGACACGTGTCGCGACTGAAGCTGCTCTCGACACTTTGCGTATGATATTGAGGAGTGAAATTTCTTGGGTCGGCAACTGTAGCAGGACACGTGTCGCGACTGAAGCTGCTCTCGACACTTTGCGTATGATATTGAGGAGTGAAATTTCTTGGGTCGGCAACTGTAGCAGGACACGTGTCGCGACTGAAGCTGCTCTCGACACTTTGCGTATGATATTGAGGAGTGAAATTTCTTGGGTCGGCAACTGTAGCAGGACACGTGTCGCGACTGAAGCTGCTCTCGACACTTTGCGTATGATATTGAGGAGTGAAATTTCTTGGGTCGGCAACTGTAGCAGGACACGTGTCGCGACTGAAGCTGCTCTCGACACTTTGCGTATGATATTGAGGAGTGAAATTTCTTGGGTCGGCAACTGTAGCAGGACACGTGTCGCGACTGAACCTGCTCTCGACACTTTGCGTATGATATTGAGGAGTGAAATTTCTTGGGTCGGCAACTGTAGCAGGACACGTGTCGCGACTGAAGCTGCTCTCGACACTTTGCGTATGATATTGAGGAGTGAAATTTCTTGGGTCGGCAACTGTAGCAGGACACGTGTCGCGACTGAAGCTGCTCTCGACACTTTGCGTATGATATTGAGGAGTGAAATTTCTTGGGTCGGCAACTGTAGCAGGACACGTGTCGCGACTGAAGCTGCTCTCGACACTTTGCGTATGATATTGAGGAGTGAAATTTCTTGGTACGGCAACTGTAGCAGGACACGTGTCGCGACTGAAGCTGCTCTCGAAACTTTGCGTATGATATTGAGGAGTGAAATTTCT
Organism: Amblyomma mixtum; assembly: GCF_055824585.1. Lineage (NCBI taxonomy): Eukaryota > Metazoa > Arthropoda > Arachnida > Ixodida > Ixodidae > Amblyomma > Amblyomma mixtum. Next base: position 181,432,613 of record NC_143021.1, on the reverse strand, counting down.
TGGGTAGGCAACTGTAGCAGGACACGTGTCGCAACTGAAGCTGCTCTCGACACTTTGCGTATGATATTGAGGAGTGAAATTTCTTGGGTCAGCAACTGTAGCAGGACACGTGTCGCGACTGAAGCTGCTCTCGACACTTTGCGTATGATATTGAGGAGTGAAATTTCTTGGGTCGGCAACTGTAGCAGGACACGTGTCGCGACTGAAGCTGCTCTCTACACTTTGCGTATGATATTGAGGAGTGAAATTTCTTGGGTCGGCAACTGTAGCAGGACACGTGTCGCGACTGAAGCTGCTCTCGACACTTTGCGTATGATATTGAGGAGTGAAATTTCTTGGGTCGGCAACTGTAGCAGGACACGTGTCGCGACTGAAGCTGCTCTCGACACTTTGCGTATGATATTGAGGAGTGAAATTTCTCGGGTCTGCAGATGTAGCAGGACACGTGTCGCGACTGAAGCTGCTCTCGACACTTTGCGTACTATATTGTGGAGTGAAATTTCTCGGGTCTCCAGCTGTAGAAGGAAACATGTCGTGACTGAATCTGCTCTCGACGCTGTGCGTACTATAGTGTGGAGTGAAATTTCTCGGCTCTGCAGCTGTAGAAGGACACGTGTCGCGACTGAACCTGCCCTCGCCACTGTGCATACTATTATGTGGAGTGACATTTCTCGTGTCTGCAGCTGTAGACGGACACATGTCGCTATTGAAGTTGCTGTCGCCGCTGTGCGTTGGCTTGTGCCGAGTTAGCGTTGTAGAGTCTTCAGTTGCTAAGGGGCACATCGGAATCTGATGCGGTCGTCCTCCTGTGTGGCACCGCACCTCTCCCTTGCCACCGCACTTCGCTAGCTCCGCTGGGTCCTCGGAGCATTTTAATGGCTCTCCTCCTGTCTCAAGTTGCATGTGTCTCTCAACATCGGCAAGGTTCGCTGAACCGTAGGTGAAGGAGGGGCAGCTGAACACATCTCCTTTCAATGCAGACGTCTGCTGCCCGAACGAATTCTCTTCCATGAGCGAAAAAGGCGCTTTGGGTCTGTTCTGGTAGTGTTCACCGCCTGCTCACGGTGGTCGTTGTCGTGCAATGAGCCCCGAACACAACATCCGTCGTGGTAGTCAGGAGAGCACACCGCTTCTGCGAAAAGGGTTAAAAGAATGTGTGCCGTTAGGGAAATCTAGTTTTTTTTTTCGACTTACTCATTCCGCAATATTTTCTTTCATTTGTTCAAGCATACCAGTTGCTTTTTGGAAAAAAGAGTAATGCTCGATAATATTGATGTTAAAATAACACATAGGACACGCACATTTTAAGGAATCACGCTACATCAACGACATCTCAAGCAATAATTAGTGAATTCAAGGCAGCTTTCAACATAGTGCCCGTAGTGTATCTATCGTCGTATGTGGATCTATGTGGGGTTTGTTGGAGCGTGCGTGTTAAGACAGCTCAAGCATGCCAGATTTTTGTTTGCGTCGAAGAATAATTTTCGCCATGATTGGGGCTCTGATAACACTGAGGAGGCGAAGAATTTCAGCCAACGTCAACATCTGAAGCAAGTGAATTGAACTGTTTTCCCTGTGTTGCTTTGGCAGTGCCGAATATAAAGGCTGCAAGAGCAGCTGGTCGAGTGGGCCCGCCTCTACAGTTACGTGGCAGCAGACAGCAGCGCAGAAATATAAATGCTCTGATGCAAAGCACACAGAACAAAACAAGTCAGTCAGCCCTACAGTCTTAGGTAGCAAACAAAAATACAGAAAAAGAAATCCGCACAGATGTGTGCAAAAACACAGGGAAGAAGAAAAAAATGAGATTCAATACAGTTAGAGGAGTGCGATCGGTTTAAAAGTGAGTAGCGCGAAATTTCAGCAATATTCACATCAATTGTTTATTAGCAACTGTATTCCTTATTTTATATATATTTTCGTTCTCATGTTCTTCTGTATTTATTAACCCTATTCCCGATTTCAATATTTACTGTTTGTACATTTGTTCTTTTTTTTGTGAGGTTAGTTTTGTTTTCGAACTGGTTTTGCAGAGAATTATGTATATTTTTTCACTAATAACCTAGTTTTATGTATAGAGTGTATGCCTCTTAATCATGCACACTCCTCTGTAATGTACGTTCGAACCCTGAGGGTATCATAAGTAAACAAATAAATACATAATCAGCGTTCAGCGTGATCGGAAATACGTGGCAATGTGTTTTTAATATCCGTTTTTAATAGAAAGTCTAGTGAACGCCGCAGGTGGTTGGTATTAATGCGAAAGCATTTTTTGTGTTACGAGCGGTGCGTACAGCACCTCTCGGCAAGGCATGTCATCAGAGCGCGTCCGCGCGAACTGTCAGTAATCAAGTATAGGGGTACTTAATAGTATGATTCAATTAAATAGTTTTGTATATATCAAGAATAACTAATTCACCAAAATCGTTTGTCAAATGGGTAACTAACTCATTGACGTCATTTACTACTTCAATTAGTCAATCATTACAAACATTCTTCGGTAAAATATTAAATTGACGTATTAATATTTCTAGAATTAATTATTGCTTGCTTTGGTCTATGGGCGTTTAACGTCTTGGAGCGACTAAGGCTTTGAGAGGTTCTTTAACCACCTGATTGGTTTGGTTTGGTCATAGTCCTTCAATGCTTTTATGGTCATGAAACTTCTCCGTAACGCTATGGGAGAGCTTCATATGTTGACCGCGCCATCCACGAAGCGGCGCTACGAGTCCTGTGAGGGCAACGACGCGAGGGAGCGAGCGCCTCTACGGCCGCGAGTCTACGGGTGGAACGGGACTCCGGCAATGCGGCAGCAACTATTTTTTCTTTTCACTCTGCCTTCGTTTACAAAATAAGTGCAGTGCACGTGACGTGCAAGCCTGTGATGCCGAATACTTGCTGCGTGACGGGTTGCCGCTCGGGCTTCGGAGGTACGCAGGAAAAGGCTTCGCTGTTCTGTCTGCCGAGCGACGCCGAGCAGCATGAAATATGGAAGCGGGCGATACCCTGACAGGAAAGCGGTGGATTTAGCTTCGACTCCAAGCATGTACGTGTCTGCGAGAGGAATTTTTCCCCACTGATTTGGTATCACGAGTTTATGATCAACAAAGAAGCAGTGTCGCTGCAATGCGCGAGAAACCGAAACTCAGGCCCGGCGTCTTCCCACGGATATTCCTACCAGCGTACTTGGGCACGAATCTGTGACGATGTTGCATTTTAGACAACTGTGCTCTTCAATGTGCTGATGGCTTTTGGCGCGAAAGCACTACTTCATGGGATGAAACCCACCAAGAATCTTGTGGCGTCCCTGAATTTAAGGGTGCAGAAATAAAATAAATATTGCTGCGACTAGAAATTTCGTACCCCCGGCGGCGCGAACGGATCAGCCTCGCTGGCCGCTGCACGAAAGCACTGTGCTATCGCAGCAGCCGATCACGCCTCGTGTTGTTGTTGTTGTTGCCTCAAAAACGATGGCACATACTCACGGTGGGAGATTGGCCAGGGTTTCGTGCAGATCCAAACAGGGAAAAACTAAACTGTAACACACTCTCGCGCTGCGCGCATTGTACACCGTCGTCTTCATCAACGTCCACATTCGGAACGAACACATCAGACTAGCTTAACTTCAGTCTAATATCGTCGCCAGACGTGCAACGACCCAGCAAAGCAAAACCATGAGCCAAACAGCCTAAACACATGCGTTCGCACGTCTGCTGGGTTTAACCACGTTGAACACCTAACGCTTTTTATTTTTTTGTACATGTTTCTCCGTGATTTCTATCATTGCGCATTTCTGGCTTATTGCGTCGCCGCTCACAGCTTGTCTCTTATCTTGGTAGCGCGAAGCGAGCACATGAGCAATATTTCCTTGCACTCGTCAGCGCCTCGGTAGTCGCAGCGTGAAAAGTGTAAATAAATGGCTTATGAAGCAAGAGTATTCAGCAGCTGGCTTTGCCACCTCCGAAAGTGTCAGCAAAAAAAAAAAGAGCACTATCAAACTACCGCGGTGCATTCGTCATGTGATCGCTCTTCTAGCGCGCACTCCAGTTCTTAAAATACCGCCATAACGTCATGTATTCAGCATTATTGAGATTGCAGTATTTATCACAAGGTAAACGCCAGCCTTAAGCATTCTTGTGCACTTAGATGAAAGCGAGGACTCGGCCGAGACAGGCGCAACCCAGACACATACAGACATGTTACTGATCGCTGCGCTAGATCTCCAGAATAACGTTGTGGGCAAGTTGCGGTAAAAATGAATGCCAAGGCTGGAACATTGTACGAAAATCGCGTTTTTTTTGTGAAAATCAACGAGAGAAAGTAAGTGCGTTAATTGTTTGCCGGTAAACAGCCGCTAACAAGGTTTACTAGCGGCCGTCGTCGATCGTAGAGGGTTTTTAGTGTTTCGACGTTGCAGCCAAGCTATCAGGTGATAACCGGTAAAGTAGTGGCCATCGTAAGCCCAAATAGCGATCCCCAGAAAGCATAACTACCAAGCGAATATGAGCCGGTTGGCCGGAAAACAGCCGCTGCGAGCAGAGCTCGCGCAGCGACTCGTGCCCCCTCGCCGACAGCCGCGCCTCTAGCGGCGCGCGCTGTCCCTATATGAAACTTTGGCCGGAGTTTCGTGACCAGAAAAAACATTGAAGGACTATGGTTTGGTTTATTGGGGTTTAACGTAAAAAAGCGACTGAGGCTATGAGAGACGCCGTAGTGAAGGGCTCCGGAAATTTCGACCACCTGGGGTTCTTTAACGTGCACTGACATCGCACAGCACATGGGCCTCTAGAATTTCGCCTTCAAGATATTCAGCCTCCGCCGCCGGGATCGAACCCGCGTCTTTCGGGTCAGCAGCCGGGCGCCCTAACCACTGAGACACCGCGGTGGCTGTAAGCACGGAATTAATTAAACAATGAATTCAGTTGCATCCAATCAAATCGCCATTAACATTAGTGAACTGGATTATTAAATAATTGAACTAATTAATGATTTAATTTTTTCAACTATTCAATTACTTCACACATCCATCGGTAATGAATGAAACTGAACAATTGCTTAATCACTGAATAATGAGTACTTTGGCGTGCTTACTACACGCTCTGGCAACGAGTCCCACGCCTTCAGATGTGGTAGAGCCGATTGGCAGCAATAAGAGAAATGCTTTCGAATTACAGCACCTAAGAAGACTTAGAAGGGCCTCTGGAAATTTTTCCAACTAGGCCAGTTCTGTAAGCGTAAAGCATTCATAAGGGTTAAAGGCCAGATATTCTGGCTACGCATATTATTCTCATAGAAAAGCTTGGCTGTGTGGGCGAAAAATGTGGTTTCATGTTGCAGATAAAACCTCATACTGGAGCAGATATATCTCTCCATTAATGTGGGCGAGGACTGGTTGTGCCTGCAAACGGGAATAAAGCTCCTTGAGCCCTACGATTTGCGGTGTTTGCCATTGAAACAGAACGTCTACTTTTCTCGCCTGCGTCAAGAAGCGACGGCATTGCGACAATGGCCCTTTACGAACCGTTGTGTATGGATAAGGTTGCAGCCTAAAGATATTTCCAAACGGCTTCCTGGTCGGTTGGATTCGAGAAATATGAAATAGGGATTGTCGTTCCTTGGCCGGATCCCAACTTTGCCCTTGCTGACAACGAGGAACAAGTTGAGGTAGGCGGAGCGGAGCCTTCCCTTCCTGACTTTAGCCTAAGTCCGAAAAATGTGTCTGCGTCTATCACTTGCTTCAGCCTCCTTAGGTGTTCCTCGAAACTCCTCGCGAAGAGCATAGCGTCGTTTCAATAAACAACAGAGCTCAGCCATCACATACCTGCAGACCCCTTGCCCGCGATCCGTAGAAAAAAATGCACTTGCGGTCGAAAGTCCAAATTACATTTTGTTGGACTCAAATACGCCGTATGGCGTCATCTTGAGAACCACCGACGAGTAGTACTTCGAGTTGCAGTAAGATCTGGGCGTCGTGGTAGAGGGTGGTGGTGCAATCCTTAGTTATGATGTTGAGGCTACTGTCATTAACGCAGTACCAAAGAGTGCCATCTCTTCTTCACGAGAACAAAGGATGACCCCAATGGGCACTTAGAGCGCTTGATGACGCCGTGCCACATCATTTTTTCTACCACATCTGATAGTGCTATGAGCACTGAGAGACAGGTCGCTCGCGTACTCGTCAGTTATGATGAGACGTTTCGTGACTCCGTGGTTTCTCCTCGGGCTTTCCTCGTGAATTAAGGGATTCTCTATGCGCCGTTAGGAGGTCTCTCAATTCATAACAACGTTCTAGAGTGCTTGAGCTACTGCAGTCGTCGAATAAACCTCTAGAAGAGTAAATCCCTTGCTTTCCGCGGCACTATCGTCTAACAGCGCAATTATCGTGCTCTATCACAGCTTTGGAGATTCAATGCAGAGTTATGAGCCAAAACCTCAGCTCAGCAATTTCCGAGCCGTACGTCGCCTGTTACAATGCCAATCCTCGGTCCAGGAGGAACTGTCTGTTTCACTCTACGATGCATTCTTTTCAATTCTCTGTAACCCCAGGAGCCACGGGGATTACGACGGTTGGTCAGGATGAGAGGATACCTGCTTCGATGGAGGCAAAATTCTAGATGGCCGTGTGCTGTGCGCTGCCAATGCACGTTTAAGAACCACAGGTGGTCGAAGTTTCCGGGGTCCTTCTCTATGGTGTCCCTCATAGCCGGAGTCGCTTTGAGACTTTAATCCTCAATAAACCCTAAACCATCATCGAGCACATATGAGCAATGTTATTTGCAGTGTCGCCTGGGTATCTACATCGATTTTACTAAGGCCTTCGAGCTCATAAATCATGATATTCTTCTTTTTAGGTTACAAAGGTATGGTGTGTGGGGTCTAGCGCTAACCATATTACAATCTTACTTAACTCACAGAACCCAATATGGAGATATAAACACAGCATCCTCTCCTACCCTCCATATAACATGCGGAGTGCCCCAATGAAGCATTCTTGGGCCTTTGCTATTTTTAGTTTATATAAATGACATTGTCTGCAGCGCTAGTAATGTTCAGGTTGTGTCATTTGCGGATGAGAACTTTTTTGTCACAGGTACTTCCGAGGCCGACGTTGAACGCAAAACAAGCGAAGCCCTTAATAAAGTGCACGCATGGGCAGATGCAAACTCCTTGCGCATAAATCGGTCAAAAACACAAATTTTGCTATACCTCCCTAAGGGAAAGAAAATATCTAGGCCTCTCAAAATTGCACCAAACAGCCAACCAATAGAGCTTGTGACTTCTGTAAAAACAATGGGAGTTATCTTTTTTCACAACCTAAATTGGAATGGGCTCGTAGAACACATTTGTTCGAAAATTTTCTCAGCTCTAGTTATATTGATCGCTTTAGGCATATTTTTCTAGTAAGGGTAAAGATGGTGCTCTTCAACGCGTTAGTACTAACTCATATCCAATACTGCAGCTTGGTTTGGGTTTAACAGGGGTAACAAATATTCATTGATTGCATTTGCTGCAGAAAAAAGCCGTCTGGTCCATAGCAAATGTGCCATTCTTTTTCCCCAGAAGAAGTATATTTATAAAGTATGATATCCTTCCAGTCTTCGCATAATATTTTTACAGAATTTGTTATGCTATAAATACTCTTGACAACAAAGTGATAATCCCTTCACTGTACTTGGACAACTGAGAGAAAATAACAGCTGCCGTAACACTAGACACAAAAAACTTGGAATCACTCCAACACCAAGAACTTACTCTATGAACCAGTCCTTAAGTTACAACCTTCACGTCTTGCTAAACAAACGAATCCATGACAATTTTGATATTACCAGAAATTCAAAACACAATATCCATGACTACTGCCGAGACAATTTCAGTCTGTGAAAGAAGCAGACATGAATTCCCTTGTGCAAAGTTTGGGACATCTATTCTGTATATTCTAGTTATTTATAACATTTCCTTGGGGAATATTTGTGTATTGCGATTTTTGCATGTGTGTGTTCGCGCTTAGCGTAAATGTGGATCTGCATCGCATACCCATGGCATTACGAATTGATGTAACTGATGTGACCCTCACCTTCCTTCTGTACTGCCACTGTCTCAAGGAGTCGCGACCTTCAATTAAGCTTTTATAACAGCTTTTAGTCCCGGCTCCTCCTTTGTGAGAAAGCAAAATAAACTTGAACAGACCTCTTAGTCCATCGAAAGGGAGATGTCCTTGGATCTGAGGTCATTGTATTTTTTTATGGTCTCTCTAGGAAGCCTGTGAACATGATAAGGTACTGAGAACACAGCCGCAGGACTAATACGCTCACAGAGCAAGCAACTACGTCCGTTCAGCAACACTCGAGTAAAATTTGGTCATTAACTGCATAAGTTTTAGAAATCGATGAACTTTAATTGTCGAATGCAGTGTGAAACTTGCAGGTAAAGAATTTGAAATCCTTTAGGACTAGCATTTGTAATGGTGACGCAAACGCTGATTAAAATCTATCACTCAAGCTTCTCCGGTGCACACAGTGCCTAGTGTGAGGGCTCAGGGTGATGTCATCGGAGGTACCCGTACATTTTAAAGCATAATCGCTTGCGTTGAAATAAAAATGACCGCCGCTGAAGGCAAAGCCCACTGAGAGTTGTTTGCCAGCATCAAACAAAGCACGGCAATATTTGGTTGACGCCAGCGGCAATCTGAAATCCTTTTTTCCGTAACGTGACACTGAACTTGCCCGCACTGCTGCTACGCATTGAGAAAAAGCCTAATATTATCTGTTGATCACGTCACTATTTTATATACAAGCGCAAAAGCACTTGGCATACTTTACCTACACCCTATATAGATTTGAATCTCTGAATATCGGGCAATTCCAAAAATAGTGCAGTTGCTCTTTAAAGCGTATGTGGACCCTCCCAGTGTGGATTCAGGACTTGTCGTGAACGAACATGAATTTCATCGAGATAGCTGCAGAGCGTCCGCTGATGGCAGTGTCGCCTCTCTTGACTGCCGGGTCGGTAACCTTACGGCCGTGAAATTCCAATTCAGTGTCGATGGTGTCCTAAATGCACGCTGGCCTCTGATTTGGGCCAGTGCTGCGTCGCGCATCGAAATATGGCTCGGGCATGTCGTCGTAGTGTTTCTGGTTTGTGTCATTTGAGACTTGCTTCACGTCACTTTCACGCTAAACTTTGTGTGCGGAGTCGTCGCAATGGAATGAGGCGTCGTCATGCGTTTTCGTCGGTGAAAAATCTTGAAAACTCCGCCCTCGGGAGCCGCAAATCACGCAAGCGAACTCAAACCCGGTGACTGCCGGAAGACGTCGCAGGCGCAGTTCAGAGCTAGAGTGACTGTATTTGCAGAGCCCGCAGATCCACTCTAGACAAATGTGATCGCTACAGTGTTTAACAGTCTACCGTAAACGATAGCTACTAACGCATTTTACGGTTGTTGAACACAACCAGCCGCTGCTCTCAGCCGCACTAAACAAAAATCTGGCAAATGAACTTTCGAGGCAAGGCCCAAATGCTAGAGCTACTACGTCGCACAACTTTGAAGCACTTGGTAGGAAGACAGTGGAAAAACGACAACCACAGGGGAGTACAAGACGCAAAGGAACGCTTACTATCAACTGATTTGTCATCAAGACACATATATAACCAGCCAGTCACATCACATGTCACACTTTGCAGCGCCAGCTATCTTAGACTAACAGAAGAGAAAGGTTTAATCACCTATTCAGCTATAAACGCAGCTATTTTCAGAGGAATTGCAAAAAGGAAAAACAAGAATGAAAAAGAAAGAACAGCGCATGTCATACGACCAGGCAAGGAAGTAAAATCTGTTACAAAGATTTTTATAAAAACTGCCAAAAAACCGCGCTCCGCTGAGTACCGGCATATAGATGTATCGCTAATGCAGTGGTCCGCCTTCTTGTCGATATGGAAAGCTTCAAGCAAAAGTCTTGCTTTTATGGAAGACCTCCTGGCCAGAATCTTCGCTTCTTTGAAGTCGGATACGCACTTGCATGCCGAAACATGCTCCGCTAAGTCGGCGAGCTTATCTTTTTTTGTTGTACTTTGAGAACTATCCCTCAAAAGGTCATTGTGGCAACGCCCTGTCTCCCCGACAGAGCATCTTCCGCAGGACAAGGGGAACAAGTAAACCACTCCTATGACACATCTAACAAATGCTTCTTCATGTTGCTTTTTTGCAACCGCCCTCGCCCTCAGCACATATGGGGGGGCACAGCTTGGCCAACTTGTTTGGCGCAGAGAAAACAAGCGGAACATTGTGAATGCTGGCCACTGTTTTCAGGTTATGTGACATCTTATGAATATAAGGCATCACCTCTGGTTTGCCTTTCGCGCGTTCAGAAGCAGCCGAATTTTGATGGGGACCACGTTTCTTTATCAGTTTTTCAGCAACAGCCGTTAAGACCGAGCAAGGGAATCGAGCAGGAAAAAGCCTGCGTACCTGGTAGTCAAAGCTAACGTCCATTTCATGCGGACAAGACTTCCGAAGCGCCGACTCTAAACAGAGTAAAGCAACAGCTCTTTTTACGGTCCTAGAATGCGACGAGTCATACGGCAACAGTTCTTTTTTTTTTTCATGTGGGAAATACGACCAACAAGTGTGTCCCTTTCAGACCCTCAGCCTCAAGTCTAAAAAACGTATCGCTCCATTCAGCGGGAGTTCGTAAGTGAAAGTGAGGCCTTTACTATGCTCAATAAACGCGTTCTTTTGTGTTTTGTCTTCCCCTGTGGTTGTCGTTTTTGCGCTGTCTTCCTACCAAGTATCAATAACCAAGTAGCCCAGCACCATGTTTTATTGAACTTTGAAGCAGTAGCATATAAGTACGATAATTCGAGATAAAAGCCGCCGTGGTGGCTCAGTGGTTATGCGCTAGCCTGCTGACCCGAAAGACGCAGGTTCGATACCGTCCGCAGCGGTCGAATTTCGATGCGGATGAAATTCTTCAGGTCGGTGTATTGCGCAATACCGCCTTGTCCCGAGTCGCCTTAGTACGTCAACCGCATAGAACAATTCGAGAAAAATATGGTCGCGCTTATCGTCACAGTCATAAAGCCCTGTAACAAGGTTATGAAGACACAAACAATACAAAACTTCACGGTATTATATCGATACACTGATAATGACGCAGCTTCTTCCGTTCACTTCGTCCTCTTGAATTCGGCCAGCCGCAGCTAAAACTATACGCCGAGTTTGCATCGCTCGAAGTGGTTCGCTGAGTGACAGCTGATGCACCACTTCTTTAGTTGAAAGAATGCACATTTTCGGTGCTTTCCACTTTTATTCCTGCAGCGGAATTCTCGAGAGTAGTGCGTGCAGAAAATGTGGTATTTGATGAAGACTGCCTGGATATAGCCAGAACGCGGGCTGCTAGTATAGAGCACATAGGAAAGCGTGCGACTTTTCGCGAAACCCGCACAATAAACACCAACCGAGCGATGTGCAAGAGAACAGATGTACTCACGTAGGGTCTGTCCAGAGTTGCTTCTCCGGCGTCCTAGTTTTGCTTGGTCGTTGAAGGTAAAGTGCACAGCGAGATAGAATGGCTGCAGTTGGCTCTGTAAAGTGCATAGCGAAGTTGTGAGAGCGAAAAAGTTCAGTTTTTGACTGCTGCGCCGTACCAAGGAACAAGAAGCAACACTGCAGTTCGCGTGTTAGGCCACACCCCGTTTTGCAAACGTAAAGTGGGTAGGAACAGCTGGTACTCTTTCATAAAACGGAGCGAAAACGACGGGCATAGGAACAGACAGACGGAAAAAACACCGAGTCGACCAAACCATTTATTTCATATAACTTGGAATTGATATTGGCGCTAGAAACATAGCTATAACACAACCCGGGCACAAAATAGAGGAGACGCACAATGCGTAAAAGACTCACACTGGGTCTCCCTAAAGCTGGGTTTTCGGCGTTCAGGTCCTCCACAAGTCAAGTGTAAAACTGCGTCACTAAGTAGCCAGTGCGGCTGCTACACACACCGTCGCCAATGCTAAAAAGTTCTGTCGTTTTCTGTTGCACCCCGCACTGTTTGTCTGAGCACCACGCCCCATGTGTCTCAGGTTTTTATTGTGGCGCCATCAAGTGGCAACCACGAGGAACAAGGCTGCAGAATGTGATGGCTTTTCTCTTTTTTTTTATCTATTACTGCCCGCCCCTTTTTGGTAGCCAAGGCAGGAGCGGGTGTATGACGTGTACAAATACATGGTATATAACAGATAACAACGAGAAAAGGAAGGAAATGGGCACACAGTCAAATTTCTGCGGAAGAAACCAGCCCACAAACAAAAATAAAAATGCGCCGCAGTTACATGCAGGGCATGATGCATAAACAGAATGCGCTTCAAGAACGAAGCCAAGTACATAAAATTTACTGGCGTCATCTTACTTCAGATAAAAATGCTTCCGGTGATGATATGGTGGCCACATCGCGAGTAACCAATTCTAATAGGCTATCGTGCTTGGAAAAAACATCTTGTACGCACTGGTTCTTCACTGATGGACGGCAACTGTTTTGCCGTATTCTGTTCTTTCTTTCTTTCTTTCTTTCTTTCTTTCTTTCTTTCTTTCTTTCTTTCTTTCTTTCTTTCTTTCTTTCCTTTCTTTCTTTCTTTCTTTCTTTCTTTCTTTCTTTCCTTCTTTCTTTCTTCCTTTCTTTCTTTCTTTCTTTCTTCCTTTCTTTCTTTCTTTCTTTCTTTCTTTCTTTTTATTTCAAAGTACACATGTAATTACATGAAGACACTCAAGGATCCTTAGCCAGAGGCTAGTCGTGGATCCCAAAATGAATACAAATAAGTCTACTGACGATTCAGGAGGAAAGCAAACAAACAAACAAAAACACACACATTTGTCGGTGTAGAATGAAACAATTGCAATGCAAAGTACAATACAAAATACAATACAAAATACAGACTGAAACACTGTCGTATGACATTCAAATAACCAAATAAAAAATAAATGTCATTCTTCATTCAGATTGCCAAGTTCAATAGATTTGTAGTATTATACTGTTATACTGCATATAAGCCTGAATTTTTTTTTGTATGATAATTGATGACGGTGAAGAACATTATCAAATGATGCATTTTTCCACAGGATTCAAAGGTAGGCAAACCCGAGCGGCTGAGAAGGTGATACCGATACCTGTCTTCGTGGCATATTAATTGCAGTGCTGTTTTATCCACCGCTTTCCACCCCCCCCCCCCCCCCCAAGACTTCTGGCGTCCCCTTTTCCTATGCGGATACCATTCCAAATCTGCGCGGCGTTGTGGACAAGTGCTGTAGAGGTAGCTAATACAATCTAATTAAACACTCCGAAACGGAGCGTCAAGGTGATAAAAAAGTTATGGGGCCACTTAACAGAACTTTAGTGGGCGATGCGATAGAGGTGTGCTCCGGGTCCATCGCGCCCGAAAGAATTTGATGAAGACGGCGACATCCAAAGCACAGTGGCACGTCCAGTGGAGATTTTCCCCTGAGATTGGCAGTTAAACACGCGGGATGTGCAGCTGCGGTCAGTTTTACTAGATTGCATTGGTTGCGGCGATGGTGTAGTCGTGTAATGCAGGGGCCACTGAAGCCGTTCTATAAGTGCCACCGCCAGTTCGAAACCCATTCCCAGCCATGAAGTGCTCAATTTATCTGTTTATCACGTCCATCCCCCCTGACACTCCCTCGCAATGCTTGCCGTCTCCGATAGTGATGTCGGTACTGCCGCAGCGTCCGAGCTGCTTCAGAGGTGATGGGTTTTCAAATTTGGCTCTAACCTGTGATCGGTTCTTTAATTCCACGTGACCTTAATGATGACGCAACTCTCTCGGCCAACTACTGAATTCTGCGACACAGAACAGCAGCGTTTTGCATCCACGTCAGCTTAAATAGTACCGCATAATTTAGAAAAGAATACCAAGCTGAACCAATGCGTTCAGTACATGCAACGTGGGATATGTACTGCTCACAAAAACAGAAATCCATCTGAAGCCTTGGCTTATGTGTTCGGCTGTTGATCCCTTGGTCAAGGGATAAAGTGCGGCTGCAGTGCCCTATTTTACCTGAAACCAAAATGCAACGACGCTTTTTACTGTGTGCTGTTACCGCACGGTAAACATCCGTTGCAGTCCGAGTTATTCTGCAGCCTACACTACAGTGACGCTGTCAAACATCTGTGAACTCGAAGCCCCTCTTGGCAGGCTATAAAAAGACGCAACTATATCCAAAGTGTCCTGGCTCAGATGGACCAAGATATTGAAATGGAGACTGAATTGCAGGTGAATCTTGTCAGGACTCATGTAAAGTGCACGCTAGACAATTTTGTTATTTCGACTCCTTTAACAAATTAGTACACAATAATTATTTAACTTCCTAAGTGGTACTCTCAACGACCAAGCATTGCTAGAAAATTTTTCGAGCATCACCAGAATTGCCCAGCCAGGTTCTTGCGACTAAGAATCCTTAGCGTAGCCTTTTTTACTTTACAAAAAAAAGAAAACAATGAAATTTAAAAAATACCTCTTGACAGCATGCTCCCTGCGCCCCAGTGCGCCGCCATTACAGCGCTGTGATACGCGACTTGGTGAAGCGTCCCTGTTGTGTGCTTTCTGAGCTGCCTACGAAGCAGCTGAGCGATGCGCCTGGTGTCGACATAAGCGCCAGCGGATGCAGACAGGCGAGGAAAGGCTGCGCAAAGCCAGTATCTTTGGTGATGTATGCTCACTCATGCTGGCAGAATGCATGCAGAAGTACGGTGCCAATATCATGTGTTTGCAATAGACCAGCGGGATAATAACGAGCAGTTATGCACATTGGCGAGGAGGAAAATAATCGGTAAATGCGGCTTTTCTCACCAAGGAAAATAAAATAAAGAGGAGGCATACCGATGACTTGGCGCTTGCTGTATGTTCTCGTGGGCAGGGTACTTTACTTTTTATTTCATAGTGCGTGTCTTTGCGCAAACGTCTGTAAAAGGCAGAGGTTCCAACGGTTTGGTTTGGTTTATTAGGCTTTACGTCCCGAAGCAACTCAAGCTATGAGAGACGCCGTAGTGGAGGGCTCCGAAATTTCGACCACCTGGGGTTCATTAACGTGCACTGACATCGCACAGTACACGGACCTCTAGAATTTCTCCTCCAAAGAAATTCTAGCCGCCGCGGCCGGGATCGAACCCGCGTCCTTCGGGTCAGCAGCCGAGCGCCGTAACCGCTGTGCCACCGCGGCGGCGCAGGGGTTTCAAAGATCCCTGAGCAGCAATATTCGCGTAAAGAGTGTGCGCGAATCACCCGCATTTTGTAGCAATCAGCACAGGTTGCTGAGCAACACTAGGTTACTGATGAGACTACCGCGGATCTCGCTCCAATGTTTCGTAATTTCAGCCTTCACTGCTTGTGGCGTAGTTCTCAGGATGCAGTAGACATGGTCCTTCACACACCTCTACAGAAGTCGAAAAGATTGAAGTGAGGTAACGTTGCTGGCCAGGCCACTGCTTCAGTCCGCCCGATCGACTGGTTTTTGAAGGCTTCGTCAAGCAAAGCTCATGCAAGACTGGTGCTTTTAGCCGGGCAGGGTTTCATCGTGTTGAATCCGAGAGATGACTAGAACTGCAAGAGGGAGGTTCAAGACAAAATCTTCGGCTGAGCGGGTTAAGGCAGCTCAAGCATGCCAGATTGCTGGTTGCGTTGTGTTCTGTTGTGTTGTGTTGGGTTTAGTGGCGCATAAGCATCTAAGGCTGCCATGCGCCAAGCTCAAGGTGGAGGAAAATTGATATCTGTAGAATTTCTCTTTAAAAAAAATCGGTGGTGTAAAGAGCCTAAAAATTTAGTTGCTGCTACACTGTAATGTTTGGAAAAAATTCAGGAATGTCAGTTTTAAAACCTTTAAAGAAGGTCGAGTAACCTCAGTGGCGATCCATGGCTGGCAAGAATTCCGAGGCTCCCAACCCATCAAGTAAAGGCCTCAGTATTCTTCTCAGGAATGAGAAGACGACTGAGATGTATGAAAAGTCCAGCAAAGATACGGATCAGAATTTATAGTCCCTCGAGAAATCCTGCCTCTGCTAAAAACACAAGATATGTCAACGATTGCATTGTTGCTTAATACCAGCGTAGGGCGAAAAGGAATGAGTTGATTGTAAAATCGAATGAAGTGTTTTTTTCTTATTTTTTCAAGTTTCACGCTTGAGAATAAAATGTGAATAATTGTAGGTTAAGCTCTACATTTCTCAGACTGGTTTCTCTTGTTTTGTTAGTAGGAAACTGTGTGTGAGGTGTGTTTGTCCAATGCGCAGACGACATAAAATTACTTTCATAAAACGCTTCTGGTGCACGCAGGTCTTCCATTCACCAGCGACAGGCTTTACTAAGTGTAGCTTGTTGTTAACTTCGTTGTCCCATGAAGCCTGCCATTTTCCTTTAAGTTTATTTTTAAGCAGTTTCATGCAGTCTTTATAAGGTATATCGACTTTTTTTTTATTTGTACATTACGAGCACGTGCGGCACATGCGTCAGAGCTCTAATTCCCCCTGATTCCCACGTGATTAGGGACCCAGCAAAACTTTATTGTAAGTGTTTTTGTTTCAGCTTTCATCAGCTCATGTATTATGTCTCCTATTATGGGTTGAACTCCATTTCTGAAGTTTAGTGCTGTAATTACGCAGAGGGAGTCGGTGTAGATGACACATTTTTGTATGTTTTTCTTGATTTCTTTAACCGCGACAGCAATGGCGTAACTTTCTGCTGTAAAAACGGATGCGCACTCAGGCAGCCTGACTATTTTTTCTTCTTTCTCTTGTACTACTGCACTGCCAACGTAGTGTGCTGTTTTCGAGCCATCTGTGTAAAAATCCATGTAATCCTTGTACTTATCCTTCACTGCCAAAAATTCCTCCAGTATATATTCTTGTGGAGTTCACTTTTTGTGGATGTGCGTCAATGTAAGATCACATACTGAGGGAAAGCAGTACCAAGGTGGCAGTGGGCGGGGTCTCGGGGCAATATTGGGCAGTGTATTCAGTATACCTAATTCTTCGCATTTTCCTTCACAACGGTGGAATAGCGGTCTGATTGCTTGGGGTTTGTTGTTAAACAGTTGTCTGGATTGGCATTTTTCAACTATGGGGTAGCAGAGATGCTTTGGTAGTGAACGGGTTTTTAGTACATATGCGGATGTCAGCATGGATCTTCTATCTGTAAGGGAGGGTTCATTTATTTCGACATAGAGTCTGTTTATGGGGATGTTCTGTAAGCGCCAGTTGAGAGACTTAAACCGAGGTTATGCACGGGGTCTAGTCATTTTAGGTAAGATGGTCTCGCCGACCCATATACGATGCACCCGTAATCTAGGCAGGATCGTACTAGAGCACGATAAATGTGCAAAAGACATGCGCTGTCGGACCCCCATCGTTTACGTGAACGCACCTTTAGGACATTGAAGGATCGGGAAGCTTTCTTTTTCGGGTTGTTAATGTCTGTTTCTGTCTCCCCATGCCGCTAGTTTATTTATTGTCAGTTGTATTTGTCCCTCGCATGTTGACATGTTGGTTGATGTGCAGGCGATCTGGAGATCGTCAACATAAGCCGAGTACATAACCGATTTTAGGATTATTTGGTCTAATGATTCATTTTCACGACAAAGAGTGTAGTGCTTAAACTGCACCCCTGTGGTACTCCATTCTCCTGAACAAACTTCTTTGAGATGGTTGATCCAAGGCATACGTCAAAGGAACGGTTGGATAGGAAGTCTTTTTATGCATTTCAGCATCCTTCCCCGGATGCCAAGCTCTGCTAAATCGCGGAGGATACCGAACTTCCAAGTGGTGTCGTACGCCTTTTCGAGGTCGAAGAAGACAGCGAGACAGTGTTGTTTGTGTATGAAAGCCTGTCGAACAGTATTTTCGAGGCGAACTAAGAGGTCTGTTGTGGAGCATGCCTTTTTAAAACCACACTGATTGCTATCAAGGAGTTCCCGAGATTCAAACACGAAGATTAACCGGATATTTAATACGCTTTCAAGGAAGGAAGGGAAAACTTTATTTTCACTAATGGTTTTTCCTGCGGTTTGGGGCCATCTTCAGAGACGTCTTGGTTCTACCCCCAGGAGCCTTCTCTGTCGAAGTCGTCCGCCTCTAATAAATGGTCGGTTGCCCTCAGTCCAGGGCTCCGCTGGCCACTGCCGCCCGTTGAGCTCGCTGTACCAGACCTTGTTGGTCTTCAAAGCGGTCGCTGCCCAAAACACTTGGCGAGCCTGCTAGTAAGAGCTATTGGTCGATAACTGCCAGGGGATGTTGGCTGCTTACCAGGTTTCAGGAATGGTACTATAATTGCTTTTTTTCCAAGCTTCCGGAATTTTTCCGAGTATCCAAATTTTGTTAAAAAATTTCAAAAGTGTTACCATAGAAGGTTTTGAAAGATGTGCTAGCATTTCTTAGTGTATTTCATCGGAGCCAGGGGCAGTCTTTTTGCCGGCAGATTAAACTCTGTTTATGTCCTGGATTGTGATTAGTCTATTGAAAGGTTCAGTTGTGCAACCAGTTGTTGGAAGTTTATTTTTCTCAGCTGTGTTTTTGTATCTTAAACATGATTCTGTATAGTGTGTGGAACTGGAAACACGTGTGAAATTTTCACCCAGGATGTCTGCCTGCTCTTCTATACTTGTTTGTGTATCAGGGGCTGTAAGAAAATGAATTTTAGAATAGGAGTAGTCGCCATTTAATTTACGAACCTGCTCCCACATTTTTTTTGCTTGTGTTTGAACTGCTTATTGATATGTAATTTTTCCAAGAAGCTTTCTCAGGATTGCGACGAATACGTCGTGCATTGGTTGTCGCCTTTTTAAAGTCTATAAGGTTCTCGTGTGTGGGGTATCTTCTAAAAATTCCTCAGGCTTTATTTTGCACCTTCTTCGCTTCTCTACATTCCTTGCCATACCACATCTTGTGGTTGTGTCGAACCACCCCAGAGGTGTGAGCGATAGCCAGGCGTGCCGCAGAAATTATGCAGGATGTGATCATTTCATTTAGTTCATCCACATTATGGTGATCTGCAGGTATTTTTTCTGGAGAGGCTTTTTCTCGAAACAGCTCCCAATCCGCTATGTGAAGTTTCCAGCGACGTGGTTTGCTAGGGATGATTGATGGTGATGACGACAACCTGATTACTACTGGCAGATGATCGCTTTCGTAGGGATTGTCAAGGACATCCCATTTAAAATCCATAGAAACAGACGGTGAACTAAAAGACAATCTATACAGCTCATTTTTCCCGAGCTTGGAGAACAGTATGTGTTTTTGCCTGTGTTGAGCAGGCAGAGATTATTTGATAGAAACAAAATCTTCTAAAATACGACCCCTAGTATCTGTTTGTGTGCTTGCCCAAAAACCAGAGTGAGCATTGAAATCACCGACTACCAGATATGGCTCTGGTAGCTGTTGTAAAAGTGTTTCTAAGTCATGCAGTGTTACTGATAGATGTGGCTGTAGATATACCGACCATATGGTGATTGTTTTAAAATGGAGGGTGGTGACAGCAAAAGCTTCATATTTGGTTTTAATCTTGATTTCATGGTTTGCAACACCACTCTGCACAATAATGGCAACACCTCCTGAGAGCCTATTTGCTTGCTCTCGGTCGCACCGAAATACTTGATACTTCTTTAGGATATTCTGGTGTTTGGGACCTAAGTTTGTCTCCTGTAGGCATAAAGCCACAGGATAAAGTGTGTTTAGAGGTTCTTTTATGTCAGAATAATTATTCAGTACTGCACGGCAGCTCCAATGTATAAGGAACGCCATGTTGGATGATTTTTGGGAGTATAGTAAAGAAGTTACGACTGAGGATTTGGGGATGCCATTACTGGCCTCTTTTCTTTTTCGCCCAAGTGATCTGTGCCGCCGCTGAAGCGGGGGCGAGTTTTGCGTTGTGTCCATCGTCTCGATAGAAGCTCTGGAGGCCCGCGGAGATCCCACGCGTGTGCGGTTTGCAGGCCTCTCCCGACTGGGGAAGCCTTGCGGGCAGCCGACTGAGGGGCCGGCGAGGCGCTTTTTCAGAGGTGGCAGGGCAGCCTTGGCTGCGCCTGCCGGGGACTGGAAAGGCCTGCCTCAGGCTTTGCCTGGGCATTGGCCGGAGACCGGTGTGGTGTGCCGCCCCTGCGCACACCACACCGGTCGCTGCGCCCCTGCGCACACAACACCGCGCGCGCACGCACACACGCGCACGCACACACGCGCGCACGCACACACGCGCGCACGCGCACGCACACACACACACGCGCGCGCACGCGCACAAACGCGCGCACGCACGCGCACACGCACACGCACACGCACACGCGCACGCGTGCACGCACGCACACGCACACACACACACACACACACACACACACCAGCTTTTCTTGTAATGGGATTAGTAATGCTGTCGCATTAGAAGTGCGTCTTCCGCTCTTACCCAAACAACACCATAGAAGGTGCCGAGTCGGCACCGGGCGGCAGTCGTCTCATGAGCGTTTGGTCGGAGTGTTAGTTTTTTCTTTATAATCTAGGCAGGTCTCTCCTGTAATGTTCTCGTTCCAGAGCATATAAAGTACCGCAAAGGGCATAACAGAAATGAAGTAAAAACACTTTTTCCGTATTCGACTTGCCCAGAAATTTCAGTCGGTGCGAAAACAAAGAAATGAACAGGGGCCTCAGTGGAGGGCATCCGAATATTTGATATCACGTGGATATGATTAACGTACACTAGAAACCTACAGCCGAAAGGCCACTTTTCGTTCGTCTCCAAGTAAACGCAGCCGCTTACCCCGCGATTAAATCTGTATCATTGTGCTTACTAGTTGGGCTCGGGTATTTTAAAGATATGAGAAATCCGGCAGCGCCATGACCAACGGCTGTCCCAAATAATTTTCCGGCAAAATACTGCACAGATAGGGTCCATTCTGCTGCTGTAGAAATGATGCACGACTGCTTTGTAGCTCTTAACCAAACCTACTACCCATGTAATGGGAGGCACGCATAGCGAATTGTGCTCAACATACTTTTTTTAAACCGCGGCTTTGTTCCTTTCTTCTATCACTCCGTCCTTTACCCTTCCCTTACGCCGTGGTTCGGGTGTCCACCGAGATATGCGAGGCAGTTATTCCGTCATTATCTTTCCCAATAAGCAACCAATTAGCCCCCGCTCCAGGATTCCTCATCGTAGTCGTATGCGTCGGCGTTGTCTTAACACACCACCTGACAACCACGGCAGGTACTAGCAGAGCGAAACGCCACCTGCCACGACAAGAGCGGAGAAGTGCACCACCCGAAGGTGACTGCCACGGGAAGATCCCGGAGGGTGAGCAGCCCTAACACGCCACCTTAGAGCTGTGACAGGTGGCGTGTGAAGAGCTGCGCTGAAATTTCGCAATACCGACGATTGGAGTTGTCTCTCAATTTTGTAGCGTTATTCATTGCGCTTTAACGGGGAATCTCACTGTTACGCTATCAACTGGCAACCCGCATAAGCTAGAAGATCGATGTGAAGGGGATGGATAGTGTACTGAAGCAAGTTTGAGAACTGTGCTCCATATCCAACCACTGTCCAGTGGTCAGACGATTTTCTTGTGACACATTTTCTAGACATGTACTGGAGAATCTGTTATTTATTTGAATGTACAAGAGCAAATGCGCCGCGCAGATACAACGACAGACACCGCAGGATGAATTGAACGCAAGAGCCTCCTGGCGAACTGCTGTGGTGATTTTATGGCAACATGCAGAATCTACGCAGCCCGAGATCCTGATTCTGACTGTAAGGAAGTATTTAAAAATGAGCTCTGCGCCGCGACCCTGGTTTCGGCTGCAGTTGACATGAATACTTTACGCCAAGTGACGCTCTATAAGAAAAGGGGCGTGCGCTGACCGCCCAGCCATCTTTAGTCTGCAGTTTGTCAATGCGAATGCATTATGTGGCTCATAGGGCACCAAATGTGGCGTCGGCGCTGACAGATAGGAGTGGTCCCGAAAATTCCCGATGACATCACCGTAATATGAATTTAAAAAAAATTTCTACCCGAGGTGCTACGAATTGAACCGAGGACTTTCAGATTGAGGGGCGAGCATATAACCATGGGCCATAAAACCAAGCTGGATCTTGAAGAACAAAGGTGAACGTAGTGTATTAGCTCTCTTGCGACTGTACGAGGGGGTACCCAAAAGAAACCGGACTAAATTTTTTGGTCGGCAAAGCTTCTGTGGTGGCGCGTTTTGCCACTAGGAGCGCATAAAACGAACATTCCAGAGTCAGTAAGCCGAGTGCCGTCGTTGAAGGAGGTCAGACTAATTTAGGCAGAGTTTTAGAGTGACGACTGTTTTGTGTGAATGTCGTTTTTGCAATGGCTGATTTTCGTGGACAGCGTGCGCCGGTGAAATTCTGATTTTTGCTCGAAAAAAGTTGAATGGAAACTCTTGAAATATTAAGAAAGGCGTACAAGGACGAGGCTATGGGGAGAACTCAAGTGTTTCTGAATCGAACCCTGAATCAAAGCAACAATCATGCCAATGGAAAACTTCAAATTCACCTCGCGTCAAGAAAGCTCGTCAGGTGAAACCAAATCTCAAAACAATGCTGAGTTGTTTTTTCGACGTGAGAGGAGTCGTCCATTGAGAATTTGTTCCGCAGGCTCAGACAGTTAGCCAGGCTTTCTATTTGGATGTTTTGAAAAGATTGGGCAACAGTGTGCGGGGGAAGCGGCCAGATTTATGGCGGTCGGGTGACTGGTTTTTCCATCATGGCAATGCCCCTGCTCACACAGCCCTGTCTCTACGACAGTTTTGGACCAAAAATGACATGACCCCTATTCCTGAACCCTCATACTCTCCCGACCTTACCCCGTGCTACTTTCTTTGTTTCCTGGAATGAAAAAAAAACATGGTCTATTGTTTCAGGCTGTTTACAAATTAAGCAGTTCGATCCCCACGGTAAAAAGAAATCCTTTTCCTCTAGAAACTTTTTAAACGGGTAACGTCCCGGTGTGTAATCTAAAAAAAATGTCTGCCTCTCCCGTAACCGAGAGTAGAGTAAGCATGAAATGTCATCTCGGTGGACACCCGAACCGCACCGTACAGGAAGGGAGGAACGCCACCACCCGTTCAGCGCGATGCCTTGCCATTTGAACGCAAGGTTTTTTGAGGAAAGGAAATGGCGCAGTAATTCTCTGCCATCTCGGTGGACACCCGAACCGCACCGTAATGGAAGGGAGGAACGCCACCACCCGTTCGGCGCGATGTCTTGCCCTTTGAACGCAGCGCTTCTCCCCCGGGCCCCTGTGCGCCTGCGCGGATTTGCTTCGATGCGCGAAGCCCCTAAGAGATCACGTATGACAACGAAGTGTATCGTGGCATTTATGTGCTTTTTGCACGCGTTATTAGAAATCGGAAATTATAATTCCGTGCATTATCAACCGCACAGCGACTGATATCTTGATAAACATTGAGAAGGCACTGGCAGCATTTATTTTTTGTGACTCCTTTGGAGACCAACCTGCGCTTGCATGCCGGTCGCGTAGGAGGGCTTACAGAGTCTCGTTAAATCTCGTTAAGTCTCGTTCGGTGCCCGGATGTTCTCGTTTCAGAGCCCGGATGACTGGATTTCATTGCCCGGATGATGGCTCTCGGTCTCGGCGTCACGTCACCACACTGCCGACAACGGGGGCTAAAAAAGCATTTCATGCTTAATAGGTGAATGGAAAGCGTTTCGCTGATGTTGCTGAGGTGAAGAAAAAAACGACGGAGGCACTGTCAAGCATCACAAAAGATGAATTTAAACAATGTAAGGTTCGACAAGCGTATCATTGCAAGTAGGGAATACTTTGAAGGAGATTGAAGGTCTGTGCTTAAAATGTGAACAAATAAGTTCAAACAAAAATAAGTCCGGTTTCTTCTGGGTAGCCCCTCGTATGCTTATGAGTAGGTGTGTGATTACTAGTGGCGGGATTTTTAGGCACTAAAAAGAACGTTTTAGGCGCCATAAATAGGCGGCTAAAATTGCATTTTAGGCACCTAACGGAGAAAAATAGGCACTATAAACTTTATCAAAAGTGCACACATTTCCGAGCTTCAGCGCCCAATATCTGCCGTAAAATAAAACAAAACACAGCAGGAAAGGTTTGGGTCCTTAAGCAAGGTGCGAACATTAGAAGCCGTTTTTTTTTTTAAGGCTGTCGCGCAACTTTTCGTACAATACACATGCTTCAGCAGAGCAAAAGGGACGGTTACCAACCCTTTTAAAACACTTAAGTGTATCTCGAAACAAACAATTCGCTTGTCGTGCACAAAACTAGAAACAATGAACACCTTAACAGGAGACTATGTATTTAGAAATTGATAGAAACACTGTCAATTCAAAGCATCTGACAAATGAGTTCAGTCTTCGCTCACACAAGAATTGAACTTACTTATTTCAGGCATACACGATGCTTCAACATTAATAAATATGTTTTCATTTGTGTAAACAGTGTTTTATAGTTTGTGGCCTTACGTGTCTGGAGCCACGCGACTATCAAATGGTGCTTGCCATTAGATGGGTCTGGAAACTATAAATACGAGGTGCTAGAAAATGTTACACACAGTGCTGCTTGAGGCGGAATATGCCGAAAAGAATCATAGTTCTGCACGAGCCTACGTACATCCACGAGGACCCATGGTAAAATAAACATCATCCATTAGAAATCACTGTTGAAGCTATGGAAGCAGTAGCAGACAAGCGCTATCTCCAGGTTGATGGACTCAAATTTATGCTTCTGATGCCGGAAGAGTGGCCTTCATGCAAGCATTAAATAAACATTTTTTCAGTTATTCACTCTTTGGTTTGAGTTCACTAATGCGTTTTCGTATGCACGTATGACTGCCAGCTGTCTACTGTGGCCTGCTCCAACAAGATTAGCGCCAAATGCGATGAAGATGGCATGCGGCTGGGGCACAAGGAACTAAAATAAGGCAGCTTACCCAGGTGGAAATTTTAATCACTTAAACTGTTTCCAGCAGGTTTATGGAACAATTTACAGTTCGTTTCAATTGGAACCAACTGCGAATTATTTGGACGAACCTATAACTTTCTCCGTATACTTTCCAAAATGTAGTGCCATCTGGTCAACTACCACTTTAACAGCCAAATTCATCAACAACATAAAATGGCGGAAATTAGGAAAAAGGTTGCTTCGATATTTTCGGCTGACGTGGTTGGTATTGTGTACGCAGCCGGCGTAGGTGCAGTCTTAACCCCAGCCAACTGACGAGGTCATCTAATGTTGCCACGTGTGTGTTCTACACAAAACCGAAATGGATTCGAAAGCAAAAAGAATCTGAAAGCAAAACCACAGCGTATTTCAGGCCCTTTTTCTGTAAAATAGGGCATTTTTAAGCACCGACGTCGGAAATAGGCATTTATAGGCACTATAAAAACAGTATTAAAAATATTGTCAACACATAATTCGTGCTCATATGTAAAAATGGAGCGCCTACGAAGCGTTGAAAAAAATAGGCATTTGTCTAAAATCCGGTCTCTAGTGATTACACAGGAAGATAATACAATAACTAGGTAGATAAAGTTAAAAATAAATTAAAATACAAAAAAACGCTTTTGCTTTTATAGAACATAAGTAGACTTACGTGGCCTCCACAATTTTTGACACATACCTCCTTTAATATACAAACTTTTATTTTCAGGCAAATATCGAAGCGGTGAGGCTGTGTCTAATTCTAAAATGGCCCTTATTACTAAGATAATGCAGTACTTCGCTACATTTAACAAACAATAAAACCTGGGAAACCTTGCATTTACCTCCCTGCATCAGCAACCAAGAAGCTAATATTGGACGACCGTCAGATTCCAAGAATAATACGTCGCGCGTGACGGCTAATCGTTGCTTGAACGTGCATTGGAACACGGACACAACACAGCGGGCTAAAACTGCGTGACTATAAGCAGCCAGTGAAAGTGTTGGACACCGTAACAAGTGTTAGAAACTTTGCTGTTTCTCTGTTACGCCCCGTCCTGTTAGTCTGAACACCACGCCCCCGCTCCCTCATGCTTGTTTATGTGGCGCCACCACGTGCCAACCACCAGGAACACGACTGCGAGGTGAATTTTTTATTCTTTTTTTTGTATTGGATAATGTTGGTTTCCTATTGGTGGCCGAGGTAGAACTGGGTGCGAGATGTGTAAAAATGCTTGGTCCATCAAAGACAACAACAAATAAGAAAAGGGCACATGCGCACACTGTCAAGCTTCTGCGCAAAAATGAGCTCGTAAAGTACACAAAAAGAGATCGTATTTCTATGTAAGCGTCGGAAGCACCGCAAACCTACACTCGAAGAACCAAACGAAATAAAAAAAGCTTACTGGTTTGATCGGACTGCAGACAAATATACTTCGGGTGATGGTAAGGTGACCGCGTTGCAAGGTAAGCTATTGCAGCCGACTATCGTTCATAGAATAAATGACAGCTTGTTTGAATTGGTTGTGCACTGAGGCGTTACTGTTGCTTATGACATGTTTGTGCAGTCTGTAGCATTCAGTCGTACTGCATATAACCTGGAATTCTATTTTTGTGTGATAATTAATGATTCTGAACGACAAAATCAATAAATGCACTTGTCGACGATATTTCGGGTTGAGCAAGCCGGATTAGCTGAGATGGTCAGATAGCGATACTTGTCTTCTGTAGGCGAAGTAAATGAATAAAAGTGCTTCGCCCCCTCCCCCCTTCCCCCCCCCCCCCAACCTCATGATATACATATCATGTATGTTTTCGCGTGCTGGTCTTGCATTACGTCTACACAACATAGTGCACAGGAAAATATCTAGAGACTGCTATGATCTATATAAAATATCGGACTGCAGACAAATATACTTCGGGTGATGGTAAGGTTACCGCGTTGCAACGTAAGTTATTGCAGCCAGCTATCGTTCATAGAATAAATGACAGCTTGCTTGAATTGGTTGTGCACTGAGTTGTTGTGTTGCTTATGGCATGTTTGTGTACAGTCTGTCGCGTTCTGCTGTACTGCATATAAGCCTGGAATTATATTTTTGTATTATAATTAATGATTGTGAACGACATAATAAAGCGATGCATTTGTCGACAATATTCCGGGGTGGGCAAACCGGAACACCTGAGATGGTCAGATAGCAATACCTGTCTTCTGTAGGCGAAATAAATAAATAAATAAATGTGCTTCTGATATTTCGATTACCTGGGGTTCTTTGACGTGCACTGACATCGCACAGTATGTGGGCCTCTAGCGTATAGCTTCCTTCAAAATGCGACCGGCGCTGCCGGGATCACACCCGCGTCTTTCGGGCCACTAGTCAAGCACGATAACCACTGCGCCACCGCGACACTCACACACGGCCAGCTTTTCCTGTAATGTAATTAGTAATGCTTTCGCAATAGAAGCTCGTCTTCCGCTCCTACAAAATCTATTTTGAAAAAGCGCCTAGTCTCCAAAGGACGGCACTCCTCTCACGACAATTTGCTCTTACAGTTAGTCTTTTCTTTGTAATTCAGATTTCTACGAGGCAAATATTTCACGAAATTTTCTCCTTCCAGTGCTTATCAGGTAAGGCACAAGGCAGAACAGCGCAAGCTACACAGGGGCAAGAAAGTAGACGAGAAAGACAGAGCGCGCTCTTACAACTGAAGGTATATTTTTTCAGGCCCTTCGGTAAAAATATACAGCAGCATCAAGAAAAAACGAAGAGCAACTGAGTCTGATAAACAGTCATCGCCACCAGAAAGCATACAGGAGAACTCAGATCATAAAGCTACCGATAAGAACCGCAATTCTCTATCGATAAGGGCTAAGGAGGGGGAGCTGATAGAACTCTCTTCAAGATGCGCGATTTTTACGGTTTCAGTGATTTTTCGCGTGGTTTTATCATCTCACCTGCGCAGCACAGATGTGTTGCCCAGCTCAGGAGCGCATTTACAATCTCGGCAGTGAATGCCCATATGGCCTGAGATTCGCTGCGTCACATTGTATTTGTGTTCGGACAATCTCTTATTTAGGCACCAGCCGGTTTGGTCTCCGTATGTATGGCCGCAAGTCAAGTGGATAGAATACAGGACGCCCTGAGCAAAAGAAAGGAACCGGTCGCGATGATTTATGGTGCATACTGTGTGCTTACGAGCCGTTTGATTAACGCGCTTGCAGATTAACGCGCCTTCTGTTTAAGTTTGGATAACCAGTGGATGGTCAATGGTCAGACCTATAGTCAAACAATTGGACAGGTCAAGGATCAAGGTCAAGGGCCAAGGTCAATGGCATTTCAAGGTCAAATTAACGTCAGCAATTAAACGAGAAATTTAGGCTAGTTGGTTCTGGGACACTGCCCTGTCTGATTCTCTGTCTGTGTTCAATGTTATATGCGCGCTAGTTAACATGTCGCAGCCAAGTAAAGGTCAAGCCGGGGACGTCAAGGTCACGTCAAGGTAAACGAAATTTGGTCAGGTGATCGACTTTGGGCTTGCCGAAGAGCCTAAACGCGGCATTTATGCAAGAGGGTGTGACGTCACGCCTTGTTTAACCTAGCACATGACGGAAGAAGGAAAAAATTAACGGTGGTTTAGGTTTGGTTAAACCGACTGAGAAGAAGTAGCTTCACGATGGTTTAGCCTAGCAAAGTCTTGTTATCCTGATTCTTGAGAGTTTTTTTTTGGTATTTTTCAGGCTAAACCATCGTGAAGGTTGGGTTTATGGTTTATGGGGGTTTAACTCCCAAAGCGACACAGGCTATGAAGGACGCCGTAGTGAAGGGCTCCAGAAATTCGGACCACCTGGGGATCTATCTTTAACGGGCACTGACATCGCATTGTACACTGGCCTCTAGAATTTCGCCTCCATCGGAATGTGACCACCGCGGCCAGAAGCGAACCCGCGTCTTTCTGGTCAGCAGCCGGGGGCCGTAACCACTGAGCCACCGCGGCGGAGGATCTTTCAAATTAGAAACGCAGCGTAATGCCTGATGGTTGCCGACATCCCTATATGGCCTTCAGTACAGGTAAGGGTGAAATTTGTGCGTACAGAAGATGATCGAGGGACACTATTTTTCAGTTGTTGAATAGTCACCATCTGCCTTTCATACGAAGCTGTTCACATAGGAGATTACTCGCTCTAGTCCGCCCTTCCAATGAATGAGCAATGGGCCGAGGTTCAAGCTACCTGTGTCAGTACGAATGAGGGCTTCGGCTTCTTCATTAAAGCGGGCAGGAACTGGTGGTGCTTGCAAACGGGATTGAAGTTCCTTGAACCCTATGATTTGCGGTGTTTGCCTTTGAAACAGGTGGTGGTGGTGAAAACTTTTATTTCAAGGCCTAAAAAAATTATGCAGCAGCATTTCGGGTGGCATTCCGGCTGCTGATTGTGGCGTCCAGGCTGTGCCTAGTCGGGATGTCCTGTGCACAGGTCACCAGCTGTAAATGAAGATTCGGCTCGGTGGTGGTCAAGCAGCCTCCCACTGCCGCGGACTGTTTAGGTGACAAGAGGCAGGGAGCGAGTGTGCTGGGCAATATAATAGGATATGAGCGTAGTCGGTTCATGGGCTGTCACAAAAGCGGCAGGCCGGCGAGTACGCTCTGGGGTGGAGGACGGAAAGACATGAGCGGGTGAGAAAGGTTCCGGCCTGAAGCTGGCGTCACAAGCGTTAGGTCTACTTTTCTTACGTACGTCAAAAGCGAAGGCAATGCGACAATGGCACTTTACGAACTGATGTGCATGGATAGGGATGCAGCCCAAAATTATCTCCAAACGCCTTCCTGGTCGGTTAGATTCGGGAAATATGAAATATCGACTGCCGTTCCTTGGCCGGATCCCACTTTTTCCTTGCTGACAACGGGGGACAAGTTCAGGTAGGCGATGCGGAACCTTTCTGGATTCTGGTTAACTCTATAAAACATGACTGCCTATATGATTTGCTTCAGCCACCTTGGGCGTTCGTCGATCTCCTCGCGAAAAATATAGCGTCGTCTAAAAGGAAAGTGCGCCCAAAGCGAAGCACTTGGACCCAAGCTCATTGATTATTTAATGCTCAGTCAGGAAGCCTATGCCCCCAGGTCACCGGTCAAGAAACTACGTCGATTCACAACCACTCGAGCAAAACTATGGTCCTTAAAGGGCACAAGTTGTAGATATCGACGAACTTTAAGGGGACCAATGTGTGAAACTTGCAGGTAAAGCATGCAAGATCCTTTTGGCCTAGCGTTTTTGGGCGGACGTAATCGCCGATTAAGATATACATGGCATTCAAGCTTCTCCACAGAATACAGCGCCTAGTGGGAGGGCGCACGATGACGTCATCGCAGGTACCTGTGCTATCAGCAAGAAACGAAACGCAAACAAGACAATTGAACCACGCACTGGAAAATGCGTAGCTCTTAGCCAGGGGAAGCTGTATACCAGCTCCTGCTATTTCAATTTCGAAGGCATGAAGACTCTTCTTACGAAGTCCATGGTAGAGGGAGGGTGTGGTAGATGGTCCTTGGCGATCACAAAATGAACAAGGGAGGGGAAAACCTCAGGTTGCTTGAGCCAACGTTTCGACAAGGGGACTTGTCTTCGTCTGGGCAAAGCGTTCATCATTGGCAGGGATTAAATAGGGCCTTCGCTCCGAGGAGGAAGGCCCCGGGGGTGGGGTAGGAAAGGGATGTGAGAGGGGATGCGTGTCAGGAAGGGGAGGGAGGTGAATCTTGATTCGTTAAGCTGCAATAGTGGAAAAAACTTATATCCGGGGGGTGTGTAATGAACAAAGGCTTTGAAGGGCCTGCGACGGGGGGCAGGCGCTGGGTGGACCTGAAAAACTCAGATAAGAGGATTAGTCAGCGTGGTACAGGGAAATGAG
Source organism: Amblyomma mixtum (assembly GCF_055824585.1). Lineage (NCBI taxonomy): Eukaryota > Metazoa > Arthropoda > Arachnida > Ixodida > Ixodidae > Amblyomma > Amblyomma mixtum. The sequence goes on along the minus strand of NC_143021.1, from coordinate 181,401,737 downwards.
AACAAGGCAAACATAATAGGCTGCCACTGGAAGGAGAACGAAAGGGGGGACATTTCCAAGGAAGGACAAGGCAGGGGGGGGGGGGGGGGGGGGGGGAGGGAATGGCTCGAGTTCAGAGAAAGCCAAAAGGTGGGGGCAGAGGGGGTAACAGGAATGTCATGGTTTCCGAGAACTGATAATAGGGGTTTAGGAGAAAAAAAAGAAAAAAAAGGGTGAACAAAGGGAGAGGATGAGAAGGCCGGAAATGTGGTGGAAGATATGACATGGGAAGGGTGCAAAGAGCGATAGTATACTCAGAAGTACTTCTATTTGGGCGTGTTGGTTCATAACTTTTCAGGAGGACACAGGGACGCAACAAAAGACACGGACATAGAAGCAGACAGGGACAAGGGCTTGTACCTGTCTACCTCCACGCCACATGGCGCTTGTATTTCCAATACAGGAGCTAATACGTTGGTGTTTTTGTGTTGCCACCTTAGTTTTCTTCGCGTCTCATTCGTTGCTGATAGTACATTTGGAACACGTAAGCGCTTCCTTTGAAGAAAAAAGCCAACGCCACTGAAGGCAAACCCACTGAGGGTTATTTGGCAGCATCAAACGAAGCGCTGGAGGATTTCGTTGACGGCAGCGGTAATTTGAATTTTTCCCTACCGTGACGTCGCACCCACCTTGCCCGCACTTCTCTGGCTCATTTAGGAGAAGCCTAAAATTCCATCGCCGATCACGTCACTATTTTAATGCAAGCCCAAAAACACTTGGCACGCATTTCCTACAGCCTATATGGACTTGAATCTTTGAATATCGGGCAATTCTCTAATGTGGCGCAGTTGCTCTTTAATGCGTATGAGGACCCTTCCTGCGGTGTGGATTTGGGGCCCATCGTGAATAAACATGACTTCAATCATGAGGGCTGCAGAGAGCCCGCTAGCAGTGTCTCCTCTCTTGACTACAAGGTCCGTAACCTTGCGATCATGAAATTCCATTCTGTGTCGATGGTTGCCTTCGAAATCTATAGCGTCCTCAGAGCAGGGTCTCTGCTCCGTCAAGTATTGAAATACTGCTTGGGCATGTCGTCGTATTTTTTCTCGATCGCGTCATTTCAGAATTCCATCGTGTCAATTTCTGGCTCAACTTCCTGTGCGGAGTCGTCGCTGTGGAGTGCGATATCGTCATGTGTTTTCCTCGGTGAAGAACCTTGGAAACTCTGCCTGCCTCGGGACCCGCAAATGACGCAAGCCTGTATTTCGGTCCATCGAAAATGCTGCAGCATCCACACTCGTGACGCATTTGACCAAGCGAATTGGAACCCAATGACTGCCGCAAGACGTCGCAAGCGCATTTCGCAGCTAAAGTGACGATCTGGAGAGCCCACAGGTCCGCTCTAGACAAATGTGATCGCTACATTACAGTCATGAAATTTATGAGCGTGAACACAGCAGCGCGTGCCCGATAGCCTCGAACCCTACTAGTGGCGATGCGCGGCGGCCACTTTCATAAACAAACTGGAAAAGGAATTGTGTCCTTCCGCTTGCCGAGCGGAGGCAAAGCGGCATAACCCTTTCCACCACGTTGGAAAAAGCAGCCATCGCGTATTGCTCCAAGTAGGGCTCGATTGTACCTGGCACACGCTCCCGTGTTGGTGGTCATAAACTTCATCACTGTACTTATCAGTCTGGCGGAAGCGATAGCACCTGGCATATTTTGCGGTGGTCAAAGAACACAACCGACCGCTGCTCTCAGCCGAGCTAAATTTAAAGCTGGCAAATGAACTTTCGAGGTCAGCTCCCAATGTCATGGCTCTTATTTCGCCCAATATTGCAGGTGGTGGTGGTGAAAACATTTATTTCAAAGGGACAGGAGGTATGTTTGGATCAGGCCGTAAGGGACCGATGTTTACAAGCGCAAGGTGGAGGTCCCTAGTTTGCGACTCCAGTGGCGGTGGCAGCCGCCCGGGCGCGCCCGACTAAGGCTTGATGGGCCTGTAAGGCGTGGCAGCCGAGTAGGATCGCCTCCCAGTCCTCCCGGGCTGGATTGGGGATGGGGGGAATGGCTGTGTTGGAGGGGCAGTCCCACACCATATGATAGATGTGCTAAGATATTGCACTCCAATGCGGACAGATGGCGCTACAGGAGGGGTCAAAATGTTTTAGTGCTGGTAGGCACAGCAAAGTATTGGTTTGAAGGCGTAGAAAGAGCCGCTCACTCGCCTTCTTGAGACCTTTACATGGGCTACGGTAAAGGCGATGACTATCTTGATAATAAGTTTAATATCTTTGAGCGTTTAGACCGCATTAAAATCGGGTTCCTGATGGGGTGGGGAGGAGAAAACAGCCCCAGTGAGAGAGCGCGCGGGCGGCTGCGTCTGCTGCCTCGTTTCCTGCCAACCCCTGTGGAGCAGGGGCCCATATAAGGTAACGGTGTGCGGGGTCCGTATGTCGTACGCAATTTTGGTAGATTCTACAGGCGAAGCGGCAGCGCGTTAGTGCGATAATTCGAGATAAAAGCCTCCGCGGCGGTTCAGTGGTTATGGCGCTCGGCTGCTGACCCGAAAAAAGCGGGTTCGATCCCGGCCGCCGCGGTCGAATTTATCATCATTATTTTATTCCAACATCAACATTACAGATCCTGAGGACCGTGAACAAAAAGCCTGTAACTGGGCTTGACGGTGTTAACGGCCCCTAAAAACATGGCTGAGGCAACAAAACTAGAATACAAGCAACGCATCAGACATGGAAGGATGTGGCACTAAAGACATAAGCAAAGACAATTACAAGATTAGGAGAGTGTTTAATGAAGTATAAAATGTACGGTGCAATACAGGAAAAGGTAGAAAGTGCAATTATTGTGGCTATGACATGTTTACAAAAAAAAACAGGCTTGTTTAGAAGCGACGGGAGCATATTACGTAGCATCTGGTAACCATAGTGCGTGCTCGAGGTATTTCCCACATTTCAGTACTGCGGGTATTCCGTGGTTTTCGTTTAGGTGTGAGGTTTGCTATGCCGCCTAAAATGTTTTTATTCTGTTTAATTTCGTTAGAATAACGCTTGAGGAGCATTGTTTTATAAAAGTCAAGAAGTGCGCTAATCTTTAGTTCCCTGAAGAGAGGTGCAGTGTGACTATCGTATGCAGCGTTTGCAACTATACGATTTGCCTTTTTTTGTAGGAGGTGAAGTTTAGTAATATTTGACAAAGTTGTTGTAACCCACACTAGGTGACAGTAGTTAATATGTGAAATAAAAAGGGCACTGAAAATAAGGCGTTTAATGCAAACAGGAGCATAATATCGCAATTTGCACAGGATCCCTGCAATGCGAGAAATTTTAGTTTCAACTGCATCTATGTGAGCATTCCAGGTCATATTTTTTTCGAACAGAACACCAAGACGATGGAGATGAAATTCTGGCGGCCGGTATATTGTGCAATGTCAGTGCACGTTAAAGAATCGTAAGTGGTGGAAATTTCCGGACCCCTACACTAAGTCGTCACCACGGCCTGGGTCACCATGGGACGTTAGACCCATAAACCAATTCAAGATAAATATGGTCGCGCTTCGCGCCACAAAGTCAGAAAGAGGTCGTCACCGTGGTATACACGGAAAATTAACTTTTCTTCCGAAGGTGCAAGGGATTGAACCTAGGAATTTTAGATTGCGAGGCAAGCACACAACCCATAGGCCAGAAAACCACGTTCTTGGCGAACGAAGGCGCGCGTGCAATATGCGTTGCCTGACGACTATCCTAACGAATATATGTCCAATTAAGAAAGAATCGAAAATATAGAAATATAAATAAAAAATACCTATACAAAAACCAGTTTTTAAAACTCTAATCCCGTATGTAGTCTTAGCTGCACTCTGTAGATTTTGCTCCCTAACTCCTGCAGTATACAAACTTCTACACTTCGGATAAAAATCGAAGCACTGATGCCGTGTCCAGTTTCTAAAATATCACTTGTCAGCAAAACAATGCACCAATGCGCAGCGAGGAATATCAAATAAAAGGTGCGAAAATTCTGCATTTATCTCTCTCTATTAGGAATCCAGTCGTAGAGACAAGGTGTCCGTCAGAATTCAAGAAAAATACGTCTCACTTCACGACTCATCGAGGGCGATTGTTTACTGCTAATGCGCACAGGAGCGGACTCCGGTGGCAAGTATATTCCTGGCATTGGCGCGCCGATCTGCCCGTGGCCGGACGCATGCTCTCATAGGTCCTCTCACTTTCAACTCGTAAATGAGCAGAGAGAACTGCGATAGCCCTCTGCGCTAGCGTGCGTCAGCATGTGGCGCATTAAGGCCCCACGCACAGAGGCTGAAAAAGCGCATATGTCACACTTCAAGTGTCTTTCCTCGTGTGAATTCGCTCGTGCCGAATTAAGCTTGAAGAATATCCGCTTGTGAAAGAGCACATATTGCACTTGAAGGGTCTTTCCTCAGTGTGCGTACGCTTGTGACGTGTTAAGTTTGAAGAATCTGCGCTTGTGTAAGGGCACATATTGCACTTGAAGGGTCTTTCCCCAGTGTGTGTACGCTCGTGACAAGCTAAATGGGTAGAACTTGCAGCTCTAAAAGAGCACTTATCGCACTTGAAGGGTCTTTCCCCAGTGTGTGTACGCTCGTGACGAGTTAAATATGAAGAAAATGCAGCTCTAAAGGGGCACTTATCGCACTTGAAGGGCCCTTCCCCTGTGTGCGTATACTTATGCCGAATTAAGTTCGAATAATATGCGCTTGTGTAAGGGCACATAGTGCACTTGAAGGGTCTTTCCCCGGTGTGCGCACGCTCGTGACGAGCTAAATCTGAAGAACGTGCAGCTCTAAAGGGGCACTTATCACACTTGAAGGGTCTTTCCCCTGTGTGCGTATCCTTGTGCCGAATTAAGGTGGAAGAGTCTGCAGTTGTAAGAGTTTCCAAATCGCACTCTGCGGGTTTCTCGACGGCGTGTGTACTATCATCTGGAGTGAAAATTTCAGACCCTGCAGGTGTAGAAGGACACGTGGGGCGAGTCAAGGGACTTTCGTCAGTGTACGCACTACCCTGTGAAGTGACAATTCCGGAGTCTGCAATTGTAAAAGGACGCGTGTCGGGATCGATGGGGCTTTCGCTGGTGTTCGTACGATTGTGCGGAGTTAGTGTTGTAGAGTCTTCAGTTGCAAAAGAGCACATAAGACACTCACACGGTCGTCCTCCTGGCTGGCACGGCATATCTCCCTTACAGTCGCACTTCGCAAGCACCGCTGGGTTCTCAGAGCATTGAAATGGCTTTCCTCTTGTATGAAGGGGCAAGTGTCTCGTTACATCGGCAAAGTTCGGTGAAACGTAGTCGCAGGAGGGCCAGGGGCAGCTGAACAAATCTCCTTTCAATGCAGGTGGCTGCCGCCCGAACCAATTCTGTTCCATGAGGGAATACGGCGCTAGGGGTCCCTTGCTTGTTGTGTTCACCGCCCTTCCTTGCCGGTCGTTGTCTTCGAATGAGCCCAGAACACAACCTCCGTCGTGGTAATCAGGAAATAGCCCCTCTCCTGCGAGTAAAATTAATAAAATGCGTTGTGTTAGAGAAAATAAGTTATTTTTTGTCGCGCTTACTCTGAACGCAATATTGTCACGTTGTAGTGACGGCAGTCCAGCGGTCAGGAAGACACCAGAAATACTTGCAAACGAAGCTCTTTATTTGGGCTGATTTGCGCCCGCAAAAGAACTGACTCACTCGGTGGCGGCGTAAGCAACAAGCGTGCTCGTCAATCGTCGAACTACGAATGCCCGCCGCTCGCGGCATCGCTCAATTTAAAGCCGGCAAAGAAACTTCCAGATAGCAGGACAAGATCATCTACAGTAATCTGGAAAAACCTAGATGCAGCCTTTCATGGCTGCGATCAATCGAGATTAGACTGGTCGCTTCTCGCGTCACGAACAAAAATGATAACAGCCCTTCCCTGCAGCCTTGAGCGTGAACGAACAAACACTACAATGATACGTGGCAATATTTTCTTGCGACGGTTCAAGAATGCCAGACTGTTTGTTGCATCGAATAATAATTCGATGCAAAGATTGACGCTGAATATTTGGATCTGGACATTTTTAGGTAACGCACCGCGTGAAAGACATCCCGAACAATGAGGAGTGCATTGATGCAAGCTTTCAAAATAATGCCCGTAGTGTGTCTACCGTCGTATGTTGACGTACTTGGTTTCTTGAGGCGTATTAAGGTAGCTCGCATGTCACAGCTAATGTAGGCAACGTTATCCAATACATTGTTCGGGAATAAACCACAATATTTGATAGAGTTTGACGTTGACGTCTTTCGTAACGCTCTAGCCCTTAAAGATTGAATCGGTCAGTTGTCCATGTGCTGTGCAGAACGTTGTGTGTATTCTAGGGTGCATTGATGCGATGAACTTGAAGCTATTTCCCGCTTGGATGTCAACCTCAACAAAAAAAACAGCTCGCATTTAGGATATGAAATTTTGTTTTCAAGAGAGAATTGGCGAATTCAATAAGCACTTAGTGACACCTATCTGCTCACCACAAAGCAGAGATCATGCTTGCAAGGCTTGTATACTGTGACGACAAAGCACGAGATCTCAAACAAAATTTTGGAAGTCATAATCCAGACGCACAACACAGTACAACTCCTCAGCGTTAGTAGCAGGCAGGAAAAATCTGAGCCGATCTGTGTAATCAGCAGATCAAAAAGTGGCCTTAAATCATCATCGAAAACACTTGTGGTCCTTGCGACGCCGCGGCCCTCAACTGCGGCGAGCTCTCTACGGTGGGAACAGATCCTGACAGAAATGGGTAATTACTTGATTGATCCGTCCCTTTATTTCCTCCAAAAACAGATACGGCCAACAGTAATGGCCTGCTACAAATCTTTGATTGCAATCAGGTAGCTATTGGTCACAGTTAGGAAGATAACTACAAGAGTTAGTTAAACAATTCACTGGTTAACACGATTCGAATATTTTTAGACGTACGCCAACACTGCTACTACTACACAGCAAAGAGCTTCCCTTTACACAACAACCGTGCGTTTAAAAATTAATGGCTGGCTTCCCTGCAACGCCCAGTATGTCTCCAAGCGCGACATGGTTCACAAAGAGGAGAAAGAGGGGTTAACGAGAAAATTTTCTGCTGGCTGCCGCAGACTCTACGGCGGTGACATGGGAATTGAAAACAATCAGAAATATGTAAATACACTGTATTTTGATGCCCATGATGCCGTAGATCTGTCGATTCAATGAACACCTTTATGGAGCAGGGCGCGGCATAACCTGCGTAAATAAATGCCAGATGATTTTTTCAAACTTCCCCGATTTTTATTTAAAAAATTGTGACAAGTCGGTGCGGTACGTGCCGGCAGACTGTAGAGCGAAACGTATATTATAGACTCACAATGTAAGAATAAGTACACAACTAGCTAACGTGAAGTAATCACCTTGTTTTTACATGTTAGGAGCAAAAGTCAAAATTCAAAATTGATTGATTTGGTTTATTGGATCTATTGTCCGAAAGCGACCGAGTCATGAGGGATGCCGTAGCGCAAAGCACCGGATAATTTCGGCCACCTGGGGTTTTTTAACGTGCACTTGCGTCGTATTTTGGCTCCATTTAATGGCGACCGCTTTGGCGAGGATTAAACTCGCGTCTTTCGGGCCACCTGCCGAACAACATAACCACTGAGCCACCGAGGCGGCTCGTAGGAAACAAAAGAGTCGAGCCCACTTATAACGAACACAATAGTTGCACTCATTGCGTTCGTTGTATCCGATGTTCGTAGTAAATTTACTTTTCATTTCAGCCAGAAATACGAAGTCCGTAGAAAGAAACTTCCGTTTCTCAGCGACATTCAATAAGCACGTCGCCCTCTTCGAAGTAGACGATGTCATGACGCTTTCCAAGCTCTGAAAAGCGTGCGTATCTGTGTTTCCGTCCGAGGCCAAGCAACAAGCTGCTTTAAGAACGTGATTTAAATATTCGCGGTTAAAGCGTTTATGGAAACCGGTGGCAGCTCGGCATCCTCCTTCGCAGATTCTTGAGAGTCGGCGAGTGATCGTACTTCGCGATCTTCGGGGAGGAGGGCGCCACCAGCGCCACCGTGATCGGCTGTGCGCACACCGAGCTCCAGCAAAATCACGTCTACGTCCAGGTTCCTGACCTCGGATCGCCACCAACCGTTCTACAGGAGCGCTACTTCATCGCCTGTACGCCTGGTAACCAAAATTCCAAGCGTTCTGCGCCGTTTTTTGGCACATCAGCATCTGGCTGGCCGCCCACGCCGGGCGCGCTAAGCCAAGCCTACATCTGCACCGCCGGGGCAACGCCCCCCGCGCTCGCCAGCATGCTCGCAGCCGGAACGGCGGGGAGCTCGCCTAGCCAGTCAGCAGCCCAGGCGCTGAATCACAAGCACTGTGCTCCCGCGGCGCCCCGGCAAGCCACCGCAGCCACGATCGTCATGAAATTTGCGAACCACCTCAACCTCGGCAACACTTTATTCCCTGTGCTCTGTCGGTCCGTCATGGATTCCGCCCGCCTAATCAAGACTGAACGTGACAATACCTACATCAAACTCCGCACCTCGCAAAACATCCTGGCCATCGATACCCACCGCCCAGCCGCTGCGGACAAGCTGCTCCAACTCAAGCAAGTTTCACTGAACAACATACAGTACGAAGTCACCTCGTACGTAGCTAACGACCCCCTTAACGCCCGTGGTGTTATACACGGCATCACCATGGACTTTACCGAAGACGACTTTGCCGCTAACCTTCGTGTTGACGGCACCCGACTCCTAAGCGCCCGCCGTCTCGGACGTACCAACACACTTCTGCTCACCGTCGAAGGGCCCCGTCTACCACGCTATGCCGTCTTCTACAGCGGAGTGTACCGCGTCTACCCGCAAAAGCCGCACAGCAAACAATGCACGCATTGTCACGCCATAGGACACCGTGCCGACGTCTGTCCTAACAAGCCTAGCCTTGTTCGGTGCTCGATTTGCAGCCAACCGTTTCCTCCTGACCAAGACCCAACGACTATCCCACACGAATGTGAACCACACTGCTGGAACTGCAAGGGCGACCACACACCGTCTCATCCTGAATGCCCCGCAAGGAAAGACGCCGACGCTGCAGTCCTAAAGTGGCCGCGCCCAACGACGCCATCGCGCCCGCGCCGCCCCTCCACCCCCTAAAGCCGACGCGACCATCTGGCCGCCCCTGCCTACCTCGAACCGCTACGAGGCTCTTCAGCTCTCCTGCAGCAGCAGCAGCAACAGCCCGGGGCACGAGACCGCGCAAAGAAGTCAATCTCGAACCAAGCCCTCTGCCAAGCGGCCACCGTCCACCACTTCTGGTGCGGCAACCAGCACCTCCACCTCCTCTACTAAACCGCAAGCTTCCGTGATGCAGTCACAGACTCCACCAAGTCACCAGGTGAGCGGTCCATCTCCCACATCCATCGCCCCCCCTCCCCCGTCCTTCCAAAACCGGTTTTACTCACGCCCCTCCACACCTACTCCACTTTCACCCCTCCCTACCGACAACGCTATTGCTCTCATACAGCAATCCCTTGCTCCCGTCCTATTGGCCTTACAACAACTGACGGCTCGCGTCGAGCAACTAGATCACCATCTCCTCTCCCTCGCGTCCTCTGCCCCACCCTCTCCCGACGCAGACTCCAATGCTCCCCCTCGAAAGCGCGCAAGCGCCCCTCTAGTGCCTAACCTCGACACAATGGAGGAAGACCGGCATGATGAGTGATATCATGCGACACACATCCCCACCCCAAAACCCTCTAATTATTTGGCAGTGGAACTGCCGCGGTTTTCGTCGCAAGAAAAATGCCCTCTTGCAACACATGCAGATTACTGGCGTTAACCCAGACGTCATCGCACTGCAGGAAACGCACGGTGCCTTTTCTCTGCCAGGTTACGACCATTTTACTCAGCCAAGTATAGTCATGAAGGGAAAAGGACATCAAACGCCCCCTCCTCCGCCGACTTTGACGGTTACATACATACGGCGCACGATACCCACCATTCAGGAAGATACATCCCACCTCAACTCCAGGACGAAAGAGCATGTCCTGACACACTCCACCTATCAGGGTCACCGTATCACGATTTTAAACTGCTACTGGACTCCCTCCGACTCCAAAACCAGCATCCCACCTTTGCATACGGCCCTTTCTGCCTCTAATGTCCCTACTACTTTCGTCCTTCTTGGTGACTTCAACTGCCCACACCCTGCATGGGGATACGACCGTACTTCAGCCTCCGGACGAAAACTCGACCGCTTCGCCAGTATTCATCACCTCACCCTCCTGAATGACACGTTCATGCCTACACGTCTAGGATGTGGAGCACAATCCGACACAAACCCCGACCTCGCATGGATTCGCAGCGATCTCCGCGCTTCTTGGAGTAATACGGGTGACACGATGGGGAGTGATCACTGTATTCTTCAGATAACGCTCACGTCCCAGCGACCCTCCAGACCACCCGGAACACATCTACCTCCCACTATGCTCGTAGACTGGCCAAAGGCTCGGCCGGCCCTCGACTCCTTATCAGTCTCACTCGAGGACCCCGAAAAATGGTGTAGCACCATTATGGAGACCGTCTCCCAACACACCAAACATATCCACCGATCTCCCGACTATCCATACATTGACACACACCTACTTGGGCTATGGAAACAACGTCGCCGGGCCATAAAAGCTTGGCGCATCTGTAGATCTAGCCACGCATTGAAAAGAAAAGTTGCTGAACTAACGCAAGCAGCCCAAGAATACGCTGACCAACTAGCCACGAACAACTGGCTTCAGCTCTGTGATGACATGGTCGAGAGACTCCACACTCCAAAAGTCTGGCACATTATGCGCACCCTACTTGGACAGGGTAAACCTCGTAACACACTTCAAAAGCTACAGTTGGCCCTCTCCGTCTCACAAGAAGAGCTGGTTGAGCAAATCCGAAATCAATTTTACCCATCCTCTACTTCTCCTGCCAGCTCCCCGTCATACCCTTACACCGAAGAAGAAGCAGACGAACAAGGAATGAATTCCGACTTTACATTCGCCGAACTTCAGGCTGCTCTACGCTCCCTTAAGCGAAACACAGCACCCGGCCCAGATAAAGTTACCTATGGTATACTCCGTAATCTCCCCGATTCAAAACTAGACGAACTTATTCAGATTATTAATACTGTTTGGCGCTCCGGGAAAATTCCCGCTGCATGGAAAGAGGCACACGTAATTATGATTCCGAAACCAGGAAAATCCTCTGCGCTCATCACTAACCTCCGACCTATATCCATGACTTCTTGCCTAGGGAAGCTGATGGAGAAGATGGCCCTTACCCGCCTCGAATGGCACCTGCATACCAATCGCTGTCTTGCTCCCACTATGGTCGGATTCCGCGCCCACGTATGCACACAAGACATTGGACGGCAAATCTATGAGGATTTGTACGCCTTCCCAAGCAGCGCACAGCTTCGAGTTTTGACCGGCGTGGATATCAAAAAGGCTTTTGATAATGTCGCCCACTCCGCAATTCTCACCAACCTGGCAGACACTCGCCCTGGGGTCCGCATGTTCAACTACATCAAAGACTTTCTTACAGACAGGACCCTCCGAATCATTGGCCCCGACGGCACACCTTCCGCCCCCTTTCCCCTCACCGCAGGTACACCACAGGGATCCATTCTTTCACCTATGCTTTTCAACTTGGCAATGAAAGAACTGCCCCGAAAACTCGCTGAAATTCCTGGCCTACGCCACGCTATATATGCGGATGATATCTCTCTCTGGTCTACCACAGGAAACGCCGGGGAACTAGAATCCACTTTGCAGCAAGGCCTCGACGTCGTTCAGGAGCATGCACGCCGCATAGGTATGAGTTGTTCCGCCGAAAAGTCGGAATACATCGTGGTTTCTAACGCTCCTCAAAAAACCGCTTCTTCCTACCGCGAACTCATTCAACTCTCTCTCGCGCAAACCCCTATTCCCCGACGGAGCCACATCAAGATCCTTGGCTTCACTTTTCAACAAGATGGCAAGTGCAACGTGTGGCTTAGCAAACTCCTGCAACAACTGAACCAAATTCGCCACATGCTGTCCCGCATATCTCGTCAAAAGCATGGACTCAGAGAACACGAACTCCGTCGAGTTATAGAAGCACTCGTTTATTCGAGGGTCATGTACGCCTACCCCTATCAACGCCTCACATCCTCTCAAGTAAGCAAACTGGAAGCCTCTCTGCGTCGCTTCACTCGATTAGCCATGGGAGTTCCCATCTACGCCGCAAATGCTCTGATCGCAGACGCCGCCATTTTCAACTCCCTCGAAGAACGCGCAGCAGCACACCACCGAGCCCAGATACACCGTCTCTCTACCTCCGAGCAAGGCAGAGACCTCCTCAGCCTTTTCGGACACACCATTTCCCAACTACCCCCGCTTCAACCATCTGCTCCCCCGTGGAAAAGCCTCCCGCGTCTTACTGTAAAACCCATTCCACGCCACATGTCTCCAACGATAAATCCCGGGCGGCGTGAAGCACTGGCGAACCATTTACCCGTACTGGGCCACGACACTTACTATACCGATGCCCATATCCTCGAGCACCAAGTAGTTACTGCAGTAGTCGGTCCTCGAAGCACCTCCACACATCTCCACACAGGAGTGCCCTCCTCAACCGACGCAGAAACTCTGGCCATAGCAGAGGCGATTACGCTTCACGACCACCTGTCCTCCACCATCACCATACGTGCAGACTCTCAGGCTGCCATACGCTCATTCGAATCTCAAAAACTCCCTCCCCATATCCTAGACACTTTGCTGCAATACCTAACAGCCCACCCTACGCTCCATGTCCGCCTTGAATGGATTCCTGGTCATCAAGGTATACCGGAGAATGAGCTTGCTCATGCTCTGGCCCGTGAAAAAATACCACCGGGCCCTCCGACTGCCTGGCCAGCCCATTATAATCCCAAGGCAGACCGCGCTACACACCGACAGGACCGCCGCGAACACCTTCGCAATTTGCGGCACATGCGACGAACCCTTCCGTCACCCTCCCATTTCCTTTGCCGTGCTGACGCCTCTCTAATTCGACAGGCACAGACTAACTCCCTTCCCTGCGAACTGTATTCCCACTATATCCTTCATAAACCTGGCAAACCCGCCTGTCTCGTGTGCGGAGAGCATCCCTCCAACATTCATACATATTGGTTATGCCCCCGCGCAACTAACTCTCCCACCATACCTTCCTCGCATACCTTGCCTCCCCCCTTTCACCTCACGTGGGCCCGATGGACCGCTCCACCAACCTCTCTGCAGCCCACCCTCTGGCCGCTCCTCGCCGCCCACATCCGACGCATCCAAGGGACACGTGGCCCTACTCTGCCACCGCCGATAAATAGCGCCCACCAAACGGGCAACTAAGAAGGCTCGGACTTGAGCTGAAAAATAAAAGTTATCTCTCTCTCTCTCGCGATCTTCGGCACTGGATCGCTTTGCAGTGTCGTCGTCATGATTCCCATCTCTCGAAGTCATCCCAGGCAAAGTCATGTCTAGCGATCTGTATCAACAACGCGCTGTTATAATTGCACATGTGTCAAATCACGCGCAACTTCCACCGCGTATTCTGTCGCTTCTTGGCCTATGAACTGTGTTTCAGAGAACCAATTTCCTAAGCACTCTGCCTCATTCATTTCCATGGCGGCGAACAAAGATATCTGAAACGCAACATGGCCACCTTCAGCATCGTCTGGTATGAGCACGCGCTGTATGCAGAGCCGACGATGAGACATACTTAGCCAGTGAACGACGCGCATGTACGGTGGCTGAATCCTGCAGTTTTTATTCGGTGGCGAGAAGACCTTTGGCACCATATTCAGAGAAGGCAACACGTGGTGCGTAGCAAATTTGTCAAGAAGAAGCAGAAGCTACTATATTTTTCGCCAAGTCACGGATGACATCACAAGCCACTGGACGAGATAATCTGCATCGCGCTTATGAAACGCGTGTCTTGCTGCACACTCCACGAATAACAACATAACGACAGGCTTTATGCAGGCCTTCCTATTCGGCTCGAAGCGTACGAAAGCGCACGCCCCAGAAAATCAGAGGCCTAGACTTGCCGATGAGAATGGAGAGCCGCCAGTTCGCAGCCGGTATTGCTCGTTAACGCGAAAGTTTTCGACACCTTCCACCAACGCAGGTGTCGCCTTTCGAGGCATTTTTTTTACAGCTCGATTGGGTAAAACTGTCGCTTCATTGTCAACTTGTCGCTTTCCCTACAGCATTATTTGGGAACGCAATCGTTCAGAGGGCGGGTGTCGTGAGTGGTCGGTGCCAGTATTTAAACTCCACGCTTAACAAATAGGCGGGTGAGCGGCCGAATTTGCTGCTCCTCTCCGTTCATTACGGTGTCATCAATTACGGTGTCATCAATTACGGTGTCGTGGTTCGTTGTATTTGAAATGCAGTCCCCCCATTGCCCTAATGCTTTATATAACGATAGCGCTACCCTTGTTCGTAATAAGCGAGCGTTCGCTGTGATGCGGTCGTTATGAGCAAGATCGACTGTTTGTGTACCGACAAAGTTTTCACAATCGATACATACGGCACGCATCCGGTAGGAATGCAGGTACAGAGACGCCTGCACGGGCCGAAAGTGCGGCCTTGCGCGTTAGGTGGCGCAGAACGTAGTTTTGCCATATTTTGCCACACTTTCCCAAGTACCACAATACTGTGACTGCCACTATACTGAACAGCTTTGCGACGGCGATAGCAACAAGCGCGATAGCAACAACGACGGCGACAACAAAGATCGCTGCTCTTATCCGCACTAAATTTGAAGCTGAAAAAGAACTGTCTAGGTAAGGAGCGAAAAGCAAGTAGCTACAATGTCTCATGACGTAGTACCAGTAGCGCTTAAATGAGATAATTCCAGTTAAATATGGTACCGCTTCGTGATGTATTATGAGGTCCGTACCGAGCTTATGAAACAAAACGTTACAAAACTTCACGGCAATATGATCGATATACTAATAATGGCAGAGCTTCTTTCTTCAGTTCACTTGGCGCACTAGAATTAGATCTCCCGCAGTTCAAGATATACGCTACCTTTGCAATACCCTTAAAGGCTCGCTGAGTGACAGCTGATGAGCCAGTTCTTTAGGGCATATTCCAGGAACTTTCCACTTCTATTCCCAAACCGGACTTCTCGTGATTACTCTGCGCAGAAAACGGTATATTTGATGAAGGCTGCCTTGATATTGACAATGCGTGCTGCTAGTATGGGGCACGTAGAAATTCCTGCTGCTTTCTGTGACACCCGCACAAAAAATATCAACCGAGCCATGTGCAAGAAAACAAATGTACTCACGTGGGGTCTCCTCAGAGTTGTGTCGTCGGCGTCCCAGTCTTACTTTGTCGTGCAAGGTAAAGTGGGCGTTGTACAGGGAGGTAGAACCGCTTGAGTTGGCTGCCAGTGAAGTGCCGAGAAAAATTGCGAGGGCGAGAAATTTCACTATTTTACTTCTGCAACCAGTACGTTTTCCTATGGGTATTGTTATGCTTTTCTCAATACATGTGCCTCAAGAAGCCGAAGCCAAGCAAAAAAAACAAAACTGCGGGAGGCGTGCTGGTCTACATCTCGTTTTGCAGGCGTAAATTGTGTGGGAAATTTAGTATTTCTTTTTAAAACAGAGCGCAAAACAACGGACAATCGAGCATATAGACAGAAGCCACACTACGTTCGACAAAACCATTCATTTCATGCAACCTGGAATACATATTAGCGTTGAAAATATCGATATTGCGTGAGTCGTGCACAAACGAAAAGGAGGCGTGCAATGTGTAAGAGAACAGTTTTACTCACAGGGGGTCTCCGTAGAGTTCGGTCGTCAGCGCTCTAATCCTGCTTGGACAATGAGTGGAATATGGACAGGACACAGCGGGCTAAAACTGCGTGAATACGCAGCCAGTTAACAGCTGGACGCCGACAGAACTTTTAAAAACTTTGCTGAATCTCGGTTACGCCCCGTGCTGATTGTCTGAACACCACGCCCACGTTGTCTGAAGCATTTATGTGGCGCCACCACGCGGCAACCACGAGGAACCGAACTTCGTGGTGCGATTTTTTTTTCTTCTTTTTTTTATTGAATAGTATCATGTGCCTTTTTCTGGCCAAGTCAGGATTGGGTACGCTATGTGTAAAAAAAAAATTCTTTGGAAGCACTTGGATATCTCTTAAGTACGGGAAGGCGGAAGGCGTTTGCGACTCATTCCACTGATTTGAATTTTGCCGAGCTTGAATTCACTTCACTACATAGCGATGAGCGTGGCGAGAGAAATCGGTGACGTCGCGCTGCGCATGCGCTGCTCGTCGGCATTTGTTGGTTGGCGGCGGATCACCGTGCTTCGACGCCCCTTCGGCTGATATGACGTCATCATGTAGTTGTCCTCGCTTTTCAGCCATTTTTACCGAAATTATAGGTGTTTCAATGATATTATGTCCTATTTACGCTTAATTACACATTTTAAATCAAATTTGACAGAAATTCGGCGTTTTCCCGCCCGCATGTATCAGCAGCGCGAACACAAACCAGGAAGGAGGAGAAGATAGTACAGAGAGCTGA
This sequence comes from Amblyomma mixtum, assembly GCF_055824585.1. Lineage (NCBI taxonomy): Eukaryota > Metazoa > Arthropoda > Arachnida > Ixodida > Ixodidae > Amblyomma > Amblyomma mixtum. The sequence continues at coordinate 181,385,095 of NC_143021.1, read as the reverse complement.
ACTTCCAACTTTTATTTGAGCAAAAACTGAACCCGCATTAATATACACACACCGGGTAAAAGCCCACCAGGGGGAGTCATGAAGGCGCGCGCTCGAACTGGTACCCACACGATGTCCAGGGCTTCAAAAGATAAGAAGAATAACACTACGCACAGCGCTGCATGAAATGAAGCACTGAATGACATGCAGAAAAAACGAAAAAAGGAAATAGAAAAAAAAACAGGGTTGAGTGTGCACGAACGACAAAAAAGATGTAAGAAATGAAAAAATAGACTTCAGTGTGCGTGAATGACAAAAAGGATGGAAAAAATGGAAAAACAGGGTTGAAGGCGCGAATTTTACTAAAATCATGAGGAGGCGAGAAGACGGTGGAAAGGTTAGCGATACGAAAGATAGGCGCCAACAATTACGCGGCTAGAAGGAAAAGCAATATGTGAAATGTGCATCTGAAGACCAGGTAAAATCAGACAAAACCAGAAAGAAAGGTGCTTTCTTTTTCAGAGAGCGAGATAGATGTCATGCTTACGCAACCTTCCTTAAGCCATGAGATATAGGCGTCTTCAACTATTTCGCGCATCAGTTGGTTTTTATGCTTTTTCAAGACGGTAGTTTTCCTAAAATTAAAAATACATTTCTTTTCGCTGTCACATATTCGGCAATGGGCAGGAATGTTCCCTAATGGCGCCCCAGTTAAACCATTCTTATGTTTCATTAACGTTTCATTTTAACATCTTCCTGTTTGGCCTATGTACGCCTTACGCAAGGTAAAGGGATGGAGTATACATCACCCTCTGCACAAGGCACAATAGGGTCTAGGTGCCTGGTTGTGCAGCTACTGTTCTTTTTCTTTTTGTTAACTTTGTCGCACAGGATTTACAGGCGCATAGGGGCAGGAAAGATTACGTGTACATCTGCTTTTCTACCAATTTTCGTCAGATTACGCGATATCTAGTGCAGGTAGGGCAGAACGGCGACCCTTTTGTTCCGCTGTCGCATATCATCCGGGGCTTTACTTTCATGCTTCATACGTATCAGGACTTTTTTTGCTACAGATGAAAGGCGGGATTGCGGGTAGCGTTTTTGCGTCAGCCTCACCACTTGGTTCAAAAAGATGTCTTGCAACTTGTGTTCACAAGTTTTTGTGAGTGCATACTTAAAAGTTGAATTCACGATGTTCCTCTTTACAAGCTTTGAGTGGGCTGAATCGTTGGGTAAGATAGGCTTATGGCCTTTTGGTTCAAATAACCAGCCCACGTAGTTCTCCACCATAAGTAGCTTTAATTCTTGAAACCGTAGAGCATTTTGCTCTGGGAATTTATGGGTAACCTCAAGAGGTGCCATAGTATGAGAAAAAACCTGGAGGACTTGAATGGCTTCTGTTTTGGATGCTTCAGTGTCACAATCTAAGAGAACCAAGAAGTCATCACCGTACCGGGAAATTTTGAGAACGCTTGAAATCTCGAGCTTGTCTTTGAGGGATCTGTCATGCATAGCTAGGAAAAGGTCGCTCAAAATAGCGGCAATACATGAGCCTATACATATGCCTTGCTTCTGTATGAACCTCTAACCGTTCCACAGAGTTACTGTCGATTTTAGGTAAGCGCACAGGAATGAAGGCGCCCGCAGACACGCCACACTCATTTTGGAAGGCCACCACACCGTGTCTGTTGATCGCGTCACGAACACACTTTATGAGGACATCCTGTGGAATGGATTAAAACAGGTCCTTCATATCAATAGAAAAGCCATTGAACGACTTTGTTCTGTTCTCGTGCAGGAATCTGACAACTTCTTCAGTAACTTTTTCGGTAACTGAGTGGAACAGTTCGAGATTCATACAGAAGCAAGGCATATGTATAGGCTCATGAATTACCCCCCTTTTGATCGACCTTTTGATGGCTATGCATGACAGATCCCTGAAGGACAAGCTCGAGTCTTCAAGCGTTCTCAAAATTTTCCGGTACATTGATGACTTCTTGGTTCTTCTTAGATTGTGACACTGAAGCATTTAAATCAGAAGCAACCCAAGTCCTCCAGGTTTTTTCTTATTCAGTTAGCCATTTCGGGGGGCGCCAGGGATTCTAGTAGCAGGCGCAACAAGAAATGTAATTTTACGCTATGAGAGACCGACCACCGCAATGAACAACGGTTTTCGAGTGTTTTTCCATCAAAGTGGTACGCAGTTAGGGCCCATCATGGTGCCAGCACAATGATGCATGTTTGCTTCGTAGCGCTTTATCAAACGTATTATCCCAAGCAATGTCATGATCGGATAACGAATTATGCTCTACTTGCTTTTTTAAACCGCAGCTCTTCGCCCCCTTCCCCCCGAAGGCGATCATCTAGTCAGGCGGCGTACCCGGGTTCCAACCCTACCTCAACGGCCGCCTTACGATGCAGGCGACGCCTGTGTGCTGTGCGATATCAGTGAACGTTTAAGATCGCCATGTGGTCAAAATTATTAAGGCGAAAGACTTTCTTGGCTAAGTCGACGATTTCGTGTCCGCACAAAGTGAATTAAGGGACTTAAATGTGAATAAAATTAATAGTGAATTAAATGCGAATTATTATAAATTAATATTGGTTTATTAGGGCTTACCGTCCTAAAGGGACTCAGGCTATGATGCACGCCGCATTGAAGGGCTCCAGAAATTTGACCACCTGGGATTCTTTAACGTGCACTGACATCGCAAAATACACGGGCCTCTAGAATTTCGCCTCCATCGAAATTGCGACGCCGCGGCCGGGATCGAAACCGCGTCTTTCGGGTCAGAAGCCGACAGCCGTAACTACTGAGCTACCACGGCGGGTCAATTAATTACGTAGTTAGGTGCATTCACTGTGTTTAAGATGAAATATGTGATTCCATTGTCAGACGCGCCGTCACAGTGGACATACAGCCAAAGAGGAGCAACTAGAGGCAAAGAGGAGTAAATAGAGGCGGCGAGGAGGCGTCAGTGCTTTCGCATTACTCCAATGCGGTTTCCGCAATGCCATGTGACTTTTTTTCCGGAGCCCTCCACTTCGGCACCTGTTTCTTTCTTCACTCCCTCCTCTACCCTCCCAAACATCACGGTGCGGGTATCCACCCAGATATGAGGGACAGCAGAGCGAAACGCCACCTGCCACGGCGAGAGCGGAGGAACGGAAATCCGGAAGTTGGCTGCCATGGGAAGAAGTTCCCGGAGGGTGACTAGCAGCGTAACACGCCACCTTCCACGGGCGGCAGGTGGCGTGTGAAGAGCTGCGCTGAGACATCGATCGCATTGCCGAATATCGAAGTAGCCTTTCTGTTTTTGTGATTTTATTCATTTCGCTGTAACGGGGAATCACTTGTACACTTTCTACTGTGACCCCGCTTTAGCTAGCCGATAGATGCGCTGGCCACGAACAGTGGGTTCAAGCAAGTTTCAGAACGGTGCTTCATATCCAACCATTGCCGAGTGTTGATACTATTTTCTTTGAATACATTCCTGAGGCATGGACTGAAAAATCTGTTCTTTATTTGGATGTTGAAATGCAAATGAGCAGCTTAGATACAAGTACAGACATCATAGGATGAATTCAATACACGTGTGTCGTGGCGAACTACTGTGGCAATTTTATTGCAACTTGCATATTGCCCGCCGCCCAACATTCTATTTTCACTGTAAGCAAGAATTTGGAAGATAGCTCTGCCTTCCGACATTGCTTTCGGCTGCAGTTGCCATGAATCTTTTACATCAATTGGTACTCTGTAAGAAACCGGGCGTGTGATGAGAGGCGAAGCCAGCCGTAGACTTTGCAGTTTAACAATGCGAACGCATTATATGGCTCGTCGAGAACGAAACACAGTCTCAGCGTTGACCAGCGGCAGTGGACACAAAGCTGCCAGATGACGCCACTGTGGTGTACACAGAAAGCTAACAATTCTTCTAAAGATGCAGGGGAGTGCACCCAGGACATTCAGATTGCGAGGCGAGCATAGAACCCATGGGTCACAAAACCACTTTGCGTCTTGGCGAACATACGCGGGCGTAGAATATTCGTTTCTTGCCGACTGTATGGTAACGAATAGGTGTCCAATTACAGAGGACGCGAAAATGATAAATATATAAAAATAAAAATGAATACAAAAATGGATGCTTTTGAAATTCTAAGCAAGAGAGTAGCCTGAAGTGCCCTCCGCAATTTTCGCTTCGGGTAAAAATCGATGCACTGATTCTGTGTCCAGTTCTAAAATATCACTTATCAGCAAGACAATGCAGCAATACGCATCAAGGAATAAAAAATAAAGGGTCCGAAATCTTGCATTTATCTCTCTCCATTAGGAACCGAGTCGTAGAGTAGGGATCTCCTTCAGAATTCAAGAACAATACGTCTCAGGTCAGGTCTCATCGAGGGCGCTTAGTTATCTGGTAAGGCGCATAGGACTGGACTCCAGCGGCAAGCGTATTCCTCACAGAGAGGAGCAGCAGGAGCGGGGCGCAATGACGTCAGAGTTCGCCACCGTCCCCGCCGCTGCGCGAAGAGCCGCGCCGGCCCGACTACGTCAGCAGGCGCCGCGCGAGAATGCGCGGCGGAGATGCCTGTGCGAAGACAAGAACGTCTTTCCTAGCGGAGACGCGAAGGTAGCTCTCTCTGCGTGTATCCTGGTATAGCTGAGCTAAGACTTCTTGGAAAAAACAGCGCTAAGACGAAGGAGAACGAAAAAGTGTACAACAGGACCGGCGCTGTCCTGTTTTTCGTTGTCCTTCGTCTTAGCGCTGTTTTTTCCAAGAAGCATGTACCAACTAGCTCAACTCTCCGTTTTACTGAGCTAAGACACTGGCAATTTTTTTTCTGTATTTGCTTGCACAGAGAATGCAGTTTGTAGAAAAACAAAGAAATAAACAAGTGCCGTAATGGAGGGCTGCCCAAGATTGTGCATCACGTGGATATTTTTAACGTAGAGTAATATCTTATAGCCGAAAAGCCATTTTCCGCTTCGACTCCAAGTAACCGCAGCCGCTAAGGCCGAGATTAAAACAGCTTCCTCGGGCTCACAATCCGAGTACTGTATTCACTGCGCCCTTTTTTTTTTTTTTTGGGGGGGGGGGGTTGGCGTAGGGATTCTAGTACCACCGCAGGTGCGGCATGGCAAGTACTGTGCCTCTATGACCAACGGCTGTCCAAAGTAATTCTCCGGCAAAATGCTGCGCAAATAGGGCTCATATTGAGTTGGCGAAATGATGCACGCCTGCTTCGTAGCGCTTTACCAAACGTATGATCCCAAGCAACGTCAAGCACGCGTAACAAATTACGCTTAACTTTTTTTCTCTTTTTATTGCGTAAGCAATATTACGACAGGTTTCAGCCCGTCGCGTCGGGGCGGCCCCGAGGCACGTTTGACCTTGAAGGGCGGCGCGACGCGCGACGCACTACAGCTGTAGCCGTACCGCTGCCGACTGGAGGCGCTGCCTCGCAGTGCTCTCGCCAGCTGCGGAATGTGGAGAGGAGGCTGGAGAACGCGGATTGGGAAGGGGGGAGGGGGTATAAAATGCGTTCGCTCGCTTGACGCGCGTCTTTTCTTTCCTTTTTCGCTTTCCTCTGATCTTTTAGCTCTCCTCTATCTGCACGTGGCAGCGGTGGTGGCTCCGCTGGAGCCAGTTGGCGGGCCCGTGCACTTTCCTTTTCATTCTTCTCTCAGTCGCAGTAACAGCAACGGCTCTGTCGTTATGCCGCCTGATAAACAGAAAGGGAGGCTACGTCGGCTTGACGAAGCCAGGAAACGACAACAGGCTTCGGAGACAGATAAACGCGAACAGCGCCTTGCTAAGCGGCGCGCTGAAGACGCTTCTACACGGGCGCACCGCGCCTCTAACGAAACCGAATCGTCTACAACCAGTGATGATCCCGAATGGAATGCTATGGATGCTTACGCAACCTACCAGGTTTAACGAAAGCTAAACCCCAGCAATTTTTTTTAAGCATGAAATGCTTTTAGCCCCCGTTGTCGGCAGTGTGGTGACGTCACGCCGAGAGCCATCATCCGGGCACTGAAATCTACTCATCCGGGCACTGAATTCCAGTCATCCGGGCTCTGAAACGAGAACATCCGGGCACCGTACGAGACTTAGCGAGATTTAACGAGACTCTCTAAGCCCTCCTACGCGACCGGCATGCAAGCGCCGGTTGGTCTCCAAAGGAGTAAAAAAAAATAACTGCTGCCAATGCCTTCTCAATGTTTATCAAGATATCAGTCGCTGTGCGTTTGATAATGCACGGACTTATAATTTCCGATTTCTAATAACGCGTGCAAAAAGCACATAAATGCCACGATACACTTCGTTGTCATACGTGATCTCTTAGAGGCTTCGCGCATCGAAGCAAAGCCGCGCAGGCGCACAGGGGCCCGGGGGAGAAGCGCTGCGTTCAAAGGGCAAGGAATCGCACCGAACGGGTGGTGGCGTTCCTCCCTTCTATTATGGTGCGGTTCGGGTGTCCACCGAGATGGCAGAGAATTACTTTCCTTTCCTCAAAAAACCTTGCGTTCAAATGGCAAGGCATCGCGCTGAACGGGTGGTGGCGTTCCTCCCTTCCTGTACGGTGCGGTTCGGGTGTCCACCGAGATGACATAAGGCCCGTAAACATTTCATGCTTACTCTACTCTCGGTTACGGGAGAGGCAGAGATTTTTTTTCCCGCCGCGGTAGGTCAGTGGTTACGGCACTCGGCTGCTGACGCGAAAGACGCGGGCTCGATCCTGGCTGCGGCGGCTGAATTTCGATGGAGGCGAAATTCTAGGGGCCCGTGTGCTGTCCGATGTCAGTGCACGTTAAAGAACCCCAGGTGGTCGTAATTTCCGGAGCCCTTCACTACGGCGTCCCTGATAGCCTGAGTCGCTTTGGGACGTTAAACCCCAATAAACCATATCAACTTTCTTAAAGTACAACCTCCCCCCCCCCAAAAAAAAAAAGAAAAACGCGCTCGGTTACTAAGCCGGAGTACCCGGGTGTTAAGCGAACTGCGGCAGCAGCGTTCCGACGGAGGCAATAACCGTGTGCTGTGCGGTGTCAGTGCACGTTAATGATCCCCAGGTGGTCGAAATGACGCGAAAGCTGCACTATGTGACCTCGTGCTTCGATCGCCGGGTGCCTAGTCTTCACCTTCAAATGACCTTGAGCTTCGAAACCAAAGGAAAGGCGCATAAGTTTCCCCCGGGGACAGTGGACACAGTCGCGCTTCAAGCTACGAAACCAACGGAGAGGGACCTTGGAATGCAAAGGAAAGGCGGATAACTGCCTTCTTGGAACAGTGGACATCTCAGTAGTGGGCTACATGGGTTGGCGTTGACAACGCTGTGACAGAAACGCGGCACCGCAGCAGTAAATCTTTCACGTCAGAACTGGGAATCTATCTGCAACAAGCTTGATGGCAATATGAGTGTGCCTCAGACCTGGAACCTTTTTCGGCACTTAATAGACTCCACTCACTCTAAGACTGCCCAGAGACACGCCCTCACCAAACTCATACATACTTCAGATATACCTCCACCAGACCTCCTCCAAGACCTTCGAAATGAATACTTCCCCACATACCCTCCTGCACACCACCCTGATTATGCAGGCCCCCCTAACGACCAGCTTGACCAACCCATTACAGAAGCAGAGGTCCAGGCTGAACTCCAGACGCTTAACACGTCCTCAGCCCCCGGCCCAGACGGGGTACATAACAAGGCTCTCAGGAATCTCGACGCACAATCCATTGCTGCACTTACAGAATACTTTAATCAGTGCTGGCGACTGGGCACCCTCCCACCACAATGGAAAGAGGGGGAGAGTCATTTTCATACCCAAACCTGGCAAACCTGTCCTTACTTCTAACCTCAGACCCATCTCCCTCACATCTTGTGTTGGCAAACTCATGGAGCATGTACTCCAGCGCAGGCTTTTCCAATACCTAGAAAGCAACAATCTCATGCCCACTAGCATGTTTGGATTTCGACCAGGGCTTTCCACACAGGACGTCTTCTTGCAGCTAAAACATCACATTCTCGACTCACAGACCTCCGACACTAAAGCTATCCTAGGGGTGGATCTCACTAAGGCATTTGATAACGTTACACACTCAGCTATCCTAGAAAACCTTACGACCCTAGGAGTCGGCGCCAGGATGTACAACTACATCCGAGACTTCCTCAGCCACCGCACAGCCACGCTTACCTTCGGCGACCACAGCCTACCAGGGATCACGCTGGGAGCACGACGTACGCCCCAGGGAGCCGTCCTCTCCCCTATTTTATTCAACATAGCACTTCTTCACCTACCACAACAGCTAGCTCAAATTCCCGACATCCATTTCAGCCTCTACGCCGACGACATCACTGTCTGGGCAAACCATGGCGGCGATGCCGAAATAGAAGAACACCTACAATTGGCACTAACCACCATCGACGCATATGTACGGGAGCGTGGCCTGACCTGCTCTCCTTCAAAATCGGAGCTTTTCCTCTACCGGCCCAAGCAACACGATTCAGTCAATGCACCCATCTCCCTCGCCCTAGGTACCCATCCCATCCCACTAGTACACAAAATCCGCGTGCTAGGACTGGTTCTCCACTCCCACGGTGCGCACGGAGAAGTCATAAAGACACTTCAAACACACGCTCAACACACCAATCCACTGATTAGCCGCATAGCGAACCGCAGGGCTGGCCTACGCGAGCGAAACACGACTCGCCTCACCCAGGCTTACATCATAAGCCGCACAACATATGCCCTTCCATACTTACCCCTCAAACAGAAGGAGAGAGACCGGGTTAATGCGCTCCTACGTAGTTGCACGAGAACGGCTCTACGTCTTCCCCCCAGCACATCCAACGACCGACTCTTCAAACTAGGTGTACACAACACCTTTGACGAGCTAAAAGAAGCTACCTTTATGGCACAACTAACCCGTCTATCCAGCTCAGAGGCTGGTAGTACTTTATTGTCCCAGTTGAGCCTGACCCCAATTACAGAGCCTACCGAGGGGGTCCCCCTTTCTGCTACCCTCCGCTCTAACCTCAACGTAACCCCCATCCCCAAGAACATGCACCCTGAGCGAGACAGGGAACGCAGAGTAGCAAGGGCTCGGGTCCTTCACAAACAGTATAGCGAGGACCATGAGGTGGTCTACGTGGACGCAGCGGAATATACGAAAGGCTCCCGTATGGCCCTGGCGGTAGCAGACAATAATGCAAAGCTTCTAACCTCCAGCACAATCATTACCAATTCGACCACAGAGGCAGAAGAGGCAGCCATCGCGCTTGCTCTCATTTCTACATCTGCCACAAAAATTATCTCCGACTGCAAATCTGCAATTTTAAATTATGCGAAGGGCTACATAACCAGCACCGCTGCTCGTTTACTACGTTTCTGGCAGCCCCGGCGCCTCATCACCCTCATCTGGACGCCAGCACATGCTGGCCTCCCTGGCAACGAGGAGGCTCATTCCCTAGCCCGAGGTCTCTTATTCCGGGCAGGAGTCGAGCCCCCTCTACGAGCCTCGGAGCGCCTGCTCTCCTTGCGTGATATTCTCTCGTACTACCGAGACAAACGAAGGGAATACGCACCCCCAGCTCCATCCCTCACCATACCGCAGGCTGCACATTGGCGACAACTACAAACCCGAACTGCTCCATACCCAATACTGCTGCATGCCCGATACCCAGACCAATTCCAGTCATCATGCAAACTTTGCATGAAACCAGGAGACTTCTTACACACCCTCCTCTCATGCCCCACCTTCCCTCATCCCCCATCACCAACCGCGGCGGAGTCTTACTGGGAGTCTCTTCTGACCAGCTCGTCCGCTCAAGACCAGCGCCGGATCATCTCCAGCGCTCACAGAAGGATTGCGCTCCAGGGGCTATCCTTCGCGTTGTAAGGGTGCCTCCTCCTCACATTGAGGAGGCATCCAAGTGCCATGTAGGGGGCTTCGCCCCCACGATTTACATTATTGGCAATAAAAGTTTCCACCACCACCACCACCGCAGCAGTAAGGCGTCGGCGTTCATTGTGCTCATTGGCGTTGACAACAGTTTACACTCCGATGATTTTAAGAAAAGGAAGAGCGCATAACTTGCTCTCTGCGTCAGAGGACAACTGACTGTTTTTTTTATGCGAAGCATACTACTTTAGCTACCACTTCAGCCCTTCACCGTGGTTATGCGCCTCCAAATCACGTGATACATGACGTCACACCACGTGACACGATGACGTCACGACAGTGGAGAAACGGGGGCCCACCTCGCGCCGTCGCTGTGGTTGTGCGCCTCCAAATTACGCGGCACGATGATGCTTCGCATTCTCCAGGCTTAACCAAGTTAAGCCTCAGCCATTTTTTATGTCTAAGAGCAAATGAGCAGCGCAGATACAACGCAGACACAACATGGATGGATGGAAAACTTTATTATGCGAGCGAGTTTGAACCGTGCAAGGTCTCAGGGCCACCGCACAGACCTCACATTACGCGCATGTGTCCAGGCCACGTAGGGCCATGGCACTGGCACTCCGGTTCACACAGCGAAGTTGCATGTCCGGGTCCTGCGACGCAAGGAGGGCCTCCCATTCCTCCCACGTACCGATGGCGGGCTGTCCCTGCGGGGGAGGATCGGCAGGGCAGCCGAAGAGGATGTGGTCCAGGGTGGCGTGCGGTTCTCCGCAGAGAGTGCACTCTGGGGAAACATGGCGGAAGTAGGATAGACGCTGAGGGGTAAGAAGAGTTCGGGTCTGCAGTCGCCTCCTGAGGATTTGTTGGGAGTGGGATAGGCGGGGGTGAGGAGGGGGATAGAGTCGACGAGCAAGGCGTGCTTGCTGAGTCAGTTCTGAGAACGTGTGTGCCCTCTCCGTAGAGAAATCCCGGCTGGGGTCGCCATTTGCCCGGCAAATAAGTCCTGCGGCTATGTTATCGGCGGCCTCATTTCTAGGATTGCCAGAGTGAGCCGGCACCCACACGAGCTCAATACGCCTATGAGAATTTAGGGTGCACATTCTCAATATCTGCCACGCGGGGGGATGGACGCGTCCGCGGGCGAAGTTAAGAATGGCTGTTTTTGAATCGCTAACTATATAAGCCACAGGACCAAGCCAACGCGCGAGCCTTCTTGCGGACTACTGGGGTAATTTTATTGGAACATGCATATTGTCCCAGCCCAACATGATCATGCTCACTGTAAGCAAGTGCTTGGAAGAGAGCACTGCCTACCGGCACTCCTTTCGGCTGCACTGGCCATGGATCTTTTGCATCGAGTTACGCTATCATCGAAAAGCGGCGAGCACTGAGTGGCCAAGCCATCTGTAGTGTACAGTTTATCAATGCGAAAGCATCATACGGCTTATCGGAAACGAAACGCCAGGTCAGCGTTGACCAGCAGCATTGGTCACGAAACTGCCAGATGACGTCACCGTGGTATACACAGAAAAATAACATTTCTTCCGAAGGTGCAAGGGACTGAACCCAGGTATTTTCGATTGCGAGGCGAGCACACATCCCATAGGCCAGAAAACCACGTTCGTGGCGAACAAAGGCGCGCGTTCAATGCTAACGAAAAGGTGTCCAATTAAGAAAGAATCGAAAATATATGAATATAAATGTAAAATAACTATACAAAAACCACGCTTTAAAATTCTAAGCTCGTCACTAGTATTAGGTGTCCTCTGTAGTTTTTGCTCCGTAACTCTTGCAGTACACAAACTTCTTCAGTTCGGATAAAGATCGAAGCACTGATGCAGTGTCCAGTTCTAAAAAATCACTTATCAGCAAGACAGTGCAGCAATGCGCAGCGAGGAATAAAAAATAAAAGGTGCGAAAATTCTGCATTGACCTCTCCATTAGGAACCGAGCCTTAGAGTACAGATATCCGTCAGAATTAAAAAAAAATACGTCTGACTTCACGACTCATTGAGGACGCTTGTTTATCTGCTAATGCGCACAGGAGAGGACTCCGGTGGCAAGTGTATTCCTGGCATTGGCGCGCCGATCTGCCCGTGACCGAACGCATGCTCTCATAGATCCTCTCAATTTCAACTTGTAAATGAGCAGAGGGAACTGCGATAGCCCGCTGTGCTAGCGTGCATCAGCATGTGGCGCATTAAGGCCCCTCGCACAGAGGCTGAAAAAGCAAACATGTCCCACTTCAAGCGTCATCCCTCATGTGAATTCGCTCGTGCCGAATTAAGTGTGAAGAATCTGTGCTTGTGAAAGGGCACATATTGCACTTGAAGGGTCTTTCCCCAGTGTGCGTATGCTCGTGACGAGTTAAATCTGAAGAACGTGCAGATCTATAAGAGCACTTATCGCACTTGAAGGGTCTTTCCCCAGTGTGCGTATGCTCGTGACGAGTTAAATCTGAAGAACGTGCAGATCTATAAGAGCACTTATCGCACTTGAAGGGTCTTTCCCCAGTGTGCGTACGCTCGTGACGAGTTAAATCTGAAGAACTTGCAGCTCTATAAGTGCACTTATCGCACTTGAAGGGTCTTTCCCCAGTGTGCGTACGCTCGTGACGAGTTAAGGTTGAAGAATCTGCGCTTGTGTAAGGGCACATATTGCACTTGAAGGGTCTTTGCGCAGTGTGCGTACGCTCGTGACGAGTTAAGTATGAAGAATCTGCGCATGTGTAAGGGCACATCTTGCACATGTAGGGTCTTTCCCCACTTTGCGTACGCTCGTGACGAGCTAAATGTGCAGAACATGAAGCTCTAAAAGAGCACTTATCGCACTTGAGGGGTCTTTCCACTGTGTTGGTATGCTTGTGCCGAATTAAGGTGGAAGAGTCTGCAGTTGTAAGAGTTTCCAATTCGCTCTCTACGGGTTTCTCGACGGCGTGTGTAGTATCATGTGGAGTGGCATTTGTAGACCCTGCAGGTGTAGAAGGACACGTGAGGCGAGTCAAGGAGCATTCGCCAGTGTACGTACTACCCTGTGGAGTGACATTTCCGGAGTCTGCAGTTGAAAAAGGACGCGTGTCGGGATCGATGGGGCTTTCACTGGTGTTCGTACGATTGTGCGGAGTTAGTGTTGTAGAGTCTTCAGTTGCAAAAGAGCACATAAGACACTCACACGGTCGTCCTCCTGGCTGGCGCCGCATATCTCCCTTACAGTCACACTTCGCAAACACCGCTGGGTTCTCAGAGCATTGAAATGGCTTTCCTCTTGTATGAAGGGGCAAGTGTCTCGTTACATCGGCAAAGTTCGGTGAAACGTAGTCGCAGGAGGGGCAAGGGCAGCTGAACAAATCTCCTTTCAATGCAGGTGGCTGCCGCCCGAACGAATTCTGTTCCATGAGCAAATACGGCGCTAGGGGTTCTCTGCTGGTTGTGTTCACCGCCCTTCCTTGCCGGTCGTTGTCTTCCAATGGGCCCAGAACACAACCTCCGTCGTGGTAATCTGGAAATAGCACCGCTCCTGCGAGTAAAATTAATAAAATGTCTGGTGTTAGGGAAAATCACTTATTTTTTGTCGCGCTTACTCTGAACGGAATATTTTCTTGCGATGGTTCAAGAATGCCAGACTGTTTGTTGCATCGAATAATAATTCGATGCAAAGATTGACGCTGAATATTTGGATCTGGACATTTTTAGGAAACGCACCGCGTCAAAGACATCCCGAACAATGAGGAGTGCATTCATGCAAGCTTTCAAAATAATGCCCGTAGTGTGTCTACCGTCGTATGTTGACGAACTTGGTTTCTTGAGGCGTATTAAGGTAGCTCGCATGTCACAGCCAATGTAGGCAACGTTATCCAATACATTGTGCGGGAATAAACCACAATATGTGGGGGATTTTGACGTTGACGTCTTTCGTATCGCTCTAGCCTTTAAAGATTGAATCGATCAGTTGTCCATGTGTTGCGCAGAACGTTGTGTGTATTCTAGGGTGCATTGATGCGATGAACTTGAAGCTATTTCCCTCCTGCGTGTCAACCTCAACAAAAAAAAAACAGCAGCTCGCATTTAGGATGAGAAATTTTGTTTTCAAGAGAGAATTAGCGAATTCAATAAGCACTTAGTGACACCTATCTGCTCACCACAAAGCAGAGATCATGCTTGCAAGGCTTGTATACTGTGACCACCAAGTACGAGATCTCAAACAAAATTTTGGAAGTCATAATCCAGACGCACAAAACAGTACAACTCCTCAGCATTAGTAGCAGGCAGGAAAAATCTGAGCCGATCTGTGTAATGAGCAGATCAAAAAGTGGCCTTAAATCATCACCGAAAACACGTGTGGTCATTGCGACGCCGCGGCCCTCAACTGCGGCGAGCTCTCTACGGTGGGAACAGATCCTGACAGAAATGGGTAATTACTTCATTGATCCGTCCCTTTATTTCCTTCAAAAACAGATACCGCCAACAGTAATGGCCTGCTACAAATCTTTGATTGCAATCAGGTGGCTATTGGTCACAGTTAGGAAGATAACTACAAGAGTTAGTTAAACAATTCACTGGTTAACACGATTCGAATATTTTTAGACGTGCGCCAACACTCCTACTACTACACAGCAAAGAGCTTCCCTTTACACAAGAACCCTGCGTTTAAAAATTAGTGGCTGGCTTCCCTGCAACGCCCAGTATGTCTCCAAGCGCGACATGGTTCACAAAGAGAAGAAAGAGGGGTTAACGAGAAAATTCTCTGCTGGCTGCCGCAGACTCTACGGCGGTGACATGGGAATTGAAAACAATCCGAAATATGTAAATACACTGTATTTTGATGCCCATGATGCATAGATCGGTCGATTCAATGAACACCTTTATGGAGCAGGGCACGGCATAACCTGCGTAAATAAATGCCAGATGATTTTTTCAAACTTCCCAGATTTGTATTTAAAAATTGTGACAAGTCGGTGCGCTACGTTCAGGCAGACTGTAGAGCGCAACATATATTATAGACTCACAATGTAAGAATAAGTACACAACTAGCTAACGTTAAGTAATCACCTTGTTTTTACATGTTAGGAGCAAAAGTCGAAATTCAAAATTGATTGATTGGGTTTATTGGATCTATTGTCCGAAAGCGACCGAGTCATGAGGGATGCCGTAGCGCAAAGCACCGGATAATTTCGACCACCTGAGGTTTTTTAACGTGCACTGGCGTCGTATTTTGGCTCCATTTAATGGCGACCGCTTTGGCGAGGATTAAAGTCGCGTCTTTCGGGCCAGCTGCCGAACAACATAACCACTAAGCCACCGAGGCGGCTCGTAGGAAACAAAAGAGTCGAGCCCACTTATAACGAACACAATAGTTGCGCTCATTGCGTTCGTTGTATCCGATGTTCGTAGTAAATTTACTTTTCATTTCAGCCAGAAATACGAAGTCCGTAGAAAGAAACTTCCATTTCTCAGCGACATTCAATAAGCACGTCGCCCTCTTCGAAGTAGACAATATCACGACGCTTTCCAAGCTCTGAAAAGCGTGCGTACGTATGTTTCCGTCCGAGGCCAAGCAAGAAGCTGCTTTAAGAACGTGATTTAAATATTCGCGGTTAAAGCGTTTATGGAAACCGGTGGCAACTCGGCATCCTCCTATGCAGATTCTTGAGAGTCGGGGAGTGATCGTACTTCGCGATCTTCGGCACTGGATCGCTTTGCAATGTCGTCGTCATGATTCCCATCTCTCGAAGTCATCCCAGGCAAAGTCATGTCCAGCCATCTGTATCAACAACGCGCTGTTATAATTACACGTGTCAAATCACGCGCAACTTCCACCGCGTATTCTGTCGCTTCTTGGCCTATGAACTGTGTTTCAGGGAAACAATTTCCTATGCACGCTGCCTCATTCATTTCCATGGCAGCGAACAAAGATATCTGAAACGGAACATGGCCACCTTCAGCATCGTCTGGTATGAGCACGCGCTGTATGCAGAGCCGACGATTAGACATACTTAGCCCGTGAACGACGCGCATGTACGGTGGCTGAATACTGAAGTTTTTATTCGGTGGCGAGAAGACCTTTGGCACCATATTCAGAGAAGGCAACACGTGGTGTTGTGAAGGTATAGGATGCGCAATCAAAGGACGAACCACGAAGAAAGACACAGAGACACAGACACACACACAAGCGCACTAACAACTGTTTATTTCTTCCTTGGAACGCTTACTTATACACCTGGCCACGCATGCTCAAAAGCAATCTTTAACCACAATAGTCATGCCAAGGGCTGTTAACGCAGACGCGAACGCAAAAAGTTGATTTCGGCAACGTACAGAGCCATGGACGTGTCACTGATACAGTCTACAGCGTTTTCCTTTATGTGGAAAGCTTCCAAAGCCAGCCGCGCTTGTTCATTTTTACTTTTTTCCCAGTATCACTGTCTCGCCAAGTCGCGGTGCGCAATTGCGGCAAGAACTCAGTTGGGACACAAGGTTTGCCCCTTTGTCTGTGTTGTTCCTAACTTTATTCGCATGCTCCCTGAGTCGCTCGTTTATGCACCGCCCTGTCTGCCCGATGTACGTTTTACTACATGAAAGAGTGAAGGAGTATACCACCCCGGTGGCGCAAGGGATGTAGGAAGACCCGTGCCTGATTAGGCATCCACTCCTTCTATCACCGCACGTGCGGGCGAACAGCTTCGCCAGTTTATTCGGCGCAGAAAACGCCAGAGGGACACCATGCCTGCCTACGACTCTTTTGAGCAGAGACGTGGTGCGTAGCAAATTTGTCAAGAAGAAGCAGAAGCTCCTATATTTTTCGCCAAGTCACGGATGATTTCACAAACCACTGGACAAGATAATCTGCATCGCCCTTATGAAACGCGTGTCTTGCTGCACACTCCACGAATAACAACATAACGACAGGCTTTATGCAGGCCTTCCAATTCGGCTCTAAGCGTACGAAAGCGCACGCCCCAGAAAGTCAGACGCCTAGACTTGCCGATGAGAATGGAGAGCCGCCAGTTCGCAGCCGGTATTGCTCGTTAACGCGAAAGTTTTCGGCACCTTCCACCAACGCAGGTGTCGCCTTTCGAGGCATTTTTTTGACAGCTCGATTGGGTAAAACTGTCGCTTCATTGTCAACTTGTCGCTTTCCCTACTGCATTATTTGGGAACGCAATCGTTCAGAGGGCGGGTGTTGTGAGTGGTCGGTGCCAGTATTTAAACTCAAAGCTTAACAAATAGGCGGGTGAGCGGCCGAATTCGCTGCTCCTCGCCGTTCATTACGGTGTCATCAATTACGGTGTCATCAATTACGGTGTCATCAATTACGGTGTCATCAATTACGGTGTCATCAATTACGGTGTCATCAATTACGGTGTCATCAATTACGGCGTCATCAATTACGGCGTCATCAATTACGGCGTCATCAATTACGGCGTCATCAATTACGGCGTCATCAATTACGGCGTCATCAATTACGGCGTCATCAATTACGGCGTCATCAATTACGGCGTCATCAATTACGGCGTCATCAATTACGGCGTCATCAATTACGGCGTCATCAATTACGGTGTCATGCTTCGTTGTATTTGAAATGCAGTCCCCCCATTGCCCT
Organism: Amblyomma mixtum; assembly: GCF_055824585.1. NCBI lineage: Eukaryota > Metazoa > Arthropoda > Arachnida > Ixodida > Ixodidae > Amblyomma > Amblyomma mixtum. The sequence goes on along the minus strand of NC_143021.1, from coordinate 181,367,603 downwards.
AATCCTTTTTATAACGATAGCACTACCCTTGTTCGTAATAAGCGAGCGTTCGCTGTGATGCGGTCGTTATGAGCAACATCGACTGTTTGTGTACCACTATAAAGTTTTCACAATCGATACGTACGGCATGCATCAGGTAGGAATGGAGGTACAGAGACGCCTGCATGGGGCGAAAGTGCGGCCTTACGCGTTAGGTGGCGCAGAATGTAGTTTTGCCACATTTTGCCACACTTTCTCAAGTACCACAATACTGTGACTGCCACTATACTGAACAGCTTTGCGACGGCGATAGCAACAACGATAACAACGATCTCTGCTCTTAGCCGCACTATATTCAAAGCTGAGAAAGAACTGTCTAGGTAAGGTGCGAGAAGCAAGTAGCTACAATGTCTCACGACGTAGTACCAGTAGCGCTTAAATGCGACAATTCGAGATAACTATGGTCCCCCTTTGCGAAGTATTATGAGGTCCGTACCGAGGTTATGAAACAAAACGTTACAAAACTTCACGGCGATATGATCGATATACTAATAATGGCAGAGCATCTTTCTTCAGTTCACTTGGCGCACTAGAATTGGACCTCCCGCAGTTAAACGCTACCTTTGCAATACCCTTAATGGCTCGCTGAGTGACAGCTGATGAGCCAGTTCTTTAGGGAATATTCCAGGAAGTTTCCACTTCTATTCCCGAACCGGACATCTCGTGACTACTCTGCGCAGAAAACGGGATATTTGATGAAGGCTGCCTTGATATTGACAATGCGTGCTGCTAGTATGGGGCACGTAGAAGTTCATGCTGCTTTCTGTGACACCCGGACAAAAAACATCAACCGAGCCATGTGCAAGAAAACAAATGTACTCACGTGGGGTCTCGTCAGTGTTGTGTCGTCGGCGTCCCAGTCCTACTTGGTCGTGCAAGGTAAAGGGGGCGTTGTACAGCGAGGTAGAACCGCTTGAGATGGCTGCCAGTGAAGTGTCTAGAAAAATTGCGAGGGCGAGAAATTTCACTATTTTAATGCTGCAACCAGTACGTTTTCTTATGAGTATTGTTATGCTTTTCTCATTACATGTGCCTCAAGAAGCCAAAGCCAAGCAAAAAGAAACAAAACTACGGGAGGCGTGCTGGCCTACGTCTCGTTTTGAAAGCGTAAATTGTGTGGAAAATTTAGTATTTCTTTTTAAAACAGAGCGCAAAACAACAGACAATCGAGCATATGGACAGAAGCCACACTAGGTTCGACAAAACCATTCGTTTCATGCAACCTGGAATACATATCAGCGTTGAAAATATCGATATTGCCTGAGTCGTGCACAAACGAAAAGGAGGCGTGCAATGTGTAAGAGAACAGTGTCACTCACAGGGGGTCTCCGTAGAGTTGGGTCGTCAGCGTTCTAATCCCGCTTGGACAATGAGTGGAATATGGACACGACACAGCGGGCCAAAACTGCGTGAATACGCAGCCAGTTAACAGCTGGACGCCGACAGAACTGTTAAAAACTTTGCTGAATCTCGGTTACGCCGCGTGCTGATTGTCTGAACACTACGCCCACGTTGTCTGAAGTATTTATGTGGCGCCACCACGCGGTAACCATGAGCAACCGAACTTCGTGGTGCGTTTTTTTTTCGTTTTTTTTATTTAATAGTATCATGTGCCTTTTTCTGGCCAAGTCAGGATTGGGTACGCTATGTGCCAAAAAAATAATTGTTTGGAAGAACTTAGATATCTCTTAAGTACGGGAAGGCGGAAGGCGTTTGCGACTCATTGCACTGATTTGAATTCGCCGTACTTGAATTCACTTCACTACATAGCGATTAGCGTGGCGAGAGAAAGCGGTGACGTCGCACTGCGCATGCGCTGCTCGTCGGCATTTGTTGCTTGGCGGCGGATCACTGTGCTTCGACGCCCCTTCGGCTGATATGACGTCATCATGTAGTTTTCCTCGCCTTTGTGCAATTTTTACCGAAATTATAGGTGTTTCAATGATATTATGTCCTATTTACGCTTAATTACACATTTTAAATCAAATTTGACAGAAATTCGGCGTTTTCCCTCCCACATGTATCAGCAGCGCGAACACAAACCAGGAAGGAGGAGAAGATAGTACAGAGAGCTGAACTTCCAACTTTTATTTGAGCAAAAACTGAACCCTCATTAATATACACACACCGGGTAAAAGCCCACCAGGGGGAGTAATGAAGGCGCGCGCTCGAACAGGTACCCACACGATGTCCAGGGCATCAAAACGATAACAGGAATCACACTGCACACTGCGCTGCATGAAATGAAGCACTGCATAATATGCAGAAAAAACGAAAAAAGGAAATAGAAAAAAACAGGGTTGAGTGTGCACGAACGACAAAAAAGATGGAAGAAATGAAAAAACAGGCTTGAGTGAGCATGAATGACAAAAAGGATGGAAAAAATGGAAAATCAGGGTTGAAGGCACGAATTTTACTGAAAGCGTGAGGAGGCGAGAAGACGATGGAAAGGTCAGCGATACGAAGGATGAGCGCCAACAATTAACACGGCTAGAAGGAAAAGCAATATGTGAAATGTGCCTCTAAAAACCAGGTAAAAACCGACAAAACCAGAGAGAAAGGTGCTTTCTTTTTCAGATAGCCATATTGATGGGGTGCTTACGCAGCCTTCCTTAAGCCATGAGATGTAGGCGGCTGCAACGATTTCGCGCATCAGTTGGTTTTTATGCTTTTTCAAGACGGTAGCTTTCCTAAAATTAAAAATGCATTTCTTTTTGCTGTCACATATTCGGCAATGGGCAGGCATGTTCCCTAATGGCGCCCCAGTTAAATCATTCTTATGTTTCCTTAACCTTTCATTTTAACAGCTTCCTGTTTGGCCTATGTACGCCTTACGCAAGGTAAAGGGATGGAGTATACATCACCCTCGCACAAGGCACAATAGGGTCTCGGTGCCTGGTTGTGCAGCTACTGTTCTTTTTCTTTTTGTTAACTTTGTTGCACAGGATTGACAGGCGCATAGAGGCTGAAAAGACTACGTGTACGCCTGCTTTTCTACCAATTTTGTTCAGATTATGCGATATCTGGTGCAGGTACGGCAGAACGGCGATCCATTTGTTCCGCTGTCACGTATCATCCGGGGATTTACTTTCAGGCGTCATACCTATCAGGACTTTTTTTTGCTACAGACGAAAGGAGAGATTGCGGGTACCCTGATTGCGTCAGCCTCACTACTTGGTTCGAAAAGCTGTCTTGCAACTTGTATTCCCAAGATTTTGTGAGTGCATTCTTAAAAGTTAAATTCACGATGTTCCTCTTTACAAGTTTTGAGTGGTCTGAATCGTAGGGTAAGATAGGCTCATTGCGTCTTGGTTCGAATAACCAGCACACCTGGTTCTCCCCGAAAAACACCTTTAACTCTAGAAACCGTATAGCGTTTTGCTTCGAAAATTCATAGGTAACTTCAAGAGGTGTCATAGTATTAGAAAAAACCTGGAGGACTTGGGTTGCTTCGGTTTTAAATGCTTCAGTGTAAAATCTAAAAGAACCAAGAAGTCATCAACGTACCGGAAAATTTTTAGAACGCTTGAAGACTCGAGCTTGTCTTTCAGGGATCTGTCATGCATAGCCAGGAAAAGGTCTCTCAAAATGCGGGCATTGCATGAGCCTATACATATGCCTTGCTTCTGTATGAATCTCGAACCGTTCCACTCAGTTACTGTTGATTTTAGGTAAGGGCACAGCAACTCAATGAAGCCGTCCGCAGATACGGCACACTCATTTTATAAGGCCCCCACACCGTGTCTATCGATCGTGTCACGAAGTTGGAGAGCGCCTTTGGGAACCCCCATTTATTATTTGCGATATAAGAAAGCCTCACGTGTTTCTTTTTTTCCCCGAGCTGCAAAGGAAGCCCTCGAAATACAAAAAAAAACAATCATGCGACCAGCGCACTCGCGCGCCAACACACCGTGTCTATCGATAGCGTCACGAACACATTTTTTGACGGCATCCTGGGGAATGAAATAAAACAGGTCCTTGATATCAATGGAGAAGCCATTGATCGACTTTGTTCTGTTCCGGTGCAGAAATCTGACAACTTCTTCGGTAACTGAGCGAAACGGTTCGAGATTCGTACAGAAGCAAGGCATAAGTATAGGCCCATGCATTACCCCCATTTTGAGCGACCTTTTCCTCGGTATGCATGACAGATCCCTGAAGGACAAGCTCGAGTCTTCAAGCGTTCTCAAAATTTTCCGGTACGTTGATGACTTCTTGGTTCTCTTAGATTGTGACATTAAAGCATTTAAAACAGAAGCAACCCAAGTCCTCCATGTTTTTTCTTATTCAGTTAGCCATTTCCGGGGGCGCCAGAGATTCTAGTAGCAGGCGCGGCAAGAAATGTAATTTTACGCTATGAGAGACCGACCAGCGCAGTGAACAACGGTTTTCGAGTGTTTTTCCAACAAAATGCTACGGAAATAGGGCCCATCTTGGTGCCGGCACAATGATGCATGTTTGCTTCGTAGCGCTTTATCAAACGTATTATCCCAAGCAATGTCATGATCGCATAACGAATTATGCTCAACTTGCTTTTTTAAACCGCAGCTCTTCGCCCCCTTCCCCCCGAAGGCGATCATCTAGTCAGGCGACGTACCCGGGTTCCAACCCGATCTCGGCTTCCCCTTTACGAAGCAGGCGACGCCTGTGTGCTGTGCAATATCAGTGAACGTTTAAGATCCCCATGTGGTCAAAATTATTAGGGCGAAAGACTTTCTTGGCTAATTTGACGATTTCGTGTCCGCACAAAGTGAATTGAGGGACTTAAATGTGAATAAAGTTAATAGCGAATTAAATGCGAATTATTATAAATTAATAATGGTTTATTAGGGCTTAACGTCCCAAAGGGACTCGGGCTATGATGCACGCCGCATTCAAGGGCTCCGGAAATTTCGACCACCTGGGATTCTTTAACGTGCACTTACATCGCAAAATACACGGGCCTCTAGAACTTCGCCTCCATCGAAATTGGGACGTCGCGGCCGGGATCGAACCCGAGTCTTTCGGGTCAGAAGCCGACAGCCGTAACTACTGAGCTACCATGGTGGGGCAATTAATTACGAAGTTAGGTGCATTCACTGTGTTTAAGATGAAATATGTGATTCCATTGTCAGACGCGCCGTCACAATGGACATACAGCCAAAGAGGAGCAACTAGAGGCAAAGAGGAGTAAATAGAGGCGGCGAGGAGGCGTCAGTGCTTTCGCATTACTCCAATGCGGTTTCCGCAATGCCATGTGACTTTTTTTCCGGAGCCCTCCACTTCGGCACCTGTTTTTCTTCACTCCCTCCTGTACCCTCCCGTACAGCGTGGTTCGGGTATCCAACCAGATATGTGGGACAGCAGACGGAAACGGCACCTGCCACGGCGACAGCGGAGGAACGGACAACCGGAAGGTGCCTGCCACGGGAAGATCCCGGAGGGTGGCTAGCAGCGTAACACGTCACCTTCCATGGGCGGCAGGTGGCGTCTGAAAAGCTGCGCCGAAACTTCGCATTGCCGAATATCGTAGTCATCTTTCTGTTTTTGTGGTTTTATTCATTTCGCTGTAACGGGGAATCACTTGTACACTTTCTACTGTGACCCCGCTTAAGCTAGCCGATAGAAGCGCTGGCCATGAACAGTGGGCTCAAGCAAGTTTCAGAACTGTGCTCCATATCTAACCATTGTCGAGTGGTGACACTATTTTCTTTGAATACATTGTTGAGGCAGGGACTGAAAAATCTGTTCTTTATTTGAATGTTGAAATGCAAATGAGGAGCTCATATACAAGTACAGACATCATAGGATGAATTCAATACACGTGTGCTGTGGCGAACTACTGTGGCAATTTTATTGCAACTTGCATAATGCCCGCAGCCCAACATTCTCATTTTCACTGTAAGCAAGTATTTGGAAGATAGCTCTGCCTACCGACATTCTTTTCGGCTGCAGTTGCCATGAATCGTTTACATCAATTGGCGTTCTGTTAGAAACCGGGCATGTGATGAGTGGCCAAGCCAGCTGTAGTCTCTGCAGTTTATCAATGCGAACGCATTATATGGCTCGTCGAGAGCGAAACGCGGTGTCAGTTTTGACCAGCGGCAGTGGTCACAAAACTGCCAGATGACGTCACTGTGGTGTACACAGAAAGCTAACAATTCTTCCAAAGATGCAGGGAGTGCGCCCAGGACTTGCAGATTGCGAGGTGAGCATAAAACTCATGGTTCACAAAACCACTTTGCTTCTTGGCGAACATACGTGGGCGAAGAATATGCGTTTCTTGACGACTGTATGGTAACGAACAGGTGTCCAATTACAGAGAAAGCGAAAATGATAAATATATAAAAATAAAAATGAATAGTACAAAAATGGATGCTTTTGAAATTCTAAGCAAGAGAGTAAGTCTTAAGTGCATTCCGCAATTTTTGCTTCGGATAAAAATCGAGGCACTGATGCTGTGTCCAGTTCTAAAATATCACTTATCAGCAAGACAATGCAGCAATACGCATCAAGGAATAAAAATAAAAGGTGCGAAATCATGCATTTATCTCTCTCCATTCGGAACCGAGGCGTAGAGTACGGATCTCCGTCAGAATTCAGTAACAATACGTCTCACGTCAGGTCTCATCGAGGGCGCTTAGTTATCTGGTAAGGCGCATAGGACTGGGTTCCAGCGGCAAGCGCATTTCTGATATTTTTGAGCCCATCTGAAGGTTTCAGTGCCTATGACCGGATACGTGCTCTCTGATGTCCTGTGTATTTGAACTTGTGAATGAGCACAGGGTACAGCGAGATACCTCTGCGCTAGCGTGCGTCAACATATGGCGCTTTAAAGTCCCTTGCTGAGACGGTGCATAAGGGCATATGTCACACTTGAAGGGTCTTTCTCCAGTGTGAATTCGCCTGTGCCGATTTAATTTTGAAGAATCTGCCCATGTGAAAGGGCACATATCGCACTTGAACGGTTTTTCGCCAGTGTGCGTACGCTTATGTCGAGAGAGGTTGATAGACCTTGAAGCAGCAAAAGGGCACACATCGCAAAGGAATGGTTTCTGGCCAGTATGCATTCGCATGTGCAGACCTAGATTGTCAGATCGAGCAGCTTTAAATGTACACAGGTCGCACTTGAACGGTTTTACCCCAGTGTGCGTGCGCTTGTGACGAGCTAAACTTCCAGAGTCTGCAGTTGTAAAAGGGCAGACATCGCACTTGAAGGGTCTTTCCCCTGTGTGCGTATGCTGGTGCCGAAATAAGGTTGAAGATCGTGCAGTTGTAAAAGGGCACACATCACACTTAAAGGGTCTTTCCCCAGTGTGCGTTCGCTCGTGTCGAGTTAAAGCATAAGAATGTGGAGTTGTATAAGGACACATATCGCACTTGAACGGTTTTTTGCCAATGTGCGTACGTTTGTCGTGAGTTAAGGCTGAAGAGTCTACAGTTGCAAGAGTTTCTATATCGCACTCTGAGGGTTTCTCGTCGGGGTGCGTACTGCCATGGGGAGTGACACATCTAGTCTCTGCAGGTGTAAATTTACCCGTGTCGTGATTGAAAGGGTTTTCCTCAGTTTGCGTACTATCCTGTGAAGTCACATTTTTCGAGTCTGCAGCTGTAGAAGGACTCGTGTCGCAATGGAAGGGGCTTTCGCCAGTGTGCTTACGATCGTGCCTAGTTAACGTTGTGGAGCCTTCAGTTGTAAAAGGGCACATAAGGCTCTCATACGCTCGTCCTCGTAAGTGGCAGCGCATATCTCTCTTACAGTCGCACTTCGCACACACCGCTGGGTACTTTGAGCATTTAAATGGCTCTCCTCCTGTCTCAAGGTGCATGGGCCTCGTAGCATCGGCGAAGTTCGCTGAAACGCAGGCACTGGAGGGGCCGCTGAACACATCTCCTTTCAATGCAGGTGGCTCCGGCTGAACTGAATTCGGTTCCATGATCGAATGTGGCGCTAGGGGTCTTCGCCGGTAGTGTTCACCACCCTTCAACGATGGTCGTTATCCTCCAATGAGCCCAGAACACAACTTCGGTCGCGGTAGTCAGGAGAGCACCCTGCTTCTGAAATTAAAGTTAATAGAATGTGTGGGGTTAGAGAAATTCAGTTTTTTTTCGACTTGCTCAATTTGCAATATTGTCTTGCTATGCTTCAAGCATGCCACATTGTTGTTAAGCGTCTAAGAATACTTCTCGATCAGATTAATGCTAAAATAACAGGCACGACGCACACATTTTAAGGCAACGCACCACGCTAACGACATCTCAAGCATTAAGGAGTGGACTCATTTAAGATTTCAGAATAGTGCGCATAGTGTATCCACTTGTGTATGCAGATGTACGGGGTTTTTTGCAGAGTGTTAAGGCAGCTCGTTTATCGCACTTTATCATAGGAATTATTTCATGTGCTTTTTTGTGTATGTGGCGGGGAAAGGTGGTGGTGGTTCGGGGACAGCATGTAGGCGCAGAGATAGATGGACACAGAGAAAGGGAGAAACTTGGCATGTTAACCTGACAAGATTCCGGTTGGCCAACCTGCGCTTGGGAAGGGAATGACGGGATTAAAGAGGGAAGAGAGAAGGAACGGGAAACACAGTCACACTCTGTCAATCAAGGCAGTCTCTCGCAAAAACAAAACAGTGCCGTGTAAGCCTTGATGGCAGTCGACTGTTGTGGCCACGGACTGAGGATCTTGGCCTGTGTGAAAGGGCGAGGATCAAGGCCGTACAGAGCACAACGCAGCTTACGTCTTTCGTTCATAAAAACAGGCCACTCACACAAGAGATGACTGATTATCTCTTTACAGACGCAGTTTAGACAAGTAAGGCTGTCGGCCATCGCGATCTGGAAAACAGATTTGAGAAGGCAACACCGAGCCATAGACGCCACAGTAATGTTGCTGTATCACATGGAAGACGGAGGTGCAGTCCAGGGTTCAATGCCCTGAGGCGATGGTTGCAGAACTCTCCCGTGTTCTACGCTGAAATTGTGAGCTCTAGCCTTAAAGAACGAAGCGCACACGCTGCGTCAGCTCTAACTTCACTCAGAAGCTTTCACTTACGATATACTGATGGTCAGGTGCTGCAGCAAAGCCGGGGTTATGAATATGCTTCAAATTTGCTTTTAACCTTAGTAAAAAGTATAGCCGTTCATTATCTACCCAATGCTTTTAACATTCAGCGTGTAAATTCTTGCTGTTCCGAAAAAAGTGCTCTGGCTAAAATTTGATTGAACAATGTCGGCGCACTCCAGTGCAACTCTTTTCCGGCCCATCCTTGGCATCCTTAGTTGCAGATTGTCCTTGTAGAAACGCGCCTGCCGCCACATCTCGGAACACAGTATGCTGCACATCCTACGGCTGTGACCTTCTAGCCTTGGGTCGGTCTAGCCTGGGTTCGGTCCTGTCAAAATCATTCTTTCATTGCATGCAGTTTAGCTTTCAAGAAAAAATAACAAGGCTAGTGAACGCAGGGTATCCCAGTGACGTCATAATAAGACCGTGCGGCATGTTTCTGAGAAAATTAAAGCCATATCGAGCGCAATTTTGTGGGAGGAAGAGGGGGTTGGGCACAGAAAAGCTGAAAAACCTGCTGGTCTGCCGTGTGCATGGATATATCCTATCACATAATTAAGAGAATGTGGCCAGAAGGTATGATATGTTGGTGTGGTCATCTCGGCACAAAATAAGTTGTCGAAAATTTGTAGCATGGTCGGATGAAGCATGAGTTTGCTTATGTTCCTTGTAAAGTTGGTGTGGTGTACAGGATCCCGTTATCTTGTCACAGAGTGTATGTAGGTCAAAATGGAAGATGTATCAATATTCGGTTACGGGAGCACGAGAGATCACTAAATATTGGTAGGTGGTCGAATCTGGTTACACATTGTAAGGGGTGTAAAGGCTGCATCCATTTCTATCACGGACAGTTATTTTAGACCCCTATTCGGCAAAGATCAACCGGGAAATCGTAGAGGTCAAACATATCATGAGATTAGAGCAAGAATGTGTCAGTGACCCTTCCATTACTGTAACAGATAATGAGGTTAGATTTCTTGAAAAGGGCATATGTAGGGGGTTGTATCAACATTGCTGATTGGGGGAGTAGGTGGGAAAAGAGACGGAGACAACAGAATAAACAGAGACGACAGGGGGTTGTCAGGACATGGTTTCTGGTTTTTGATGATAGTGTAGTTTTGGTGCTGCTTGGCTTGGATATATTTTGTGTTTTCCTCAATAAACGTTAGTCGCGAGGCAGCGCTCGTCCCGTTTGCTCTTCGTCCTCGTCTTTAGCGCTGTTTATTCATTATGTCACCGTACAAACTAGCTCAGGTATCTCTTCTTTTGCCCATCCTTGGGTTGGTTTGACTTCACGGAAAAATTCCACTGGGGCGGTGGAGCTATCTCTTCTGACATGGCCTCGCTTACGCGGCGCCTGATTTCATTGGAGCGGCTGTTCTTTAGGTTAGCTCTGCGTGATGATGTCATAACGGCTGTGACATAGCGTATACGGTGATGGCGGCGGAGGAGGGGTGAAAGGTTATCTCCTTGTATGCAGCTCGATCCAGCTTCTCTTATTTTTTGCGATAACTACTCAATTTCGGTAGCTCATCAAGCATGGCTACCTTTGGACCTTGCATCCATCAGAAAGAAATATAGCGACGGAATATCGACGACCTAGCACCGAGACCTGTGCATGCATCTATAATATCACCATTCCAACTTCAGACGTCATAATACCCCAGTAAGCCTATTATAGCGCTTGCAGTTTTTCGCCCCTCCTTTCTTCGCGTACAAGATCGATCGATTAAGTTTCGTGCATTTTGAGTAGATTCATACTATACGCCAAGGAAAACGGTTACTGAACAAGCATTACAGCCTGACTAAATACAATTCTATGTTCTGTTTTGAATTCAGGGTACCCTCAAGGACCTTCAATTTGAGGGTACCACATTAGTGGTGAAGGACGAACTCATAATCGGAGTGTGCTTAGGCAAACTTAAATGAAAGGGAAATACACAGTGCATGTAAACAGCAAGCATATTCTTAAAAAGAAGGGGCAAATAAATTTTCGAAAAATAAATCTTATTGTTGAGTAGAAAAGCTAAACGAGGCTTAAAACGATAAATAGAAGTGCGGTAAAGAGAATTCCAAAACAGAACCGAGCGAAACATCATGACGCAATTACATATATCAGTCTTTGAACAATAAAAAATGACAGAGCAAATAGATCGCAATTCAGCAGTCGTTTCAGGGTAGTCGGCAATAAATTTTTGAAATAGTTAAAAGAGAAAAATTGGATATAACAGCGCAACGGAAGACGAGATAAGAAAAGGGCCACATGTACCACCGGCCCGTATTTCGCCTCTTCTGGAATTTAAAAAAGAAGCTTTATGCGGCGCCATAATACCTATGTTGGCGGATGAGAAGGAAGAGGCGAATCATGTTAACTAATAATGTTGTTCAGTAAATCCTAATATTTGCCTTCGTAACAAATAGCCGGCCCTTAGTAATAGCGATATCAGTTTTTGGAGCTTTTCAAAACTTGATTTCCCTCGCCGCTGTTGCTCTGCTCTTTTGGGCCACTTCTGACGACAATCGAAATCACGCCCATGCGGGAGGGCGCATGGCAATGCCAGTCAAATCGAGACGCCACTTGAGGCACGTACAACGTGACGGTAATAGATCGCAGTGTGGCAGTCGTTTTAGGGTAGGCGGCACTAAATTTTTAAAACTTGGTTTTTGCAGTTGAAAGAATCTTTTCGCGGAGAAGTAATACCTGTGTTGGCGGACGCCAAAAAAACATGCCAGTCATGATAACTAGTAAAGCGCCTCAGATAATCCTAATAGTTACCTTTCAAACGATTACTGATCTGATTGCAAATAAAAATTTTTTACTCAGCCGGTAGTAGTAGCGATATTAGTTTCTGGAATTTTGAAAACGTGATTGCCCTGGCTGCTGTCGCTCTGCTAATTTGGCCCATTTCTCAAGACATTCGAAAGCCACCCGCATACGGGAAGGCACAGAGCGATGCCAATCAAATCGCGACACCACTTGACGCACGTACCACGTGACATTCTCTGCCCCGCCTTCGCTGGAGCAGCGAAGTGGAGAGGAGCGGGCAACACTGCGGCATGGGCGGGACTGAAACTATCACGTGGTGCGCGCGTAATTTGATTGACGTCGCTTTGTGCTTTCCCGGAAGCGCATGGTTTTTTTTTAACTGCGCGATAAATGGCCTAAATTTGATGAGCGACAGCAACGACAGTAGTCACATTTGCGAAATTACAAAAATTGGCATGGCCATCACTAACGGGCTGCTAACAATCTTTGATTGGAGTCAGGTGGCTATCGGTCACAGTTCGGAAGTCATCTATAAGAAATGAGTGATCACTTTACTAGTTAGTACGATTCGCCTATTTTTTGACGTCTGCCAACACTTCTATAACTACCCCGAGAACTTCCCTGTACGTCAGAACCCTAATTTCAAAAGTTGATGGTCGGCTTCCTTGGGGGAGACGGTTCATTCCAGAAGAAGGTTCACAATCACGAGAAAGAGCGGTTAACCAGTGAATTCCCTGCTGGCTGTCGTAGACGGTGGGAGACTGACGTAGGAATAGGAAAGACAAGAGAAAAAGTTAAATTCCTTGTATTTTGATGCCCATGATGCTGTAGATCCTGCAGAGTAAATAAAGATCATTACGCTTCCGGGCTAGCCATACGCTGACTAATCAAATGCAATAAGATTTCTCGAACTTTAGAAGTTTGTCGGTGCGGTATGTGCAGGTAGAATATAGAGCAAAACGGACGTTATGAACTCATTAGGCATGAATAAGTACACAGCTACCTAAAATTAATTAGCCACCCTTTTTTTTACATTTAGGGGAAGACGTCACAACTCGAAATTGATTGGTTTGGTTTGGTTTCATGATGTCTAATGCGCAAAACGACTCAGGCTATGAGGGACGCCCTAGAGGAGGACTCTTCAACCCCATGGGTTTATTTAACGTGCACAGATACAGTTTTATGACTCCATTTAAATGTGGCCGTCTTAGTCGGGATCAAACTAGCGTCTGTTGGGTCAGCGGCCAAGTGCCATAATCTCTGAACCACTTTTAACGAACCTGAGTGTAGCACGGATATCGTTCGTTGCATCTGAGGTTCGTAGTAAGCGGACTTTTCATTTTCAGCCAGAGGTAAGAAATACGTTGAAACAAACGTTTGTTTCTCAGGAACTTTCAATATGCGCGCCTGCCTCTTAGAAGTAGACCGCATCTGACGCATTACAGGCTCTGCAGAGCGCGCATGCGTATGTTTCAGTCGAAGGCCACGAAGAAGCTCCTTTACGAGGATGATGAATTTTTATGGCGCAAGGGCATCTGTGGACAAAAAGAGCTATGGCAGAGGATTGTTTCTTCAATTGAAGGGGGGGTCAAAGACCCATTTCCTAAGCCTTTCACCGTAAAGAAGGCGAGCGCCAGGCACGGGAAAAATTCTACCGATTGTTTCACCGGTGGGTACCCAGCGGCACAGGGGATCGAACCTCGCACCTCCCGGACGCTAGCCGGATGCTCAAACGACTTGGCCACCGCTGCTATCCCAAATAAGCTGCTTTATGAACACGATTGAACTAATCGTGGTTGAAGTGTTCATGGCAACCGGTGCAGCTCGGCATCCTCGTCAGCCGATTCTTGGCTGTCGGGGAGTGCTCATGCTTCGCAAACAATGGCTTCGACCGCGTCTCGCTTTGCAATAACGGTGTCAGGATCACCACGTCTCAAAGACATGCACGGCAATGTCATGCCCTGCCCTCCGAGCATCAACAACGCGTTGTTACAATTCCGCATAAGTGAAACCACGTGCAAGTTTAACAGCGTAATCTGTCGTTTTTTGGAACATGAACTGTGCTTCAGAGAAGAAATTTCCTACGCACTCCACCATAAGCCGCATCCACAAGGCCTTATTCATTTCAACAGCGGCGGACAAAGTTATCCGAAACTGTACTACGAAACCTTCAGCGCCATTTGGTATGAGCATGCGCCGTATATAGCATCGATGCTGGGCCATAGTGAGCGCGTGAATGACGCTCATTTCCGGTGGCTGAATCTTGCACTTTTTATTCGCTGGCGAGAAAAGCATTGGCACCACATTCAGAGAAAGCAACACGTGGTGCGTAGCAAATTTGTCATGAACGAACATAAGCTCCCATATTTTTCGCCTTATCAGGGATGATTTCACAAGCCACTCGACAAGATAATCTGCACCGCCCTTATGAAACGCGTTTCTTGTTGCACACTCCACGAATAACAACATAAAGACAGGCATTATGCAGGACTTCTAATTCGGCTCGAAGCGTACGGAAGCGCACGCCCCATATCAGTTGGCTGGACTTGCCGATAAGAATGGAGAGCCGCCAGTTCGTAGCCGGTATTGCTCGTTAACGCGAAAGTTTGCGGCCCCTTCCACCAGCCCAGGTGTCGCCTTTCAAGGCATTTTTTTACAGCTCGATTGGGTAAAAATGTCGCTTCGTCGTCAACTTGTCGCTTTCCCTGCTGCTTTAATTGGTAACGCAATAGTTCAGAGGGCGGGTGTCATGAGTGGTAGCAGTCAGTATTCAAACTCCACGCTTAACAAATAAGCGGGTTTTTTGACGGCGCGGCCGAATCTGCTGCTCCTCTCCGTTCCTTACGGTGTCCTCACTACGGTGTCATGGTTGTTCGTTGTATCTGAAATGCAGTCCCTATTGCCCTAATGCACATTTTAACGATACCAATACCCTCGTTCGTAATAAGCGAGAATTCGTTATTATGCAGTTGTTATGAGCAAGATCGACTGTTTGTGTACCGTCATAAATTTTTCACAATCGATACCTACGGCACGCATAAGGTAGGAGTGGAGGTACAGAGACGTCTGCATGGGGCGAAAGTGCGGGCTTACACGTTAGGTGGCGAAGAACGTAGTTATGCCATATTCTGCCACAGTTCCTCAAGCGCTACAATACTGTGACCACCACTAAACTGAACAGCTTTGCGACGGTGATAGCAAGAAGCGCGTTTTGCGGTCGTCGAAGAAAAGAACGATCACTGATCTTAGCCGCAATAAATTTGAAGCTGAGAAAGAACTGTTTAGGTAAGGTGCGAAAAGCAAGTAGCTACAATGTCGAACGACGTAGTACCAGCAGCTCTTAAATGCGATAATTCGAGATAAATATGGTCGCGCTTCGCGACACAAAGTTATGAGGTCCGTACCGAGGTCATGAACTAAAAACATTACAAAACTTCGCGGCAACAAGATCGATATGCTAATTATGGCACAGCTTCTTTCTTCTGTTCATTCGCGCTTTAGAATTTCACCTGCCGCAGCTAAAGATATACGCTGACTTTGCACTACCCGAAATGCTCGCTGAGTGACAGCTGATGAGCCAGTTCTTTAAGTGAAAGAATGCATATTTCAGGAACTTTCTACTTCTATTCCGGCACCGGACTTCTCGATAATATTCTGTGCAGAAAACGTGATATTTGATGAAGGCTGCCTTGATTTAGACAACGCGTGCTGCTTGTATGGGGCACGTAGAAATGCATGCGGCTTCCAGCGACACCCGCACAAAAAACATCAAGCGAGCCATGTGCAAGAAAACAAATGTACTCACGTGGAGTCTCCCCAGAGTTGTGTCGTCGACGTCCCAGTCCTACTTGGTCGTGCAAGGAAAAGCGTTGTACAGCGAGATAGAACAGCTTGAGTTGGCTGGCACTGAAGCGTCTAAAAAAATTGCGAGGGTGAAAAAGTTCACTATTTGAATGCCGCAACCAGTACGTTTTCTTATGAGCATAGCTATACTTTCCTGATTACATATGCGGCGCGAAGCCAAAGCCAGAACGAAGAGAAACAAAACTGCGGGATGCGTGCTGGGCTACACCTTGTATTGCAGGTGTAAATTGTTTGGAAAATCTAGTATTCTTTTTTAAAACGGAGCGCAAAACAACGGACAATCGAGCATATAGACAGAAGCCAATCTAATGTCGACAAAACCACTCATTTCATGGAGCCTGGAATATATATTTGAGTTGAAAATATCGATATAATGTGAGTCGTGCACAAAAGAAAATGAGGCGTGCAATGCGTAACAGAACAGTGTTACTTACGCGGGGTCTCCCTACAGTTGGGTCGCAGCGTTTTAATCCTCCTTGGACATTGAGTGGAATATGGACACTACACAGCGGGCTAAAAATGCGTGAATAAGCAGCCAGTGAACGGCTGGCCCCCGGCAGAACTGTTAAAAACTTTGCTGATTATCTGTTACGCCCCGTGTTGTCTGAACACCACTCCCACAGTGTCTGAAGTATTTATGTGGCGCCACCGCGCGGTAACCACGAGGAACCCGACTGCGTAGTGCGTTTTTTTTTTTCCTCTTTTTCTTTATTCAATACTGCCATGTGCCTTTTGGTGGCCAAGGCACGATTGCGTACGCTATGTGCAAACAAAAAACTACGGGAAGGCGAAAGCCGTTCGCGACTCACTGCACTGATTTGAACTTGCCTTGCCTGAATTCATTTCACGACACAGGAAAGAGCGTGGCGAGAGAAAGCGATGACGTCGCACTGCGCACGCGCAGCGCGTCGGCAGTTGTTGCTTGGCGGCGGATCACACTGCTTCGAATTCCCTTCGTCTGATTTGACGTTATCATGAAGTTTTCTTCGTTTACGAGAACTTTTTACCCAAATTATAGGTTTTTCGGTGATATTAAGTAATATTTACGTTTAATTACACATTTTCAATCTAATTTGACACAAATTCGGCGTTTTCCCACCCACATGTATCAGCAGCCCGAACACAAACAAGGAAGAAGGAGAAGATAGTACAGAGCGCTAAACTTCCAACTTTTATTTGAGCAAGAACAGCAACCGCACTAATATACACACACCGGGTAAAAGCCCGCCAGGGGGAGTAATCAAGGCGCGTGATCGAACTCGGACCCACACGATGTCCAGGGCATTAAAAGATAACAAGAATCACACTGTGCACTGCGTTGCATGAAACGAAGCACGAATCACATGCGGAAAAAAAAAGAAAATGAAAACAACATGCTTCAGTGTGCATGAATGACAAAAAGATGGAAAAAATAGAAACACAGGGTTGAAGGCACGAATTTTACAAAAAGCATGAGGAGGCTGGAAGACGGTATAAAGGTTAGCGATACGAAGGATGAGCGCCAACAATTAACGCGGCTAGAAGGAAAAGCAAAAATTCAGGGGGCACTTTGACTGTCTAAAGTGCGTAGAGGCGAAAGCGTTTTCCGCACCACTTTCAGTGCTTCTGTGGCACTGGTGGCGTCACATGTAATTGAGTACTAATTACTAAGTGATGACAAATCACTAATTAATGGTTAATTACTGATAAATGCCTGAATACTAATTAACTGCTAATTAAGCTTAAGCTTAAGCTTCGCCTTTAGGAGTGGAACGCGACAGCGTGTTGTAGCGCTGCCAGGGAGTCCACGGAACGCCACCACCCGTTCGGCGCGATGCCTTGCCGTTTCAACGCAACGGTTTTTGAGGAAAGGAAATGGCGCAGTAAATCTCTGTCATCTCGGTGGACACCTGAACCGCACCGTAGAGGAACGGAGGAAGTGGGAGTGAAAGAAGAAATACGAAGATGGCCCGTAATGAAGAAAATGAAAATTGTATTTGAGGAAAGAAAATTACGCAGTAACTGTCTCACATATCTCGGTGGACACCCGTCAAAATTCAGGAGGGGGGGGGTGCACTTTTTTGACCTAAAGTGTGGTCACTGATGTGTGGTTAAGATGTTAAGCTTCGCCTCAAAGAGTGGAACGCGAGAGCGTCTTGCGACGCTGCCAGGGAGTCCATAGAACGCCATCGCCCATTCGGTTCTACGCCTCGCTCGTCGGTAAATTGGTTTTGAGGAAAGGAAATGTATTTCTCTTTCATATCTCGGTGGACACCTAAACCGCGCCGGAAGGGAAGGGAGGAGGATGGCAGTGAGCGAAGACAGCGTATTCACTAGACGTGCCTTTGTTCATTCCAAACCATCGACCTGGTATGGCGGAGTGGATAGCATGCTCGTCTCGCACTCCGAAGACCGGGGTTCGATTCCTGAGCTCGACCAATTTCTTACTAGGTTTTATTTATTTATATGGCCTGACTAGAGAAGTTAATTAGGTTAATTGGTTAATTAAGCAATTAACTAAACTCACTCCCACTTACTTGGAGCATCACTATATGGTCCCTTCAATTGGTTGCATGGTTACTAGCCAAAGTACAATTGGCCCCGTTTGAAATTGGCGCACTGTGACGTCACGACCGTTTAGACCAACTGAAAAGCGTGACATTCTCTGTCGACAACTGCTGCTTACAACGATGAGACATTAAAGGCTTTCGCCTTAATATGTGAAATGTGCCTCTAAAAACCAGGAAAAATCAGACAACACCAAAGAGAAAGGTGATTTCTTTTTCAGATAGCGAGATAGACGGGGTGCTTACGCAACCTTCATTAAGCCCTGAGATGTAGGCGGCTTCAACGATTTCGTGCGTCAGTTGTTTTTTATGCTTTTTCAAGACGGTTGATTTCTTACAATTAGGAATACATTTCTTTTTGCTGTCACATACCCGGCATGGGCAGGCTTGTTCCCCAATGGCGCCCTTGTTAAATCATTCTTATGTTTCATTAACCTTTTATTTTAACACCTTCCTGTTTGGCCTATGTACGCCTTACGCAAGATAAAGGGATGGAGTATGCAACCCCGTCCGCGCAAAGCACAGTAGGGTCTCGGTACCTGGTTGTGCAGCTACGGTTCTTTTTCTGTTTGTTAAATCTGTTGCACAGGCTTGACAGGCGCATAGGGGCTGAAAAGGCTACGTCTACGCCTGCCTTTCTACCAATTTTCTTCACATTATGCAATATCTGGTGCGAAACGGCAGAACGGCGACCCTTTTGTTCCGCGGTTGGGTATCATCCGGGGCTTTACTTTCATACTTCATACCTATCAGGACCTTTTTTGCTACAGAGGAAAGGAGGGATTGCGGGTACCCTGATTGCGTCAGCCTCACCACTTAGTTCGAAAAGTTGTCTTGCAACTTGTGTTCACAAGATTTTGTGAGTGCATTCTTAAAAGTTGATTTCGCGATGTTCCTGTTTACAAGTTTTGAGTGGGCTGAATCGTAGGGTAGGATAGGCTTAGTGCCTCTTAAAACGGCAGACGCATATCGACGGAGGCGACACACGTGTGCTGTGGAATTTCAGAGCACGTTAAAGATTCCCAGGTGGTCGACCTTATTCCGGAGCCCTCTACTTCGGCATTTATTTTTTATTGCGAAAGCAATACTAATCGCACTTTCAAGCCTTCGCGTGACCAGGCCGCAGTTACGTTTGACTTTTAGCGGAGTGAATATGGGCGACCAACTCGCTCCTTCAGATAGCCCGGCTGCAGTTACGCCGCGCCGCGCACCTGTGGCGCTACTGCCGCTGTGACGTCATACCAGCTGTACATTGTTTTCGCAACATCAAAAACAAAATATGATAAAAAAATTACTGAAGACGCCTTGAGTCGTCGCGCAGCGGCGGCCGGTAGCCACGCGTGACCTGTATACGCAGCGCATTGCGTTCTTTCAGTTGGAGGCGCTGCGCTTTTGCTTTCGCAACCTACCAGGGTTAACTAAAGCTAAGGCCCCGCCAATTTTTCCTTTCTTCTTTCACTGCCTCATTTATCCGTCTCCTTACGGCGCGCGCGCGATTCGGGTGTCCACCAAGATATATTGATTGCTTGAAAGAACTTCTCCGGCACGGAGGCCTGGGAAGACGGGGAGTCGTGCGCCCGCGGATTAGAGGCTGGTAGGCAGCCTTTGGCTTGTTGCGGCCTTTTCCGCCAGATGAATGCTGCGTCGCTGGGTGGTAGGGTCCACGCTTCAATGCCAGGTCTTCCAGACTTCTGTACTAGGTATATTTTGTCCCACACCTGGGCACTGTGGGAACTCCAAAATTATGTAGTCGAGGGCCCCTCTCGCCCCACAGTGTTTCCCGTAAGCTCTGGTAGCACGTGAAACGCCCAGCCCGAGGTCGTGAAGGTATTAGTTTGGAACCGCCTCCACGCGACAGCGTCTCTAAGATTTAGGCCAACATCTGGCGGGGGTACTAGTCTATGGCCCAATTTATAATGGTTGATAATTTCCCCGCAATTTTTCAGACGCTCTTCGTATGCCCAGTGTGCGCGGGTCTCACGAGCTAGCCCGAGCCACCTACTGCAGAAATATGTGATACTGTGTTATCTCCTTTCCTCAAAACTCACCAATCAGCCCCTATTGCTGGATCCCTCTTCGATGTCGTCTGTGTCGGCGTTGCCTTACCGCACCAACTGACAACCATGGCAGGTAGTAGCAGAGCGTAACTCCACCTGCCGCGCGCAGAGCGGAGAAATGGACAACAGGAAGGTGTTTTCCTTGGGATGAAGAGCTGCGCTGAACTTTCGCATTACCGACTATCGTAGTCGTCT
This sequence comes from Amblyomma mixtum, assembly GCF_055824585.1. Classification (NCBI taxonomy): domain Eukaryota; kingdom Metazoa; phylum Arthropoda; class Arachnida; order Ixodida; family Ixodidae; genus Amblyomma; species Amblyomma mixtum. The sequence continues at coordinate 181,347,089 of NC_143021.1, read as the reverse complement.
GTCAATTTCTGTAGTTTATTCATTTAACCTTAACGGGTGTGGTGATGCGCTTTACTCGTCCCTTGTGGTTCGCTTCCCCGTGATGCACTCTCCTAAGCCGGGTTAGTTGATTTAACCAGCAAAGGAGGGTGGCGGTGTCGCAGCGCCACGAGCGCAACGGATGGCGTGTTTGCTGCGCTCGCACATGGGGGGGGGGGGGAGACGGCCCTTCTTCGACAGTGTTGCAATTTTAGCGGTTTTTCGGCTAAATTTAGCGAATATTGTTGCCTCTTAGAGGGAACCATGTTCGTCTAGCAGCTAGCGGGTTTCTTAGCGGATTTTGAATCTTAAGTTGCTGGGTCTTATTCTTTTAGCGGATTACAGGATTTGTAGTGGATCTGAACAAAATAAGAAATTCTGTCACCAGGGCGCTAGTAAAAGAAAAGTGACCCGCGGGTTATGTGCGCTGAAGGGAACTTAGCAGCGGCGCCGGCAGCCTGCTCGTTGGCTGGCCAGTTAGTTGGCATGGACCGTTATATGAAAGGCGTTGAAGAAGCCCGCGGAGAGATTCGCAGCCTGCGCCTCTCTGCACCTGGCTGCTGTAGGGTGTCCACTGATCCCATGCATGACCCCGTGCATCGACCCTGCGAGGCGCGGCGAAAGGCGAGACGCCGCCGGCGCATAGGCGCCTCGGTAACTTTTGCTATCCTACCTCGCAGGTTACCTCGGCGCCAGCATCTTCGATCTGAGAGTCGCTGTGCAGTGTGAACGCTCTCTCTTAGTGCTTCCTCACTCCCCTTGCTTCCGTGCAGAACAAAGCAGTCCGCTTGGTATATCGGCATTTCTGTGGCGCTACGCCAGAAAATGACCTCTTCCAGACGGTGCGCACGTGCATGGGAGATTATCATGCCAAAAATACCAAAAGTGAAGTACGCTCAAAAGTTACGAGACGCGTGGCTTAAAGACCCGGATATGAGCAGATAGCTTCTCTGCAAGACAGCACCCAGTGGATTGAAGGTTGCCGAATGTAAGTCTGATGCAAACTCGGATCCTAATACAATTACTTGAAGGCGCACAAAAATACAAAAAAGCACCAGAACGCTGCTAGCACATTGGACCCGTGGCAAAAGCAGATTACCTTCCCGAGAAGAACTGAAAGGGATGCAGCGAGTACAGCAGAGGGTAGGGAGGCGTTGTTCATAGCTGAACATTGCATCATTATAACTACCGACCATCAGGCAAAATTCATCAAGAAATAGTTCCCAGACAGTGCGGCTGCCAAATGCTACCGAATGAAGAGGACAAAATGCGCTGCCGTGCTTAGAAATTCTGTTCTGTACCCGCACTTTAAAGAGGACCTTTCATTTTGCACTGACAACAGCAAATACAGCATCAGTGTTGACGAACCAACAGACATAACAGTAACAAAGTATTTGTCAGTATGTGTCATTTACCACAGTTAAGTAATGAAGTCAATTTTAACAACATTCCTGTCTCTGTGCGTACTAGAAACATGCGATGTGCCCCGAATTGCTAAGAGCTTAAAATATGCTGTGGATGACCGCAGTCTGAAAGTGGAAAATCTTATTCTTATCGGGACAGAGAACGCGAGCGTTATGACAGGCGTAAACAACGGCGACTCTGAAAAGCTCAAGGCTCATGCTCCCCATTTGGTTTTGATTCGCTGCGTCTGCCATTTGCTCCAGCTGTGCGACATCAACCGCTGTGGGAGAAGGACTCCCAAGAAGCTTAGATTACCTTGTGAGCGAAAATTACAATTCGTTCCTCATCGCAGCACTAAGCGTACAAACGACTTTTTGGTCTCCTGAAGAGCGGAGAAGCGTCTTTAATTATCGTTCAAGCTTGCTCAACTTCCTGGCTTTCTATCGCGACAGCAGTGGAACGAGTACTGGATCAGTCCTTAAAACGCACTTCGAAATAGTTAGGTTGATGGAAAAATGTTATGGCGCGAAAGTGTTTCACTCCATGTGCTGTGACGACGCGAACAAAGCTTATTTGCTATTCTTAAGCCAGTACTCCTGCAAATACAAAGAGTGAACAACGAGCCTCTTGATGCGTATAGTTCGGACCAGACAAAGCTGCTGGAAGACCTCGTGTGACTTTTGTCTGCCCTAATCAAAAATGTGGTGATTCCAACTGGAAAAGTAGACGCAGTCAAGACCAAAGTAATAGACTACTTAGACCCAAAACCGTATTTGGGCTACTTGTTCGAAAATCACATAAAAGATATGAAAGAAGCGGGCTTTAATCCAGAAGACGAGGTCATGTTAAGAATGAGATGCATAATGTTCCTGGTTTCCTCCATCGAATGAATATGGCTGAGGCTTCCTAACAAAATTGAAACGTTAAAAAACGTGGGACAGTTGTCAGTAGAAAAAGCCGTGTGTGTACTGAAACCCTCTCTAGTCCCACTGATGGAAGCGGTAGGTGTACCACCAGGCAAATACATGCGGCGGAAAGCCAATGGAAGAGCATCACGACTGTTGCATGGACGAATACCTTAACTACTCAGAGCTTCTGGTGCGAAGTAAAAAACTACAGAGACTTCTGGCGAGAAACCATTAAGAGAACTAGCGGACTGTGCTATCCCAATGCTGGTCCTACCTTACTCGAACGCGGATGTTGAAAGATAGTTCAGCCAGAAGAACTTGCTCTAGACACAACTGCGAAACAGGTTCACGCCAGCTGGATTCAAACGCCGTTATGGTGATCAGAGAGGGGCTGAAGAGGAAAGGTCAAGGTTGTTTAGACAACCAACTCCAGAAAAAGTTATCCCGACTCATTGGAAGTGATACGAGTTACAGTGGACAGAGTGAACCATCAACTTCCTGAAGTGTTACGTGTCAGCCACTTTCCTGCAGATTGATGACGAAAATTCCGATCAAGATGCCGATGGATTTGCGTTTTGACGTCACACAGTTTTTTCTGTGGCTTTGCTTTAACGCTAACAGAGTTCCTTTGGGCTATTCGTGACTAGTCCGAACTTATCTACAGTCCGGTCCCGTTTTTTTTCTTGCAATTACTTAATCAATGTGATTGATGTACTCTGTAAACGTTCGTGCTGTCTCCTAATGTTTATATACAATAAACCCATTAAGAATGGCACCTTCTGGAGTATTTTTATGCACGTTATTGCGGAGTTTGCATTTTAGGAGAATAGAATTACCTTACAGCCTACTTATATTTGCTTTGCTTCAACGACGTCTTTAAATAAAATTACTGGCAGGAACGCTCTCTGAGTACGCAGCAGGCGCAAAAAGACGCGGTACGATCAACCTGGACGCTTCCAAGGAATGTTGCTCAAAAAATAATGTGACTGGACTCTTCTTCACTGCTAGCCACAGTTGCAGGATAAAATATGCATCTTTTCCTTGACCTCATGCTCATGACTGGTTACGATATGCGCACAAGCAGACACCGCTTCAAACGAGGCTGAACATTCTGGTTTCGTTTTTGCTTAACCACTTGTGATCATAGTTCCGACATTGGATCACAACATTTGCTTGCAGTTCTAAGCCAAAGAAAGTCGCAGTGCAGGTATTTTTACATTTCAGCATCACAGTGCATATTAGCAGATATTTTGGTATTTTCCGACAATACTTAGCGGATTTTTGGACCCATTTTGATGGAATAGCCTGGCGTGGGCGAACGTTTGCTGGCAACCGTGCTGATGAGTAGGACGTCCTCGATTCCTCAGCGTATTTTGTTGCTAGCTGTGTTATTGTTGTTGTAGAAATAAATGCCTAGTTTGTGTCAGCCAGAGTGTCGTTCCTTTATTCCCTCAGAGCAAGGCCCGCCGTGGTCGGCGTGCACTCGGTAGCGTACGCGATCACGGGAGGGGCCCGGAGGTTTTGAACTGTGACAGCCGCGATTAAACCGAGAAAACGTATTTATTTCCCCCAATTAAAACCCCACACGAGGAGTCACTTGTATACGCTTTTTAACTGGCTCCGCGAATAAGCTAGCGGATAGATGTGCTGGATATGCATAGTGTACTGAAGCAAGTTGAAAACTGCTCTATACCCAACCAATGTCGAGTGGTCAGACGATTTCCTTGTAACACATTTTTCAGGCATCTACTAAAAAACCTGTTCTTTATTTGAACGTCGAAGAGGGAAGGAGCAGCTTAGATAAAAGTGCAGACATCATAGGATGAACTCAACACACGGGTCTCATGGCGAACAGCTGTGGCAGTTTTATTGAAACATGCAGATTGTCCCCAGCTCAGCTTCCTCATTCTCGCTGCAAGCAAGTAACTGGAAGCGAGCTCTGCCTACCGACACTCATTTCGGCTGCAATGGTCATGGATCGTTTACATCAATTTACTCCCTCTTAGAAACGAGGGGTGTGCTCAGCAGCCAAGTCAGCTGTAACGTCTGCTGTTTATCGATGCGAAAGCATCATATCGCACATCGAGAACGAAACGCGGTATCAGCGTTGAACAGCAGCAGTGGTCACAAAACTGCCAGATGAAGTCACTGTGGTGTACACAGAAAACTAACAATTCTTCCAAAGATGCAGGGGACTGAACCCAGGACTTTCAGATTGCGAGGCGAGCATACAACCCATAGGTCGCAAAACCACATTGGTTCTAGGCGAACATAGGCGCGCGTAGAATACGCGTTGCCTGACGACTGTATGGTAACGAATATGTATCCAATTACAAAGGAAGCTAAAATGACAAATATAGATATAAAAGTAAAAAATGAATAAAAATACAAATACGGATGCATTTAAATTCTAAGCAAGCAAGTAGTCTTAAGTGCCCTCCGTAATTTTTGCTCCATACCTCCTTCTGTATACGAACTTTTACACTTGGGACAAAAATCAAAGCACTGATGCTGAGTCCAGTTCTAAAATATCACTTATCAATAAGACAATGCAGCAGTGCGAAGAGCGAATAGAGAATAAAAGGTGTGGAAATCTTGCATTTTATCTCCCTCCATTAGGAAACGAGTAGTACAGTACGGATGGCCGTCGGATTTTAAGAACAATACGCCTCACGTCACGACTCATCGAGGGGTCTTAGTTATCTGGGAAGAAGCATAGGAATGGACTCCATCGGCAAGTATGTTCCTGAAAATGGCGAACCTATGTGAAGATTTCAATGCCTGTGACTGGACACGTGCTCTCTGAGGCTCTCCTTATCTGAACACGTGAATGAGCACAGCGTACAGCGATAGCCCTCTGCGCTAGCGTGCGACAGCTTATGGCGCTTTAAATTCCCTTTCCAAGAGGTTGCATAAGGGCATATGTCGCACTCAAAGGGTCTTTCCCCCGTGTGTCTAAGCTTGTGCCGACTTAAGGTTGAGGATTCTAGAGTCGTAAAAGTGCAGACGTCGCACTTGAAGGGCCTTTCTCCAGTGTGAGTTCGCTTGTGCCGAGTTAAGAGTGAAGAATGTGCAGTTGTAAAAGGGCACATACTGCACTTGAAGGGCCTTTCTCCAGTGTGAGTTCGCTTGTGCCGAGTTAAGTGTGAAGAATGTGCAGTTGTAAAAGGGCACATACTGCACTTGAAGGGCCTTCCTCCAGTGTGAGTTCGCTTGTGCCGAGTTAACCATGAAGAATATGCAGTTGTAAAAGGGCACTCATCGCACTTGAAGGGCCCTTCCCCTTTGTGCGTATGCTTGTGCCGAATTAAGGTTGAATATTCTGCAGTTGTAAGAGTTTCCAAATCGCACTCTGCAGGCTTCTCGACGGCGTGTGTACTATCATGTGGAGTGGCATTTGTAGACTCTGCAGGTGTAGAAGGACACATGGGGCGAGTCAAGGAGCTTTCTCCAGTGTACATACTACCCTGTGGAGTGACATTTCCGGAGTCTGCAGCTGTAACAGGACAGGTGTCGTAATATAAGAGGTTTTCGCCTGTGTTCGTACTACCCGATGAAGTGACATTTCCGGAGTCTGCAGCTGTAAAAGAACAGTTGCCGCAATTTAAGAGGCTTTCGCCAGTGTCCCTACTACCCTGCGAAGTGACATTTCCGGAGTCTGCAGCTGTAAAAGAACAGGCGTCACAATTTGAGAGGCTTTCGCCAGTGTCCGCACTACCCTGCGAAGTGACATTTCCGGAGTCTGGAGCTGTAAAAGGACAGGTGTCGCAGTTTAAGAGGCTTTCGTCACTGTGCGCACTACCCTGTGATGGGACATTTCCGGACTGTGCAGCTATAACAGGACGCGTATCGCGACCGATGAGGCTTTCGCTAGTGTGCGTATGATTGTGCCGAGTTAGCGTTGTCGGATCTTCAGTTGTAAAAGGGCTCATAAGACACTCACAAAGTTGTCCTCCTGACTGGCGCGCCATATCCCCCTTACAGTCACACTTCTCTACCAAAGCTCGGTCCTCAGTGCATTGAAATGGCTCTCCTCTTGTATGAAGGGGCAAGTGTCTCGTTACATCGGCGAAGTTCGGTAAAACGTAGTCGCAGGAGGGCCAGGGGCAGCTGAACAAATCTCCTTTCAATGCAGGTGGCTGTCGCCCGAACGAATTCGGTTCCATGAGCGAATACGGCGCTAGGGGTTCTCTGCTTGTTGTGTTCACCGCCTTTCCGTGCTGGTCTTTGCCTTTGAAAGAGCCCAGAACACAACTTCCGTCGTGGTAGTCAGCAAAGCACACCGCTTCTGCGAATAAAATTAATACATGTGTTGCGTTAGGGGAAACTATTTTTTGCCGCGCTTACTCTGAACGCAATATTTTCTTGCGATGGTTCAAGCATGCCGGACTGTTCGTTACATTGAATAACAATTATTTGCAAAGATTGATGCTAAAATAACACACAGGATGTGGCCGACTTTCTGAAACGCACCGCGTCAAAGACATCCTGAACAATAAGGAGTGCATTCATGCAAGCTTTCAAAATAGTGCCCGTAGTGTGTCTACCGTCGCATGTTGACTTACGTGATTTCTTGCGGCGTGTTAGGGCAGCTCGCATATCACAGCCAATGTAGGCAACATTGTGCTGAAATAAACCACAATATTCGATGGAGTTTGACATTTACGTCTTTCGTAACGCTCTAGCCCTTAAAGATTGAATCGATCAGCTGTCCGTGTGTTGTGCAGAACATTGTGTATTCTAGGGTGCAGTGATGCGATGAACTTAAAGCTATTTTCCTCTTGCATGCCAACCTTAACAAGAAGAAAACAGCTCGCATTTAGGAAGAGAAACTTTTTTCAGGAGAGAATTCACAAATACAAGAAACACATAGCGATACCCATCTGCTCATAAAAAAACTGAGATCAAGCCCGAAGGCTTGTTCCACATGAAATTTCTGGAGATCATAATTCAGACGTACAAAAATATACAACTCGTAGCAGACAGGAAAAATCTGAGCACATCTGAGTGATGATCAGACCAAAAGTCGTTTTAAATCATTACGAAGAATGGAAAGATTAAGACGGAAAGAAATGAACTTCGAAAGAACGGATGAATCATCTAGCATGACATCATGCATGTGAGCTATCAATATATCGAGAGTGGCTGCCAAAGAACGTGAGAATTAAACCTTAGGCTCTCGGTAAATGGCGCTCACCTGCTTGTGAAAGTAAGAACCCAAACATAACTGATTGAAAACTGGAAACAAGCTCTCATGTTGTGTGAGATACGAGGGCATTAGTTTTGTGAACAATATACAAAAGCACGACACCCGTACAAAAGCTGTGGTGGGTTCTACTTAGCTGTGTGAACAAGTTTGAATTTGTTATATAGTGAATTCATTTTTAGCCATCTTCGCCTGAATTGGGGATATGGTAAGTTGATAGGTGAGGTTATGACTGGACCAACTTTACATTGAACCTGCATTTCGGGCGCTTCGTTTGTGTTTGTGGCTGGGCAAAAGGGGTTGTGGGTCGGGGACAGCAACTTTGCGCTGAAGCTTTGCCTTGCGATATTGCAGGTGTTGCAGGGAAGCCGGGGATATGAATATGCTTCAAATTTGTTTTTAACCCATGTAAATGTTACAGGCGCTCATGACCTGCTGTCTTCGCGTAGAAGCTATCTCGAACCCTGACTCCGTGTGGTAGCGCGTTGAACTTCGGGCGGAGAAAACACTGAAGGTTCGAAGTGTGGGAAAACGAAAACAATCGGGTATAATGACACAATAACGAAACTTATTTATATACTGATTATAGAAGAGGAAATAAGCAAGAATTAAAAAAATTCACTGCGTCGAGTGACTGGATGAGCCTTTTCGACAGGGCCCAAAGCGTCCTTTCACACTCTTCACCGACCTTACGCAACGTCTGCTAAGGTTCCGCCCCTCCATGAGGCGGTGGTCAATGCAACATGATGCACGTTTCCCCAATATCCGCACCAGTGAAAGTTGCACAGCATTGTAGCAGGCGGAGTCACTCGTTGCAGAGTGAACCCGTGGGAACGGGAGAGGAGAAACTGCAAGTCCGCTGGTAATTTCTGTAGTGCTGGAACAGTGCTGCAAGCGGCTCCGTGTCACCGAAAACACATGTGGTCCTTGCGACGCCGCGGCCCTCAACTGCGGCGAGCTCTCTACGATGGGAACAGATCCTGAGGGAAACGGGTAATTGATGGCTCCGTTCTTTTGTTTCGTGCAAAAACTGGTTTGGTTTGGTTTATGCGGTTTAACGTCCGAAAGCGGCTAAGGCTGAGAGACGCCGTAATGGAGGGCTCCGGAAATTTCGACCACCTGGGGTTCTTTAACGTGCACTGACATCGCACAGTACACGGGCCTCTAGAATTTCTCCTCCAAAGAAATTCTTGCCGCCGCGGCCGGGATCGAATCCGCGTCTTTTGGGTCAGCAGCCGAGCACCATAACCACTGAGCCAAAGCGGCGGCCTGTTTCAAGCAAAAACTGATACGGCCATCAATAATGGCCTGCTACAAATCTTTGATTGCAGACAGGTGGCTATCGGTCACAGTTAGGAAGTGAACTAAGAGAATTAGTTAAACAATTTACTGCTTAACACAGTTCGAATATTTTTAGACGTACGCCAACACTGATATTACTACACAGCAAAGAGCTTCCCTTTACACAAGAACCCTGCTTTTAAAAATTAATAGCCGGCTTCCCTGAAACGCCTAATATGTCTCCAAGCGCGACATGGTTCACAAAAGGAAGAAAGAGAGGGGTTGACGAGAAAATTCTCTGCTGGCTGCCGCAGACACTAGGGCGGTGACATGGGAATTGACAACAATCAGAAATAGTTAAATACACTGTATTTTGATGCTCAAGATGCCGTAGATCTGTATATTAAAACGAACACCTTTATGGAGCTGTGCGCGGCATAGCCTGCGTGAATAAATGCCAAATGACTTTTTTAAACCTCTCAGATTTTTATTTTAAAAATTGTGACAGGTAAGTCGTTGCAGTACGTGCAAGTAGATTTAGAGCGGAACATATAATATGGACTCATAATGTAAGAATAAGCACACACGTAGCTAACGTTAAGTAATCACCTTTCTTTTACAATTTAGGAGCAAAAGTCAAAATTCAAAATTTATTGATTTGGGTAGTGGATCTATTGTCCGAAAGCGACCGAGTCATGAGGGATGCCATAGCCCAAAACACCGGATAATTTCGACCACCTGGGGTTTTTTAAAGTGCACTTACGTCGTCTTTTGGCTCCATTTAAATGCGATCGTCTTGGCGAGGATTAATCTCGCGTCTTTCGGGCCAGCTGCCGAACAACATAACCAACGAGCCACCGCGGCGGCTCGTAGAAAATAAAAGAGTCGAGCCCACTTATAGCAAACACAATAGTAGTGCTCAGTGCGTTCGTTGTATCCGACGTTCGTAGTAAGTGTACTTTTAATTTCCGGCCAGAAATACGAGGTCCGACGAAACAAACTCGTTTCTTAGAGACGTTCAATTGCACGTCGCGTTCTTCGATGTAGAAGATGTCACGACGCTTTCCAAGTTCTGAAAAGCGTGCGTAAGTATGTTTCCGTCCGAGGCCAAGCAAGCAGCTGCTTTAAGAACGTGATTTAAGAAATCGTGTTTAAAGCGTTTATGGAAACCGGTGGCAGCCCGACATCCTCCTCACCAGATTCTTCAGAATCGGGGAGTGATCGTACTTCGCGAACAATGGCTTTGGCACTGTAACGCTTTGCAGTGTTGGCGTCATGATTCGCATGTCCCGATGTCAACCCAGGCGAATTCATGTCCAGCCATCTGTGCATCAACAACGCGTTGCTACAATTCAATAGGTGTTGGATCACGCGCAACTTTCGCCGCGTCTTCTGTCGCTTCTTGGCCTATGAACTGTGTTTCATTGAAACAATTGCCTATGCACGCCGCCTCATTCATTTTCATGGCGGCGAACAAAGATATCTGAAACGGAACATGGCCACCTTCAGCATCGTCTGGTATGAGCTCGCGCTGTATGCAGAGCCGATGATGAGACATTCACAGCCCATGAACGACGCGCATGTACGGTGGCTGAATCCTGCACGTTTTATTCGGAGGCGAGGAGACCATTGAAGGCAACTCGAGGTGTGTAGCAAATTTGTCAAGAACGAACAGAAGCTCCTATATTTTTCGCCACGTCACGGATGATTTCAGAAGCCATTCGACAAGATAATCTGCATCGCCATTATGAAACGCGTTTCATGCTGCACACTCCACGAATAACAACATAAAGACAGGCATTACGCAGGACTTCCAGTTCGGCTCGAAGCGTACGAAAGCGCACGCCCCTGAATGTCAGTTGGCTGGACTTGCCGATGAGAATGGAGAGCTGGCAGTTCGTAGCCGGTATTGCTCGTTAACGTGAAAGTTTGCGGCACCTTCCGCCAGCGCAGATGTCGCCTTTCAAGGCATTTTTTTGACAGCTCGATTGGGTAAAACTGTCTCTTCGTCGTCAATTTGTCGCTTTCCCTACTGCATTATTTGGGAACGCAGTCGTTCAGAGGGCGGGTGTCATCAGTGGTCAGAGCCAGTTTCAAACTTCACGCTTAAAAAATAAGCGGGTTTTGCGACTTCCCGGCCGAATTTGATGCTCCTCTCCGTTCATTACGGTGTTCTCAGTTACGGTGTCATGGTTGTTCGTTGCATTTGAAATGCAGTCCCCATTGCCCGAATGCTTATTATAACGATAGCACTACCCTTGTTCGTAATAAGTGAGCGTTCGCTGTGATGCGGTCGTTATTAGCAAGACCGGCTGTTTGTGTACCGGCATAAAGTTTTCACAGTCGATACGTACGGCACGCATCAGGTAGGAATGGAGGTACAGAGACGCCTGCATGGGGCGAACGTGCGGCCTGGCGCGTTAGGTGGGGCCGAACGTAGTTTTGCCATATTTTGTAACACTTTCCCAAGTACCACAATGCTGTGACTGCCACTATACTGAACAGCTTTGCGACGGCGATAGGAACAAGCGCGATATCACAAAGACGGCGATAACAACAATCGCTGCTCTTAGCCGCACTAAATTTAAAGGTGAGAAAGAACTGTCTAGGTAAGAAGCGAAAAGCAAGTAGCTACAATGTGTCACGATTTAGTACCAGTAGCGCTTAAATGCGATAATTAGAGTTACATATGGTTCCGCTTCGCGAAGTATTATGAGGTCCGTACCGAGCTTATGAAACAAAACATTACAAAACTTCACGGCAATATGATCGATATACTAATAATGGCACAGCTTTCTTCAGTTTACTTGGCGCTCTGGAATTCGACCTCCCGGAGCTAAAGATATACGCTAACTTTGCAATACCCTTAATGGCTCGCTGAGTGACAGCTGATGAGGCACTTCTTTAGGTGCAAGAATGCATATTCCAGGAACTTTGAACTTCTATTCCCGCACTGGACTTCTCGTGAATACTCTGAGCAGAAAACGTGATATTTGATGAAGGCTGCCTTTATTTTGACAACGCGTGCTGCTGGTATGGGGGACGTAAAAATGCATGCGGCTTCCCGCGACACCCGCACAAAAAACATCAACCGAGCCATGTGGAAGAAAACAAATGTACTCACGTAGGATATCCTCAGAGTTGTGTCGTCGGCGACCCAGTCCTACTTGGTGGTGCAAGGTAAAGTGGGCGTTCTACAGCAAGGTAGAACAGCTTGAGGTGGCTGCCAGTGAAGTGTCTAGACAAACTGCGAGGGCGAGAAAGTTCACTATTTGAATGCTGCAACCAAGACGTTTTCTTATGAGCATGGTCATGCTCTCCCGATTGCATTCGCGGCGCCAAACCAAGGCCAAGCAAAAAGACACAAAACTGCAAGACTCATGCTTGGCTGCACCTCGTTTTGCAGGCGAAAACTGAAGAAAATCTGGTGTTCTTTTCTAAAACACAGCGCGTAGAAAATCTGGTGTTCTTTTCTAAAACACAGTGCGAAACAACGGACAGCCGAGGATACAGACTGAAGCCACACTAATTTTGACAAAACCATTCATTTCATGCAACCGGGAAAACATATTAGCGTTGAAACTATCCATATAACGTGACTCGTGCACAAAAAAACAAGAGGCGTGCAATGCGTAACACAACAGTGTTACTCACAAGGGGTCTCCCCACAGTTGGGTCGTCAGCGTTGTAATCCTGCTTGGACAATGAGTGGAATATGGACAGGACACAGCGAGCTAAAACTGCGTGAATAAGCAGTCAGTGAACAGCTAGACGCCACCAGAACTGTTAAAAACTTCGCTCATTCTCTGTTCCGTCCCGTGCTGATTGAACACCACGCCCACATTGTCTGAAGTATTTATGTGGCGCCATTACGCGGTAACAGGGAGGAACCCGACCACGTGGTGCGTTTTCTTCTCTGTTTTTTCTTTATTCAATAGTGCCATGTGCCTTTTGGCACTTAGATACGGAGCACTTAGATATCTCTTAAGTACGGGAAAGCGAAAGCCGTTCGCGACTCATTGCACTCATTTGAATTCGCCGTGCTTGAATTCATTTCACGACACAGCAAAGAGCGTGGCGAGAGAAAGCGGTGTGGCTTGGCGGCGGATCACCGTGCTTCGGCGTCCCTTGGTCTCATGTGACATCATCATGTAGTTTTCCTCGTTTTTGAGCAATTTTTACCGAAATTATGTGTGTTTCGATGATATTAAGTGCTATTTTCACAACTTCACCAGCGCTGCGACGAGGAACAAAGACATAGAAGGAAGGACAGGGACTGTCTTTGTTCCTCGTCGCAGCGCTGGTGAAGTTGTGAAGATGTACCAACTAGCTCAAACCACGATTTTTCTTAAGTACTATTTACGGTTAATTAAACCTTTTAAATCTAACTTGACACAAATTCGACGTTTTCCCGCCCATGTGTATCAGTAGCGCGAACACAAACCAGGAAGGAGGAGAGGATAGTACAGAGCGCTGAATTTCCAACTTTTATTTCAGCAAGAGCTGACCCCGCACTAATGTACACACACCGGGTAAAAGCCAACCAGGGGGAGTTATGAAGGCGCGCGATCCAACTTGGACCCACACGATGTCCAGGGAATCAAAAGATAACAAGAATCACACCGTACACTGCGATGCATGAAATGAAGCACGAATGAAATGCGAAAAGAAACAAAAAAAAGAAAATGAAAAAAAAACAGGCTTGAGTGTGCATGAATGACAAAAAAGATGGAAAAAATAGAAAAACAGGGTTGAAGGCAGCAATTTTACTAAAAGCATGAGGAGGCGAGAAGACGGTGGAAAGGTTAGCGATACGAAGGATGAGGGCCAACAATTAACGCGGCTAGAAGGAAAAGCAATATGTGAAATATGCCTGTAAAAACCAGGTAAAATAATAGATAACCAGAGAAAAAGGTGATTTTTTTTTCAGATAGCGAGATAGATTTTGTGCTTACGCAACCTTCCTTAAGCCGTGAGATGTAGGCGGCTACAAGGATTTCGCGCGTCAGTTGTTTTTTATGCTTTTTCAAGACGGTTGCTTTCTTAAAATTAAGAATACATTTCTTTTTGCGGTCACATACCCGGCAATGGGCAGGCTTGTTCCTCAATGGCGCCCCAGTTAAATCGTTTTTATGTTCCATTAACCTTTCATTTAATCATCTTTCTCTTTGGCCTATGTAAGCCTTACCGCAAGTTAAAGGGATGGAGTATACAACACCCCCCGCACAAGGCACAATAGGGTCTCGGTGCCCAGTTGTGCAAGTACTGATGTTTTTTCTTTTTGTTAACTTCGTTGCACAGGCTTGACCGCGCATAGGGGCTGAAAAGACTACGTTTACGCCTGGTTTTGTACCGATTTTCTTCAGATTATGCAATATTTGGTGCAGGTACGGCAGAACGGCGACCCATTTGTTCCGCTGTCGCGTATCATCCGGGGCTTTACTTTCATGCTTCATACGTATCAGGACTTTTTTAGCTACAGACGAAAGGAGGGATTGCGGGTACCCTGATTGCGTCAGCCTCACTACTTGGTTCCAAAAACTGTCGTGCAACTTGTGTTCTCAAGATTCTGTGAGTGCATTCTTAGAAGTTGATTTCACGATGTTCCTCTTTACAGGGTTTGAGTGGGCTGAATCGCAGGGTAAGACAGGCTTATTGCCATCTGGTTCAAATTACCATCAAACGTGGGCATCCCCGAAATACCCCTTTAGCTCTAAAAACCCTATAGCGTTTTGCTCTTGGAATTCATGGGTAACTTCAAGAGGTGCCATATTATTAGAAAAAAATCTCGAGGCCTTGAGTTTCTTGTGTTTTAAATGCTTAGAGTGCCACAATCTAAGAGAAACCAAGAAGTCATCAACGTACCGGAAAATTTTGAGAACGCTTGAAGACTCGAGCTTGTCCTTCAGGAATCTGTCATGCATATCCACGAAAAGGTCGCTCGAAACGGGGGCAATGCATCAGCCTATACATACGCCTTACTTCTCTGTGAGTCTCGAACCGTTCCACTCAGTTACTGCTGATTTTGGGTAAGCCCGCAGCAGCTCAATTTGGAAGGCCACCACTCCGTGTCTATCGATAGCGTCGCAATCACATTCTAAGACGGCATCCTGAGGAATGCAATAAAACAGGTCCCTTGATATCAACGGAGAAGCCATTGATCGACATTGTTCTGTTCTCGTGCAGTAATCTGACAACTTCTTGGGTAACTTCTTCGGTAACTGAGTGGAACGGTTCGAGATTCAGACAGAAGCAAGCATATATATATATATGCTCATGCATTACCCTCCTTCTGAACGACCTTTTCATGGCTATGCACGACCGATCTCTGAAGGACAAGCACGAGTCTTCAAACGTTCTCAAAATTTTCCGGTACGTTGATGACTTCCTGGTTCTCTTAGATTGTGACATTGAAGCATTTAAAACAGAAGCAACTCAGGTCCTCCAGGGTTTTTCTAATACTATGGCACCTCTTGAAGTTACCCATGAATTCCCAGAGCAAAACGCTATACGGTTTCTAGAGTTAAAGGTGTTTTTCGGGGAGAACCACGTGTGCTGGTTATTTGAACCAAGAGGAAATAAGCCTATCTTACCTCACGATTCAGCCCACTCAAAACTTGTAAAGAGGAACGTCGTGAAATCAACGTTTAAGAATGCACTCTCAAAATCTTGTGAACACAAGTTGCAAGACAGCTTTTCGAACCAATTGGTGAGGCTGGCGCAATCAGGGTACCCGCAATCCCTCCTTTCGTCTGTATCAAAAAAAGTCCTGATAGGTATGAAGCATGAAAGTAAAGCCCCGGATGATACGCGACAGCGGAACAAAAGGATCACCGTTCTGCCGTACCTGGTCCAGATACCGCATAATCTGAAGAAAATTGGTGGTGGTGGTGGTGGTGAAAACATTCATTAAGAACGAACAGGAGATATGTTTGGATCAGCCCGTAAGGGACCGATCCTTACAAACACTAGGTGGAGGTCCCTAGTATGGGACACCAGTGGCGGTGGCCGTCGCCGGACGCGCCCGACTAAGGCTGTTGGGCCTGTAACTCGTGACAGCCGAGCAGCGTCGCCTCCTCCCGGGTTGGGTTGGGTTGGGGATGAGGGGAATGGCCGGGTTGGAGGGGCAGGCCCACACCATGTGATAGGTGTCCGAAGACACCGCGTAACAGTGCCGGCAGTTGCCGCTAAAGGAGGGGTCGAAATGTTTTAGTGCTGCCGGGCACAGATATGTATTGTTGAAGAGGCGGAGAAGGAGATAGTTATCCGCCTTCTTGAGGCCTTTACATGGCCTAGGGTAAAGGCGATGGCTATCTTGATAGTAGGTTGTGATATCTTTGAACGTATCGACCGGATTAAAATCGGCTTCCTGATCGGGTGGGGAGGAGAAAACAGCCCGGTGAGAGAGAGCGCTGGTGGCTGCGTCTGGAGCCTCGTTTCCTGCCAACCCCTGATGAGCAGGGGCCCATATGAGGTAACGGTGTGCGGGGTCCGTATCCCGTATGCAATTTTGGTATATTCGATAGGCTAGGAAGGGAGTGCAGCATTGTTCGACGTTCCGAGAGGCCCCTGGCGAGTCGTAGACGTAGTTTTTTCAGCCCCTATGCGCCTGTCAAGCCTGTGCAACGAAGTTAACAAAGAAAAAGAACAGTAGCTGCACAACCAGGCACCGAGTCGCTATTGTGGCTTGTGCGGAGGGTGCTGTATACATGGCCTAGGGTAAAGGCGATGGCTATCTTGATAGTAGGTTGTGATATCTTTGAACGTATCGACCGGATTAAAATCGGCTTCCTGATCGGGTGGGGAGGAGAAAACAGCCCGGTGAGAGAGAGCGCTGGTAATAAATAAATAAAATCCCTTTAACTTGCGTAAGGCTTGCATAGGCCAAACAGGAAGGTGTTTAAATGAAAGGTTAATGGAACATGAGAATGATTTAATTGGGGCGCCATTGAGGAACATGCCTGTCCATTGCCGGGTATGTGACCGCAAAAAGAAATGTATTCCTAATTTTAAGAAAGGAACCGTCTTGAAAAAGGATAAAAAACAACTGACGCGCGAAATCGTTGCAGCTGCCTACAACTCACGGCTTAAGGAAGGTTGCGTAAGTACCCAATCTATCTGGTATCTTAAAAATAAACCACCTTTCTCTCTGGTTTTGTCCGATTTGACCTGGTTTTAGAGGCACGTTTCACACAGTGCTTTCCATTCTAGCCGTGTTAATTGTTGGAGCTAATCCTTCGTATCGCTAACCTTTCCATCGTCTTCTCACCTCATCATCCTTATATTAAAATTCGTGCCTTCAACCCTGTTTTCATGCACACTCACGCCTGTGCACGCTCAAGCCTGCACACTCATGCAGCCTCACGCCTGTTTTTCCATTTTTTCCAGCTTTTTTGCCATTCGTGCGCACTCAACCCTGTTTTTTTTTCGTTTCCTTTTTTTGTTTTTTTCCGCATGTCATTTCATGCAACGCATGCCCTGAACATCGTGTGGGTACCAGTTCGATCGCGCGCATTGATTACTCCTCCTGGTGGGCTTTTATCCGTTGTGTGTATATTAGTGCGGGTTCAGTTTTTGCTCAAATAAAAGTTGGAAGTTCAGCGCTCTGAACTATCTTCTCCTCCTTCCTGGTTTGTGTTCGCGCTGCTGATGCATATGGATCACAAACAACTATATATCCTGGCAGATGGTGTTATTCCCGCCCTTGCTGTGATAATTTTCACTCTGCTGACGACTTCCGGTTGATGTGACCTCGCACCGTTCCCGTCGCTATATCGATGCATTTTGTTTTTAATTTGTTTTTAGCTATACTTGGCTAGAATTAATTAACTAGAAATTCTACAGTCATCAAAATTGGTGTCGGGGTAACTTCGACTCCTCTATCTGATTCTACGATTCCCTATCACCTATCCTGATTAGTTGCCGCGTTATTCGTGGAAGACAGCGTTACACCGGACGTGACCTTGGCCGCAAGTATGAGCCATAAAAGGCTTTCGCCTCAAAATCCTCAGTCCATCGCAGACAATAACAAGAAAATAGAGCACATGAGCATACTGTCACGCTTCTGCGCAACAAACCAGTTCATGAAGTACGCAAAATGGCATTGTATTTCCTTGTAAGGTTGGTTGGTTGGTTTGTGGGGTTTAACGTCCCAAAGCGACTAAGGCTATGAGAGACGCCGTAGTGGAGGGCTCCGGAAATTTCGACCACCTAGGGTTCTCTAACGTGCACTGACATCGTACAGTACACGGGCCTCGAATTTCTCCTCCAAAGAAATTCAACCACCGCGGCCGGGATCGAACCCGCGTCTTTCGGGACAGCAGCCGAGCACCATAGCCACTGAGCCACAGCGGCGGCTTTCTTTGTAAGCGTCGAAAACATCGAAAACCTTCACTCGAAGAATGAAACCAAGTACATAAAACTTACTGGCTTCCTCTGACTGCAGACAAAAATCATTCGGGTGTACTAAGGCGGCGACATGTCTATCGTTATTGGAATAAACGACAGTTTGTTTGAAATGGGTCTGCTCTTAGGCATTAGAATGGTTCATGACATGTTTGTGCCCAGTCTGTCACGTTCTTTGATGTTGCAGATAAGATCAAATTTGTATTTTTGTATGTTATATGATGTTGGAGAATGACATTATAAAACGGTGCATTTGTCGACGAGATTCATAGGTGGGCAAACCGGAGTTCCTGAGATGATCAGGTACCGATATCTGTCTTCCGTAGGCGTAGTATATAAATAGAAGTGCTTCCTTACCCCCCGCCCCTCCTTGATATTTATAATGTACGTTTTAGCGTAAGGGTCTTGTATTACGTCTACACCGTTAGTGCGCAATTAATACTCTAGAGAGAGCTAATACCCTCTCAATAAACAATGTAAGAAAGATAGTCAAGAGGAAAAAAAGATACTATGGGCTCGCCTAACTCATCTAAGGGTGCAATGCGACAGGGGTGTGTGCTGAATTCATTGCGCACACATGGAAGCTGTGGGGACTCGCCCAAGCTGTGGGGACTCGCCCAAGGTGATTTTGTTCTCCTCGATGCCTCCTCTTTGTCCATATTTTCTATATACGCCGACATCACCATATGGACCTATACCGGATCCGACGGAGTGATTTCAATTACAACGCGCTATCAATAAGGGACACTCTTTCGTGCAGGGAAATGGCCTAGCGTGTTCACTTGCTGGATAAGAACTCAGTTACAACGAACAAACAAGCCTCACAGGTGGAACCCCATCTTCGAGTTACACGTTGAGAACCATCCGACACCTCCGGTAGCGACGATCAGGGTTCTTGGAATGTTGAATGAGAATAATAAAACACGGAAGGGATACACTGGCTACGCGTCACGGCGCACCAGAAAGGCGGACTGGTGACGCACATTGCCGCCAGTCCCAGGGCCATGAGAGAAGCCGGCCTGTGTAGAATCACAAAATCCTTCGTGATAAGTAGGATCACGCACACTTGCCCATACTGTCAGCTGCGTCGCAGGGGTGAAGACGCACTTAACAGCATCATTAGAACAGCATACAAGGCAGCTCTTGGCTTGCCGGCATACCCCAACTCAGATCGAGTGCTGCAGATGAGAATTTTTATCGTTTGTGAGGGTTTAACGTCCGAAAGCGACTGAGGTTATGCGGCACGCTAGAGTGAGGGGCTCCAGGAATTTTGACCACCTGGGGTTCTTTAACGTCCACTGACATCGCAAAGTACGCAATCTTCTAGAAATTCACCTCAGTCGAAATTCGACTGCCTTGGTAGGGAGTGATCCCCGGTCTTTCGGGTCAGCAGCCGAACGCCATAATCACTGAGCCACCCCAGCGGCAGGGTTGTCTATGATGTTTAACGCACAACAGCAACTTAGGCAATGAGCGACACCGTAGCGAAAGGCTCCCGATAATTTCCACCACCTAAGGTTCTTTAACCTGTACTGACATCGCAACACACACGGGACTCTAGCAAATCGTTAAATCAAAATGCAGTCGGGATCGAACACGCGTCTTTCGGGCCAGCAGTCAAGTATATAACCACTGCGCCACCGCTACACACACGCACGGACACACACACACCGCCAGCTTTCCTTCTAATGCGATTAGTATTGCTTTCACATTAAAAGTGCGTCTTCGCACCCCACCCAATCAGCCTTAAAGAAGGTGCCTAGTCTGCACCGGACGGCACGCCTCTCGCGACAATTTGGTCGCAGTGTTAGTCTTTTCTTCACAATTGAGATTTCGAAAAGGCAGATCTCTCCCGAAATGTTCTCATTCCAGTGCATATTATAGTACCTTAAATGCGTAATACAAATGAAGTAAAAACAATTTTCTACTCGCAGACAGACTCACACTGGCAGTGCAGTAAGTGGAAAAAGCAAGGAGATAAGCAGCTACCGAAGGGGAGGGCTTCCGAATATTTTGGATCACCTTGGTATTTTTAACGTATACTGACATCGCACAGCGCACGGATTCTTTTCCGTTCGACTCCAGGAAAACACAGCCGCTAAGGCCGGGATTAAACCCGCATACTCAAACTCACTAGATGAGCGTCCTATTCACTGTTCCATTTCGGAGGGCGGAAGGGATGCGGCACCACCACAGGTGTGGCAAGGAAGGTATTTTGACGCAATGAGGAACTGGGCAGCGCCATGACGAATGGCTGTCCCAAAAAATTGTTCCCGAAAATGGTGCGCAAATCGAGCCCGTCTTATTGCTGGCGAAATGACGCTCGTCTGCTTCGTAACGCTTTACCAAAAGTATTTTCCCAAGGAATGTCAGGCAGGTATATTTAAATATGCTCAACTTGCTTTTCTTGACCAAAGGTCTTTGGCCACTGTTCTTGGATTCCTCATCGTAGTCGTCTGAGTCAGCGTTGGCTTAACACATCGGCTGACAACGATGGCAGGTAGAAGAAGAGCGAAACTGCCACCTGCCACGTCAAGAGCGGAGGAATGGACAAACGGAAGGTGGCTGTCACGGGAAGATCCCGGATGGAGAAGCAGCGTAACACGCCACCTTCCAGGGGTGGCAGGTGACGTGTGAAGAGCTGGGCTGAAAGTTCGCATCAGCGACTATCGTAGTCATCTATTAATTTTTGTGGTTTTATTCATTCAGTTTTAAACGGGAATCACTTGTACGCTTGCAAATGGGTAACCGCATTAGCTACAGGATCGATGTGCTGGGTAAGCGTAGGGTACTGAAGCAAGTTTGGAAACTGTTCTGCATACCTAACCAATGTCCAGAGGCCAGACGATTTTCATGTAACACATTCTTGAGACATGCACTAAAGAATCTGTTCTTTATTTGAATATCGAAGTGCAAATGCGCTGCGTAGATAAAACGGCAGACACCACAGGACGAGGTCAACGCGTGAGCCTACTGGCGAACTGCTGTTCGAATTTAGTTCCAACGTGCAGAATGTCCGCAGCCCGACATCCTCATTCTCACTGTAAGAAAATATTTGGAAACGAGCTCTGGGTAGCGGCACTGATTCCGGCGGCGGTTGACATGAATCTTTTGCGCCAAGTGACGCTCTATTAGAAACGGGGCGTGCACTGAGTGGCCAAACCAGCTTTAGTCTGCAGTTTATCAATGCGAAAGCATTATGTCAGATCCAGTATTCCAACTCCACAATTAACAAATAAGCGGGTTTCCGGAATGTGCGGCCGAATCTGCTGCACCTCTCCGTTCACTACGGTGTCCTTAGTTACGGCGTCATGGTTGTTCGTTTTATTTGAAATGCAGTCCCCATTGCCCTAATGCTTATTATAACGATAGCACTACAACTACCCTTGTTCGTAATAAGCGAGCGTTCGCTGTGATGCGGTCGTTATGAGCAAGATAGACTGTTTGTGTACCGCGATAAAGTTTTCACAATCGATACGTACGGCACGCATCAGGTAGGAATGGAGGTACAGAGACGCCTGCATGGGGCGAAAGTGCGGCCTTGCGCGTTAGGTGGCGCAGAACGTAGCTTTGCCATATTTTGCCACACTTTCCCCAACACCACAATACTGTGACTGCCACTATACTGAACAGCTTTGCGACGGCGATAGCAACTAGCGCGATAGCAACAATGACGGCGACAACAAAGATCGCTGCTCTTAGCCGCACTAAATTTGAAGCTGAGAAAGAACTGTCTAGGTAAGGAGCGAAAAGCAAGTAGCTACAATGTCTCATGACGTATTACCAGTAGCGCTTAAAAGCGATAATTCGAGATAAATATGGTACCGCTTCGCGAAGTATTATGAGGTCCGTACCGAGCTTATGAAACAAAACGTTACAAACCTTCACGGCAATATGATCGATATACTAATAATGGCAGAGCTTCGTTCTTCAGTTCACTTGGCGCACTAGAATTGGACCTCCCGCAGTTAAAGATATACGCTACCTTTGCAATACCCTTAATGGCTCACTGAGTGACAGCTGATGAGCCAGTTCTTTAGGGCATAATCCAAGAACATTCCACTTCTATTCCCGAACCGGACTTCTCGTGATTACTCTGCGCAGAAAAAGGAATATTTGATGAAGGCTGCCTTCATATTGACTCATACTGGTGAACAGCGCAAAAAAGGCGGGTTGTTGTCCCGCCTTTTTTGCGCTGCTCACCAGTATGAATGCATACCAACTCGCCCAGATCTCAGCCTTACTTCATATTGACAATGGGTGCTGCTTGTATGGGGCACGTAGAAATTCATGGTTAGAGCGAAACAAAACTGCGCGAAGAAGACGGGACAAAAGAAAGGCACGAATACACACACACAAAGCGCAGACTCTTGACTGGCACGTTGACAGTGCGATGAGGTTAACATAGGTAGTTGCCGCTTGTCCCTTGTTTGTGTTTTGTTTTGTTTTATGGCGCATAAGCGACTAAGGCTATCATGCGCCAAGCTCAGGGTATAAAATTGTTTTATATAGGATGTTGTACAAAAGTCTAAATGAACGGCGGTGTAAATGGCCTAAAAAGTTAATTCCTGCAACCTAGTAAAAATATGAGAGAATTGTAGAAGTGACTGATGGTAAAAGCTTTAAATAGGGTCGGTAACCTCAGCAGCCATCCTTGGCTGGACAAGGATCTCGAGGTTCCCACCCGATGGAATAGGGACCTCAGCCATCTTCTCAGGAATGAGACAGTGGCTGAGGTGTTTCAAACAAGTAAGGCAAGATGAGGTATGTCAATAAATTGTAAAGCACGGGGTTAAATGCATGTTTCTAGAATTTATGTGTTAGAGTTGTTGTAACCTATAGTTTGTTTAGAATATTTGCTTCTTGTAAAAAGTTAAATGTGCAAGACAAGTCGACAAGTGCATTCTCTCCCAAAACCAGTGATGGATGAAAAGGAATTTGTTCATTGTAAAACCGTGTGAAATGTTTCTTCCTCAGTGTTTCGAGCTTTCGACATGAGTATAGCAAATGGTTCACGGTGAGGTCGTCTCCGCATGCATCACATATAGGTTTGTCTTGTTTTGTTAGTATGAAGTTGTGTGTGAGGTGTGTGTGTCCTATGCGAAGACGGCATAAAATGACTTCCTTAATGCGTTCCTGGTGAGTACATGTTTTCCATTCGCCCAACACAGGCTTAACCAAGTGGAGTTTATTATTTATTGTATTATTCCATGTTGCCTGCCATTTATCCCTTAGTTTAAAATGTACTAATTTCATGTAATCCTTAAACGGTAAATCTACTTTCTCGATTTGTTTGTTCCGGGCTTGAGCTGCGCATACGTCTGCTCTTTCATTTCCTTTTATACCGACGTGGCTAGGGACCCAACAGAATTTGACGTTTAGTCCGTGGGCAGTGGCTGTTATTATGTTATATATGATGTCGCCGAGTAGTGGCGTGACTGCATTTCTGATGTGAAGCGCTGTGAGTACACTGAGCGAATCTGTGAAAATAACGCTGTTGCTTATGTTCTCATTTACTATTTTCTCTACCGCAACCCAGATGGCATAACATTCAGCAGTGAAGATGGATGCATACTGCGGAAGTCTTATTATTTTTTCCCATCTTCCTTGTACTACGGCACTTCCAACACAATCGGCTGTTTTTGAACCGTCAGTATAAAAAGTTTCAAAGCCACTGTACCTTTCCTCGAGTGCGAGGAATTCTTGGATGATGTGTTGTGAGGGAGTTTGTGTTTTTCGGAACTGTGTAAGCGTGAGATCGCAGTCGGTGTGAAAATTATTCCATGGGGCAAGTGGGTCCCGTCTTTGAGCCATGTTAGGTAATGTGTCAGCTATGCCAAGATTCTGGCATATCTCTTCGAACCTTAAAATCAGAGGCCTGGTAGCTTGTGGTTTGTTCCTGAATATTATTCTAGAAGGGCACTTTGTTACGATGGAATAACAGATGTGTTTTGGCAAGGATCTCACTTTGAAAACATATGTACATGTAAGGGCGTTTCTTCTGACTTCTAGTGGGGGTTCATTTGTCTCGACGTAGAGACTGGTTATGGGCGATGTTCTGTAAGCGCCGCATGAAAGGCGAAGGCCTGAGTTATGCGTAGGGTCTAGTTTCTTCAGATAAGATGGCCGTGCTGATCCGTACACTACGCATCCGTAGTCTAAGATGGAACGTGTCAAGGAGCGATAGATGTGTAGGAGGCATGCTCTATCAGACCCCCAGTGTTTTCGAGACAGTACTTTCATTATGTTAAGTGATTTAGTGGCTTTCTTTTTTAGGTTATTTATGTGGGGTAGGAATGTAAGTTTTCTGTCAAATGTTACGCCCAAAAATTTATGCTCCTTTTTAATAGGCAGCACTGTTTCATTTAAGTGGAGTGTGGGGTCGGTCTGTAAGCCTCTCTTCAGTGAAAAAAGAACGGCGACTGTTTTTTGAGGGGAAAACTTGAAACCATTTTTTTCAGCCCAAATTGCCAGTTTGTTTAACGTCAGCTGTATTTGTCGTTCACATGTTGAGAGGTTCGTGGAGGTGTACGCTATTTGGAGATCATCAACGTATGTAGAATACATAATAGACTTTGGCATTATTTTCGCAAGAGAATTCATTTTCACAATAAAGAGAGTTGTACTCAGAATACACCCCTGGGGCACTCCATTTTCTTGACTAAAATTTTTCGAGAGTGTTGAGCCAAGGCGGACTTGGAATGAACGGTCAGAGAGGAAATCCTTTATGCAGTTTAGCATCCTGCCGCAGATGCCTAGATCTGCAAGGTCACGAAGAATACCGAACCTCCATGTGGTGTCGTAAGCTTTTTCCATGTCGAAAAAAACTGCCAGGCAGTGTTGTCCGTGAATAAACGCCTCTCGTACTGTATTTTCAAGGCGGACTAGATGATCGGCCGTTGAGCACGCTTTCCTAAAACCGCATTGATGTATATCAAGCAGTGTACGGGATTCAAGGACGAACATTAACCGGATATTAAGAACACTTTCAAAAGTTTTGGCAAGACAACTTGTGAGCGCTATGGGTCTATAACTACCGGGGGAACTTGGTGGCTTTCCGGGTTTAAGGAAAGGTACAATTACTGCTTTCTTCCATTCCTCAGGTAGCTTCCCGGAGACCCATATTTTATTAAAAAACTTTAAAAGTGCTTCTACGGCAGGTTCTGAAAGATGGGCTAACATCTCATAATGGACTTTATCAGGCCCGGGTGCTGTTTGCTTTCCGGTGCAGAGTACTCTATTGATTTCTTCAAACGTTATTAAACTGTTGTATGTCTCATTCAACCTGCTATTCGTGGGAAGGCTTTGTTTTTCAGCAGTGTTTTTGTATTTTAGAAATGAGTCGGTATAGTGGAGGGAACTAGAAACTTGAGAGAAGTGCTCTCCCAAAATGTCTGCCTGTTCTTTGATGTTTGTTTGTCTGTCGGGGTCTGTCAGAAAAGGGATTGTGAAAGCGGAGAAGCACCCATTTAATCTACGCACTTGTTCCCACATTTTTTTCGACGTAATTGAGCTCTTTATTGATGACACAAACTTTTGCCATGATTCTTTTTCAGCTATGCGGCGTATATACCGGGCATTAGCTTTCGCTTTTTTTAAATTTATAAAGTTTTCCTGCGTTGGGTATCGTCGGAAAATCCCCCAGGCTTTATTTTGTTTCTTTTTTGCTTCTCTACATGTTTGTGTGTACCAGGGTTTATGGCTTGGTCGTACCGTTCCCGAAGTCTGAGGAATGGCTAACTGTGCTGCAGCAATAATACATGAGGTAAATATTTCGTTGAGTTCATCTATACTAGAATACTCTGTGGATATTTTATCGAGGCTGGCCTCAGCTCGGAAAAGTTCCCAGTCGGCTAAATGAAGCTTCCAGCGGCGTGGTTTTGTCAGGGTTACTGATGGTGGTGATGACATGTTAATGATAACTGGTAGGTGGTCGCTTCCATACGGATTGTCTAAAACATCCCAGTTAAAATCATTAAAAATAGAAGGCGAACTAAAAGACAGGTCTAAACAGCTCATTTTTCTAGTGCTGGGACTGCAATACGTTTGTTTCCCTGTATTTAGTAAGCAGACATTGTTGCATAGAATAAAATCTTCTAAAATACGGCCTCTAGTATCTGTTTGTTCACTGCCCCAATAAGAGGAATGCGCATTAAAATCACCGACTACCAGATACGGCTCTGGTAGCTGTTGTAAAAGTGTTTCTAAGTCATGCAGTGTTACTGATAGATGCGGCTGTAGATATACCGAGCATATGGTGATGGTTTTAAAATGGAGGACGGTGACTGCAACAGCTTCATACTTGGTTTTTATCTTGATTTCACGGGTTGCAACTCCACTCTGCACAATAATAGCAACACCTCCTGAGAGCCTATCAGCTTGCTCTCGGTCGCACCGAAAGACTTGATACTTCTTTAGGATATTCTGGTGTTTGGGACCTAAGTTTGTCTCCTGTAGGCATAAAGCCATAGGGGAAAATGTGTTTAGAAGTTCTTTTATATCAGAATAGTTATTTAATGCTCCACGACAGTTCCAATGTATAAGGAACGCCATGTTGGATGATTTTTGGGAGTGTCGTAAGGAAGTTATAGTAGAGGATTTGGGGGTGCCATTACTGGGCTCTTGTCTTTTCTTTTTCGCTCAAGCGAGCTGCGCCGCCGCTGAAGCGGGGGCGAGTTTGGCGTTGTGTCCATCGCCTCGCTAGAGGCTCTGGAGGTCCGCGGAGAACCCACGGGTGTGCGGTTTGTAGGCCTCTCCCGACTGGGGGAAGCCTTGCGGGCTGCCAACCCGGAGGCCGGCGGGCCCTTCTTCGAAAGTGGCAGAGCAGCTTTCACTGCATCTGCCCGGGGCGCGGATGGCCCTGCCCCAGGCTCACTGCATGTGGCCTGGACAGGTGCCGAAGCCTGGTGTGATGCCCCGCCCCGTCGCACCACATCGGCGAAATTTGTTCTTGCTGTGAAGAGGAATGTGCCTTGTGTTTGACTGAATCGTTGACGTGCTTCTTTGAAAGTTATGTTTTCTTTTGTTTTGATGGTTATTATTTCCTTTTCTTTTTTCCAGGTCGGACACGACCTCGAGTACGCGGGGTGATCCCCTTCACAGTTAGGGCACTGCGGTGCTGCATTGCAATTTTCAGACTCATGATCGTGTGATGAACATTTAGCACAAGTTTGGCGGCCACGACAACTCTGGGATCCATGGCCAAATCTCTGGCACTTGAAACACCGGCGAGGATTTGGGATGTATGGTCTGACTGCTATTTTCATATAACCTACCTCTATGGTTTCGGGGAGTTGGCTGGACGCAAAAGAGAGAACTAAGTGCTTTGTTGGAATTTCTTTGTCATCTTTTCGGATTTTTATGCGCTGGACATTTGTGACATTCTGGTCTTTGAGACCTTCCAGCATTTCTTCTTCAGTCAGGGTGAGAAAGTCTTGTTCTGAGATGACACCTTTGACAGTGTTGAGGGATCTGTGGGCACTGACGGAAACAGGTATTTCTCCAAAGGTTGCTATGTTTGAGAGCTTGGAAAACTGTGTTTTGTCTTTGATTTGCAGTAGTAGGTCCCCACTGGCTAGCTTCGACACCTTGTAGCCAAGGCCCAGTGATTGTGTCAGAGACTTGGAAACTATGAAAGGAGAGATGATTCTTGCTTGCTTTTCTGTTACTTCACTATGTACAACATGGTATCTGGGGAAGACTTCTTTTTTTTGCAGGAACTGCGCAGTGACATCGGTCCGCCCTCGTTTCTGAGGGCGATCATTTGTTTGAGGAAAGGAATCCATAAAAGAAAATTGTTATTCAGCTGTGGTGGCAGCCACCCACCATCGAGCCCAACACGGGGACGGGACAGGAACTTGCACGCAAGTCCTGCCCACGCCAGCTGTACACCTCAACTATAACCTAATATGACTCAACTCAGGGTAGTTGGTCACACACGGTTAACCCTCGCCGCCAGGAAAAAGAGGAAAAAACGAAGA
The DNA here is from genome assembly GCF_055824585.1 of Amblyomma mixtum. NCBI lineage: Eukaryota > Metazoa > Arthropoda > Arachnida > Ixodida > Ixodidae > Amblyomma > Amblyomma mixtum. Next base: position 181,318,887 of record NC_143021.1, on the reverse strand, counting down.
AAACAGGAGGAGACAGGAGAGTTGTAAGAAAGAGATAGGAAAGTGAAAGATAGAGGGGAGGAAAGGAAAAGGCGACTGCCGATTTCCCCCGGTCGGGTCAGGCCGGAGGTGCCGTCTACAGGAAGCTGGGGCCAAAGTGGTGTGTTGCCTCCGCCGAGGGGCCTTAAAGGTCCAAACGCTCGGCATCGGCTCAACCACCAGGATCCCCTTTTCCCCGGACACGGCGATGCCACGCACGGCTAAGCGCGGATGCTCGGGTCCGTGGTGACACATGCTCACCATCATCCCCCTGCGGGGATGTCCCTGCGGATGCTCGGGTTAACCCCGTGGTGTCGCCACTCACCAACGTCTGCATGCTAGACGCCTCCCTGCGGGGATGTCCCTTGTTCATAGGAAGAGTGGTAGAGCCCAGAGTAGAAGAAATGTATCCAAGTAAGACATGATGTTGGGCTAGTCGGTTAATGGTTAGAGCGAAACAAAGCTGCGCGAAGAAGACGGGACAAAAGAAAGGCACGAATACACACACACAAAGCGCAGACTCTTGACTGGCACGTTGACAGTGCGATGAGGTTAACATAGGTAGTTGCCGCTTGTCCCTTGTTCATAGGAAGAGTGGTAGAGCCTAGAGTAGAAGAAATGTATCCAAGTAAGACATGATGTTGGGCTAGTCGGTTCATGGTTAGAGCGAAACAAAACTGCGCGAAGAAGACGGGACAAAAGAAAGGCACGAAAACACACACACAAAGCGCAGACTCTTGACTGGCACGTTGACAGTGCGATGAGGTTAACATAGGTAGTTGCCGCTTGTCCCTTGTTCATAGGAAGAGTGGTAGAGCCCAGAGTAGAAGAAATGTATCCAAGTAAGACATGATGATCCAAGTAAGACATGATCGCACTGTCAACGTGCCAGTCAAGAGTCTGCGCTTTGTGTGTGTGTATTCGTGCCTTTCTTTTGTCCCGTCTTCTTCGCGCAGTTTTGTTTCGCTCTAACCATGAACCGACTAGCCCAACATCATGTCTTACTTGGATACATTTCTTCTACTCTGGGCTCTACCACTCTTCCTATGAACAAGGGACAAGCGGCAACTACCTTTGTTAACCTCATCGCACTGTCAACGTGCCAGTCAAGAGTCTGCGCTTTGTGTGTGTGTATTCGTGCCTTTCTTTTGTCCCGTCTTCTTCGCGCAGTTTTGTTTCGCTCTAACCATGAACCGACTAGCCCAACATCATGTCTTACTTGGATACATTTCTTCTACTCTGGGCTCTACCACTCTTCCTATGAACAAGGGACAAGCGGCAACTACCTATGTTAACCTCATCGCACTGTCAACGTGCCAGTCAAGAGTCTGCGCTTTGTGTGTGTGTATTCGTGCCTTTCTTTTGTCCCGTCTTCTTCGCGCAGTTTTGTTTCGCTCTAACCATGAACCGACTAGCCCAACATCATGTCTTACTTGGATACATTTCTTCTACTCTGGGCTCTACCACTCTTCCTATGAACAAGGGACAAGCGGCAACTACCTATTTTAACCTCATCGCACTGTCAACGTGCCAGTCAAGAGTCTGCGCTTTGTGTGTGTGTATTCGTGCCTTTCTTTTGTCCCGTCTTCTTCGCTCAGTTTTGTTTCGCTCTAACCATGAACCGACTAGCCCAACATCATGTCTTACTTGGATACATTTCTTCTACTCTGGGCTCTACCACTCTTCCTATGAACAAGGGACAAGCGGCAACTACCTATGTTAACCTCATCGCACTGTCAACGTGCCAGTCAAGAGTCTGCGCTTTGTGTGTGTGTATTCGTGCCTTTCTTTTGTCCCGTCTTCTTCGCGCAGTTTTGTTTCGCTCTAACCATGAACCGACTAGCCCAACATCATGTCTTACTTGGATACATTTCTTCTACTCTGGGCTCTACCACTCTTCCTATGAACAAGGGACAAGCGGCAACTACCTATGTTAACCTCATCGCACTGTCAACGTGCCAGTCAAGAGTCTGCGCTTTGTGTGTGTGTATTCGTGCCTTTCTTTTGTCCCGTCTTCTTCGCGCAGTTTTGTTTCGCTCTAACCATGAACCGACTAGCCCAACATCATGTCTTACTTGGATACATTTCTTCTACTCTGGGCTCTACCACTCTTCCTATGAACCAGGGACAAGCGGCAACTACCTATGTTAACCTCATCGCACTGTCAACGTGCCAGTCAAGAGTCTGCGCTTTGTGTGTGTGTATTCGTGCCTTTCTTTTGTGCCGTCTTCTTCGCGCAGTTTTGTTTCGCTCTAACCATGAACCGACTAGCCCAACATCATGTCTTACTTAGAAATTCATGCCGCTTTCTGTGACACCCGCACAAAAAACATCAACCGAGCCATGTGCAAGAAAACAAATGTACTCACGTGGGGTCTCCTCAGAGTTGTGTCATCGGCGTCCCAGTCCTACTTGGTCGTGCAAAGTAAAGGGGGCGTTGTACAGCGAGGTAGAACCGCTTGAGTTGACTGCCAGTGAAGTGTCTACAAAAATTGCGAGGGCGAGAAATTGCACTATTTGAATGCTGCAACAAGAAAATTTTCTTATGAGTATTGTCATGCTTTTCTCATTACATGTGCCTCAAGAAGCCAAAGCGAAGAAAAAGAAACAAAACTGCGGGAGGCGTGCTGACCTACGTCTCGTTTTGCAGGCGTAAATTGTGTGGAAAATTTAGTATTTCTTTATAAAACAGACCGCAAAACAACGGACAATCGAGCGTATAGACAGAAGCCACACTACGTTCGACAAAACCTTTCATTTCATGCAACCTGGAATACATATTAGCGTTGAAAATGTCGATATTGCGTGAGTCGTGCACAAACGAAAAGGAGGCGTGCAATGCGTAAGAGAACAGTGTCACTCACAGGGGGTCTCCGTAGAGTTGGGTCGTCACCGTTCTAATCCTGCTTGGACAATGAGTGGAATATGGACAGGACACAGCGGGCTAAAACTGCATGAATACGTAGCCAGTTAACAGCTGGACGCCGACAGAACTGTTAAAAACTTTGCTGAATCTCGGTTACGCCCCGTGATGATTGTCTGAACACCACGCCCACGTTGTCTGAAATATTTAAGTGGCGTCACCGCGCGGTAAGTACGAGGAACCGAACTTCGTGGTGCGTTATTTTCTTCTTTTTTTTTATTCAATAGTGCCATGTGCCTTTTTCTGGCCAAGTCAGGATTGGGTACGCTACGTGCAAAAAAGAAAAATTCTTTGGAAGCACTTAGATATCTCTTAAGTACGGGAAGGCGGAAGCCGTTTGCGACTCATTGCACTGATTTGAATTCGCCGTGCTTGAATTCATTTCACGACACAGCAAAGAGCGTGGCGAGAGAAAGCGGTGACGTCGCACTGCGCATGCGCAGTGTGTCGACATTTGTTGCTTGGCGGCGGATCACCGCGCTTCGGCGTCTCTTCGTCTGATGTGACGTCATCATGTAGTTTTTCTCGTTTTCGAGCAATTTTTACTCAAATTATGGTTGGTTTGGTTTATGGGGTTTAACGTCCCAAAGCGACTAAGGCTATGAGAGACGCCGTAGTGAAGGGCTCCGGAAATTTCGACCACCTGGGGTTCTTTAACGTGCACTGACATCGCACAGTACACGGGCCTCTAGAATTTCTCCTCCAAAGAAATTCCAGCCGCCGCGGCCGGGATCGAACCCGCGTCTTTCGGGTCAGCAGCCGAGCACCATAACCGCTGGGCCACCGCGGCGCCCTTTACTCAAATTATGGGTGCTTCTGTAATATGAAGTACTATTTACGATTAATTACACATTTTAAATTAATTTGAAAGAAATTCGGCGTTTTTCCGCCCATATGTATCAGCAGCGCGAACACAAACCAGGAAGGAGGAAAAGATAGTACAGAGTGCTGAACTTTTATTTAAGCAAAAACTGAACCCGGAAGTAATCTACACACACCGGGTAAAAGCCCACCAGGGGGAGTAATCAAGGCGCGCGATCAAACTAGTACCCACACGATGTCCAGGGCATCAAAAAATAACAAGAATCACACTGTACACTGCGTTGATTGAAATGAAGCGCGAATGACATGCGGGAAAAAAAAAGAAATGAGAAAAAAGGACAGGCTTGAGAGTGCACGAATGACTAAAACGATGGAAAAAATGGAAAAACTGGGCTGAAGGCACGAATTTCACTAAAAGCTTGAGGAGGCGAGAAGGCGGTGGAAGGGTTAGCGATACGAAGGATTAGCTCCAACAATTAACACGGCTAGAAAGAAAAGCAATATCTGAAATATGCCTCTAAGAACCAGGCGAAATCAGAAAAAAGGAGAGTGAAAGGTGATTTGTTTTTCAGATAGCGAGATAGATGGGGTGCTTACGAAACCTTCCTTAAGCCCTGAGATGTAGGCGGCTTCAACGATTTCGCGCGTCAGTTGGTTTTTATGGTTGTTCAGACGGTTGCTTTCTTAAAATTAAGAATACATTTCTTTTTCCTGTCGCATACCCGGCAATGGGCCGGCATAATCCTCAATGGAGCCCCAGTTAAATCATTCTTATGTTCCATTAACATTTCATTTAAACATCTCACCTGTTTGGCCTATGTAAGCCTTACGCAAGTTAAAGGGATGAAGTATCCATCACCGTCCGCTCAAGGCACAATAGGGTCTCGGTGCCTGGTTGTGCAGCTGCTGCTCTTTTTCTAGTTGTTAACTCTGTTGCACAGGCTTGACAGCCGCATAGGGGGCTGAAAAGACTGCGTCTACGCCTGCCTTTCTACCAATTTTCTTCACATTATGCGATATCTGGCGCAGGTACGGGAAAACGGCGACCCATATGTTCCGCTGTCGCGTATCATCCGGGGCTTTACTTTCATGCTTCATACCTACCAGGACTTGTTTGCTAGAGGCGAAAGGAGGGATTGCGGATACGCTGATTGCGTCAGCCTTACTACTCATGCTCATGAATGTTCATGCTCATGCTCACCACGAATGCTCATGATGATGTCATCGAAGGTACCCGTACATTTCAAAGCATACGCGCTTGCTTCGAAGGAAAAAGCCAACGCCGCTGAAGGCAAAGCCCAACGAAAGATATTTGCCAACCTCAAACGAAGCATGGCAGGATTTGGTTGACCGCAGCGGCAATCTGAAATCTTTCCTTCCGTGACGTGACACTATACTTGCCCGCTCTTCTCTATTGCGCTGAGGAGAAGCCGCAAAATAAATCGTTGATTACGTCACTATATTAAATACAAGCTTAAAAGCCCTTGGCGTGCTTTACCTATAGGCTATATAGATTTGAATCTTTAAATATCGGGCAGTTCTCAAAATGTGGTGCAGTTGCACTTTAATGCGAATGACTAGCCTTCCTGCATTGTGGATTTTGAGCCCGTAGTGAATCAACATGACTTTAATCATGATGCCTGCAGAGAGTCAACTGATGGCAGTGTCGCCTCTCTTTACTACCATATTGGTAGTTTGGCAGCTATGAAATTCCATTCCAGTGTCAATTATTGCCTCCGAAATGCAAGCTGGCCTCTGAGTAGGGTCAGTGCTTCGTCGCGGATCGAAATATGGCTCGGGCATGTTAACGTAGTTATACTGGTTTGCGTAATTTGAGATTTGCCTCGCTCACATTCACGCTAAACATCGTGTGCGGAATCATCGCAGTGGGAAGAGGCGTTGTTACGCGGTCTCCCCGCTGAAGAATCTAGGAGACTCAGCCTTTCGGAGCAGCAAGTAACGCAAGCCTGTATCTTCGTCCACCGAGAATACAGTATCATCCACTCTTGTGGCGCATTTGACCAAGCAAACTCGACCCCAATGACTGCCGCAAGACGTCGCAGGCGCAGTTCGGATCTGAAGTAGGTAGCTGTATTTGCAGAGCCCGCAAGTCCACTCTAGAGAAATGTGATCACTACAGTACTTAACAGACTGGCGGAAGCGATAGCTACTAACGCATTTTAGGGTCGTCGTCGAAGAACACAACTGACCGCTGCTCACAGCCACGCTAAATTTAAATCGGGCAAATCAACTTTCGAGGCAAGGTCCAAATTCTAGGGCTACTACCTCGCATAAAGTTTAGGCAGTAGCACGCAATTGCGAATATTGGAGACAAAAGCCGCCACGGTGGCTAATTGGTTACGCGCACGGCTGCTGACCGGAAAGACGGAGGTTCGATCCCGGCCGCAGCGGTCGAATTTTGGTGGAGATGACATTCTGGAGGCCGGTGTACTGTGCAATGTCAGCGCACGATAAGGGATCCCAGGTGGCGGACATTGCCGGAGCCCGTCACTGTGGCGTCCACGCAGACTGAGTCGTCTTGGGACGTCAGCTGCATAAACCAATTCCACGTAAAAATGGTCGCGCTTCCCGTCGCAAAATTATAAAGCCACGTACCAAGGTTATAAGCCAACAAATATTGCAAAACATTACGGTAATATAAAGGGCACACCAATAATGAGCCAGCATCTTTCTTCTGATCACTTCACGCCCTAGAATTCGACCACTGCAGTTAAAAATGTACGCCGACTTTTCTTGTCTCGGAGAGAGAGAGAAAAAAAAATTTATTGTGACAGGAATTCGGGGCACGCCCCAGGGTCCCCGCACGACCCCACTGCACTCAAGTGTTTATGTTCCTGAGGTCCATAACACTGGCAGCACGGCCGGTGGCGATGGCCTGCACGGCCGGGTCCTCCGAGCGCAGCAGGGTCTCCCAGTCCTCCCAGGTCTTGAGGCTCTCTAGGTCCCGGGGGGGGAGGGTCCGCCGGGCAGAGGGAAAGGATGTGGAGGGAAGAAGCGAAGGGTTCTCGGCATGGGGCGCATGCCGGAGTGGGGAAGGAGGGATGATAGTGGGCTAGGGTAAGGGGTGAGGGGAGAGAGTGTGTCTGTAGTCTGCGCCAGAGTGTTGCTTGTTTGTTATCTAGGGAGGAGTGGGGCGTGAGGTAGAGCTGGCGTGAGGCTCTGTAGGCCTGCGTCAGCTCGCTGAATGAGTGCATGCGCTCCTTCGTGAATCCCCGATCCGAGGCCACCTGAGCCCGGTGTAAAGAACCTCGGGAATGGCTCGCTGAGTGACAGCTGATGCACCAATTCCTTAGGTGAAAGATTGCATCTATCAGGAACTTTCCACTATCATTCCCGATCCAGACTTTTCGGATATATTCTGTACAGAAAGCGTGATGTTTGATGAAGGCTTCCTGAATGTAGACAGGACGCGGGCTGCTAATGGGGCAGGTGGGAAAGCGCGGTTCTTTCCACGCCACCCGCACAAAAAACACCAAACGAGCGATATGGAAGAGAACAGATGTACTCTATGTGCATTGATGGGATGAACTTGAAGCTGTTTTCCTCCTGCCCGTCAGCCCTAACAAAAAAAAAACTTGGCATTTAGGATGAGAAATTTTCTTCTCACGAGAGAATTCGTATTGCGATAAGCACTTAGCGAGACCTACTTGCGCATCACACTACTGAGGTTATGCCTGCAAGTCTCATATACTGTGAAAACGAAGCACGAGCACTCCAGTAAAAATTTGGCAGTCATAACCCACACGTGAAAGAAAGTACAACTACTCAGAATTAGTAGCAGACACGAAACAATCAGAGCAGACAGGAATAATGAGCCCATCTAAAAGTGGCTATAAATCATCAAAAAGAATCGAAAGATTAAGAAAAAATGAACTGTACATAAAAAGCCCAGATTATTCATGTAGTACTTTACCATGCATGCCAGGCATCACTATATCGTGACTGACAGCCAAAGAGCGTCAGAAATAAAACTTAGGCTGTCGGTAAATATCCTTTAGTTGCATGCCAAAGGAAGTACTTGAAGACAACAGATTTTAAACTGTAACAAGCCTTCGTGCTCAGTGAGCAAGGAGGGCATTCGTTTTTTGAATAATATATAAAAGCTATGGTGGGTTCAACTTAATTGAAACACCTGGTACATCTGCGGGAACGACATGGTTCACTTCACAAAAAGGTTCACACAAAAACCGGGGAAAAAGAGCGTTAACGGCCAAATTCCCTCATCGATGCCGTAGACTCTAGGATGGCGATGTAGGAATTGAAAGAGAAGAAAAAAAAAGTTAAATTCACTGCATTTTAATGGCAGTGATGCTGCAGATTCAATACACACATTGTGCAGCTGGGCTCGGCGTAGCCTGCATAATTAAACGCCGGAATATTTTTTCAATGTTCACAGATATTTATTTTAAAACTGTGAAAAGTACGTCGGTGCGGTATGCGCAGGGAGATTGTAGAGCAAAGCGGAGATTACGAACATATTATGTATGAATAAGTATACAACTACCTTATTTTAACTAGACATCTTTTTTGACATTTGAGGCGCAAAGTTGATTATCCAGAATTGATTGGTTTGGTTTGATTTTATGAGGTCTAATGTCCCAGTGCCGCTCAGCCTATGACGGACGCCGTAGTGGAGGGCTCCAGATAATTTAGACCATCTGGGGTTATCTTCCAGTGACATAGCCTTTCGTCTCCATTTAAATGCGATCGTCTTGGCCGGTATCAAACTGCGTCGTTACGTCGTCGGCGTCCCAGTCCTACTGAGTAGTCCAAGGTAAAGTGGGCGCTGCAGAGCGAGGTAGAATAGCTTGGGTTGCCTGCCTGTGGAGGGCGTAGACAAGTTTCGAGGGCGAAAAAGTTCCGCCTTTTGACCGTTGCACCCCTTAGGTTCTCTTATGAGCATGCTCACACTCTTCAAATTATTTGTGCGGCGACAACAAAAACAGAGAAAAAATAAGTAACACTGCGGGACTCATGCTATGCGGCACTTCGTTTTGCAATGTCAGTTCATTATGCAGTAGTATTCCTTCATAAAACAGAGCGATAAACAACGGGATGTCGAGGAGATCGTCAGAAGGCCCCGTAAGTTCGACAAAACCATACATTTCATGTATCCTGGAATATATATTGGCACTAAAACATAGCTATAAAAAAGAACACAGCATGGGTGCAATGCGCCAAAGAACCGTCTCACACAGGCTCTCCTTAGAGCTTGGTCATCGGCGTTCTAGTCCTGCTTGAATGTTCATTTGAACACGGACACTACACAGCGGGCTAAAACTGTGTGACTAAGCAGCCAGTGACGGTGCTGGACACCGTCACAAGTGTTAGAAACTTTGCTGTTTCTCTGTTACGCCTCGCACTGCTCATCTGAACCCCACGCCCCCGCTCGCTCATTCTGTTTTATGTGGCGCCACCCCGTGCCGAGAACGAGGAACACGACTGCATAGTGCATTTTTATTCTTTTTTTGTATTGAATACTGTTGGTTTCCTATTGGTGGCCGTGGTAGGGCTGGGTGCGAGTTGTGTAAAAGTGCTTGGTCCATCACAGACAAGAACAAACAAGAAAAGAGCACATAAGCATACTGTCAAGTTTCTGCGCAAAAAACGAGCTCGTAAAGTACACAAAAAGAACTCGTACTTCTATGTAAGCGTCGAAAGCACTGCAAACCTACACTCGAAGAACCAAACGAAGTAAAGAAACTGACTGGCTTGATATGACTGCAGATAAAAATACTTCCGGTGATGGTAAGTTGACCGCTTTGCAAGGTAAGTTATTGGAGCCGGGCCTGGTTCATATAATAAATGACGATTTGTTTGAGTTGGTTGTGCACTGAGGCGTTAGTGTTGCTTATGACATGTTTGTGCACAGTCTGTCGCGTTCTGTTGTACTGCATATAAGCCTGGAATTTTATTTTTGTATGATAATTAATGATTGTGAACGACATAATCGAGCGATGCATTTGTCGACGAAATTCGTAGGTGAGCAAACCGCATTAGCTGTGATGATCACATAGCGATACCTGTCTTCTGTAGGCGAAGAAACAAAATAAAAGTGCGCTCCCCCCCCCCCCCCCCCCCCATGATATACATATAATGTACGTTTTTGCATGCCGGTGTTGTATTACGTCTACACCACATAGTGCACAGGAAACTATTCTACAGGCAGCTGATATCCTCTCAATAAACAATGCAAAAAAGAGGGCGAAGATGAACAAAAAATACAATGGGGTGGCTTAACGCATCTTAATTAAGATGGCAGTCCGATGGGAATATGTTCCGGATCCACTGCGCGCGGTTGCAAGTTGTGGGGCCTCGCTCAATCCACCCCTTTGTTTCGCTTCCCCTCGATGCATCCTCTTTCTTCATAGTTCTTATATGCGCTGACGACATCACTATATGGACCAACCCTGGATCCGACGGAGAGATTGCAGAGCGATTACAACAAGCTGTCGACAAAGTACAATCTTTTGTGCACGGGAATGGTGTTGCATTTTCACCGGCTGAACCAGAGCTCTCAGTTATAAGGAACAAACAAGCCTGACAGGCAGAACCCGACCCTCCATCGAGTAGCACATTGACAACCTACCGATAACCCCGGTAGCCACGATCAGGGTTCTTGGCATGTTGATTCAGAATAATTCAACACGGAAGCGATACGCATCTACGCTTCAAGACGCGCCAGTACGGCGCGCGGGTGGCACGTATTGCCACCCGTCGCAGGGGCATGAGAGAAGCCGACGTGGGTAGGATCCCGCAAAGCTTGATGATAACTAGAATCATGTACACTTGCCCCTACTATCATGTGAATCGCAGGGTCGACGATGCACTTAATATCATCATTACAACAGTGTACAAGGCAGCCCTTGATCTACCTACATGCGCCAACTCAGATCGACTGCTGCTGCTAGGAATTTTTATGGGATCCCGGTTTAACTTCGCAAAGCGACTGGGCCGATAAGCGACGCCTTAGTGGAGGGCTCCTGATATTTCAATTACGTGGGGCTCTTTAACGTGCACTGACATCGCACAGTACGCGGGCCTCTTGCGTGTAGCTTCCATCAAAATGCGACCCACGGCCGGGATCAAACCCGCGTCTTTCGGGCCACTAGACAATCACGATAACCATTGCGCCACCGCGACACTCACGCTCGGCCAGCTTTTCTTGTAATGAAATTAGTAATGCTTTCGCATTAAAAGCGCGTCTTCCGCTCCTACAAAATCGATTTTAAAAAGGCGCCTATGTCCAACGGACGGCACTCCTCTCACGACAATTTGCTCTGAGAGTTAGTCTTTTCTTTATAATTCAGATTTCTAAGAGGCAAATATTTCACGAAATTTTCTCCTTCCAGTGGTTGTAAGGTAAGGCACAAGGCATAACAGCACAAACTACACAGGTGCAAGGAAGTAGACGAGAAACACACAGTGCGGTCTTACAACAGGAGGTTTATTTTTTCAGGCACTTCAGTAAAAATATACAGCAGCAACAAGAAATCAAGTACAGAAGCTGAGTCTGATAAACAGTCATCGCCTATAGAAATAACACAGGACAACTCAGATCATACAGCTACCGATAAGGACAGCAATTCTTTATCTATAAGGGCTAGGGGGGGGGGGGGTGACACTACTCTCTTTAAGATGCACGGTTTCTACGGCTTCAGTCAATTCTCGAGTGGTTTTTTCATCGCACCTGCGCAGCACACTCGTGCTGCCCAGCTCAAGAGCGCATTTACAGTCTGGGCAGTGAATGCCCATGTGGCCCGAGATTCGTTGCGTCACATTGTATTTGTGCTCGGACAAACCCTTATTTAGGCACCTCCCGGTTTGGCCTACGTATGCATGACCGCAAATCAAGTGGATAGAATACAGGACGCCCTGAGCGCACGAAACGAGCCGGTCGCGATTATTTATGGTGCATCCTGTGCGCTTACGAGCCATTTGATTAACGCGCTTACAGAGGCTTGACAAGCGATCCGGAGCTGAAAATAAACCATCTATTCCTACTCTCCTTCCTATCTTTCTTAAGTATTGTGAAATCTCGTGTGCGTAGGGAGCGACTGCAATTTTATCCTTATCTCATATTCTTTTTTCTTCTTTGGCTCTCAAAAAGGTTTCAGCCATTGAGGATAAGAAGGTTAGCGGGTAACCAGCCAGCAGTAATCGGCGCTTCTGGGCTTAAAAAGACATCTTCCAGTTTGTGTTTGCTGGATTTTTATTAATGCATTGTTAACGCATGAATTGATTTATTTATTTATTATCTATTTATTATCAATACCTCAAATGCCCCAGGAATGGGGTATTACATGAGGGATGGGCTGAATGTGTCACTAATGGAAGATTGGATGGCAGCCTTGAAGTGCAGTGGATCGGAGTGGTGCACGGAGTCGAATGGCAGGCCGTTCCAGTCTCGAGCAGTTTGCACGAAGAATGAGCGAAGATGAGCTGTAGTCTGTGCTGGGGGAGGGTAGACTGTTTTGGGATGGTTGGTACGGCTTGATAAGCGATGAGCTGGCAGGATAGCTGAAACATCAAGTTGTCTGTGATAAAATTTATGAAAGAGGCAGAGCCGAAAGATGCAACGTCTGGACTCGAGATTAGTAAGATTAGCCTCAGATTTAAGTGCAGTGACGCTGGTGTGATACGAGTAGTCCGAAAAAATAAATCTAGCTGCGCGATTCTGAACTGATTCGAGGGTGTTTGAAAGGTTAGATTGATGAGGGTCCCAGACTGAGCATGCGTACTCTAACTTCGGCCGGACAAATGTGAGGTATGTTAATGTTTTAATTGAAGCAGAAGCGAGTCGCAAGTTCCTACGGAGGAAGCCAAGAGTGCGATTGGCTTCGTTTGTTATGTTTGTTATGTGCGCTGACCAATTAAGTTTGTTAGAAAATGTGATGCCGAGATATTTATACGATTGAACAGATGCTATTTCAGATGCATTTATTTCATACTTGAACGGTTGATAGTTTTGGCGCCGATGGAAAGAAAGCAATGACGTTTTATTAGTGTTTAAAGACATTAACCAAGTGTTGCACCAGGCTTCAACACGTTTAAGGTCGCCTTGAAGTAAGCGAGAGTCAGAGGTGTTATGGATGGGGCGGTAGATTACACAGTCGTCTGCAAATAGGCGGATATGAGAACTGATATTATTAGGCAGGTCGTTAATATAGATTAGAAAAAGCAAAGGCCCAAGCACAGTGCCTTGGGGGACACCGGAAAGGACCGGGGAGCAAGATGACGAAAGTTTATTAGCATACACAAATTGTTTCCGGTTAGTGAGAAAATTGCGTATCCAATCTAATACAAGGGGGTTAATGTGTAAGCTTGAAAGTTTAAGTAGAAGTCTTTGATGGGGAACCTTATCGAATGCCTTTTCAAAATCCAAAAAGAGAGCGTCCACCGGAATGTTTAAATCGAGATTAGAGCTTATGTCGTTAATGAATAAAGCTAGTTGAGTATCACATGATAGCCCTTTGCGAAACCCATGCTGATTAGGATGAAAAAAAGTGACAGATATCAGGAATTTTACTATGTGAGAGTAAAGCACATGCTCCATTAGTTTTGAACAAACGCTAGTTAGTGAAATGGGACGATAACTAGAACATAAAGATGGAGGACCTTTTTTCGGGACTGGAACAACCTTGCCTACTTTCCAGTCTTCCGGCACCACTCCTGATGACAATGATTGCTGGAAAATATGGCATAAAATCACACTGACAGTGTTTTTCGTATGTTTTAGTACCTTGGTGTTAATGCCATCGACACCTGCAGAAGATGAAAGCCTTAATGAGTCAATGATTTTCACAATACCGGGAGGATTAAAAGTGATCTCAGGCATAACAGTGTGATCGTAATGGGGAAAATCTGGTAAATTGTTAGCAGGTTCTTGCGTGAAAACAGAAGTGAATGCACGGTTTAGTTCTTCGGCTGTTTGACTTGCAGGAATCGGGCGATTGCAGTGATCGTGTAATTGTAATGGTTGCGAGCGTTTAGGGTTTATAGACTCCAAAATTTTTTAGGGTCATTTTTTAACATGGTTGGCAAAACTGATGAATAGAAAATACGCTTTGTTTTGTTAGCAAGTGACTCAAACTCGAAACCAACCCACCGCCGGGCACCCACCGGTCAAAAGGGTACAAGCGTCCCCCGGCCTGGCGCTCGGCTTCCTTTAGGGGTGTACGTTTGGGAGCATAGCATAGCATAGCATAGCATAGCATAGTTAAGCATAGCATGATGCTATGCTTAACTAGGTTCGAGTGCGCTGAATCAAAAGAGAGAAGAGGTTTGTTGCAGCGAGGCACAATGACCCAGCAGAAGTGATTGGGGTTAAAATATATTCATAATTCTAGAAACCGTGAGAAGCCGTTTGTTGGCGGTTCTTGAGCGACAATCAATTGGCTCAGAATGCTTGAAAATATCTAAGAAGTTTGGAAGCTTCGGAAGGGAGGACGTCCTGCTAGCACTGTAATATCACAAGGTAATCATCCACGAATCTAAAGATTTTTTTCAAATTGCTGCCCTGAAGGGACCTGTGCAGCGCTGTCTTGCACGGCTAAGTAAAGATCATTCAGGATAGGTGCAATTGATGAACCGATACAAATGTCATTGTTTTGAATTGAAAGCAAACCGTTCCTTTTCGCGGATGTCGATCTTAAGTACTACACAGTAGCTCGAGGAAGCCGGCAGTTGAGAGCCAACTCGACTTCTGAAATTTTTTAGCTCCATGCTGGTCTATACAGATCTTGATGCAATTGAACAAGTCCTCATGAGAGATGGCATAATATAAGTCCTTTATGTCGATCGAAAATCCTATCACTGTCTTTTCGGAGTTATCTTTTAGAAAATCAACCACAGGTCCTACATTTTTCACCAGAAATGGGTCGTCGACTGTCAGCAACTGAAGTTGTTTTTGTGAAACTGATGCAACTGACTTCTGCAACATAAATCCTGCAACCACAAACTGTATGGTAACATTTTAGCCGAGACGTGCCGATTACGGAAGGCTGCTTACGCGCAGACCCAGTTATCCTGAGTGGCTGAGGCCTTGTTAAAAGCCAAATAAGAAAAAAGAATAAGATATTAGGATAAGAACGCAGTCATTCCCTGCGCACACAGGGTTTCACACAACTTAAGAAAGTTAGGAAAAGAGTAGGAATAGATGTTTTGTTTTCAGCTCCGGATCGTTTGCCAAGCCACTGCAAGCGCATTAATCAAACGGGTCGGTAAGGTCTCCTCCGGCTCAACCTGTTGTCATCCTAACTGATTCAAAATCTGCCCTTCAGAAGCTAGAGCGTGGGCTCCCTACTGACACCTTGTCTATAAGCTCTCTACGCTTGTTAGAGAATCTGCACAAAAGAGGCTTTACTCTATATTTCCGAAGGTTGCCCTCTCACATAGGAGTCAGAGGCAGTGAGATGGCAGACAGTCTCGCCCATAAAGCACTGTCACGAAATTCATGAAACAAGTCCGTCCAGCTGCAAAACGTTTCTTCATAAAAAGGGTGCTCGATTATTTCAGTACCCTGTGGAGTGCGCCCCACAAACCATGTGTGACCATTATTGATTGGATAACGTTTATTGTCAGCACTGAGCCCTAGTGGGCATTATACTAGGTGGCTTCGAGCCCATGGCTCTTGGCGACCTTGTGAGCCAACTCAGTGGCCCGGACTTGCGTCAACGGGTCTGAGCTGGCCAGTATAGCCTCCCACCGCTCTAGAGAAGGGACTGGTAGTAGGTCCGCCGGTGGCGGCGCCTTTTCGCAGCTCCATAAAATGTGGTCATATCCGGCTATCTCGCCGCATTGTTTGCAAGTAGCGTTGTATTGTGTTGGATGCATGTGTGCTAGTCTCGACGGGCTAAAGAAGGCTCGCGTCTGGAGCCGACGCCACGTTACCTCCTGGCTTTTGTCAAGCTTTTTGTCTGGTGGCGGATAGATCCTCCTTTCCAGTTTAAACTGATTGGTGTATTCGTGAAATGATATGAATTCATCTCTCGTGAAATTTGGGGACTCAACCCGGCTCACTGCTCGGCTGACATAACCTCGAGCTATACTGTGAGCCAACTCGTTACCCTGTTCCCCGAGTGTGCCGGCACCCGTATTAGTTCCACCTCTCTTTGGGTCTGAGAAGATGCCCGGAAAGTCTACTACAGCTAATTCGAACGAGGAATGCTCGTACTCCTGCCTGGATGCATAAGATGGGCATGGCATCGTCTCCGCTATGTTCTATATGTGTTATGTGCGGGTATATAGAACATTATATTACGTACTGCCCAGAGTGCAGCGCGGAAAGATATGTGATGCTAGCTTCCTTCAAGAGGACAGAAGCCCTTCACAGCACAGTTCAGGATATCCTCTACCCGAGTGGAAACCAGACATGAAAAAGAGAGGCTCCACGCCTTCTTTTAACATCCCTGCAGGACACTGATCTTGACTCGAAATGGTGACAGCAGGGACGGTCTATGGTCTTCTGTGATTTAATGTGTGCGCAGATGGTGCCTTCTGGGGTGGTCTATGTTATTCTGTGAGTCAGTGTGTGCATGGATGTGGCTCTGCAATGGACTATGTTCTACCGTGACTGAATATATATATAGATGGTGACTTCTGGAGTGGATCATGTTGTGCTGTGAGTGAATGTGCGCATAAATGATGACTGCGGGAGTGGCCTATGTTGTATTATAAGCGACTGTGTGCATAGCGGGGCAGATCTGACCGGTTTAGAACATTATTAACATATAAGTGACGCTACGGTGGAGCAATTGCAGGCGGAATAATCAAGGCTAATTCCACCTGTAGCATGCAACAACTCAACTAAACTCAACTAAGCACTGAGGATGCACCATAAATCATCGCGACCGGTTCGTTTTCTGTGCTCAGGGCGTCGTGTATTCTATCCCCTTGTTTTGCTGCCCCGCATACGGACGCGAAACAGGAAGATGCCTTAAAAAGAGTTAGAGCATAAATACGACGTGACGCAACAAATTTCAGGCAATCTGGGCATTCACTGCCAAGAGAGTTGCATCAGCACCCCCTCCATAGCTCGTATAAAGAATTGCGCTTCTTATAGGTAGCTGGATGACCCGAGTTCTCCTGTGTTATTTCTGGGGGTGATGGCTGTTTTTCAGTCTCGGTTGCTCTTCTTATTTCATTGATACTGCTCTATATATTTACCGAAGAGTCTGAAAAAATTAACCTTCAGCTGTAGGTCAGCACTGCGTGTGCCTCGGCTAGTTTCTTGTTCTTGAGCAGCTTGCGCTGTTCTGCTTTGTTGTGAACCAATAGCCCGCGATTTGTCATTCAAGCTGATTGCGCAAAAAAATGAACTAAAAACTGACAGTGCAGTCGGTGGAAAAAGCAAAGAGCTAAAAAGCTGCTGTAGTGGAGGGCTTCCGAATATTTTGGATCACGTGGATATTTTTAACGTACACTGACACCGCACAGCGCACGGATTCTTTTCAGTTTTGACTCCAAGTAAACACTGCGTCCAAAGCTGCGGTTAAGCCAGCATCATCGGGCCCACCACCCGAGCGCCCTAATCAAAGAGCAATTTTGGTTGGCGGAAGGGATTCTTGTACCCGTTCAAGTGTGGCAAGAAAGGTACTTTGACGCTCTCACAAACGAGTCAGCGCAATGACCAATGGCTGTTCCAAGTAATTTTCCATCAAAATGCGGCGCAAGTAGATGTCATCTCGGTGCTGGCGGAGGGATGCATGTTTGCCTCGTAGTGCCTTACCAAACCTATTAACCCTAGCTATATCAGGCACGAATGACGAATTGGGTTTAACATGCTTTTTAAAACACAGATATCCACCTCCCTACCCCTGAAGGCGCTCATCTACTGAGCCGGAGTATCCGGGTTCCAACCGTACGGCGCCGGCCGCATTTTGATGCACGCGTGGCCTGTGTGCTGTGCGACGTCAATGCAAGTCAAAGATCCCCGTGTGATCGAAATTATTTCGGAGCCCACGACTTCGGCACCTCTTCCTTCCCTTCTTTAACTCCACCCTAACCCTCCCCTTACGGCGCGGTTCAGTTGTCCATCGAAATATGTCAGACAGTTACTGCGTCATTTCCTTTCCTCGAAGCCTACTAATTAGCCACTGCTCATGGATTCCCCATCGTTGTCGTCTGTGACGGCGTTGCCATACCCCACCACCTAACAACCATGTCTGATAGTACAAGAGCGAAATGCCACCTGCCACGGCGACAGCGGAAGAACGGACAACCCGAAGGTGGCTGCCACGGGAAGATCCCGGAGGTTGGCTAGCTGCGCAAGACGCCACCCTCCAGCTGTGGCAGGTGGCGTGTGAAGAGCTGCGTTCAAATTTCGCATTACCGACTATCATAGTGGGCCGTCAATTTTTGTGGTTTTATTCATTTACCGTTAACGGGGTATCACTTGTAGGGTTTCTATTGGCCCCCCGCATCAGCTGGTGTAATGAAGCGCGTGCATGGTGTAATGAAGCGAGTCTTATGTTGAGTTCCAATGGCAGATCGGGATCAAGTTTTTCTGCTCGGTTTGGATCAGTCGTATTCCAATGGTGAAATGGGAGCGCGAGTTGTATGTTCCAATGGCAGATCGGGATCAGGCGTAAATCTCGGATCGCTCCATGGAGAAGCGATACTTGATCCGCCGACATCGGCGGATTTGACCGGAACCTCGCGTGACGTTTTCTTTTCCGCCGCGTCTGCTTCTTGTCACGACAGGCAGCGGCCGCTTCGTTCCTGTCGTCGCTACATGGTTAGCCGGGCGAGCCCAACGTTACTAGGGCGAGCCGGGACAGCCGGGCACTTTCCAACAACAGTGAACGTCAATGATCTTGCTTCGCGCCGTACGGCACTACTTTTGCTTCATGGAAGGGACAATTCCGACTCGGGCACTGAAAGCTCAGAGTCCAGCAGTGAAGATTCGTCTTAAACGGACAGCGAGCGTGAGGCTTGCGGCCTGTATGCCTGCCGCCGGCGTCAGAAAAAATTACCAACGATTACGTTACTTCCTAATGCGAAATTTGAGCGCAGCAAATAAGCTGTTTCACCTTTTCGATAGATTGAGGCAAAGAAATCGAGCAACACATGTATGCGCTATCACAGAATTTTTTTTTTAGCAGACGGAGGACTTCCATCGGTCGTCTCGCTCATGGCTCAGAAAGAACTGGCAGATAATTTCGCAGTGGCGAACGACAGCGGCAATTTCGGCTCGGGCGGTGCACATATACAGATCCGCCGCCACCGATCTGGCTCTCTGATTGCCACCGCACAGGGCGAACGGCAGCGGCAATTTCGGCTCGGGCGGTGCACATATACAGATCCGCCGCCACCGATCTGGCTCTCTGATTGCCACCGCACAGGGGTTGCATTGGAGGAGGAGCGAAGAAAGGAATTAAGTTCGAGCCGGCGCTTTGACAACCGGAGACTCGCAGGAAGAGGGGTGAGGGGGGCGGCGTGTACACCCAGCGGCAAACGATGGGGGCAGAAGCGCGCGCAGCAAGCGGACAACACGATAAAGGGAGGAGGGAAGAGATAGCAGCGACTGACTGATGCCGCTGACGCCGATAGTGAGTCAACCCCAGCTGCGGATGGAAGGGGGGCGGAGCTGGTTACGAGGCCGACGCCGACGACAACGCCGACGACGACGCCGACGCGAAACCCAGGAACGGACGCCAAAGAGCTGCGCTCTAAAATGCGCTAATATCCTTTGTTCGCGTACATACTAAGCCCTGGAGTAGAGGAATGTCAAAAATGAATCATTTTTGAGGATCGTTGGCCAATACCGAGTTGCTGGTAGAAGTGATAACTGCGATACAAGCAAATTTCTTCCTGATGCCCAGTGCGGCTGGCCTGTTGTCTGCTAGCTCCGCTGTTGAAGGCGTCGCAGAAATCGATCATATCTTTGATTTATTATGAGACGAGGAACACAGTAAAACGGTGACGCGAGTAGCACCTTTACTACAGCGCTGGCCAGTTCCGAAGCGCCCTGAGCTGCGGCATCGATGTGAAACAGTTAGGCTTAGCGACGACTACGGCAGCCAGGCAGCAGCGCAGTTCGTCGCTCGGCGTGTTCGCGGGCGGCGTCGTTGCCGAAAGCTCGAGTGTCTCGCTGATTGGTTCAGCGGCTTGCGACTAGCAGTCGCAAGGCTGGAAAATCGAGCAGCGAGTGACTTGCCTGCGCGTCGTCTGCCACTTCTTTCGTGAACGGTATAGGACAGGCTCACTGGCGCTCCGAAGACCGCGGCCGCATACTCGCGTGTTCTCGGTAAGAGTGGATCATCCTGTACATACGCATTGGTTTTGTTTTAAGCATGAAATGCTTTTAGCTCCCGTTGTCGGGAGTGTGGTGACGTCGCGCCGAGACTGAGAGCCAACATCCGGGCACTTAATTCCACTCATCCGGGCACTGAAACGAGAGCATCCGGGCACCGTACGAGATTTAACGAGACTCTCTAAGAGAGAGGGGCCGCGCTTCCGCGCCGTCCCCAAGGATTGCGCTGCGGTCCCACACTCACGCATGTAAAAGACCGGCCGCTGGGCCTTCAGCTCATGAAGGTTCCCCCTTTGGCAGGCAGATGTACACACGCTCGCGGAGTATTTGGACGCGCTGCAGATACATTCTTGACAGGCCTGCGTCTCGTCGAGTCCGCGTACGCTTCTGCATCGTCCTGCATTTCATTGCCGCCACCGTCACAGCTGCTTAAGCCAAGCAATGGAGCCTGATGAAAGGATAGATGGGAAACGTCTTGCGGAAAGCGATCGCTTTGCGAGTGATACGCCACAACAGACTGCTCGCCCCTGCCGACAACGCCATGATTATGCGGCCGCTCCCGAAAGCTAAAAGGCCGCCACGGTTCGTGGCTGCCTACCTAAGCCCGCACTATTGCATGCGATCGCTTCGACTCAACAAGAAGAGTGTGGTGTGGTTTGGTGTGTCGAACACTGGACCCATTTCAAGATTTTGACTAGTACCATCTACAACCAATATGTTATGCCCGTAAACATTTCATGCTTACTCTACTCTCGGTTACGGGAGAGGCAGATATATTTTTACATTACGGCCTTCGTACTACCTCTTTTTTGTTTCGCCGAGACGGCGTCTGTCAACGCGAAGATTGCGCCTCGCGCAACTCCTGTCGCACTTGAACACGAAGCTAGCAGGGGGTCCCATAGAGTTTCTTACTATTATCTAGAGGGAAAGCTGGCGGCGCTGCACTTCAGCCACCATGGACGCTCAAGGCATCATGGGGCGGTGAGCACTTGTTGCGTCACATTCGTAATTTTTCGGGAATACGGAGTGGCACTACTGACATGTTTCATTCCGAAAACGCTGTTCGTGTGTGCGCAGACGACCTTCGCGCGAATGCAGTGTATAAAAACCATAGTAGTAAAACCGCAACGACACACAACGCCAATAAAAGGTTTCACTTGTCCAAAATGCCTTTAAAAAAACCTTTTGAAGTATTTAAGCAACCAAATTTTTTTTAAAACATATTTTTTTAAAAACGCGCCTGTTGAGCACGAAATATTAGTTTTTATAATGTTCAATACTTGGCCAATAGAAGAGCGAGTCGTCTCTTATTTTGGGCAAACTTTGCAATTAAAGCCTTTTCTGCTCGTTTGTTGCAATTTACAGACAGGATATTGAATGTTATGACATTCGTATTTATCGAACAGCTTTATTTTTGCATTATTTTTTGGCCAAACGTTGTACTTCTGCAGTCGGTAGCTCACCGCCCCATGATGCTTTGAGCGCCCATGGTGGCTGAAGTAGTCTCGAGGGGCCTCCATGCAAACTCCCATAGACGGCTTGCCAGCTTTCCCTCTAGGTAACAGTAAGAAACTGTATGGGGCGTCCGCTCCAGCGGCGCCCCTAGTTGCCGCGGCGCGCCGCTGCGGCGCTGCCGTCACGCTTGCCACTTGATGCTCCAAGTGCTCCCGAGGGAGCACTCGAACTGCAATCGCAAAATGGGAGGTGGCGAAGCTACGCGCTCCGACGCGCTCCGTACGCGATCCGACGGAGCGTTCCCGATCTGCCATTGGAATTCAGCATTAGAGCTCTGCTTCATATGCAACCAAGTTCGAGTAATCTGACGATTTTCTTGTAACGCATTCTTGAGACGTGCAGTGAATTTTTATTTTTCAATGTGGAAGTGCGAATTAGCAGCTTAGATACAACGGCAGACACCACAGGACGCAGTCAACACAAGAGCCTCCTGGCGAAGTACGTTGGTAATTTTATTGCAACATACGGAATGTCTGCAGGGCGACTTTTTATTGTCACTGTAAGCAGGTATTTGAAAATGAGCTCTGCAGAGCGACATTGATTTCGATTAAAGTTGTCGTGAATGTTTTACGCCAAGTGACGCTCTATTACAGAAAGGAGCATGCCCTGAGCGGCCAAGCCGGCTGTAGTCTACAAATTATTATTGCGAAACCAATGTGTGGCTCATCGGGAACGAAACGCCGGCTCAGCGTTCACCAGCTGCAGTGGTCGCAAGACTGCCAGATGGTGTCACCGTGGTATACACAGAAAAAAAAACGTTTCTTCCGAAAATGCAAGGGATTGAACCAAGGACTTTCAGATTGCGAGGCGAGCATACAACCACGGTACTGCTTGGCGAACAAAGGTGCTCATAAGATATGCGTTGCCTTACGAGTTTATGCTAATGAGTGGGCGTGTCATTACAATGGAAGAAAAATCATCACAACATAAATGGAATTAAAGAGATTAAAATACAAAACCGATGCTTTCACATTCATAGCGCAAAAGTAGGCTTAAGTACGCTCGCAATTTTTGCGACATAAATCCATCAGTATACAATCTGATTTTCAGGCGAATATCGAAGCAGTGATGCTGTGTCCAGTTCTAAAATGTCACTTATCAGCAAGACAATGCAGCAGAGCGAAAAGGTGAACAAAGGTTAAAACCTGCCAAATCTTGTGTTTATCTACCTGCATTAGTAACCAAGTGAATAATACTGGATGCCCGTGAGATTTTACGAAAATACATCTCGGGTGACGGCTAATCGCGGGCGCTTTATTATGTGGTAAGGCGCATGAGATTGTACAACAGTTGCAGGAGCATTGTCATGATATAAGCACGTCTATGTGAAGATTTCACTGCCTGTGTCCGGACAGGTGCTCCGTGACGGTCTCCTTATCTAAGCACGTGAATGAACACCGTGTACAGCGATAGCCCTCTGCGACAGTGTGCGATAGCATATGACGATTTAAAACCCCACGCACTGACGCTGCATAATCGCATATAACACACTTGAAGGGTCTTGCCCTAGTGTTAATTTGCTTGTACCGATTTAATTTTGAAGACTCTGCACATGTGAAAGGGCACAAATTGCACTTGTACGTTTTTTCGCCGGAGTGCGTACGCTTATGTATAGTGAGGTTGCTGGAGCTTGCAGCTGCAAAAGAGCGCATGTCCCAGTTGAAGGGTTTCTAGCCAGTATGCTTTCGCTTGTGCACAGTTAGAGTGGAAGAATGCGCAGTTGAAAAAGCGCACAGGTCGCACTTGTACGGTTTTTCGCCCGTGTGCGTACGCTTATGTATAGTGAGGTGGCTGGAGCTTGTAGCTGCAAAAGAGCACATGTCGCATTTGAAGGGTTTGTCGCCAGTATGCTTCCGCTTGTGCAAAGTTAGAGTGGAAGATCGCGCAGTTGAAAAAGCGCACAGGTCGCACATGTACGGTTTTTCGCCGGTGTGCGTACGCTTATGTATAGTGAGGTGGCTGGAGCTTGTAGCTGCAAATGAGCACATGTCGCATTTGAAGGGTTTGTCGCCAGTATGCTTCCGCTTGTGCACAGTTAGAGTGGAAGATTGCGCAGTTGAAAAAGCGCACAGGTCGCACTTGTACGGTTTTTCGCCGGTGTGCGTACGCATATGTATAGTGAGGTGGCTGGAGCTTGTAGCTGCAAAAGAGCACATGTCGCATTTAAAGGGTTTGTCGCCAGTATGCTTCCGCTTGTGCAAAGTTAGAGTGGAAGAATGCGCAGTTGAAAAAGCACACAGGTCGCACATGTACGGTTTTTCGCCCGTGTGCGTACGCTTATGTATAGTGAGGTTGCTGGAGCTTGTAGCTGCAAAAGAGCACATGTCGCATTTGAAGGGTTTGTCGCCAGTATGCTTCCGCTTGTGCACAGTTAGAGTGGAAGATTGCGCAGTTGAAAAAGCGCACAGGTCGCACTTGTACGGTTTTTCGCCAGTGTGCGTACGCTTGTGACGAGTTAAGATCGAAGATTCTGCAGTTCTAAAATGGCACATGTCGCACTTTAACGGTTTCTCACCAGTGTGCATAGTATAGTGTGTATTGACGCATCGAAACTCTGCAGCTGCAGAAGTACACGTGTCGCGATTAAACAGGCTTTCGCCAGTGTGAATAGTATCGTGTGGAGTGACACAACCAGGCTCTGCAGGTGTAGATGTGCACGTGTCACGATTGAACGCGCTTTCGCCAGTTTGCGTACTAAAATGTGGAGTGACATTTCTCCCGTCTGCAGCTGTAGAAGGACACATGTCGCGACTGAAGCTGCTCTCACCACTGTGCCAACTATATTGTGGAGTGAAATTTCTCGGCTCTGCAGCTGTAGCAGGACACGTTTCGCGACTGAAGCTGTTCTCGACACTGTGCGTACTATATTGTGGAGTGAAATTTCTCGGGTCTGCAGCAGTAGAAGGACATGTGTCGCGACTGAAGCTGCCCTCGCCACTGTGCGTAACATATTGTGGAGTGAAATTTCTTGGGTCTGCAGCTGTAGAAGGGCACGTGTCGCTATTGAATTTGCTGTCGCCACTGTGCGTTGGCTGGTGCCGAGTTAGTGTTGTAGAGTCTTTAGTTGCTAAGGGGCACATCTGAATCTGATGCGGTCGTCCTCTTGCGTGGCACCGCACCTCTCCCTTGCCATCGCACTTCGCTAACTCCGCTGGGTCCTCTGAGCATTTTAATGGCTCTCCTCCTGTCTCATCGGCAACAACATCGGCAACATCGGCAAGGTTCGCTGAACCGTAGGTGAAGGAGGGGCAGCTGAACACATCTTCTTTCAATGCAGGCGTCTGCTGCCCGAACGAATTCTCTTCCATGAGCGAATACGGCGCTTTGGGTCTGTTCTGGTAGTGTTCACCGCCTTCTCACGGTGGTCGTTGTGCAATGAGTCCCGAACTCAACATCCGTCGTGGTACGCAGGAGAGCACACCGCTTCTGCGAAAAAGGTTAGAAGAATGTGTGCCGTTAGGGAAATTTAGTTTTTTTTTCGACTTACTCATTCCTCAATATTTTATTTCATTTTTTCAAGCATACCAGTTGCTTTTTGGAAAAAAGAGTAATGCTCGATAATATTGATGTTAAAATAACAGCACGCGCCCATTTTAAGGAATCGCGCTACGTCAACGACATCTCAAGCAATAATTAGTGAATTCAAGGCAGCTTTCAACATAATGCCCGTAGTGTATCTATCGTCGTATGTGGATCTATGTGGGGTTTGTTGGAGCGTGCGTGTTAAGGCATCTCAAGCATGCCGGATTTTTATTTGCGTCGAATAATAATTTTCGCCATGATTGGTGCTCTGATAACACTGAGGAGGCGAAGAATTTCAGCAAACGCAACAAGTCAACATCTCAAGCAAGTGAACTGAACTGTTTTCCCTGTGTAACTTTGGCACAGCCGAATATAAAGGCTGCAAGAGCAGCTGGTCGATTGCGCCCGCCTCTACAGTACGTCACAGCAGACAGCAGCACAGCAATATAAATGCTCTGATACAAAGCACACAGAACAAAACAAGTCACTCAGCCCTACAGTCTTAGGTAGCAAACAAAAATACAGAAAAAGAAATGGGCACAGATGTGCGCAAAAACACAGGGAAGAAGAAAAAAAGCAAATTCAATACAGTTAGAGGAGCGCAATCGGTTTAAAAGTGAGTAGCGCGAAATTTCAGCAATATTCACATCAACTGTTTATTAGCAACTGTATTCCTTGTTTTATATATATTTTCATTATCATATTATTCTGTATTTATTAACACTATTCCCGATTTCCATATTTACTGTTTGTACCTTTGTTCTTTTTTTGTGAGGTTAGTTTTGTTTTCGAACTGGTTTTGCAGAGAATTATGTATATTTTTTACTAATAACATAGTTTTATGTATTGAGTGTATGCCTCTTAATCATGCACACTCCTCTGTAATGTACGTTTGAACCCTGAGGGTATCATAAGTAAACAAATAAGTACATAATCAGCGTTCAGCGTGATCAGAAATACGTGGCAATGTGTTTTTAATATCCGTTTTTAATAGAAAGTCTAGTGAGCGCCTCAGGTGGTTCGTATTAATGCGAAAGCATTTTTTGTGTTACGAGCGGTGCGTACAGCACCTCTCGGCAGGCCATGTCATCAGAGCGCGTCCGCGCGAACTGTCAGTAACCAATTATAGGGGTACTTAATAGTATGATTCAATTAAATAGTTTGTATTCATCAAGAATAACTAACTCACCAAAATGGTTCATCAAATGGGTAACCAACTCATTGACGTCATTCACTACTTCAATTAGTCAATCATTACAAACATTCTGCCGTAAAATATTTTAATTGACTTATTAATATTTCTAGAATTAATCATTGCTTGCTTTGGTCTATGGGCGTTTAACATCTTGGAGCGACTAAGGCTTTGAGAGGTTCTTTAACCACCTGATTCGTTTGGTTTGGTTTATTGGGGTTTAACGTCAAAAAGCGACTGAGGCTATGAGAGACGCCGTAGTGAAGGGCTCCGGAAATTTCGACCACCTGGGCTTCCTTAACGTGCACTGACATCGCACAGCACACGGGCCTCTAGAATTTCGCCTTCAAGAAATTCAGCCTCCGCCGCCGGGATCAAACCCGCGTCTTTCGGGTCAGCAGCCGGGCGCCCTAACCACTGAGCCACCGCGGTGGCTGTAAGCACGGAATTAAACAATGAGTTCAGTTGCATCCAATCAAATCGCCATTAACATAAGGGAACTCGATTATTAAATAATTGAACCAATTAATAATTTATATTTTTTAAACTATTGAATTACTTCACACATCCATCGGTAATGAATGAAACTGAACAATTGCTTAATCACTGAATAATGAGTACTTTGGCGTGCTTACTACACGCTCTGGCAACGAGTCCCACGCCTTCAGATGTGGTAGAGCCGATTGGCAGCAGTAAGAGAAATGCTTTCGCATTGCTGCACCTAAGAAGACTTAGAAGCACCTCTGGAATTGTTTTCAAGTAGGCCAGTTCTGTAAGCGTCAAGCAGTCGTAAGTGTTAAAGGCCAGATATTCTGGCTACGCATATTATTCTCAAAGAAATGCTTGGCTGTGTGGGCGAAAAAAGTGGTTTCATATTGCACGTAAAACTTCATACTGAAGCAGATATAGCTTTCCATTATAGTGGGCGAGGACAGGTGGTGCCTGCAAACGGGACTAAAGCTCCTTGAGCCCTACGATTTGCGGTGTTTGCCATTGAAACAGAACGTCTACTTTTCTCGCCTGCGTCAAAAAGCGACGGCAGTGCGACAATGGCCCTTTTACGAACCTTTGTGTATGGATAGGGTTGCAGCCTAAAAATACCTCCAAACACCTTCCTTGTCGGTTGGATTCGAGAAATATGAAATAGAGATTGTCGTTCCTTGGCAGGATCCCAAATTGTCCTTGCTGACAACGAGGACAAGTTTTGGTAGGCGAAGCGGAACCTTCCTGACTTCAGCCTAAGTTCGAAAAATATCTCTTGCCTCTATCAGTTGGTTCGCCTCCTCAGGTGTTCCTCGAAACTGCTCGCGGAGAGCATAGCGTCGTCGAAATAAACAACAGAGCTCGGCCACCACAGACCTAGACTCCTTGCCCGTGATCCGCAGAAAAAATTCACTTGCGATGCAAAGTCCAAATTACATTCTCTTGGAATCAAATACGCCGTATGGCGTGATTTTGAGAACCACCGACGATAAATACTTCGAGTTGCAGTAAGATCCGGGTGTCTTGGATACAGGGTAGTGGTGGTGCAAACCTTAGTTATGATGTTGAGCTACTGTCATTAACGCAGTACCAAAGATTGCCATCTCATCTTCACGAGAACAAAACACAACTCCGATGAGCCCTTAGACCGCTTGTTGACACCGTACCACATCATTTTTTCGACCTCATATCTGATAGCATCACGCTCTCGCGCTGTCACTTGATATGGCCACTGAGAGACAGGTCGCTCGCGTACTCGTGAGTTATGATGAGACGTTTCGTGACTCCGTGGTTTCTCCTCGGAATTTCATTCTGAATTTAGGGATCCTCTATGCGCCGTTAGGAGGTCTCTCAATTCATAAGAACGTTCTAGAGTGCTTGAGCTACTGCAGTCGTTGAATAAACGTCTAGAAGAGCGAATCCCTTGCTTTCCTCAGCACTATCGTCTAACAGTGCAATCATCGTTCTCTATCACAGCTTTAGAGATTCAATGCAAAGTTAGGAGCCAAAACCTCAGCTTCGCAATTTCCGAGACATACGTCGCCTGTTGCAATGTCAATCCTCGGTCCAGGAGGAACAGTCTCTTTCACTCTATGAAGATGCATTCTTTGCAATTCTCTGTAACCCCAGGAGCCACGGGGATTACGACGGTTGACCAGGGTGATAAGATATCTGCTTCGATGGAGGCAAAATTCTAAATGGCCGTGTACTGTGCGCTGCCAATGCACGTTTAGAACCACAGGTGGTCGAAATTTCCGGGGTCCTTCACTATGGTGTCCCTCATAGCCGGAGTCGCTTTGAGACGTTAAACCTCAATAAATCCTAAACCATCATCGAGTACACATGAGCAATGTTATTTTCAGTGTCGCCTGAGGGTTGCCTGGGTATCTAGATCAATTTTACTAAGGTCTTCGACCTCATAAATCATGATATTCTTTTTAGGTTACAAAGGTATGGTGTGCGGGGCCTAGCGCTAACCCTATTACAATCTTACTTATCTTAACCCAATATGTAGATATAAACACAGCATCTTCTCCTACCCTCCATATAACATGCGGAGTGCCCCAAGGAAGCATTCTTGGGCCTTTGTTATGTTTAGTTTATATAAATGACATCGTCTACAGCGCTAGTAATTTTCAGGACGTGTCATTGGTGGATGACAACTTCTTTGCCACAGGTACTTCCGAGGCCGACGTTGAACGCAAAACAAGCGAAGCCCTTAATAAACTGCACTCATGGGCAGATGCTAACTCCTTGAGCTTAAATCGGTCAAAAACACAAGTTTTGTTATACCGCCCTAAGAGAAAGAAAATATCTAGGCCTCTCAAAATAGCCCTAAACAGCCATCAATAGAGCTTGGGACTTCTGTAAAAACAATGGGAGTTATCTTTTTTCACAACCTAACTTGGAATGGGCATGTAGAACACATTTGTTCGAAAATTTCCTCAGCTCTAGTTATATTTGATCGCTTTAGACATATTTTTCCAGTAAGGGTAAAGATGGTGCTCTTCAACGCGTTAGTACTAACTCATATCCAATACTGCAGCTTGGTTTGGGTTTAACATGGGTAACAAATATTCATTGATTGCATTTGCCGCAGAAAAAAGCCGTCCGGTCCATAGCAAATGTGCCATTCCTTTTACCCAGAAGAAGTATATTTATAAAGTATGATATCCTTCCAGTCTTCGCATTATACTTTTACAGGCTTTTGTTATGCTCTCTTTTGTTATGGCTTTTGTTATGGCTCTTCACAACAAAGTGATAATCCCTTCACTGTACTTGGACAACTCAGAGAAAATAACAGCTGCCGTAACACTAGACAAAAAACTTGGAATCACTCCAACAACAAGAACTTACTCTATGAACCAGTCCTTAAGTTACAACCTTCACGTCTTGCTAAACAAACGAATCCATGACAATCTTGATATTACCAGAAATTCAAAACACAATATCCGTGACTACTGCCGAGACAATTTCAGTCTGTGAAAGAAGCAGAAGTCCAAAGTTGTCCAAAGTTTGGGACATCTATTTTGTATATTCTAGTTATTCATAACGTTTGCTTTGGGTACATGCGTGTATTGCGATTTTTGCATGTGTGTTCGCGCTTAGCGTAAATGTGGATCTGCATCGCATACCCATGGCATTACGAATTGATGTAACTGATGTGACCCTCACCTTCCTTCTGTACTGCCACTGTCTAAAGGAGTCGCGACCTTCAATCAAGCTGTTATAACAGCTTTTAGTCCCGGCTCCTCCTTTGTGAGAAAGCAAAATAAACTTGAACTTGAACAGACCTCTTAGTCCATCGAAAGGGAGATGTGCTTGGATCTTAGGTCATTGTATTTTTTTATGGTCTCTCTAGGAAGCCTGTGAACATGATAAGGTACTGAGAACACAGCCGCAGGACTAATACGCTCACAGAGCAAGCAACTACGTCCGTTCAGCAACACTCGAATAAAATTTGGTAATTAACTGCATAAGTTTTAGAAATCGATGAACTTTAATTGTTGAATGCAGTGTGAAACTTGCAGGTAAAGAATTCGAAATCCTTAAGGGCTAGCATTTGAAATGGTGACGCAAACGCTGATTAAAATCTATCATTCCAGCTTCTCCGGTACACACAGTACCTAGTGTGAGGGCACAGGATGATGTCATCGGAGGTACCCATACATTTCAAACCATAATCGCTTGCGTTGAAAGAAAAACCACCGCCGCTGAAAGCAAAGCCCACCGAGAGTTGTTTGCCAGCATCAAACGAAGCATGGCAAGATTTGGTATACGCCAGCGGCAATCTGAAATCTTTTTTTCCGTAACGTGACACTGAACTTGGCCGCATTGCTGGAGCGCTTTGAGAAGAAGCCTAATATTATCTGTTGATCACGTCACTATTTTAAATACAAGCGCAAAAGCACTTGACATACTTTACCAACACCCTATATAGATTTGAATCTTTGAATATCGGACAATTCTAAAAATAGTCCAGCTGCTCTTCAAAGCGTATGTGGACCCTCCCTGCAGTGTGGATTCAGGACTTGTCGTGAACGAACATGACTTTCATCCAGATAGCTGCAGAGAGTCCGCTGATGCAATGTCGCCTCTTTTTACTACCAGGTCGGTAACCTTGCGGCCATGAAATTCCATTTCAGTGTCGATGGTGTCCTTCTAAATGTACACTGGCCTCTGATTTGGGCCAGTGCTGCGTCGCGCATCGAAATATGGCTCGGGCATGTCGTCGTAGTGTTTCTGGTTTGTGCCATTTCATTCTTGCTTCACGTCACTTTCACGCTAAACTTTGTGTGCAGAGTCGTCGCTGTGGAATGAGGCGTCGTCATGAGTTTTCCTCGGTGAAAAGTCATGAAAACTCAGCCCTCGGGAGCCGCAAATCACGCAAGCGAACTCAAACGCTGTGACTGCCGCAAGACGTCGCAGGCGCAGTTCAGAGTTATAGTGACTGTAGTTGCAGAGCCCACAGATCCACTCTAGACAAATGTGATCGCTACAGTACTTAACAGTCTACCGTAAACGATAGCTACTAACGCAATTTACGGTTGTTGAACACAACCAGCCGCTGCTCTCAGCCGCACTAAACAAAAATCTGGCAAATGAACTTTCGAGGCAAGGCCCAAATGCTAGAGTTACTACCTCGCTCAACTGTGAAGCACTTGGTACGAAGACAGTGTAAAAACGACAACCACAGGGGAGTACAAGACACAAAAGAACGCTTACTATCAACTGATTTGTCATCAAGACGCATATATATAACCAGCCAGTCACATCGCACGTAACACTTTGCAGTGCGAGTTATCTTAGACTAACAGAAGAGAAAGGTTTAATCACCGCTTCAGCTGTTAACGCAGCTATTCACAGAGGCATTGCAAAAAGGAAAAAGAAGAATGAAAAAGAAAGAACAGCGCATGTCATACGACCAGGCAAGGAAGTAAAATCTGTTACAAAGATTTTTACAAAAACTGCCAAAAAACTGCCGAAAAAATCTATATGCCGCTGAGTATCGGCATATAGATGGATCGCTAATGCAGTGGTCCGCCTTCTTGTCGATATGCAAAGCTTCGAGCAAAAGTCTTGCTTTTATGGAAAAACTCCTGGCCAGAATCTTCGCTTCTTTGAAGTCGGATACGCAGTTGCATGCCGAAGCATGCTCCGCTAAGTCGGCGAGCTTATCTTTTTTTGTTGTATTTTGAGAATTCTCCCTTAAAATGCCATTATGGCAACGCCCTGTCTGCCCGACATAGCATCTTCCGCAGGACAAGGGGGTCAAGTAAACCACGCCTATGGCACATCTAACAAATGCTTCTTCATGTTGCTTTTTTGCAACCGCGCTCGCCCTCAGCACATATGCGGGGGCACAGCTTGGCCAACTTGTTTGGCGCAGAGAAAACAAGCGGAACATTGTGAGTGCTGGCCACTTTTTTCAGGTTATGTGACATCTTATGAATATAAGGCATCACCTCGGGTTTGCCTTTCGCGCGTTCAGAAGCAGCCGAATTTTGATGGAGACCATGTTTCTTTATCAGTTTTTCAGCAACGCCCGTTAAGACCGAGCAAGGGAATCCAGCAGAAAAAAAGCCTGCGTACCTGATAGTCAAAGCTAACGTCCATTTCATGCGGACAAGACTTCCGAAGCGCCGACTCCAAACAGAGTAACGCAACAGTTCTTTTTACGATCTTAGAATGCGACGAGTCATATGGTAACAGTTCTTTTTTTTCACGTGGGAAATACGACCAGCAAGTGTGTCTCTTTGAGACCCTCAGGCTCAAGTCTAAAAAACGTATCGCTCCATTCAGCCGGAAGTTCGTAAGTGAAAGTGAGGCCTTTACCATGCTCAATAAACGCGTTCTTTTGTGTCTTGTCTTCCCATGTGAATGTCGTTTTTGCGCTGTCTTCCTACCAAGTATGAATAGCCGACTAGCCCAGCACCATGTTTCATTGAATTTTGAAAGAGTAGCATGTAACTACGACAATTCGAGATAAAAGCCGCAGCGGTGGCTCAGTGGTTATGCGCTCGGCTGCTGACCCGAAAGACGCAGGTTCCATACCGACCGCCGCGGTCGAATTTCGATGTGGATAAAATTCTTCAGGTCGGTGTATTGCGCAATATCGCCTTGTCCCAAGTTGCCTTAGGACATCAACCGCATAGAACAATTCGAGATAAATATGGTCGCGCTTAGCGTCACAGTCATAAAGCCCCGTAACAAGGTTATGACGACACAAACATTACAAAATTTCACGGTATTATATCGATGCACTAATAATGACGCAGCCTCTTCTATTCACTTCGTGCTCTAGAATTCGACCAGCCGCAGCTAAAAATATACGCCTAGTTTGCATCACTCGAAATGGTTTGCTGAGTGACAGCTGATGCACCACTTCTTTAGTTGAAAGAATGCACATTTTCGGTGCTTTCCGCTTTTATTCCTGCAGCGGAATTTTCGAGAGTAGTGCGTGCAGAAAATGTGGTATTTGATGAAGACTGCCTGGATGTATCCAGAACGCGGGCTGCTAGTATATTGCACATAGGAAAGCGTACGACTTTCCGCGAAACCCGCACAATAAACACCAACCGAGCGATGTGCAAGGGAACAGATGTACTCACGTAGGGTCTGTCCAGAGTTGCGTCTCCGGCGTCCTAGTTGTGCTTGGTCGTTCAAGGTAAAGTGCACAGCGAGGTAGAATGGCTGCAGTTCGCTGCCTGTAAAGTGCGTAGCCAAGTTGTGAGAGCGAAACAGTTCACTTTTTGACTGCTGCGCCGTACCAAGGGCAAGGAACAAGAAGCAACACTGCAGTTCGCGTGTTAGGCCACACCTCGTTTTGCAATCGTAAAGTGGGTAGGAACAACTGGTACTCTTTCATAAAACGGAGCGAAAACGACAGGCATAGGAACAGATAGACGGAAGAAACACTGAGTCGACCAAACCATTTATTTCATATCACTTGGAATTGATATTGGCGCTAGAAACATAGCTATAACGCAACCCGGGCACAAAATAGAGGAGACGCACAATGCGTAAAAGACTCACACTGGGTCTCCCTAAAGCTGGGTTTTCGGCGTTCAGGTCCTCCTCAAGTCAAGTGTACAACTGCGTCACTAAGTAGCCAGTGCGGCTGCTACACACACCGTCGCCAATGTTAAATAGTTCTGTCGTTCTCTGTTGCACCCCGCACTGTTTGTCTGAGCACCACGCCCCATGTCTCTCTAGTTTCTATTTTGGCGCCACAAGTGGCAACCACGAGGAACAAGGCTGCAGAATGTGATGGCTTTTCTCTTTTTTTATCTATTACTGCCCGCCCCTTTTTGGTAGCAAAGTCACGAGCAGGTGTATGACGTGCACAAATACATGGTATATAACAGATAACAAACAACGAGAAAAGGAAGGAAATGGGCACACAGTCAAATTTCTGCGGAAGAAACCAGCCCACAAACAAAAATAAAAAAGCGCCGCAGTTACATGCAAGGCAGGAAGCATAAAAAAAAAGCGCTTCAAGAACGAAGCCAAGTACAGAAAACTTACTGGCGTCATCTTACTGCAGATAAAAATGCTTCCGGTAATGTATGATGGCGACATCGCAAGTAACCAATTCTAATAGGCTATCGTACTTGGAAAGAACATCTTGTACGCACTGGTTCTGCACTGATGGACAGCACTTGTTTTGTCATATTCGGTTATACTGAATATAAGCCTGAATTTTTTTGTATGATAATTGATGATGGTAAAAAACATTATCAAACGAAGCATTTTTCCACAGGATTCAAAGGTAGGCAAAGCCGAGCGGCTGAGAAGGTGATACCTGTACCTGTATTCAAGGCAAATGAATCACAGTGCTTTTTTTTATCCCCCCTTAACACTTCTAGAGTCCCCTTTTCCTATACGGATACCATTCCATGTCTACACGGCGTTGTGGACAAGTACCGTAGAGATAGCTAATACAATCTCATTAAACACTGCGAAACGGAGCGTCAAGGTGATAAAAAAAGATTATGGGGCTGATTAACGGAACTTAAATGGCCAATGCGGTAGAGGTGTTCTCTGGGTCCATCGCGCACGGATAGAAGTAGTATGAAGACGGCGACATCCAAAGCACAGAGGCACGTCAAGTGGAGATTGGCCCCAGAGATTGGCAGTTAAACACGCGGAATGTGCAGCTGCGACCAATTTTACTAGATTACTTTGGTTGCGGCGATGGTGTAGAGGTGTAATGCAGGGGCCACTGAAGTCGTTATATGAGTGGCATCGCCAGTTCGAAATCCATTCCCAGCCATGAAGTGTTCATTTTATCTGTTTATCACGTCCACGCCCCACCTGACACGCCCTCGCTAAGCTTGCCCTCTCAGATGGTGATGTCGATACTGCCGCAGCGTCCCAGCTCGTTCGGAGGTGACGGGTTTTGAAGTTTGGCTCTATCCTGTGATCGGTTTTTTGATGATACGGAACCCTAATGATGACACAACTCTCTCGACCAATTACTGAATTATCTGACAATGAACGCCAGTATTTTGCATCCACGTCAGCTTAAATAGTACCGCATAATTCAGAGAAGAAGTACCAAGCTGAACCAAAGCGTTTAGTACATGAAATGTGGGGTATGTACTGCTTACAAAAACAGAAAGCCCACCTGAACCCTTGGCTTATATGTTCGGCTGTTGATCCCATGGTCCAGGGATAAAATTGCGGCTGCAGCGCCCGCATTTAGTTCAAGCCAAAGTGCAACGACGCCAATTTACTGTGTGGTGCTGCCGCACGGTAAACATCCGTATGCAGCCAGAGTTATTCTGATACCTACACTAAGCCGCCCCTGTGAACCATCTGTTAACTCAGCCCCCTGTTGCACACGATAAAAAAGCACAACTATATCCAGAGTGCCCTGGCTAAGATGGACCAACATTTTTAAATTCAGACTGAAATGCAGCGAATCTTGTCAGCAATTATGTAGAGTACGCGCCATTCCATTTTTCATTTCGCCTACTTTAATAATTAGTCGAATAAAATTATTTAACTTCCCAAATATTACTTTAAACAACCAGTCATTACTAGAAAATTTGTCCAGCACCATCAGAATGGCCCAGCAAGGTTCTTGCGACTATGTGTCCTTACGTAACCTTTTTTTCCCGGGCAACAAAGAAAGCCTGCGAAATGTAATAAATACTACGTATTAGCATGCTCCCTGCGCCCCATTTAGCCGCCATATCAGCGCTCTCATACGCGGCTTGGTGAAGCGTGCGTGCTTTGAGCTTTTTGAGCTGCCTACGAAGCAGTTTCGCGCTGCACCTGGTTCCGAGATAAACGAAAGC
Source organism: Amblyomma mixtum (assembly GCF_055824585.1). Classification (NCBI taxonomy): domain Eukaryota; kingdom Metazoa; phylum Arthropoda; class Arachnida; order Ixodida; family Ixodidae; genus Amblyomma; species Amblyomma mixtum. The sequence continues at coordinate 181,282,831 of NC_143021.1, read as the reverse complement.
GGATGCAAACAGTAGAGGAAAGGCTGCGCGAAGCCAGTATCCTTGGTGATAAATGCTGACTGATGCTGGCAGAATTAATGCTGAAGGAAGGTGTCTATATGATGTGTTTTCAATAGAACGGCGTGACAGTAACGAGCAGTGATGTATAATAACGTGCAGGAACGTAATCGTTAAATGAGGCGTTTCTCACGAGGGAAAAGCAAGACAAAATGAGGCATACCTATGACTTAGCGTTTGCTGTACTTTCTCGGCGGTAGGGTACATTTAATTTCATAGTACGTGGCTTCGCATGAAAGTCTGTAACAGGCAAGGGTTCCAAAAGAGCCCTAAGCAGCGATATTCGCCTAAAGAGTGCGCACGAATCACCTGAATTTTTTAGCAATCAACACAGGTACCTGAGCAAGGACCAAGATTATGAAATGCAGACTGAAATGCAGTGAATGGTGTAAGGAATTGTGTAAAGTACACGCTAGTATATTTATACCATTACATCACAGGTAACTGAGCAACACCAGGTTGCTGATGAGACTACCAGGTGTCTCGCTGCAGTGTTTCGCAATTTCAGCCTCCAGGGCTTGTGGCGTAGTTTTCAGGATGCAGTAGACATTATCCTCCCCATAACCCTACAGAAGTCGAAAAGATTGATGTGCGGTAACATTGCTGGCCAGGCCACTGTTTCACTCGTCCCGATCGACTGGTTCTTGAAAGCTCCGTCAAGCCAAGCTCATGCAAGTCTGCTGCTTTCAGCCGGGCAGGCCCATAGTGCTTGAACTAAGGGGTGACTAGAACTGCAAGAGGGAGACCCAACGAAAATCTTCGGCTGAGGCTCACTGGTGGATAAGTGCCGCTGAGCAATGAGCATGCCTTCATGAATTACGAGTCCAATTTTTCTTCTGTCAAAGATCCCATAACAAACTTTTAATGACCACTGGAACCGGATTTTTATTGTTCCAAACAGTGTGCGTTCATACCGCTCCTGTATTACAAGTTGTGAACTAACAGTTGACTGGCACTTCTGGAAAAGCTATGGACATTATTCCAAAGCACCTCGTCAATAAACTCTAGCATTTCGTCAGTCGTCATCAAGAACCCGTTCGCGAAGGCGTGCCAACTTGATAGGTCTCTGCGTTCTAAGTTTTGGAACTGGTGGAGATGATACGAGGGCGTTCCTGCCTGCAAAAGAATTGTCGACTCTTAAGACTGTCCAACTCAGCAGCCACATCTAGTACGCTGGCATGAAGGCCTGCTGTGACGAAAGCCAAAATTTCTGCTTGCATCTCTCCAATGATGGTCCCCTTTAAGTTCCGCGTCTTACTAAAGCTGCCATTCTCTATCGGTGTCATGTTATTCCTTATTATAGTCCTTCCAGTTAATCCGGCATTCCGACTGGAATTATCCCGGCCTTCAATGCCGGGATTGAACCCACATCCTCGGATTATTTCTATCGTCTTTACCTATGTGAGGTGTGTAGCATGTTTACAGCCTTTCCTAATTAACGTTTTTTGATGACTACAGTTTATGTCTATTCGCATTCATTTTCGAAACTTGCTGTGTGTTGAGTGATTGCTCAAAGGTTGCTAATACTTGTGTGTTCCTTTATTAATTTTTTTTCTTGACCTGTAAAACACTTGTGCCACAAATATATCTGTATGTCTGCAAATTTATAAGGGGGCAGGACCTGCGTCAAGCCGTTGCCACGGCTTTTTGTCCTGTCTCCTCCTCTGAAAAAAAAATTACCGACGATTACGTTACTTCCTAATGCGAAATTTGAGCGCAGCAAATAAGCTGTTTCACCTTTTCGATAGGGAGTCAACCCCAGCTGCGGAGTTGGTTTCAGGGACAACGCCGCCGATGCCGACACAACAATATGATACCCTCGCTTCCGCAGCGCTAAGAACCAGGTCTAGCCGTGGGAAGGTAGTCACGTATTCGTCGACGTGCCGGGGCCTACGTGAAATAACCGGCGCGTCGGCAACTGAAGAGCACCCTATCCGCCACACAAGAACAGGGGGGGGGGGGAACTTTCCTCCTCTTTCTGCACGGCGGCGACGGTGTTCTATGCAGTCACGTTATCTTGACTCTCTAGCGGCGTCAGCGGCATCCAGCGGTATCAGTCAGTCGCTGCTAGCGCTGGGGGGATGAAAGGGGGGCGGAGCTGGTTACGAGGCCGACGACAACGCCGACGACGACGCGAAACCCAGGAACGGACGCCAATGAGCTGCGCTCTAAAAAGAAATGAAAGGAACTGAATTTTAAAGCGCCCTATTCACCGAACCATTTCTGAGGGCGGAAGGGATGCTAGTACCACTGCAGATGCGACGAGAAGGTATTTTGATGCTAAGAGAAATTGGGCATCGCAATGACAAAAGGCTGTCCCAAATAATTTTCCACCAAAATGGTGAGCAAATTAGGCCCATGGGCTGGCGGAATGATACACGGCTTCTTCTTAACGCTTTAAAAAACGTATTATTCAGTGCAATGTGAGGCTCGCTCAAAGAATTACGCTCAACTTGCTATTTAAACCGCAGATCTTGGGCGGTCGTCTACTGAACCAGAGTGCCCGGGTTTGAACCCAACTATGGCGGCTGCATTTCAATAGAGGCGGCGCCCGCTTGCTGTGTGGTGTCTGCACTTCAAAGAACCCAAGTGGACAAAATTATTCCTGAAATCTCTACGGCAGCGCATCTTTCTCCGTTTATTCTTTCACTCCTTCCTTTATCCCTTCCCTTACGGCTCGGTTCCGATGTCCATCGAGATATGGAAGACAGTTGTTGCGCCATTTCCTCGCCACAAAACCAAACATTTGGCTCCTGTTCCAGGGTTCCTCATCATAGTCGTCAGAGTCGGCGTTCGCTTAACACACCACCTGACAACCATGGCAGGTAGTAGCAGAGCGAAACGACAGCTGCCACGGCGAGAGAGGAGGAATAAACAACCGGAAGGTGGCTGCCGCGGGAAGATCCCGGAAGGTGGCTAGCAGCGTAACACGCCACCTTCCAGCTGTGGCAGGTTGCGTGTGAAGAAGTGCGCTGGAACTTCGCATTACCGACTATGATAGTCGTCTGTCAATTTTTGTGGTTTTATTCAGTTAGCTTCCTCGGGGAATCGCTTGTTTGCTTTCAGCTTTCTCCCCGCCGGGTATGCATAGTGTACTGAAGCAAGTTCGAGAACTGCGCTCCATATCCAACCAATCTCTAGTGGTCAGAAGATGTTCTTGCAACACATTCTTTAGACATGCACTGAAATATCTTTTCTTTATTTGAGTGTCGAAGCGCAAAGAGCAGCTTAAATAGAAGAACAGACATGACATGATGAACACAATGCACAAGTCGCGTGGAGAACTGCTGTGGCAATTTTATTCCAACGTACAGAATGTCAGCAGCCCGACTTTCTCATCCCCTCTGTAAGCAAGTATTTTGGAACGAGCTCTTCGTAGCGACACTGATTTCGGCCTGCGTTTCTAATGGATGTTTTAACCAAGTGACGCTCCATTAGAAAAGGGGCGCACACTAAACGGCCACGCAGGCTTTATCTCCAGTTTATCAATGCGAGAGCATTATACGACTCATCACGAACGAAATGCGGCGTGGGCGCAGACCAGCTGCGCTGCTCCCAAAAATACCAGATGATGTCACCTTAACAACAATCAAAACCAAAATTTCTTCCCAATTTGCTGGAAATTGAACCCAGGTCTTTCAGATTGCGAGGCGAGCATTAATCACAGGCCGTAAAATCACGTTGCTTCCTGGCGAACTAAGGTGAATGGAGAATGTGTGTTGGCTCACCACTGTACGCTAATGAGTAGGCGTGTCATTCCAAACGAAGAGAAAATAATAACAAGGTAGCTAAAATTAAAAAGGAATTAAGATACGAAATCGATGCTTCCGCATTAATAGCACATATGTAGACTTAACTGCCCTCCGCAGTTTTAGAGACATACCTCGTTTAGTATGCAAACTTTGACTTTCAGAAAAATATCGACGGAGTGATGCTGTGTCCAGTTCTAAAATGTCACTTTTTAGCAAGACAATGCAGTCGCGCGCAACGCTGAATAAAGAATAAAATCTACAAAGTATTGCGATTACCTCTCTGCATTAGTAACCAAGTCATTAAAAGTGGATGTCCGTCATATTTCAAGAAATATACGTCTTGCATGGCGGCTAATCGTGGACGCTTATGTTTTTTAGGCGCATGGGATTGTGCACCAGTGGCTGGAACATACTCCAGACATCGGCATGTCTATTTGAAGATTTCACTGCCAGTGACCGGACAGGTGCTCTCTGAGGCTCTTCTCATCTGAACACATGAATGAGCACACGGTACAGTGATAGCCCTCTTCTCTAGCATGCGTCAAAGTATGGCGGTTTAAATTCCCTTTCTGAGACGCTGCATAAGGGCACATGTCACACTTGAAGGGTCTTTCCCTTGTGTTCGTGCGCTTGTGCCGAGCTAAGTCTGAAGAGTCTCTAGTTGAAAAGGGGTAGATATCGCACTTGAACCGTTTTTCGCCAGTGTGTATACGCTTGTGTCGAGCGAGGTTGCCGAAGCTAGCAGCTGCAAAAGGGCACAAGACGCAAATGAAGGGTTTCTCGCCGGTATGCTTTCGCTTGTGCACAGCTAGACAACCAGAGCGAGCAGTTGTATAAGGGAACATGACGCAAATGAAGGGTTTCCCGCCGGTATGTCGTCGCTTGTGCACAGCGAGACTGCTAGAGTGAGCAGTTGTAAAAGGGCACACGTCGCACGTGAGCAGTTTTTTCGTAATGTGCGTGCGCTTGTGCCGAGCTAAAATTCTAGAGTCTAAAGTTGTAAAAGTGCACAGGTCGCACTTTAAGGGTTTCTCATCACAGTGCATACTATCGTTTGAACTGACTTTTTTTTGATTCCGCACCTGTAGGACACGTGTCGCGATTGAAGTTGCTTTCGCCAGTGTGCATAGCATCATGTGGAGTGAGACTTCTAGACTCTGCAGGTGTAAAATTGCCCATATCGCGATTGAAGGGGCTTTCGCCAGTGTGCGTACTGTCATGTGGAGTGACACGTCTAGACTGCGGAGGTGTAAAAAGATACGTGTCGCGGTCCCTGGGGCTTTCGCAAGTGTGTGTACGCTCGTGCCGAGTTAACGTTGCAGAGTCTTCAGTTGTAAAACAGCACATGAGACACTCATACAGGCGTCCTCCTGTGTGGCACCGCATCTCTCGCTTACCATCGCACTTCGCGAACACCGCAGGGTCCTCGGAGCATTTAAATTGCTCTCCTCCTGTCTCAGTGTGCATGTGTCTAGTAACATCAACAAAGTTCGCTGAAACGTAGCCGCAGGAGGGGCAGCTGAACACATCTCCTTTCAATACTGGTGATTGTCGCCCGAACGAATTCTGTTCCATGAGTGAATACAGGTGCTAGGGTTCTTTGCTGCTTGTGTTCACCGCCCTTCCATGCTGGTCATTGTCCGCCAATTAGCCCAGAACGCACTTCCGTCGTGGTAGTCAGGAAAGCACGCCGCTTCTGCAAATAAAATTGACAGAATTTGTGGCGTTAGGGAAAACCAGTTTGTTTTTTTTTTGTCGCGCTTACTCCGTCCGCATTATTTTCATGCGATGGTTTAAAAATGCCAGGTTTTTGGCTGCATGAAGAACAATTCTCGCTAAGATTCATGCTAAAATAACACACCGTTCGCGCACATTTTTAGGAAACGCACCACCTCAATGACATCTCCAGTATTAAGGAGAGAATTCATGGAGCCTTTCAAAATAGTACCTATAGTGTATCAACCGTCGTGTGCTGTTAAGGCAGCTCTGGTACCACACATAAAGTGGGCAACGCTGCCCATGACATTGTGCTGTATAAACCACTTTATGTGGTGGCGTTTTACTTTGACGTCTTTTGTAACGCTCTAGCCCTTAAAGCTTGAAGCGGTCAGCTGTCCAAGTTTTGTGCTGAACGTTGGGTTTGATACTGTATTTTATGTGCTTTGATGCGATGAACTTCAAGCTATTTTCCTCCTGCACGTCAGCCCTAACGCAAAAAAAAAAATTGGCTGTGGCTTAGCTAAGATTAAGCCCGGATATCTCGAAGCGAAAAGCGAAAAGGGCACATCTTGCAGTTGAACGTTTTTTCCTCAGTGTGCGTACGTTTGCCTCGAGTTAAGGGTGAAGAGTGTGCAGCTGTAAGAATTTCTATATCGCACTCTGAAGGTTTCTCGTTGGGGAGCGTACTGTCATGTATTGTCCCACTTCTAGACCCTGCAGGTTTAGGACACGTGTCGCGATTGATGGGGCTTTCACCAGTGTGCGTATGCTTGTGCCGAGTTAATGTTATAGAGTCTTCAGTTGTGAAAGGGCACATGGGACACTCATACGGTCGTCCTCCTCTGTGGCACGGCACATTTCTACTACCATCACACTTCGCTAACTCCGCTAGGTCCTCGGAGCATCTAATTGGCTCTCCTGTCTCACGGTGCTTGTGTCTCGTAACCTCGGCAATGTTCGCTGAAACGTTGGCGCAGGAAGGTCAGCTGAACAAATCTGCTTTCAATGCAGGTGACTGCCGCTGAACTGAATTCTGTTCTATGAACGAAGACGACGCTAGGGGTCTCCCCTGATTGTGTTCTCCACTCTTTGACGATGGTCGTTGTGCGCCAATGAGCCCAGAACACACCTTCTCTCGTGGCAGTCAGGAAAGCACACCGCTTCTGCAAATAAAGTTAACAGAATGCGTCGCGTTAGGGAAAATCAGTTTTTATATTTCGACTTACTCAGTCTACAGTGTTTTCTTGCAGTATTTTAAGCATGCCATATTGTTGGCTGAAACGAAGAATAATTCTCGCAAATATTGATGCTAAACTAGCACTCAGGACACAGACATTTTAAGGAAATGCAGCACGTTAATGACATCTCAAGCATTCGAGAGTTGTCTCAAGCAAGATTTCAAATTAGCGCGCGTAGTGTATCTACTGCCGTATGCTCATGTAAAGCCTATGTTGAATCGCGTTAAGGCAGCTGTTATGTCACACTTTATCATAGACTTTATTTCGTGCGCTCGTTTTCTTTGTGGCAAGGGAAAAGGCGGTAGTGGTTCAGGGACATCAATTTGGCGCAGAAGCTTAATCTTAAGATATTTCGGGTGTTGCATAGAAGCCGGAGTTATGAATAGGCTTCAAATACGCTTTTAACCCACGAAAAAATTACCGCCTCTCATTACCTGCACAATGTATATAACATTCAGCATGTGAATTCCTGCCGTTCCGAGAAAAGTGCTCTGGCCACAGTTTGATTGAAAAACGTTGGCGAGCTCCAGTGGATCACCTCTGCGGCCCATCCTGGGGTTCGTTTCACTTCACGGAGAAATTCCACTGGGGCGCCGGAGGTTTCCCTTCCGACATCACCTCGCGTACGGCACGCCTGGTTTGAATGGAGCGGCTGTTTTGTAGGTTAGCTCTGCGTAGTGATGTGATAACAACGGGGACACAGCGCCAACAGCATTGGCGGAGGAGGTGTGAAAAGTTGTCTCCTTCTGTGCAGCTTGATCTAGCTTATTTCGTTTTTGTGACAACTACTCAAATGTCGATAGCTTATCAACCATGGCCATTTTGATACCTTGAGTCCATCAGAAAGAAATGTAGAGGCGGAAAAGCGACGGCCCAACACCGAGATGTAATCATGTCTCTATATAATTTCACCATTACAACTACAAAGGCCGGAATACCTTAGTAAGCCTGTTATCATCGCGTTTGCTGTTTTTCGCCTCTCCTTTCCTTCTTCGCATACAGAACCGGATGGTTACGCCTCGTGCAATTTAATATTTTTTCTACGTCAGGAGAAAAATGGTTACAGCACAATCATTACAGCCCGACTAGAAAGCAAATAAATCTCATATTTATTTTGTATGCCCTCAGTGACCTTCTGTCACTGAGCCCTTCACTACGGCGTCCATCATAGCGTGAGTCGCATTGGGACGTTAAACCCCAATCAACGAATCAACCTCTCACCCTCCTTCCTTTCAGCATTCTCGAAGCTTTGCTGGGCAGGGGTGCCGATGGAGATGTAAATAGAAAAATCACAGGGACACCCAACTACATCACGGGTCGCGCACGAATGCGATCGCATTCGAATCTGTATGTGCATTTGCTGTTCGGTTTGGTGATATAAGTTGCCCGAAGCCAGCCAGGTAACTTGATAACCGAGGACACAATTTTTCCCCCTATGATGCAGCTAACACTCTCAGATTAGAGAGCGTTCGGATGTGCGGTCTCAGTACAGGCAAAGAATTCCCGGTGATCTATATTGTTAATGCGAGAGCATTATATGGCTCTGTTGCGTAAGCAATAAGTGTCCGAAAATTTGTCTGCACGATTACGTCGCTCTCAAGATAAATGTGTGAAAGTTGAAAGTATGATCGTTACAGATAGTGCATGATAAAATGTTGCTTTGGGAAAAATTTGGTGTATGAGGTGTAATTAGGTGATCAATTAAACGCGAAAAAATACACTTAGACATCAAAATAACTATGGACGTCGATATGGTACATAGACGTCAGAACAACCACGAACGTCATAAAGCCTGTGGACTTTCCCTTTCGAATTGCTCAAGTGCGGGTCGCCGCAGTGATCCAGAACTTTTTCGTAGCCCTCCACTACTGCACCCCTTGCTGTCTTTTTACTTTCGTTGTCTTCTCCATCCTTTCACGGCTCTGTTCGTGTGCCTGCCGAGAAGCGTCCGCCGCTACCTTTGCCACCAGTCTAGACTGGCAGCTAATGGGGTCCTTATACAGCTATGGCTGAAAATTTACAAACTCTACTCCAAACTTTTCCATGACAAACGTTTCCATGGCGCGAAAAGTCCTCCTGAGGGACCTGCTGGTTGTTCCTGAGCCGTAACGACTGCATCAGTCGTCCCACCCCTTATAAGCCAGCTGCTATTCATAACGGCGGTCCTGTGCCGTAACTCGGTCTACAAATACCAGGGGCGTTTTGTTTGGGCGCACGAGTACCGCAACTTCTTCCTGCTGAGTCACTGCACCACTTGCTCAAGTCAAATGGCGTTTGGGGAATGTTGGCCCTAATAGAGACTGCAGCCTTTCCTGGCGTGTCAGTCTCTTCTCTTGCTCTTTTATCAGGGGTGGAAGGGCACTGGTACCCTTATATCTTGTGACTGGACACAACCGGCTATGTTCCTGTGTCAAGAACGCTATGCTTGAATGCAATGTCCCTCCGGCCGCCTTGCCCGTTGGAGCCTGCGTCTTCAAGAATTCGACATAACTGTAGTCTACAAATCTGGCCGCAAGCATTCCGACGCAGACTGCTTGTCGCGAGCCCCCGTCGACGCAGCCAGCGAAGAAGAAGACGACGACGCTTTCTTAGGACCGGTAAGCGCCAGCAGTTTCGTGGAGCAGCAGCGCTCGGATCCTGAATTGCAAAGCCTAGTTGATTACCTGAAAGGCAAGACCGCACCGCCTCCCCGAGGGTTCAAGCGCCAACTGTCGTGCTTCGTCGTTCACAATAATGTCCTCCTGAAGAAGAACTTCGCGTCGAACAGGACAGTACATCTTCTTGTCGTGCCCAAGAATCTTAGGCAAGAAATTATGCAGGCATGTCATGACGAGCCGACTGCGGGGCATCTCGGGATTGCTCGCACGTTGCACCGCATCCAGGAGAAGTACTATTGGCCGCGGCTAGCTACCGACGTTTCCCATCATGTGAAAACGTGCCGTGAGTGTCAGCGACGCAAAACGCCTCCGATTAGACCAGCCGGACTTCTGAACCCCATACCACCTCCAACTAAGCCCTTTCAGCTAATAGGAATGGACCTCCTCGGCCCCTTTCCGACTTCATCATCAGGTAACAAATGGATCATCGTGGCCACCGACTACATGACCCGATACGCCGAAGCAAAAGCGTTGCCTAATGGTACCGCAACGGAAGTCGCAAAATTTTTTTGTCGAACAAATTCTCCTGCGACACGGCGCCCCTGAAGTGCTCATCACAGACAGAGGGACGGCATTTACAGCGGAGCTGACGCAAGCCATTTTAAACTACAGCCAGACAAGCCATCGGAGGACAACTGCCTATCATCCACAAACCAACGGACTCACAGAGCGTCTGAACAAGACCATCGCAGACATGCTCTCCATGTACATCGACGCCGAACACAAGACGTGGGACTGCATTCTGCCCTACGTGATCTTCGCGTACAATACTGCCGTCCAGGAGACAACCAGGTTTACTCCATTCCAGCTGGTATACGGCAGGAAGCCCACGACAACACTCGACGCAATGCTCCCGCACGTTTCCGACGAAGACAACCTCGACGTCGCTGTCTACCTTCATCGCGCCGAGGAAGCCCAAAGACTTGCGCGGCTTCGCATTCAAGACCAGCAGCACACCGACGCCCGACGCTACAATCTGCGCCGACGAGACACGCATTACAAGCCAGGTGATCGGGTTTGGATATGGACGCCAGTTCGCCGCCGTGGATTGAGCGAAAAGTTGCTGCGACGCTACTTTGGCCCGTACAGGGTTCTCCGCCGCATCGGTGACCTCGACTATGAAGTCATCCCCGACGGCATGACAGCATCTCAGCGACGCCACCCACGCCCGGAAGTCGTACATGTCGTACGCCTGAAGCCATATTATGAACGCTAAAGGACTCGAAGTTTTATTTTCATTTTAAAGCATCGAGACGATGCTTCTTTGGAAGGGGGGTAATGCCACGTATCATTGTAGTGTTTGTTCGTTCACGCTCAAGGCTGCAGGAAAGGGCTGTTATCATTTTTGTTCGTGACGCGAGAAGCGACCAGTCTAATCTCGATTGATCGCAGCCATGAAAGGCTGCATCTAGGTTTTTCCAGATTACTGTAGATGATCTTGTCCTGCTATCTGGAAGTTTCCTTGCCGGCTTTAAATTGAGCGATGCCGCGAGCGGAGGACATTCATAGTTCGACGATTGACGAGCACGTTTGTTGCTTACGCCGCCGCCGAGTGATTCAGTTCTTTTGAGGGCGCAAGTCAGCCCAAATAAAGAGCTTCGTTTCCAAGTCTTGCTGGTGTATTCCTGACCGCTGGACTGCCGTCACTACAACGTGACAATATCTTCTTCTCCAGTCGCATCATCCAACAGCTCTTGCGACAGTGCAGCAAATCTGTTCTTACAACCACTAACAGTGCACTTTGATTCCGTCGCCCTGCGCCTTCTAACTCGAGCTTTCGTTTATCTGTCGGACACTTAAAATAAGCGATTTCATCGGGATCATGTTTGCATAAGCCGCATTCGAATTTCGCCGCTCCGGATTCTGCCACGTAGTCTGGTTTAACTCCATATGGACAGAATTCTTGTTGATGTCCTTCTCTGTAGCACCTGTAGCTGTGCACCGGTGTAGGTTTCTACGTTCTCTTGGAATTCTGTGTTTTTATTGTATTTTCACGCGTGGTCAAAAAAATGCGTGCGCACGTGAAGCGCTCGCACGTGACAAAGAAGAAGCATCCTTCCTGCAGCGTCGATCATGGACCTCGACCCTCCGGCCAAGGATGGCACGAAGACGCCAAAGTCCTCCAGAATCTCCAAGAAGGCGACAAAGAAAGCCCCCCAACACGCGAAAGACACAGAACAGGAGAAGGACTCATCCAGAGCCTCGCGTAAGAAGAGAAAAAGAGGCGCCGAGAGATCACCCGATCATCGCAGCGACACAAGAACCCACCAAGTCGCCGATGATGGTAAGCAGGCTTGTGACCAGGCAGGCAAGCATGAAGCGCTCGCCGAGACATCGGCGATTAGAGCTGCAGGCGTTTCTGGTACCACCAGAAATGATGAGCTGCCAACGTCGTCCCAGCTCCCGACTACTGAGCGCGGTGACGTCACCGCGAGCCGATTACAACCGCTCGGCCCCACGGAAACAGAGCGCACCATAGTGCCAGCTTCGAGCGAGGGACAAGCGATGCTCCCAACAGCAAGCGACGAGTCAGCTGCTGCTGCCACAGGCGGCGTTCCTGGTGACCTCGCCACCGTTCCAGCTGAGCAAGTCCAGAGCACTGACGCAGAACCGCAGCACACGACGCGCACCATACGCAAGGCGTCTGCAGACCAAGCCGGCGTCGAGGCTGTGGAAGCGACCAAGCCGAGCTGCCCTGCAGACCAGCCGAACGCGAGGTCTCAGAGCGCGCGGCCGCAGCCCACCGTGGAGCGCCCTCAAGATGGGAAGAAGCCTTCGGGGTTTCGGATTACGGTAACCAACGCACTGCGAAAAACGAAGGATAGGTTTTAACGAATTTCCATGAGTGATGACGTCTCTAGCGCTGTACTACTTTCATCACGGACCCCATTGGGCCCACCTAAAAGCACCGCAGGGAGTCTACTGCATTTCAAGTAGGAGATATTTTGCATTGTCGCAAGTTCGTGGGGAATTAAATATGTTCATGAGCTCATAGAATTTTTCAGTGAAAATTTCCATTTTAACCCTTCATCAAGGAGGCTCACAGGAAACCATAGTATTAAAATGAGTCAATTTAAACTTGCGCCAATAATATCCTTTTGAATCAGAGTGCGTATGTCCCACCATTGCTCCTGCTTTTCTAGTTCTGTTGTTTCCCACTCGCTGCTGCTTGCTGCCTGCTGATTGTGGCCTGAAGCTGCGTATTATCAAAATTTGGCTGGTCTTGTCCTGCAGTGCTGCATTGCCGTTTTGTGGCACGTTTTAATATTTTTGTGGAGGATGTAACTGAGAGTTGTTGCTAAGGAAAGGATAGAAACTATGTGTACTTGAAGGCACACTGCACACAGGAAAACAACAAACGCTGCTGAAAAGTTTCGTTCCCAGATGGGTAGTAACAGGCTGTAATGTCTACTGGTCATGGCAGCTACCGGGAATTTTGCACGTTTTTGACCACTACGGCTACAATCGGCGAGCTTTATATTGACAATAACTGATGCAGGCAGATCAGTTAATAATGCAATGCGGACAAACAGTGCGTATATCGTAAGATTTAAACGCACACCATAGGCAAAAAAGCACAAGGGACGCGCGTTCTCTGGAAAAAATTTGCTCCAGGTTTTCGCCGCTACCCAGTCGCCCGGTATTAAGGCGAAAGCCTTTAATGCCTCATACGGTCGTTAGCAGCCGTGTCGGCAGCCGTGTCGGCAGCCTTGTCGGCAGATGTGTCCGCGTTTTGAAGGGTGTTACCGAGATATGCGAGACAGTTATTGAGAAATTTCCTTTCCGCAAATACAATTTTTAGTTTCTTCATTACCGCCCGTCTTTCTTCTCTCACTCCCACTTCCTCCCTTCCTGTACGGTGCGGTTCGGGTGACCACCGAGATGACAGAGAATTTCCTTTCCTCAAAAAGCGTTGCGTTCAAAGGGCAAGGCATCGCACCGAACGTGTGGTGGCGTTCCTCCCTTCCTTTACGATGCCGTTCGAGTGTCCACCGATATGACAGAGAATTACTGCTCCATTTCCTTGCCTCAAAAAATCTCTGCCTCTCCCGTAAACGAGAGTAGAGTAAGCATGAAATGTTTACGGGCCTAATGTCATCTCGGTGGACACCCGAACCGCACCGTACAGGAAGGGAGGAACGCCACCACCCGTTCAGCGCGATGCCTTGCCATTTGAACGCAAGGTTTTTTGAGGAAAGGAAATGGCGCAGTAATTCTCTGCCATCTCGGTGGACACCCGAACCGCACCGTAAAGGAAGGGAGGAACGCCACCACCCGTTCGGCGCGATGCCTTGCCCTTTGAACGCAGCGCTTCTCCCCCGGGCCCCTGTGCGCCTGCGCGGCTTTGCTTCGATGCGCGAAGCCCCTGAGAGATCACTTATGAGAACGAAGTGTAACGTTGCACTTATGTGCTTTCTGCACGCGTTATTCTTAAATCGGAAATTATAATTCCGTGCATTATCAAACCCCCAGCTCCACTGATATCTTGATAAACGTTGAGAAGGCACTGGCAGCAGTTATTTTTTGCCTCGTTTGGAGACCAACCGGCGCTTGCATGCCGGTCGCGTAGGAGGGCTTAGATAGTCTCGTTAAATCTCGTTAAGTCTCGTACGGTGCCCGGATGTTCTCGTTTCAGAGCCCGGATGACTGGAATTCAGTGCCCGTATGACTGGATTTCAGTGCCCGGATGACTGGATTTCAGTGCCCGGATGACTGGAATTCAGTGCCCGGATGAGTGGATTTCAGTGCCCGGATGATGGCTCTCGGTCTCGGCGTGACGTCACCACACTGCCGACAACGGGGGCTAAAAGCATTCCATGCTTAAAAATCTCTGCCTCTCCCGTAAACGAGAGTAGAGTAAGCATGAAATGTTCACGGGCCTAATGTCATCTCGGTGGACACCCGAACCGCACCGTACAGGAAGGGAGGAACGCCACCACCCGTTCAGCGCAATGCCTTGCCATTTGAACGCAAGGTTTTTTGAGGAAAGGAAATGGCGCAGTAATTCTCTGCCATCTCGGTGGACACCCGAACCGCACCGTAGAGGAAGGGAGGAACGCCACCACCCGTTCGGCGCGATGCGTTGCCCTTTGAACGCAGCGCTTGTCCCCCGGATCACGTATGACAACGAAGTGTAACGTGGCATTTATGTGCTTTTTTCACGCGTTATTAGAAATCGGAAATTATAATTCCGTGCATTATCAAACCCACAGCTCCACTGATATCTTGATAAACATTGAGAAGGCACTGGCAGCAGTTATTTTTTGTCTCATTTGGAGACCAACCGGCGCTTGCATGCCGGTCGCGTAGGAGGGCTTAGAGAGTCTCGTTAAATCTCGTTAATTCTCGTACGGTGCCCGGATGTTCTCGTTTCAGAGCCCGGATGACTGGAATTCAGTGCCCGGATGAGTGGATTTCAGTGCCCGGATGAGTGGATTTCAGTGCCGGGATGAGTGGATTTCAGTGCCCGGATGAGTGGATTTCAGTGCCCGGATGACTGGAATTCAGTGCCCGGATGACTGGAATTCAGTGCCCGGATGAGTGGATTTCAGTGCCCGGATGAGTGGATTTCAGTGCCCGGATGATGGCTCTCGGTCTCGACGTGACGTCACCACACTGCCGACAACGGGAGCTAAAAGCATTTCATGCTTAAAAAGCATTGCGTTCAAATGGCAAGGCATCGAGCCGAACGGGTGGTGGTGTTCCTCCCTTCCTGTACGGTGCGGTTAGGGTGTCCACCGAGATGACAGAGAATTACAGCGTAATTTCCTTTTCTCAAAAAGCGTCGCGTTAAAAGGGCAAGGCAACGCGCCGAACGGGTGGTGGCGTTCCGTGGACTGCCTGGCAGCGCTACAACACGCTGTCGCGTTCCACTACTAAAGGCGAGCTTAAGCGTCATTAATTAGCAGTTAATTAGTATTAAGGCGAAAGCCTTTAATGCCTCATAATGTCGTTAGCAGACGCGTCGGCAGCCGTGTCGACAGACACGTCGGCAGAAGTGTCGACAGACGCGTCGGCAAATTCGTCCGCCTTTCGGCGTCACTGCTTAAAAGGCTCAAGGATCCAGCATGAATAAAGGCGCATCTAGTGAATGCATGGGCTTCATAAATAAAGTAAAAGTAGTAGTCAAGAAAAGGGGAAAAAAAGAAGAAACAAAAAACAAAATAAAAATAAGATGTGGAATTAAAGATAAAAACAATAAAATTAAGAAAAGAGCAAAAAATTAAATAAAAACTAAATATGAAAAATAAAAAGTAAATAAAAACAAACAGTGGCCAGGAAACGCTTTCGCCTTGCAGCACTTTAGAGAGACAAAGTGCCCCCTGATTTTTTTTAGTCATTAACCTGTAATTAGTCGCTAATTAGTAATTGGTCATTACTTCGTCATCAATTATGTGTGAAGTCATCCAGTGGTGACGTCACCAGTGTCATATAGGCAAAGTGGCGCGGAAAACGCTTTCGCCCCTACGCACTTTAGATAGACAAAGTGCCCCTGAATTTTTTTGTTTCTGCAGGCTACAGTATGAACGGTCCATCATACCATGAGACATTTTAGGCGAGTGGATTACTAGACAGCTCCGAATAAACTATTTGCCTGATATTCACGTTCCATAAAAGTTTTTGTGGAAATAAAAGGGGATAGTGGGGCAGAACGAGGCACGGAGCAAAACGCAACAGCTTGTTACTTACCACCCCGTCGGATTTAAATGAGCTAACATGCTACCTTGGTATTTATGCGTTATGACCCGCCGCATGAGCATCATAGAAAGGTGCTGAAAAGGCGCAGCATTTTGTCCTTTAGACTTGTCAGAACTGTGCAGCTAAATCAACCTGGTGTCCAAGGTTAGTGCAGGTTAGGAATTACCGTTGTTTATTGGTGTCATGTTATGCAAAGTTATAGAATTTTCGCGCCCGTGGTGACTGGGATAAAATCATTTTAGGAGCATGCTAGATGCTGAGCAAAACGCGATATTCTATCATGGTTCGGTTGGACTAAAGTAAATGTAATGGCTTTGTTGCTTTCTCTAAAAGCTGTGCGCGTGTTTTTCCGCTCTCTAGGAAAGTCTTAACGTACAAAAGAAAAAAAGTTAGGCAGTGGCTTAGCTCTGCTTAAGCCTGGATACGCAAGCGAAAAGCTGTAGTTAGGCTTGGTTTGACGTCATGGCTGTCGCAGTTCGCGCACAATGCACTGGGAGCACCACGATAACAGTGGGGGCGTTCGGCCGTTCACACACTGCCTGTGCGGAGGCGGAGGAGGAGACGGGAATCGGCGCGGTTAAAATTCAGGGGGCACTTTGGCTCTCTAAAGTGCTGCAAGGCGAAAGCGCTTCCTGGCGCAGTTTTTTTCGTATTTTTGTCATTTTTTGTTTTGTTTCTTTTTATTTTTTATTTTTCTTTTTTCTTTTTATTTTCATTTTCATTTCTTTCCTTATTTTTCTTTTGCATATTTTGTTTTTCAATTTATTTTGATATTTGTTTCATTTCTTATTGTTATTGTTTTTAATCTTCCTTTGCTCACTTTTATTTTTTACTTCTATTTTATTTTTTATTCATTTTATTTTATTTATGAAACCCATGTATTCACTACAAGCGCCTTTATTCATGCTCAAAACTTGAGCATTCGTTGCGGAGTAGTAGCGTCTCCGCTTCAAATGCCGAACGCCCTAGTTCGATTCCCATACACGACGCAGTTTCTTTCCAAGTGAAACCCATGCATTCACTAGATGCGGCTTTATTCACGCTCAAACATTGAACCTTCGTGACGGAGTGGTAGCGCCTCCGCTTCAAAGGCCGAAGGCCCTGGTTCGATTCCCATACACGACGCAGATTCTTTCCAAGTGAAACCCATGCATTCACTAGATGCGGCTTTATTCACGCTCAAACATTGAACCTTAGTGACGGAGTGGTAGCGCCTCCGCTTCAAAGGCCGAACGCCCTGGTTCGATTCCCATACACGACGCAGTTTCTTTCCAAGTGAAACCCATGCATTCACTAGATGCGGCTTTATTCACGCTCAAACATTGAACCTTAGTGACGGAGTGGTAGCGCCTCCGCTTCAAAGGCCGAACGCCCTGGTTCGATTCCCATACACGACGCAGTTTCTTTCCAAGTGAAACCCATGCATTCACTAGATGCGGCTTTATTCACGCTCAAACATTGAACCTTCGTGACGGAGTGGTAGCGCCTCCGCTTCAAATGCCGAACGCCCTGGTTCGATTCCCATACACGACGAAGTTTCTTTCCAAGTGAAACCCATGCATTCACTAGATTCGGCTTTATTCACGCTCAAACATTGAACCTTCGTGACGGAGTGGTAGCGCCTCCGCTTCAAAGGCCGAAGGCCCTGGTTCGATTCCCATACACGACGCAGTCTCTTTCCAAGTGAAACCCATGCATTCACTAGATGCGGCTTTATTCACGCTCAAACATTGAACCTCCGTGACGGAGTGGTAGCGCCTCCGCTTCAAATGCCGAACGCCCTGGTTCGATTCCCATACATGACGCAGTTTCTTTCCAAGTGAAACCCATGCATTCACTAGATGCGGCTTTATTCACGCTCGAACATTGAACCTTCGTGACGGAGTGGTAGCGCCTCCGCTTCAAATGCCGAACGCCCTGGTTCGATTCCCATACACGACGCAGTTTCTTTCCAAGTGAAACCCATGCATTCACTAGATGCGGCTTTATTCACGCTCAAACATTGAACCTTCGTGACGGAGTGGTAGCGCCTCCGCTTCAAATGCCGAACGCCCTGGTTCGATTCCCATACACGACGCAGTTTCTTTCCAAGTGAAACCCATGCATTCACTAGATGCGGCTTTATTCACGCGCAAACATTGAACCTTCGTGACGGAGTGGTAGCGCCTCCGCTTCAAAGGCCGAAGGCCCTGGTTCGATTCCCATACACGACGCAGTTTCTTTCCAAGTGAAACCCATGCATTCAGAAGATGCGGCTTTATTCACGCTCAAAGATTGAGCCTTAGTGACGGAGTGGTAGCGCCTCCGCTTCAAAGGCCGAACGCCCTGGTTCGATTCCCATACACGACGCAGTTTCTTTCCAAGTGAAACCCATGCATTCACTAGATGCGGCTTTATTCACGCTCAAACATTGAACCTTAGTGACGGAGTGGTAGCGCCTCCGCTTCAAAGGCCGAAGGCCCTGGTTCGATTCCCATACACGACGCAGTTTCTTTCCAAGTGAAACCCATGCATTCACTAGATGCGGCTTTATTCACGCTCAAACATTGAACCTTCGTGACGGAGTGGTAGCGCCTCCGCTTCAAATGCCGAATGCCCTGGTTCGATTCCCATACACGACGCAGTTTCTTTCCAAGTGAAACCCATGCATTCACTAGATGCGGCTTTATTCACGCTCAAACATTGAACCTTCGTGACGGAGTGGTAGCGCCTCCGCTTCTAATGCCGAACGCCCTGGTTCGATTCCCATACACGACGCAGTTTCTTTCCAAGTGAAACCCATGCATTCACTAGATGCGGCTTTATTCACGCTCAAACATTGAACCTTCGTGACCGAGTTGTAGCGCCTCCGCTTCAAATGCCGAACGCCCTTGTTCGATTCCCGTACACGACGCAGTTTCTTTCCAAGTGAAACCCATGCATTCACTAGATGCGGCTTTATTCACGCTCAAACATTGAACCTTCGTGACGGAGTGGTAGCGCCTCCGCTTCAAAGGCCGAAGGCCCTGGTTCGATTCCCATACACGACGCAGTTTCTTTCCAAGTGAAACCCATGCATTCACTAGATGCAGCTTTATTCACGCTCAAACATTGAACCTTAGTGACGGAGTGGTAGCGCCTCCGCTTCAAAGGCCGAAGGCCCTGGTTCGATTCCCAGCGTCTGCGCAGTTTCTTTTATTGCGAAAGCAATACTACTCGCACTTTCAAGCCTTCGCGTGATCCGGCCGCAGTTACCTTTGACCTTTAGCGGAGTGAATATGGGCGACCAATTCGCTGCTTCAGATAGCCCGGCTGCAGTTACGCCGTGCCGCGCACCTGTGGCGCTACTGCCGCTGTGACCTCATACCAGCTGTAGATTATGTTTTCTTTCTCTCAGTCGCAACAACATCAAAAACAAAATATAAAAAAAATTACCGCAGACGCTTTGAGTCGCCGCGCAGCGGCGGCCGGTAGCCACGCGTGACCTGTAGACGCGGCGCACGGCGTTCCTTCAGTTGGAGGCGCTGCGCTTTTGCTTTCGCAACCTATCAGGCTTAACCAAAGCTGAACCCCCGTCAATTTCTTTTTAAGTAGTGACGAGTAGGCGGCGACTGCTGCGGCCACCTGCGCCGGGTGTGACATCACTCCTTTCGCGCATGAGCAGAAGTGGCAAATCTGGGCTCCGGCTCACGCGAAGAGCGGTGTTGACTATCCTAGTAAAGCTTTCCGCTTGAAAACAATGAATGCCGACTAGCGCACCGAAAACGTCAAGAAACCTGTGCGGAGAGGCAAGCTCGGAGATATCGGGGCTCTACCCTGCGCGGTAAATTTTGGGTGGGGATGTTCAACAAGTGCCAAGCAGGGGTGTGAATCTTGCCTCTGGCAATGCTGGACAGACTCGTTTAAGATGTATTTAGCATCCCAATGTGCGAGGGCTAAGGCGATGGAGGCCTCCTCTGTCACCTCAGGAGAGCCCGATGGAAGACTGTGACTTAGGGAGGGGGTTAGGGTTGGACTGTAGCCACCTGTTACAGCGTCATGCGTTGTGCCTGCGGCGTCTGGTGTCCTGAGCTTGTCCGTAATACTTGTAAAGGTTATTAGGAAGGGGTTGAACACCGAGAAGTGTATGGATGTAGTAAATTTAAATAGGGTTCGTTGTGCTTTTCAGGGGGCCTCAGGCCTCTCCAAAAGTGGTGATTCGGCGGTGATGAAGAAGGAGACTGCTGATGATAAAGATCATGAAACAAAGAATTATATTTACAGAATTTACAAGGGTAAAGAAACTGAAAGTTAAAGAATCTAAGTCACGCAGACAAATCAACAACTGCAAGTTAAATAAAAAACAACCTCCAACAAAGAAATAACTTACAGTAAATTACTTATCGACTAAATGCATTAGTTAAAACCTAGGTGCTGTGAAAGATGCGGCCAAGAACAGAGGTTCCACCTAGACTGATGTCCAAAGCTTTCGCGCCCCATTTTAAGGGTTCCAGGAATAAGGAAGCTAGGGCGACAGTCTATCTCTCGAGTAGGCTCTAAAAGATTGCCTATAGCAGTTAATGGAGCCAAATTCCTATGCTTTCGTTGCAGGGAAGAATAGTATGGTGATTTTACTCAGTCGGTCTTGTGCACTGTTATATTTTACGTCATAGAGTGGGGCAAAATGCGACATTTTAATGTTTTAAGTTTAATTACATCTGACTGTGTTCCTATTAAGCAGTACCCTTCATCTTTGGTGAACGTGATGCCGGGGTGCTAGGGAATGAGTCGGAAATATGTTTTTTCACGTCTGAGAAAAAATAGGCGACCGTTTCCATATTTATGCCCCGTTTTGCCCCACTCCTCCCAAGTAGTCAGTCGCCTGAAGCATTATAACCAAAAAAATCCTTTGTTTGCTACACTCCTGAATCATTCGCAATGTCCACGTGACTCAGCAAAAGGCCCCGGCCAAAACAAGATGTGCCCTTGCTTTAAGCAGTGTGTTGAGCCGAGAATCTTAATAGAACACCAATGAAAAATGGTTGCAATGATGGGCAATAAAAATTCAAATCCAGGCGTATTTACTTTTACGAATCATGAATTGGTTACCGCATCCTCAATTAAGTCTTTATGAAACCTCAGTCATATCGGGTTCGATCCTGGCCGCGGCGTCAAATTTGATTTGAGGCAAAATTCTAGTGCCCCGTGTACTGTGCGATGCCAGTGCACGTTAAAGAATGCCAGGTGGTCGAAATTTCCGCAGCCCTTCACTACGGCGTCCCTCATAACCTTCGTCGCTTTAGGGTGTTAAACCCCCGTAAACCATAAAATGCATTCTATATGACTCAGGTTTAAGAAAGTCTTCATTGAGGATGCGGTAAAGGATTCATGATTGTTAGAAATGAGTAGGCCTGGATTTAAGCTTTTATTGCTCATCATTGCAACCTTTTTTCATTTGTGTTATATTAAAATTTTCGGCTCTGTAAACTGCTTAGGCAAGGGCACATTTCGTTTTGGCCGGGACCTTTTGCTTGGTCAGATGGACATGAAAAGCAGGAGTGTAGCAGACAAAGGATTACTTTATACACATTCATGTGCTTTCTGATATATCGCACATACAAAACTCGAGCCCGAAGTAGCGGCGACCTAGTTCATTTTTCTGTGGTGCACCCTGTCAGATCCCTGAGGTCCCCAAGAGGCGCGTCTGCATCAAATGTTGCGCCGCGACATCCTGCCTATTACTAGCCGTCTTCGCCACTGTGCTTCTGGCATTTCGAGGCCCCTCCCATGGACGCCAATACAAGACCTGCGACACGCTGGCATGCGCCGCCTACTCGAAGCGGCTGCAAGAGTCCATAAACGTCTCTGTGAACCCTTGCGACAGCTTCACACATTATGTATGCGATGGCTGGAACAGTCGCTACGAAGCCAGCGTCAACGACCTTGCGCTCCTGTCCGCTCTCACTCGAATGTACCACATTGTTCGAGATATGAACGTACCCAAGAGCGGTCAAAATATGATGCAACGCGCCGCAGCGTTCTACCTCAGTTGCGAATGCGTTGGAAGAGGCCGCTGCAACGAACTACTACACGTCGCGCTGGCGCTGGAGGGAGCGAACATCGTGTGGCCTCTCAAGGCGCACCGTCCAGATTTCCTACACTCCCTGCTGCACGTGTCCATGAAACTTCGTTGGGCAGGTATCCTTACTTTCGAGGTAATCAATACTAAGCGAAAAAAGTACCTGCTGCTGCGACCACCGCTAGCTTTCTTCATATTAGGCCGCAGGGCAAAAGAGCAACTTCGTTCCCCTGGCAGCAGGGAGCATTATTTCGAGGTATTGAAAACAAAATTCAATGCCGCAAGTAGCACCGCCATTCAAGGTGACCTAGTGACATTTGAAGAAACACGAAATGTCGAAATAAAGATATGGGACGAGCTCTGGAAGAACGCTGCCGCACATCCCACGTTCAAGATGAAAAAGGAGTTATTCTACAATTCCGTCCCAAACCTCACGCTGGAGCGGTGGAAGCGAGCTTTGAACGACTACGGAGTGTGGTTGCGTGACGATGAAGATATCGGGTTCCTGAGCGAGTCAGTGCCCTTTCTTCGTGCCTTCCTCAGTTTGTGGAACAAGTACGGGGAGGAACAGATGCACCTTCTGATGTCCTGGTGTACGGTTCAGGTGGCGGCGTGGTTTGCTAACCAGGAGCTGCTAGTCAACTTCTACGGCACCGAGCAGAAGGTGCAGCTATTACACCGCGCGTTCTGCTTCAGCAAAACTTTCATCGTCACCGGCGACAGCCTGCTTCACAGGTGCGTTGTAGTGTACAATACTTTGATACTTCGGTTCCTGACTGCAGCGATAGTTCGCGGCTTTTCTCTATCAGCGACCATACCTCGGCAAAATCACGAGTGCTCACTCAGTCTCACTCACAAAACTTTGGTCAACCTAAGCGCTCACTGAGCCTCACTGTCATAAAAGCCTCGGCACATTCCAACTCATGAACTCACTCATTTACGATTACAACTCACTTGGGATCACTCAAACTCACCTCCCTTCAGGTGTCAAGAACTCATAACGAGCCACGCCTCACGCAGACTCACGACTTATGAAGGCTCACTCAATCTTTTCAACTCACGACTCATTTGGTCTCACTGGCTCATTTCGACTCGCGACTCATCTGGGCTCACTCATTTCGACTCATGACTCATGTGGAGTCACTCATTTCGACTCACGACTCATCTGGGCTCATTTAAGTGCAATAGGTATTACGAGTGAACACTAAACGCGACCGGACTGACCACTCTTCATAAAATCTCAATGTCAGCATGCATCACCACGACTCGGATCATGATCTGAATGTGAGCTCAGACTTACCTCGACTCAGATCATAATCTGAACATGAGCCCGGACTCACCTCGACTCAGATCATGATGTGAATGTGAGTCCGAACCCACAGCTCAGATCATGATCTGAACGTTCGTCTCGACTCACTCACGGCTCAGGTCAAAATCTGAACATGAGTCCGGAATCACTTATGACTCAGATCATGATCTGAACGTGAGTCTAGACTCACTCACGAATCGGATCGTGGCTTTAAATAGCATGAGTGAGCCCGGGTGAGTCCACTCATTAGAGTTCACCCACCTACGTCGGCGACCCACAATCAATTTCTTGCATAAGCCGGTTCCAAGACGCGTGCAAGCATGATGATCGGTTTTTCGTCAGGATTCCGGAGCAAGCTTCATTTTTCTTCTTTACAACCTAACTGAGACAGACAGACAGAGACAGACAGACAGAGACAGAGACAGAGACAGAGACAGAGACAGAGACAGAGACAGAGACAGAGACAGAGACAGAGACAGAGACAGAGACAGAGACAGACAGACAGACAGACAGACAGACAGACAGACAGACAGACAGACAGACAGACAGACAGAGATATGTTTTAGTGCACTGTGGTTCGTACCTCGGGATGGTCTCCGAAGTTGTTCTTCTCTCCAGCAACGTGCGGAATAAGATGCAGCCGGTTACTGCCAGACAAGATCGACGATTTTATTTACAAAGCAGGTTATCAGGAGTCTCCCCCCTAGAAGCACACTGAAGCCACGTTTTATACATTTTCAATTCCCCAGGTACCTATCTGGGGGAAACTTGGTTGTTCGAACATCGCCAATCACATTTCTTGACGAAACCCGCCCACAAAAGGCGGAACATCACCCTCTCGCCACCGTGACAAAAAGGCGGGACATTCACACTCTCGCCGGTCCTCCCACGCACAGATGGTCGATTTGTGTATTTTGTTCACCCATCGTTCCGTGGAATTAGGAGTCCTTTGGCGGCAACTAAGGTGATATACACATTCTCGCTGTCAAGTCGGAGCCGTTCCAACCGTGATGGACTCCCTTTCGTTGTCGGTCCGCTGTCGGTTTTGAGCGAACTTGAGAACCCAAACAGACGCGTTTCCGCCGACAGCCGATTTAGGGGCCTCCGTCCCCTGGTTGCGCCGCCACGCTTTCCCCCCGCCGCAGCCGCCGACAAGGGCTGCCGCAAAGGTTAGCCAGCAGTGTCTCTCGGCCGTGAAGGAGGGGGCGACGGCCGTTTCTCGACCTCGAAGGAGAGGGTAAGGAGCCACCGGCGGGCGCACGTGTACGCGACCAAAACAATTCCCAGAACGGGACACCGGAAGCAAACGCGTACACAAATACACACACGCACTCAGCGTGCTGAAACCGGCCGTTATTCACGTAGCCCAGTCCCGCTGGCGCCACTGTCGTCGCTGCAGACGGCGCGTCGAGCCCGACAGACAGACAGACAGACAGACAGACAGACAGACAGACAGACAGACAGACAGACAGACAGACAGACAGACAGACAGACAGACAGACAGACAGACAGACAGACAGACAGACAGACAGACAGACAGACAGACAGACAGACAGACAGACAGACAGACAGACAGACAGACAGACAGACAGACAGACAGACAGACAGACAGACAGACAGACAGACAGACAGACAGACAGACAGACAGACAGACAGACAGACAGACAGACAGACAGACAGACAGACAGACAGACAGACAGACAGACAGACAGACAGACAGACAGACAGACAGACAGACAGACAGACAGACAGACAGACAGACAGACAGACAGACAGACAGACAGACAGACAGACAGACAGACAGACAGACAGACAGACAGACAGACAGACAGACAGACAGACAGACAGACAGACAGACAGACAGACAGACAGACAGACAGACAGACAGACAGACAGACAGACAGACAGACAGACAGACAGACAGACAGACAGACAGACAGACAGACAGACAGACAGACAGACAGACAGACAGACAGACAGACAGACAGACAGACAGACAGACAGACAGACAGACAGACAGACAGACAGACAGACAGACAGACAGACAGACAGACAGACAGACAGACAGACAGACAGACAGACAGACAGACAGACAGACAGACAGACAGACAGACAGACAGACAGACAGACAGACAGACAGACAGACAGACAGACAGACAGACAGACAGACAGACAGACAGACAGACAGACAGACAGACAGACAGACAGACAGACAGACAGACAGACAGACAGACAGACAGACAGACAGACAGACAGACAGACAGACAGACAGACAGACAGACAGACAGACAGACAGACAGACAGACAGACAGACAGACAGACAGACAGACAGACAGACAGACAGACAGACAGACAGACAGACAGACAGACAGACAGACAGACAGACAGACAGACAGACAGACAGACAGACAGACAGACAGACAGACAGACAGACAGACAGACAGACAGACAGACAGACAGACAGACAGACAGACAGACAGACAGACAGACAGACAGACAGACAGACAGACAAATTTGCTGCAAGTGAGTAATTCGTATGGAAGAAGCTAGTTCGCTTAGCTAAAAAAAGGAACAGTGTCTATATTAACAACTGTCTGCAGTCGTTTGGCGTACAAGCTGCCTCCAAAATAATTAGGAGGTTTTTCATCCCCCCTAGCCTTTCTGTATAGACCAGATTTTTTTACCCTCGCACACAGGCGTCGGACGCGCGCCTACTCTCGACGCCAGTCGCCATCTGTCGGCGCGCGCGGCCCGAGGGACTGCGGGTCGCGCCGGCGCCGCGCATAGAACGCATGTTTACGTGTTCGCTTCTGCCGTTTTGTGCTCCATCAGCTAACGTATGAGGAGGGTGTCTGCTGTGCGTCACTACTCACATTTGCCCTCTTCCAGACAGTGCTGCGGTTATCTTGTGCGCAGTTACTCGTTAACGTGATATCCGAGGGTAGTCGACCAGGTAGTGTACGGACTAGAAACCGGCACTTCGAAGCAGATTTCTGCGCTGTCGTGTCGTTTGTTGTCGCCTTTTACGTGCGATATCATCTATGATAATATTATGCATTAGAATGTAGATCTATTGACTTGACTCAGTGGAGTAGTAACTGGATAGGCGAGCTGCAGACTGAAGGTTGTCCCGACGGAGCGCGTGTTTTCGATCACCAGTACGTGTTCAGCATCCTTGCGCTGAGCTTGCTCTTGTTCCCATTCAGAACATTTCATGCACAGGATTGTAAGCACGACCGCTACCGATTTCAGCTGCTTTTTCCGCACACATGTCAGAGGTATCTGGGGGTTAAAGGTTTATCTATAGTATCTTTCTGCTGTTGGTATCTACCTTAGCTTGGTTTGGTTTATTAAGGTTTTACGTTCCAAAGCGACTCAGGCTATGAGGGACGCCGTAGTGAAGGGCTCCGGAAATTTCGACCACCTGGGGTTCTTTAACGTGCACTGACGTCGCACAGTACACGGGCCTCTAGAATTTCGCCTCCTTCGAAATTCGGCCGCCGCGGCCGGGATCGAACCCGCGTCTTTTGGGCCAGAGCAGAGAGCCGTAACCACTGAGCCACTGCAGCGGTGTGGTATCTGCATTATTCATAGGAAAATATGCGCGATTTCATTACATTTTCCGCACTTAGCCAAACGCCTACGCAACGCTCTCACACGCGGCGAGAGCTCCTGAATAACATAACGCGACTTCGGACCTCAGAATTAGTGAAAGCTGGATTAGCTGCTCATATCTATTCAAGCTTTTATAAATTAAGCGAAAGTACGTTTTTATGCACCAGGTTGCATAAACCATGACAAAATTTGTTTTCTGTTGGCGCTGCGACTCAGTTGAGCTCACAGCGGTAATTTGTTCATAAACTGGCGCGGCGACAAGAAAGCCGTTTGTGGAAGGGGGGGGGGGGGCTTTATGGCCGGCAGGAAGGAATAAGAGTGCATGGGAATTGGAACTGCATACTAGCCGCACACCTAATTCTTGATATTGAATAAAAAGTTTCTTTGCGGTGGAGCACCAAGACGGAATTCGATATAAGCACGAGCGCGTTCTAAGCGCCGGCACAATTCACCTGAATGTCAAACTAAATGTCATTAAAACGCGTCAATGTTATCGCTTTGATAACGTAAATACTTCCTGCAACACAGCCACGCAGCGGAAGTATGCTCGACAATGTTTTTTTAGCGCCCGAAGCGCGGCTATATGCAGGCGCGGCCGCGGAACTGCCGCAGCCCCGCAGTCCCCAAAGAAACGCCCGCACCGCGGCGCGCCAGTCGGTGCAAAATGGCCGCGCCCAGGAGAGGCTCAAAAATCTGGTCTATAGCTGTGCAATCGTTGGGTTCGAAGACGACGCAGTAAAGACACTAAAATTAAGCGTAGTTCACACTCATCTGTCAACAGAGAACCGTCAGGAAGAGTTTCAGAGAAGCACTGGGTGCTTTGCACTGTAGAGCCGTTGAAAGCGCTGCCTGTGGAGACACACTTATTTTCCGGTCTTAAAATGACTCAAACAAGCAGCCTGAGATAAAAACACGAAAAAATAGAAATAGCACTGCTCGTCTTGTGTTCGTTTGTTTCTTCCAAATACGAGGGAAAAATAGGTCATGAAGCAGCTAGCAAATTAATTAACGGCAAGTTACTTTCATTATATCGCTTTTTTTGCATTGCAACTTAAGAGACTGAAATGAGCGCAACCCTGCCCATTCAAGATTTTAACGGCGCGTGATATAACCTTGTGTTATGTGCTTGTGTTATTCACAATATAATGTAGAGGACGACCGCACTTCGTCGATTTGAGCGCATTCGTGGATATGTGAGGAACTTGTTGGGATGAGCGAGGGGCGAAACATGGCGGACGGGCTTTTCGTGCTTAGCTTCTCGTGCTCATTGAAGAAGATTTGATTTCCGGCTCTTGTAGAGCTGTAACTTCGCTCGCTGCGTAAACTATTCCCCACCCTTGTCTCCTTACACTTGAGCGAAAGTAGCTTGTCTAGTCTCAATTCCCTGACTCAGCTCTTAACATTTGCGCTGTGTGTCACGGTCAACGGTCAAGAATGTACTGCCGTAGTGCCCTCCCTCATGTGTATATGTCCGCTTTGCGCTGAGCGGGTTGTCATGACGATTTAAGAAATGAGAAAGAAATAAACAGCGGGCTGCTTCCTGAACCCCACGATTCTTCAGCTTCATTTTAACATAACGCCACGAGATGAAAGTGACACATAGTGCACATTTACAGATTCTGCGACGCCACTCTCCCTGGGGATCTTCGGCCTCAAGCGCAGGCGCTGATTTGGGACGTCCGTCAGTCTCTGCATGGGCAGCTTCTCCGCTGGAAGCATTATGATGAGAACGTGACTGTGGTCCACGACTGGAACTCCACCTCTCTTGCACTGCAGTACTTCGACAAACCAGCCGGAGAGGACTACGACGGCGAATCAGG
This sequence comes from Amblyomma mixtum, assembly GCF_055824585.1. Lineage (NCBI taxonomy): Eukaryota > Metazoa > Arthropoda > Arachnida > Ixodida > Ixodidae > Amblyomma > Amblyomma mixtum. The sequence goes on along the minus strand of NC_143021.1, from coordinate 181,253,928 downwards.
TACGTATACGCGCGGATAGGCACCCTGTTAAACACTTCTCCGAAAACAGTTCCCGTTAGTCCTAGAGTTTCCCTGCGGACACTCAAGTTGGAGTATATGTCACAGGAAGTGAATCAGTTCATTAAACCCCAAAGTTCTAACTTTCTCTGATAGCCCGGTGGCTGCAAGATTTGTTCCTGTTCCTAAATCCAATGACACTTGAAATGGGTGCAAATACAGGGTCTGTTCTGAAAGTAGTAGGACTGGTTTTTTCCTGGGTGAACGGTCGGATGAGAGGTGTTTTGCGCGTGCAGGATCGTTGAAGGGGGATATTGGGAATGCTGGGTAAAATGGGCAGTCGGCTCTCGGCCGTTGAAGAGAGGAGGTCGCTTGTGCTGTGAACCCCTGTCAAAACGTCTCGTCACGCAGAATCGTCGAGCGTTTACTGGATCAGCGACACGCGATCAAATTTTGAGTAAATCTTTGTAAAACGGGCAGCGAGACTCACAAAATGATTAAGGAGGCCTACAGTGACGCTTCCATGGGTAGATCAGGTGTTGTTTGAGTGGCACAAGCTGTTCCAAGAAGGTAAGGAAAGAGTGGAGGAAGGCGACCGCTCCAGACGCCCTTGGACCAGTAAGACCAACGAAAATGTGTAGCGAGTGAAACATTTACTTAACAAACAGTGATCATAGAATGAGTATCAGAATGATTGCTGATGACTTGAGCATTCCTCAAACCCACGTTAAAGAACCCCAGGTGGTCGAAATTTCCGGAGCCCTCCACTACGGCGTCTCCATAGCCTTAGTCGCTTTGGGACGTTAAACCCCATAAACCAAACCAAACCAAACCAAACCAAACCAAGTTTTTGAGATCGTGACAGAAAACTTATCCATGAGGATAGCGTGCGCGAAGTTGGTGCCGGGAGTGTTGTCAGAGGAGGAAAAGGCAAACCGGTAGGATCTTCTTCATCATGTGAATGAGGACCCCGATTTTTTGCCCAGCACAAGGCGGCAACGATGCCTCAGCCCCCTACAGCCTCGACTTGGCCCCGCCAGACTTTTTTCTATTCCTGAGAATAAAATCGACGCTTAAGGGGGAACATCACGGATCGGTAGAGGTGGTTCAGCAGGCCGTGACAAGGGAGCTAAATAGCATTCCGGTCCAGGCGTTCCTGGATTCGTACGAAAACTGTAAAACTCATTGGCAGCAGCGTGTAGGTTCGGAAGGGTGCTACCTTGAAAAATTGTAATGGTTTGTACTATTCCCTTGAATAAATTTTGTTTAAAAAAATGAATCCTACTACTTTCAGAACAGACCATGTATGTCGCCCCATTTCACCTACCTGGGCTCAATCGAATATCAATGAAAATATCCTGAAGCTCCTCGTAACAATCATTGGCAAAAACAATCTAATTGTTTCTAAAATGCGGCTTTAGGAAAAGGCTACGAACTACAACCCAATGATAGACGAAACTGTCTTGGACGTCCAAGACGTCCATAGGACATACAGGGGAGTTTTAGTGCCCACTGGGAACGTACTTGATGAAAACCATTCATGGCCTCACATTCGCTCTTGACAAACACAGCCACGGTGACGTCTTATTCCTTCTTTATTCAAACTCTTTTGGTGCCAAAGCACTGATGCGCACACCAAAGCCACCATGAATTTTTCAACCGACCTTACGGACTTCAGCCGTTGCCTGGGAACAGCGACGCCAAGTTAAGTTTTTTGCGCGTGAAATAAAAAAAAAGATTTAATGAATTTAGCCCTGACGGGGGTTTGAACCTGTGCTGGCGCGAAGAGTTCAACTTCGCTGGTCAGTGCAACAAAGCACAATGATACCGCCTCAATTGATCACACCTCGTGCTACTCTGCAACACACCCGCTCTATGCATTGCACATCGTGGTCTTCATCAGCTTCGATTTGCGGCGCGAACCGATCAGATAAGCTGAACCTCGACCAGAGCTTAACCAGAGTCGAATACCGTCGACAGAGGTGCCGACGACCCAGCAAAGTAAAACCATCAGCCAATCAGGCTAAACACATGCTTCGCACGTCCGCTCGGTTTAACTACGTTAAAAGCGTACCATTTTTTTTTATCACGTGCAATTCCAAGGCCACGAATCAGGCCTTTTTATATAAAAGTAACGTCTGGTGTGCAGTATGGAGTGAAGAAATGCGTGTGGAGCCATCGTAGTTCTGGTTACATCAACGACCTGACGTCAAACCTCAACGAAACAGTGCGAATGATAGCAGGGGCTGCATTATTTAGGAAAACGCTTGAAGATCATGTAATTCTCAACCATAAATGAAAGATGACGTCTAGTTTCGATAAATAAATTTTTATGACCACATCGAGAAAAATTGGCAGTTGGCTTCCGTCATGTGTATGTACCGTCAGGGACAAAAGTGCTATACTCCACGCGGCGGGATACGGAGCAGCGGAAAATGGAGGCATTCGGAAAATGGAGGCATTTTGACGAGCTAAAGCACGAAACACTGAAACGAGCCAAGCGACATGCCTGCTGATGATAAAGGTCTCGCATTGGCTATCTCGATTCCAGATGCCACCTGCAGATGGCGTTGCAACGCAGTTTTTCGTTGCTCCCGCTCCCGCCGCGTGGAGTCTACCACTTCTGTCCCTTATAGTACATATTGTATGTACGCGCACTGTAGATGCGCTCTGACACTTTCACCTGTGCCTGTTCCCACTTTACTCACCGCTATCGCCGAGCGCCTCACCTGCGTTCGACGATAACAGTGAACAACGTATCTAAATATGAACGCTTTCCTAAATCATTCACTTTCCAGCCCACGCAGATGATATTCTCATTGGTCACCACGTGATTGCTTGAGGATTATGTTTTGCGACTTACTGCAACTGAGGGCTACGCTGGACCTGCTGGCTTCTAGGAAGTCACATGTGGACGTAGTACGATTGTACACCGTTTCCGTTGCCGGATTACAGAGCCCAAGGATGTCGACCAGGAAGGCTTAGTGGACATGGGCGGCTCGCTGGTGGCCAACTGGCAACTCGCCGCTCGAGCTTCGTTCCGGAACCGTTCTTCCCGGCGTCTGTTCAAGGTCATCCAGGAGCTGGGACTGTATGTACTCCGCGCTGATGGGTGGGAACGCGACGTGTCCCTGCTGCCGCACGCCTTCAGCTTTCCGTACTTCGATCATGGTGCCACTCACGCGCTCAACTACGCCGGGATCGGCAGTCGCTTGGCGGAAGCGCTCAGTGAGCTCTTCCTCTGGGCCTACTTAACGTCTCGTCAGGCATTAGGTGCTTTCAAGGACCACTTTCGTTGTATGGAGAACGCCACATCAAATAAGGTGAGAGTACAACCAAGCCATTATGAGTTGTTAGCATACTACCCGAGTATTATGTGTACAGTCTTGGACGCCTCACTACCGCCTCCTTGGCGACAGAGGGGCATAATGCTGTTGCACCGAAACAATCTACAACTACAACGACATGCTGTAGCTGAATCGGCGGTTTTCGCACTGACCGCAAGGTGGTGCTCGAGCAATGCTCTGGAGTGGTGAATACTGCGTTCTTCACACTGCCCTTGCTTTATTAATCTTCTCTTAACGGACCAGTTTTTTTACTCTTAAGCGTCAAAGCCTTGTTATAATAAAACGAACTGATCAACAGTATTGAACACGAAGTGTTGCCTTCTGCGTGTCTCTATGGTTTTTGAGCGAAAAATAACTTATGATGTCAGATAAAGACAGACGTCTGGCATCGAGCACATAGCTACAGACGCGTCATTACGCACTTATATTTTGCGATACAAACTTAAAACGCTCGCATCTGAAGCTCGAAGCTTCGCTTTTCTAGCTAACGTGTGCATATTCGGTAGCACTATAGAAAAAGCACGATGCTAGCCAGACAAATAGAAAAAGCACGATAGCAGAGCAGATCAACTTCAGCATTGGTACATCTTGCTAATAAAATCAATCTAAATTATTTCCCGCAAATAGTCTCTATACAGGGTGTCAGTCCTGTCGAGAGGAACTTTCTAGCAATCGTTTCTGGCAAATCAACAATGACAGAATATCTCTCGCGACATTCGCCTCAGGGACAGCAGGGACGTACGCAGCCAGTTTCGAAAGTTTGTTACGCACTCTACGCCGCCAAGAAAGCGTGCGCGTCAGCACACCGACGTCCAGCTCTGCGGCTGCAGTGTCTTCCTCTAAATCGCACATCACTGCGCACTTCTCATGTCGGCCCAGACCCAATGGACACTGAAACCCCCTTGGACCTCCACAGGACGTCTAAGGGAGTTTGGGTGTTCATCGCGGAGTTTAATTCTCAAAAAATTAACGGGTCAGTATTCGCAAGCCAGGAAAGATATATGAAGTCGGAATCAACGAAGGTGATCAGTTTAGCATATGCACTGCGATAGAGTGCTCTGACGCAGTTTATATTTGCAAAAGACTGTCTATACCGTAATGTCAAAAGCACAGACTGGTGGTCGCGTTGGCGTTGCATCGCACACCACGTGTCTATCTTCGTCCGTGTGCGCATGCACATTGGCTGCACCGCAATATCGGCGGCCGTATCATTCCGAGCCTCATCAAAGTTTTCGGTTTGTATATTCACTCTCGCAGATCGACCGGAATTCTTTCGCGCCTTACCTGGAGCCCCTCTCCCTGAAGACTGCTCTGCACGCGTACCGAGCGCGCAACGCCGCGACAGACGTTCGTGTCCGCGGCCTCGAGTTCCTGAGCCCAGAGCAGCTCTTCTTCGTCGCCGCGTGTTACGCGCGCTGCGCGAGGACCAGCGGGCCTCCGGGCGTCGCCGACGGGCAGTGCGACAAGGGGTTTCGGCACGTCGCCGAGTTTGCTGATGCGTTCGGATGCGCGCCAGGCACGCGCATGAACCCCTCGCACCGGTGCGACATTTTGTGACCCCTTCGTGCGGCTTTTTGACACTCGTGTTGTTGTGATTTGAGTGAATAATGGGGAAAACGTTACTGAATGTCCGTCAAGAAAACCGAGTCGGCTACTACTAGTAAAACAATTGTGGGACGAATTGTAAATGGTGCCACTGTTAACGCTAAAGACAGTTTTTACGTAGATATATCGGATAGCAATCGCCACCGTAGCGTTATATGCAAGCAGTCAAACGCCACAAATTTTCGGAAATCTTTCGGAAGGGAATTGGACTTCGTGAGGGCATTATACCAACGTCAGGAAGGCTAAGGTCTCATTTTTTTTCCTTGGTAAATTCTGGACAAAGCCTGACACTGAAGCAATTGGATTCATCAATTGCTAATTGCTAATCAATGCTAATCAATTGCGAGTTGGTACATCATCATGCACCAACTCGCCGCTCAGGCCATTCTTCTCAATTGGATTTCATTTGAATGGCATCCAGTCTTTCCATTACTCCGCGTAACGAAGAAGAAATGCAGCGGATTGAAAGTTTTTCGATTAATAATTATTAATACATCATCCTTCACTCAAATCTTTATTTTTGTCTTAAGCCTCCGTTTTCCTATCTATGGGGATATTTAAAAAGGGTGTTACAAGAAAGGAAACGCCTGGTGACACGTGCGTATGACCAGCGAGGGGGGGGGGGGGGTAGATTGCTGCTGCCACGCACGGAAGTACGTCATAACCAAGTGACAACATATTTTAACAAAAGGGCGCATAAAATCGACATACACTTTTAGAATATTCAGTTACAGCTTAAATACTCACCTGTAATACAACTGTTAAATTTCGTTTTTATATTTAGTTGAAATGTTTCTAAAGCGCATGAGTTAAGGCAGAGTTGAGGCGAGGCGGCGGCCATGGCTTGAGGAGGAGTTCCCACACAAAACGAATTTTGTCCAGACCGTTGGCTCGAAGGCATTTAGTTCTCCCATATGGAGATACTCGATGCCGAGCAAGCGTACGACAGCGTACCCCATGCCGTGCTTTTACCCACGTTTTTACCTCCCTGTCGGATGTGGGGCCTCCGAAGCTTCTGCTGGACAGCCTTCTACGTCTCTCTGAGGAAAACACGGTCTTCGCGCACTTCGGGTCCTCGATCGGCCCCATCGCAGTGAATAAAGGTCGGCGCCAAGGTTGTCTGCCGTCCCCACTCGTATATTCTCTATGGCGAGCATCGAGCGAGAGCTGCTTGGGTAGCAGATTGGTTTCCGCCTCAGCTGGCATGGATGACGACCGCCGCGGACGATCTAGTGCTGCCTGTGGAATACTCCCGAAGGGTTTCAAACTTCTGCTAAACAACTGCCAGAATGTGGTTACTCGTCCGAACCAGCGGCTCAGTTCCAAGATGACTGTGGTTTTCTGTTTGGGTGGAACCAACACGGCGTATTCAAAATTAACATTCGGAAATAAGGCCTTCGCCCCGAGTTTATAGTTCCGATGTCTGGGAGTGGAGATATTCGCTGAAAAATCCGTTACGGCCTTCACAAGGCTACCGATAGGCTGCCTTTACCTTCCGTGGCGCCGATTTGATTAGCCAGTGGAGAGTATGCTATGCTGAATGTGTGGGCAAGCAGACAAAACTGCGGAACACTTGGCTCTCTGCTGCCAAGGCCTTTCTAGTCCACCACGGATGACAAATTCTACAAGCATTTGGGTCTCCATTTCCCACCCATATAGAGGAACTGAATCGCGATCACAGCAGCAAGCGTAATATCCGAGCCCCAATGGAAACCATCGAGAAGCACCTTGCTGGGTGGTGGGTACTGTGTTCCGACATTAGTAAGAGCACCTCTAAAAACACTGGTTGGGGGTGGCAGCAGTCACTGAAATGGCCACCAACATTACGGTGTGCTGCTGTCGTTTCTTTTCTAATGCGTGTGCGTGTGTGCGTGCGTGCGTGCGTGCGTGCGTGTGTGCGTGCGTGCGTGTGTGCGTGTGTGCGTGTGTGCGTGTGTGCGTGTGCGTGTGTTGTGCGCGCGCGCGCGCGCGTTCGCACTATGCATGGGTTTGTGTACTCTGGCTCTGCACTATACCAGCTGTGCTCGTCTGATTCAAAGTGCAAGGCCACAGTCATCAGCCTTTCTCGGCCAGCTGGGCTCTCCACTGTACCACAAGGTTGAAAGAATTTTCATGCAGGATCTCAGAAGATTTGGCGTGCATAGCATTTTCATGGAGTGCAATTTCTAACTACGTACAGGGCTTCGATGGCGCACTGCGCTCGATGCCACTGTGATGCTTCAAGCTTTTTGAAAGCAAAGCATTCTTCGCCTTCCCTTATATATAACCAGCGAGAGCGACGCGCTATCTGGCCCGGTGAGGCGCTTTTTGCGCAAAGACTGTGGGCCCCCAGATTGTCGCAGAGGTGCCCCACTGGTCGCATTTAAATCTCGGGGCGATCTGGAACCGAATTTCTAGTTCAAACTTGCGTCAGGCACAGGTCAGGAGTCGAACTGTCAACCAACAGATACGCGTGTGTCTAAGGGAGCGTGCCGACCTTGCCAGTCAGGGTCCTTTTCGCTGGTATATTCGGGCCCGGAAGTACCCAAGGCGCCTTGCCGGTATAATGCTATCACGTTCTCCGCACGTAGTTTAATATAAATGGTGATTAGCTTCCTGCTAGAAGTTACCATAACCGAAAGGGCGACAAGAAAGAGAGAGTTCTCACTGCTCCCTGAAACGTCATTTGTAGCCCTAGATTGTTCCACGGTAGCCTGAAGTTTAAAGCAAATATGTTTACGCGGACAGCCCATGGGTTAGAATTTTAGTATACTTAGGACGGATTAATTGCGTCTTCACAAAAGTACACTTTAAATACATTGCCAACACGAAAATGCGTATTCCCGAAACTCGATTTCGATCATTAGATTGCAGAAAAACCATGATCTGGGCTAATTGTTACATCTTCAAAACTTCACCAGCGCTGCGACGAGGAACAAAAACAGAGATGGAAGGACAGGGACAAGCTCTACTAACAACTGAAAGTTTATTTGAAAAAACACAGGTTATATTCGCTCAAATTACAAACCGAAGCGCCTGCACTTCCCGGGAAAAAAGCACACAAAATAAAGTTAGGAATCCAGATACGAAACTTCGCACTCGTGGTTGGTTACAGGTGTGCTAACGCACGTGTCGCTGGTCTTGTCAATGTGATAGGCTTCACACAACTGCCTAGTCAACTGATCTTGATGTCTAAACATAATCTTAGCCTTGTTAAGAAGAGGAAAGCATGCTTTTTATTACACCTTGAACATACCGGGTTTGTTCAGATGACAATCTTTGTAATGAAGGGACCGATTTGATTAAGGAGCACCATTCGAAGACGATTTATGCTGGCGTAAGCGCGGGTTTATGCATTTCCCGGTTTGCCCAATATAATTCGTGCCGCATTTAAAAGATATGTCATAGAGCACTCTTTCTGCTCATGGCACAAAAGGAGATTCATGTTCTCCTTGGCATGCATTTTTTCTTTTCCCTCTTTTTTGCTGCTGTTCCCGGGCTCTTTTGTCAACAATAGCAAAAACCTTGTCTAGGTTATTAGGGACCGAAAGGAGCACTTTAACCCCATATCTAGTACCAACCTCCTTAAGCCAGTGGGATAACTGATGGATGTAGGGTATTACCGCTTACTTCATTCTGTCATTACCGGAATCACCATGTGGTTCATCTCAACCAAGTGACTTCATCTTCTTCACGATTCTGTTGCTAGCAAGCGCTATCACATCATTCGGGAAGCCCGCTAACCTTAGGCTATGAGCCTGCTGTTCGAAACTGCTGCCTAAAGTATGAACACATGCTTTCGTAAGTGCAGATCCTAAACAAGACACTGCTATGCCGCATTTTACTACATACGAATGTCCAGACTAATAATTTAGCAAAGGTTTTCCGACCATTGTAGGAAGGACCAACAAACATGATTCACCTTTTTATTCAATCTAATATCCAAGAATTGCAGCTGATTTTCTTCCGGTAATTCAAAAGTCAATTTCAGAGTAAACCCGCTGTTTTCAAAAGTCATTAAAATGGCATCCACGTGCGCCTTGAAGTCATGGGTTTCAACAAAAACGAGATAATCGTCTACATATCAGAAGATTTGTTTTACATGTTTGTCTAGGTTATCTTAATGCACCTATCCCCATTAAGAAAGATTTTACTAAGAACTGGTACCACTTTTGAGCCAATGCACACCCCTGCTTTTTGAACAAATAGCCTGCCTTCCCATTCAACAAATGTGGATTTGAGATAAAATGACACTAGCTCCTAAAACGAGCCCACAGATACACCACACTTTGAAATGAATGCTTCTTCATCATCAGCCTCTGCTCTACATTTCTTATCACACTGAAGGAGCCTATCATGTGGAGCCTATCTTGTCCCTGTCCTTCCTTCACTGTCTTTGTTCCTCGTCACAGCGCTGGTGAAGTTGTAAGCATTAGATTGTTCAACGGCAACTTGAAGTTTGCTGCGAATATGGTAATGCGGACTGCCAATTTGCAAGAATTTAAGTATTCTTTTACGAATTATTTACGTATTTACGGAAGTGCACTTCAAGTACATTGACATCATGCAAATACCATTTCCTGAAACGCGATTTCGACAAGCGATCTGGAGCTGAGAATAAAACATCTATTCCTACTTTTTTTTCCTATCCTTCTTAAGTAGTGTGAAATCTTGTGTGCGTAGGGAACGACTGCGAGTTTATCCTTATATATTCTTTTTCTTCTTTGTCTCTCAAAAAGGCCTCAGCAACTGAAGACAAGAGGGCCAACGGGTAACCAGCCTGCAGTAATCGGCGCTTCCGGGCTAAGAAGCTATCTTCCAGTTTGGGGTTGCATGATTTTGTTGAATGCATTGTTAACGCATGAAGTGATGATGCTGCGCTTAACTAGCTTCGAGTGCGCTCAATAAAAAGAGGTAAGAGGTTTGTTGGCCAGAGGCACAAAGGCCCAGCAGACGTGATTTGGGTTAAAACATATTCCTAAATCTAAAAACCGTGTGAAGCCTTTTCTTGGTAGTTCTTGAGCGAAAACCAATGGGTCAGAATGCTTGAAAGATTACTAAAAACTTTGGAAACTTCGGAAGGGAGGACGTCCTGCTAGCATTGCAATATCACAAAGTAATCATCCACGAATCTAAAGATTTCTTTCGCATTGTGGCACTGAAGGGACCTGTGTAGCGCTCTGTCTTGCATGGCTAAGTAAAGAACACTGAGGATAGGTGCAACTTATGACTGATACAAATGCCATAGTTTTGAACGAAAAGCTAACCGTTCCATTCTGCGGATGTCGATCTTAAGAACCGATATAGTCATTAAGCCTGCAGACAAAGGATTTAGCATAGTTATCCTGCCGGCCGAAAAATACAAAAAAGGTTTTAGGCAACTCAACAACCCTTGTCATTATAGGAAATTAGATTCACATCCCACTTCAAAGTTCTGCAAATTGATTCTGAACAAACTGGCAAACTTATTATCAAGGGAACTAATCACGCAGTCCGACTACCACTTCTTAAATCCGCTAAACAAACAGGCAGGACGCTTTTACCTACTTCCCAAAATCCATAAGGTTTCCGCAGAAGACTTGTTTACCGCAGATATCCCCGGCAGACCTATCGTTTCAAACAATAACACGCCCACAGAGAACTTATCAATTTTCCTGAACAACTATCTTGCAGATATTACCACCCTCCTCCCTTCCTCTGTTGAGGATACACCGCACTTTCTCCGCATAATAGAGTCTCTGAATGACGCTTCCATTATCCCAGCAGATAGCATACTTGTCACACTTGACGTCGCCACTTTGTACACAAATATTCCCATAAATGAAGGTATCGACGCACTCTCCAAAATTCTAACTCAAAGTCCTCACCCGCACGAAACTGAAGTGTACCTCAAGCTGCTTGAATTGGTACTAACACTCAACTACTTTGAATTCGATTCTTCTTACTACCTTCAAGTATTTGGAACAAGCATGGACACTCCCTTCGCAGCCACCTATTCGAACATTTTTATGGGGCTACTAGAGTCTAAACTTAAAATTCATTTCTAAAAAAAACCACTTATATACCTGCGTTACATAGACGACATTTTCATGATATGGGAGCATGGGGCTGAGACCCTGAAGACATTCGTCACACATTTCAATTCATGCCACTCCAGCATTCAATTCACCTTAAACTCCTCGAAAACGCAAGTCAATTTCCTTGACACCACTGTCCATTTAGAAAATAGCAAGCTCAAAACCACACTTTACAGGAAGCCTACTGACCGACAACAATACTTAGATTTCACTAGCCATCATCCAAGACACTGCAAACAAGGTATATTCCTAGGACAGGCAACGAGACTAAGAAGAATATGTAGCGACGACGACGACTACCTGAAACACCTCCACTCGCTAAAAAACACACTAATAAGCAGAAACCATCCACAGACAACCCTTAATAATGCGTTCCAACCAGCAACCACTTTGAAACGAGATGTAGTTCTTAAAAAACGAACAAAAGCAAACAGTCAACGGCCTCCTGCATTTATAACGAAATACTCAAACGCGCTTCCAAACATAAACAATATCCTGGGGAAATACCACCCCATTTTAACTGGTAACGACCGTCTCAAGAAAATATTTCCCGGCGCACCAAGGGTAACATACACACGCAACACAAACCTGAAGGACATCCTGGTGCATGCTAGGCTCGGTAAAAAACCACCACCGACAGTAACTTCATGCTCTCGACCTAGATGCAAGACATGCAAACAAAGGGGCACTACGGTTAAAAGTACGGCAAGCGATTTCAGTTTCGATATAAAGACCAGTTTTGACTGCACATCGTCCAATATTATCTACATGCTCCAGTGCTCCTTCTGCCAGAAACAATATATCGGAGAAACCGGGCAAACAATGAATGCTAGATTAAACGGGCACCGGGCTGACACAACACGGAATGAACAGAAGGCACTGTCGACCCAGTTTAACCAACGCCATCACAAATTCGACGAACTCAAATTGTTCATTCTTCAGTACGGCTTCAAATCGACTAGGGACAGAAAATACAGAGAAGCATTCCTAATCCACAAATTTAAAACACTGCAACCAACAGGGATTAACATGTCCAGAGGAAACCTAAAATCTCTCAGGTACATTCCAGGGTTAGCATAATTTTAAATTAACAAATGTCTTGCACGTGGTCTGACCATTTCCTAGAACCTCGCATAAGTATATTATCGCTCTTTACACCCTTCCCACGTCATATCTTCCACCACATTTCCGGCCTTCTCGCCCTCTCCCTTTGTTCGCCTTTTTTCTTCTCCTAATCCCCTACTATCAGTTCTCGGAAACCATGACATTCCTGTTACCCCCTCTGCCCCACCTTTTGGCTTTCTCTGAACTCAAGCCATTCCCCCCCCCCCTGCGTTGTCCTTCCTTGGAAATGCCCCCCCCCCCATCCTTTCTTTCTCCTTCCAGTGCCAGCCTATTTTGTTTGCCTTGTTCTCATTTCCCTGTACCACCCTGACTAGCCCTCTTATCTGAGTTTTCCAGGTCCACCCAGCGCCTCACCCCGTCGCAGCCCCTTCAAAGCCTTTGTTCATTACACACCCCCCGGATATAAGTTTTTTCCACTATTGCAGCTTAGCGAATCAAGATTCACCTCCCTCCCCTTCCTGACACGCATCCCCTCTCACACCACTTACCTTCCCCACCCCCGGGGCCTTCCTTCTCGGAGCGAAGGCCCTATTTATTCCCTGCCAATGATGAACGCTTTGCCCAGACGAAGACAAGTCCCCTTGTCCAAACGTTGGCTCAAGCAACCTGAGGTTTTCCCCTCCCTTGTTCATTTTGTGATCGCCAAGGACCATCTACCACACCCTCTCTATACCAAGTACTACACAGTAGCTCAAGGAAACCGGCAGTTGTGATGCAACTCGAATTCTGGAATTTTACAGCTCCATGCTGGTCTATACAGTTCTTGATGCAATTGACCAAGTCGTCATGAGGGATGGCATAATATAAGTCCTTTACGGTGATAGAAGATCCTGTAAATGTCATTTCACAGTCATCTTATAGGAAATCAACCGCAGGTCCTACATTTTTTACCAAAAATGGGTTGTCAACTGCTAGTAGCTTAAGTTGTTTTTGTAAAAATGAAGCAACAGACTTCTGCAACAGAAATCCTGAAACCAAAAACTGTAAGATAGCTTTTTAGCCTATACACGCCAATTACTGCAGGCTGCTTACCCGCTGACCCTCTTGCCCTCAGTGGCTGAGGCCTTGTTGCGAGCCAAAGAAGAAAAAAGAATAAGACATAAAGACAAGGTCGCAGTCATTCCCTACACACACGGGATTACACACAACTTAAGAAAGATAGGAAAAAAAATCTGAATAAATCTTTCCTTTTCAACTCCGCATCGCTTGCCAAGCCTCTGCAAGCGCGTTAATCAAGTGGGTCGTTAGCACTCAGGATGCATCATAAATAATCGCGACCGGTTCGTTTCCTGTGCTCAGGGCGTCGTGTGTTCAATGCCCTTGTCCCGAGGCCATGGATACGTAGGCCAAACCGGCAGATGCCTTAATAAGGGATTGTCCGAGCACAAATACAGTGTAACACAACAAATCTCAGGTGATCTCGGCATTCACTTCCAAGATTGTAAATGCGCTCCTGAGCTGGGCACAACACCTGCGCTGCGCAGGTGCGATGAAAAAACCACGCGAGAAATCACTGAAGTCGTAAAAATCGCGCATCGTAAAGAGACTTGTGTCAGCACCCCCTCCATAGCCCTTAAAGATAAAGAACTGCGATTCTTATCGGTAGCTGGATGATCTGAGTTCTTTGTTATTTCTGGTGGCGATGACTTTTTCAGACTCTGTTGTTGTTCTTATTTTCTTGATGCTGCTGCACATTTTTACCGAAGTGTGTGAAAAAATAAACCTTTTTGTAGGTCGGCGCTGTGTGTGTCTCGACACCTTTCTTGTCCCTTAGTAGCTCGCTGTTCAGCCTTGTTATGAACCAACTAGCCCGCAATGTGTCATTCAAGCTTATAAGGTATCGTAACGTGCGCAATAAAAAATGAACTAAAAACTATTTTTCTGTATTTCACTCTAACAAGCAATGCAGTCGGTGGGAAAAGCAGGGAGATAAACCACTGCCATAGTGGAGGGCTTCCGATTATTTTCGATCACGTAGATATCTTTAACGTACACTGACATCGCACAGCGCACGGATTCTTTTCAGCTTCGACCCCAAGTAAACATTGCCTCCAAAGCCGGGATTAGACCAGCATCCTCGGGCCCACCACCCGAGCGCACTATTCACTGAGTCATTTTGGATGGCGGATGAGATCCTGGCACAGCTGCAAGTTCGGCAAGAAAGATATTTTGACGCTATGATAAACCCGTCAGCGCAATGACCAACGGCTGTCCCAAGTTATTTTCCATCAAAATGCTGCGAAAATAGATGTCATCTTGGTGCTGGCGGAGTGGTGTATGTTTGTTTCGAAGCGCTTTACAAAACCTATTAACCCTAGCTATATCAGGAACGCATAACGAATAAGGTTCGACTTGCTTTTTTAAACCACAGACATCCCCCTCCCTGCCCACTCCCACTGAACGCGCTCGTCTAATCAGCCGCAGTACACGGGTTGCAACCGCACCGCGCCGGCCGATTTCGATGCAGACGAGGCCTGTGTGCTGTGCGATGACAGTGCACGTTAAGGATCCCCATGTGGTTGAAATTAATCTGGTGCCCTCCACTTCGGCACTTTTTTCTTCCTTTTTTTAACTCCATCCTAACTTTCCCCTCACGGCGCGGTTCAGGTGTCCACCGGTATATGCGAGACAGTTACTGCGTCATTTCCTTTCCTCGAAACCAACTAATTATCCTCTGTTCAATGATTCGTCATCGTAGTCGTCCGTGTCGGCGTTGCCATACAACACCACATGACAACCATGGTAGGTAGTAAAAGAGCGAAACGCCACCTGCCACGACGAGAGTGGAGGAACGGACAACCGGAAGGTGGCTGTCACGGGAAGATCCCGGAGGGTGGCTAGCAGCGCAAGACGCCACCCTCCAGCGGTGGCAGGTGGCGTGTGGAGAGCTGCGTTGAAATTTCG
Source organism: Amblyomma mixtum (assembly GCF_055824585.1). Taxonomy (NCBI): domain Eukaryota; kingdom Metazoa; phylum Arthropoda; class Arachnida; order Ixodida; family Ixodidae; genus Amblyomma; species Amblyomma mixtum. The sequence continues at coordinate 181,238,894 of NC_143021.1, read as the reverse complement.
CATTACCGACTATCGTAGTCGCCCGTCAATTTCTGTAGTTTTATTCATTTAGCTTCAACGGGGAATCACTTGTAGGCTTTCTACTGGCCCCTCGCATGAGCTGGTGTAGTGGGGCACATGCATGGTGTAATGAAGCGAGTCTGAGAAGTCTGCATCATATGGAACCAAGTTCGAGTATTCTGACGATTTTCTTGGAACACAATCTTGAGACATTTAGTAAATTTTCATTTTTCAATGTCGAAGTGCAAATGAGCAGCTTAGATTCAACGGCAGACACCACAGGACGCAGTCAACACGAGAGCCCCCTGGAGAAGTGCTGTGGTAATTTTATTGCAACATGCAGAATGTCTGCCGCCCGACTTTCTCTTTGTCACTCTAAGCAAGAATTTGGAAACGAGCTCTGCGTAGCGAAATTGATTTCGATTAAAGTTGTCATGAATGTTTTACGCCAAGTGACGCTTTATTACAGAAAGGAGCATACCCTCAGAGGCCAAGCCGGCTCTAGTCTGCAGTTTATCATTGCGAAACCAATATGTGGCTCATCGGGAACGAAACGCCGGGTCAGCGTCCGCCAGCTGCAGTGGTCGCAAGACTGTCAGATGACATCACCGTGGTATACACAGAAAAACAACATTTCTTCCGGAAATGCAAGGGGATTTAATCAAGGACTTTCAGATTGCGAGGCTAGCATACAACCACAAGCCATTAAAACACGTTGCTGCTTGGCGAAAAAAGGTGAACGTAAGATATGCGTTGTCTTATGAGTTTATGCTAATGAGTGGGCGTGTCATTAAAATGGAAGAAAAATCATCACAAAATAAATGAAATTAAAGAGATCAAAATACAAAACCTATGCTTTCGCATCCCTAGCACAAAAGTAGGCTCAATTACGCTCGCAATTTTTGCGACATAAATCCGTCAGTATACAATCTTTCATTTTCAGACAAATATCGAAGCAGTGATGCTGTGTCCAGTTCTAAAATGTGACTTATCAGCAAGACTATAGAGCAGCGCGCAAAGGTGAACAAAGATTAAAACCTGCGAAATCGTGTGTTTATCTCCCTGCATTAGTAACGAAGTGATTAATACTGGATGTCCGTCAGATTTTAAGAAAAATTGACATCTCGCGTGACGGCTAATCGTGGGCGCTTAATTATCTGGTAAGGAGCATGAGATTGTACACCAGTTGCAGGAGCATCATCATGATATCAGCACGTCTATCTGAAGATTTCATTGCCTGTCTCCGGACAGGTGCTCTCTTAGGCTCTCCTTATCTATAGACGTGAATGAGCACCGGGTACAGCGATAGCCCTCTGCGATAGTGTGCGTTAGCATATGACGATTTAAAACCCCTCGCACTGACGCTGCATAATCGCATATATCACACTTGAAGAGCCTTTCCCTAGTGTTAATTTGCTTGTAGCGATTTAATTTTGAAAACACTGCACAGGTGAAAGGGCATAAATCGCACTTCTACGTTTTTTCGCCGGAGTGTGTACGCTTATGTACAGTGAGGTTGCTGGAGCTTGCAGCTGGAAAAGTGCTCAGGTCGCAGTTGAAGGGTTTCTAGCCAGTATGCTTTCGCTTGTGCACAGTTAGAGTGGAAGAATGCGCAGTTGAAAAAGCGCACAGGTCGCACTTGTACGGTTTTTCGCCGGTGTGCGTACGCTTATGTTTAGTGACGGTGCTGGAGCTAGTAGCTGCAAAAGAGCACATGTCGCATTTGAAGGGTTTCTCGCCAGTATGCTTCCGCTTGTGTACAGTTAGAGTGGAAGAATGCGCAGTTGAAAAAGCGCACAGGTCGCACTTGTACGGTTTGTCGCCGGTGTGCGTACGCTTATGTATAGTGACGGTGCTGGAGCTTGCAGCTGCAAAAGAGCACATGTCGCATTTGAAGCGTTTGTCGCCAGTATGCTTCCGCTTGTGCTTGGCGACAATGTCAGAGCGCGCAGCTGTAAAAGCGCACGAGTCACACTTCAACAGTTTTTCGCCAGTGTGCGTACGCTTGTGACGAGTTAAGATCGAAGAGTCTGCAGTTCTAAAAAGGCACATGTCGCACTTTAACGGTTTCTCACCAGTGTGCATAGTATCGTGTGGAGTGACACAATCAGGCTCTGCAGGTGTAAATTTACACGTGTCACGATTGAACGCGCTTTCGCCAGTTTGCGTACTAAAATGTGGAGTGACATTCCTCCAGTCTGCAGCTGTAGAAGGACACATGTCGCGACTGAAGCTGCTCTCACCACTGTGCGTACTATATTGTTGAGTAAAATTTCTCGGGTCTTCAGCTGTAGCAGGACAGGTTTCGTGACTGAAGCTGCTCTCGACACTGTGCGTACTATATTGTGGAGTGAAATTTCTCGGGTCTGCAGCTGTAGCAGGACACGTGTCGCGACTGAAGCTGCTCTCGACACTGTGCGTACTATATTGTGCACTGAAATGTCTCGGGTCTGCAGCTGTAGCAGGACACGTGTCGTGACTGAGGCTGCTCTCGACACTTTGCGTACTATATTGTGGAGTGAAATTTCTCGGGTCTACAGCTGTAGATGGACACATGTCGCGATTGAACCTGCTCTCGACACTGTGCGTACTATATTGTGTAGTGAAATTTCTCGGGTCTACAGCTGTAGATGGACACTTGTCGTGACTGAAGCTGCTCTCGACACTTTGCGTGCTATATTGTGGAGTGAAATTTCTCGGGTCTACAGCTGTAGAAGGAAACATGCCGTGACTGAAGCTGCTCTCGACACTATGCGTACTGTATTGTGGAGTGAAATTTCTCGGGTCTACAGCTGTAGCAGGACACTTGTCGTGACTGAAGCTGCTGTCGACACTTTGCGTGCTATATTGTGGAGTGAAATTTGTCTTGTCTACAGCTGTAGAAGGAAACATGTCGTGACTGAAGCTGCTCTCGACACTTTGCGTACTATATTGTGGAGTGAAATTTCTCGGGTCTACAGCTGTAGAAGGAAACATGTCGCGACTGAAGCTGCTCTCGACACTGTGCGTACATATTGTGGAGAGAAATTTCTCGCGTCTACAGCTGTAGAAAGAAACATGTCGTGACTGAAACTGCCCTCGCCACTGTGTGTACTATTATGTGGTGTGACATTTCTCGCGTCTACAGCTGTAGAAGGACACGTGTCGCTATTGAAGTTGCTGTCGCCGCTGTGCGTTGGCTTGTGCCGAGTTAGTGTTGTAGAGCCTTCAATTGCTAAGGGGCACATCGGAATCTGATGCGGTCGTCCTCTTGCGTGGCACCGCACCTCTCCCTTGCCATCGCACTTCGCTATCTCCGCTGGGTCCTCGTAGCATTTTAATCGCTCTCCTCCTGTCTCATCGGCAACAACATCAGCAATATCGGCAAGGTTCGCTGAACCGTAGGTGTAGGAGGGTCAGCTGAACACATCTCCTTTCAATCCAGGTGTCTGCTGCCCGAACGAATTCTCTTCCATGAGCGAATACGGCGCTTTGGGTCTGTTCTGGTAGTGTTCACCGCCTTCTCACGGTGGTCCTTGTCTTGCAATGAGCCCCGAACACAACATCCATCGTGGTATTCAGGAGAGCACACCGCTTCTGCGAAAAACGTTAATAGAATGTGTGCCGTTAGGGAAATCTAGTTTTTTGTTTTCGACTTACTCATTCCGCAATATTTTATTTCATTTGTTCAAGCATACCAGTTGCTTTTTGGAAAAAAGAGTAATGCTCGATAATATTGATGTTAAAATAACACATAGGACAAGCACATTTTAAGGAATCACGCTACATCAACGACATCTCAAGCAATAATTAGTGAATTCAAGGCAGCTTTCAACATAGTGCCCGTAGTGTATCTATCGTCGTATGTGGATCTATGTGGGGTTTGTTGGAGCGTGCGTGCTAAGACAGCTCAAGCATGCCAGTTTTTTGTTTGCGTCGAAGAATAATTTTCGCCATGATTGGTGCTCTGATAACACTGAGGAGGCGAAGAATTTCAGCCAACGCAACAAGTCAACATCTGAAGCAAGTGAATTGAACTGTTTTCCCTGTGTTGCTTTGGCAGTGCCGAATATAAAGGCTGCAAGAGCAGCTGGTCGAGTGGGCCCGCCTCTACAGTTACGTGGCAGCAGACAGCAGCGCAGAAATATAAATGCTCTGATACAAAGCACACAGAACAAAACAAGACAACAGCCCTACAGTCTTAGGTAGCAAACAAAAATACAGAAAAAGAAATGGGCACAGATGTGTGCAAAAACACACGGGAGAAGAAAAAAAGCAGATTCAATACAGTTAGAGGAGTGCGATCGGTTTAAAAGCGAGTAGCGCGAAATTTCAGCAATATTCACATCAATTGTTTATTAGCAACTGTATTCCTTGTTTTATATATATATTTTCGTTCTCATATTATTCTGTATTTATTAACACTATTCCCGATTTCGATATTTACTGTTTGTACCTTTGTTCTTTTTTTGTGAGGTTAGTTTTGTTTTCGAACTCGTTTTGCACAGAATTATGTATATTTTTTTACTAATAACATAGTTTTATGTATAGAGTGTATGCCTCTTAATCATTCACACTCCTCTGTAATATACGTTTGAACCCTGAGGGTATCATAAATAAACAAATAAATACATAATCAGCGTTGAGCGTGATCAGAAATACGTGGCAATGTGTTTTTAATATCCGTTTTTAATAGAAAGTCTAGTGAGCGCCGCAGGTGGTTGGTATAAATGCGAAAGCATTTTTTGTGTTACGAGCGGTGCGTACAGCACCTCTCGGCAGGGCATGTCATCAGAGCGCGTCCGCGCGAACTGTCAGTAATCAAGTATAGGGGTACTTAATAGTATGATTCAATTAAATAGTTTTGTATATATCAAGAATAACTAATTCACCAAAATGGTTTGTCAAATGGGTAACTAACTCATTGACGTCATTTACTACTTCAATTAGGCAATCACTACAAACATTCTTCGGTAAAATATTTTAACTGACGTATTAATATTTCTAGAATTTATTATTGCTTGCTTTGGTCTATGGGCGTTTAACGTCTTGGAGCGACTAAGGTTTTGAGAGGTTCTTTAACCACCTGATTGGTTTGGTTTGGTTTATTGGGGTTTAACGTCAAAAAGCGACTGAGGCTATGAGAGACGCCGTAGTGAAGGGCTCCGGAAATTTCGACCACCTGGGGTTCTTTAACGTGCACTGACATCGCACAGCACATGGGCCTCTAGAATTTCGCCTTCAAGAAATTCAGCCTCCGCCGCCGGGATCGAACCCGCGTCTTTCGGGTCAGCAGCCGGGCGCCCTAACCACGGAGACACCGCGGTGGCTGTAAGCACGGAATTAATTAAACAATGAATTTAGTTGCATCCAATCAAATCGCCATTAACATTAGTGAACTGGATTATTAAATAATTGAACTAATTAATGATTTAATTTTTTCAACTATTGAATTTTTTCACACATCCATCGGTAATGAATGAAACTGAACAATTGCTTAATCACTGAATAATGAGTACTTTGGCGTGCTTACTACACGCTCTGCCATCGAGTCCCACGCCTTCAGATGTGGTAGAGCCGATTGGCAGCAGTAAGAGAAATGCTTTCGCATTACTGCACCTAAGAAGACTTAGAAGGGCCTCTGGAAATTTTTCCAAGTAGGCCAGTTCTGTAAGCGTAAAGCATTCGTAAGGATTAAAGGCCAGATATTCTGGCTACGCATATTATTCTCATAGAAAAGCTTGGCTGTGTGGGCGAAAAATGCGGTTTCATGTTGCAGATAATACCTCATACTGGAGCAGATATATCTCTCCATTAATGTGGGCGAGGACTGGTGGTGCCTGCAAACGGGAATAAAGCTCCTTGAGCCCTACGATTTGCGGTGTTTGCCATTGAAACAGAACGTCTACTTTTCTCGCCTGCGTCAAGAAGCGACGGCAGTGCGACAATGGCCCTTTACGAACCATTGTGTATGGATAGGGTTGCAGCCTAAAGATACCTCCAAACGGCTTCCTTGTCGGTTGGATTCGAGAAATATGAAATAGGAATTGTCGTTCCTTGGCCGGATCCCAACTTTGCCCTTGCTGACAACGAGGAACAAGTTGAGGTAGGCGGAGCGGAGCCTTCCCTTCCTGACTTTAGCCTAAGTGCGAAAAATATGTCTGCGTCTATCACTTGCTTCAGCCTCTTTAGGTGTTCCTCGAAACTCCTCGCGAAGAGCATAGCGTCGTTTAAATAAACAACAGAGCTCAGCCACCACATACCTGTAGACCCCTTGCCCGCGATCCGTAGAAAAAAATGCACTTGCGGTGGAAAGTCCAAATTACATTTTGTTGGACTCAAATACGCCGTATGCCGTCGTCTTGAGAACCACCGACGAGTAGTACTTCGAGTTGCAGTAAGATCTGGGCGTCGTGGATAGAGGGTAGTGGTGCAATCCTTAGTTATGATGTTGAGGCTACTGTCATTAACGCAGTACCAAAGAGTGCCATCTCTTCTTCACGAGAACAAAGGATGACCCCAATGGGCACTTAGAGCGCTTGATGACGCCGTGCCACATCATTTTTTCTACCACATCTGATAGTGCTATGAGCACTGAGAGACAGGTCGCTCGCGTACTCGTCAGTTATGATGAGACGTTTCGTGACTCCGTGGTTTCTCCTCGGGCTTTCCTCGTGAATTAAGGGATTCTCTATGCGCCGTTAGGAGGTTTCTCAATTGATAAGAACGTTCTAGAGTGCTTGAGCTACTGCAGTCGTCGAATAAACCTCTAGAAGAGTAAATCCCTTGCTTTCCGCGGCACTATCGTCTAACAGCGCAATTATCGTGCTCTATCACAGCTTTGGAGATTCAATGCAGAGTTATGAGCCAAAACCTCAGCTCAGCAATTTCCGAGACATACGTCGCCTGTTACAATGCCAATCCTCGGTCCAGGAGGAACTGTCTGTTTCACACTACGATGCATTCTTTTCAATTCTCTGTAACCCGAGGAGCCACGGGGATTACGACGGTTGGTCAGGATGAGAGGATACCTGCTTCGATGGAGGCAAAATTCTAGATGGCCGTGTGCTGTGCGCTGCCAATGCACGTTTAAGAACCACAGGTGGTCGAAGTTTCCGGGGTCCTTCTCTATGGTGTCCCTCATAGCCGGAGTCGCTTTGAGACTTTAATCCTCAATAAACCCTAAACCATCATCGAGCACATATGAGCAATGTTATTTGCAGTGTCGCCTGGGTATCTACATCGATTTTACTAAGGCCTTCGACCTCATAAATTATGATATTCTTCTTTTTAGGTTACAAAGGTATGGTGTGCGGGGTCTAGCGCTAACCCTATTACAATATTACTTAACTCACAGAACCCAATATGTAGATACTATAAACACAGCATCCTCTCCTACCCTCCATATAACATGCGGAGTGCCCCAATGAAGCATTCTTGGGTCTTTGCTATTTTTAGTTTATATAAATGACATTGTCTGCAGCGCTAGTAATGTTCAGGTTGTGTCATTTGCGGATGAGTACTTTTTTGTCACAGGTACTTCCGAGGCCGACGTTGAACGAAAAACAAGCGAAGCCCTTAATAAACTGCACTCATGGGCAGATGCAAACTCCTTGCGCATAAATCGGTCAAAAACACAAATTCTGTTATACCTCCCTAAGGGAAAGAAAATATCTAGGCCTCTCAAAATTGCACTAAACAGCCAACCAATAGAGCTTGTGACTTCTGTAAAAACAATGGGAGTTATCTTTTTTCACAACCTAACTTGGAATGGGCACATAGAACACATTTGTTCGAAAATTTCCTCAGCTCTAGTTATACTTGGTCGCTTTAGACATATTTTTCCAGTAAGGGTAAAGATGTTGCTCTTCAACGCGTTACCACTAACTGATATCCAATATTGCAGCTTGGTTTAGGGAACAACAGGGGTAACAAATCTTCATAGATTGCATTTGCTGCAGAAAAAAGCCGTCCGGTCCATAACAAATGTGCCATTCCTTTTCCCCACAAGAAGTGTCTTTATAAAGTATGATATCCTTCCAGTCTTCGCATTATACTTTTACAGGCTTCTATTATGCTATAAATACTCTTCACAACAAGGTGATAATCCCTTCACTGTACTTGGACAACTGAGAGAAAATAACAGCTGCCGTAACACTAGACACAAAGAAACTTGGATCACTCCAACACCAAGAACTTACTCTATGAACCAGTCCTTAAGTTACAACCTTTCCGTCTTGCTAAACAAACTAATCCATGACAATTTTGATATTACCAGAAATTGAAAACAATATCTGTGACTACTGCCGAGACAATTTCAGTCTGTGAAAGAAGCAGACATGAATTTCCTTGTCAAAAGTTTGGGACATCTATCCTGTATATTCAAGTTATTTATAACATTTGCTTTGGGTACATGTGTGTATTGCGATTTTTTTGGCATGTGTGTGTTCGCGCTTAGCGTAAATGTGGATCTGAATCGCATACCCATGGCATTACGAATTGATGTAAATGATGTGACCCTCGCCTTCCTTCTGTACTGCCGCTGTCTCAAGGAGTCAGGACCTTCAATCAAGCTGTTACAACAGCTTTTAGTCCCGGCTCCTCCTTTTTAAGAAAGGAAAATAAACTTGAACTTTAACTTCAACACACCTTTTAGTCCGTCGAATGGGAGGTGTGCTTGGATCTGAGGTGACTTTTTTTTTATGGTCTCTCTAGGAAGCCTGTGAACATAAGGTACTGAGAACACAACCGCAGGACTAATACGCTCACAGAGCAAGCAACTACGTCCGTTCAGCAACACTCGAGTAAAATATGGTCATTAACTGCATACGTTTTTGAAATCAACGAACTTTCAATGTCGAATGCAGTCTGAAACTTGCAGGTAAAGAATTCGAAATCCTTTAGGGCTAGCAATTGAAATGGTGACACAAACGCTGATTAAAATCTATCATTCAAACTTCTCCGGTGCACACAGTGCCTAGTGTGAGGGCTCAGGATGATGTCATCGGAGGTACCCGTACATTTCAAACCATAATCGCTTGCGTTGAAAGAAACACCACCGCCGCTGAAGGCAGAACCCACCGAGAGTTGTTTGCCAGCATCAAACGCAGCACGGCAAGATTTGGTTGACGCCAGCGGCAATCTGAAATCTTTTTTTCCGTAACGTGACACTGAACTTGTCCGCACTGCTGCAGCGCTTTGAGAAGAAGCCTAATATTATCTGTTGATCACGTCACCATTTTAAATACAAGCGCAAAAGAACTTGGCATACTTTACCTACACCCTATATAGATTTGAATCTTTGAATATCGGACAATACTAAAAATATTGCACTTGTTCTTTAAAGCGTATGTGGACCCTTCCAGCAGTGTGGATTCAGGACTTGTCGTGAACGAACATGACTTTCATCGGGATAGCTGCAGAGAGTCCACTGACGGCAGTGTCGCCTCTTTTTACTACCAGGTCGCTAACCTTGCGGCCATGAAATTCCATTTCAGTGTCGATGGTGTCCTTCTAATGCACGCTGGCCTCTGATTTGGGCCAGTGCTGCGTCGCGCATCGAAATATGGATCGGGCATGTCGTCGTAGTGTTTCTGGTTTGTGTCATTTCATACTTGCTTCACGTCACTTTCACGCTAAACTTTGTGTGCAGAGTCGTCACAGTGGAATGAGGCGTTGATCATGCGTTTTCCTCGGTGAAAAATCTTGAAAACTCAGCCCTCGGGAGCTGCCAGCGAACTCGAACCCGGTGACTGCCGCGAGACGTCGCAGGCGCAGTTCAGAGCTAGAGTGAGTGTATTTGCAGAGCCCGCAGATCCACTCTAGACAAATGTGGTCGCTACAGTGTTTAACAGTCTACCGTAAACGATAGCTACTAACGCATTTTACGGTTGTTGAAGAACACAACCGGCCGCTGCTCTCAGCCGCGCGAAATAAAAATTTGGCAAATGAACTTTCGAGACAAGGCCCAAATGGTAGGGCTACTACCTCGCACAACTTTGAAACACGTGGTAGGAAGACAGTGGAAAAACGATAACCACAGGGGAGTACAAGATACAAAAGAACGCTTAATATCAATTGATTTGTCACCAAGACACATATATATATATAACCAGCCAGTCACATCACACGTCACACTTTCCAGCGCCAGCTATCTTAGACTAACAGAAGAGACAGGTTTAATCCTACCTTCAGCTGTAAACGCAGCTATTCTCAGAGACATTGCAAAAAGGAAAAAGAAAAATGAAAAAGAAAGAACCGCGCATGTCTTACGAGCAGGCAAGGAAGTAAAATCTGTTACAAAGATTTTTATGAAACTGCCAATAAACCGCGCTCCCCTGAGTACCGGCATATAGATGGATCGCTAATCCAGTGGTCCGCCTTCTTGTCGATATGGAAAGCTTCAAGCAAAAGTCTTGCTTTTATGGAAAAACTCCTGGCCAGAATCTTCGCTTCTTTGAAGTCGGATTCGCACTTGCATACAAAAACATGCTCCGTTAAGTCGGCGAGCTTATCTCTTTTTTGTTGTATTTTGACAATTCTCCCTTAAAATGTGATTATGGCAACGCCCTGTCTGCCTGACATAGCATCTTCCGCAGGACAAGGGGGTCAAGTTAACCACTCCTATGGCACATACAACAAACGTTTCTTCATGTTGCTTTTTTGCAACCGCGCTCGCCCTGAGCACACATGCGGGGGCACAGCTTAGCCAACTTGTTTGGAGCAGAGGACACAAGCGGAACATTGTGAATGCTGGCCACTTTTTTCAGGTTATGTGACATCTTATGAATATAAGGCATCGCCTTTGGTTTGGCTTCCGCGCGTTCAGAAGCAGCCGAATTTTGATGGGGACCATGTTTCTGTAGGAGTGTTTCAGCAACAGCCGTTAAGACCGAGCAAGAGAATCCAGCAGATAAAAGCCTGCGTACCTGATAGTCAAAGCTAACGTCCATTTCATGCGGACACGACTTCCGAAGCGCCGACTCCAAACAGAGTAAAGCAACAGCTCTTTTTACAGTCTTAGAATGCGACGATTCATAGGGCAACAGTTTTTTTTTTTTTTCAGGTGGGAAATACGACCAACACTCTGCCAGACCCTCAGCCTCAAGTCTAAAAGACGTATCGCTCCATTCAGCGAGAGTTCGTAACTGAAAGTGAGGCCTTTACCGTGCTCACTAAACGCGTTCTTTTGTGTCTTGTCTTCCGCTGTGGTTGTCGTTTTTGCGCTGTCTTCCTGCCAAGTATGAATAACAGAATAGCCCCAGCACCATGTTTTATTCAACCTAGAAGCTGCAGCATGTAACTACGATAATTCGACATAAAGCCGCCGCGGTGGCTCAGTGGTTATGCTCTCGGCTGCTGACCCGAAAGACGCAGGTTCGATACCGATCGCCGCTGTCGAATTTTGATGGGGATAAAATTCTTCAGGTCGGTGTATTGCGCAATGTCGCCTTGTCCCAAGTTGCCTTAGGACATCAACCGCATTGAACAATTCGAGATAAATATGGTCGCGCTTAGCGTCACAGTCATAAAGCCCCGTAACAAGGTTATGACGACACAAACATTACAAAACTTCACGGTATTATATCGATACACTAATAATGACGCAGCTTCTTCTATTCTCTTCGTGCTCTAGAATTCGACCAGCCGCAGCAAAAATATACGCCTAGTTTGCATCGCTCGAAATGGTTTGCTGAGTGACAGCTGATGCACCACTTCCTTAGTTGAAAGAATGCATATTTTCGGGGCTTTCCACTTTTATTCCTGCAGCGGAATTCTCGAGAGTAGTGCGTGCAGAAAATGTGGTATTTGATGAAGACTGCCTGGATGTAGTCAGAACGCGGGCTGCTAGAATAGGGCACGTAGGAAAGCCTGCGACTTTCCGTGAAACCTGCACAATCAACACCAACCGAGCGATGTGCAAGAGAACAGATGTACTCACGTAGGGTCTCTCCAGAGTTGCGTCTCCGGCGTCCTAGTTCTGCTTGGTCGGTCAAGGTGAAGTGCACAGCGAGGAAGAATGGCTGGACTTGGCTGCCTGTAAAGTGCATAGCCAAGTTGTGAGAGCGAAAAAGTTCATTTTTCGACTGCTGTGCAATACCAAGAGCAAGGAACAAGAAGCAACACATGCAGTTCGCGTGTTAGGCCACACCTCGTTTTGCAGACGTAAAGTTGGCAGGAACAGCTGGTACTCTTTCATAAAACGGTGCGAAAAGGACAGGCATAGGAACAGATAGACGGAAGAAACGCTGAGTCGACCAAACCATTTATTTCATATCACTTGGAATTGATATTGGCGCTAGAAACCTAGCTATAAAGCAACCCGGGCACAAAATACACGATGCGCACAGTGCATGAAAGACTCACACTGGGTCTGCCTAGAGCTGGGTCTTCGACGTGCAAGTCCTGCTCAAGTCAAGCGTACAACTGCGTCACTAAGCAGCCAGTGTAGCTGCTAGACACCGTCATGTCTGTTTAAAAGTTCGCTGGTTATCTGTTGCCCCCCCGTACTTTTTCTCTGAGCACTACGCCCCCGGTCTCTAAAGTTTTTTTGTGGCGCCATCAAGTGGCAACCACAAGAAACAAGGTTGCACAATGTGATTGCTTTTCTCCTTTTTTATCTATTACTGCCCGCCCCCTTTTTGGTAGCCAAGGCAGGAGCGGGTGTATGACGTGTACAAATATGTGGTCTATAACAGATAACAAGCTACACGAAAAGAAAACAAATGGGCATACAGTTAAATTTCTGCGGAAGAATTCAGCCCACAAACAAGCATAAAGCGCCGCAGTTACATGCAGGGCAAGAAGCATAAAAAATGCGCTCCAAGAATGAAGCCAAGTACATAACACTTACTGGCTCGATCTTACTGGCGATAAAAATGCTTCGGGTGATAATAGGGTGGCCACATCGCGAGTAACTGATTCTAATAGTCTACCGTACCTGGAAAGAACATCTTGTACGCACTGGTTCTGCACTGAGGAACTGCAATTGCTTTGTCATATTCAGTTAAACCGCATATAAGCCTGAATTTTTTTTGTATGCTAATTTACGATGGTAAAGCACATTATCAGACAATGCATTTTTCCACGAGATTCAAAGGTAGGGAAACTCGAGCGGCTGCGAAGGTGATACAGATACCTGTCGTCGTGGCATATAAAACGCAGTGCTTTTTTTTTCACCCCTCTCAACCCCCCCAACAAACACACACACTTCTAGCGTCCCCTTTTCCTATGCGGATACCATTCCAAATCTACACGTCTAATTAAACACAGCGAAACGGAGCGTCAAGGTGATAACCAAATTATGGGGCCGCTTAACGGAACTTAACGGGGCAATTCGATAAACGCGAGCTCTGGGTCCATCGCGCACGAGTAGAAGTAGATGACGACGGCGACATCCAAAGCACAGAGGCACGTCAAGTGAAGTGGAGATTTCCGCCTGAGATTGGCAGTTAAACACGCCGCGGGATGTGCAGCTGCGGCCAATTTTACTAGATTACTTTGGTTGCGGCGATGGTGTAGAGGTGTATGCAGGGGCCACTGAAGTCGTTATATAAGTGCCATCGCCAGTTCGCAACCCATTCCCAGCCATGAGTGTTCATTTTATCTGTTCACCATGACCCCCCCCCTTCCCGCCCTGGGTGGTTTCGATACTGCCGCAGCGTCTCGGCTCCTTCGGAGGTGATGGGTTTTGAAATTTGGCTCTATCCTGTGATCGGTTCTTTGATGCCACGTAACCTTAATGATGACACAACTCTCTCGGTCAATTACTGAATTTTGTGACACAGAACGCCAGGGTTTTGCAGTGACCTTAAATAGTACCGCATAATTGAGACAAGAAATACCAAGCTGAACTAAAGCGTTCAGTGCATGCAGCGTGGGATATGTACTGCTCACAAAAACAGATAGCCCAGCTGAAGCCTTGGCTTATGTGTTCGGCTGTTCATCCCATGGTCAAGGGATAAAACTGCGGCTGCAGCGCCCGCATTTAGTAGAAGCCAAAATGCAACGACGCTTTTTAGTGTGTGGTGTTACCGCACGGTAAACATCCGTTGCAGTCCGAGTTATTCTGCAGCCTACACTACGGCGACGCTGTCAAACATCTGTGAACTCGAAGCCTCTCTTTGCAGGTGATAAAAAGACGCAACTATATGTCCAAAGTGTCCTGGCTCAGATGGACCAAGATATTAAAATGGAAACTGAATTGCAGGTGAATCTTATCAGGACTCATGTAAAGTGCACGCTAGAACTTTTGTTATTTCGAGTACTTTAATAATTAGTACACAATATTTATTTAACTTCCTAAGTGGTACTCTAAACGACCAAGCATTACTAGAAAATTTTCCCAGCACCATCAGAATTTTCCAGCCAGGTTCTTGCGACTAAGTATCCTTAGCGTAGCCTTTCTTACTTTACAAAGAAAGGAAACAAGTAAATTTAATAAATACCTCCTGACAGCATGCTCCCTACGCCCTAATGCACCGCCATTGCAACGCTGTGATACGCGACTTGGTGAAGCGTCCCTGCTTCGTGCTTTCTGAGCTGCCTACGAAGCAGTTTCGCGTTGCGCCTAGTTCCGAGATAAGCGCCAGCGGATGCAGACAGGCGAGAAAAGCTGCGCAAAGCCAGTATCTTTGGTGACATATGCTCACTCATGCTGGCAGAATGCATGCAGAAGTACGGTGGCAAAATCATGGATTTGCAACAGAACAGCGTGATAACAACGAGCAATTATGCACATTAGCTTGGAGGAAAATAATCGGTAAATGCGGCTTTTCTCACGAAGGAAAATAAAATAAAATTGAGGCATACCGATGACTTGGCGCTTGCTTTACGTTCTCGTGGAGAGGGTACTTTGCTTTTAAACTCATACTACGTGGCTGTACACAAACGTCTGTAAAAGGCAGTGGTTGCAAAGATCCCTAAGCAGCGATATTCGGGTAAAGAGTGTGCGCGAATCACCCGCATTTTGTAGCAATCAGCACAGGTTACTGAACAACACTAGGTCGCTGATGAGACTACCGCAGATTTCGCTCCAATGTTTCTCAACTTCAGCCCTCAGTGCTTGCGGCGTAGTTGTCGGGATGCAGTAGACGTGATTTTTCCCACACACCTACAGAAGTTGAAAAGATTGAAAAAAGGTAACGATTGCCTCGCTCAGGTTCATGAAAGCGGGCCGACGCCATTGGCTGGGAAGGCGTCGTTTGACGGAGAAAGGTAGCTTTTCTTGTTTACTTGTATCTGCTTATTGCATATGTAATCAATATTATGGATTGTTTATGGTTTGATTTAAGACTTGGTTTAGTTTGGTTCGGGGGGGGGGGGGGGGGGGGTAATGTCGAAAATGCTCTAATGCCAGGATTGAACACACATCCACGGGTTCACCAACCAAGCGCCCTACTCACTGAGCCATTTCGGGGGGCGGAAGGGATGCTAGTACCATTGCAGGTACTACAAGAAGGTATTTTCACACAATGGGAAGCCGGGCAGTGCAATGATAAAGGGCTGTCCCGAATAATTTTCCACCAAAATGGTGCCCAATTTAGGCCCACGCTGGTGCTGGCGGATGCACGTCTGCTTCGTAGCGCTTTAACAAACGTTTTATCCAATGCAGTGTCCGGCTCGCATAGCGAATTATGCTCAACTCGCTTTTTAAAACCGCAGATCTTCTCCTTCCCCCCTCCCTACCAATCAGGCGCTCATCTACTGAACCACAGTACCCGGGTTCGAACCCGACTGCGGCGGCCGCATTTCGAAGGAGGCGGCGCCTGTTTGATGTGTGGTTTCAGTGCACATTAAAAATCCCCAGGTGGTCATAATTATTCCGGAGACCTCTACTACACCACCTCTTTCTTCCTTTCTTCTTTCACTCCCTCCTTTAGCCCTTCCCCTACTCCGCGGTTCGGATGTCCACCGAGACAAGCAAGACAGTTGCTGCGTCATTTCCTCTGCTCAAAACCAACCATTTGCATCCTGTTCTTGTGTTCCTGTTCGTAGTCGACAGAGTCGGCGTTGGCTTAACACATAACCTGACAACCGTGGCAGGCAGTAGCAGAGCGAAACGCCACCTGCCACGTCGAGAACGGAGTAACAGACAACGGGAAGTTGGCTGTCACGGGAAGATCCCGGAGGGTGGCTAGCATCATAACCAACCACCTTCCAGCTGTGGCAGGTGAAGAGCGGCGCACAAATTTCTCGTTACCGACTATCATAGTCGTCTGACAATTTTTTTGGTTTTAATCGTTTAGTCTTAACGGTGAATCGATGTTACGCTTTCAACTGGCTCCCCACATAAGTTATAAGATACCGGATGCCCTGGTTAAGCATAGTGTACTGAAGAAAGATTGAAAACTGTTCTACATATCCAATCAATGTTCAGTCGTCAGACAACTGTCTTCTAACACATTCTTGAGACATGTACTGAAAAATCTGTTCTTTATTTGCACGTTGAAGTTCAAATGAGCAGCTTAGATACAAGAAGAGACACCACTGGGTGAACACAATACACGAGTCTCGTGGCAAACTTCTGTGGCAATTTTACTCCAACATGCAGAATGTCAGCAGCCCGAGTTTCTCATTCTCACTGTAAGCGAGCTCTTCGTAGCGACACTAATTTCGGCTGCACTTGTCATGGATGTTTTACACGAAGTGACGCTCCATTAAAAAAAATTACCGACGATTACGTTACTTCCTAATGCGAAATTTGAGCGCAGCAAAAAGCTGTTTCACCTTTTCGATACATTGAGGCAAAGAAATCGAGCAACACATGTATGCGCTATCACAGAGTTTTTTTTTATTTTTCACACGTATTCCTTTAACAAAGATTCCACTAGCAGTTCTTGACAGTCATGAAGGAAGCTTTGTGGTCGGAGAAATAGACTGATATATGTTCGACTTGGTACACCAATGCTTGATTCTCAAAGACGAGATCTATACAAGTGCCTCGCGAGGTTGTCAGCCGTGGGACGCGTTACGAGCGAGAGGAACGGGATGTTCTCCCGCATAAGTGTTAGGAAATTGCTGTTTGTCTTTATGTCAACATTAAAGTCCCCCACTACTAACATCGGTGTGGATCGATGGACGGTTAATGCGAGTTGCAGGAAGTGCACGACGTCTTTCGTGAGTGCGCTAGGGGCGAAGTAGGCAGCTACTACCAGCAAGCCGTTGGGCAACTTTGCGGCGCACAGTTCGCCAAGTTCATGTGACGTGCCAAACATTTCGACTGGTATTGCAGAGAGACATGTGCGCAAGTAGATAGCGACTCCCGCCGCTGTGTTGTGGTCTCTGCGAGCACCACAGCAGTATAGGAAATCTATGATTTCGAGAGGCTCTCCGGGATCCATCCAGGTTTCAGCAAAGCAAAGTACAGAGGAATGGCGCAGAATGTGATCGTGGTGTACGTCCTTGGCATGTGCGGCAAGGGAGCGTACGTTAAGAATGTGGTTGTGAATGATGAATCAAGTGCTGCCAGCGAATGACGCGTCCATTGGCTGTCTGCGTGTGTTACTGATGTGTGGTTAACATGTTAAGCTTCGCCTGTAAGAGTGGAACGCGACAGCGTCTTGCAACGCTGTCAGGGAGTCCACAGAACGCCATCGCCAATTCGGCTGTACGCCTTGCTGGACGGTAAATTTATTTTTTGAGGAAAGGAAATGTATCTCTCTCGCATATCTGGGTGGACACCTGCACCTCGCCGTAAGGGGAAGGGGGAAGATGGGAGTGAACGAAGACGCCGTATTAGCTAGACGCGCCTTTGTTCATTCCAAACCATTCAGCTGGCATTACGGAGTGGCTAGCGTGCTCGTATCGCACTCCGGAGACCCTGGTTCGATTCCCCAACTCGACCAATTTCGTTCTCGGTTTTATAGATTTATGCGGTCTAACTAGAAAGGTTAATTAGGCTATTTCATATTTACATTATTGCATTTCTATCCATCGTGTTCTGTCATTAACCTGTCAATTGTTGGAACTGTCTAGGATGTTCGACACAACGTATATGAAACGAGCAACGTCTTACTGAGTGGGGAAGTGCGTGGTGGTGGAGGGAACGCGGCTTCGTACTTATGTTTTTTTTTCAGCAGCGTCTGCTTCCGCGGACGCTGTTGTCGCTGCGGCGCGCGTCTTTCTTTTCTTTTCTTCTGACCTCTTCATTCTCCTCTATATTAATTAGGCTAATTGATTAATTAAGCAATTAACTAAACTCAGTCCAAGTTAGTTGCAGCATCACTATACGATCCCTTTGCTTGGTTGCATGGTTACTAGCCAAAGTACAATTGGCCCCATTTGAAATTCGCGCACAGTGACGTCACGAGCATTTCGACCAATTGAAAAGCATGACATTGGGGGCGGAGCTGGTTACGAGGCCGACGCCGACGCCGACGACGACGCGAAACCCAGGAACGGACGCCAAAGAGCTGCGCTCTAAAACGGGGCGTGCACTGAGTGGCCAAACCAGCTTTAGTCGTCAGTTTGTCAATGCGAAACCATTCTATGGCTCTTTGGGAACGAAATGCAGCATGGGCGCAGACCAGCTGCGCTGCTCCCAAAAATACCAGATGAAATCACCGTGATATCAATGAAAACAAAAATTTCTTCCCAGGGTGCTGGGAATTAACTCAGGTCTTTCAGACTGTGAGGCGAGCATATAACCACAGCCATAAAACCACTTTGCTTCTTGGCGAGCAAAGGTGAACGTAGTGTATGCGTTGCCACACGACTGTGCGCTAGAGTAGCTGTGTCATTACGGAGCGAGCGAAAGGAATAAAAAGGTAAAAAAAGAAATTAAGAATGAATCAATATATTAAAATTATGCTTTCGCATTAATAGCACATAAAAAGAGGTAAGAGCATTACGCATAGTTTGCCACATACCTTCATTGGTATACAAACAGACTTTCAGACAAATATCGAAGCAGTGATGCTGTGTCCAATTCTAAAACGCCACTTATTTAAAAAGTATTTTAATTATTTAAAATCTAACCTTGCATTTATCTCTCTGCATTAGCAACCAAATCGTTAATATTGGATGTCCGTCATATTTCAAGAACAATAGGTCTCGCGTGACGGTTAATCATGGACGCTTATGTTGTCAGGCCCACGAGATTGTGCACCAGTGGCAGGAGTACATTCCAGACATCGGCACGTCTACCTGAAGATTTCACTGCCCGTGAACGGACAGGTGCTCTCTGAGCCTCTCCTTATCTGAACACCTGAATGAGCACAAGATACAGCGATAGCCCTCTTCTCTAGCACGCGTCAACGTATGGCAGTTTAAACTCTTTTTCTGAGACGCTGATTAAGGGAACATGTCAGAGTTGATGGGTCTTTTCCTCGTGTGGATTCGCTTGTGCCGAGTGAAGTTTGAGGAGGCTCCAGTTGAAAAGGGGCAGATATCGCACTTGTATGGTTTTTCGCCAGTGTGCGTACGCTTGTGTACATTGAGGCTGCTAGAACTTGCAGCTCTATAAGGGCACATGTCGCAACGGAAGGGTTTCTCGCCAGTATGCTGTCGCTTGTGCACAACTAGATTGTAAGAGCGAGCAGTTGTAAAAGCGCACCGGTCGCACTTGTATGGTTTTTCGCCGGTGTGCGTACGCTTATGTATAGTGAGGTTACTGGAGCTTGCAGCTGCAAAAGAGCACATGTCGCATTTGAAGGGTTTGTCGCCAGTATGCTTCCGCTTGTGCACAGCTAGACTGTCAGAGCGAGCAGTTGTAAAAGAGCACAGGTCGCTCTTGAATGGCTTTTCTCCAGTGTGCGTACGCTTGTGTAGAGTTAAACTTCGAGAGTGTGAAGTTGTAAAAGGGTACATGTCGCATTTCAAGGGTTTCTCACCAGAGTGCATAGTATCGTGCGGAATGACATATCCAGACTCTGCAGGAGTAAAAGTACACGTATCGCGAGTGAACGGGTTTTCGCCAGTGAGCGTAGTATTATGTGGAGTGGCATTTCTCGAGTATACAGGTGTAAGAGTACACATGTCGCGATTGTACGGGGTTTCGGCAGTGTGCGTTATTGTATGCGAAGTGACATTTCTCGAGTCTGCAGCTGTAAAAGGACAAGTGTCGCTAATGAAGCGGGCTTCGCCAGTGGGCAGAGTATAGTAAGGAGTTACACATCCAGACTCTGCAGGTGAAAAAGTACACGTGTCGCGATTGAACTGGCTTTCGGCAGTGTGCGTACTATTTTGTGAAGCGACATTTCTGGAGTCTGCAGCTGTAAAAGGACTAGTGTCGCTAATGAAGGGTCCTTCGTCAGTGGGCATAGTATAGTAAGGAGTTAGATATCCAGACTCTGCAGGTATAAAAGTACACGCGTCGCGACTGAACTGGCTTTCGCCAGTGTGCGTATTACTATGTGGAGTGACATTTCTCGTGTCAGCACCTGTGAAAAGACACATGTCGCGATTTAAAAAGGATTCGCCAGTGTGGGTATGCTTGTGCCATGTTAATATTGTAGAGTCTTCAGTTGTGAAAGCGCACATAGGGTACTCCTGTGGTCGCACTCCTGTGGGGCACCGCACATCTCTCTTACCGTCGCACTGCGCTAACACCGCTGTATCCTCGGAGAATTCAAATGGCTCTCCTGCTGTCTCAGGTTCCATGTGTCTCGTCACATCGGCAGAGTTCGCTGAAACGTAGGCACTGGAAGGGCAGCTGATCACATCTACTTTCAATCCAGGTGTCTGCTGCCCGAACGAATTCTGTTCCATGAGCAAATACGGCGCTAGGGGTCTGTTCTTGTAGTGTTCACAGCCCTCCCATGATGGTCGTTCTTCTCCAATGAGCCCAGAACACAACCCCCGTCGTGGCAGTCAGGAAAGCACACCAATTCTGCGATAAAAGTTAATAGAATGTGTGCCGTCAGGTAAATTCAGTTTTTTTTTTCGACTCTCTCACTCCGCAACATTTTTTTTTATTTGTTGAACCATGCTAAACTGTTGTTTGCATCGAGGAATAAGTTTTGATAATATTGATGCTAAAATAGCACACAGGACCCGTACATTTTAAGGAAACGCGCTACATCAACGACATCTCAAACAATAAGGAGGGAATTCAAACAATCTTTCGAAATACTGCCCGTAGTGCATGTACCTTCGTATGTGAATTTACGGGGTTAGTTGGAGCGGGTTAAAGCAACCGAAGCATGCCAGATTGTTGGTTGCATCGAAGAATAATTTTCCCAAACATTGGTGGTAACACAGCGCACCGGAGGCGAGGATTTTCAGCAAACGCATGAAGTCAACGTCTTCAGCAATTCAATTGAATTATTTGCGCAATGTCGCTTCGGCAGCACTGAGTACAAAAGCTGCAAGAGCAACTGGTAGAGTGCGCCGACCTCTACGGTACGTGGCAGCAGACAGCAAGGCAGAATTATAAATACTCTGATACAAAACATAAAGTAATGAAAACAAGTCAGGGACCCCTGCAATCTGAGGCATCAAAGGAAAATGCAGGGAAAAATGGGCACATATGTACGCAAAAACAAACGGAAGTAGAAAAAAGGAGCTCCAATACAGTTACAGGAGTCTGATCGGTTTCAATGTGATTAGCTCATAATTTCAGCAATATTCTCATCAACTGTTTATTAGGTACTGTATTGCTTGGAATATATTTGTTTTCCTTGTCATATTTTTGTGTATTTATTAGCACCATTCCAGATTTTGAAAATCATGATTTTTATCTTTGTTCTTTTTTATTCTTTGTGTGCTTACTTTTGTTTTTGAAGTTGTTTTACAGAGATTTGTGTATATTTTTATTCATAACATTTTTTATGTACACTGTATGTTCTGAATCCGCCCCTCCCCTCTGTATTGTACGTTTGAACCCTGATGATATAGTAAATAAATTAAGTAAATAAATAAACAGCGTTAGGTGTGTTCAAAATTGCCTGGAAATGTGTTATTAATGTTTTGGGTACCATATGTAGTACCAATGTTTCAACATACCAGTGTCCAGAGTGTCTGTTGTGAAATTGACCACTGTAATAAGAAGGTCTTGTGAGGGGGGGATGTGGTTGCTTTTAATGCGAGAGCATTTATTGTGTCATGAGTGGTGCACACAGCACCTGTCAGCTGAGCGTGTCATCAGAGCGTGTCCGCGCGAACCGTCAATCGTCTATCATAGGGGTAATTAATAGTATTGTTTAATTTAATAACTGTAAAAAGCCGGCATAAAAGTTAACTCACCAAGATGATTAATCAACTTGGTAAATAATTGATTGAAGTGATTTATTAGTTGAATTAGACAATTATTTCAAAAATTGATCAATGAAATAATAGAATCGACGGATTAGTCATTAGAGAATTAATTATTGGTTGCTTTGGTTAACTGGGCTGCAACCTCGCAGAGCGACTAAGGCTATCAGGGACGACGCACTGAAGAAATACGGAAATTTGGACCATCTCGGTTTTCTTAAAGGTGCACTGACATCGCACAGTACAAGAGCGTCTAGAATTTCGCCTCCACTGATATTCGACCGCCGTGGTCGGGATCGAACCCGCGTCTTTCGCATCAGCAGCCGAGCGCCATATCCACGGAGCCACCACGGCGTCCATACACACGAAACTAATTAAACAATGGGCTCAGTTACATCCAATTTAATCGTCCAAAAGTTTAGTGAATTGGGTAATGAAGAAATTCAACAAATTAATTATATAATTTCTTCCACTAGTGACGTACTTCACACATCCATCGGTAATAAATGAAATTGAATGATTACTTAATTACTGCATAATTGGTTCTTTGACGTGCTTACTACACGCTCTAGAAACGGGACCCATGTCTTCCGACGGGCAAGAAACCATTGACAGCACTAATGCCTTCGCATTACTGCACCTAACAAGTTTTAGAAGCACCTCTGGAATTATTTCCAACTACGCCAGTTCTGTAAGCGTCATGCAGTCTTAAGTGTTACAGGCCAGATATTTTGACTACGTATACTACGCTGCTAGAAAAACTTGGCTGTGTGGGCGAAAAATGTTGTTACATATTGCACGTAAAACTTTATTCTGAAGCAGATATATCCGCTCATTATAGTGGGCGAGGACTGGTGGTGCTGCAAACGGGACTGAGGCTCCTTGAGCCCTACGAATTGCGGTGTTTGCCATTGAAACAGAATGTCTACTTTCTCACGTGCGTCAAAAGCGACGGCAATGCGACAATGGCCCGTTACGAACCGGTGTGCATGGATAGGGGTGCAGCCCAAAAATATCTCCAAACGCCTTCCTCCTCGGTTGGATTCGGGAAATGTGAAATAGCGACTGTGGTTCCTTGGTCGACACAACATTGTTCTTGCTGAAAACGACGGATACGTGTAAGTAGGCGAAGCGGAACCATTCTGGCTTCAGTCTAAGTCCGAAAAGTATGTCCGCGTCTATCTCTTGCTCCAGCCTCCTCAGGTGTTCATCGGAACTCCTCTCGAAGATCATAGCGTCGTGTAAATAAACAACAGAGCTCTGCCACCAGAGACATGTAAAACACTTGATCGTGATCCGCTGAAAAAATGCAGTTGTGGAGCGAATCCCAAATTACATTCTCTTGGAGTCAAATGCGCCGTATGTCGTGATCGTGAAAACCACCGACGAGAAGCACTCCGAGCTGCAGTCAGATCCGAGTGTCGTGGATACAGGGGAGTGGTGCAAATCTTAGTCATGATGTTGAGGCTACTCTCATTAACGCTGTAACAAAGAGTGCCATTTTTGTTCTTCACCAGAATAAAACATGACACGAATGTGCGCTTAGACCGCTTGATGACGCCGTGAAATAACATAACATAATTTGTGTTTTTGGACGCTTGCGTTCCTTGTGAGCGTGTGTCAACCGGGCGACATCGGTCGCCGTGATGTATCTGTGTTTTTGTGGAGGGACGGCTGTCCCTTTATGCTACAAAATCTAAATAAACTTCTCTTAAGTGTTCGACCTAATATATGATAGCTTCACGCTCTCATGCTGTCACATGCTATGGACATTGAGAGACAGGTCGCTCGCTTATTCGAGAGTGAGCATCCACTTACGTCGTTAGGAGTCTCAAATATTGGTAGGCGTCAGCTCTCTCATTATCTCAAGAACCCAACAAGTCGGACTTCCGTCGAAGATGTTTTCGTTCTAGAGTGCTTGAGCTACTGCAGTCGTTGACTGAAGATCTAGAAAGGTGAATTCTTTGCTTTTCTCAGCAATATCGTCTAGCAGCGCAATTATCGTGCTCGAGCTCAGGAGTGGAGATTTATTGCAAAGTTTTAAGCCAGGACCACAGGTTAGTAATTTCGGAGATATACGACGCCTCTTGTAATGCCAATCCTCGGTCCAGGAGGAATGGTGTGTTTCACTCTACGATGTATTAAGTGCAATTCTCTGTAACCTCAGCAGCAACGGGGATTACCACGGTTGGCCACGATGAGAAGATACCTGATTCGATGGAGGCGAAATTGTAGACGCCCGTGTGCTGTGCGCTGTCAGTGCACGTTAAAAAAACCCAGGTAGTCGAAATTTTCGGTGTCCTCCACTATGGCGTCCCTCATAGCTGGAGTCGCTTTGGGAAGTTAAACCGCAATAAAACACAAACCATCATCGAGCACACTTGAGCAATGTTATTTGCAGTGTCGCCTATGAACACACCTCTTATTCCGTCGAAAGAGAGATGTGCTTGGATCTGAGGTCGTTGTTTTTTTTTATGTTCACTCTAGGAAGTCTGAACACGATGAGGTCCTCAGAACACACAGGCAGGAGTAATAAGGTTGCAGGGCAAGTAACTACGTCTGTTCAGCAGCACTCGAGCAAAACATTGCCCATAAAGGGCAACTGCATAAGTTTTAGAAATCGACCAAATTTAAGGATCGAATGCAGTGTGAAACTTGCAGGTAAAGAATTCGAAATCTTTTAGGGCTAGCATTTGAAATGGTTACGCAAACGCTGATTAAAATCTCTATGATTCAAGGTTCTCCGCTGGGCACAGCGTCTAGTTTGAGGGCTCATGATGATGTCATCGGAGGTACCCGTAAATTTCAATCCATAAGCGCTTGCTTTGAAAGAAAATCCAACGCCACTGAAGGCAAAGCCCACCGAGAGTTCTTTGCCAGCATCAAACGAAGCGCGGCAGGATGTGGTTGACGGCAGCGGCTATCTCAAATCTTTTTCTGTGACGTGACACCGAACTTGCCCGCACTTCGCCGGCGCTTTGTGAAGAAGCCTGAAATTAAGTATTGACCACGTCACTGTTTTAAACACACGCGCAAAAGCTCTTGCCATTTTTACCTGCAGCCTATATAGAATTGTATATTTGAATATCGGGCAATTCTAGAAATGTAGTGCAGTTAGTTGCTCCTTAAAGCGCATGTGGGCCCGTCCTGCAGTGTGGATTCGGAGCCCGTCGTGTACGAACGTGACTTTAATCGAGATAGCTGCAGAAATTCCGCAGAGGGCAGTTTCGGCTCTCTTGACTGCCAGGTCGGTAACCTTGCGGCCGTGAATTTCCACTCTAGTGTCGATTATTACCATCAGACTGCACGCTGGCCTGTGAGTAGGGTCAGTGCTGCGTCGGGCATCGAAATATGGCTGGAGAATGTCGTCGTCGTGTTTCTGGTTTGCGCCATTTGAGACTTGCTTCACGTCACTTTGACGCTAAATTTCGTGTGCGGAGTTGTCGCAGTGGAATGAGGCGTCGTCATGCGATTTCCTCGGTGAAAACTCTTGAAAACCCAGCTCTCGGGAGCCGCAGATCACGCAAGCGAACTCGAACCCGATGACTGCCGCAAAACGTCCCAGGCGCAGTTCAGAGATAAGTGACCATAATTGCAGAGCCCGCAGATCCACTCCAGACAAATGTGATCGATGCAGTTTTTAACAGACTGTCGTAAGTGATCGCAACTAGCGCATTTCACGGTTTCCAAAAACCACTACCGACAACTGCTCTCAGACGCACCCAAAATTTAAAGCTGACAAGTGGACTTTCGAAGTAAGGTCGCAATACAATGGCTTGTGTCTAGCACTACTTCGAAGCGCTTGCGCTTAACTGCGATAACTCGAGATCTGCGAGTTATCTGCGAGATAAAAGCCGCCGCAGTGGTTCAGTGGTTATGCGCTCGGCTGCTGACCCGAAAGACGCAGGTTCGACCTCGACCGCAGCGGACGAGGTCGACTTAGTCGCCTTGGGACGTCAACCGCATAAACCTATTCGAGATAAACATGGTCGCGCCTTGCGTCACAAACTCAAAGCCCCGTCACAAGGTTATGAAGACACAAACATTACAAAACGTCACGGTCATCACGGTACACTATTAATGACGCAGCTTCTTCTGTTCACTTCTTGCTCTAGAATTCTACCAGCCGCAGCTTAAAATATACGCTGAGTTTGCATCGTTCGAAATGGTTCGCTGAGTGACAGCTGATGCACCACTTCTTTAGTTGAAAGAATGCATATTTTCGGTGCTTTGCACTTTTATTCCTGCAGCGGAATTCTCGAGAGTAGTCCGTGCAGAAAATGTGGCATTTGATGAAGACTGCCTATGTAGCCAGAACGCGGGCTGCTAGTATAGCGCACGTAGGAAACCCGCGAATCCCGCACAATAAACACCAACCGAGCGATGTGAAAGAACATATGTACTCACGTAGGGTCTCCCCAGATTAGCGTCTTCAGCGTCCTAGTCCCGCTTAGTCGTTCAAGGTAAAGTGGGCTCAGCACAGCGAGGTAGAATGGATTGAGTTGGTTGCCTGCAAAGTGCATAGCCAAGTTGTAAGAGCGAAAAAGTTCATTTTTCGACTGCTGCGCCACACCAAGGGCAAGGAACAAGAAGCAACACTGCGGGGCGCGTGTTAGGCCACACCTCGTTTTGCAGACGTAAACTGGGTAGGAACAGCTGGTGCACTTTCATAAAACAGAGCGAAAAGGACGGGCATATGAGCAGATAGACGGAAGAAACGCTGATTTCAACCAGGGTGTCGAACCGGAACCGAACCCGAACCCGAAACCGGAACCGAACCCGAATTTTCGCCCGGAACCGGAACCGAACCGAACCCATAATTTTTTCGCCATCTTGGAACTGAACCCGAACCGGAACGATTCAAAGGAACCGCTCCGAACCGGTTCGGGACCCGGTTCAGCCCCACTTTTTTTTTTTTTGCATTTCGGCATACTTCTTGTTTCCGGACAAAATGAGATGATCTAGCGCATAGATTTAGCGCAACATTTACTTTTGTAGGCGCTCATTGTCTCAGACAGCAGGTTCTAAATAAAACCCCTCATGATGTAGGGCAACAAAGAAAAAAATGGCTCAATGGCTGCGGAGCTCTGCTGCTGATTTCAAAAATACAAAAACCAGTGTGCTCTGTCGCATGCCGCAAATCCTCAGCTGATCTCCGTTAATCTGGAGCCCTCCACTACACCGTATATCCTATAGCCTCAATGTCTACTGGACACTTTAAACCCGCGATATTACTACTAGTATTACCAAAGGAAGGGTGTATAAATTGATGCAGCTTCTTTTTTTTAGAACATTCTTGTTTGCACGTGCCGGAAATAAGCAACGAAACGCGGGTTCTTGGCAATGGTGGAGATGATCTAATGAGCAAAAAATTAAATACCGGATAATCAGAAGGGCAATGAGGAAATATATGCGCTCGGTGGGATGCGATAGTGATTACGCCCAGAAAGATGCTACTGCGATTAAATGTAACGGCGATGAAGTGATTTCATTACGCCCATTCGCTGAAATCGTTCTGCTTCTGAGAAAAAATTGCTGCCAGTCGCCAGCGCGCGGCTCCATCCGCTGTTATCGCAGTGCTCGACCTTGAATTCTCTGTCTGGCGGCTCATATCTACTTCTTGCTGTCATACTTCCGGTTCTTAGTGTCTGACATGACAAGCTTATGATTCTTGGCGTTTTTTTCGCGTACAACGCTTGGGCGACTCGATACTTTGAGCCTTGACAACAATCTGCCTCGGCTATATCGCGTACAGGTGGGTGATGGGGGGTAGGGAGATGGGTGAAAGTTTGTTAAGGTGTATTTTTACCAGTGAATGCCCGGATGTGCGCCCACCGGAGTGTGCATCAAGGATGGAGGCTGCACGCACTCCCCCCCCCCCCCCCCCCCCCCCGCACACACACACATAGTGCGGTTATTTTTGGGAAAGCAAGCTATACTATTAACGCAGTAAAAAGAACAACTATAAGAGTACTCATACTCAATTCTCTGACTCCGAGTGCGATTTGTACCCATGGCGGCGCAACAGAAAACTCTCTTTACAGATGCCTTAGGCTACTCGGCTGTCTTCGGGGCTTCTTTTTATGGTTGTTGCATGGAATATTTGGAACCTCTCTGATCCTCCTCATGCCTTACTTGACAGCGTCGAATACAGCGATCTCGGCATAAGGCCTCATGCCACCATAACTCCCTTTCTCCGCCCGCACATGAAAATTCCAGACGGTGTACACGTCAAGAAAAGGGAACCAGTCAGGAGGTCGAACTTGCGCAGCGTATTCCTCCTGCGCTAAAGTGCACTGTTGTCTGAACAGGAACCTCGTTGAACGCGGCGGTTCTGCGTGTTCATCCATCATGCGTGTTTTCCACACGCTAAGCGGTCCTATCAACAAGAAGAGTTCGCATGGAGTTCCGGAGTTTTTCATCGAAGATATAAATGTTTTAAAGAAATGTATGATGTCAATGGGTTTTTTAAGATACTGCTTAAGTATGTCCCAAAACAACACAGCATTACGACAAAAATATCAAATTATTTCTCAAATTATCTCTCGTTGCTCGCACAGGAAGAAATGCACTGACCACGGCACAAACTTCCCTTTGGCCCGAAGGTTCATCCTAACATGCAGGGTCCATGTCTGAAGCGTGGAAAAGGTTTTTGTGACCGATTGAAATTACAGTCGAGCCCACTTATAACGAACCTGACGGTCACGCGGCTTCCGTTTGTTATATCTGATGTTCGTAGCAAGTGGATTCTTCGTACAACAGCCAAAAATACTAAGGCCGCTAAAAGTGGCGTTTATTATAAAACTGCGTTATGCGTGCCTACTTGTGCAAAGCAGAGCCTGTCGCTGCTCTTTCCAGGCTATCTAGGGCGGTCATTTAATCGTCGTCGAGACCTTGCTGCCAACTATCAAATTTAGGGACGGGTATAACTAATCATGGATGAAGTGTGCATAGCAACTGGTGGCAGGTCGGTCACATAAATGATTCCTGGCAGTAGGGAGAGCTCGCACTTAGTGTTCAACGTCTCCGTCAGAGCAGGTGCTTCTGCGATTTTGTGGTCCGCAGGAATGTAGTTATCCGAGGAAACATCTGGTCGGCTATGGATCAACGATGCGTTGCCAGAAATCTGCATACGTCTGTTTCGAGCTTCTTCTGTCGTTCCTGGGCTGATGCAGCGACGAAGTAGCTCAGCGCTTGTGGAGCAGAATGCATCCGTTGCACTGTCCGCTGTATGACAATGCGTGCATATGGTAGCGGCGCAAAAGATGGAGACGACTGGGCAGGCTATGCTTACCACGTGACCGGCATGGCCAGCAAGGATTTCAAAAGTATCAAATCGCTGCTGTTAGTTGATCTTCGACCATGGTCAGTAGCTTCGTTCTCGACGATGCCCCCGTCTCACGCGCACCGCGCTTCTTCCATTCGGGATGCCTTGCCGAGCCGGCGAACGCGTAGGCAATGATTGCCCTCGTAGGCCATCGACGCGATTTTCCTCGCGAGCATGTCCAGAAAAGACAGGCGAGCACTTAGTCGCCTATTAAGCATAGATGCCAGAAAGAGGCCGTTTGTAGTTTTGAAAATAAATGCCTGAAACAAGTTGGTGGACAAATGGCGCACGCCAGATTAACCACTTTTTATCACTCTATCAAGGACGCAAAAAATTTTGTTAACTCAAAGGTTCCCTTTGATAGCGCCCCATGAAAAGTCGCATTTGCCAATTTGGTTTGTTTGTTTTGGTTTATTGGATTTTAACGTCCCAAAGCAACTCAGGCTATGAGAGACGCCGTAGTGAAGGGCTGCGGAATTTTCGACCACGGGGGGTCCTTTAACGAGCACTGACATCGCACAGTACACAAGCCTTTAGAATTTCGCCTTCATCGAAATTCGTTCGCCGCGGCTGGGATCGAACCCACGTCTTTCGGGTCCGAGCGCCGTAACCACTTAGCCACCGCGTCGGGGCTGTTGACAATTCGTGTCCGTGCAAAAACGAAGCGTTCTCAACCCATCCAAGCGCGCGTTTTTCATGATACTATTTTTATCAGAAGAGAGGAGGTTGACGTCATTATAATAAGACAATATCGTAATTTCTTACTGTACTGTAGTGAGAAGCCACGATTAGCTGTGTTTTTGAAGATACTGAGCTATAGGGGTTCGGGATACATAACGGGAGTCACAAAGGCGATGTCGAATAGGTGATTTAAATAAAATATGTTTCGTAAGTTCTGGATGTTAGGGAGAACCTGTGCTCCCACGAGGCTCTCGTTGGGCGGCAGATGGGCGGTCGAGGGATTCTCGCACATTTTCTTACCATTTAGTAAAGGAGGGGGGACTGGCAAGTCGGTTTTGAGGCTACGGAAAGGTGTCCGTCTGTAGGTAGGTACCGATACATGGCAGTTTCGTTTCTCAGTGGTGCGCGGGAACGTAGAGGGCGCGTGCGGCGGCAGTCTTGGGGCCCCGTAAGTACACTGTGCACGAGAAAGTCCCAACTGACTCCAGCTTCAAGGGAGGCCTATTAATCGCGCGACGGGGTCTCCCGAACTGCTCAATCAGGAGGGTCTTGTAGATGCAAAATCCACCGGCTTTTCGCCTTACACCCCACAAGGTGGATTACAGCGTACACATAGCCGATTTTCATTAATTTCGAGTTCATTTCATTTTACGGCTCTTGCCGCAAATTCGTCTTTGCTGCGGACAATAAGTAAAATGGGTAAAGTGAGAACACCTCGCATTAAACAATTTTTTCATGCTTAAGTCACGCAGTAAACACGACAAAAGGAAGACGGGAGATGACACGAGCGCTGACTAACAGCTGGTTATTTTATTCTAGGAAAAGTATATAAAGGCGTTGGACGCAGGGAACAACCCCAAAAACAGAAGAACAAAAGTTGAAATTTAAAACCATACTACGCATGCACATCACAGTCGAGTCATGACGTCTTTTTCAACGAAATTCGAAGACTACCTTCCATAATAGACGGCACTCCCCTATCTCCTGGACCTCACACAACTGCCAAGAAAGCCTTACTCCTTGTCTGCCAAACTGATAGATGGTGAAGCAACACACTCATCTACTTCCTTCCTGATCACACAGGCCTCGACCAACTCCCTACATATGCAAAAATGGTTATTAAACACGACACTTGTCTTATCTACTGGGGGAAGCAATCGTTGCACTCGCTGCAATGCTAAGCCAAGTTGTACGACACCGCTACTTTTTTCACCCATCAGTGATGTTCGAACAAATGCTCATTGCTTCCCCACTTAGAAAGACAAGTCTCCTGTTTATTCACTCAGATAGAATTTGTAGAGAGATGGTGGAGGCCTTTATGATCAGGAAGAAAGCAGATGGGCGTGCTGCTTCACCATCCATCAATTTGGTAGAGAAGGAGTCAGGCTTTCCTGGCAACTGCGTGAGGTCCAGGAGATAGCGTAGTGCTGTCTACTATGGAATATAGTCTTCATATTTCGTTGAAAAAGATGTAATGACTCGACTATGATGTGCATGCGCAGTACGGCTTTTTAGTTTGAATCTTTGTTCTTCTGTTTTCTGGATTGTTCACTGTGTCCTGCGCCTTCATACACTTTTCCGAGAATGTAATAACCAGTTGTTAGTCAGCGTCTGTGTCGCCTCCAGTCTTCCTTTTGTCCTGTTTACTGCGCTGCTTAAGCATGAACTCTTACCAACTATCACAGTTTTATGTTCTCGTAAACAAATCTTTGAATTTTTTATTTTGTATATCGATGTGCCAGAAAAATGAAAACGCATAGCAGGGTTGACTGAAACTCATGTGCGTTTTAATTTTTTTTTTTTGTCCTGAACCCGTTTGAACCCGTTTGAACCGGTTCGGGGCAGTCCGAACCGGTTCGAACCGGAACGGAATGGCCCTTTGGAGCCGAACCCGGAACTGAACCCGAAAGGCGTGAACCCGAACCCGAACCGAACCCGAAAAAATGCCGGTTCGACACCCTGATTTCAACCATACCATTTATTTCATCTATTGGCGCTAGAAACATAGCTTTAATGCAACCCGAGCACAAAATACAGGAGGCGCACAAAGCGTAAAAGACTCACACTGTGTCTGCCTAGAGCTGGGTCTTCGGCGTTCAAGTCCTTCTCAAGTCAAGTTTACAACTGCGTCACTAAGCAGCCAGTGTAGCCGCTAGACACCCTCACGTATGTTGAAAAGTTTGTTGGCTACCTGTTGCGCCCCGTACTGTTTGTCTGAGCACCACGCCCCCGATCTCTAAAGTTTTTACTATGGCGCCATCAGGTGGCAACCACGAGGAACAAGGCTGCAAAATGTGCTTGCTTTTCTCCTTTTTTTATTTATCACTGCCCGCCTCCTTTTGGTAGCGAAGGCAGGAGCGCGTGTATGACGTGCACAAATACATGGTCTGTAACAGATAACAAACAGCAAGAAAAGAAAGGAAATAGGCATACTACAATCAAATTTCTGCGGAAGAAACCAGCCCACAAACAAAAAGAAAAAAGCGCCGCAGTTACATGCAGGGCAGGAAGCATAAATAAAATCGCTCCAAGAACGAAACGAAGTACATAAAACTTACTGGCTTCATCTTACTGCAGATAAAAATGATTCGGGTGATGATAGGGTGGCCACATCACGAGTAACCAATTCTAATAGGCTATCGTACTTGAAAAAAACATCTTGAACGCACTAGTTCTGACTGAAAGACTGAAATTGTTTTGTCATATTGTGTTATACTGCATATAAGCCTGAAATTTTTTTTTTGTATGATAACTGATGATGGTAAAGAACATTACCAAATGATGGATTTTTCCGCAAGATTCAAAGGTAGGCGAACCCAAGTGGCTGAGAAGGTAATACCGATACCTGTCTTCCTGGCATATAAATCGCAGTGCTTTTTTTTTTCACCCCTCTCCAGCCCCCTTCCCCCCCCCCGCAAGACTTCTGCCGTCCCCTTTTCCTATGCGGATACAATTCCAAATCTACACGGCATTGTGGACAAGTGCTGTAGAGATAGCTAATACAATCTAATTAAACACTCCGAAATGGCGCGTCAAGGTGATAAAAAAATTATGGGGCCGCTTAACGCAACTTAAGTGGGCAATGCGATAGCGATGTGCGCTGGGTCCATTGCGCACGGATAGAAGTTGGTGAACACGGCGACATCCAAAGCACACAGATTGGCAAGCGCGTGCAGTGCAGACTGGCACATCAGATTGACAGTTAAACACGCGGAATGTGCAGCTGCGGCCAATGTTACTTGATTACATTTTTTTGCGGCGATGGTGTAGTCCTCTAAAGCAGGGGCCACTGAAGCAGATCTATAAGTACCACCGCGAGTTCGAAACCCATTCCCAGCCATGAAGTCTTCATTTTATCTGTTTACTCCCCCCACCTGACAGCCCTCGCTAAGCTTTCCCTCTCCGATAGTGATGTAGATACTGCCGCAGCGTCCCAGCTCCTTCGGAGGTGATGGGGTTTTAGATTCGGCTCGATGGTGTAATCGGTTCTTTGTTGCCACGTGACCTTAATGATTGTACAACTCTCTCCACTAATCACTGAATTCTGTGACACAGAACGCCAGGCTATTGCATCCATGTCAGCTTAAATAGTACCGCTTAAGTAAGACGAGAAATACCAAGCTGAACCTAAGTATTTATCACATGCTGGTTTATGGGGTTTAACGTCCCAAAGCGACTAAGGCTATGAGAGACGCCGTAGTGGAGGGCTCCGGAAATTTCGACCACCTGGGGTTCTTTAACGTGCACTGACATCGCACAGTACACGGGCCTCTAGAATTTCTCCTCCAAAGAAATTCCAGCCGCCGCGGCCGGGATCGAACCCGCGTCTTTCGGGTCAGCAGCCGAGCACCATAACCGCTGAGCCTCCGCGGCGGCTATTTATCACATGCAACCTGGGATATGTACTGCTCACAAAAACAAGAATCCCACTTGAACCTTTGGGTTATGTGTACGGCTTTGATCCCATGGTCAATGGATAAAAGTGCGGCTACAGCGTCCACATTTAGTTCAAGCCAAATTTCAACGACGCCTATTTACTGTGTTGTGTTACCACACGGTAAACTTGCGTATGCAGTCAGAGTTTTTCTGAAGCCTACAATACAGCGACCCTGTCAACTATCTGTGAACTTGATGCCGCTTGATACAAACGATAAAACGGCAAAAGACTATCCACAGTGTCCTGGCTAAGATCGACCAATATTTGTAATGCAGACTGAAATGCAGTGATTCTTGTCAGGAGTTATGTAAAGTGCGCGCTAGTATATTTTTTTTATTTCGCTTTCCTTAATAATTACTGCACAATAATTATTTAACTTCTTAAATGCTACTCCAAACGCTCAAGCGTTACTAGAAAATTTGCCCAGCACCATCAGAATGGCCCAACCAGGTTCCTGCGACTAAGTACCGTTAGCGTAGCTTTTTCAACGGCACAAAAAAAGGCCAGCGAAATTTAATCAATACCGCATAACAGCGTGCTGCCTGCACCCCGATGTGCCGTCATTACAGCGCTCTCATACGCGGCTTGGTGAAGCGTCCGTCCTTTGTGCTTTCTGAGCTGCGTAGGAAGTAGCTTCGTGTTGCGCCTTATTCCGAGATAAGCTCCAGCAGATGCAGACAGTAGAGGAACGGCTGCGCAAAGCCAGTACACTTGGTGATAAACGCTCAGTTATGCTGGAAGAATGCATGCGGGATTACGGTGAAAATATCATGTATTTGCAATAGAACAGCGCAACAGTAACGAGCAGCGATGCGCATTAACGTGAAGGAAAACAATCGGTAAATGCGTCGTCTCTCGAAGAAAAAGGAAGTAAAAAGGACGCATAGCTATGACTTGGCTTTTGCTGTTCTTTCTCGTGGGTAGAGCGCTTTTAATTTCATTGTACGTCACCTTGCACGAACCTCTGTAACAGACATGGGTTCCACAGAGCCTTAAGCAGCGATGATTGCGTGGATAGTGTGCACGGATCGCCCGCATTGTGCAGCAATCAACACGGGTACCTGAGGAACAGCAAGTTGCTGATGAGACTACGGGGTATCTCGTAGCAGTGTTTCGCAATTTCAGCCTTCAGGCTTGTGGCGTAATTGTCAAGGTGCAGTAGACATGGTGATTCAGATAAGCCTGCAGAAATCTAAAAGATTGATGTCAGGTAACGTTGCTGGGCAGACCACTGTTCATTCCACCCGATCGACTGGTGTTGAAAGCACCTTCAAGCCAAGCTCATGCGAGGCATTTATTTTTGACAGCAGGATTCGGTAAAACTGTCGCTTCGTCGTAAATGGGTCATTTTCCTACCTTTTAGGTTCAAGCATTCGTTCAGAGGACGGGTCTCACCAGGGGCTGGAGGCGCTCTTCCAACTCCGCGCTTACTAGATAAGCAGGGTTTTCAACACAGCGTCCGAATTCTCAGCGCCCCTCTGTTCGTTCATGCCTAGTTTCACTTTCACAGTTGTTCGTAGTATCTGAAATACAGTCTTCAGTGCCTAATGCATATTTTGACGGTATCATTACCTACATTCTTAATAAGCGAGCGTTCGTTATAATGCGGTCGTTATAAGCGGGCTCTGCTGTATATCTACGGCATAAGGTTTTCTCAATGAATGCGTGTACGGCACGCGTAAGGTAAGAGTGACAGTACAGAGATGTCTGCAATGGGCGAAAGTGCGGGCGTGCGCCGTAAGGAGGCCTAAAACGTAGTTTTGACACACTTTCCCAAGTACCGCAATTTTCTGTTCGCGACTGTACTTAACAGCTTCGCGGCGGCGATAGCAACAAGCGCGCTTTGCTGTCCTCGAAGAACACTATGACCTCTGCTCTCAGCGGCGCTAAATTTAAAGCTGAGAGTAAACTTTCTAGGTGAGGTGCAAAATGTAATGGCTACAATCTCGCGCCATGTACAAAGAGCAGCGCATAACTGTTATTATCTTCGCAGCAATATGATCGATGCATTAATAATGGCGAAGCTTCTTCTCTTCATTTCGCGCTCTAAAATTCCACCCGCCGCAGCACAACATACACGCCGACATCGCCGAGGGACAGCTCATACACCAGTTCTTTAGGTGAAAGGATGCACATTTCAGGAACTTTCCACTTCTATTCCCGCAGCGGACCTCTCGAGGATAGTCTGTGTAGCAAACGTGATATTTGATTAAGACTGCCGGGATGCAGACAGAACGCGGGATGCTAGTATGGGGCAGGTAGGAAAGCGCGTTGCTTTCCGCGACAACCGCCCAAAACGTAGGTGTGGTTTAGCTCTGGTTAAACCTGGTTGGTGGCGAAACTAAGAACAGCAGAGGGTGAATGCACATGTATGCAGAATTTTTCATTCTCTATTTAACATTCATAGATGGCGGCGAGTCCTCATGCCACTACCAGTGCAGTGGCGCAGCGGTTAGGAAGAGGAACACTCCACTGCCAGGTGGTTGTTTCTATCACAGCCACCCGTAGGCTTTGTGCCCCCCATGTTGCTCTTCCCAAGCAAACTCTCGCGCAGCTGGCCCGAAGCTCTTCCGAACTTACCCGAGCTCACCCTAGTAAAAACGGGGAAGCTCGGGTTTCCGTTTGCTAGGCAACGGCACAAGATCGCGGTTGCTAGGCAACGGCGACTCAAGGTCAACAGAGAGGCTGACGTCCCGCCATCTGTTAGGCGCGGCGGCGGCTCCTCGAGGAGCAGCGGGGGCCACGGACGCGACGAGCGGTTAGACCTTGCGTAGTATTGCTTTCGCAATAAAAACACCAATCGACGGGTGAGGACCACGACAAATTTAATCACGTACGGTCTCGCAGAGTTACTTCGGCGAAGCCCCAGTCCTAATCGGTCGTGCAAGGTAAAGTGGACGCTTTACTACGACGCAGAAGAGCTTTAGTTGGCTGCCTGTAAAGTGCATAGACAAGTCGCGAGGGTGAAAAATGGTGCACCCTGTACGTTGTCATGTGAGAATGCTCACGCTCTCGTGATTTTTCAGCGGCGCTAAACCAAGCCCAAGCAAAAAGAGACAACACTGCGGGACGCGTGTCAGGCCACACCTCGATTTGCAGATGTAAATTGTGTACGAAAGCTGGTATTTCTTTTTAAAACAGAGCGACAAACGAACGCCGTACAAGTAAATGGATAGAAGTCACACTAAACGCCACCAAACCATTAATTTCATGTAGCCTGGAATACATAATGGCGCTGAAAAAATAGCGATAACGTGACGTGAAAAAAAAAAGTGGGGGCTTGCAATGCATAAAAGAACAGATTTACTCACACAGGGCCAACCTAAAGTTGGGTCATTGCCATTCTTGTCCTGCTTGAACATCCAGTGGAATAGGACACCACACAGCGGGCTAAAACTGCTTGACTAAGCAGCTAGTGTGACAGCTGGACACGGTCACAAGCGTTAAAAAGCTCCCTGGTTCTGTTTTACGCCCCGTACTTCTTGTCTGAACACTACGCCCACAGTGTCTCAAATTTTTATATGGCGTCACCAGGTGGTAACCACGAGGCATGATTGGGTGATGCGTTTTTTTTATTCTTCTTTCGTATTCAATAATGCAGGCTGCCTTTTGGTGGCCAAGACAGGGGTGGGTGCGCCGTGCGTAAAATTGCTTGGTTCATCGCAGGCAATAACAAGAAACGGGAGCAAATGAGCATACTGTCAAGCTTCTGCGCGAAAAACGAGCCCGTCAAGTAAATAAAAAGGCGTCATATTTTGATTTAAGCGCCGAAAGCATCAAAAACCTACATCAGAAGAATCAAATCAAGTGCATAAAACTTCCTGGCTTGATATTACTGCAGAAAAACACGTTTCGGGTGATGATAGGGTGGCCGCATAGCGCCGTAACTTGTTACAACCCGTTATCGCTCTGAGATTGAACGACAGCTTCTTTTCATTGGCTGTGCACTGAGGCGTTAAGACTGTTTTGGTACGGTTTGTGCCGAGTCTGTCGCATTCTTCTGTGCTGCATATAAGCCTGAAGTTCTATTTTTTATGATAACTGATGATGGAACGACATTATCAAACCATGCATTTCTCGACGAGATTCCAAGGATACTTTGGAAAATGGAACGAAAGAAGGTGCCGAGTCGGTCTCTGATAGCAGTGCTCTCGTAGCAATTTGGTCAGAGTGTTCGTCTTCTCTTTATAATTCAGATCTCGACGCGGCAGATCTCTCCCGAAATGTTCTCGTTCCAGAGCTTGTAAAGTACCGTAAAGTGGGTAATATAAATGAAGTGAAAACCATTTTTCATCACTCGAATTGCACAGCCAATGCAGTCGGTGGAAAAAAAAAAGGAATAAACAGCTTCCGTATTGGCGTGCTTCCGAATATGTTGGGTGACGTGGATATTTTTAAACGTATTTAATCCGCATCCCCGGGCTCACCTCTAGACCGCCCTATTTATTCACTGATCCATTCCGGATTTCCGAACGGATTCTAGTAGCACCGAAGGTTCGGCAACAAATGTATTTTGCCGCTATGAGAAACCCGGCAGTGCAATGGCCAACGGCTGTCCCAAATAATTGTTTACGAAAATGCTGCGCAAATCGGGCCCATCTCGGTGCTGGTGGAATGATGCACGATTGCTTCGTAGCGCTGTACCAAACGTATGACCCCAAGCAATGTCAAGCACGGTTAACTAATTGTGCTCAACTTGCTTTTTTAAGCCGCAGCTCTTCACCCCCCCCCCCCCCCCTCCTCCTCCTAAGGTGCTCGTCTACAGAGCCGGAGTACTCTGGGTTGAACCCAACTGCGGCGGCCGCATTTCGACTGAGTCGACGCCCGTGGGCTTTGTGAAGTCAGTACGCGTTAAAGATCCCCAGGTGGTCGAAATTATTTCGGAGCCCTTCACTTAGGCATCTCTTCCTTCCTTTCTTCTTTCACTCAATCCTTTATCCCTCCCCTTGCGGCGCGGTTCGGGCGTCCACCGAGATATGTTGACTGATTTATTGATTGATCGATTGATTGATTTAAACAACCTCTATTTCCGCCAGAAAAGGGGCTCCTCCCTCCCGCTCCCGGTACGTAGGCCTGGGAAGATGGGTAGTCGTGCGCCCCCGATTAGAGGCGGCAGGCAGTCCTTCGCTTGTTGTGGCCTCTCCCGCCACATGGATGGTGCGTCGCTGTGTAGGAGGGTCGGCGCATTGCAGCAGGGTCACTCGGCCTTCTCTACTGGCTATAATTTGGCACACCATTGTGGATTGCCGGCACTCCCAAATTATGTGGTCTAGTGTCCCTCTCACCCCGCAGTGTTTTCACTGATCGTTGTCCCTAAGCTCTGAGAGCACGTGAAATTCCCTGACCAGGTTTATGAAGGTATTAGGTTGGAGTCGCCTCCGCGAGACAATTTATTATTTAGGCCAACATCTGACAGGGGTACCAGTCTGCGTCCCAATTTATAATGGTTGATGATTGCCCCGTCATTTTGCAGACGCTCGTCTTATGCCCAGTGAGTGGGGGGGTCTCACGAGCTAGCCCGAGCACTCTACTACCGAGATGTTGAGACAGATACTGCGCCATTTCCTTTCCTCAAAAGAAAAAAAGTAATTAGCCTGTAGCTACCCGCGCGGACGACAGGGACAACGTGCCGAAGAAGACGAAGTGTCTGGCGCTCTACAGAGAACGCTTGGGGCCTTGGCCTCTGGCCGACGCTGCCGCCGCTGCTCTGCCGCTATCATGTCTCCGGACGCCTTCAAATAAACATGGCCGCGGTCTCCTCCTGGGTGACCTCCACATCGACCTCTAAAACCCCTGCTCCTCATCGTAGTCGTCTATGTCAGCGTTGGCTTAACACCCCACTTGGCAACCGTGGCAGGTAATACCAAAGCGAAACGCCACCAAGGGAGAGCGGATGAATAAACAATCGGAAGGTGGCTGCCATGGTGGTAGCAGAGCGAAACTCCACCTGCCAAAGGGAGAGCGGAGGAACGGACAACCCGAAAGTGCTGCCACGGGAAGACCCCGGAGGGTCGCTAGCAGCGTAACACGCCACCATGCAGCGGTGGCAGGTGGCATGTGAAGAGCTGCGCTGAAATTTCGCATTACAGACTGTCGTAGTCACCAGTTCATTTCTGTGGTTTTATTCATTCAGCTACAACGAAGAATCATTTGTACGCATTCATATGACTTGTCGCATAAGCTAGAAGATCGATGTTCTCAATATGCATAGTGTACTGAAGCAAGTTTGAAACCTGTTAGGCATATCCAACCAAAGTCGAGTGGTCAGATGATTTTCTTGTAATACATTCTTGATACAAGTACTGAAAAATCTGTTCTTTATTTGAATGTCGAAGCACAAATGAGCAGCGTAGATACAACAGCAGACACAAAAGGCCGAAGTCAACGCACGAGCGAGCTGTGGTAATTTTATTGCAACATGCAGTCTGTCCGCAGCGTTCTCTCTGTAAGCAACTATTCGTAAACGAGCTCTGCGTAGCGACACTGAATTCGGCTGCAATTGTCACAGGTGTTTTACACCAAGTGAAGCTCCAATAGAAACAAGGTGAGCGCTGAGCGGCCAAGGTCGCTGCTGTCTGCAGTTCGTCAATGCGAAAGCACTGTGTGGCTGATGAGGACCGAAACGCGGCGTCAGCGTTGACCAGCAGCAGTGGTCACAAAACTGGCAGACGACGTCACCGTGGAGTACACAGGAAACTAACATTTCTTCCGAAAATTTTAGACTTTCGGATTGCGAGGCGATTTCAACCTATAGGTCCAAAAACACGTTGCTTCTTGGCGAACAAGGGCGCACGTAAAATATGTGTTGCCTGAATACTCTGTGCTAACGAATCGGTGTCTTTTTACAAAGGAAGCAAAAATAATGCAAATGTATATAAAAATAAAAAATAGAAATACGAAAAACGGTGCTTCAAAATTCTAAGCACGTAAGCCCTCCCAAATATTTTATTCATGTCTGCTCCAGTATTCAAAACTTCTACACTTCGGATAAGAATCGAAGCACTGATGCTGTGTGCAGTTCTAAAATATCAATTATCAGCAAGAGAATGCAGCAATACGCATCGAGGGATCAAAAATGAAACGTGCGAGATGTGCAGTCTTAAGTGCCCTCCCAAATTTTTGCTTTATAACTCCAGTATTCAAACTTCTACACTTCGGATAAAAATCGAAGCACTGATGCTGTGTCTAGGTCTAAAATATCACTTATCAGCAAGACAATGCAGCAATACTCTTAGAGGTATAAATTATAAAGGGTGCGAAATGGGCAGTCTTAAGGGGCCTCCCAAATTTTTGCTTCATAACTCTCCAGTATTCAAACTTCTACACTTCGGATAAAAATCGAAGCACTGACGCTGTGTCCAGGTCTAAAATATCACTTATAAGCAAGACAATGCAGCAAAGCGCATTGAGGAATAAAAAATAAAAGGTGACAAATGTGCATTTATCTTCCTGCATTAATAACCAAGTCGTAGAGTACGGATGTCCGTCGGATTTTGAGAACAGTGCGTCTCTAGTCACGACCCACCGAACCCGCTTATTTATCTGTTAAGGCACATAGGACTGGAGTCAAGCAGTAAGCGTATTCTTTGACATTGGCGAGCGCATCCGATCATTTCAATGCCCATGACCGGATAGATGCTCTCTGAGGTCCTCTCTATTTGAACTTGTAAATGAGCACACGGTACAGCGATATCCCTCTGCGCTAGTGTGCTTCTGCATATGGCACTTTAAAAAGTCTCGTCTAGTCGCCGCAAAAGCGCATATGTCACACTTGAACGGTCGTTCCCCAGTGTGAATTCGATTGTGCTGATTTAATTTTGAAGATTGTGCACATGTGAAAGGGCACATATCGCACTTGAACGGTTTTTCGCCTGTGTGTATACGCTTATGTCGAGTGAGGTCGCCAACGTTTTTAGTTCTAAAAGGACACATGTCGCAAATGTAGGGTTTCTCGCCAGTATGCGTTTGCTTGTGCACAGCCAGAGAGTCAGAGCGAGCAGTTTTAAATTTACACATGTCGCACGTGAACGGTTTTTCCAAAGTGTGCATACGCTTGTGTCGAGTTAAATTTCCAGAATATTCAGTTGTAAAAGGGCACATGTAGCACTTTAAGGGTTTCTCACCAGAGTGGATACTACCGTGTCAGATATTTTAGACTCCGCAGGTGTGGAAGTGCACGTGTCGTGATTTATGGGGCTTTCGAGAATTTGCATACTTTCCTGTGGAGTGACATTTCTCGAGTCTGCCGCTGTAGAAGGACACGGGTCGGGATTGAAGAGACTTTGGCTAGTGTTCATGATATCGTGTGGACTGACATATCTAGACCCTGCAGGTGCAAAAGAACCAGTGTGGCGATTAAAAGGGCTGCCGCTAGTGCGCAAGCTATCTTGTGGAGTGATATTTCTCGAGTCTCCAGCTGTAGAAGGACACGGGTCGGGATTGAAGGGGCTTTGGCTAGTGTCCATGCTATCGTGTCGAGTGAAATTTCTAGACCCTGCAGGTACAAAAGGACCCATGTGGCGATTAAAGGGGCTGCCGCCAGTGCGCATGCTATATTGTGGAGTGACATTTCTTCAGTCTGCAGCTGTAGGTGGACACGGGTCGGGATTGAAGGGGCTTTGGCTAGTGTCCATGCTATCGTGTAGAGTGAAATATCTAGACCCTGCAGGTGCAAAAGGACCCGTGTGGCGATTAAAGGGGCTTTCGCCAGTGCGCATACTATCTTGTGGAGTGACATTTCTCCAGTCT
Source organism: Amblyomma mixtum (assembly GCF_055824585.1). Lineage (NCBI taxonomy): Eukaryota > Metazoa > Arthropoda > Arachnida > Ixodida > Ixodidae > Amblyomma > Amblyomma mixtum. Next base: position 181,196,028 of record NC_143021.1, on the reverse strand, counting down.
GCAGCTGTAGATGGACAGGTGTCGAGATTGAAGGGGCTTTCGCCTGTGCCCATGCTATCGTGTGGAATGACACATCTGTACTTTGCAGGTGCAAATGAACCCATGTGGCGATTAAAGGGGCTACCACCAGTGCGCATGCTATCTTGTGGAGTGACAGTTCTCCAGTCTGCAGCTCTAGAAGGACACGGGTCGGGATTGAAGGGGCTTTCGCCTGTGACCATGCCATAGTGTGGAGTGACACATCTAGACTCTGCAGGTGCAAATGAACCCATGTGGCGATTAAAGGGGCTGCCACCAGTGCGCATGCTATCTTGTGGAGTGACATTTCTCCAGTCTGCAGGTGTAGAAGGACACGGGTCGGGATTGAAGGGGCTTTCGCCTGTGACCATGCTATAGAGTGTAGTGACACATCTAGACTCTGCAGGTGCAAATGAACCCGTGTGGCGATTAAAGGGGCTGCCACCAGTGCGCATGCTATCTTGTGGAGTGACATTTCTCCAGTCTGCAGGTGTAGAAGGACACGGGTCGGGATTGAAGGGGCTTTCGCCTGTGACCATGCTATAGAGTGTAGTGACACATCTAGACTCTGTAGGTGCAAATGAACCCGTGTGGCGATTAAAGGGGCTGCCACCAGTGCGCAGGCTATCTTGTGGAGTGACATTTCTCCAGTCTGCAGGTGTAGAAGGACACGGGTCGGGATTGAAGGGGCTTTCGCCTGTGACCATGCTATAGAGTGTAGTGACACATCTAGACTCTGCAGGTGCAAATGAACCCGTGTGGCGATTAAAGGGGCTGCCACCAGTGCGCATGCTATCTTGTGGAGTGACATTTCTCCAGTCTGCAGGTGTAGAAGGACACGGGTCGGGATTGAAGGGGCTTTCGCCTGTGACCCTGCTATAGAGTGTAGTGACACATCTAGACTCTGCAGGTGCAAATGAACCCGTGTGGCGATTAAAGGGGCTGCCACCAGTGCGCATGCTGTCTCGTGGAGTGACATTTCTCCAGTCTGCAGGTGTAGAAGGACACGGATCGGGATTGAAGGGGCTTTCGCCTGTGACCATGCTATAGAGTGTAGTGACACATCTAGACTCTGCAGGTGCAAATGAACCCGTGTGGCGATTAAAGGGGCTGCCACCAGTGCGCAGGCTATCTTGTGGAGTGACATTTCTCCAGTCTGCAGGTGTAGAAGGACACGGGTCGGGATTGAAGGGGCTTTCGCCTGTGACCATGCTATAGAGTGTAGTGACACATCTAGACTCTGCAGGTGCAAATGAACCCGTGTGGCGATTAAAGGGGCTGCCACCAGTGCGCATGCTATATTGTGGAGTGACATTTCTCCAGTCTGCAGGTGTAGAAGGACACGGGTCGGGATTGAAGGGGCTTTCGCCTGTGACCATGCTATAGAGTGTAGTGACACATCTAGACTCTGCAGGTGCAAATGAACCCGTGTGGCGATTAAAGGGGCTGCCACCAGTGCGCATGCTATCTTGTGGAGTGACATTTCTCCAGTCTGCAGGTGTAGAAGGACACGGGTCGGGATTGAAGGGGCTTTCGCCTGTGACCATGCTATAGAGTGTAGTGACACATCTAGACTCTGCAGGTGCAAATGAACCCGTGTGGCGATTAAAGGGGCTGCCACCAGTGCGCATGCTATCTTGTGGAGTGACATTTCTCCAGTCTGCAGGTGTAGAAGGACACGGGTCGGGATTGAAGGGGCTTTCGCCTGTGACCATGCTATACAGTGTAGTGACACATCTAGACTCTGCAGGTGCAAATGAACCCGTGTGGCGATTAAAGGGGCTGCCACCAGTGCGCATGCTATCTTGTGGAGTGACATTTCTCCAGTCTGCAGGTGTAGAAGGACACGGGTCGGGATTGAAGGGGCTTTCGCCTGTGACCATGCTATAGAGTGTAGTGACACATCTAGACTCTGCAGGTGCAAATGAACCCGTGTGGCGATTAAAGGGGCTGCCAGCAGTGCGCATGGTATCTTGTGGAGTGACAGTTCTCCAGTCTGCAGCTTTAGATGGACACGTGTCGAGATTGAAGTGGTTTTCACCAGAGTGCGTACGTTCGTGCCCAGCTAGCATTGTAGAATCTTCAGCTGTAACAGTCTGCATAGCACTCTTAGATAGTTGTCCTCCTTTTTGGCACCGCATATCTCTCTTACATGCACATTTCTGAAACACTGCTGGGTCCTCTGAGCATTCAAATGGCTCTCCTCCTGTCTCAGGGCGCATTTGCCTCTGAGCATCGGCGAAGTTCGCTGAAACGCAGGCGCTGGAGGGGCAGCTGAACACATCTTTCAATGCAGGTGGCTCCCGCTGCACTGAATTCGATTCCATGAGCGAATACGGCGCTAGGGGTCTTTGCTCGTAGTGTTCACCACCCGTCGACAATGTTGTTTGTCCGCCACGAGGCCAGAACACAACTTCTGTCGTGGTAGTCAGGAAAGCACACCGCGTCTGCAAATAAAATTAATAGAATGTGTGGCATTAGGAAAATTTGTTTTTTTTTGTCTACTTACCCGCAATATTTTCTTGCAATGTTTCAAGCATGAGATATTGTTGGCGTGCTTAGCAATAAGTTTTAAAAAATTGATGCTAAAATAACACTCACGAGGCGAACATTCTCAGCAAGTGCACGAAGTGAATATGTCAGGCAGGTAAATTGAATTATTTTTCCAGTGTCACTTGGGCATCACCGAGTATAAAAGCTGCAAGAGCAGCTAGTCGAGTGCTTCAACCTCTATAGAGTGTTTCAGCAGACAGTAGTGTTTAGAAATAAGGACTCAGATACAAAACATACAGAGATGAAAACAAGTCAGTCATCCCTGCCGTGTGAGGCAGCAAACAGAAACGCAGAAAAAATGAAGACATGTGCGCGAAAAGAAACGGAAGAAACAAAAGCAGTTTCAATGTAGTTACAGGAGTACAATCAATTTCAGAGTGATTTGCCCGAAATTACAGCAACGCTCACATTAACATCGTTTAGCTTGTTCGAAGTACGTCGTAATGTGTTTTTGATACTTTATGCACCATATGTAGTAGATACTTTAGCATACCAGTGTTCGGGGCGTCTGCTGTGGAATCGACGAGTGTTAGTGTGAAGGTCTTGCAAGTGACGAAGGTGGTTGCTATTAATGCGAAAGCATTTCTTTGGGTCGAGTGATTAATCAAATGGAATTATTTGGACGAAGTAATTAACTAGTTGATTTTGTCACTTACTCTCACAAATTGAGGTGTATTAACTGAATCGGCGAACAAGTCGTTACAGAATCATATAAACCATTAATTTTTATTACATTCAAGTAATCACTCAAATGACATGAATGAATTATTAAGTGAATAAATAACCGGCCTAATTAATTCAGTTAGTAGCTTACTTCACAGTCATCGGTAATAAAACCGAACTGATTAGTTAATTACTGAATAATGAATTAATACTTTGGAGTGCTTACTACACGCTCTAGCAACGAGACATGTGAACATGTGGTAGAACCGAATCGGCTGCATTAAGAGAAATGCTTTCCCATTACTGCAGGTAAGAAATCGTAAGTGCATCTCTTATACCTTTTTCCACACTAGGTCAGTTCTCTAAGCGTCAGGCAGTCTTAAGTCTTAGAGGCCAAATATTTTGACTATACTGACCAAAAAGATCGGCTGTGTGGGCGAGGAAACTCTGGTTACATATCGCACGTAAAACATTATTCTGAAGCAGGCAAATCTTGTTCTCATTAATGCAGTCGCAGTTGCCCACACAAGATAAAAAGCTATCAGTAATTCAGGGGTCAGAAAAATATAGTTTGACCCAGCTGAAGTTGCAAATTAGATGTATATAGACGCCTATGCCGATTTATAATGCGTGTGATAAGAGAAAGCTTTCTTATTACTGCGTATACATGGTCATCCCAACTCAAATGACTCGTAAAGTGGACAAATAACACACGAATGCTTTACACCGCTTCACTTAGTTCTCAATCTAAGTGCAGATCAGGTACAAAGGGAAGAACTACGCTGTGCAGGTGTCTAGTTCAGGAGTGCACTCATCAAAAGCTTTAAAACTAGAGCCCGTAGTGCATCATCCACAGTATGTTGATGTATGCTGTTCTGCGCAGCGTGTTAAGGCAGCTTTGACATTACAACTAATGCAGGCAGCGCCATCCATGACATTGTGCTGGGAGAAACCACAGTGTGTGGTGGAGTTTGACATTCACATCTTTTTAAGCGGTAGCTTTACCACTAGACATCTCGGGCTGAGATCGCCATACGTTTCCAATGACCTTCAATGCTCAGCCAAGGTCAAACCTTATGTTTCAGTTTTGTGAACCGGTAGATGGTCAATGCTCAGGCCAACAGTCAAAGAATTGGACAGGTCAAGGTCAAGGGACAAGTTTAATGTCATTTCAAGGTCAAGTCAAATCAATGTCAGTAAATAAACAAGAAAGTTGGGCTAGTTGGCGCTGGGACACTGTCCCATCTGCTTCTCTCTCTCTGTACGATGTTTTATCCTCGCAAGTTAACATGTCGCAGCCAAGTCAAGGTCAAGCCGGGAACGTACAGGTCACGTCAAGGTCAACCAAAGTTTGGTCAGTTGATGAAATTTGGGCTTGCCGAAGAGCCTAAACGCCGCGTTTACGTAATAGGGCGTGACGTCACTCCTCCTTTAACCTAGTACATGACGGAAGGAGCGCCGACGCGCCTAGGAAAAAATATATGGTGCTCTAGGTTTGGGCAAACCTACTGAGAAGCCTTATCTTCACGATGGTTTAGGCTAGCGAAGTCTTGTTATGCTTTTCGTTGAACGTTTTTTTTTGCTATTTTCCAGGCTAAACCATCATGAAGGTTTTGTTTTAGTTTATAGGGGCTTAACATCCCAAATCGACTCAGGCTATGAGGGACGCCGTAGTGAAGAGCTCCAAAAATTTCGGCCACCTGGGGATTTTTAACGTGCGCTCACATCGCACAGTACATGGGCCTCTAGAATTTCGCCTGCATCGAAATCCGAACACCGCGGCCGGGAGCGAACCGGCGTCTTTCGGGTCAGCAGCCGAGTACCGTAACCAGTGAGCCACCGCGGAGGCTTCAAACAGCATCGTGAAGCTGCCGCTTCTCACTCGGTTTAACCAAAGCTAAAGCACCGTCAATTTTTTGTAACGCTAGCCTTATAATTGAAGCGATCAGCGTCGGTTGAAGCTGGCGTTACACGCTCTAGTCCGCTCTTTTATTGATCAAGGCGCCGAGGTTTGACCTGCCTCTGTTAGTACTAATGTGGGCTTCGGGTTCTCCATCAAAGTAGGCGGGGACTGGCGGTGCTTGCAAACGGGATGGAAGTTCCTTGAACCTTACGATTTGCGGTGTTTGCCATTGAAACTGGTGGTGGTTGTGAAAAACTTATTGGAAGGCCTAAAAAACATTATGCGGCAGCAGCACGGGCGGCCTTCAGGCTGCTGGTTGTGGCGCCCAGGCCATGCCTAGTCGCGACGTTCTTTGTCCAGGTCATCAGCCGAAGCTGGAGATTCGGCACGGTGCTGGACAAAGCAGCCTCCCACTGCTACGGACTGTTTAGGTGCCAAGAGGCAGGGGGCAAGTTTGCTCAGCACGAGAATAGGGTATGTGCATAGTCGGCTCCTGGGCTGTCACATAAGCGGCAGGCCGGCGAGTACGCCTCGGGGTTGAGGAGGGCAAGACGTGCGGGGCTGAGAAAGGTGTGGGCCTGAAGCTGGCGTCACAAGCGTTACATCTACTTTTCCCACCTGCGTCAGAAACGATCGCAATGCGACAATGGCCCTTTACGAACCGGTGTGCATGGGTAGGGGTGGAGCCCAAAAATATCACCAAACGCTTTCCTTGTCAGTTGAATTCGGGAAATATGAAACAGCGACTGTCCTGCCTTGGCCTCATCCCACTTTCTCCTTGGTGACAATGAGGGATAAGTTCAGATGGGCGATGCAGAACCTTTCTGCCTTCAGCTGAACTCTATAAAACATCATTGCCTCTATCACTCGCTTCAGCCTCCTTGGGCTTTCGTCGATACTACTCGCTAAGAATGCGGCGTCTTCTAAAAGGAAAGTCCGTCGAAACACAGATGTGCTTGTACCTATGCTCACTGATTTTTTTTATGTTCAGTCACGAAGCCTATGCCCTGGGAACACAGCCGCAGTACAACAAAGGTCGAAGGGCATGTAACTACGTCCATTCACCACCACTCAAGCTAAACATGGTCCATAAAGAGCATAGGTTTTAGAAATCAACGAAATTTAAGAGGTCGAAGGTGTGGAACTTGCAGGTAAAGCATGCGAAATCCTTTTGGGTTCGCATTGCAAATGCTGACGTAATCGCCAATTAAAATACCAATGGAATTCAAGCTTCTCCGCAGCACAAAGCGCCAAGTGGGAGGGTGCATGATGACGTCATCTAAGGTACCTGTGCAATCAGCAAGAAATGAAACGCGAAGAAGACAACTGAACCGCGGACTGCAAAATGTGCCGCTCTTAGCCAGGTAAGCGGAGTACTAGCTCCTGCAATTTTAATTTCAAAGGCACGAAGACTCTACTCTTCTTTAGAAGTGTTCTTCAACCGCGCTTGTATTTCCAATCCAGGAGCTAATACGTAGGTTCTTTTGTGTTGCCACCTCAGTTTTCTTGTTAGCGTTTCATTCATTGCTGATAGTGGATTTCTATCGCGTAAGCGCTTCCTTTGAATGAAAAAGCCAACGCCACTGAAGGCAAAGCCCACCGAGGGTAATTTGACAGCATCAAACTAAGCGCTGCAAGATTTGGTTGACGGCAGAGGTAATTTGAAACATTCCCTTCCTTGACGTCTCACTGGCCTTGCCCGCACTTCTCTGACGCGCTGAGGAGAAGGCCAAAATTCAATCACCGATCACGTCTCTGTTTTAATACAAGCGCAAAAAACACTTGGCACGTTTTACCTACAGCATATATTGACTTGAATCCTTGAAAATAGCGGAACTTTCAAATGTGCTGCAGTTACTTTTTAATGTGTAATAAGGCGCCTTCCAGTAGTGTGGATTCGGGGTACGTTGGGGACAAACGTGATTTTAATCCTGATGTCTGCAGAGAGTGCGCTGATGTCAGCGCCGTCTCTTGTCTACCAGGTCGGTAACTGTGCGGCCAGGAAATGCCTCTTCAGTGTCGAAGTGTCGATGGTTGCCTTCGAAGTGCACGTTGGCCTCTGAACAGGGTCAGTGCTCCGTTACGTATCGAAATATGGCTCGGGCATTATGGTAGTTTTTGTCGTTCGCGTCATTTTAGACTTTCATCGCGTCAATTTCGGGCTCAACTTCGTGTGCAGAGTCGTCGCAGTGGAATGCGATGTCGTCGTGCGTTTTCCACGGTGAAGAATGTTGGAAACTCTGCCCTCGGGACCCGCGAATCACGCAAACCTGTATCTCGGTCCGCCGAGAATGCTGTAGCATCCACTCTCGTGACGCATTTGGCCAAGCGATTTCAAACCCGATGACTGCCGCAAGACGTCGCACGCGCAGTTCGGAGCTAAAGTGTCTATTTGGAGAGAAAGTAGGTCCGCTCTGGACAAATGTGATCGCAACAGTACAATCATGAAATCTATGACCGTGAACACGGCAGCGCGTTCCCGATAGACTGGAACCCTACTCGTGGTGATACGCGGCGGCCGCTTTCATAAACAAACCGGAAATGGGGGTGCGTCCTTCGGCTTGCCGGGAGCAGGCAAGGCGGCCTAACCCTTTCCACTACATTGCTAAAAGTAGCCGTCGCGTATTGCCACAAGTAGGGCTCGAGGCTATCTGCCACACGCTCCAGCGTTGAAGCTCATAAACTTCATGACTGTACTTACCAGTCTCGCCGAAGCGATAGCAACCAACACATTTTACGGTCGTCGAAGAACACAACTGACCGCTGCTCTCAGGCGCGCTAAATTTAAAAGCTGGGAAACAAATTTTCGTAGCAAGGTCCTAAAGCTAGGGCTACCATCTCGCAAGGTGTTGAACCAGTAGCACGCAACTGCGATAAATCGAGATAAAAGCCGCCACAATCTGCTCAAGGTAATGGTTCTCGGCTGCTTGGCCGAAAGACGCGGTTTCGATCCTGGCCGCAGTCGCCGAATTTCGATGGAGGTAAAATTCTGGACGCCGGTGTATTGTGCAATGTCAGAGCACGTTAAAAAAACCCAGGTGGCTTACATTTCGGGAGCCCTTCACTACGGCGTCCCTGTAAACTGAGTCTTGAAACGTCAACCGCATAAACCAAATCGCGATAAATATGGTCACCCTTCGCATCGCAAAATCATAAAGCCCCGTACCAAGGTTATCAATCAACAAACATTACAAAACTTTACGATAATATAACCGACACACTAATAATGACGCAGCTTCTTTCCTCTGTTCACTTCACGGTCTAGAATTCGACAAGCTGAAGTCAAAAATGTGCGCCGACTTTTCATCTCTTGAAATGAACCTTTGAGTGACAACTGATGCACCAATTATTTAGGTGAAAGAGTGCATATATCAAGAACATTCCACTTCCATTCCTGCACCGCACTTCTACAATATATTCTGTACAGAAAGTCTGATATTTTATCAAGGCTGCCTGGACGTACACAGAACGCGGGCTGCTAATGGGGCAGGTAGGAAAGCGTGGGGCTTTCAGCGACATCCGCATGAAAAACACCAACAGATCGATGTGCAAGAGGACAGATGTACTCACGCAGGGTCTCCCCTGAGTTGCGTCGTCGGCCTCCCAGTCCTACTTGGTCGTTCAAGTGGCCGCTGCAGAGCGAAGTAGAATAGCTTGAGTTGGCTGCTTGTGGAGCGTCTAGACAAGTCGTGAGAGAGAAAAAGTTCACTTTTTGACTGCTGCCTGATACCAAGGGCAAGGAACAAGAAGCAACACTGCGGGGCGCGTGTTAGGCCACACCTCGTTTTGCGGACGCAAACTGGGTAGGAACAGCTGGTACACTTTGATAAACAGAGCGAACACGACGGGCTTATGAACAGGTAGACGGAAGAAACACAGAGTTCGACCAAACCATTTGCTTCGTGTCGTCTGGAAATTGGCGCTGAAAACACAGCTAACACGCGACCCGGGCGCAAAAGTTAGGACGCGTGCAATGAGTAAAAGACTCACACTGGTTCTCCGTAGAGTCAAGTCTTGGGCGTTCAAGTCCAGGTTGGTCAATCAGTGTACAACTGCGTCACTAAGCAGCCAGTGTAGCTGCTATACACACCGTCGCATCCGTTTAAAAGCTCGCTGGTTCTCTGTTGCGCCCCGTACCGTTTATCTGAGCACCACGCCCCACATCTCTAAAGTTTATATCGTGGCGCCATCTAGTGGCAACCACGAGGAACGAGGCTGCACACTGTGTTTGCTTTGCACCCTCTTTATTTATTATTGAATACTGCCCACCCCATTTTGGTAGCCAAGGCAGGAGCGGGTGTATCACTTGTACAAATTCATGGTCTACAATAGATAACAATAAGGAAATAAAGCAAATGTGCATACACTCAAATTTCTGCTGAAGAAACCAGCCCACAAACAAAAATAAAAAAGCGTCGCATTTACATGCAGCGCACAAAGCATGAAGAGCATACCCTGCAAGAATGAAACCAAGTACTTAAAACTTGCTGGTTTGATCTGACTGCAGATAAAAAAGCTTCGGGTGATGACAGGGTAGCCACACCGCGAGTAACAATTCTAACAGGCTATGATACTTGGAAAGAGCGATATCTTGTATGCATTGGTTGTGGACTGAGGGATTGCAGTTGCTGTCACGTTTCTGTTCGCGTTCTATTATGCTCCATACAAGCCTGAAATTCTTTTTTCTGTGAGATGATTGATGATGGAGAAGAGCAATATCAAACCATGCATTTTTCGACGAGATTCTTTCGGGCCCATAACCGTTGCGCCAACGCGAGCACCATAACCTTTGTGCCACCGCGAAACACACGCACGTACGCACACACACACACAAACACACAAACACACGCGCACGCACGCATACGCGAGCACACGCACAGTCACACACACGCACGCAAGCACGTACACACACACGCACACACGCCCGCGCACACGTGCACACACACACACAAACACACCCAGACGCACACACTCACACCGCCAGCTTCTCTTGTAATGGTACTAGTAATGCTTTCGCATTGAAAGTGAGTTGCACTCCTACCCAATCAACCCTAAAAATGATGCCAAGGCGGCATCGGGCGGCAGTCCTATTATAGAAATTTGGTGGGAGTGTTAGTCTCTTTTTTAAAATTCAGCTCTTGACCAGGAACATTTCTCCCGAAATGTTCTCGTTCTTGTGCTTACAGGTACCGTTAAGTGCGTAATAAAAGTGCAAAAGATTTTGTTACGAGAGCTACACTACGCTACCCAGTCGGGCATTTCGCCGTGAGCCTGGGAGGCCGATATTGCGCATGCGCAAAAGCAGAGAGGAGCAGCAGTTGCGCGGCGTATGACGTCATAGTTCGCCGCCGCCCCCGCTGCCGCGCCAGGAGCCGTGCCGGCCCGCCGCGCGTGAATGCACAGCGGATAAGCCTGAGCAAAGACAAGAACGTCTTTCCAAGCGGAGACCCCAAGGTAGCTCTCGCTACGTGTATCCTGGCGTAGCTGAGCTAAGCCACTACAATTTTTTTTCTCTGTTTGACTTGCGCAGAGAATGCAGTTTGTGGAAAAACAAAGAAATAAACTGGTGCCGTAACGGAGGGCTTCTGAATATTTTGGATCATGTGGATATTTTTAACGTACACTAATATCGTACCGCCGAAAAGAGATTTTCCGCTTCGCCTCCAAGCAACCGCACCCGCTAAGGCCGGGATTAAACACGCATCCTAGGGCTCACCACCCAAGCATCCTATTCACTGGGCCCTTTTGGGGGGCGTAGGGATTGTAGTACCACCACAGGTGTGGCACGACAGGCATTGTGACACTATGAAAAATCCGGCAGCCGAATGACCAACGTCTGTTCAAAGTAATTCTCCATCAAAATTCTGAGCAATAAGTCCCATCTCGTTGCTGGCAAAATGATGCACGCCTGCTTCGTTGTGGTTTACCAAACGTATGCTCCCAACCAATGTCACGCACGCATAACGAATTACGCTCAACTTTCTTTTTTAAACTGCAGCATTCAACCCCCCCCCCCCCCACACACACACACACACACACAAAAAAATAAAGGCGCTCGGCTACCGAGCCGGAGTACCCGGGTTCTAACCGAACTGCGGCAGCCACGTTCCGATGGAGGCGATACCCGTGTGCTGTGCTATGTCAGTGCACGTTAAGAGAGAGTTTTAGAATAGGCGGCCCCAAGTCTTTGGGGCCCCAAGGAAATAGCGGGCCCCAGCGCTAGGTATGAGTTTGCGGTGAGTTTTAGAATATTGGTCTTCCCTACGCAGTGGAGCCAGGCTTGTGTTTATTGATTGCAGCGCCACTACGGCAAAAAAAAAAATAATCTTGAAAAGATTTTAAAATATGCGTTCAGTTCTTCGTCAGAGACTGTTATTATTGCAGACACACGATTTAAGAGTGAAAATTATGTGTGTATTTTTACTGAGGCTGGTAACCCCATTCGAAAGCCCCATCATGTCATCTCTACGGCGACCAAAGAATGCGTACTCTCCAAGCCTAGCAGCTTTGTAAACACAGAAGAAATCTGAAAATATGGCGCATTTCATCGCTAAAATTTTGTGGTGCGGGCTTCTTCAGACAACCCGCATCATTTGCGTGAAATTAGTACGCAGAGTAGCGGCGACAACGAATCGGTGGTGAAGCGAGATTCTCCACTTCGACGGGCCCCGCCATGTTTCCTCAACTTAGAGCGGCGCTGGGGCGCACGCCTGTTTGAACCTCGCGCGCTTTCTGACGTCAAACGACGCATACTAGCTGAGCCTAGCAGCACTGTAAACACAGAAGCAATCTGAAAATGTGGGGTGTTCTATCGCTAAAATTTTGTGGTTGAGGCAGGTTCAGACAGAGCGAAAGCTTCGTGCTCATTTAGTTTGCCGTGAACGTGGGGCACAGCGTATAGCGACGACGACGAATCGGTGGTGTAGCGAGAGACCCCGCTTCGACGGGCTCCGCCACGCTGCCTGTACGTAGAGCAGCGTTGGGGCGCACGCTCTTTCGCCAAAATAGCATTCGCCGCTAACTTTAACCCAAGACGCCGGGCGGGCATTGCGTTCTGCGCAGGCGCACTTCGACGCCCCAAACTTCTTGTGGCCCCCAAGGCTTGGGGTCCTCTATTCTAAAACTCCATAATGATACCCAGGTGGTTGAAATGAACAAGAAAGCTTCACTGCGTGCCCTCGTGCTTTGATCGCCGGGTGTCTAGTCTTCACCTTCAAATGACCTTGCGCTTCAAAAGTAAAGGAAGGCGCATACATTTCCCCCTGGGACAGCGGACACTGCCGCCTTTCAAACTACGAAAGCAACGGAGCGGGAGTTTGGAAAGGAAAGCAAAGGCGCATAACTGCCTTCTTAGAACAGTGGACATCTCAGTAGTGCGCTCCATGGGTTGGCATTGAAAACGCTGTGGCAGAAACGCGGCACTGAAGCCATATTGCGTCGGCGTTCATTGTGGTCATTGACGTTGGCGTTGACAACGTTTTACACTCCGATGATTTTAAGGAAAGGAAAAGCTCAAGTTTGCTATACATGCTTCAAGGCCGGATATAGGGCGGACCTAAGCCCGACACCTGACGTCGTTACCTGTTCTAAATGCACCGAGCCAGTGATCGAGGACGGACACTCCTGCGAGCCCAGGTGTGCGCTATGAAAGGAAGCGCATCCTACAGGGGCAAAGGAGCTCAAGGAACGCCTCAGGAAACCGAGACCACGGACGAGAAAAAAAAGAGGAACCAGACTTGCCGATCAGAAGCTAAGGATGGAAATGCTTGCTAAGGACTAGCAACAAACTGCTAAAACGAGCCTGGAAGAAATTGAACACAGCACATGGCTTGTTGACAGGCGCAATGCGGGCTTGAGGCCTTTTCTTGCTCGTTTTTTTTTTTTTTTGACCGATGAAGCAGGCGCGGCATCTGTTCGGGCACTGCAGTTTCTTGACATACAGTCTGCGCAAGCGCGCACAAGTTGTCACGGCTTATTTTCTACCCAACAAGGTCTGGTACAGCGAGCTCAACGGGCGGCAGTGGCCAGCGGAGCCCTGGACTGAGGGCAACCGACCACTGATTAGAGGCGGATGACTTCGACAGAGAAGGCTCCTGGGGGTAGAACCAAGACGTCTCTGAAGATGCCCCCAAACCGCAGGAAAAACCATTAGTGTAAATAAAGTTTTCCCTTCCTTCCTTCCTACCGCCCGCGATAGCTTCGCTGCTCGCACCGCGGAAACCACTTCGGAGCAGCTTCCCAATATGACTGTGTTTTGCATCGATGCAAGCGCTCCTACACAGGCGCCAAGAAAGAAGTAAGAACAAACCAACTGATCTACGTCGGCCATCATCTACTCTCTCGGCGGCGTCGTTTCGCGAACGAATTACACAACAAGACGGCCATCTGGCGCATGGCTCCATCGTTTTATACGTTGACGCAGGCATCCAGGCTTGCGAAACCACTACTGCAATTTACTGCCCTTGCAAGCCTGCCCTCAAAAAAACGACCAGGTTTCGTTTCCCAGAACCTCCTTCCTCCTCCTGTGCGGAGTTGCTTGCCGTTCAAGAGGCACTTTGCTCAGTGGCGGCCGTTCCCCTACTACCTACGGCTCGCATTATCATCCGCACTGACGCTCTTCAAGTCATACGCATACTACGACGCCTCAGTCGCACCCCAGGCATTTTTCAGGACATCCATCGTCTCGCGGAATGCATCCCGCAGCCAATCCGAATTCAGTGGGTCCCACGAGACTTCCTGAGTTCGTAAAGCCGTGCAGATTCTGCGACCCACCTTGTGACCCCAACTTCGTCTTCGCCTCGAGTACTAACACTGGATGACACCACCCTCCTTTTAACAAAAAAGGATCACCTCCGGCGCCGCACACGTGCTCTAATCCCTCCGTGTGCGGTAACCCTCCCCCGTGGTCTTACCCGTGCAGAGGAGGTTGCGCTTCGGAGGATCGGGTCGGGTTGGCCTAACTCCGGCCGTTACACGAAAGTGGCCGCAATTCGAAGGTGTATTCCCCGCCTCCTCCCCCCCCCCAGGATGTCCAGTCTGCAAGAACCGAAATATTGAGGCCGACATTCTCCACCTGCTCTGGGTTTGCCCGGCGTTGAAACCGTCAAGAAGTCGGCACCTGGCGGCAGCGGGTCTTTCGCCCGATAATAGTGCTTTATACACCGCTTGGACACAAGGACCTCATCATCGTTTACTGCTTGATTTCATTAGATCAGCGAACCTTTACTCATTTATTTAGGCATCCTCATTTATCATTACATACCGTTTTATGCCCTGAGGCAATCAACACAGCAAAAAAAAAAATTAACAACACGAACGCCGCACTTACTATATCACAGCCAGCGCGACTCTGTCTCCTTCGCCCGCCTGAGAGCAAGAGGAGCTTTCACCGATGGATTTTACCACCACTCTCTAAACTCCCACACCAAGAGCGCTTGGGAGAATGGGACGCAACTACTGGGCCCTACAGCCGCTCAGCGCCCGCGTGCGGGGGGCTGTATACTTTTGACGGCGACTGTACATTTTCGCGTGACAGTCTTGTATTACGTCAACACCGTGTTGAGCGCAGGTAAATATTCTAAAGACAGCTAATATCCTCTCAATTAACAATGCAGGAAAGCTAGTCAAGACAAAATAAAAACACTATGGGGTCGCTTAACCCATCTTAATTAAGATGGCCGTCCGATGGGGGAGTGTTCCGGATCCATTGCGCACGAATGGAAGTCGTGGAAACTCGCTCCGCGTCGACCCTTTTGGTTTTCTTCCCCTCGATGCATCCTCTTTCTCCATATTTCGTATATAGGCCGAAGACAACACCATGTGGACCAACTCCGGATCCGACGGATAGATTGCAGAGTCACTGCAACGATCTATCGAAGGTACAGACTTTCATGCAGGGGAACGCCCTTGCGTGTTCACCGGCTGAATCAGAACTTTTATTTATAAGGAACAAACAAGCCTCACAGGCAGACTGCGACCTTCGAAAGCCCATTGAGTCACACGTTGACAACCGCCCGATGCCGTCGGTAGCCACGATCAGGGTTGTTGGCATGTTTATTTAGAAGAATGCAACAGGGAAGCGATACACCGGCCACCCCTCACTGCACACCAGATTGGCGGGCTGGTGACGCGCATTGCCACCCGTCGCTGAGGCATGACAGAAGCCGACCTGGGCAGGATCTTGCAATTCTTCATGATAAGTGGAATCACGAACGCTTGCCCGTGCTACCATGTGCGTTGAAGGGAAGAACAGGCATTTAATAGTATCATTAGAGCAGCATGCAAGGCCGTCATTGATCTGCCCACATACGCCAGTAAGATCGACTCCAGCACTTGGGTTTTTACGGCTTATGGGGTTTACCGTCCCAAAGCGACTGAGGCTGTGAGGTACGCCGTAGTGAAGGCCTCCGGAAATTTCGACCACCTGGAGTTCTTGAACGTGCACTGATATCGCACAGTTCGCAAGCCTCTAGAACACTTCGCCTCCATCGAAATTCGACCGCCTTGGCAGGGATCGAACCTGTGTCTTTCGGGTCAGCAGCCGAGCGCATAACCATTTAGCCGCCAGAGCAGCCGGGTGGTTTATGGGGTTTAACTTATCAGAGGAACCTAGGAAAATGAGGGACGCCGTAGTGGACGGCTCCGGCTAATTTCCACCACCTGGGGTTTTTAACGTGAACTGACAGCCCACAATGCGCAGGCCTCTAGAATATCGCCTCGATGAAATTGCGAACGCCGTGGTCGGAATCGAACACGCCACTTTCGGGCCAGCAGCCGAACACCATAGCCATTGTGCCACCGCGACACAAACACACGCACGCACACACGCTCGCACCACCAGCTTTTCATGCAATGGGATTAGAAATTCTTCCGCAGTAAAAGTGCGTCTTCCGCTCCTACCTAATCGATCCTAAAGAAGGTGTCTAGGCGGCACCGGACGGCAGTCCTCTCATGATAATTTGGCCGGTGTGTTAGTCTTTTCATTATAATTCCGATCCCGACCAAACAGATCTCTTCCGAACTGTTCTTTCCAGTGCTTATAACGTACTCTATAGTGCATAATAAGATTGAAGTAAAAAAATATTTTTCTGCATTTGACTTGCACAGACAATATAGTCGGTGGAAAAGGCGAAGAAATAAAGAAATCAATAGTGGAGGGCTACGGAATATTTTGCATCAAGTAGGTAATTTTAACGTACACTGACATCACACCGCGTACGGATTCTTTTCCGTTTCGATTTCATTTAAACACAGCCTCCAATGCCAGGAGTAAACCCGTATCCTCAGGCTAACCAGTTGAGCGCCCTTTTTATTCACTGATCAATTTCGGAGGGCGGAATAGATTGTAGTACCACCGAAGGTGCGGCAACAAAGGTATATTGCCGCTATGAGAAACCCGGCAGCGGAATGACCAATGGCTGTCCCAAGCAATTCTCCATCAAAATGCTGCGCAAATAGGGCTCATCTTAGTACTAGCGAAATGATGCATGTTTGCTTCCTAGCGCTTTACCAAACGTATTACCGAAGTAATGTCAGGCCCGCATAGCGAATTATGCTCAACTTGCTTTTTTAAACCGCAGATATCGCCCCCCCCCCCTCTCCCTTAAGGCACCCATCTTTTCAGGCGGAGCACCCGCGTTCCAAACACAATGCGGGGGCCACATTTTGATGGGGGCCACGGCCATGTGCTTTGCGATGTCGGTGCACGTTAAGGATCCCCAGGTGGTAGATATTATTCGAGAGACCTCGACTACGACACCTCTTCCTTCCTTTCTTTTTTCACTCACTCCTTTAAAACCCTTCTCTTACGGCGCGGTTCAGTGTCCACCGAGATGTTTAGTTATTCATTCATTTATTGAGTGATTGATGATTGAGAACTTTTATTTCCGTCAGAAAAGGGGCGTCTCCCTCCTTCCCTTGGCACGTAGGCCTGGGCAGATGGGGAGTCGTGCGCCTGTGGATTAGAGGCTGGCAGCCCTTCGCTTGTTGCGGCCTGTTCCGCCAGATGGATGGCCCGTCGCTGTATGGTAGGCTCCGCGCTTCGCACCAAGCCCACTCTGGCTTCTCTACTTACTATATTTTGTCCCACCCCTGTGGGTGGTGGGCACTTCCAAATTATGTGGTCCAGTATCCCTCTCGCCCCGCAGTGTTTTCACTGATCGTTGTCGCCAAGCTCTGGTAGCACGTGAAATGCCCAGACAGGTTAGTGAAGGTATGAGTTTGGAGCCGCCTCCACGCGACAATTTCTTTATTCTTGAAGCCAACATCTGACGGGGGCTGTTGTTATTGTTGTGACTGAGAGAAGGATGAAAAGGAAATTGCACGGGCCTGCCTACTGGCTCGAGCCAAGCCACCACCGCTGCCACGTGCAGATAGAGGAGAGTTAAAAGATCACAGGAACGAGAAAAAGGAAAGAAAAGACGCGCGTCGCAGCAACAACTGCCTCCGTCGGAGCGGACGCTGCTGAAAAAACAGATAAGCGGCCGAAGCCGCGCTCGCCGAAGCGAGGTTGACGGGGGCACCAGTCTGCGCCCCATTTTATAATGGTTGATGATTCCCTCGTAATCTTTCACACGCTCGTCTTATGCCAAGTGGGCGGGGGGGGGGGGGGGGACTCACGAGCTAGCCTGAGCACTCTAGTACGGAGATACTGAGGCAGATACTGCGCAATTCCTTTCCTCAAAAGACTGTATTGGCAGTGGTTTAGCTGTGGTCAAACCGGGTAAATTGCGTTAGCAATGGTGCGCGCGTTCTTCTGGCGATTCTTCGGCGCGTTGCCTTCGCCTCGTAGCATTGCGCCGTTCCTGTGCAGTCAGGCGTTGAGATTCATCGGTGACCAATGACGTGGAACCACTCTGCGAGGTAGAACGTTGTGGCCGAGCTGCATCCTTAGCACGACGCTTTGCAAGACGTTCTTCACGCTGTTCTGGCGTTTCTTGTGCCCGTTGTCGCTTTCTCGCTTCTTCCTGTCGCTGCCACTTCTTCTTGGAGGACTGCATAGCAAAGCATTATCGCCAAGGCAAGCGCGCATTTATAGGCGCTTCACAGCGCGGGAGCATGAGCGCCGCCATACTTGGTCATGTGACCATTCCACCACGCTGCCAGGGAGTCCACAGAACACCATCGCCCGTTCGGCTTTACGCCTTGCTCGTCGGTAAACTGGTTTTTAAAGAAAGGAAATGTATTTGAATCGCATATCTCGGTGGATACCTGAACCTTGCCGCAACGGAAGGAAGAAGAAGGGAGTGAACGAAGACACCGTATTCACCAGACGCGCCTTTGTTCATTCCAAACCATCGAGCTGGCATGGTGGAGTGGTTAGCGGGTCGTCTCGCACTACGGAGACCTTTGTTCGATTCCCCAACTCTACCGATTTTCTACTCGGTGTTATTTATTTATGTGGACTGACTAGAAATTAGGCTAATTGCTTAAGCCATATCATTCGGATGTCATCGATGCACAGCGCGCCAATGCTGCTAACGTCCGGCTTCGAAGGCCAGAAGTGGCGGACCACCTAGTGGCGCCATCTGTCGTAGACAGAGCAAACTGATCGGCGCTGCCATCTGGCGGAGCGCGGCTGAAGCAACGCCGTTCAAGGTCATCTGTTCCTACCGACCGGGACTACGCGACGAGGTGAAACCTACACTAGTATTGCTAACGCGATAAAAAAAAAAACAATTACCCTGCAGCGACCAGAGCGGCAGACAGTGACAAGAGGACGAAGTGTCTGGCAAGCGCTGCGGAGAGCGCTTACGGGGCCTTGGCCTGGGCCGGACGCTGCCGCCCTTGCTCTGCCGCTATCATCTATCCGGCAGCCTTCATCTAAACGTGGCCTCAGTCGCCTCCTTGGCGACCTCCACATCGATCTCTAGAAGCCCGTGTTTCTGGATTCCTCATCGTAGTCGTCTATGTCAGCGCTGGCTTAACACACCACTTGGCAATCATGGAAGGTAGTAGCAGAGCGGAACGCCACCTGGCAAAGGGAGAGCAGAGGAATGGGCAACCCGAACGTGGCTGCCACGGGAAGGTTCCGGAGGGTGGCTAGGAGCGTAACAGCCCACCATCCAGCTTTGGCATGTGGCGTGTGAAGAGCTGTTCATTTCTGTGTTTTTATTTATTCTGCTGTACGGGGGAGTCACATGTAAACCTCTGCAATGGCTCCCCGCGTAAGCTAGAAGACCGATGTGCTTGGTATGCATAGTGCACTGAAGCATGTTCGAAAACTGTGCCCTATATCCAACCAGTGTCTAGTGGTGAGAGTATTTTATGCGAAGCATACTACTTTAGCTACCACTTCAGCCCTTCACCGTGGTTATGCGCCTCCAAATCACGTGATACCTGACGTCACACCACGTGACACGATGACGTCACGACAGTAGAGAAACGGGGGCCCAGCTCGCGCCGTCGCTGTGGTTGTGCGCCTCCAAATTACGTGATACATGACGTCACACCACGTGACACGATGACGTCACGACAGGGGAGAAACGGGGGCCCACCTCGCGCCGTCGCTGTGGTTGTGCGCCTCCAAATTACGCGACACGATGATGCTTCGCATTCTCGAGGCTTAACCAAGTTAAGCCTCAGCCATTTTTTATGCGAAGCATACTACTTTAGCTACCACTTCAGCCCTTCACCGTGGCTATGCGCTTCCAAATCACGTGATACATGACGTCACACCACGTGACACGATGACGTCACGACAGTAGAGAAACGGGGGCCCACCTTGCGCCGTCGCTGTGGTTGTGCGCCTCCAAATCATGTGACACGAAGATGCCACACCACGTGACACGATCACGTCAAGGCAGTGGAGAAACGGGAGCCCACCTCGCTCCGTCGCTGTGGTTGTGCGCCTCCAAATCACGTGATACATGACGTCATACCACGTGACACGATGACGTCACGACAGTGGAGAAACGGGGGCCCACCTCGCGCCGTCGCTGTGGTTGTGCGCATCCAAATCACGTGATACATGACGTCACACCACGTGACACGATGACGTCACGACAGTGGCGAAACAGGGGCCCACCTCGCGCCGTCGCTGTGGTTGTGCGCCTCCAAATCACGTGATACATGACGTCACACCACGTGATACGATGACGTCACTACAGTGGAGAAACGGGGGCCCACCTCGCGCCGTCGCTGTGGTTGTGCGCCTCCAAATTACGCGACACGATGATGCTCGCATTCTCCAGGCTTAACCAAGTTAAGCCTCAGTCTTTTTGTTTTTGTAACACATTCTTCAGACATGTACTGCAAAATCTGTTCTTTATTTGAATTTTGAAGTTCAAATGAGCAGCGTAGATACAATGGCAGACACCACAGGCCGAAGTCAACGCACGAGCCTTCTGTGGTAATTTTACTGCAACGAGCAGATTGTCCACCGCCCGCCTTTCTCATTCTCACTGCACGCAAGTATTTGAACGAGCTCTGCGCAGCGACACTGATTTCGGCCGCAATTGTCATGGATGTTTTGCACCATAGAGTTTCTTACTATTACCTAGAGGGAAAGCTGGCAAGCCGTCTATGGGAGTTTGCATAGAGGCCCCTCGTGACCACTTCAGCCACCATGGGCGCTCAAAGCATCATGGGGCTAGAGTTCCTGTATATGCTCCCGCAGGGAGCAGAGTTGCGCGAAGGTCCGCCATCATGTTCCACGCTGTGCGGGAAAGCCACATCTCGCACGTACAGGGGCTGCGTAGCTCGCTGTGTAGGGCACTTGGGCTTTTTTTTTTCTCCTTTAAATACATTCACTTGATGGCAAGTTTCTAAACCTAACGCCGAAAATTAATCTGTGATTTGCCGAGGGTGTGCATACAGCACGAAAAAAAAATCGCCAAAGGTTAACAGCAAATCGTAATCATGACAAACTGAGGAAAAAAGACTGGAAACGGCCTGCGAGTTTGTTTTTTTTTCCTTTCAGGAACCAGTAATTTCAGAAGAACAAGCAGTTCCGTTCTAAATGAGACAGCGCCTGTCCTATCCTGTCTTCCTGCGTGCACGTCTTAAGAAGAAAAAGAGTATAGCGATGAATTGTTTTTTTACAACCAGCACCGCCGCGTGTTCTGTACGAGTTATGCGCGGAAAATACGAAAACGCATCTCTCTAGAACCACATTAAAATAATTGTGCCGCTTGTTGTAGGCAAGCAGACTAAAGCAACGCCAATGCATTGAACGAGGCGAGTCTGACATAACGAAAAAATTAACACTCAATTGCTTGCCCAACACATTTCACAAAATGTACCCCGTTGCTAAATGCAGTGATAGGGTGGATCTTTCAAGGGCCTTGAAAACACTCTCACTCGTACATATTATTTAACTTCCCTCATTTTTTATCAAAAAGCACTATCGTTTCACCTCAGTTATTAAATTACAATAGTTATTGATTACTGTGGCAGATTTTCCTGCCTTCTTCATCCTTATTGTTCGGAAAAAGTAATTTAATTTCCGCTTTCCATTTTTGCACTCCTTATTCGTAGATTCGGCTTAGGTCGCAGTATCAAAACATTTCGTGACTCCTGGATTTTTTTTAAAGCTGAGGTTATAGGCTGGTTTGCTGTCTTCTAGCTGAAATTTTTCGCGGCATCAAGGCATCAAAATTTGCGACACTTGTTTACATGCGATTTTTGCCTATCCTACCCTCACATCTCTCACTTAATCCTTGTCAGATAGTTCTTAAGGGCATTTTTACTAAGAACAATACTTTATAGCATAGCCAGACAAATGGTTTAGAGGGGTTTAACTTCCCATAACGACTCAGGCTATGAAAGGGAACAGTACATGGCCTCTAGAATTTCGGCTCCATCGAAATTCGACCGCTGCGGCCGGGATCGAACCCGCGTCATTCGGGTCAGCAGCCGAGAGCTATAACCACTGAGCCACCGCAGCGGCTGCATAGGCAAATTAAATGTTTATGCACGTGAGACCGGCATCGAAATGTAGCAAAACTTTGCATGGAATTTGCTTCTTGAACATTCATTGTGCCTTATATTTCACCTCGAACCATCACTACAGAAGGCTCGAAGCAGCAGTACAGTAAGCAGAGCCTGCCCTAGTGAAGGGCCAAAAAGTTGCAGATGCAGACTAAATTCTGTACAATTTTAATGCAGTGATATGTTACAAATGCTTCTTCGAGGGACAGGTATAGGCTCAGACTAGTATTCATAAAAGGACACTAAGTGAAATATATAGACAAACAAGATTTTCGTTGCCTGTTCTTTATTTGATAATGTGTGTGAGTTAGAAAAAAAACTGATATGTTCAAAGTAAACAAATGTCCACAGATGAAAAATGTTTTTTACCAATGCCATTCTGATTTCGCTGTCGATACAGGCAAACGTTGGTTGTTATGGCACTGGTAGATCTTGGAACATGTTGGAAATTTTTATTTATTTATCAATACTGTAAGCCTTTCACAGCCGCAAGCAGGAAGGGCACACAAAATAGAAGGAGAATTTCAGAGACAACTTTTGGTGACAAGCAGTAATACAGCAGCATCGACAGCAGCAATACAGTAAAAAAAAAAACGTCAGGACGCTTAGCGTCAGGATGCTAAGCGTGCAAACACAGGCCACAATGAAATAAAAAATAATATTCAGGAACATGGTACTTATCATTAGAATCAGCCGCAACTCTGACAGTTCGTAAAGCTAAGACTGCAAATAAACTGCAAATAACACCTAACCTGACGCCACAGGTGTGCACAGAAAAGAAATGAATGTAGCCGACAGCGCGGGCTCACATGAGGCGTCGAGCTGACAAGGGTTCGCACGGCGCTGCGCCTGAGAAGTCAGCTTCTCCACGGAGTGTTGAACACATGACGTCACGAAAATCATGTGATCGCCTCTCGGCGAATGGCGTTCGGAGCGGCGAGGGAAAACAGACGCGCAACTCTGCTACCTTTGGTAGCATATACAGTAACTCTACATGGGGCTACCGACTGCAGAACTACAACTTTTGGCTAAAGAATAATAGAAAAATAAACGCCATCCGATAATCAAGAAAGTCCTAACATTCAATTCCGAATATTCCGACTGTAAATTGCAACAAACGAGCAGAAAAGCATTTATGTGCAAAGTTTGCCCAAAATAAGAGATGGGTTGCTCTCCTATTGGTCAAGTAATGAACACTACAAAAACTAATATTTCGTAATTAACAGGCGCACTTTCAAAAGTAAATATCTTTCAAAAAAAATATTGCTGCTTGAACACTTTAATAGGTTTTTAATGGCATTTCAGAAAAGTGAAACCTTTTATTGGCGTCGTGTGCTGTTGCGTTTTAATTACTATGACTTTTGCACACTGCGTTCGCGCGAAAGTTCTCTGCGCACGCACGAACAGCGTTTTCGGAATGAAACATCTCAGTAGTGCCACTCCGTGTTCCCGAAAAACTACGACTGTCTCGCAACAAGTAGCTCACCGCCCCATGATGCTTTGAGCGTCCATGGTGGCTGAAGTTCAGCGCCGCCAGCTTTCCCTCCAGGTAATAGTAAGAAACTGTTTTGCACCAAGTGACGCTCCATTAGAAAAGGGCCGTGCACTGAGCAGCCAATGTTGTTGTAGTCTGCAGTTTATCAAAGCGAAAGAATTACATGGCCCATAGGGAACAAAACGCGGCGCGAGCGTTCACCAGCAGCAGTAGTCAGAAAACTGCCAGATGACGTCACCGTGTTGTACACAGAAAAATAACTTCTTCCCAAGGCGCAGGGGATTGAACCCAGGACTTTCAGATTGCCCTGCGAGCGTATACAACACATAGTCCAAAAAAACACGTTGCTTCTTGGAGAACAAAGGCGCACGTACAATATGCGTTGCCTGAAAACTGTATGCTAACGCATAGTTGGCTAATTAAAAAGCAAGATAAAATGACTAAAATGTTTTTAAAAATGAAAAATGAAAAACAAAAAAACGGTGCTTTCAAATTCTAACCACGTAAGTAGTCTCAAGTGCCCTCCGAAATATTTGCTTTATATCTCCTGCAGTATACAAACTTCTACACTTCGGATCAGAATCGAAGCACTGATGCTGTGTCCAGTTCTAAAATATCGCAGCAATACAATGCAGCAATACGCATCGAGGGATAAAAAATAAAAGGTGCGAAATCGTGCACTAATCTCCCTGCATTAGAAACCAAGCCGTAGAGTATGGATGTACGTCTGATTTTACGAACAATGCGTCTCACGTCACGACTCGTCAAGGATGCTTATTTATCTCGTAAGGCGCATTGTACTGGACTCTAGCAACAAGTATATTCTTGACATTGGCGCGGCCATCTGAAGATTTCACTGCCCATGACCTGACACGTGCTCTCTGAGGTCATCTCTATTTGAACATGTGAATGAGCACAGGGTACAGCGATAGACCTCTTCGCTAGCGTGAGTCTGCATATGGCACTTTAAAGCATCTCGTCTAGTCGCTGCAAAAGCGCATAGGTCACACTTGAAGTGTCATTCCCCAGTGTGAATTCGCTTGTGCCTATTTACGCTTCAAGAGGCTGCACTTGTGAAAGGGCACATATTGCACTTGAAGGGTTTCTCGCCAGTGTGCGTACGCTTATGTACAGTGAGGTTGCTGGAGCTTGCAGCTGCAAAAGAGCATATGTCGCAATTGAAGTGTTTCTAGCCAGTATGCTTTCGCTTGTGCTTGGTGAGATGCGAAGACTGCGCAGCTGTAAAAGCGCACAGGTCGCACTTGTACGGTTTTTCGCCGGTGTGCTTACGCTTATGTATAGTGAGGTTGCTGGAGCTTGCAGTCGCGAAAGAGCACGTGTCGCATTTGAAGGGTTTCTCGCCAGTATGCTTCCGCTTGTGTACAGCTAGAGTGGAAGAATTCGCAGTTGAAAAAGCACACATGTCGCACTTGAACTTTTTTTCCCCAGTGTGCGTACGCTTGTGTACATTGAGGCTGCTAGAGCTGGCAGCTGTAAAAGCGCACAGGTCGCACTTGTACGGTTTTTCGCCGGTGTGCGTACGCTTATGTATAGTGAGGTTGCTGGACCTTGCAGTCGCAAAAGAGCACATGTCGCATTTGAAGGGTTTCTTGCCAGTATGCTTCCGCTTGTGCACAGCTAGAGAGGAAGAATGCGCAGTTGAAAAAGCACACAAGTCGCACTTCAACGTTTTTTCCCCAGTGTGCGTACGCTTGTGTACATTGAGGCTGCTAGAGCTGGCAGCTGTAAAAGCGCACAGGTCGCACTTGTACGGTTTTTCGCCGGTGTGCGTACGCTTATGTATAGTGAGGTTGCTGGACTTTGCAGTCGCAAAAGAGCACATGTCGCATTTGAAGGGTTTCTCGCCAGTATGCTTCCGCTTGTGCACAGCTAGAGTGGAAGAATGCGCAGTTGAAAAAGCACACATGTCGCACGTGAACGGTTTTTCCCCTCTGTGTGTGCGCTTGTGTCGAGTTAAGATGCTAGAGACTGCAGTTGTAAAACGGCACAGGTCGCACACTAAGAGTTTCTTACTAGAGTGGACACTATCATATGAGACATTTCTTGAGTCTGCAGCTGTTGAAGCACACGTGTCACGATCGAAGGGGCTTTCGCCAGTGTCCATACTTTCCTGAGGAGAGACATTTGTCCAGTCTGCAGCTGTAGAAGGACCAGTGTCTGGATTGAAGAGGCTTTCGCCAGTGTCCATACTATCGTGTAGAGTGACACATCTAGGCTCTGCAGGTGCAAAGTGACCCGTGTCGCAATTTAAGGGGCTTCCGCCAGTGCGCATATTATATTGTGGAGTGACGTTTCTCGAGTCTGCAGCTGTAGAAGGGCTCGTGTTGAGATTTAAGGGGATTTCGCCAGTGTGCGTACGTTCATGCCGAGTTAGCATTGCAGAGTCTTCAGCTGTAACAGGCCGCATAGCGCTCTCATATGGTCGTCCTTCTCGCACATCGCTCTTACGTTCACATATCGCAAACACCGCTGCGTCCTCGGAACATTTAAATGACTCTCCTCCTGTCTCAGGGTGCATGTGTCTCGTGACATCGGCAAAGTTCGCTGAAGCGTAGCCGCAGGAGGGGCAGCTGAACACATCTTTCAATGCAGGTGTCTGCTGCTCGAAGGAATTCTGTTCCATGAGTGGATATGGCGCTAGGGGTCTCTTCTGGTAGTGCTCACCACCCTCCCACGATGGTTGTCCGCAAACGAGCCCAGAACACAGCTTCTGTCGTAGTAGTCAGGAAAGCACGCCGCTACTGCAAATAAAGTTAATAGAATGTGTGGCATTAGGGAAATTCATTTTTTTTTTTGTCGACTTACTTACTCCGCATTATTTTCTTGAAATGGTTCAAGCATGCCAGATTGTTGGCATGCTTGGCAATAAGTCTTGCAAAGATTGATGCTAAAATAACATACAGGAGTTGAAGATTTTCCGCAAACGCACGAAGTCAACATCTCAAGCAATTGAATTGAATTATTTCCCCAGTGTCACATGGGTACTCGACTAGCTGCAAGAGCAGCTAGTCAAGTGCTTCAACCTCTATAGAGTGTGGCAGCAGACAGCAGTGTTAAAATATAAGCACGCTGATACAAAACATACAGAGATCAAAACAAGTCAGTCATCCCTGCATTTTGAGGCAGCCAACAGAAACGCAGAAAAAGAATGAAGACACATGTACGCGAAAACAAAGGGAAGAAAAAAATCAGTTTGAATGTAGTTACAGGAGTGCAATCAATTTCAGAGTGATTTGCCGAAATTTCAGCAATGCTCATATCAACAGCGTTTAGTGTTTTCGAAATACGTGGCAATGTGTTTTTAATACGTTATGTCCATATGTAGCAAACGTTTTAACATATCAGTGTTCAAGGTGTCTGCTGTGGGATTGACGACTGTTGGTACGAAGGTCTTCTAAGTGGCGGGGGTGGTTGGCATTAATCCGAAAGGATTTCTTGCATCAAGAGTGATTAATCAAAGGATAATAATTGAACGAAGTAACTAAATGGTTGAATTAGTAAATTACTGATAAAAATTGAAGTATATTAATTGAATCGACGAATCAGTTGTTGCAGATATATATAAACTGTAAAGAGGAAGATGACCAGCAGTCTTCTTTTTTTATTCGAGAAGTCTGCCATGAGGCATAAGTTGAGAAAAGGGAAAGTGGATTGTAGGGCACAGAAGTCGGAGCAGCAGAACCGGCGCGAGACGCGAGACGAGACGACGACGATCGGCCGCTGAAGCAGCAGAGCCGACGCGCGGCGCGAGACGAGAGCGTGAACTGTTCTGGGACCGGACCTGTCCTTGCCCGCTCTAACCGGCCTTCACAACAGTCAGTAAAGGCCGTTACATCTTGGTAGAGATGCGGGGTAACCTCCACCAATTAACAATTAATTCAATTACATTCAAATCACTCAAATCAAGTAAACGAATTTAATCAATTATTGGACGAATAAATAACCGACCTAAATAGTGACTTACATCACACGCGGATGACTTATTTACTGAATAATGAATTAGTACTTCGGTGTGCTTACTACACGCTCTAGCAACAAGACATGTGAACATGTGATAGAACCGAATCAGGGGCATTAAGAGAAATGCTTTCCCATTATTGCACCTAAGAAAACATAAATTCATCTCTGGTATTTTTTCGAACTAGGTATGTTCTGTAAGTGTCAAGCAGTCTGAAGTGTTAAGCCGAGATATTTAGACTATACTGATCAAAAAGCTCGGCTGTGTGGGCGAAGAAACTCTGGATACATATTGCACGTAAAACTTTCTCCTGAAGCAGATAAATCTTGTTCTCAAAATCTAGTGGTTGTTGCCAACACAAGCTAGCAGTAAGTCAGGTGGGAAAAAGATATAGATTTACACAACAGAAGTTCCACATTAGATATATATTGTCACGTTGTAGTGACGGCAGTCCAGCGGTCAGGAATACACCAACAAGACTTGGAAACGAAGCTCTTTATTTGGGCTGACTTGCGCCTTCAAAAGAACTGAATCACTCGGCGGCGGCGTAAGCAACAAACGTGCTCGTCAATCGTCGAACTATGAATGTCCGCCGCTCGCGGCATCGCTCAATTTAAAACCGGCAAGGAAACTTCCAGATAGCAGGTAGAGATCATCTACGGTAATCTGGAAAAACCTAGATGCAGCCTTTCATGGCTGCGAACAATCGAGATTAGTCTGGTCGCTTCTCGCGCCACGAACAAAAGTGATAACGACCCTTTCCTGCTGCCTTGAGCGTGAACGAACACACACTGCAATGATACGTGGCATTACCCCCCTTCCAAAGAAGCATCGTCTCGATGCTTTAAAATGAAAATAAACACGGACAATGAACACTTCCAGTCCTTTAGCGTTCATAATATGGCTTCAGGCGTACGACATGTACGACTTCCGGGCGTGTGCGGCGTCGCTGAGATGCTGTCGTGCCGTCGGGGATGACTTCGTAATTGAGGTCACCGATGCGACGGAGAACCTTGTACGGGCCAAAGTAGCGTCGCAGCAACTTTTCACTCAATCCACGGCGGCGAACTGGCGTCCATATCCAAACACGATCACCTGGCTTGTAATGCGTGTCTCGTCGGCGCAGATTGTAGCGTCGGGCGTCGGTGTGCTGCTGGTCTTGAATGCGAAGCCACGCAAGTCTTCGGGCTTCCTCGGCGCGATGAAGGTAGGCGGCGACGTCGAGGTTGTCTTCGTCAGAAACGTGCGGGAGCATTGCGTCGAGTGTTGTCGTGGGCTTCCTGCCGTATACCAGCTGGAATGGGGTAAACCTGGTTGTCTCCTGGACGGCAGTATTGTACGCGAAGATCACGTAGGGCAGAATGGAGTCCCACGTCTTGTGTTCAGCGTCGATGTACATGGAGAGCATGTCTGCGATGGTCTTGTTCAGACGCTCTGTGAGACCGTTGGTTTGTGGATGATAGGCAGTTGTCCTCCGATGGCTTGTCTGGCTGTAGTTTAAAATGGCTTGCGTCAGCTCCGCTGTAAATACCGTCCCTGTGTCTGTGATGAGCACTTCGGGGGCGCCGTGTCGCAGGAGAATTTGCTCGACAAAAAATTTTGCGACTTCTGTTGCGGTACCATTAGGCAACGCTTTTGCTTCGGCGTATCGGGTCATGTAGTCGGTGGCCACGATGATCCACTTGTTACCTGATGATGAAGTCGGAAAGGGGCCTAGGAGGTCCATCCCTATTTGCTGAAACGGCTTAGTTGGCGGTGGTATGGGGTTCAGGAGTCCGGCTGGTCTAGTCGGAGGCGTTTTCCGTCGCTGACACTCACGGCACGTTTTCACGTAATGGGAAACGTCGGCAGCTAGCCGTGGCCAATAGTACTTCTCCTGGATGCGGTGCAACGTGCGAGCAATCCCGAGATGTCCTGCAGTCGGTTCATCATGACATGCCTGCATAATTTCTTGCCTGAGATTTTTGGGCACGACAAGAAGATGCACAGTCCTGTTCGGCGCGATGTTCTTCTTCAGGAGGACATTATTGTGAAGGACGAAGGACGACAGTTGCCGCTTGAACCCTCGGGGAGGCGATGCGGTCTTGCCTTTCAGATAATCAACTAGGCTTTGCAAGTCAGTATCCGAGTGCTGCTGCTGCGCGAAACTGCTGGCGCTTACCGGTCCTAAGAAAGCGTCGTCGTTTTCCTCTTCGGGTGCTGCGTCGACAGGAGCTCGTGACAAGCAGTCTGCATCAGAATGCTTGCGGCCAGATTTGTAGACTACAGTTATGTCGAATTCTTGAAGACGCAGGCTCCAACGAGCAAGGCGGCCGGAGGGATCTTTCAAATTGGCCAGCCAGCACAGAGCATGGTGATCGCTCACAACCTTGAATGGTCGTCCGTATAAGTAGGGGCGAAATTTGGACGTGGCCCAAATAATGGCGAGGCATTCTTTCTCTGTCGTCGAATAGTTGGCTTCGGCTCTCGACAGTGAACGGCTAGCGTACGCGATAACTTTCTCCTGTCTGCCATTTTTCTGAACGAGGACCGCTCCCAAGCCCACCCCGCTTGCATCGGTATGAACTTCGGTTTGGTTTGGTTTATGGGGTTTAACGTCCCAAAGCGACTAAGGCTATGAGAGACGCCGTAGTGAAGGGCTCCGGAAATTTCGACCACCTGGGGTTCTTTAACGTGCACTGACATCGCACAGTACACGGGCCTCTAGAATTTCTCCTCCAAAGAAATTCTAGCCGCCGTGGCCGGGATCGAACCCGCGTCTTTTGGGTCAGCAGCCGAGCACCATAGCTACTGAGCCACCGCGGCGGCGGTATGAACTTCGGTTTCGGCGTTTTCATCAAAGTGACCGAGCACAGGAGGGGACTGTAAGCGGCGCTTCAGCTCGTTGAAAGCTTCCTCTTGTGGCCTTTCCCATTTAAAAGGCACGTCAGCCTTGGTAAGTTGAGTCAAAGGTTGGTTGGTTGGTTTATGGAGTTTAACGTCCCAAAGCGACTAAGGCTATGAGAGACGCCGTAGTGGAGGGCTCCGGATATTTCGACCACCTGGGGTTCTTTAACGTGCACTGACATCGCACAGTACACGGGCCTCGAATTTCTCCTCCAAAGAAATTCAACCGCCGCGGCCGGGATCGAACCCACGTCTTTCGGGCCAGCAGTCGAGCACCATAGCCACTGAGCCACCGCGGCGGCTTGAGTCAAAGGTTCAGCGATGCGCGAAAAGTTCTTGACGAATCGTCGGTAATAAGCGCACAATCCAAGGAATCTGCGTATAGCCTTCTTGTCATTAGGCTGTGGAAACTCTGCGATCGCAGCCGTCTTCTGGGGCTCTGGGCGAACTCCATCCTTGCTTACGACGTGACCAAGGAACAGCAGCTCCTCGTAGGCGAAGTGGCACTTCTCTGGTTTCAGTGTCAGACCTGAAGACTTGATCGTTTCCAGCACTATCCGAAGCCTTCTGAGGTGGTCTTCAAAGCTTGAGGAGAAGACAACAACGTCATCTAAGTAGACTAGGCAAATCTGCCACTTCAAGCCTGCGAGCACCGTATCCATTACTCGCTGGAACGTCGCTGGGGCAGAGCAGAGGCCGAATGGCATCACCTTGAACTCGAAGAGTCCGTCTGGCGTGATGAACGCAGTCTTCTCGCGATCTCTTTCGTCGACTTCAATTTGCCAGTAGCCGCTCTTCAGGTCCATCGATGAGAAGTACTTAGCGTTGCACAGCCGGTCCAGTGTATCGTCGATGCGGGGGAGGGGGTAGACATCCTTCTTCGTAATGTTGTTCAGGCGGCGGTAATCGACGCAAAAGCGAAGGGTGCCGTCTTTCTTTTTCACTAGGACGACCGGTGCTGCCCAGGGGCTCCTCGATGGCTGTATGACGTCGTCACGAAGCATTTCCTCAACTTGCTTGCGGATAGCTTGGCGTTCTAGCGGCGATACGCGGTAGGGGCTCTGTCGCAGTGGTCGTGCGTGTTCGTCTGTGACAATGCGGTGCTTGGCAAGCCGGGTTCGTCGCACATTCGATGCTGATGAGAAGCAATCGGTGTACCTTTGAAGAAGACTGCGTATTTGGTCTTGTCTGCTCCGGGGTAATGCCGGGTTGATGTCGAACGTGGGTTGATGGCCTTGGTCAGATGGTTCTGCGGGTTGGTCGGGTAGGGCAAATACGTCTCTGATGTCTGCCAGCTCGTCGAGGAAAGCGATCGTCGTACCTCTGTTTAGATGCCGGTATTCTTCCGTGAAGTTGGTTAGCAACACCTGGGCTTGGCCATTTCGGATTTCGGCGATTCCCCTCGCGACGCCCAATCCTCGATCCAGGAGTAACTGGGTGTTCCCCTCGATAACGCCTTCGGCATTTTCGATGTCTCCAGTACCTATGCCGACGAGAACACTTGATCGGGGCGGCACGCTCAATGCTTCATCGAGGACGTTTAAGGCAACGTGATGAGTCGCGCCCGTCGCAACAGGTATGGCTTTTTCCGTGGAAAGCTTGATGGACTTAGATCGAAGGTCGATGATCGCCCGATGTTCGTTCAGGAAGTCTATTCCCAAAATCACGTCTCTCGAGCATTGCTGTAGGATCAGGAAGGTTGTCGCATAGGTTCTCCCATTTACAGTAACTCTCGCAGTGCAGCGTCCTGACGGCGTATTCAGGCTGCCACCTGCGGTGCGGATCAGCGGGCCATCCCAGGTTGTTGTTACCTTCCTGAGTCGGACAGCGAGTGGGCCACTCATGACAGAGTAGTCAGCTCCCGTGTCCACCAAGGCAGTAA
Source organism: Amblyomma mixtum (assembly GCF_055824585.1). NCBI lineage: Eukaryota > Metazoa > Arthropoda > Arachnida > Ixodida > Ixodidae > Amblyomma > Amblyomma mixtum. The sequence goes on along the minus strand of NC_143021.1, from coordinate 181,163,720 downwards.
CCGCGTGACCGTCGACCGTAACTTCAAGGTCACTTGTTCGCGTTCTCGTATTGTACGTTGTCTTCAGTGTCCGATCTCGGCTTCGTCGAGTAGTGAGGCTGCGGTGGGCGTACTGCGACGTTACTTCACTGGGCAGCGGTAAAAGCTTCAAGTCTGGCCGCGTCGTCGTCGTCGGTGTCGTCGTCGTCGGTGTCGTCGTCGTCGGTGTCGTCGTCGTCGGTGTCGTCGTCGTCGGTGTCGTCGTCGTCGGTGTCGTCGTCGTCGGTGTCGTCGTCGTCGGTGTCGTCGTCGTCGGTGTCGTCGTCGTCGGTGTCGTCGTCGTCGGTGTCGTCGTCGTCGGTGTCGTCGTCGTCGGTGTCGTCGTCGTCGGTGTCGTCGTCGTCGGTGTCGTCGTCGTCGGTGTCGTCGTCGTAGTTGAGGCATGGTCTTGAGTACTCGTCGATGGAGGATCTTTGTCATTGCACTTAGAGGCAACCTCACCTCCAGAGGCTGCTTTATTTAGTTTAACCTTCGGGGGCTGGGGGAGCGTCCACGCACGGCGTAACCTCGGCTAGGAGATACAAAGCGCGGGGACGATGGCGACGGGGAACGTGATAGGCGGCTCGGCGATGAGTATTCTTCCCGACGTAAAAACTCCTCGATTTCGGCTGGTCGCTGGCCGGGTCGTGGTCGTGGAGCGTCGTAAGAGAACCCTCGGATGCCCAGTCTTCTGTATGGGCAGTGCCGGAGGACGTGACCGGCTTCGCCACAGTGGAAGCATAGTGGGCGGCTCTGGTCGGGAGTGCTCCACTCGTCGCATTTCCTCGGCTGCGCGCGTCGCTCGTAGGACGGGCGGGTTGGGGCGAGTGGGCGGCGGTCCAACGCAGCTGGCTGAGGGCGATAGGGGCTTGGGTCCCGTCGTCGAGGTGCAGGACGGCGCACAGCTGCGGCGTAGGTCATGGCTGGGGGCTGCAGAGGCTGCGTGGGTGTCGGCGTCACACCCAAGGCCTGTTGAACCTCGTCCCGGATGACGTCAGTGAGCGATGAAAGTTGCGGCTGCGTTCCCGTTGGCAGCAATCGTCGGAGCTCCTCTCACACAACTTCACGTATAACCTCCCGCAGGTTATCGTTGTTAGCGGTATCCATGCAGCTTGCTGACAAAAAGCGCTGCTGGCGGTCATACTGGCGGGCTCGGGCGTCAAGAGTTTTCTCCATTGTGGATGCCTCTTGTACGAATTCCGCGACGGTTTTCGGTGGGTTGCGAACGAGGCCGGCAAATAGTTGCTCTTTAACTCCTCGCATAAGCAACTTCGCCTTCTCTTCTTCCTTCATGCTCGCGTCGGCACGCCGAAAGAGACGCTTCATTTCCTCAGTGTACACAGTAACGGTCTCGTTTGGGTGTTGTATGCGAGACTGTAGCAGCTGCTGGGCTCTCTCCTTTCGCACGACGTTCGTGAAGGTCTTTAGAAGCTGCTCCTTGAAGGTTTCCCAGTTCGTGAGGTTAGCTTCCTCATTCTCAAACCAGACTTTTGCTGGTCCCTCCAAGGCGAAGAAGACGTACCTAAGTTTCGTGGCATCGTCCCAGTTGTTGAAGATAGCCACACGGTCGAACTGCTCCAGCCATTCTTCGGGGTCGGCGCCAGGCGAAGCGTCGAAGGTTGGTGGCACCCGGGGCTGGTGAAGAATGATTGGAGGCGTCGCCTGGGGCAAGCTCATGGTAGACGTTGCGGCTGGCTTCCGCTTCCGGGTAGGGTCCGGCAGATTCCCGAACTCTGGTGCGTCCCCTTGCAGGCGTCGGGTAGCGCGGTGGACTGGACTCAGGTCCTGCGGTTGATGACTCTGAGGGCTGGCGTCACGGCTTGTAGGGGGTGTCCGGTACATGGAAGGCTACCCAGCACCTCCACCAGATGTCACGTTGTAGTGACGGCAGTCCAGCGGTCAGGAATACACCAACAAGACTTGGAAACGAAGCTCTTTATTTGGGCTGACTTGCGCCTTCAAAAGAACTGAATCACTCGGCGGCGGCGTAAGCAACAAACGTGCTCGTCAATCGTCGAACTATGAATGTCCGCCGCTCGCGGCATCGCTCAATTTAAAACCGGCAAGGAAACTTCCAGATAACAGGTAGAGATCATCTACGGTAATCTGGAAAAACCTAGATGCAGCCTTTCATGGCTGCGAACAATCGAGATTAGTCTGGTCGCTTCTCGCGCAACGGACAAAAGTGATAACGACCCTTTCCTGCTGCCCTGAGCGTGAACGAACACACACTGCAATGATACGTGGCAATATAGACGCCTATTCCGATTTGTAATGCGTGTGATACGAGAAAGCTTTGTTATTATTGCGGTTACATAATCATCCCAACTCAAATGACTCGTAAAGTGGACGCCTAACACACGAATGCTTCCAACAGCATCAATTAGTTCTCAATCTAAGTGTAGATCAGATACAAAGGTAAGAACTAGACTCTGCAGGAGTCTAGTTCAGAAGTGCACTCAAGCAAGCTTCCAAAATTGTGCCCATAGAGCATCATCCACCGTATGCTTATGCACGCTGTTTGTACAGCGTGTTAAAGCAGCTCTGATACTGCACCCAATGTAGGCAGCGTGATCCATGACGTTGTGCTGGGAGAAACCACAATGTGTGGTGAAGTTTATCGTTCACATCTTTTGAAGCGGTCGCTTCACTACAAGAAGTCTCGGGTTGAGATCGCCGTGCGTTGCCGATTACCTTCAAAAATCAGCCAAGGTCAAACCTTCTGTTCAAGTTTGGAGAACAGGCGGATGATCAATGGTCAGACCAATGGTCAAGCAATTGGACATGTCAAGGGTCAAGGTCAAGAGCCAAGATGAATGAGATTTCAAGGTGAATTCAAGTCAAGATCAGCAAGTAAACAAGAAACTTGGGCTAGTTGGTGCTGGGACACTGCCCCGTCTGCTTCTCTGTATCTGGTCGAGGTTAAGCTGGGGACGCCAAGGCCAAGTCAAGGTCAGCCAAAGTTTGGTCAGATGATCGACTTTGGGCTTGCCGAACAGCCTAAACGTGGCGTTTACCTGATAGGGCTTGCCTTCACGCCAACTTTAACATAGTACATGACAGGAGCGCCGGCGCGCCTGCGAAAAAAATTACCTGTGCCTTAGATTTGGTTAAATCTACTGAGAGGCGAGAACTTCACGAAGGTTTAGCCTCGAAAAGTGTTTTTATGCTGTTTGTTGAGCATTTCTTTGGTATTTTACAAGCTAAGCCATCGTGAACGTTTGTTTTGTCGTTTAGGGGGGTTTAAGGTCCCAAAGCGACTCAGGCTATGAGGGACGTCGTAGCGAAGGGCTCCGGAAATTTCGACCACCTGGGAATCTAACGTGCACTGACATCGCACAGTACATGGGCCTCTAGAATTCGCCTCCATCAAAATTCGACTGCCGCGGCCGGGAGCGAACCCGCCTCTTTCGGTTCAGCAGCCAAGTGCCATAACCATTGAGCCACCGCGGCGGCTTCAGAAAACATCGTGTAGCTACCGCTTCTCACTCGGGTTACCCAAAGCTAAAGCACCGTTAATTTTTTGTAATGTTCTAGGCTTATAATTGAAGTGATCAGCGTCGTTTGAAGCTGCCGTTTGACCGCGTGGAACCTGCGAATTTCCATCGTGCGATATCAGGGAAGGCAATCAGCTAAGCTGTCTTGTTAAGCACAAATAATTTTAGAATAGGAGATTTTGCAAGCAGGAATGAATTCTATGCTTGAACAAAGCACAGGGTGAAGAAGCCGTGCTTTTATGTACTCAACGAGACATTGTTTGCAGGGGGCATAGAGTCGCTCCTGTGTGGAATGGCTATGAGATAGCTTCGAAGATGGCATAGTGATCACCATATTTAGAGCCTGCGTCGACAGGAACTCGGCAAAGGAAATTCTTTTCGGGTGATTGCGCCCAGACTTTTAAACTATAATGACGAAGGATATTCGGAGTCGTATACCGTCAGCGAGCGAGGTAGCCTCAGTGGTCTTTCAAATTAGAAAAACAACGTAACTCCTGATGGTCGCCGACATCCTCAAATTGCCTTCTTTACAGGCAAGGGTGGAATTTCTACGTATAGAAGATGATCGTGGGACACTATTTTCCAGTAGTTGAACAGTCGCCATCTGCCTCTCATTCCAAACTGCTCACATAGGGGATTACTCGCTCTAGTCCTTCCTTAGATTGAATGAGCAAGGTGTCAAGTTTCAAGGTACCTGTGTCAGTAATAATGAGGGCTTCGGCTTCTTGATTAAAGTGGTGGTGGTGGTGGTGGTGGTGAAAAATTATCTGAAAGCTTAAAAAAAACTGCCCACGATTAAGTTACTTCCTAATGCGAAGTTTGAGCGCAGTTCATCACTTGTTTCCGCTTTTCGACACATTGGGGCAGAGAATTCGGGCAAGACATGTATGTACAATTCCACACTTTTTTTTTTTTGTCAGGCATATTCCTTCTTCAGGAAACACTCCACTCACAGTTCTTGAATGTCATGAAGGAAGCTTTGTGGTCGGAGAAATGAATATATGCTCGACTTGCTGCAGCAATGCCTGGTTCTCAAAGACGAGGTCTATGCAAGTATTTCGCGACGTTGTCACAGCCGTGGGAGGTGTTACGAGCGAGCGGAACCGGCTATTCTTTCGCATAAGTGGTAAGAAATTCCTATTTGTCTTGTCCTATTCCTATTGTCGCTCCAAAGTCCCAACTCACCCTGGCAGGCGGCAGTTATTGGTTGATCGCGACAGTTCGCTCACCGTTGTCAGCGCTAACGCATGCAGCCCACACCTCTCTCATCCCACATACCTATAAACGCGATTCAGGCGTCCACTGACCCAGTGAGCCCGTTATGCGCACTTCCTTCCCTTAAAATGGCACAATGTTGCCAATGCCAACGCATGCAGCGCACATCTGTCACTACCGCCGCCTAGCTTAAAGCACGATTAAGGTCTCCACTGTTCCAGGAGGGCAGTTATGTGCCCTTCATTTGCTTTGCAAGCTCCCACTCCGTTGGTTTTGCAGCGTTAAGCGCTACTAAGGCGTCTACTGGTGGTGTCAACGGACAACGGCGACGCCGCGACAATGACCCTTTACGAACCGGTGTGCATCGAAAATTCCAAACGCCTTCCTTGTCGGCCGGATTCGGGAAATATGAAATAGCGACTGTCGTTCCTTGGCCGGATCCCACTTTGTCCTTGCTGACAACGGAGGACAAGTTCAAATAGGCGAAGCGGAACCTTTCTGGCGTTATCTTAACTCCATAAAACATGATTGCCTCTATCACTTCCTTTAGCCTCCTTGGGCGTTCGTCAAAACTACTCGGTGAGAATATAGCGTCGTCTAAAAGGAAAGTCCATCGAAAGGGAGATGTGCTTGTGCCTAAGCTCATTGATTTCTTTATGTTCAGTCAGGAAGCCTATGCCATCGATAAGGTCCTGGGAACACAGCCGCAGGACAACAAAGGTCGCAGGGCAAGTAACTACATCCGTTCACCACCACTAAAGCAAAACTTGGTCCTTAAAGGGCAACGTCGTCGGTTTTAGAAATCTCAGAACTTTCATAGGTCGAACGTGGGAAACTTACAGCTAATGCATCCGAAACCCTTTTGGACGAGCATTTGAAATGCTGACGTAATCGCCAATGAAAATCCCGATGGAATTCAAGCTTCTCCGCAGCACACAGCGCCAAGTGGGAGGGCGCATGATGACGTCATCGAAGACACCTGTGCTATCAGCAAGACAACTAGAGCACGGACTGCAAAATATGCCGCTCTTAGCCTGGGAAGCTAAATACTAGCTCCTGCTATTTGAATTTCTAATACACGAAGACTCTTCTTTAGAAGTGTTATTCAACCGCACTTGTATTTCCAATCCAGGAGCTAATACGTTGTTTTTGTGTTGCCACCTGAGTTTTGTTGTTCGCGTTTCATTCGTCGCTTACAGTACATTTCCAACGCGTAAGCGTTTTCTTTGAAGGAAAAAGCCAACGGCACTGAAGGCGAATGGCAGCATCAAGAGTAGCGCTGCAGGATTTGGTTGACGGCAGCGGTAATTTGAAATATTACGGCGGAAGCCTTTAATGCCTCATCGTTGTAAGGAGGAGTTGTCGACAGAAATGTCACGCTTTTCAATTGGACGAAATGGTCGCGACGTCACAGTGCGCTAATTTCAAACGGGGCCAATTGTATTTTGGCTAGTCACCATGCAACCAATTAAAGGGATCGTATAGTGATGCTCCAACTAAGTGGAACTGAGTTTAGTTGCTTAATTAACCAATTAGCCTAATTAAGCTTTCTAGTCAGACCAGATAAATAAATGAAACCGAAAAGGAATTTGGTCGAGTTCAAGATCCGAACCAGGGTCTCTGGAGTGCGAGACGAGCACGCTAACCATTCCGCCATGCCAGCTCCATGGTATAGGACGAACAAAGGCGCGTCTAGTGAATACGGTGTCTTCGTTCATTCCCATCTTCCTCCCTTCTCTTACGGCGAGGTTCAGGTGTCCACTAAGATATGCGAGAAAGATACATTTCCTTTCCTCAAAAACCAATTTACCGACGAGCAAGGCGCAGAGCCGAACGGGGGATGGCGTTCTATGGACTCCCTGGAAGCGTTGCAAGGCACTGTCGCGTTCCGTTGTTAGAGGCGAAGCTTAACATCTTAACCACACGTCAGTGACACAAGCAGCAACACTGCGCTGAAAGCTTCCGCCTCACCGCACATTAGGTCAGCAAAGTGCCCCCTGAATTTTTTCCCTTCCGTGACGTCGCACGGACTTTGCCCGCACATCGCTGGTGCATTGAGGAGAAGCCCAGAAATCAATCGCCGATCCCGTCGCTAATTTAATACAAGCGCAAAAAACACTTGGCACGTTTTACCTACAGTCTATACGGAGTTGAATCCTTGAATACCGCGGAATTCTCAAAAAGTGATGCAGTTGCCATCTAATGCGTAATAAGGGGCCTTCAAGCTTTGTGGATTCGGGGTCCGCCGTGAATATAGATGACTTTAATCATGACGGCTGCAGACAGTCCGCTGATGGCAGTGTCGCTTCTCTTGTCTACCAGGTAGGTAAGTTTACTGCCATGGAAAACCTCTTAACGTTTCAGTTGTTTTAGCACTGAATCAATTCTGCCGATAAGTTTCTACTTGCAATGAAATATGCTCTCATGCTTTGTTTTTCACTTACTGTGGCGCTAAAGGCCAGCTACGGATTGTCGATGGTTGCCTTAGAAATGCACGCTGGCCTCCGAGTAGGGTCAGTGTTCCTTCGCGTATCGAGATATGGCTCGGGCAAGTCGTCGTACTTTTTATCGTTCGCGTCATTTGAGACTTTCATCTCGTCAATTTCGGGCTCAACATCGTATGTGGAGTCGTCTCAGCGGAATCCGATGTCGTCATGCGTTTTCCTCTGTGAAGAATCTTGGAAACTTTGCCTGCCTCGGGACCCGCAAATGACGCAAGCCTGTATCTCGGTCCGCCGAGAACGCTGTAGCATCCGCTCTCGTGACGCATTTCACCAAGCGAATTCGAACCGAATCACTGCCGCAAGACGTCGCACGAGCAGTTTGGAGCTAAAGTGACTATTTGGAGAGCCCGGAGGTCCGCTTTAAACCAATGTGTTTGCAACAGAAGCGCGTGCCCGATAGCCTCGAACTCTACTCATGGCGACACGCGGCGGCCGCTTTCGTAAACAAGCTGGAAAGGGAGGTTTGCCCTTCGGCTCGCCTGGAGCAGGAACGGCGACATAACCCTTTCCACCACGTTGATAAAAGCAGCCGTCGCGTATTGCCACAAGTAGGGCTCGAGGCTATCTGCCACACACTCCCCTTTTGACGCTCATAAACTTCATTGCTATACTTAACATTCTGGCGGAAGCGATAGTATCTGGCACATTTTACGATCGTTGAAGAACACAACCGACCGCTGCTCTCAGCCGCACTAAATTTAAAGCTTTCAAATGAGCTTTCAATGTAAGGTCCAAATGCTAGGGCTACTATCTCGCAAGATGCTGAAGCAGCAGCGCGTAACTGAGATAATTCGAGATAAAAGCCGCCACGGTGGCTCAGTGGTCATGGCGCTCGGGTGCTGACCCGAAAGATAGGGGTTCGATCCCGGCCGTAGTGGTCTAATTTCGATGGAGAAAGAATTCTGGAGGCCGGTGTATTGTGCGATGTCATTGCATGCTAAAGAACCCCAAGTGGTGGAAATTTCCGGAGCCCTTCACTACGGCATCACCATAGCCAGAGTCGCCTTGGGACGTTAAACCCCAATAAACAATTTAAAGATAAATATGGTGGTGCTGCGCGTCACGAAGTCATGAATCCCCGCACCTTGGTTATGCACTAATAAACATTACAAAATTTCACGGTAAAATAAACGATGCACTAACAACAGTGCATCCTCTTTCATCTGTTCACTTCGCACTCTAGAATTCGACCAGCCGCAGCTAAACATATACGCCGAATTTGCATCACCTGAAGCAGTTCGCTGACTGACTGCTGAAGCACCAATTTTAGGTGAGATAATGCATATTTCAGGAACCTTCCACATCTATTACCTCATCGGACTCCTCGGGAATATTCTGTGCAGAGAATGCGATGTTTTATGGAGGCTCTCTGGCCGTATACAAACGCGTGCTGCTAGTATGGGGCAGGTAGGAAAGCGTGCTGCTTTCCGCCACATACGCACAAAAAACCCCAACCGAGCGAAGTGCAAGAAAACACACGTACTCACGTAGGGTCTCCCTGTAGTTGCGTCGTCGGCGTCCCTGTCCTAAGTCGTCATTCAAGGCAGAGTGGGCGCTGCACAGCAAGGTAGAGGGGCTTGAGTTGGCTGCCTGTGGAGCGTATGAACACGTCGCGAGAGTGGAATTAAGCAACACTAAGCTTAACCAAAGCAATTATTTCATATGACCTGAAATACATATTTGCGCTGAAAATATAGCTACAACGCTACCCGGGCACAAAAGACAGGAGGCGCACAATGCGTAAAAGACTCACACTGGGTCTCCCTAGAGCTGGGTCTTCGGCGTTCACGTCCTTCTAGGTCATTCAGTGTAAAGTGGACGCTGTACAGCGCGCTACAACTGCGTCACTAAGCAGGCAGTGCAGCAGCTCGACACCTTCAAAAGTCTTAAAAAGTTCTCTGGTTCTCTGTTGCGCCCCGTACTGTTTGTCTGAAAACCACGCCCCCGCTCTCTCAAGTTTTTATTGTGGCGCCATCATGTGGCAGCCGCGAGGAACAAAGCTGCGCAGTGTATTATTTTCTTTTTTTTTATTCAATTCTGCCCAACACCTTTTAGTAGCCAAGGCAGTAGCGGGTATGCAACGTGTACAAATTAATCGTCTATGACAGATAACAACAAGAAAAGAAAGGAAACGGGCATACAGTCAAATTTATGCGCAAGAAACCAGCCTACAAACAAAAATAAAAAAACGCCGCTTTTACATGCAGGGCAGGAAGCATCAAAATCATCCTTTCCGAGAATGAAACTAAGCACATAAAACTTACTGGCGTGACCCGACTGCAGATAAAAATGCTTTGGTCAATGATAGGGTGGTCACATCCTCAGTAACCAGTTCTAATAGGCTATCGGACTTGGAAAGAACGACATGTTGCATTGTTTCTGCACTGAGGAACTGCAATTTCTTTGTCATGGTCGTGCCCATGGCCATTCGTGTTCTGCTATACCGCATACAAGACTGAAATTCTTTTTTCTTATTTTGTATGGTAATTGAAGATGGCGAAGAACATTATCAAGTGATGTATTTTTCGACGAGATTGAAAGGTGTGCAATACCGACACCTGTCTTCAGTAGGCACGGCATATAAATCCTCAGTGCTCTTTGTTTTAACCCCAGCACCACTCTTTAGACTTCTAACGTCCCTTTTCGTATGTGGATCCCACGCCAAATCTACATGACGTTGTGGACAAGTAAATACTCTTCTGAAAGCTAATATAATCTCATTCAACACTGCGAAGCGGAGAGTGAAGGCGATAAAAAAAATTATGGGGCCGCTTAACGCAACTTAAGCGGGCGATGCGATAGCGCTGTGTTCTGGGTCGGGTCCAATACGCACGAATAGAAGTTGATGAAGACGGCGACATCCGAAGCACAGAGATTGGCAAGCATGTGCAGGGCAGATCGGCACATGAGACTGCCAGTTGAACACGCGGGATGTATAGATGCGGCGATGGCGTACTGGTCTAATGCAGGGGCTACTGAAGCAGTACTGTAAGTGCCGCCGTCGGTTCGAAATGGAATTTTTTTTGTCTGTTTATCACATCCACATCCCCCCCTGACACACTGACGCCCTCGCCCAGCTTGTCCTCTCGTAGAGTGATGTCGACACTGCCGCAGCATCCCAGCTCCTTCGGAGTGATGGATTTTGAAATTTCACTCAATCCTGTGATTGGTTCTTTGATGTCACATGACGTTGATGATGTCAAAACTCTGTCGACCAATCACTGGATTTCGTGACAGAGGACGCCAGGTTTTTGCCTCGAAGACAGCTTAACCGCTATCGCATAATAGACACAAGTAGCACTAAGTTTAATGAAAGCATTTAGCGCATGCAACATGGGATATAGGAAAGTTGTCGAGCGCCGTTAAAATAGTCCAACCGAGGTTCTTCCGACGAGGGGACACGTGTGCGAAAAGTGAATGCGATTCACTGCGACGCACCGTTGCGAACGGCACCGCAACGACCGATCGCAGCTCGCCGCCTGCGTTCAACCGGAAACATGGCAACGACGGACCGAGCGCGCCGTGTCGCATCGACAAGCTACAACAGCCAATGGACGCGCGGCGAGCGTCACTGCCATGATGACACTAAGAGAGCAGACACTAAGCTAAATCTAGCCCCAGGAACTGCGTAATCGGTTGTTTTTATGCCATCCGTTTAGTGGCGCTACCACAGCCGGCGCGCGCGTGGGTACCCCATGCGCGCTGGCGACGGGGCAGACTAGGGGCAGACGAAGGAGGACCAGACCAGGGTTGCCGCTGGTGGCCACATTGCACCAGTTGGGTACTTTACAACCCCATCTAGCGATGAAAATTTCAGGTTGTCTCCCTGGCCACTATTAAGTATTATTTTGGCGCGCCATTTCTTTTAGTAACTGCATGTATATACGCTAGCAAGCAAGCGTAAAAATGACCAATTATTTTTTAGCTTTGCTCTCGTGATGGCCAATGCGCCCACGCGTCCTCCCTGTCCGGGAGGGGGGCGGGGGGGGGGGGGGGGGGGTGATGTCGACGGCAGATGTGAATAGCAAACTTGGAGAGCACCTTCAGAAACCCCCAATCTCTTTATTTGCGATAAAGAAAGCCTCACGTGTACCTTTTTTCGAAGCTCGAAAGAAAGTCCGCTAAATAAAAAAAAAATCACGCGACTTGCGCATTCGTGCGCCACTATTGTACTGCTCTCAATCCTGGCTTGACTGAACGAAATCAGCTGCTGGTATGGCGCGACGGCCCCATTGCTCCGGCAGGTCGGTATGTCGACGGTGGTTGGGGCGCCCGCGCGAGCCAGACTGCAGGCGTGACGGCGCAAGTGGCGCCGCAAGGCCTGCTGAATCTGCTGAATCGGCCGGCATGTTAACCGGCAACTACTGGTGTTGTTGCTTTTCGCTATGACTTACCTTGCTTCGACGATAAAGTTTAAGCTGCCATTCAGCCTAGTTATTGAGATACGCTCTCGATTCTGGAGCACTCGAGCCTAATGGGACTTCAAGCTGCACTGCTACCATCTGCAACTGCCCGAAACGTAACACAAACGCTTGAAACGAAAGAAAAATAGATTTGGAGCTTTGTCGCGATGTTTTATGAACTTAAATGACGTAACACAAGAGTTTATATTAAATTTACACGTTTTTTTTTAACATTAGACGTCATGTGATGAAAAATATTCTTGCTCGAACGGTTTGTAGTCAACATTGCCTTGACTAGACGGCGCCACTGTTTTGCGTTTCTTGTTTCACTTTATTTCAATTTCTGGACTATTTTTGATGGTGAAAATAAGCGCTGTTGTATAACTGATTTAAAAGACTCACAAATATTATATTTTGACATGTTAGCGGCAATGGCGACCATTAGAATGACCTTTCGCCGCCATGTCAAGCAGATAGCGTTTAACGTTTTCAGAACTCTATGTTAAAACTGTCTGTGGGGATAAGTTGCTTGCGGCATGCTAACGCATTTTAAGAACGCTATACTCGAACTCTCTATTGTTTTTCTCAAACTGCGCTACATTTCAAGCAGTTCCGCTGAGCGCTCCGGCCGCCTGGACCGGCGTCAGGAACTGCTCATTTGGCTTCGGCCTGCCGGCATGTGTGACGAAGTAGTTTCGCATTGACTCTGATACTGGGACGCAACGCTTTTTGTCGTTTCTGACAGCGGCAACGTGAACAAAAATTACCTCTGTCAAACTATACGCTGTATTGTAGCAGCTTAGACAGGGCACGTCGGCCCCACCGGTCGGTGCCGAAACTACGCAGTTAGCAAATGCGCGCCATGGCATGCCTGCCGTTTCGACGCGGGTGTTTTGTGACCCCAATAATGCAAAATTTGTTTCAATTGATTGTTGGTCAACATGTAAAATAAGGGTAAACGTGTCGAACGTAAGCTGTCCGTGTGTACGGGAGTGCGCTTTTTAAAAAAGACTACCGGAGAAAAGGTGACGCTTTACCATTCACATGACCCATATTGTCTAGATGATTGCTGGTACAACAGTAGGGAAGAAAAAGTACCCTTATACTTTATTAAAAACGGAAGAACACTGTTTCCAGATACAAACTCTCAATGCACACACAGTCTATATCACACAAGGTTAGAAATGGAAGCTTGTCTCGCACTGAGGACTTAGTTGATCGCGTTATGTCCTTTCTTCGTATGGCAGATTTGATCTGCTAAAGACCCTGGAGATTGGTGCTTTTTTTCCTGCTCTGTCTTTTTAAAATCGATGTCTATTAACTGTTCCTATACTCCTTGCTTGCTCAGGTCATGAGCACTCCGCTGTGGCCATTGCCTGTTCGCTGACTCTGCGATACTGCAGTCGCTGGCTAATGAGTCTTAAGCTTCTTCGGCGCTTGGCGAACAAGGCATTTTTGTCGTCGTTTCATTTCTTGGTGCTGGCCCCTGTTTTTGCGTCCTTATCGGAAGGTGGAGATTTTTTTGTCCAAGATCTCTGTGTTATAGTAATACGTCCTTCAATCCTGCGCATATTAATGGTGTTTTATTGCAAACACCACACAATCTCGAGGCTATAGTGGAATTCCCTCAGCGGAAGAAAACTAGCGAAGAAGTAGAATTTTTTGCAATTTAGTAGTTTTTAGCATCTATAGATAACATCCTTAAGTACCATGTTAAGGCGATGGTTGATCTTGCTTCGGCGAAAAAGTGTGGCAAATGTATTACCGCTTTCTTTGTACAGGGTCGATTCTGGTCGCTTCTTCACTTCATACTTTGACAAAACTGCTTCTCATTAATATAATAATATATTTTGTGCTTTTTATGTAATAATAACGACAAAAAAGAAGTCAAAACACGTGGGTATGTGCCATTCTGTCATAGGCTACAATAACAACAACAACATCATCATCGCACCCTAACAGACATCTGTATGGGACAAATAACAACCAAGGACATGTAGCAAGTGAAGGCGGGCTAGTTGGTGGCTGACAATGGAGTGCATATTTCAACCGCGCAAAACTACGTGGTCTCTTCGTCCTGCGTCGTTTTGCGCGGTGGCAATATGCACTCCACGAGGGCCGGGCTGAATGGTGGAAGAAAAAGATAAGGACACCAAGGCGCGCGGCAGCTAGCGGACAGATTACACCGTTCACAGCTCTGTTAGCTGCTTCCAGGACCGACGTTGCTACAAGGTGTACAGTGTACCAGACACCACGACAGCCGGATCCACAGTGAGTTGGTGCTGCAGAAGGCGCTGTAAGGCGTTGAGCTGCTGCAAGGATTTCTCTCGAGACAGGCCCACTGCCTCGGTATTGTGGAGGGTGGACGTCTTGAGAACGCGCCTCTTATGTGGACACGAGCAAAGAAAGCCCTGCATGTCGAGCAGCAGCATTTGGCTGAGGCGGGCGTGACCATCAGTGCAGTGCACATTGCACTTCGTGCTCACTTTGTTGACCATTCCAGGTGTCTGCTGGAACAGAGAGTGAGCGGAGCCATGGCGGAATCAACGGCAGCTCTTTGGATATCGGATGGCGAGGTAAAAAGAAAATCGCTGGTGCTGACCTTCAAACTGTGTTGCGAGAGATCGGTAGCTTTTCGAATGCAGTAGCGCCTACTATCAGTGAAATCGAAACGATGGGAAGACATCACGTGTCTAGTGGCATTGTATGTTACTAAAAGTTTGAAGTATTGTTCGTTAAAGCTCTGACCGCTGCAATGAACAGCATCAGGAGAGTAAGCGAAATCGGTAATTTAACTAACAGCGGCGCAAGCAGACATCAGCAGCAGTGCAGCATTTTCGTAGCCAGAGCTTGAAGGAAGCCTGAGTAAAAAGCATCTGAAAAAACTCGGTAGCAGATATGTAGTTATCCATAGAGGAGCTATACGATACGAGTAAAAGGTTGTCACGTAGGGTTCCGCAGTCTCACAGCTTTAATTATAGCTGCATGCTTCAAGAGCCATTCAGAGCAGGATTCCGCGTAGTGACTGTTGGCTTTCTTCTTAGGTTCGAGGGCTAATAGAGGGGGGGGGGGGGGGGGTAAGAACCTTCGATTTCGTTGTGGTAGTACTCTGTTCAATCCCTTATTCGTATCTCTGAAAGCAGAAGCATATACGTAATAACGAAGTTGAAGGTTCCCAGCAATTACTTTGTTATAGCCGTAACTTCGTTATAGCCCGTGTTGACCGAGCTTCCATGTGGAATCGTCATTTCTCGTCATATCCATTATTACGTTATAAATCGTTTCATAATAACGAGTTTCGAACGCTATCTTGAATAGAGGGTACTGGAGTGGCAAACAAAAAGAAATATTCTAACGGTGACGTTGAAAAGCAAAAGGAGAGCAATGTGGGTTAGCGAACTAATTTTACTGACTAATTCCCTAGCGCAAAAAAAAATGCCATGAAATGTTCTTCAGCTGTCATGTAATACGAATGATACATAATCGAGTGTGTTTAAAAGTTTCAGAGTAGGTTTCAAGACAACTAAAATAGCCGAGTGCTGAAGAAAATTGAGGTGAATAGACTGGGAAGCTTGCGGAGAATAGGTTGACGAAGCTTCTGTAAGACAGGGCTATTCGAGGCCGGTGGGAGAAGCATTTGACCTGAATTGGATATTCCCTGGCTGGCGGACATAATGTTGACGAATAAAGTGTTGCATACAAGGCGCGTATAACTTGAGCACTATATTTTCGTGTTAGCAGCTTCTTTCGCATCTTGCTGAGTGCAACGATATAGATTTTTGAGAGCATTTCAGGTCAACGCACTCATGCTTTATTAGTAACAGCTCAAGATATCTACCCGCATCTAGCGGCAATGCAAAAGAAGTATGCCTCACTAAAGAAAGGTGCAATGCTGGCCAGAGCAAGAAGACTGGCGACGGGCGGTAGCCCTCGCTGGAGGCGGCAGGCAATCCAATACTTAACTGAAGGAAAGTTTAAGAAAGCTTGTTTCAGCTTACTTTATCATAACTTATTCAACCTTGATCACCATACCTTACACCACGAAAACTTCAGTTTCCATGATATACGACCTCGCCACAATCTCAGAGCCAGGGTCGGTGACCTGAGGTGTAGCTTTAGCGTGCGTAGCGCTTCTACGCTAGGAAATAAAAACTGTTTTAAATTGGTAAATTGAGTGTCTTGCGACTTTTATTGGAAAATGAAGATAAAGAACAAATGAACAAATGCGCGTGTCTTATTATATGACATACATATATAGGACTCATTAAGGCGAAGGCATTGTTTCACTATGAGTACCTCGTTATTTTCGACTTCATACCAATTGCCGAAGAACTTACGCGTCCTAGTTATGGCTGCCAAACGCCTAAACTGAGATTACATTCTAAATTTTGTACAATTTCTTTCAAAAGAAGATTGGCTAGCTTTACAGATAATTTAAGAAGGAGGAGCACCGTTGCTGATGGTTCATTTGATGTTTTGGTAAAACGCAAGTGCCAACTCATGAACTGCCCACAGCCGACTTAAATAAATGCTTCGACAATTACTGTGAAGAAATTACTAAAAAAGTGCCTACCTACCAAAGGATCCTGTCACTAGTTCCTAATATGACAAAATCCTTGAGGCTACAAAAAAACTTCTAATAGGACTGACCGCAATGCAAATGAAATTCGTATAGGTGACTGCGCATGCCAAATTAAACAAATCGGATGTCATATTTAGTAGGACATGTAATGAGAGGAATAGGCTCACGAAGTTTATGATGCCGACCATGGATACCAAGGGAAAGAAGGCGTAGCTACATAAGGCATATAATCGGGTGAGGTTATATATTGTTATGAGATTCACCGTGATCATGTGCAGGAGAGAGATGTTTTGAGACCAAGCTTGAGAGTTTTGTCTTCCATTGACAATGCCCTTGCTGATGAGAAAGACAGGTAGAGTGCGTTTTTTCGAATTCTCTCAAGAAAGGTTGGCAAGATGTTCAATTATCGCTGTCAGCCTTAGAGGTTAGCCAATTATGTCACACACGAGAGTGTTCGCCTGCATATTCACTCTTCTTCACCCACTTCCACACTGGTTCAAATAAGTAGCCAAGAGGTGGACTTCTTGTTTGCCAGCGCCTTTCACAAGAAACGTAATCGCCACGAATGGCCCATTCTCTTTTGGGGAAAGATAATTCTGCGCAAAAACAATTATGTTTTGCCAGGTACTACTTCGTTTTCAGTGCTTATCAGCAAGGTGTACCTGTACAGCCCTAAAGAGCACGTTTCTTGAATTCGACCCCACTGGGGAGGTATGGGCGACACAATAGCAATAGGAAACTGACGCCTCAATATCTGAATTTCTCACAGGCGGAAAAGCAGGTGCCAAGAGATCACAAGAATGCTTTCTTCGGTGTGTCCGGGAGGAATATATACAAGCTCGGAGTTCCCGTTACCATCTTAGTGATATGTGCTCTACTGGGACTGACTACCTTGTCCCTATCAAAGGTAAGAGCGTCCACATCTCCTGTAAAGTGCAATAGTTTTGTTATGCCGCACTAAGGCGACCACGAGGTGGCATGGAATGGACTGAAATGCTTATTTATAATGCCTTGCTCACCCTGGTCCCTATGCGACAACAAGAAATGATCGCGTTTTTGTAAGACCGCATTCAAATCGGCTGCATATGCGTTGTGAATTCAACCAGCAGAATTCGTAAAAATTATTGTGTGTCCGGCTGCATATCAGAATAGACAACGAATATGGAACGTCAAAGCACTGCAAAGTTAAAAAGTCCTGTTAAAAAGGCAGCTCTCCATCAAGGCCTACAATAAAAAGCTCATTGATAAGTACCACGCGTTTCGCAGCTGGTTATGACAAAACCTTTTTTTTTTTAGTGGCTAGTGCTTAAATGTGCACTGTCACACATGACTGCAGTAGCAGGTCTAGTTCCGCTTCCAAAAGGCATCTAAAACCATTGCTTTGTGTGCATTAAGTTAGACCGCGTCTTTCCGCACTGTATATATCCAACAATTCTGGACAAAAGCATTTTTGAACTGCAATGAGTTTATGAGTACACTTTTTTTATATATTGTAAGATTTCGCTATAACAATCAATATATGCGCAGATCTCCCGTCGGCAGGCTTCGATTTTTTCGGTATTAACGTTTTAGCAAACGTTAAAAGCGTTCCTCGTTGGTTTTCTGGGGCAGTATTAACTGCTCGATGCGATCGATGGAAACACTATAAAAGGAAGATTTTGCTGCATATCGTGAGAATTGGCCATCGTCTTCAATATTTTTATACCGGTATCTTACAGTTTCCTAACTTTCAAAATTTTTCTCAAATAATGTTGGACATGCTTCTGTGCAATGTTTTCTAAGGAGCTTTTTAGACATCTTCAAGTAAGCGCTATCCCCTTGTATTTCAGAATATGCCCTTTGCAAAACGTGCTAAGTCAGTAAGGAGGCTAACCAGAAAACCGATGGAAAGAACTGGAAGCCCAATGCTGACCAACTGCAACTGTTCATTGCCAACTGCAGTTGTTTATTTTGTACCGGTGTCGCAGAACCGAAATCTGAGTGAGTTGGCGCATATTGAAGATTTACTTCTTCAATATGCACCAACTCGCTCTGTTTTTTGTTCTTCTGCAGCTCATTTCTGGTACTCTGAGCTCCATCAGCGCTTGTTCTCCTTCTTTCTTCGGTCTTGTTCGTCGTCGCCGCGCTGTTTTTTACTTCTTCCCTTCTAAGTACAACTTCAAGAGCATTTGGCAACATGGACCATGCGTTATGGATAGCGATTGCTTCGCTTGCAAAATATCAGCTGAGTTCGGAAGAATGACAGGTTTCTTTGCCCAGTCAGCCACACGTGTCATGTCTATATTTTGTTGGTTCGCGATAGAGTGCTTAACATTTGATGCTGCGAAACAGGCTGCATGGAACTATTTTTCTGAGCTGAAATGTACAGAACAAGCCAAGCCGATGAATTGAGAAGATTACCGCAAAAAGCGACTGCTGGAGTATCAAGTTTGGGCATGGCCTGTAACGTTTCCAGTTAAGTTGCCGATGAAAGAATTGAGCTGTTTTGTTTAGTATATGGGAACACAGTAAATATAAATTTAAATAAGACAAACTGTAGGGCTAATTGGCTTGACATTTATTTCGTAGCGTCATGTAATAGCCGCGAATTAACACCAGGACAAAACGAAGACGTGTGCCGTCCTCGTGTTGTTCTCTACCGGCTTCACGCTGCTATAGGAAGTAATGGCAAGCATAGAGTGTCACCAGAAACGGTCGAAATCCTGAAATCGCGCATAATAAAGCATACGTGCCAACATGAGTCAGTCAAAAGTCCTCCGTATTGGGGCGACAACTCCGATCCACATGCGCAGGCCTATCATGTCGATCATTCTTGAACAAAAGTTTTCAACATTGGAAAGCTATAGGGCACTGTAATGGAAATAATGAAGCTAAGAGTCCATTCTTCTGGTGCATCGAAAAACCTTTCAAAGTTTTTCCATCCCTTGCATCGAGCAGTTAGGACTGTCATAGAAAACCAATAGGGAACGCTTTTGACGGTAGCAATAATGTAAAAAATAGCAAAAAATGCAAACCTGCCTACAGGAGATCTGCGGGTATATTGATTTTTGTACCGAAATCTTACAATCTATAAAAAAATTGCGTTCATAAAGTTTTTCCTGTTCAAAAATGCTTTTGTCCATACTTGTTAGGTATGATAATGCTGCAGTCAGTGGCTCAACCCGGCGATGGGCTCCGTGGCGCCACCTAAAGAAAATGTATAACACTCAGTGATAACGGGTTAGCGCGTGCAGTGGCATTGCGTCCCAAACTTAGGCTTACGGAACCTAAGGCGCGCATCGCGTCAGAAACTCGTCGCTGTAGAACGCCACTCTCTTTTGCATTGCGCCGTAGCTCATCTCGCAGTTCATCAGCCGAATAACTCGCCAAAAATACCTCGGTCAAGGAAGTCAAGCATAAAACAGCCAGTGCATTTGGCCGTTAACTTATTTATAAAGAAATCCCGGTTCTTCCGACAAGCCAGGTAGTATTGTGACTTGGTCGCGCCCTTGACCTAGATGCAACAGCCCGAAGTCGAGAGAAAAAGCCCCGCCTCATTAACTCTTGCAATGGGCGATCCCGTTCGAGTATTTGCCTTCAGTGTGCTGGTTAAGAAATCAGCACAGTAATTGCTGGCGTTATCATTTGCCCCAAGTCGGCCGCTGCCAACGGCACTCCACCGGTGAGTTTTCTCATTTCATTGCGTTAGTACGGCGATAACAAAAGCAACTTTTTTTCAAAAGTCTTCACGCCTCAAGCGCAAAGAATGGCGACGGTGCTTCAAACACGCGCGTAGAAGAGTCTACACGAACAAGGTTCAGTAGGGCATCTTTTACGAACGCAGTCACGCCGCAAATTGTCAAAGTGATTCTGTTCATTACAAACCGCTCGACTCTCACGAGAATGTTTTTCCTTCCAGATTATTCCAAGGCAGCCAGGCCACAGACTTCGAGATAATGGGGGCTTCGCAAACTCTGACAATCTGCGTGGTGTCAGCGCCATCGAGGTCCCTGTTCCACCCAGAGCACCTGCAGAGATCGGCATTCCAGCGGTGGTGGCTTTTTCAAGCAATGCTTCATCGCCTATACGCCGAGAGACAAGAAGCCGCTCCGGGAGGCGCATAACACGGAAAGCCAGGCTGTTAAAGGCTGCACAAAATCAAGATAAGAAATTCAAACCTACGCCATGCAACACAGACCACTGCCGCGACCAGAGCGATTATCTGAGGCAGACCATGAACTTCACTGCTAATCCGTGTCATGATTTCTATGACTACGTGTGCGGGAACTACTGGCTTCACCCGGACGGCCCCTATGCTCAGGTAATTTATGCTTTTCCTGCAGTTTCTCCTATTACATTTAACTGATCGGTAATGTTGAAGACTGTTTTTATGGTTGGTTGGTTTATGGGGTTTGACGTCCCAAAGCGACTCAGGCTATGAGAGACGCCGTTGTGAAGGTCTCCGGAAATTTCGACCGCCTTGGGTTATTTAACGTGCACTGACATCGCACAGTGCACGGGCCTCTAGAATTTCGCCTTCACAGAAATACAACCGCCGCGGCTGGGATCGAACCCGCGTCTTTCGGGTCAGCAGCCAGCACCATGACCACTGATCCAATGCGGCGGATTGATTGTTTTTATGATTCTTCCATTAATGTGAAGTGTATATTTTTCCACGGCAGTTTTCTTTTATACTTGCTTGGCTTTTTGCTGCTTTGCGCACTTTCGTCGTTTAGTGAACTGAAGTGTACAAAGCTAGGAGCAGTTAGGCGCCTTGCTTTGAATGCGAGGTGCTGGAACTTAATTTCTGTAAAATGCGCTGGATAACTTAGTGTCTGATTTGTGACAGTCGCCGCGACACGCGATGGGACATCCATTGTGGGCTAACATGGGCGCTGCGCTTTAGAGAGAAACTTTTAACATACAGTTGGCCGTTTGACACTAAAGCAGTATAGCGTCGAAACCGTAGCAAACCTCCATTTCTTATGTAGGCGATATTTTAGCTGGCTTCAAAAAGCGGGGCATTTAGGTGGCAAAAATTATTAAGCGCCCGTCCTACAAAGAGCGCCAGAGAAAAAATATACGCTTTCCATCACATTTTGTAATAACTGTTCTGTAAAGAAGCTCCTTCAAAGGTATACTTGCCCGTCCTACAAGGAACGTCAGAAAAGAAAATCACTTTGTCAGACTTTTTAATAAATGTTCCGTAAAGAAGCTCTTCCAAAAATATATTGTCAAGGTCGCATGATGCTGCGAACCACAACATTCCATGCTTTGATGAATGTGGATTAGAAATGCAGCTGCAAGCCAATGTTTTGGAGACGCGGTTCCCCCAGTTTCTTTTCTGCCCACATTGTTATCACTCCACCCGAAGAAAAATTCGGCCATAATCAATTCTGCGCGGTCAACTTCATTTACTCACCTATACGTCTCGTATACCTCGAGCTTTTTTCCGTAAATTTTGTCCAAGTGCAATCTCTAAGCCTACCACCCCTCTAAAAATTTGCTCACGGTCGGACATATGTTAATCAAAACGGCCTGTGAGATCTTCGATATGCGGGATGGCCCGGAATCTGGAGGTCTAGTCTGTTCAGTGGCTTGATACTTGAGACGTCCCGATGAACTTGAAATACTGATCTTAGCAGCTGACGGCGCAGCTAAGAGACCGCGACTCCGTCTTCAAGCTTTTAGAAAGCGGCCGCAGGAAGCGATTGGCTTTTTTTACTAGGGCACTAGGTTTGGAAGTTGACAGTAATCAAAATTAATAAAAATCTTTTCGTTCAAAGTGACGGGGCATGTAGCGCTCGCGCATGCGAACGAAGACTTTATGTGGGCTACCCACGTGGCCCAGGAACTACCCAGAATTAGAGCTGTCACACGCCAGGCGGCCAGCTCTAATTGCGACTGCTTTTAAAAATGTTTCTTGTGTTTACAAACTAAACCCAAAAGGCAACACCAAGAACTCTATTGTTTAACTTGCCCTCGGTTTTCCATCATCATCAGCAGCAGCATCATCATCACCAGCCCGACTACGCACACTGCAAGGCAAAGGCCTCTCCCATGTCTGTCCAATTAACCCTGTCCTTTGGCAGTTGCGGCCACCGTATCCCCGCAAACTTCTTAATCTCATCCGCCCACCTAACTTTCTGCCGCCCCCTTGCTACGCTTGCCTTCTCTTGGAATCCACTCCGTTACCCTTAAGAACCAGCAGTTATCTTGCCTTCGCCTTACATGCCCTGTCCAATACCATTTCTTCATCTTGACTGCGACTACGATGTCATTAACTCGCGTTTGTTAACTCACCCACTCCGCCCGCTTCCGATCTCTTAACGGCACAACTATCATTTTTATTTCCATAGCTCGCCGCGTTGTCCTCGTTGCGTTTCCAATAAGCATGTAATTGCGCAGTTCAGTATTGGATTGCAGGTGGTCACTACTTTAACTTTGATTTACAAATGCCGCATCCGAGTTTAGGCATTAACAACATGCTATGCCAATTTACAGATCGAGGAGACGATACGCAATGCCACGATTTCCGCCCTCAGCGTGCAAAGGGTGCCCAGCTGGAACCAGAACGCCTTCCAGAAAGCCGCCGCTCTCTACCAGGCCTGCTTGGCATTCGCCGAATCGTATCGCAATGAGGTGATTGTGATTAGAACAGAGGAGTTACCGATAGGAATGCGCATTTTGTCACTTTTTCGGGCGCTAACAGAAAAACTAACGCCATTTGCGTGGGGCCCTTCGATGTTGAAAGAATGACTGCGACTGTCTTTTTTGGCAAAGTGAAATTAGTCCTCAGAAGAGCCTTCACATCTCTTAGTCGTCGCCCATGGTTACAGACATGCGCACTGAACGTGCCTTGTACTAATGTGCAGTCTGCAGCGAAAATTATTTCGCAGCACTGGTGACAGCCGATCGCTGTAAATAATGCAAATAGGAAGAGACAAACGTCCTACACCCGCTTGTATGTATACTAAGCGCTGGGTCTGGAGACACTGCTATGATGAACTTGTTCCGGAGTACGCGCATCCCGTAAACTTTTGCCGGAAATTCTACCAGTGTACGCAAACATGCTTTCACGCACTGCCAGGTTGAAAAAGTGGTAGTGATAGCGGTCCTGCTCCTTCCTCTGAGCATGCCCACTTTCCTGGTTCGTAATAATGGCAGAGCGAATGCTTGCTTCCGCCCCGTACACTTAAATATCTTCGTAACGATGTTTTCCGTGGGAAAGAACGAAGCACCCCGTTTTTTTTCTTGAACAAAGCTCAAGAAATGCTGTTTTCTAGTATGACCGCGTCGTAGAGTTCCACACCAATGCGCCCGTGGAAGACGCCAGCCTAGAGTGCTTACTAATTCCTAGATGGTAGGAAAGTGTTGTCGTCTCGGAGTAGTGACGTCATTGCGATTTTGGTAGCTGCGTTTCTAGTGACGATGTTGTAAACTCCAAAAAGCCCGTTGAGAAAGAGCTGAGGGCGTGAAATCCTGCACCTGCCCAGTTCTTTGAAGACCCTTGTTTGATTACTGCCGTTCTATTGAATGAAACCAGTTGTAAATCACCTATTTAACGTTGAACCTCCGGCTGCAGTCGTGCTAGCGCATACCTTAGAAAGAGTTGTTTTTGCTTTGTTATACCGTAAGCATCATGTCTGTAAGTATCATGTCGTATATAAACACTTTAAATGCAGCATCAATGACGGGGCAGAAAAGCGTTGATAAACTGAACTTGAGAGATGCTCCGTATATTAGAGATATTTTCAATCTCTCATCTGTAGGTTGTGGTTCAATTATATCGTAGTTCCAATTTTGAACGCCGCTACGCTGAGTTCGCACCTGCAGATGAACCGTGTTCAATGTTTTTCAGCGTGAACAGCTGAAGGCTTTGATGGTCCGCCTCAAGCTGGATTTGCTCAATTTGGCCGCTTCCCGTAAGGTCGACCCCGTGTACACGGTGGCTCGTCTGTCGCTCGATGTTGGCTTCCCGGTCCTCTTCGAGTTCAGGCTCTTCGACGACTATTTCGTCGAAGGGAAACGGGCCATGCAGGTGAGTGCATGGCCATATGTTTTAATCCACCCTACGAATGGTGCTGCGAAACATGGTACTTCACCTGTGATAAAGTACAACGACTCGAA
Source organism: Amblyomma mixtum (assembly GCF_055824585.1). Lineage (NCBI taxonomy): Eukaryota > Metazoa > Arthropoda > Arachnida > Ixodida > Ixodidae > Amblyomma > Amblyomma mixtum. Next base: position 181,139,392 of record NC_143021.1, on the reverse strand, counting down.
ATTTGGCCGGCCTGCGTGGCCACACCTTGTATTCTACAGATCGAGTGGTTTGCGAAGGATATATAGTCCAGCTAGGAAAAATCGGGGGTTCATACAAATCTTTGCAGCGTTATTTTAATCCAAAAGAGCTGACTGTTGTTCGAAAGATTACGCATTCGATTACAGTAGAAATGATTAACAACAAAAAAGAAACACATTCAAAGGGACACCTGGCAGTGCGATATCCTTAAAAGCATTTGACGGCTTTACATATACTTTTGCGTCTGTATAAAGATGGTGACAGGGACACAATGAAGGTAGTCTTTGTCAAAAGTAACCAGGCTGCATGGTTTGCTTCTAGCTTGTATAGTGGAGCCCTTGTGGATTTCCTAAAGATGGAAAGGTGTTGGAAGGTAAGAAGACCCCCAGTCCTTGCCTTTAACGACCATTTTAGCTTCAGGGAAGCTGCAAGGGCTCATTGTACGAGCTAGAAGCAAACCATGCAGCCTGGTTACTTTTGACAAAGGGTCTACATCGAAACGTATAGTTGTCATTCTTGGTCCTGGGGATTATGTGACCGAAGGTGCATTTTTTTTGTTTGTGAGGCTTCTAATAAGATTGCATTAATTATTGCAAAGAGATACAGGCAACTTTCCAAAACATTAAGAAACTCTCCTTTACGCTAAGACATCTTTAATAAATATGCTTGATCCGCAGGTAAAAACACATCGGTGAACTTTTTTTACCTTCCTTTAAAAGCATCTGGGAGGTTCAACTGCAGGTTCTATGAAGAAGCGTTGTGCATTTCGTCGTCACAGGGCCACTGAGAGAAAAATCAGGTTTCAAGAAAAAATGTTGGTATGCCGCACAGGATTTGAACTAATTAAATTCAGTCTAATGCGGAGTGTTCCAACCACTGCATTTAGTGTTTTGGTTGCACATTGACTGAAGACAGTTATGCACTGACGAATTTTAACAAGCTTGGGTTAAAACATACTGTAGCGAGCGAGGTTCACGCTCGGAAAAGTACGCCAACTGATTTAATATATGCGACACGGACGTCCCACACCACAACAGGCAATGAATGGGTCAATTATGCGTTTGCCTGGCTCGTGCCCAGGAGTGGGAGACGTTTACTTCTTTTACTGGCTGCGCAGTCTTGCAAGGCACTTAAAAGTTCTGAATTTCGGATCAGTAACTATTTAAGCTATGGCACTGAGCCTAACCGAACTCTAACGGTGAGGCGTTATTGCTTACTAGGCTTACGCTATAAGCTTGAAACCGTTGGAAATTTTACACGTCCTGAATATTCAGGTTTCCGTATACATGCTCTCTTCAGTCTCACTGATTATAATTTTTTAGTGACGTAAAAAATTGTTCCACTACATTTCCTATTGATAAATTCGACGAATAATGAAAAAAGTAGAAACATTCCACCATGCTTTCCTCGGTTTCAGTGACTGTTGGCTTTCGTCATGTGTTTGTCGTCACGAGTCCCCCAATTACTTGTCCTTGTGTGCTTGAAAGGTTAACGATGGCCTCGCTTCCGTCACTCTTGATGCTAATGAAATCACAAGTTCGTTCTCGCTCAGCTTCCCCCCTATAGTTAGTATTTGGCACCTGCGGAATAACAGGACGTCCCTACGTCCACCATATCAAAGGTGGCGCTGGTGAGCATCCTGAAGGTTAGGTTACATCCAACATAAATACCCTCGAAGGTAAGAGAATGGGACAGCCGTCGTCGTAGCTCAGTTGTAGAATGGCACATGGGACATTTGGAGGTCGTGGGTTCGGGTTCCATCGGTGTCTTGTGGCTCTTTTTTCTCTTACTTTCTAAGCAATTATCTCTGAAGTAAAACCGATTACATAGCTAATTTTCCAATGATCAAAGGCATGAATTAAAAATAAAATAAAAAAGAGCCATTTCTCTATATCTACTTTAATTTCAGCCACTATTCGCCTTCTTCATTCTGAATGATTCTTTAGTTGCGCGCCCTGTGTGCTAGAAATGTGCTTCTACTGCAATAAGACATGTACAAGCCTCACAGAACTTACCGATCACTCCAAAACTTCTGCTCAATGTCCAACGCACACAGTTTATTGTCAAAAATGACCACGATGTTAATAATGCTTGAACACACTAATATTTCTAAAACAACCACGAAATGCGTTGTAATATATCCTGTTGTGTATTTTCTAGGAGACGTCCAAAGAAGTATCCACAAAAAATGCAAAGCTCTGCGTAAAGTGCGCGAAAAGCGCATTTATTTTGAAATTGAGAGAACGACTTCGAAGCAGCTTGCTTGATTTGCGACTGAGCACAAATTAGGTACCACCCTAAAATCTGCTTGCTGTGCTGATGAACTTACTTGGTACAGTGGTTGCCTCAGACAGGCGGTGGTCCCTTGTTAAACAACACGACCAGGAGGATCGGCCTGAATTTTAACTATGAAGATTCCGAGAAAGCTGTAACGCCTTTCTTTGTGACGATATGGCACCACCTTTGCGTATGCTAATCTCTAATTAGACTATAATTGTTTCATAACATTCCTCCGCAAGTGCGATGGTACTCCGATCTCGTTCCTGAAATCGTATAGGCTGCTGAAAGGTTGCAGCTAGGGCGTGTGGGCGTGTCGTAATTCGTGAATGCTGCCTGTTAGACAACGTCGATTTCCATACAGCATTGAAAAAGATTGTAGGGTGTGTGCAGTGCTCTTGATTCGTCAATGGATCCCTGTAGACAACGCCGTTTTCCTGCGGTGTTGGAAGTAAGGGAAATATTTCAGGATGTTTAGAGAATAGGTCAGTATTTTTGATATACCTACAGATCTGAATCTACCATGCACATACTGTAATACTGCCTAAAATATCATAAAAGTACAGGTCTATTAGGTGAGCCTAAAAAGGGCAACAAATAAATCTTCCTGATTGAGTCAGATATTTACGCAAGGTTACAGAACGAGATCACATCACAGTATCCCTTTCATTCCTATTCTCACTGCCTGGGCAGTTCAAGATCTGCGACTCGAGAGGAGACTGGGAGAAGTAACGTGATCTGTTGAAAACACCGGATAGAGTCCGCGGTTACATCTCCGACCAACTTCTCTACTATCCCGGCTACGATCCTGAGAACCAGAACCACAAAGAACTTACAAAGACTGTGTACGGATACGACGAAGCATGTGAGCGCATTTCTCTCCTTTTTTTACGATTGGAAGCGCCTCCCACCCAACTGAAAGTTTCCACATGACGAGTTCCATAGTTCCATACGTTTCCTTAAAGGGCAACTGCAGCAATTTTTTGAGAATTTCGCGATATTCAAGGATTCAAATCTATATAGGCTGTAGGTAAAGCATGCCCAGTGTTTTTGCACTAGCATTGGAAATAGTGACGTAATCGATGATTGAATTTTGCGCTTCTCCTCAATACACCGGAGAAGTGCAGAAAAACTCAGCGTGACGTCATGGAAGGTATGATTTCAAATTACCGCTGTCGTCAGCCACACCCAGCCCTGACTCGTTAGACGCTGCCAAACAACTCTCGGCAGGGTTCGCCTTCGGTGGCATTGGTTTTTTTTCCTTCAAACCAGGCGTTTGTGCGTTGGAAATGTACCGTTACCTTCGATGACGTCATCATGCGCCACCCACTTGGCGTTGTGCGCTGCGGAGAAGCTTGAAAGGCGTCCGGATTTCAATCGGCGATTACTTCCCTATTTCAAGTGCTAGCCCAAAAAGACTTCGCATGCTTTACCTGCAGGTTTCACACATTCGACCCTCTTAAGCTCGTTGATTTCTAAAACCTATGCAGTTTCCCTTTAAGAAACTCTGTGGAGTCAGTATGGAACATACGGAGTTGGTGTGGACTGTATGGAAGCACGTATAGAAACTTACGGACTGCTTATGGCGTCAAGTACCCTATATGGAAATCTTGTAGGAATTGCGTGGAATGCTTATGGAATCCGTACAGAGCAGATATAGATTTCCATATCTCTTTTCATATATTATGGACTGAATATCCCCGTAATTCCATACAGGCGGCTCATACGGAACGTTTCAGGGCACTTCATTGTACCTGTGGGCCTTAGTATGCCTACCAAGAAATGCGTACTGTGTAAGCGGAAACGTCCGGACATTCGCAAACGCTGAAGTAAAGAATGAAAAATGAGGAAAACGACGATTTTGCAGCGCCTACCCGGAGGGTATTTCTTTTAAAGTGTACGGGTTTTTATTTTAAAAACTGTCAGAGATACGTTGATACCGTCTGTACAGGTGGGTTATAATGCAACGCTGACATTATTGAGTACGTGATAGGGTTCAATATATACACGACCAATTAACTACAATTATGTAATAAATTTTCTAACTTTTTATTTAAGAGTTCAACATTACATTGTGGAACTGAAGGTCGTCTTCATCGAAGGCGAGTCCAGTTTTTACACCTTCTTAATCGATAATATGGCTCGAAATATAGAAGGCCGAAAGTACGCATTTGAAAGTCCCTTTCAGTTGACCTTCCTGTGCTGTCCATTCATAAAATGCTATCACTGGCATTTGTATGCAAAAAATGCAGACACCATTTTACGACGCAGAATTAGTTAACGTTATTTTGGCGACGACACTACGCGCAGCAACACGATTTATTAATGTGCATTGAGAGGAAGCCAGCTGAATGAGCTTTCGCATGTATTTCTCGCGTTCTATACTTCGAACCACTTTACCTATTAAGAAAACTAAAAAAAAAAACGAGCTCAGCTTCGATGCCGGCGACCTTCAATTTCTCAGTATAATCTTGCCCCTTAAACTCTTGAGTATAAGAGTTCATTAGTTATTTTTAATTGATTAATTTGTAATAAATTAGCTGTATCACATACATAATGTCCACCTTGCTGCACAGTCTACCTGCACACACCGCACCGAAGTACCTTTCACAAGTTTTTAAAATAAAAATTGTAAACTTTACAAAAAAGGCCCTTATGTTCTTGGGCATGCCCTCATGATTTCTAGCTCCTTAGCTTCGGCTATGAAGAGCTTCTCTTGTTGACAATCGATGCCTTAGCTTACCCGTATGCATTAAGGCCACACATTCCTTTAAAAGCATGCGCCGCAAACACAGCGGAATAGGCAGAATAGTGATATTAAAAAGAGGAAGGCGATGCGAACGTTATGTAGTAGAGGGAGAGTGCAGGCTTATTGTACTGAGGAGACTCTGTGGGCAATCAGCGGCAACTGATTTCTGCAGCAAAGAAGCAAGGCTGTTTGGTAGTTTACTATAAGTAGAATATTGTTGCTTTCGCAACATTACGCTAGTCGCCGAGCCATTTCGCTGAGCTGAGGAAAGGCCATACTGCGCATGCGCGAGGAGCAGTGACGTCACACGGCGCACAGCTGGCGCGCCGCCGCCGTCGCTGCGCGGGAGACTCAAGGCTCGTTTATAGTCCGACGTGACGCGCGCGCTGACCGGCGTACGCGTCACGTCAGTGGCGCGCGCAGCGTAGCGAGCTCGCTACGCTGTGCGCGCCACTCTACAGTCGGGCGTCGCTCGACGACTCTTGGCGCACGTCGCTTGTCAGAACAAGTAGATAAATGAATAGACACCTTTCTTGTATCCCTGAATCGAAGTGGTGGTACTCGCACTAACTTATTTGTCTACGCTGCCTTATGTACCATCATGCTTTGCGCGAAGACTGCTTCCGTTTCCTTTGCAGTCGTCTCTTTTTGCATGCGGTTTGTTCCGACGCGCTTGTCTCCTTGGTCGCCGCTTGCAAACGCCTCTGGTGCTCTCTGATTGAAATGGCTTGGACATATCCCGCCCAGCAGAACCTTGCCATTTCGCTGCTGTTGGATCGGCATCGGCGCAAGCGAAAGAGGAGCATGTATGTCAGAGAAATATTTGACAAGCGCACAACATTTGGAGAATTCCATCACCTTGTGCAGGAGCTTCGGCAATCTGACCCGGAGTATCACTTCAAATACTTCAGGTAACTGAACGCAGAGCACGTCTTCCAGTTTTATCTCAGCAGTTTATTGGCTGCGCAAGAGTGGCCTTGATCGCGGTAAATGCTTACTGACACATGCTAAAATCTTTACAGCAGGAATTGAAAGAACACAACCAATGTTTGCTGTTGTAGTGCAGCGTTCCAGACATATATTATTGCGGTTTCAGTGGGTTTGCATCACAGCTTATTTGTGTTCAGAACTTGATATTTATGTGTTATTGCAGTGCTTGGCATCTTTTTCTGTATGTCGCTATTTGTTGATTGTTTATAAACCTTTCCTGAAATATTGTCCAGGCATTGTTTTTTGTTCAGAGTTATACGTAAAGGAATGATTGGCTGTTCAGTAATTTTTCTTTACCGCTTTGCAGTGAAATGGAAATTCAACCATGGGCTAAGAATATTACAGCTGATGTTAGTTTGTTGTCACATTTGATGATGTCGGAATGTCATATGTTTTGAAATATTGCACGCAGAATGACCAAGGCTTCCTTCGATCGTCTGTTGGCCTTAGTGTACCACAGGGTGCTCCACCCACCAAATCATAGAAGTCCTATATCACCAGCAGAGCGCCTTGCAGTCACTTTGAGGTGAGTCAGAATCAGAACCAAAAATTGGTTTTACAAAAATACAAGATCCATAAACTTTCATACCGTGAATGTTGCCCACAGCACTACATCTTGCTGCTGTGCTTTGGGCGGGATATATTTCTGGCCTTTTGCACCATCCCCTTAGATATATGTGTATATAGAGACAGTGAAACCGACACCAAAAGAGCAACCATATCACCGCTTAGAAAATAAGGTTGTACTATAGTAATTGTGTGAGCCAAAACTGCCTCAAAACTTTTATTCACATGTCTGTTTGCATTGTGTGAAGAACTAAAAAATAAAAATTGCAAGAGATTATCAGTATTACAAATTCATTAAGAAACACAAGGGGCAAGAGAGAAACGACAAAGACGCAGATAGGCATTAAATAACTGCCACCTTGTAGAAGAGAAATCATTGTCTCCAAATTTAAGAAGTTCTCGCATACATGACAAGGGTACTGAAAAAAAACCTAAACGAAGCATGCAAAACGATTATGCTCTTTGTGACCTAGATTTGTTTATCTTTGAGCATGACAGAAACATGGCCGATTTACTTTTCAGGTGTTTTGGACATCCTGTGCCTAGCTTCAAGCGTATATTGCTTTCAGCATGGGCACACACTCTCATTTCATGTAGTGTGCCACCAGCTGAAAGACTCAGGTTGCTTTTTCCTGGCTTCCAATGTTTGCTCTAGGCCAAAGTTTGCAAACATTATCATTTACCAAACATACATGCACCTACATGACCATGATAATTTAAGCACAACTGTAGCTCACACATGCAGTGTTGTGCATTAATTTTTCATCTTTCTGTGATGTGCTGCAGTTTTGTGTGAGCTTGCTAAACTTACCACTCCTATCTCGGTTCAGGACATAAGGTGATCGCATGCACTGGGAACAAAAGGGTGGCTGTGCCATATTGTTGCGTTGTTTGTTGGCAATGGTACTAGTCTGTAGAATATTTTGCTGTTTTTTTTGTGCTTGTCAATGATCACTGCTTGTGGGCCAAGGGATCCTCATTACTTGTATTTCTGTTCCTGCCTCAAAGTGACAAAATGAAAAGCATGTAAACACGTTTGATAATCCATAACCATTACTGCACTTTACAGGTTCCTGGCAACAGGTGGCTCAATGCACGATATAGCATTCAGCTATCGAATGCATCCGTCTACCCTGTCTGGGATTCTGAAGGAGACGCTTCCTGCAATATGGGACTGCCTTGCACCTGTGGTATTAAAAACACCAGGTACGCAAGAGTGGACGGCAATTATGAAGAACTTGCACTCCAAATGGAATTTTCCAAATGCTGTAGGCAGCATCGATGGAAAGCATTTTGCTATCCGATGCCCGGAGGACAGTGGATCAGAATTCCATAATTATAAGGGCTTTTACTCCCTCCTTGTGCTCGCAGTAGCGGATGCCGACTACCGCTTCACACTGGTAGACATTGGTGCGCAAGGCCGCCAGTCAGATGGCTCCTTTTTCAGAGAAAGTGATATCAGGAAGAAGCTGGAGGATGGCAGCTACCATCTGCCCTCAGGTGCATCTAGGTGGGCCCCATGTTTGCTAGGAGATGCCGCATTTCCCCTCCGCACATATTTGATGCGGCCATACCCAGGCAGAAACCTGAACGAAGCCAAGAAAATATTCAACTACCGACTTTCTCGAGCACGGCGGTGCGTAGAAAATGCCTTTGGCATTTTAGTATCGAGGTGGCGGTCATTCCTAGGAACTGTCAGTGGAGACCTCAAACTCCTCGATGACATGATCAAGGCGGCGGTATGTCTGCACAATTTCTTGATGGCGGACAATGCCTACTGCCCCAGCGAGTATGGTGACAGGCCCAGTGGGCAGAGGATTCAAGACGGATCTTGGAGGCAGTCGGTAGCTTCGGTGCAGCAACAGCACGTATCTTCCAGCAACCATTCTTCACCAGCTGCCTTGGCAATGAGAGACGATTTGACAATACTTCATGTCACAAGAAGGTTCCGTGCCTTGGCAGCTGCAAGTTGTGCGAAGGTGTTGAAGTGATTGGATGGAGTACTCCTTAGTCGGAAGCAAATGGTGCAGTGAAGGCCACAAAGTAAATTTCCATCAGTAACATCGCTTCATAACCGGTATTACTGGACGAAATCAAAGCACAACAAATGAATTTCGTTCAAGGAGGCACTCAAGCACACACAGGCTGTGAAGTGACGTCAACCCCTTACCGCATAGCGTATCATCTATGATACGGTACATATTGCTACGACGAAGAGAAAGTGGAAGTCGAAGTGGCCTCCCGCGTGAAAGGGTCGCACGAAGAAGAGGTTGTTGGTGCTTCCTGCTGGCGTTGGTGCTTCCTGATGCTCGCCGCTAGGAACTATTATCCTACCGCTTGTAAATAAATGTAAATAGTATTTCCCCGTAACATGTTGGTGGAGGTGCGGCAAGACGGAACTACGCAGCGGGCGCTACCTTCCACCCCCGACGTACCTTTCACGCCGCCGCTGCCTTCCACGGCTTACAATGACGGAAGCCGCTCCACCGGATTCGGCAGCATCAGTGTCCTCGGTGGTCCTCACTCACCCTCGGGATCCTGGACCCTTCTCTGGGGACGACGACGCTGACGTTGAGACCTGGCTTCGCAAGTATGAACGGTGCAGCGCTAACAACCGGTGGGACCAAACTTTCATGCTTGCGAACGTGGTTTTTTACCTTAAGAGGGCTCACCAGCTACAAGGCAACTCAGATTTGAACTTTTTCTGTCGATAGATGGCAGCACCTGAGTACCCCAAAAAGGAGGGAAGTTCTATTCCCCCTCCAGGTGTGTAAACTACACCGCGACACGAAAAAAAGTATTCGTTCTTCCGCGTACACAAAGTAGAGCCCAGAACTATCTGTAGGTATGCGGCCAAGGTTCCAGAGACCGAAGCACAAAAAAGTTGACCCCCCTCTCAAGCCATTGAGCACAGAAGGATGTGGGGGTCATACAATGGACCATTTCCCAGTAACCCACCAATTTAGCGTTTCTGGTTTGGGTCGCCTAAGCTTCCTTTAGTCTTTTCTGCGAAAATTCTTTTACAATGGTAAGGTGGGGTGACTGGTTTCGCCTGAGCAGACAGGTGTGGCTTGGTGCATCCGCAGGACATTACCCGGAAAAGGTTCCATTGTGTTGAACACCTATGTAGTCAGTCTCTAAATAAAAGGAAAGAAAGGAGCTCCTAGCACTGTAACGGACACGTGTCGTGTTCGTATCAGTGCCGCGCATCAGTGATTGCATCGCGCCGATGCGCAACAGTAATGCGCAGTAGGTTACAGCGTCCCGCTCGGCTCGCCCAGAACGCCGGCGCGCGTCCCGCTCGGCTTGCCCAGAACGCCGGCGCGCGTCCCGCTCGGCTTGCCCAGAACGCCGGCACGCGTCCCGCTCGGCTCGCCCAGAACGCCGGCGCGCGTCCCACTCGGCTGGCCCAGAACGCCGGCAAGCGTCGTCCCTCCGGTACAGCGCTCTTGCTCGTGCCTATAAAAGCTGTGCCTTCAATAAACAGTGGTTCATTCTTGCACTGACCATGCTGCTGTAAGCGTCGTCCCTCCGGCTGGTTACAAGCACAAGGCTCATGGCTGGTCTTCTTCCCTTTCCCGCGTAGCCTTCTAGCTGCAGAAGGATGTCCTCGATTGTAGTGACAGCGTGCAGCTTACTTTGCCTAGTCTCGTACGAGCGTTCCCAGGGCCGGACACCCATCTTCCGCTTCTCAGCACCAACAAGGCTTGAGTTTGGCTTGTTCTGACGGTAGCCATCATCTTGTGGCACTTTTGTGCGCCATACTTTGTTCCCTGATTTGTCTCAAGGTGCTTGAATACCAGCAGGCAACAAGTCAGCAGAAAATGCCAGCAAAGAATTTCAGGTACGGGAAGCGTAAACGTGCAGGTGCACTGATTGCGAACACCAGAAAGAGGCAAGCTCGTGATAACGAACCTCCTACGTGCAAAACACACTATCCCCTCTATGGTGGCGACCTTGCCCACCCTGCTGAAGATTCTGCGTCCCCAGAAGTCAACGAGCGCAACCCAAGGCCGGCAGACGTTGAAGCCCCCATCAAAGAATCCGAGGTGTCAGGAAGTGCCCTGTCATCTTCAGTGATGAGCACAACAGAGTCGTGCGACGAAGATATTGCTAATGGAGGTCCCGCGATCACCACCGTAAAGAGCGGCAGTGCAAATGCTGGAATTCAAGGGCGGCGCATTGTTAGCCTTCAGTACCTGTTGACCAGCTTGCAAAAGACCGCCCTCCATGTTCCCTTCAACTGCACTTTGGCGGATATGGACTGTGTGTCTGAAAGAAAGCAAGGTCTACGAAGCACGTTGACTCTTGTATGCAGGATGTGCCGAAGGAAGGATGTCATCCACACAGACCCGCCATCTGATGCGCAAGCTTCCAGCGGCTGCGGCGATATAAACACATCAGCGGTGTGTGGAATAATGTCAATTGGCTGTGGCTTCTCAAACCTTAACGAACTGCTTGCGTCTATGAACATCCCAAGAATGTCATCGGACACTTACACGAAAATAGAGGACGACGTTGGCAACATTATCAATCAAGCCGCCTGGGAGGAAATGAAAACAGCGGGCGCAGAGGAGGCAAGGCTGGCAAGAGAATGCGGCGACATTGACAGTGACGGTACACCCACGATAGCAGTCATCGCAGATGGTGCGTGGTCAAAGAGATCCTACAGGAACAAATATGACGCTCCGTCAGGCGTGGTGAGTGCACGAATTTATTTAGTTGCCATAGCGGTAAAAAGCGCTGCATTTTGTACTTGAAATATTTCACACTTGTTCTTTCGGCTAATTGGGGAGGTATGGAAAAGATCCGCGCTTTCATAACCTAGCTGCATGTACACGGGGCTATGTACCGTTGTGATCGAAAGGCATCAAACTGCCTAGAGGTAGTTTTAAAGTAGCACTTGAATAGCAGGCATGATAAGCTGAAATACCTATATGTTCGAGCGATTAGCAGTGCAGCCACTAGGGCAGCTTCTTGACTAATATTGGTCTTACTCTTTCAGGCTGCTATCGTTGGTCACAGAACTGGAAAGGTCCTGTACCTTGGCGTGAAAAACAAGATATGCGCAATGTGTGGCCGGACTCCACAAGGTGCCACCCCGAAACAGCATCAGTGCCACAAGAACTGGCAGGGAAGCTCAACAAGCATGGAGCAAGCTATTGTGGTGGAAGGCTTCAAGAAAAGCGTTGAGCTACATGGCATCAAATATACAAAACTTATTGCTGATGGCGATTCCAGCACTTACAGATCTATCGTAGCAGCAGCACCGTATGGCAACCAGCGGGTTGAAAAAATTGAGTGCAGGAACCACCTACTTCGAAACTATGCAGCAAAAATAAGAGAGATCGCTCAGAAGAAGCGGCTAGAAAAAATTCCTCCTAAATTAAAGAACTCTATTCTCCAAGCAGCTGTTCGCCTACGGCATGGAGTTGCAACAGCAATAAAAGTTAGAAGCTCTGAAGAGGCATCGTTTTCTGAAAAAATAGACCGTCTTGCTCATGACATAAAGAACGGCCCAAATCATGTGTTCGGAGACCACGCTAACTGCGCTGATTACTTCTGTTCCGGAAGCAAAGCGGGAGAAGAAAATATATTTCCTGAAATAGTTCAAAAAGGCATCTTTGAAGAAATTTGTGTTGCCATGAGCAGAGTGGTTGCAAACACGGCGAGCCTAATAATGGACGTCGATAACAATGCTGCCGAACATTACAACTCCATTGTGGCGAAATTTGTAGGAGGAAAGAGGATAAACTATTGTTTGAAAAGATCCTACGAGACAAGGTGTTTTGCAGCCTCCTTATCGCTCAACTGCCGAGGAACATTCCACGAAAAAATCGCGCGCAGGATTTCGGGAGGGCAGCTTGGAGGATGCACAGAATCATTTGTGAAGGCGATAGTTTCTAGGAGGAATTCAAAGCGAAAGCTACCGAAAAAGAAGATACCAACCACTTCACGCTGCAAGCGCAGAGAAAAGGAGCGACATACTGGTGCCGATGCTGATTACGGCTTACCAGACATGGAGCCCGGTGCTTTTCAATCTACTTCCGACACCTTCCTGAAATCGCTTTCGCTATCAGCAACCAACATCGAAGACCTGCAGCGAGCAACGTCGAAGCAGAGTGGATGCACTCTGTGGAAACAAGAAAGGCGAAAGAGATTGACAGCATCATTGTTTGGTGCTATTTGTAAAATGAAACCAACGACGGGATGTGGGCGGACAGTTGGCGACATCCTGTACAAGGAAATAACTTCCGAAGCGATTCGGTATGGAAAAGACCACGAGTGCTTAGCACTCAAGCAAATCGAAAATGAGTGCAACGTCGTGGTGAAGGAGTGCGGCCTGTTTGTTGACCAGGAGAACCCCTTTCTTGGCGCTTCCCCGGACGGACTCATTGGGGAGGACGTTCTTGTTGAAGTCAAGTGTCCTTACTCAGCGAGGGACCTTACTCCACTAGAAGGAGTTCGCGCCAAAAAAATAGTCTGCTGTGAGGAAAACAAGAGCGGGAGATTGCAGCTGAAGACAAAAAGTAATTACTGGTACCAAGTGCAAGGACAGCTGAATATTGCTCGCCGTAAAAAGTGCTTGTTTGTGCTGTGGACCAAAAAAGGCATCAGCACTGAAGCGATTTCCAGGAATCAATCGTTTTGGGAGGACGAGATGTTGCCGCGGCTCAAAAAATTTTATATGTACTGCTTGCTGCCTGAGCTCGTGGACCCAAGGAGGAGCCGTGGCCTTCCAATTCGTGAGCCTGATTACATTCTCGAAGCACGAAAGGCTCGCTCGCTCAAGCGACCTTTGAAGGAAACGTCGGAAAATGACGATAGCCAAGAAACCGCCTAGAACACCCATTCTGGCTACAGCGTGTGTTTCGCTTTTCCTTCTTTCACTGTGTCCCGCGCGACACACACGAACTGCGTTCACTGTGCAGCTGACGCAAGCCATCCTGCGCTACAGTATAGGTGCCGTCGGACGATGACGTGTTTCATCCACAGATGAACGGCCACATGCAGCGCTTGAACAAAACCATTGCAGACGAGCTCGGCATGCATGCCGACGCAGAACACAAGGCCTGGGATGTCTTCCTTCCGTACGTCATGTTCGTCTACTACAGCGCACTTATTGAGACCAGTACTATGTGACACATTTTAGGCTCATTTACGGCAAAAAGTAACCACAACGCTGGACGCCATGCTGCCAAACGTCACCAATGAGGACATACTTGACGTCACCGCCTGCTTGCAGCGTGCAGAAGCTGTACGAGTTGCCCGGCTACGCATTACAGACCAAGAGCGAACGTACGCCCAACGCTGCAATCTCCGCCGTCTCCACGCACAATACAAGCCAGGTGACCGTGTGTGGGTGGAGACGCCTATTCTACGGCAGCCCAATAAAGAGCTTGTTTCAGTACCACGTTAATCTGCTCGTCTGTGTTTTCACGGCATTTTCACCACCTCGTGAAAATATTTAAATTATAACAGATTTACTTGCTTTGATACCTCCTTCCCTGCTTATAATTCCACAAAGAAATAAATCAGAGTTAGAGAAAACTGAAGAGGACGGGAAGTGTGGCTCGCAAAAGCACCGAGAGCGTCCTGCAGCTATGCATGGTGGCCGGACGCAAACTTTGTCATTGCATAAGCGAGTTCTTGCTTAGCCCTGTTTACATGAACCAATAACGTCAGGTTGAGTCCGGCTGCGCAAGGTCAACCCAACTCGACCAACGCGTGTTGTTAGTGGCTATTTATTGGCAGTGTTGTCAGTAACGCGTTACAAGTAACCGCGTTACCGGCAACGCGTTACTTTTTTCGGTAACATAGTAACGTACTCGTTACCATTTCGAAATTGTTACGGGTAACGTACTTACGTTAACATTTTTCGGTAATTAGAGGTGTCATGTTACTGGTTACTTCTTAATTCAATTGTCCCTCTCCGCCTCTCTTTCAGAAAAAAAAAACGCCAAAAATAGTATTGCAAATAAACAAAATCTACCGGTGTTCTTGACGACCCTTGTTGCGGCTCGCATGCATGCCAAAAAAAAACCTGCCCTTGACGACGCACTCAACTAAAAAAAAGCACGAACACGCAGTCACAAACTTGTCTTCGCCCCCAAACCACTCACACACACATCTCTCTAAAGAGTGGACGCATGCCAAGCCACCAATGAACCATTTGCAGAAATCTGTAAGTCAGTGTCTCGTTCCCAGGTGACACTCTCGCATTCTTTGTGGAAGAAGTTCCCTCTTCTGAGAAAACTCAGGAATGTCGCCAGTTTACTTCAAGATGGCCCTAAGAGAGCCGTGGAAAGAGTACAACGGTACAGCACACAAAAGGGGATCGCAGTCAACCAGCTGTTTCTATCTGCAACTCCGGCTACGTTTCTCGTTATTGAGCTCCTAAGCGAGCGAAGCTGACCTTGAACACCTTGACGTAAACACTCGCATTTTTGCGATAATTACGAAGGTACAAGTAAAAAAAAAAATTTTTATGTGCGCAAATATATTTTTTCAGGAACTATGACATTGACATTTCTTTGTTACACAATTTCCGCGTAATTTCGTAAGCAGAAGCACACCAGAATTACTGTAAATTTGCTCAGTTCAGCTATGTTTTCTTTGTGAAGTTGGAATTATATGAGGTATGAGCTTTATAAAACTGTTATCTTGAGTTCTTACAGCAAAGACGCACCGATTAAAATTTATGGCCATGGAGTGACGGCAAAGTAACGTGCGATACTTTTTTTCGGTAACGGTAACGCGTTCCTTTTTTTTTGTGTAACGAGTAACGTATTTAGTTACTTTTTTTCGGTAACGCCTACAACACTGTAATTATTAAGGCGGAAGCCTTTAATGTCTCATCGTTGTAAGCAGCAGCTGTCGACAGAAAATGTCACGCTTTTCAATTGGTGGCAACGGTCGTGACGTCACAGTGCGCGAATTTCAAACCGGGCCAATTGTACTTTGGCTAGTAACCATGCAACCAATTGAAGGCATCGTATAGTGATGCTCCAAGTAAGTGGGACTGAGCTTAGTTAATTGCTTAATTGCCCAATTAGCCTAATTAGCTTTACTAGTCAGGCCATATAAATAAATAAAACCGATTAAGAAATTGGTCGAGCTCAGGAATCGAACCCCGGTCTTCGGCGTGAGAGACGAGCATGCTACCCACTCCGCCATGCCTGCTCGATGGTTTGGAATGAACAAAGGCGCGTCTAGTGAATACGGTGTCTTCACTCACTCTCATCCTCCTCCATTCCCTTCCCGCGAGGTTTAGGTGTCCACCGACAAATGCGAGACAGATACATTTCCTTTCCTCAAAAACCAATTTACTGACGAGCGATGCGTAGAACCAAATGGGCGATGGCGTTCTATGGACTCCTTGGCAGCGTTGCAAGACGCTGTCGCGTTCCACTCTTAGGGGCATCAGTGACCACACACTAGGTTAAAAAAGTGCCCCCCTGAATTTTGTGAGACAGTTACTGCGTAATTTCCTTTCCTCAAATACAATTTTCATTTTCATCATTACGGCTCTTCTTTATCTTCTTTCACTCCCACTTCCTCCCTTCCTCTACGGTGCGGTTCAGGTGTCCACCGAGATGACAGAGAATTACTGCGCCATTTCCTTTCCTCAAAAAGCGTTGCGTTCAAAGGGCAAGGCATCGCGCTGAACGGGTGGTGTTCCGTGGACTCCCTGGCAGCGCTACAACGCGCTGTCGCGTTCCACTCCTATTCAGGCATTAATCAGTAATTAACCATTAATAAGTGATTTGTCATCACTTAGTAATTAGTACTCAATTATATGTGACGCCACCGGTGCCACAGAAACAGCGAGGGTGGTGCGGAAAACGCTTCCGCCTCTACCCACTTTAGACAGTCAAAGTGCCCCCTGAAATTTTTGGTAATAAGAAAGTAAAAAGAAGGACCAGACGTCGCGTGTTTGCATAAACTCGATTTTAGCGAGTGAAGACCGGTTCAACTGCAGCGACACCAAGCTTCGAGCCTCGCATTGCAAGCGAGCAGTGGTAACATATCCAAGATTGAGGCACGCCACCGCTGCTTCGGAGATGCGACGGCGCAAGCAAAAACAATTTCGCGCTTATCCTTTCCCCTCCGTTTTTTCGGCTCGACAGCGTTTACAAGCACATCGGGGCAGGGAGGAGTTGAGTCAACCTACCCCTTTGCGCGGAGTTGACTGGTCCCGACTCCTGACCCGACACGGCGCGTTTACATGAACCCAGTAACCGGTTTTTGGCCGGATAACTCGACACACCTGCGTTTTGGTGCAAACAGTGCCTTACTGTGTGTGTGTGTGTGGGGGGGGGGGGGGGGGGGTAGCTTGTAGGTGTGGCCTTGCATCTCACTTCTTTTTAGCACCACCAGCTCGAGAAAAAAAGAAAAGCAGGAATCTTTTAGAAATACAGCCCAAGCAAGAAAAAAGGAAAGAAAGAAATGAAGTTCGTCCGGGTTCTAAGAAAAACGCATGCGCACGAACACAGACAAGCAAGAAGTTGGTGGTAGAGTGCAGTAGCGACAAAATATTCTGTCGCCAGATGGAGCCACGCCGCGCTAGTAAATTTTGGCGCGAAATTCAAATCCCCTAAGAAAATACATACACAACTTTCAGAGCCTGTAAAAGGCTAACACTAACTTCGATATGGATAAAAATCGTGTCTTAACAATCAAGAAAAAAAAGGGAGGAAATGTTGCGGACGAAATTTTGATTTTTGGCTTGGTTTTTTCACGAGATGACATGAAAGACCTACATATCTAAAAGCACCATTTTTCTGGAACTTTGCGTCTAATTGGTAAAAAAGTGAAACTTAAACAATAAAATCTGCCCGCAACATTTCCTTTATTCATTCAAGAAGAAAACGCTGCCACAAACCTCATGAAAATCGAGCCATATTTAGACACGGTATAGCTTCTGAAAGTTCCCATGTATTTCCTATGGACACTGCCACTGGTGAACCCTCTTAAGGGCACGGCGCTGAAGTGGTACGACAGTAACGAAGAGACATTAACCAGTTGGGATGACTGTAAGCAGAAACTTATTGACCTTTTCGGCAAACCACTCGGCCGGCAGCTTGCCGCTAAAAGAGATCTTGCCAGTCGCGCCCAGTCATCCACGGAGTCCTACGTGTCCTATATTCAGGATGTGTTGGCTTTGTGCTACACGGTCGATAAGGAGATGAGCGAGGCTGACAAAGTCGGACATGTGCTGAAGGGCATTGCAGACGATGCCTTCAATCTGCTCGTTTATAAGAACTGCGACAAGATTGCAGACATCGTAAAAGAATGCCGACGGATCACCCAGCATATCGCACGCCTGCCCAACACGGCTGTGTCTTCGTCCTGCCAAGATCTTTGTCCACGGAACCAGCCGACCTCACCAGAGAACGTGACCCGTATCGTACGCCGTGAGCTTGAAGCCATTGCTCCGGCCTCCTTAGCAACACCTGCAGCCAACCAGCCCCTGCTCCTGCCACTTATTCAAGCCGTCGTCTGCCAGGAACTTACTAACTTGGGTTTGCCCTCTGTCGCCGCTCTTCATCCCTCCCAAGTGCCCGAAGTCCCTCCTCTATACCCTGTCCGGCCTGTTTACGCCGCTCCTCGGCCGCGCAACCCCTCCGAGTGGCGTACGCCCGACGACAGGCCTATCTGTTTCAACTGTTCCCGTGTCGGCCACATCGCCCGTCATTGCCGTAGTCGATGGTACTCCTCCCAGCGGAACCGTTACTCGACCCCACCTTATCGCCCCGACGCTGCAGACTCAAGCTCTTTCTCGCGACCCTTGGACACGTCAAGACCCACCACCGACGTCCCGCCGCCCCGCTTCAGCCGCTCACCATCTCCACAGCGCCGCCAGTCCCGTTCGCCGCAACGACCGCGCGCTTCCTCTCCCGGCCCCTACGGACGATCACAGGCGGAAAACTAATTTCTGCAGCGTCCAGAGGTGATGCTGCAGATACGACCCGGCTCCAAAATCCTCGTTTAGTTCTTCGTGCCCCGCGCAATTTACTGACCATACAAGTCGATGGCGTTGCCGTCTCTGCTCTGATTGACACGGGCGCCCACATTTCTGTGATGAGTTCCGACCTACGACGCCGCCTCCGCAAAGTACTGACGCCTGCTCCTACAGCTGTTGTTCGAGTTGCCGATGGCACAACGTCCCCAGTCCTCGGCCTGTGTGCTGCTGCGGCCTGTGTGCTGACCGCCAAACCACTGTGCTCTTTACCGTTCTGAATCAGTGCCCTCATGACGTCATACTCGGCCTTGATTTCCTTAGTGAGCACGCAGCCCTGATTGACTGTGCTACGAGTGTTGTTGAGTTGGACCTACCGTACCTCTCAGAACCACCTGCCCCAGTTGTGCACCGTCTCTGTACTGCCGAGTTCACCCGCTTACCACCTGAAGCCGCAACTTACGTATTGTTTAAATCTGTTCCACCTCTTCCTAACGGCCAGTATATCATCACCCCTGTCCTTGATTTGCCCGTCACAAAGAATGTTGCCCTTGCCCATACGGTTGTCGCAGTCTCGGCAAACAGCGCGTGGTTACCTGTTCTCAACTTCAGTACGCACGTCCAGACGCTTCCTCAAGACATGTGCCTCGCCACGCTGTCCCCTACCGATGAATACGTGATCTCTGCAGTCACAAATTGTGTATCGTCCTCTCCGGACGATCATGTCACAGCTCTTTCGAGACCTGACCACTTTGCCAATATGATCGCTTCAGATCTCTTTGCCGACCAAGCTGAGGCGCTTACCCATCTTCTGGCATCTTTTCAGGACATATTTGACTTCAATGACCGCCCTTTAGCTCGTACGACTATTGTGAAGCATCGTATCAACACTGGTGACGCCACTCCTCTGCACCGCCGGCCTTATAGGGTGTCCAGCTCCGAACGCCAAGTGATACAACAGGAAGTCGAAAAGATGCTCGCTAAGGACATAATCGAACCGTCGTCCAGTCCTTGGGCCTTTCCAGTCGTCCTTGTTAAAAAGAAAGACGGCAGTTGGCGTTTCTGCGTCGACTACCGCCACCTGAACCGCATCACAAGAAGAGACGTCTACCCACTCCCTAGGATCGATGACGCTCTCGACTGTCTCCACGGATCTCAATACTTTTCTTCCATTGACCTTCGTTCCGGTTATTGGCAAATTGCCGTTGACGAGCAAGACCGCGAAAAGACAGCTTTCGTCACACCTGACGGTTTATACCAGTTCAAAGTGATGCCGTTCGGACTTTGTAATGCACCAGCTACTTTCGAACGGATGATGGACTCACTCCTTCGCGGATTTAAGTGGACTACGTGTCTGTGCTACCTTGACGATGTTGTTGTCTTCTCGCCCACATTTGCCTCGCACCTTGAACGTCTCAGGAGTATCCTGACTGTCTTTCGTACGGCTGGGCTCCAGCTCAACTCGTCCAAATGCCAATTCGGCCGCCGGCAACTCACCATTCTGGGACATCTCGTCGATGCCTCCGGTGTACGTCCTGATCCAGCTAAAATTGCAGCGGTGCAACAGTTCCCTCGCCCAAATTCTCAGAAAGACGTGCGCAGTTTTCTTGGGCTGTGCTCCTACTTTCGCCGTTTTATTCAAGATTTTGCCCTTATCGCTCGTCCCCTCACTGACCTCCTGAAGACGGACACAGACTTTACCTGGGGCTCTGATCAACAAAATGCGTTTTCCACGCCTGTCCGCCTGCTGACATCATCCCCGATTCTGGCACATTTTGATCCCGCGGCCCCTACTGAACTCCGCACGGACGCCTGTGGCTACGGGATCGGAGCCGTGCTGGCTCAACGCTCCCGGGGCCCACACCACGTGGTTGCGTATGCTAGCCGCCTGCTTTCACCTGCCGAGCGAAATTACTCCATTACGGAACGTGAGTGCCTCGCTCTGGTTTGGGCTGTAGCTAAATTCCGGCCATACTTGTTCGGGCGTATTTTTTCTGTTGTCACGGACCACCAAGCCCTATGCTGGCTGTCCTCGCTGAAAGACCCTTCTGGGCGTCTTGGCCGCTGGGCGCTATGCCTTCAGGAATATTCGTACACTGTCGTGTGCAAGTCTGGACGTCTCCATCAAGACGCTGATTGCCTGTCTCGGTACCCTGTCGAGCCACCTGCTCTCAGTGACCCTGACGATATCCCTTCCCTGTTTGGCATTTCTGATCTACAAAACATCGCCGAGGAGCAGCGCAAAGACCCATATTTGCAAACCATCATCGAGGGCCTCAGCTCTGGAAGCTTGAAGCGCTCCCTGCAGCTCTTCGTTACTAAAAATGACATTCTCTATCACCGCAACTTCCGTCCTGACGGGCCCTCACTCCTCCTAGTCATTCCCCAGCAGCTGCGGTCTTCTATAATTGCAGAACTCCATGACCTGCCTGCAGCTGGCCACCTTGGTGTGGCACGAACTTATGACCGCATACGGCGCCGTTTCTTTTGGCCTGGATTATACCGTACAGTCCGGCATTACGTCACCAATTGCGACCTTTGTCAGCGCAGAAAGAAGCCTTCGGCACCACCTCCTGGTCTTCTGCATCCTATAGACGTGCCTGTGGAGCCGTTCCACCGTGTAGGGCTCGATCTCCTCGGACCATTCCCGACCTCGGATTCCGGAAATAGGTGGATCGCAGTAGCCACGGACTATGCCACTCGGTATGCGATCACCCGTGCGCTGCCTACGAGCTGCGCGACCGATGTCGCTGACTTTCTTTTGCACAGTCTTATTCTACAACATGGTGCCCCTCGTCAATTACTCACAGACCGCGGACGCTATTTCCTGTCCAGAGTTGTCGACGACATCCTGCGTTCGTGTTCTACCAAGCATAAGATTGCCACAGCATACCACTCACAGACAAACGGGCTAACCGAGCGTTTGAATCGAACATTAACAGACATGCTGTCTATGTACGTCTCCCCCGACCACAAAGACTGGGATCTCGCCTTGCCCTATGTGACGTTCGCTTACAACACCTCCAGGCATGACACAACTGGTTACTCTCCGTTCTATCTCTTATACGGCAGACACGCCGTCCTGCCATTGGACACACTCGTGCCATCCGCTGACCGTCCCGTCACCGCCTTCGCCCGGGACGCCATTGCTCAAGCTGAAGACGCTCGCCAAATCGCCCGAACTCGGCTCCAAGCGTCCCAACAAGCGCAGAAGTCATTGTACGATAATCGCCATCGTCATGTCACCTACGAACCGGGGTCGCTCGTTCTTCTGTGGTCCCCTTCCCGTCGCGTCGGTCTCTCTGAAAAACTTTTGTCTCCCTACCATGGTCCTTATCGTGTTGTGCGTCAGGTCACCGATGTCACGTATGAAGTTGCTCCTCATACACCTGCCTCCTCTTCATGTACACCACCCACCGACATTGTTCACGTTATGCGCCTCAAGCCCTACCACGCCACTCCTCTATCACCGGCCTAACGCCGGGACGGCGCTCATGCCGCCGGGGGTCATGCTACGACGAAGAGAAAGTGGAAGTCGAAGTGGCCTCCCGCGTGAAAGGGTCGCACGAAGAAGAAGAGGTTGTTGGTGCTTCCTGCTGGCGTTGGTGCTTCCTGATGCTCGCCGCTAGGAACTATTATCCTACCGCTTGTAAATAAATGTAAATAGTATTTCCCCGTAACAATATTGCTTCGAGAGAACAAGGACGATGCAGACGAAGAGTATGTGTGGGTCTGGCATGCGCTCGCTGGCTTGTTTCATCATGGTAGCCTGTGCCTTGATGTCCCATGTGCCCTGTGCTTGTGTCTTGTGTGGTTTACGTGCTGTGAACTCCTTCCGCCTTGTAACATCTTGGTGAAGGCACGGGTTTTCCCATCCTCCGCGTCCTGGCACGTTGCACCACGGAGCTTCGCAGCGGTCGCTACACCAGAACAGCTGCAATGACTCAACCCCACACCTGCTCAGTCTTGAGTGCTTGTCGCGGACGATGCCACGGTTGCTGTTGAAGGACTCTGTACCGCTCGCGTTAGTGTTGCCGGCCATGGTCTGCTGGTAGAGTTGACTGTTTTGGACCCCTGTGCACATGACTTTATTTTTGGTTTCAATTTTCTGTGTGAATGCTCAGCTCTTATCAACTGTTCGCAAGGCGTTTTGCACCTTGCTCTCTCACCCATCGATACCGAACCCTTGTCTTCTGTGCCCTGATTGTATTCTCCTAGCCAAGTTTCTCTGCCATCACGAGCCGCATCTTTCGTTGCCCTGCGTCCCAACCTGTCTATCCCTGATGGTGACTACCTAGTTGCACCTATTGCCGATCTGCTGCTGAGCCGCAACATTGCACAGCCCCATATGGTCGCTAGAGTCAGTGTTAGATTTCATAAATGATTCCTTAATTTCTGTGCTGTTCGTATACCCACTGGAATAGAATGACTTCACAGTGCCTTCTGAACCTCTCCAGCGTGAGATAAATAATGAAAATGCAAGTGTGTATGATCATAAGCACATTGCTATAGTAGGATACAACTTACAAAACAGTATTTAGTAACAATGGGCCACGGTCTGCAGCGTCCCGTATTACTGCACTGACCAAGCACAACAATAAGCGAAATCAGCTTTTTAATCTTTGACTATAATAAACACACCAGAGGCATCAAAATTCTAGGGCGTATTTTTACTTGGGATTAGCTTCTTTTTTAGGCAACATAAAAAGTTAGCACAGCACACTACCGTTCTTTTGTCACGGACGATTTCTGTGTGGTGGCCCACAATGTGGACAGTTTCACTGCAGGCGAAAGTTTTATCCGACTGTAGTAAACGAAAAGGAAATAAGCTTGCACGCAAACAGCGTTTAAAAAAGTACCCAGACTCCTCACTACTGACTGGTATGTTGCTCATTCTGCAACCTTTTATTGTCTTATGAGAAAACAGTACTAAATATCTTACTGTTTTCAGAAATGTGCATATAACACAGAGGATCTAATTTCACATGCAAGGCCACCTGAGACAATGCTACTATGCCAGGTTGAAAAGACAGCTGCATGTCCAAACAAATCCAATTAAGCTGTAGTCCAGACTGGCCGACAGTGCACTAGTTGCATCAATGGCTGTGAGAACCAAAATTCTATGTCTCTTCTTTTTGCAGGAAAGCAAGAAATGATCGCAAAACTGTCATGTGTGCTTGCTTCCAAGTATATCACACAAGTTGGGGATTATTGAAATTTGAATTTATTACCAAAAAAAAAGGGAGTGCACAGTACTTATAAACATTGTGGCTCAAATGATGCTATGATGTCCATTATTTTTGCCTTGCATTGGCTGGCTATCTGCGGTGGCCACCTGCCAAGGGTCATCCCAATTGATAGACCAAAGGCCTCATTTTCAGACATTTTTTTTTTGAAGCTGCAAAAGCAGCTGATCCTCAAAACTGTCATTTTTTCGTTTTTTGGCCTCGGGCCTTCTCACAAGGCTTTCTGGAGGTGCAGGTAATTCTATCTGCATGTCGCAGCTTTCTGCTGCTGTTTCAGGTGTTGAATGAACTGAGGGGCCATCCATCATTGCTGCGAAGATGTCTTCTGCGGTGCTGGGCTCATCAAGCACTGGCCTCTCTGTCTGTCGTGCAGTGGAACTACACGTTGTTCTGGAAGAGAAAACAGATGTCAGTAAATTGCATAAAGGCAGCACTTCCTTTGATATCTTTAATTATCTTATACAGAGCCATTGAGTTCCTCAATTGGCTGTTGTCAACTTCTTTGCACTGCATGTTCGAGAAGGCATTATTATCTCTTCTTGCTAGTCTGAAAATCAGCATTTAGAATCTTGCATCTTTCTCTTTCACCCATAACTTTTGCCAACCTCCTTTCCTCGGCTACTTGCAATGCCTCTTGAGACAACCATCTTGCTTTCTTGCATTTCTTTGCCTTTGGCACTATCTCAGCAGTAACCTCCGGTAAGATACACGAACATCAGTCCACATCTCTTCAAGCGCCCTCTCACCTAGATCGAATTCTTGAAATTGGTTTCTCACTTCCAGTGCATATTCTGATGGAATTTGATCCAAATCGTACGTGAATGGCCTGCTAGCTTTCTGAGCTTGCTTCAATCGAAGCTTAAATTTGGCAACAAGAGGCTGATGATCGGTACGACAATCTGCTCCAGACTTTGTTTTTACAGATTTTCGTCCACTGCATTTTCAGCGCAGTCATTTAATGAACCCATGACATCTATCATGCAAGCCATGCGGATGCAAGCCTGAATGCTTTGAGGCATTCGGTGCTGTTAGTAAAGTTCTACATAAATAGCAAAAATGGAAGACAAAGGCAAAGAGCGATGTCATTTGCGGCATCTGCTATCTACTGAAAAAGCTCCGCCCGGAGGAAATTAGTGACAGGAGAAACGACAGAGTGGCGCAATGCAGATTGTAGGGATTTCCGAGAGGGGATGGCGGAAAGTACGTAATCTCAAAACACTGCACTATGTATACAAAGCCCATTCACATACACATGCAAACCAGTTATGAAAAAGTTCCACTGCTAGCGCGCTGTTGTACACGCAAGTTCCGCGCCGCACGCCAGCGGCCACCACCTCCGTACACACAAGTAGTACACGCTGCACATGCAAGCTGCATGTGTTTTGACCTGTCACTGTCAAGCAGCAGGCTTGGGGGCATCGCATAATATACCATACGGCTGCTGACACAAAATAACAAGCGCGTAATATGACAAATAAAAGTGCGTTGCGTTCAATACGTACTTTCTTGGTCGGCCGCAATCCCGGTAAAATTCCATAGCTTGGGCGAATTCCCACGTTCGCTTCGCAACATATCCGCTCCCACTCCTTTTGGACAGCTCAATTGCCTTCTGTTCTCTCGTGTAACAATCTCGGAGCCGCTTCCACAACTTTAGGCATTCGTCCACTACAGTACGAAAGAAAAACAAGCGGCTTGCAGCAACCACAACAAAGGGTAAACACTACAGACGACGAGTAGCGACGGCTTATTTTACCTGTAGCCAGGCCGCTTTCCCTTGCGATCCGTTTCCAGGCGTTTTCCTTCCGCTCCGTGTCCCTGTATTCGAGTTTTCGCGTGTCATACACACAAGGGTGTCTGCTAATTGCCTCAATGAATGCCTCAATGACGCTGTCGGAATACACGGCCATGCTGCCTACTTCCGCCATGGCTTCCCGTTGTGGACCGTGCCTCCCGCGTTGCGCGCAAAGGCTCTCGGTCAGACACGCAGTGCATTCTGGGTAGCGCAGGCGTCTGCTGTCGGCGCGAGATAGAGCAGGTTCTATTTCGACGTTGTGCAGCCGGCGCGCGTTGGTGGACGTCGGCGACGTTGGCGCGCCGGACTGTAGAGTGCCCCGTTTCTGCTAGCGTGACGTCGCTGTGCCGCGCGCTCGCGCGCGCACGCGTCACGTCGGACTATAAACGAGCCTTCAGAGGTGCCCCCGCCGCGCTCGCCAGTTGCGCATGCGCAGTAGCGACGCATGGCTAGCGTTCCGGGGCCGCCGCCGCTGCCGCGCGCACTCCATCGCCTCTCTCTCTCTCCTCGTTGCTTTCGCAATCCTTCAGGTTTAACCAGAGCTAAACCACTCCCAATTTTTTTTTATTTATAGCTCCCTTGCCCAATTTACAAGATCGCGTTACAAGAGCACAAGACAAGCTGAAAGGTTTTGACTACTCTCTGTGTGTACTGAAAGTTACGTTTGGTTTGGTTTCTGGGGTTTAACTTCCCAAAGCGACTAAGGCTATGAGAGACGCCGTAGTGGAGGGCTCCGGAAATTTCGACCACCTGGGGTTCTTTAACGTGCACTGACATCGCACAGTACACGGGCCTCTGGAATTTCTCCTCCAAAGAAATTCAACCACCGCGGCTGGGATCGAACCCACGTCTTTCGGGTCAGCAGCCGAGCACCATAACCAGTGAGCCACCGCGGCGGCTGTACTAAAAGTGCTTGCTTCACTAAAACTTTGTCTTAAAGCTAGCTTCTTCGTCTGTATGTGCTCTGAAGCCAAGAAAATTACGAGCTTATGTTCAAGTTTTTTTAAATATACTGAAAACCATCAATTAGATTGCAAAACAATTATTTCGTCAGGAAAGACAAAACGCAGATGATCCGTGCTAGGCGGCTATCAGTCCACGGCTGACAGTGGCTTCAGAAGCACATGCAGTGACCCGGGTTTGTAAGCCCAGGTCTGATCTGACCAACACGCCCTCCCATTGCTCGAGAGTAGGAACTTCTAATAGAGATTCCAGTAGCGGCTCCTCTTTGCACTTCTTCAATATGCGATCGTAAGTGGCTATTTCGCCACATAGTGTACACTCGGGGTCGTAATCACCGGCATCGAGTTTTGACATTAAGTAAGGAGTCATGAAGGATCGCGTCCGGAGTCGCCTCCAGGATGTCTTGTGCTGCTTATCTAAGATTTTTTTGGAAGTTGGGAAGATCAAAGTGTAGATATTAGTTTCTGATTGAAAATTCACACTTTCATCACCCTATAATTACAACTCTGATAGAAAAAGCGAGAATGAATGCCTTGTCGAGAAGAGAAAAAGATTTTGTGAAATACTACAGAACATGCTTTTGGGGCTTAATTCATGACATTCAAATCGTAGCATTTTAGTCTGTATTTCAGAGATGCAAACACTATCTTACGCTCAGTGGATAGTGCACAGATAGCATTCGCGTCCTTGAAAGCTCAGCACATATTGAGTTAGCGTTATAAAAGCTGTGGTTGTAAATTTTTTTGTTATGAATTGGGTGACCGAATGAGCATCGGAAATAGTCACGCCTTATAATATTTTTTTCATTATTATCCGTCATTTGGCTGGCATGCTTGGTAAAATGTAAACGCAGTACAAATTAAGTACTCGTTGCTTTTTTTATCAAAAGCAGCATTCGCTCTTTCTTTGCAATGCTGTTGATGACTTTGAATCGCTGTTTTCCGCAGTTATCGCCGTTTTAAAGTCTGACAATCACACGCTGCAGCCATTTTACACTCGAGCTATTCAAGATATGGGCCTACGTACGGTACCACAGATCACGTCAGGTAGGTGCATGTTCTTCGCAGTTTATTCGAAGTTGAACGGAGCTGGATTTGAGGGGATGTTTTTCATGCAAATAAAACATGTATCAACACAAGCCGAATTAATAAACTGTCCATTTGTGTGGGCGAAAAATACTTTCGGGTTCGTGAACAAAACCAGTTTTTGCTTTTCTGGGCACCCGATCGGGAGTGTGCCTTCTCATCACTTACCAAGAAAATGTTGTTGCGAAGAATTTCCAAAGCAAGAAGCTGTTTACTTGCGGCAACGAAAAATGTGCGTTGGCTTTCGAACGCGGAATAATGAACGGTTTAAGTTCACTCCTCTTAATGGTGTCAGGCTTTGAAACAAGTTTCTCGGCATTTTGCCGACGCCTGCGATGAGCCTCATTTAAAAATTAAAACCTGCCGTAATTAAGAACTAATCTGAACTTTTTCTCAACCGTTCTCACACAGCTCTGTCTTCTTCACAAATGTGCTCTTTAAGGCCTTTACCTTTGACTCAGGGAGTTCTTACGATAGCAGGAGTACTGTAGCGATATTCGGATGTTCCGAGCTGACATTTCTTCACTGTGACATAACACCAATGACACGAAAAGTGTTCTCTCCCGAAAGCAAAGGCTAAGAATTAGGTGGCCGTACAAACCACACCATTTCAGAAATTGACAACTGGACAGGTAATAATTTTAAAATTAGCTACTAATAAGACTAAAGCAGTTGTACTTCATACACGTCACACAAATGTTCCTCTCCTTCTGCTTGACAATAATCTGCTCGAAGTTGTATCGCATTATAAACCGAAGGAGCTCATTTCTCTGAATGTATGTCATGTGACGGACACATTGATCACTTGTCCGGTAAATTGTCTAGCACCAGTGATCTTATGCGTCGCTATTGTCCAGTTTTCGCAACATGCATTAATGCACTTAGTTTTACCTCCCTGTTCATGTCTGGTTAAATATGGTATTCTCGTTTGCGTCACGAAAATAATAGAAAATATACAGAGGTGGAAAAACTTGCATAAGCCAAGTACCATACCGATATCATACTGCCGATTTACTCAAAAAGCTAAATATTCCTCTTTTGGCTTCATCGTGCCGCTTTAGATCGTGGAAATGTTACAGGTCAAACGCAACAAAAAACATCCAATTCCTAATTGAACTAGCGGGGTTAGAAAAACGTAGTTTAATAGTCCACATGTCATATACTGAGTTTCCGAAAGTTACTAAGTGTCGTACTAATTATGGAAAAGAAATGCTAAAATTCACCTTGCCTATACGCATTATTCAGCTCTTACAAAATCACATCGATATTGCCCGAATGTCTGTGAAACAGCTGCTCAATTTATTAGCTTAGATGTGTGTATTTTACTTTCTTTGGATTTGAATTCTTTAGTTGTTCATATGTTTGGTTTCTTTCTTTATCCTCAAAACATGACGTAAAAGTGTTATATTTTTCCCTAGGTGTTTTGTTTCCTTCGCTTCTATATTTTGCTAGAGCGTAGCTGAAGTATGGTCTATAAGCGCCCATTACCCTCTTTCGTTCGCATTTTTTAAACTGATGTATGAACTTATAATACGCATTGCTGTAATGTGCCGTCACTGCTGTAAAGAGTGGGCGCACTATGTCAGTCAAGTCTCATTGGCTTTGTAATGCGAGAGCATTATCTGGCTGTGTAGCGTCAGCAAAAGGTGTCCGCAATTCTGTCCGCACGATTAGGTAGTTCTCTCAAGAAGAATGTGTGAAAGTGTGATTGTGACAAACAGCGTGTGATAAAATGTTTCCGTGGAAACATTTGGTTAATGAGGTGCAATTAGTTCATTAATTAAACGCGAAAAGCACACTTAGGTGTCAAAATAGCGATGGACGTCGATATAGTACATGGACGCCAGAACAGCCACGGACGTCTTATAGTATGTGAACGTTTTCCTTTCGCATTATTCTTGGTCGCTGCAGTGATATAAAAGTTTTTGCCTGTGCACCTAACATCACCTGATGTTGAAAAAAAGATTAACTGAAAATGAAATGAAATGCAAACTCCACGGCTGCGGTTTCTCGGCCACTCTTTCTACGCGGCATTTAAACGTCAAACGCGTTAAGGGCGCTCATAGCCGGGACCACCTCTTTTTAAGGGACGGCTAGAATTCCTGTTGTTGAAATGATTCGAAGAAAAATTACTCGCCTCTTGGAATTTGCAGACCAGTGGAGCGATGCGGTGAGCAAGAACACCAAGGGCACGTACGAGGCCCTAGACGTGATTCAGTTCCAGGAGTCAGTGCTCAAAGCCCTTGCAGGTCTGCTGAGATCTCCCCTCTGGGGCCCGGACGGCTTTCGCGCCATGCTGGCTTGGGGCCTTTTGGATGGCCTCATCGATTACGCGTTGTCGGAAAAGGTGGTATTCGGAAAGGACAAGGAAGTCGCGTGCTACCACCATGTCCTAGAGGTCATGGAATTTGCCGCGACCAGCCGCTACCTGAGATCTGGTGCGTCCTCACGCTCTATGCTCCAGCGCTGCTGCTCAGCCTCTCTGGCATGCATGCAAAGGCGAAGTCAAGGAGCTCGTAACGTAGCGTTGTTCTGGCTGGGTGTAGTTCACAAAACGAATATAACGTTTAGCAATGCACTGGATGAGGCGGGAACGAAATAGGAAACCATTATCGGTCGCCAAAAGCAAAAGATGTCACATTTCAGTTTATACTAACCCAGTATAGACCATTTGGTTTATCAGGTATTGTTTCAAATTTCAAATTTCAAATTTTTGTTCGTTTCAGTAAATGTAACCCCGAATTACCGAAATATGAACATACTCGTTTTCATTAGAGAGTGCTTAGTCCTTGTGTATTTTCTTTTCCAAGCTTTGAAAGAAACAAACTATGCATTTAAGACGCGTGATGTTCATTTGGAAGCGCCTTCGGACAGATCTGATTGTCGCTCGATGTTGTCTACGACCAAGTTGAGGAGGCGTCTAGTACGTAATAGACGATAAAGTACAATTTTCACATTGTTAAACTATTTATACCGCTCTAAAGCTTCACGCAATTCTTTTACCTACTTGCTTAATTAAACGTTGTCTATAGTTATCCGGTTCTCTCAGAAAAATACTAAACAAAAGTTCTATTTCATTTTAGGAAATGTATGACTTTTAAACACTTAATACACGTACGGGAGTCATGGGGCATACAGACTGGTGGCCACAAAGTACCAACAGAGGCCGGAAAGAGTTTCTATACGCTTAGCAGTAAGGCACAGCGCCGGTATGATATGCGGATGTGAAGGGTCCGCCCAAAGAGGACAAATTGGAAGGCCGCCAATAGGAGGCGGGCAGGCCACCATCATCTTAGCTTCACATAAGAGAAGAAGAAGCGAAACTATGGGCTTAATAGAGCATGTGAAAAAAAAGAATGCCCAAATTTTTGCACGAAAACAATATGCGAGTTTTTTCGACGAAATAAGTTTCGTGGTGTATTTTTCGTTTCATTCGTTGCCTTCTCCTGCTGATTGCACCACGGATCGTAAGCGACTCGCGTGTCTATCCGTTCTCCGAAATAGCGTAATTAGGCAATTTAACTGCAGAGCTTGAAAACTTGGAAGACTGCAATAGAATAGCCACCAGTGCAAATCGAAACCACGACCTCCCAAGGTCACGTGTGCTGCTCTACCAATTGGTCAACGATAAGATGTCTTTCTTTCTTCATAAGAAGCCTTAAAGATCTGACTTCTTTTTCATCCATTACTATAACTAAAATTACGATGGTGGTAGACACTCAGGTAATTAGCTAACTAATGCTGGAGGTATATACCTCTTGGCTTCTTTCGTAACGGCGGTGGAGGGCTCCCTCCCAAGCGCTCTTTATTATACCACTTGGAAAACTCCGCTCCAAAAAGTAACTAATCCGAGTAGCCCCTTTTCAGATGTTTAAGAATGGCGCCAAATAAAAGCTTTAGTCATATGTTACCATTACCTTCTTAAAGTGTTCCTTTTCTTGTGCTTCTTTTACCTCTCAATTTATCTGTCGGACTGTTATGCCTATTGTTATTTGCTAATATATCTGTTTCCTTGATTTTCTTGCGAGGCGGTTGTTCGTTTACCAACAATCTCAAAGCTTCCAACTTAGCAATAGTTTATATTAGTGACTAAGGGTGTCGCTGCAATCCGTAAACACCCAAATTTTTGCCACCTCGAGCAGCCGTTTTTTAATACATGGAGGCCATGAAAAGTTTCGTACCTCGTAAGATTAAAAAGCTCTTCTCTCTCCGGTTTACTGGCTTGAGGAACGTTACCATTAACTTTTCCCTCGCATGCGATATTTTTAAGCTGGAGCTCGTTCACTTACGCAACGTTGAACAGTTGTTGTTCTCTGCTCAACAGCCCGTTGGGGCTTCATTCCATTTTGCACAACGCAGTAGTGAGCACGAGAGCGAGAAACCGAGCGGAGGACATGTTTATCACCGCGAGAGATACCGTCCGGCGCCTCCTGGACCTCTACGATGGCTTCCAGCAAACAGAGCGCGTGTATGTCCAGCGGGTTGTGCACTTCATGAATCCGATCGTGTGCAGCCCCGAGGAACGACTGGACCAAATCTTCGTCAACAAGTTCTTCGGTTGGTGCTCCCCTGTCATCCATTCCGCTCGGAGGCTCACGGACGGTGACCCACATCGAGCTGGGCCACGTTTCCATAGATGAATGGGAAACGGTCACTGGCGCATCATGTTCTTTAAGACATACCGAAAGCGGATTTAAGTCAGGTGTTCCGCCTGAGACGTTCTGCGATTTTTTAAGGCAGGCTTTCTGAGTCAGAAGAGCGCTTTTTTCGCCATAGCATTGTCATCTGTGTAGCGCATCAGAATACAGCTGGGACGTTCTAACTAGTAACTCTTAAACTGATATTTAGTAGTGAACGTCATAACTATTACCGTTAGTAATTTTATTTATTGAGAGGCGTGTAGCCCATCGTAAGTAGTCGCCATATCAGTTTTTAGAATTTCGAAAACTCGGTTGCCCTCAGCGCTATGGGCCAAAATATTTTGTCTACATCACGCATAATACCGGCCCTTTCGAAAAGCTTCCAGGCAAAGCAATACCTCCATTGCTCATAACTCGAGATAGCCAAATATGGTTGCAACCGTTTTAGTTTACATTGCATTGTATTCCACAGAGAAAGTGTTGAAAAGAAAGTTGCCTCTTTCCAAAAGCTGATGCGGACTTCAGGAAAGATGAGACTACTGCTGAAGGCACTCTTAGTATTATTAGGATATTGGTAGGGGAGAATGAAAGGAAGAAAGAAAGAATTATTTTGAACGGGAAGCGCCAAACCTGGATTTAATGCTATTCAGAAGAAGCCAAAACCAAGCGGGTGACAAATCAGGACAGCTCTAATCGGCACTGAGGTGATAGCGATCAGACAGAGTGGTCGCCATGAGGGATCATTGCTGAGACTTTGTCATCATTGGAGAAGAAAAAGAACAAAGCATGCGCTGCCTCAATCGCATGACAATGTGAGGTAAGGCGGCTGGATGCCCGCGACCGATTGATCCAATAAGAACGAATGGGCAGCCATA
The DNA here is from genome assembly GCF_055824585.1 of Amblyomma mixtum. Taxonomy (NCBI): domain Eukaryota; kingdom Metazoa; phylum Arthropoda; class Arachnida; order Ixodida; family Ixodidae; genus Amblyomma; species Amblyomma mixtum. The sequence continues at coordinate 181,106,227 of NC_143021.1, read as the reverse complement.
ATCAGTGCATCATTCCGGTCAGTCAATGCGAGGCCAACTGTGCTGTACCCTCACTATTGCAGCTGAATGATTTCAGCTTTTGCAATTATGAAAAAGCAATCAGTCTCTTCGACCCATGCATCGCTTTCCGTTGAGCACTCCAAATCTTGAGAAATCTAACCGACAAATTACCTGCGAAATATTGTATTTCTTCCAATCAGGCCGGGCAGTCTCTAAGCAGTGAACCGGAAAGGGAGGCAAAATAAATGCCTTTTACCAAAATCGAGGCACCTCGAATTCGCGAGTCGCCTGGTATCATCGAATTATTCCTAAGTATCCTTCGACGAATACCGCTAACTGAATTCAACATAAGCCGATACTAGACAGCACCAAGTGACACTAGTGCATATAGGTGCAGTTTTCCTTCTAAAAGCTTGCCAAATGTTGCATAAGAGGCTTTCGCATAGTATGCTAACGCAATAAGCATTAATCTAAGGAAGGCCCTCAGTTTCGGTTTTTCTGTGTTTGACTGACGGTGGTAGTCGACCTGCTGTAGCATGCTGCTGATACTCACGACACCACTGAATGCGCACGCAGCTGTCTTCCCGGATATGTCACCAACCGGTCGTTTCCTGGACGCATGGTTCAAAGCACTGTCGGGAAAGGCTCGCCTGAAGTGGACGGACCAGACGCACATCCTCTTCAACACCAGCAGGGTGGCCCCGTTCTATCTAAAGCACAACCACAGCGTGGTCATCCCCGCTGGAGCACTGCTGCCCATTTCCTTGTACGGTGACGGCCATCCGGCGTTGACCTTGGGCAGTTTGGGCGACGTGAGTACCCGGACAGCTTAGTGGCGCGCTACATGAATCAGACAAGCAGGCTTCAGACAAACATCGGCGAAATCTGAGATCGAGGGTTTTGGTGCGAGAGCACTGAAGAGGTTAGAAGCTGGCGATATTGGGGTAGGAGCAGTTGTAGCAGAAAGTAACTTATGACACAGCTCTCTGCTAGGATTATATGGGACTGGGAAACATACGTCGCGAACGTATCTGTCACATGTTCAGACGTTCGATACGACAGCTTGAAGATGGGCAAGTGGTTGTCACATTACATGTTGGGTCGAGCAGGTGCGCAAAAGCGCCACACTGACCACGGGCGTATGCAAGGCATGAGGAGCAGCGTCAGGTTCCCACCTGCAGGAGGGGCGCCTATAGTCGCTTTGCATTTCAGTTTCCTTCAAACCCAGCTAGGTGGCACTGAACGCAGTTTACACTTCGGCAGCGCGTTCCGTTTATTTAAGGCCGCACACGTATGTGCCAGTAGTGCTTACGGTGCTTCAGGACGAAGTTCTTCATAGGTGCTAGGACGAGTTTTCTTCCAGACATATATGTTTTAGGGCACGCTGGCAACTCTACGCCAAAACTCACAGTGCCCCGGACTTGATACAGTACTCATCCGATATCTTCGAGCCTTCCGCGAGTGTCAGCGTCAGAAGAGGCCTCTTTCTAACCTGGCCCGGCTTCTAAAGCCCCTTGATTCACGGAGAGTCACTCTTTAGCAGGTCAGAATGGGTCCACTCAGTCAACTCTTGGCGGGCTCACTGGGTTACAGGTGCACTGTGGTCGCCACTGAATGCCTCACCCAGTGCTGTGAGCTGAAGAAGCCGGCAAGGCCTCGCCTATGTCGAAGTAGCCATGCGCCAAATAACACCCTTAAATTTTTTCAGACAAACTTAAAACTGTCCATAGACTTCTGTCTATAAAGTCTATACACTTTCTATAGACAAATCCTAGAGAACAGTCTGTAGCCAGTAAAGATCCGATAGACAGTCTATAGGCAATCAGTAGATTTATGGCCATATACTTTTAGTAGATCTTTGTCTATAGACAGTCTATTGACTATGAACAGACAAAAAGAAATATCTATATGAAGGAAATAGAGTCTATAAGAAGTCTATAGACTGTCATAGATCATTCTTATATGAGCGTAGTCCAACCACATGGCGACGCCACTAAAGTAGCTAGCTCTGTGCCAACAGCTTCATTTGTAGGCTGTTTAAATGAACACCTTTTTTTCAAAACAGTGTGGCAGGGACGCAATTTGTCTCCGTGGAAGTACTTTCAAAATCTACAGGCACAAAAAGGTATAATGATGTCACTTTATTTTTAGTCTAAACGCTGCTACGCGTTTTGGCTCTTTTTAGACTGAAGAGGTGTCGGCACATTCGCATGGGCTTCTCCTAGGAAAATAAATTGGTAACAAGCCCTTCCCAGGGTGGAGTCATTAGGATGAATTCCATGGAAGGACGGATATTTAAGCCCTTTTATTATTCGCGAAGTTTTGCGAACACGTGAAGTAGATAGAGGGTCTCCAAACTTTTGGGCTTGAGGTGCTCATTGTAGTTTTGTCAAGGGTACGAAAGCCAGAAAAGCAAGCAGTTATAAAATGAAACTGAATGTAATATGTTACTGAATAATGAGCAGCTTCAGATATAAATAAGTGTTTGTTTTATTTTTGACGTCAGTGCTTAGGGCAGTACGCCACAATCACAGGGCAAAGCAATCAGCACGATTATGCTTAATTACATAGTAATGCATATACATTGGAATAAAAATTCAAATACAAAAACACCCAGCACACTGCGGAGGACAAGCAAGCGCCGCAAAAGGTCGCTGGGACTAACAATCACGCCGTCTTACTCGTTTGTTCGTAATGTTACAGCTTCGTTTACATGGACCCGAAACAAGCGTGCGGTTCAAGCATTGGGCTGTGCAAGGTCACCCCGTCGACGACTGAGCGTTTACATAAATTCGACCTTGGCAATTCAAGACATTGCCGTGCGCCCTCGTTGTTGACTACATGTAAAGATCCAGCTTGAGGCGGTTGGCGAACACGAACCCTTTAATCCTGTCGTCATGCCGATAGTTCTTAAGACTGGCAGCATGTTCGCGAAAGATATTTCACGATTGGCCAAGAATTTGTTATGATCCCCCACTTATGCAGCGAAAACGCTCATTCTCTCCCTTCCTCACCTAGGTTGAGACCGCCAAGCGTCAGCCGTTGGGAGTTGACAGCACTCGGTTCACGGTTGCATGTGCGATGCGTACAATTGAGTGAACTAAAACACGGACACAGCTCGGCTAACATGGCCACGCACAAATCGGGAGGGATCATCCATTAGATCCCCGATGCAATGCCTGCGTGACAGCAGGCGTCGTATTCGTGGCGAACCGGTTGCCGGACGTAGTTATAGGGGTTGTTTCCCGTCGCGGACCGGTCGGAATCACTCGAGCAGGGTGTGTTGCTGGGCAAGTTGGTTCGACATCCTGAACACTGTAGCGCTGGCAGACGAGGAACGAAGCAAGGAAAAAGAAGCTTCACTCCTCGTCTTCCAATGCTACATTGTTCAGGGCGGAATCACTCCACTGCTAGATTCCGACCCCGGGACGTAGTTTGGGAACCCCCGAAGAACACCAGCTATCATGGGGAGAATCCATGCGAATCTCTGAATTTCGGCTGCAGGAGCTGGAAATAAGGGTGCGTGGGAGCCAAGCTCAGAAATTCAAATAGGTCAGCTGAGGGAGCTCGTATCGTACCTTCGACGGTGACCTAAGTTGGAGCATCAGTTTCGCACGCGACAGGTACTGTGTTCCATCCCGAGTACTGCCGTGGACCAGCCTGTGTTTTAATGGGTACAAGAGACAAGATTCTTGATGCTCGAATTTTAACGGGTGAAACGCTTGAGAAAAGGGTGTCTGGACAGCCCTACCGTAATGAACTGCGGAGAGCGAGTTCGCTCAACGCCAGCATGTGTCGACTGCAGGCACTGGGCCACGAGATCATGAAGGCCTACGACGTTAAAGGACTCTATCAGTGCTACTCTGACAAGACCAAGAAGAGGTTCGACGACGTCGTGCTCTGCCTGGAACGACAGCGTAAAAAGGTAACGTTGCACCATGCGGGACAAGGCGCTAGAATCGAGGTGCATTTTCAGTGGGCGCAAACCGCTCTATTCTGTTCCACATCACAAATGTAAATTGGCACATCGGCTGCGTCCTTTTTTACATTCGCCACGGCGCGGTGGCCGAGTGGTTACGGCGCTCGGCTGCTGGCCCGAAAGACGCGGGTTTGATCCCGGCCGCGGCGGCTGAATTTCGATGAAGGCGAAATTCTAGAGGCCCGTGTAGTGTGCGATGTCAGTGCATGGTAAAGAACCCCAGGTGGTCGAAATTTCCGGAGCCCTTCACTACGGCGTCCCTCATAGCCTGAGTCACTTTGGGACGTTAAGCTGCAATAAACCAAACCAAACCAACCTTTTTTACATTCGGAAAATCTCTATCACATATGAGAGACTATTTCTGAGGGAGAACAAATGCATTAAAAAGACCGAGGGCCACGTAGTGTGCTATGGAAAACAATATCCTGTTTAGATCTCAGCAAAAGTATGGCCTCCCAGTATTAATAAAATTATATTTTCGCGTATTAATGTTCGTATACAGGTACTCAACATATTTTGCAACCGAAGGCCCAGCATGTTTTTTTTTTCTCTGTGGCTTTTTTTTCCTGATTTGTACTACAAATCTCTGCGCCTTGAAAAACATAGCACAATATTTCAAAACTCATGAAGTCCAGGTTTTTTGGCCATCAGTTATAATTGTGACCCAGCTGTCGAATTTTGTAAAACTGTTGTGAACATAGTGACTGGAATGGTTTAATGTTCCGATATGTTGAAGAATCTTGGATTTAAAGTTTGTCCTGCGGTCGCACCGACTAGTTAAGACTGCCGTATAATGTCAATGGGGTGCGTTTTTGGCAATAAATAGCATAGATCTACGAGGGCTTGGAGAAAGTATCTCCGGATATATTGATTTTAATAGTTCAGTATTAAAATATGTGAAAAAATGCGCTCATAGTCAACTTCACATTGCAAAAATGCGCATGTATCTTATCGTCGAATACATACACAATAAAACTGCACATGTTCCTTGGAAGAACTCGAGAAATTTTGAGGTTAACTCGATCTTTGGACGCTGGAAGCTGATTAGGACAAAGCAATCAAATTGGAAGGCTGCTCGGAGCAACCCTGTTGCTGCGCGAGTATTGAAAAGCTGACTGCAGTGGAATACAATTAGCACTCTTTGTCTTACGTATCTGTTATGCTCCCGTACTGATGTGTTTTAAAAATGCAAAATACAGATTAACATTATAATTTACATGGGGCCTGACGAGGACATGATAATGTTAACTTGAGATACAACAACAACTGGGAAACGCGCGGGAAATAAGAAACCCGAGGTGATTATATTCGAAAAGAGACCTAAAGTAAGAAGGCGAAGAGGAGTAAGTGTGTGTAAAATGTTCTAGGGGAATCGACCAATGTGGAGTAAATTTGTAATAAAGGAGAAAATTGCTTATTGGCATTAACCCAGGCGCAGCCATACGGCTAGAAAGGGAAGCTATACAGCCGCCACAGAAACTTCATAGTTAAAAAAGAATTCTTCGTGGTACGGGGTTCAAACACGGGACCACCTCTCCTACAAACTCTACCCAATGAGTCGCTCTACCACGGTCAAATTGGAAGCAGTGTAGGTCAAATGTTTCTTGCATTATCCCGTAAGCCGTATGGCTGCGCCTGGGTGGATGCCAATGAGTAGTTTGCTATCTTATTACAGAAGAGCAACGTGTTACTTGGCAGAAGGGATAACCAATGTCTTATTGGAGGGACATAGTTGATTCTAGCAAAAGGAATACCTAGCAGGGCGAAAAGTGACATAGATTATATCTTTAGATAGAGTGGATGCAGCCAGGGCAAAGTAATATTTAGAGAGATTCGCTGAGATTGAGGATGATAGAACAGCAATGAGAACCAACACAACCGAAACATGTTTTGGCAGTAGCAAATTTGTCAGAATATTTTCGCCCCTCTACCTCACCTGGTTGGAGGCATGTCTCGCCTAGGTTATGGGTCGTCTCCTTCTTTCAAAACGAGCGTATGCCACCCTTACAATTTAGTTCATTACATTCTGCGTTAACCACATTACATGGGTTTTCTGCGTATGCGTAGCACAACGTTAACGCATGAATGCGCAAGCACGGAATCATCATTATCATAAACCTGACTACGCACAATGCAGGGCAAAGGCCTCGTCTAAGTCCTTCCAATTAACCCTGTCCTTCGACAGTTGTGGCCACCGTATTGCCGCAAATTTCTTAATCTCATCCGCCCATCTAACTTTCTGCCGCCCCTTCTAGAAACGCTTGCCTTCTCTTGGAATCCACTCCGTTACACTGAAGGACCAGCGGTTATCTCGCCTTCGCATTACATGCCCTTCCCAAACCCATTTATTCCTCATGATCGTCTAGGATGTCATTAACCCGTGTTTGATCCCTGACCGACTCTGCTCGCTTACGGTCTCTTAATGTTGATCTTCTTTCTTCGGTAGCCCGCTGTACTGTACTTAACTTAAGCGGCACCCTTTTCTCTATCCTCCACTTTTCTGCCCCATAGATGAGCACCGGTAAGATAAAGCTGTTGCATACTTTTCTCTTGAGTGATATCGGTAAACTGCCATTTATGATCTGAGAGAGCCTGCCGTATGCGCTCCACCCTATTCTTATTCTTCTAGTTATTTCCCTGTCATGATCCGGATCACGGGTCACTACCTGCCCTAAGTAGACACATTCCCATACTACTTCCAGCACCTCGCTACCAATTGCGAACTGCTGTTTCCTTGCGAGAGTGTTGAACATTACTTTGGTCTTCTGCATGTTCATGACTCGGGTGTAGGTGGGGTATTGGATTTACCGACGGGTTGTTTGAGGGGAGTCGGTGAACATTTAAGGGTAAAGTTAACGGGCATTTCTGCTAAGTGCGTTCAGTCAGGCTCAAACGCCTGTACGGAATTCGTAAGTGGCCTACTTTTGTTCAAGAAAACAATGTCTTCCACTGAGCAGTTTTCGGAACTACGAGGGGGTACCCAAAAGAAACCGGACTAAATTTTTTGGTCGGCAAAGCTTCTGTGATGCCGCGTTTTGCCACTAGGAGCGCATAGAACAAACATTCCAGAGTCAGTAAGCCGAGTGCCGTCGTTGAAGGAGGTCAGACTAGTTTAGGCAGAGTTTTAGAGTGACGACTGTTTTGTGTGAGTGTCGTTTTTGCAATGGCTGATTTTCGTGAACAGCGTGCGCCGGTGAAATTCTGATTTTTGCTGGGAAAAAGTTGAATGGAAACTCTTGAAATATTAAGAAAGACGTAAAGAACGATGCTATGGGGACAACTCAAGTGTTCCTGAATCGAATCCTGAATCAAAGCAACAATCATGCCAATGGAAAACTTCAAATTCACCTCGCCTCAAGAAATCTCGTCAGGTGAAACCAAACCTCAAAACAATGCTTATTTGTTTTTTCGACGTTAGAGGAGTCGTCCATTGAGAATTTGTTCCGCAGGGTCAGACAGTTAGCCAGGCTTTCTACTTGGATGTTTTGAAAAGATTGGGCAACAGTGTGCTGTGGAAGCGGCCAGATTTGTGGCGGTCGAGTGACTGGTTTTTCCATCATGGCAATGCCCCTGCTCATACAGTCCTGTCCCTACGACAATTTTGGACCAAAAATGGCATGACCCCTATTCCTCAACCCTCATACTCTCCCGACCTTGCCCCGTGCTACTTTTTTTGTTTCCTAGAATGAAAAAATAGGTGAATGAAAAGCGTTTCGCTGATGTTGCTGAGGTGAAGAAAAAAACGACGGAGGCACTGTCAAGCATCACAAAAGATGAATTTAAACAATGTTTTGAAAAATGGAATGAAAGATTCGACAAGCGTATCATTGCAAGTGGGGAATATTTTGAAGGAGATTGAAGGTCTGTGCTTAAAATGTGAACAAATAAATTCGAACAAAAATAAGTCCGGTTTCTTTTGGGTACCCCCTCGTAGTTTAGTTTCTATTCTGTTTGAGGCTGTCCCCTCCCACTTCATTCCCATGCCTCTCTCCCTAATCCACATGACTGGTTATTGCACCTGCTAGCTCCAACGCTGTCGTAAAAGATATTCTCTAGAGCGCTTTATGCGGCCGCGACCCTAATCAATACGCTAATAGATACTAGAGCGATCTTTAATTCACTACCGTGATCCGCTTCCTTGGGGCACCAGTAGATACGCGCTGATTGGCTCTGACGCGGCAGGCTCAAACGCAGCTGACGGGAATATGGAGTCATCTTGCGCCCACATGGCGTTCTACGCATGGGCAGTGGCACCCCGCAGAAGCAGTTTACGGTAGCGCATCGCGTTATGCTTTAACTCTCTACTTATGCCGTAGCGCGTACCGCTGCCGCTAATTCTTACTGCGTACGGGACACGCTACTACGCACGCACTGATTGGTTCCGACGCTCAAGGTGCGCGTGCTGTTGACGGGAACGTGGCGCCATCTAGATCGCAGGGTGATCTGCGCATGCGGAGTGGCTGTTCGCGGTACACGATGAGCGGTAGCGGTATGAACTATTCTATAGTGGCATAATTGGCGCACATACGCCTCCCTGTCCAGAGTTAATAAGTACACATTTCGCACCATACCAGTTGTCACTGGATATCGCATTACCGCAATGCAAAAGTTGTGGTGGATTTTTTTCTGTTTTAAAAAAATCCCCCAGATTCCATTTCTTCGCGCTTTGAACCTACTTAAGAGGAAGATTCGTTCCGAGCACATCCGGGCCGTTCATTGTCGCTCAAGATAGCGCCAATACGAGGCATGCATGAGACTGAGTGCTCTACCGGTATCTTTTCTCACACCATACCCAACATTTCTGGACGAAAGTATTTTTGAACGGGAAAGAGTTTACCAGCACAATTTTTTCATATATTATAAGATTTAACTATAACAACCAACATATACGCAGATCTCCCGTCCTCAGGCTTGCATTCTTTTCCTATGCTATTAACATTTTTTGCGATCGTCACAAGCGTTCCCCATTGGTTTTCTATGCCACTTTTGACTGCTCCATGCGAGCCATGGATAAACTTAAAGAAAGAAAGATTTTGCTAGACATCGGAGGAATGGTTCAATAACTTCAATAATTCTATAGCAGTGCCTTACAATTTTCTAACATTGAAAAATTTCGTCGAAATATGTTGGACATGGGCCACCACATTCTTTGCAGGCAGGACTGCCGGTTCGTGAGTACGGGAGCCGGTTGTCCGACTTAGAGGACGTGGCAGACTTAGCGGGAGCCAGTTTATTAGACAAACTGTTCTGGCTCCTGCCCGACGATGAGCGGAGCTGGACGCTGCCCGGCGTGAACTTGACTGCGGAGCAGCTCGTTTTCGTTGGTCGCTGCATGACAAAGTGCAAGTTTGACGACATCACGCCGACGGAGAGCCTCGAAGGTGCCCGCTCCCGCTGCATCATCCCCGCGATGAACATACCGCAGTTCTCGAAGGCTTTCAATTGCGGCGCCAGAGCGCGCATGAACGCGGACTCCAAGTGCTCCCCCTGGTTGTGACCTTTGCGTATAGAGGACACCGCACGCTTTGTGTCCCTGCCGACCATGGAGCCGACCATCGACCGGTGTCTCGTTTCCGATGTTGTTTGGAATTTGTAAAGAAAAATACGGGAGACGATGAGTAGTCGTCGTTTATTAGGCGACATGTTGTTTCGTATTGACCGGGAACTGCCGTTGCTTGCCGTTGCGGCTCAAGAGCGCAGGCCTATTAACAAGCACCCGTCTGCTATGCGAGGTACAGTCTTTGTCAAAAGTATACAGCCCAGGGGGTCTGCTTCTGAGCCCTGAAGCATGGTTCCTTTTGCGTACTCTGGGACGCTAATCTCATGAAGGTGGGAGGAACTTGAGTTCACAACCCTCCCAAGCATAGGACCATCAAATGTGCTTAAGAGACCCGCTACACAGCTTGGAAGAAAACCCATTGGGCTGTACATTTTTGACAGACTACGTGGAAGGGAAAGAACCCCAATACGGAGAAATTAATACGGAGCGTTCTACTACGCTCGCTTCCAACTGTGGGACACTAAACAAACAATGATGAGAAACTAATGTTGTACTGTATCAATAGGTTACTGCGTTGTTAGGAGTAAGAGGCTACGCTTATTGAAATAGAAGCTGTTATAAAGTAGAAAAGGTGAACCAACAAAATAAAGGTATGGCGGTTGCGTAACACTTTTGCAAGCAGACAGAAGTGGCGCTAACGCAGTTTTTTGTCGCGGATACCTGGGGCTAATTTGCGCCTCTATTCACTTCCAAACGGTGATCACTGAGTTTTCGCACAGTCTTGACGTGCAAGGAAAAAAAACATCCGGCGGAATATAGTAGCTAGCTACGCGAAAATAAATGTCGTGATTTTGTCCATTTTTCACGTCGTGATCTCAACGATCACTGCGTCTTCTGCGGGCGGACAATCACGAATAGAGTCAGCCGAAAAATCCATTTCAGCTCGGAACAAATATCGGCCGCAGCGGTCCTCAGTGTCTTTTCAACAGCCAAATACCGCAAAAGTTTTGCGAGAACGACCGTTGCGAGGCGTAAAACGTGCTACATCGGCAACTACCACCCTCTTGTGTAGAAAATTGAATTTCTGATAGTAACTAGTGTGTGGTGATTGGAGCAACCCTATATCGGGCCGGATGAGTGTGATTCGTCATTGGCGATATTGGTGCAATTCCTATATTGGAATGGGCTTGTTCCACGAAGGTCGGCTGGTTCATTAAAGAACACCGGGAACAAATTAGTCTGCATGTATGGATCGGATAGGCTCAAGGAATATATAGTTTTCATAAGCTAGAAAGCACCAAAAAACAAAATACAGGCGTCGCCATCTGCGGCCGACTTCGCAAGTAAAATTCATGTGTCACAGCGAGCTTACGGAAGGCTATAGGCCCTACTGCCATGCACTTCGAAACGGTGGCAGCCGATACTTTTCGTCATGGACGTGGGGCAAATATTTCGACGGGAATATTTTCAAATTAAATATTCTCAACCATAAAGACGTCTTTTGCGGCCGGAGAAGCATACTTAGGAAAAGCCAAACTATTAATTTTTAATCACAACAATTGGATTGAGTTGTCCACGTTGTTCATTTTATTGGTTCGACGCAAAACGGGCAGGGTAGAGATGGGGGTCGTGGGTAATGCACCCATCCGTGTGCACTGCGTCTTCTTCTTCTTCTTCTCGAGGTGGCACATCTTCGTCAAAACGCCCACCTGGTGAAATAAATGGTGCTTTTTATTTCGCTGCGCCAAAATTTTATAAAGCAATGGCTCACATTAGCATTTATTCTATTTTGCAGTTAGCTTGCAGAGCGCAGGAGCCATTTGAAGCACCGATGCTGTACAACGAGGCGGCTAATTAACAAAGTTACCATAGTGACTTTAAAATGCATGTTGCAATAGTGAAACTGAAGGGTAGCCTGCGCATGCACCAGCTGCTAGGTGCGGTTGAAGAAATCTCGTTATAGCTTCTGCAGACAAAATAATTACACCCCCCACCCATCTTCAAACGGGGGCCACATTCTGTAACGACTCATTTCATTTCGCCGTGACGTCTGTGTGGCGAAAGCAATAGCAGGTAGGAAAGCGAACGGCTAATCAGACTAAGCCGGTCTGAACGCTGCGCTGCCGCTAGACAGCCTCGTGCTGCCGCATCCAGCCCCGCTGAGTCACGAGTGTCGTTTACATGAATGTGACAGAAGTCGACCCCAGTCCATTTTTTTTTAGATAATATGCAAAAACGTCAAGGAAGAGAGTAGAGGCCGAGCCGAGCATTTCCTTCTCAAAACCGGCTCTTTCTAAAACTCGAGTGAAGACGCATTCTGTCGCATTCATGTAAACGCGGATACGCAGACTCCGGTACGCCAATTCCTCGCACAAACGACTCGCAGTGTCTTTGCCGAGACTAAGACAACGGTGATAAAGCTAGTCAGGCGTGTCCAATGTGTCTTCATGCTTTGTCACTCGTGGGCGTCGGCGCTGGTCGGCCACTGCGACATGGGCTCGGGACGGATACTGCAAGGAAACGGCATCACGGGGATGCTACTTCCACGACCAGCATGATGTCTGCTCTTATGTCCTGCGGCAATGGGAGCAGCAACCAATAGGAAAGGTCCAAACAGAATGGAATGTAAATCAATCATTGCAGAATATGGTCCCTGGTCGGGAAAATAGCGACGGTGCCATCGTTGTCTCCGCCTTCGTTGGTGACGCACGACGGCGTCAAACGTGATAACAGGCATCGTCGCCGGCGCTATCACCGTATGCTCCCCCCTCCACTCTTAATTTTTCGGCGGCTGGATGAAATCTTGGCGTCTGCGGTCAGCGAAAGTTTCCTTGTCTTCCGCGAAACGCGGCAAAATGTTTATTGTTATGCTGAGATTACACGGAGCATTTCTCAGAACGCACAAGCTCGTAGAAATTTATTCGTAGGAGTTGAAGGCTGACAAGCGCGCGCAGCAGAAAGCGACAGTACTCTGTCTCGGAGCTAAAAACACACGCCGACGCGTTAATATACGCGTGCTCTTGCTACTTCACGCACGTCTGTCACGATACAAGACATCGGATCGCCGCCGCCTTGCGCAGCAATGTGCTGCACAGACCGTGCGTGTGAAGCCAGCAGCGTGTGTTCTCAGAACGCTTGATGTTTCATTGCCTGCGACGGCAGTCCGCGAGAGACCTAGCCAGTCTAGATCTGCCGAGGCAACATGACAGTGTGTGACGCGTCGGCCTACCCGCAGCCGCCAACTTACCGCCCGCTCCTTTACGTGCGCTTGCCATGATAGAAGTGACTGGACATCATCGACCTCGGCTACAACATGCTGCACTGAACGTCTCACTCGAGGCAGTGATACGTGAGGAAGCAACGAGTGGCCATTCAGTGTAAATACAAATGCTGGCAGAGCCGTTTCGCCGGTCCGACATGGTGGTGTGTGTGCGATGTATCAGTTTTCTCGACACCGACGGCCCTGCCCTTCGTTCATTCACTGTGTCTTCACGTGAACTTGCACGGATACAAAAGGCCAGATTATCATCGCCGTGTGTAACGATCAGCAGTATTGAATTTTTCTTTGGTGCCACTGACGCGCTTGCACTTAAGGATAGTCCCTCTTCAGTGCACGGCGACTTGCATTGAACCCCGGATGCGTAGAGACGAAAGCGGTCGCTAAGTATCTGAGAAGGTTATTGTTGCATATGGCTGAATTTTGTATGTGGTAGTAGAGTCGTGGATCTTTACGTTAATGGGGACAACTGGAGGTATGGTGAGTTTCCCCAGAGAATAAATTTTTTCCGTGTATTTACGCCACATGAGTATCGAAAAGCTCTACAGGCAGTGAGCAGGATGAAAAAATGCTCGACCGTTGTGGTTCCTGAATTTTCGTCACGTTATTACGGAACAGCGATGAGAACAAAACCTCGGCAGCCCTAATCGGTTGTTTCTTTTCCTGTGTTTTAGGAATTCCTTGCGATGCATACAAAGCAAGCGATTGTACTCACTGTAATGATAGCATAGGACATGGAGATGCCATAGCGCACAAGGAGATTGCCTAAATGGTTACATTTTCAGTGTTGAGGGCGTCGAAGAGTAGCAGCGATTTTCGCCAGCGGACATGAGGTGGCAACCATTCTAAGCGCTGCCTTTCTGGATCGTTAGGTGTCTCGTTCCAAAATGTGGCGTCTTGTAAGCTTTTTGCATTTGAAAAATGTGAAAAGAAGCAGTTTCATGTTCGGTTCCAATTTCCGAGCGCCTTCCATTTATGTGAAACTACAGTGGAGGAAAGCGTTCCTGTTCAAACTGCCGACAGCAAAACAAAAAGAATAAGCCTGCCCAAGTATACAAGATCCCCTGCTCGATGTGCTCGACGTCGTGCATAGGCGAAACCAAGAACTTCGCCGAAAGAATGAAGCAACACAAAGTGGATGCCAAAGAAATGAACAGCGAACCTAGCGCGGTGGCGGAACAGTGCCAGGCATGTGACCACGAGATTGACTTCGAGGGAACTATTGTGCTGGACACTGAGCCGCGCCTGCCCAGAAAGCTTCCTCTTGAGTCATGGCATATTCAGCAGGCATTGTGCAATGTAAACCGCTGTGAGGATGTCTAACTGAAGGCTTAAAAAAGGGCGAGCTGCAGCTCGCACGCAGTCGTACCTGATTACGGAACCCTAGTAGGTTTAGAAACATCGTGTTTTTTCGTGTGTATTTTTTTTTAGTTTTTTTAATGCTGTTCTTTATAACTCAAATTCATTTCCTTACTAGACAGACCTGTGTCGAATGTTTTATTTGAACGTTAGCCAAGATTGTGAAGGCAAAGCAAAACCGAAGACCGGTTGGGCCGCCGCGGTGGCTCAGTGGCTATGGTGCTCGGCTGCTGACCCAAAAGACGCGGGTTCGATCCCGGCCGCGGCGGCTAGAATTTCTTTGGAGGAGAAATTCTAGAGGCCCGTGTACTGTGCGATGTTAGTGCACGTTAAAGAACCCCAGGTGGTCGAAATTTCCGGAGCCCTCCACTACGGCGTCTCTCATAGCCTTAGTCGCTTTGGGACGTTAAACCCCACAAAACCGAAAACCGAAACCGAACACCGGTTGGCGCTGATCATGGATCTACACCACAGACGAATAAGAAGGTTCCACCCTACTCCCATTCAATGCTTATAAAAATGGTCCATAAACTGTCTGCACACTTCTTATAGACTCTATTGCCTTCCTATAGACATTTCCTTGTGTCTATCTATAGTCTGTGGACTATCTATAGAAAAATCCTATACTAAAAGTGTATGACCATCAATCTATACATCACCTATAGGCTCTCTGTAGGATTTATAATGCCTACAGACTAGTCTATAGGATTTCCTATATAAAGTCTGCATACTTTATATTGTCACGTTGTAGTGACGGCAGTCCAGTGGTCAGGAAGACACCAGAAATACTTGCAAACGACGCTCTTTATTTGGGCTGACTTGCGCCCGAAAAAGAACTGAATCACTCGGCGGCGGCGTAAGCGACAGACGTGCTCGTCGGTCGTCGATCTACGAATGTCCGCCGCTCGCGGCATCGCTCAATTTAAAGCCGGCAAGGAAACTTCCAGATAACAGGTCAAGATCATCTACGGTAATCTGGAAAAGCCTAGATGCAGCCTTTCATGGCTGCGAACAATCGAGATTAGTCTGGTCGCTTCTCCCGCCACGAACAAAAGTGATAACGACCCTTTCCTGCTGCCTTGAGCGTGAACGAACACACACTGCAATAATACGTGGCATTACCCCCCTTCCAAAGAAGCATCGTCTCGATGCTTTAAAATGAGAAGAAACACGGACAATGAAAACTTCCAGTCCTTTAGCGTTCATAATATGGCTTCAGGTGTACGACATGTACGACTTCCGGGCGTGTGCGGCGTCGCTGAGATACTGTCGTGCCGTCGGGGATGACTTCGTAGTCGAGGTCACCGATGCGACGGAGAACCTTGTACGGGCCAAAGTAGCGTCGCAGCAACTTTTCACTCAATCCACGGCGGCGAACTGGCGTCCATATCCAAACACGATCACCTGGCTTGTAATGCGTGTCTCGTCGACGCAGATTGTAGCGTCGGGCGTCGGTGTGCTGCTGGTCTTGAATGCGAAGCCGCGCAAGTCTTCGGGCTTCCTCGGCGCGGTGAAGGTAGGCGGCGACGTCGAGGTTGTCTTCGTCAGAAACGTGCGGGAGCATTGCGTCGAGTGTTGTCGCGGGCTTCCTGCCGTATACCAGCTGGAATGGGGTAAACCTGGTTGTCTCCTGGACGGCAGTATCGTACGCGAAGATCACGTAGGGCAGAATGGAGTCCCACGTCTTGTGTTCGGCGTCGATGTACATGGAGAGCATGTCTGCGATGGTCTTGTTCAGACGCTCTGTGAGTCCGTTGGTTTGTGGATGATAGGCAGTTGTCCTCCGATGGCTTGTCTGGCTGTAGTTTAAAATGGCTTGCGTCAGCTCCGCTGTAAATGCCGTCCCTCTGTCTGTGATGAGCACTTCGGGGGCGCCGTGTCGCAGGAGAATTTGCTCGACAAAAAATTTTGCGACTTCTGTTGCGGTACCATTAGGCAACGCTTTTGCTTCGGCGTATCGGGTCATGTAGTCGGTGGCCACGATGATCCACTTGTTACCTGATGATGAAGTCGGAAAGGGGCCGAGGAGGTCCATTCCTATTTGCTGAAAGGGCTTAGTTGCAGGTGGTATGGGGTTGAGGAGTCCGGCTGGTCTAGTCGGAGGCATTTTGCGTCGCTGACACTCACGGCACGTTTTCACGTAATGGGAAACGTCGGTAGCTAGCCGCGGCCAATAGTACTTCTCCTGGATGCGGTGCAACGTGCGAGCAATCCCGAGATGCCCTGCAGTCGGCTCATCATGACATGCCTGCATAATTTCTTGCCTAAGATTCTTGGGCACGACAAGAAGATGTACTGTCCTGTTGGGCGCGAAGTTCTTCTTCAGGAGGACATTATTGTGAAGGACGAAGGACGACAGTTGGCGCTTGAACTCCCGGGGAGGCGATGTGGTCTTGCCTTTCAAATAATCAACTAGGCTTTGCAACTCAGGATCCGAGCGCTGCTGCTGCGCGAAACTGCTGGCGCTTACCGGTCCTAGGAAAGCATCGTCGTCTTCTTCTTCCGGTGCTGCGTCTACGGGGGCTCGCGATAGGCAGTCTGCATCGGAATGTTTGCGGCCAGATTTATAGACTACAGGTATATCGAATTCTTGAAGACGCAGGCTCCATCGAGCAAGGCGGCCGGAGGGATCTTTCAAATTGGCCAGCCAGCAGAGAGCATGGTGATCGCTCACAACCTTGAATGGTCGTCCGTATAGGTAGGGGCGAAATTTCGACGTGGCCCAAATAATGGCGAGACATTCTTTCTCTGTCGTCGAATAGTTGGCTTCGGCTCTCGACAGTGAACGGCTAGCGTACGCGATAACTTTCTCCTCTCTGCCATTTTTCTGAACGAGGACCGCTCCTAAGCCCACACTGCTTGCATCGGTATGAACTTCGGTTACGGCGTTTTCATCAAAGTGCCCGAGCACAGGAGGGGACTGTAAGCGGCGCTTTAGCTCGTTGAAAGCTTCCTCTTGCGGCCTTTCCCATTTAAACGTCAGCCTTGGTAAGTTGGGTCAAAGGTTCAGCGATGCGCGAAAAGTTCTTGACGAATCGCCGGTAATAAGCGCACAATCCAAGGAATCTGCGTATAGCTTTCTTGTCATTAGGCTGTGGAAACTCTGCGATCGCAGCCGTCTTCTGGGGGTCTGGGCGAACTCCATCCTTGCTTACGACGTTACCAAGGAACAGCAGCTCCTCGTAGGCGAAGTGGCACTTCTCTGGTTTCAGTGTCAGGCCTGAAGACTTGATCGTTTCCAGCACTATCCGAAGCCTTCTGAGGTGGTCTTCAAAGTTTGAGGAGAAGGCAACAACGTCATCTAATTAGACGAGGCAAATCTGCCACTTCAAGCCTGCGAGCACCGTATCCATTACTCGCTGGAACGTCGCTGGTGCAGAGCAGAGGCCGAATGGCATCACCTTGAACTCGAAGAGTCCGTCTGGCGTGATGAACGCAGTCTTCTCGCGATCTCTTTCGTCGAATTCAATTTGCCAGTAGCCGCTCTTCAGGTCCATCGATGAGAAGTACTTAGCGTTGCATAGCCGATCCAGTGTGTCGTCGATGCGGGGGAGGGGGTAGACATCCTTCTTCGTAATGCTGTTCAGGCGGCGGTAATCGACGCAGAAGCGAAGGGTGCCGTCTTTCTTTTTCACTAGGACAACTTGTGCTGACCAGGGGCTCCTTGATGGCTGGATGACGTCGTCACGTAGCATTTCCTCAACTTGCTTGCGAATAGCTTGGCGTTCTAGCGGCGATACGCGGTAGGGGCTCTGTCGCAGTGGTCGGGCGTGTTCGTCTGTGACAATGCGGTGCTTGGCAAGCTGGGTTCTTCGCACATTCGATGCTGATGAGAAGCAATCGCTGTACTTTTGAAGAAGACTGCGTATTTGTTCTTGTCTGCTCCGTGGTAATTCCGGGTTGATATCAAACATTGGTTGATGGCCTTGGTTAGATGGTTCTAGGGGTTGGTCGGGTAGGGCACATATGTCTCTGATGTCTGCCAGCTCGTCGAGGAAAGCGATCGTCGTACCTTTGTTTAGATGCCGGTATTCTTCGGTGAAGTTGGTTAGCAGCACCTGGGCTTGGCCATTTCGGATTTGGGCGACTCCCCTTGCGACGCCCAATCCTCGATCAAGGAGTAACTGGGTGTTCCCCTCGACGACGCCTTCGGCAGTTTCGACGTTTCCAGTACCTATGCAGGCGAAGACACTTGATCGGGGCGGCACGCTCAGTACTTCGTCAAGGACGTTTAAGGCAACGCGATGAGTCGCTGTCGTCGCTGCAGATATGGCGTTGTCCGTGGAAAGCTGCATCGACTTGGATCGAAGGTCGATGATCGCCCGATGTTCATTCAGGAAGTCCATTCCTAAAATCACGTCTCGCGAGCATTGCTGTAGGATCAGGAAGGTTGTCGCGTAGGTTCTCCCATTTACAGTAACTCTCGCGGTGCAGCGTCCTGACGGCGTAATCAGGTTACCACCTGCGGTGCGGATCAGCGGGCCATCCCAAGTTGTTGTTACCTTCCTGAGTCGGACAGCGAGTGGCCCACTCATGACGGAGTCAGCTCCGGTGTCCACCAAGGCAGTAACCGCGTGATCGTCGATCATAACTTCAAGGTCGCTTGTTCGCGTTTTCGCATTGCACGTTGTCTTCGGTGTACGATCTCGGCTTCGTCGAGTAGTGAGGCTGCGGTGGGCGTACTGCGACGTTACTTCACTGGGCAACGGTAAAAGCTTCAAGTCTGGCCGCGTCGTCGTCGTCGGTGTCGTCGTCGTCGGTGTCGTCGTCGTCGGAGCTGTCGTCGTCGGTGTTGTCGTCGTCGGTGTTGTCGTCGTCGGTGTTGTCGTCGGTGTTGTCGTCGTCGGTGTTGTCGTCATCGGTGTTGTCGTCATCGGTGTTGTCGTCATCGGTGTTGTCGTCATCGGTGTTGTCGTCGTAGTTGAGGCATGGTCTTGAGTACTCGTCGATGGAGGATCTTTATCATTGCGCTTAGAAGCAACCTCACCTCCAGAGGCTGCTTTATTTAGTTTAACCTTCGGGGGCTGGGGGAGCGTCCACGCATGGCGTAACCTCGTCTAGGAGATACAAAGCGCGGGGACGATGGCGACGGGGAACGTGATAGGCGGCTCGGCGATGAGTATTCTTCCCGACGCAAAAACTCCTCGTTTTCGGCTGGTCGCTGGCCGGGTCGGGGTCGTGGAGCGTCGTAAGAGAACCCTCGGATGCCCAGTCTTCTGTATGGGCAGTGCCGGAGGACGTGACCGGCTTCGCCACAGTGGAAGCATAGTGGGCGGCGCTGGTCGGGAGTTCTCCACTCGTCGCATTTCCTCGGCTGCGCGCGTCGCTCGTAGGACGGGCGGGTTGGGGCGAGTGGGCGGCGGTCCAACGCAGCTGGCTGAGGGCAATAGGGGCTTGGGTTCCGTCGTCGAGGGGCAGGACGGCGCACAGCTGCGGCGTAAGTCATGGCTGGGGGCTGCAGAGGCTGCGTGGGTGTCGGCGTCACACCCAAGGCCTGTTGAACCTCGGCCCTGATGACGTCGGTGAGCGATGAAATTTGCGGCTGCGTTCCCGTTGGCAGCAATCGTCGGAGCTCCTCTCGCACAACTTGACGTATAACATCCCGCAGGTCATTGCTGTTAGCGGTGTCCAGGCAGCTTGCTGAGAAAATGCGCTGCTGGCGGTCATACTGGCGGGCTCGGGCATCCAGAGTTTTTTCCATCGTGGATGCCTCTTCTACAAATTCCGCGACAGTTTTCGGTGGGTTTCGGACGAGGCCGGAAAAGAGTTGCTCTTTAACTCCTCGCATGAGCAACCTTACTTTTTCTTCTTCCTTCATGTTTGCGTCGGCACGCCGGAAGAGACGCTTCATTTCCTCAGTGTACACAGCAACGGTCTCGTTTGGGTGTTGTATGCGAGACTGTAGCAGCTGCTGGGCTCTCTCCTTTCGCACAACGTTCGTGAAGGTCTTTAGAAGCTGCTCCTTGAAGGTTTCCCAGTTCGTGAGATAGCTTCCTCATTCTCAAACCAGACTTTTGCTGGTCCCTCCAAGGCGTAGAAGACGTACCTAAGTTTCGTAGCATCATCCCAGTTGTTGAAGGCAGCCACATGGTCGAACTGTTCCAGCCATTCTTCGGGGTCGGCGCCAGGCGAAGCGTCGAAGGTTGGTGGCACCCGGGGCTGGTGAAGAATGATTAGAGCCGTCGGCTGGGGCAAGCTCATGGTGAACGTTCCTGCTGGCTTTCGTTTCCGGGTAGGGTCAGGCAGAATCCCGAACTCAGGTGCGTCTCCTAGCAGACGTCGGCTTGCGCGGTGGACTGGACTGAGGTCCTGCGGTGAATGACTCGAAGGGCTGGCGTCGCGACTTGCTGGGGGTGTCCGGTACATGGAAGGCTACCCCGCACCTCCACCAGATGTCACGTTGTAGTACCGCAGTCCAGTGGTCAGGAAGACGCCAGAAATACTTGCAAACGAAGCTCTTCATTTGGGCTGACTTGCGCCCGAAAAAGAACTGAATCACTCGGCGGCGGCGTAGAAAGAGAAGTTTATTTTTTCTGTTTAAACATAGTAAATACAAAACAAAACAGATGAACTTAATTCTCTGATCAGTCAAGCACATGCGCAGTGACGCAGCACTGAGCACGTCAGTAATGCAGTAAAAATGCCGATACTCGACCGCCGCGCAGGACGATAAAGTATGTCGACCATTTGCGCAAGAACTCGGCCTCGCTCATTGACAGAGCGTCCATGCATGCTTGTTCAAAGAGGCGCGTGCGCAGGCGCTGCAACATTGGGAACATTGTTCTTTGCGGACGCCCATTTAAGGATGCCACTCCACGCTGCCGCCACAAAACGAACATGCCGACACACAAGAGCATATTTGTGAACAGTTCGCGTGAACTAGTGCGCGCTTCGAGGCGGGTTAAAAACATGCGTGACACTAATGTCCAAAAGGTGCGCGCAACTACACACTCAAACATTGCGTGCTGCAAAGTTTCAAGCAGACCGCACTGCGGGCATCGGGCGGAGGGCGCCACGCCCCACGCCGCAAGGCGGTCTCTTGTGGGCAGGACCCGCCAGCCTCGCAGCCAGCCGAAGTCCCTGACATCTGCAGGAAGCGTAGCTGAGGTCAGTTGGCGCCAGCGTGCCCGTCTCGTTTTCTGGAGTTGTTCGCGGGTCAGCGCAGCGACCGTTAGTGCTTCACACATTCTGGAGGGCGGGGTTTCATCAACATCCAGATCGGGCACGCTGGCAGTCAACGACGTCAGTGTGCGACGCACATTAACGAAAAATGCCGGCGGCTGCTCGGCTGTAGGGCCAACCACGTGTTGTGAAAAAAACACGTTACGCGCTGTACCCAGAAAGTATGTGAGGAGTGTTCTCCCGGGATAGTCTGGGTTGCGTACAAGATCTCGTACTCCTCGCAAGGCGAGCACATTGCACATGGTGCGGATACAAGGTATACCAAACCCACCCATGTACGATGGAAGGCGCATGAACATTCGTGACACAAGTTCGGTTTTGCCCGCCCAAACGAAAGAGCCACAGGCCGAGGTTAGCCTGCGCGCAAACGTGCGCGGTGGGTTTGCGACGCGGGCGACAAAAAAACATGCGGCTAGGATTGTGAACTTAACTATATAGCAGCGCTCTGCCATTGAAAGGCGGAAAGTTGACGCCACCGAGAGGCGTTTCTCAGCGTTCGTGCGGAGGTTAGTCCAGGTTTCGCGGGCTACTTCTCCGCTGGCGAGGAATACTACTCCCAGGACTTTCACTCCCTGCACCCACTCCACCTCGCCCGCAAGGTTCGGTGTGAAGGTGCCAAACCTTAGTGCCTTGCTTTTTCGCCTGTTCAATAGGGCCCCAGATATCTCGCTGTACTCGAGAAACAACCGCGAAAAAGCGGCGTAGCTATCCTCGTCCTTGAGGAAAAGCGACACGTCATCGGCGTAGGCCGATACCTTGATTTGGCCCTGGCCAGGCAGAGGGAAGCCGCGTATGGATGGGCTGTCGTTAATGCGCCGGATGAGTGGATCCAGGCACAACACGAAGAATGTTGGGGAGAGAGGGCATCCTTGCCTTATGCCCCTGGTGACTGAGAAGGGAGCGCTCTGGTGGCCGTTTACGGAGAGACGAGCGTTCAGGTCTGCGTAAAGTAAGCGCAGCCTGCTGACAATTTGCGCAGGGAATCCGAAAGCTTCAAGGACTCCGAACAGATACGAGTGTTCCACCCGATCGAATGCTTTCGCCTGGTCTAGTGAAACAAAGCACCCGCTGAAGCCCGTCCTGCTGGCAAATGTGAACAGGTCTCTAGTGAGTGCCAATGCATCAAACACAGAGCGGTCAGGGACGCTGCTGGTTTGAGCCCGGTGGATTAGGTGAGGTAGGATCGTCCGCATTCTTGTGTTCAGTAAAGATGTGACTATTTTGTAATCTGCGTTTAAAAGGCTTATGGGCCGCCATGCTTGCGGGTCGGAGGGGTCACCGCCCGCTTTCGGAATGAGTATGATGCGACATTCGCGGAAAGAGTTTGGACGTAACCCATCCGCGAGGAAGCCGTTGACCATCTTAAGGAGCGCTCCTTGGATCTCGTAAAAAAAGTTTGAATAAAAACTTGTTGGAATGCCGTCTGGACCGGGGGCAGAGGCTGCATTCATACTCTGCAGGATGGCGTGCAGCTCTTGGCTTGTGGCTGGTGCGCAAAGGTTTTCATGCAACTCTTCAGCTACTCGTGGCAAGTTTCCAAAAAAACTTTGTAGAAGCCCGTCATAACCATCTTGAAGATGTAGCCAACTGTCCGTAGAGAACAGGTTCGAAAAGTGGCTTGCGAAGATCGTGCAGATATCGGCCGTGGTTTTGCTTTGGGTGCCGTCTGGGAGTGTCACGAAAGGCACAGTAGCGGGAGTGAATTCCTCTGCCGTGCCTGCGCGTACGTGTCGTAGCACAGCCGGGTCTGATATCGGCCGCCCGAGCTGGTGTGCACGACTGGCTGCCCGTGATGACTGGCAGAGCAACACGTGGTAACGTGCTTTAAGTAGACTCAGGTAATCGCTCATGGCAAAGGTTAAGGGTGCTCCCCTTTGCACTATACGGATGCGCTTGAGGGTGTCATTCAGTGCATGAGTTACTCGGCGGCGGCGTAAGCAACAGACGTGCTCGTCGGTCGTCGATCTACGAATGTCCGCCGCTCGCGGCATCGCTCAATTTAAAGCCGGCAAGAAAACTTCCAGATAACAGGTCAAGATCATCTACGGTAATCTGGAAAAGCCTAGATGCAGCCTTTCATGGCTGCGAACAATCGATATTAGTCTGGTCGCTTCTCGCGCCACGAACAAAAGTGATAACGACCCTTTCCTGCTGCCTTGAGCGTGAACGAACACACACTGCAATAATACGTGGCAATATGTAATTTGACTTATATTATTCCCCGCAGGGGTGCGTCTGCAGCATGCAGACGTTGGTGAGTGGCGACACCACGGGGTTACCCCGAGCATCCGCAGGGACATCCCCGCAGGGGGATGATGGTGAACAATGCGTCACCACGGACCCGAGCATCCGCGCTTAGCCGTGCGTGGCATCGCCGTGTCCGGGGAAAAGGGGATCCTGGTGGGTGAGCCGATGCCGAGCGTTTGGACCCTTAAGGCCCCTCGGCGGAGGCAACACACCACTTTGGCCCCAGCTTCCTGTAGACGGCACCTCCGGACTGACCCTACCGGGGGAAATCGGCAGTCGCCTTTTCCTGTCCTCCCCTCTATCTTTCACTTTCCTATCTCTGTCTTACAACTCTCCTGTCTCCTCCTCTTTTCTTCGTTTTTTTTTTCACTTTTCATAGGCGGCTAGGGTTAACCGTGTGTGGCCAACTACCCTGAGTTGCGTCATATTTGGTTATAGTTGAGGTGTACAGCTGGCGTGGGCAGGGCTTGCTTGCAAGTTCCTGTCCTGTCCCCTTGTTGGGCTCCATGGTGGGCGGCTGGCACCATGACCGAAAAACGACATTTTTTATGGCTCCTCCCCTTTCACAAAATGATCGCCCTCAAAAAAGAGTGCGGACCGAAGTGACTACCCAATACTTTCAGAAATCGAAAGAAACGTTCCCAAAGTTTCATGTTGTTCACAGTGAAGCAACAGAAAAGACTGCCCGAACAATATCCCCATTCATAGTAACAAGAACCCTAACCAGTGCCTTAGGCACAGGTTACAAGCTAAAAAAAATACCTAGCGGTGACCTTCTACTAGAACTGAAAGACAACGACCAATATTCTAAACTGTCCAACTTGATGTCCATTGGGGATATACCTGTCTCAATTACTGCACATCGATCTTTGAACACCGTCCGGGGAGTGATCTCCGAAATCGATTTCCTTGAACTCACAGAAGAAGAAATGCTCGAAGGTCTGAAAGACCAGAATTTCATCAATGTTCACCGCATCAAGATCAGAAAGGAAAACAAAGAAATAGCAACAAAACATCTTGTCCTCGCGTTCAGCTCAAGCATACTACCTGAATCAATAGAAGTTGGTTACCTCAAGATAAATGTCCGACACTATATCCCAAACCCGCGACGGTGTTTCAACTGCCAGCGATACGGTCAGGGCTCACAGAGCTGCCGTGGCCGAAAAGCATGTGCAAAATGCGCCTCAAACGAGCACGTTTCTGAAAACTGTGAAGCAGCAGCACTTCGGTGCGCAAACTGTTATGGTGATCACCCCTCCTATTCCAGATCATGTCCGTCATGGAAAAGTGAAAAAGAAATAATAACAATGAAGACAAAGCAAAACATAACTTTCAAGGAAGCACGACAAATCTTTCATGCAAAGAACACGTTCAACCTCACAGCAAGAACAAACTTCGCTGATGTGGTGCGCGGGGGCGCTGCACCGTACCGCGTTCCGTCCACTGCCCAGGCAAAGCCTCAGGCAGGGCCATCTGCGCCCCCGGCAGGGTCAGCAAACGCTGCCTTGCCACCCCCCACAAAGGTCTCGCCGTCCCCTGAGTCGGCAGACGATCAGACCACCCCCTCTAGGAGGAGGTCTGAAGTTCGTACACGCGCGGCATCCCCGCGGGCCTCCAGCGCCTCCACCGAGGCGATGGATGTATCACCCGGCACGACCGTCCTGCACGGGCGGCAAAACTCACTTGACCGCCAAAATAAAGGAAGGACCCGAATCACGGGTCCCCCTAAACCAGAAACCTAGGTTCCCACTTTTCCTTAAAAAAATGCACAGAAAGTGGCGTTCCTTATACAGTGGAACTGCCGTGGACTTTTCCATAACTACAGTGACATAAAAGATCTTTTAGACACTTTCTCCCCGGTGGCGTTATGCCTACAGGAAACGAACCTAGGTCCTAAACACAAGAATTTTTTGAAGAAATACAAAGTCTTTCGTTCTGACAGAGAGCAAACTAGCAGGCTCTCTGGAGGTGTTGCTATTGTCATCCAAGGCGGGGTTGCAACTCGCGAAATCAAACTTCAAACTAACTATGAAGCTGTTGCAGTCACCCTCATACATTTCAAAACAATTACAATATGTTCTATACATCTTGGGCCAACCCAAACAGTTACACTTAATGACTTGGAAACACTTTTAGAACAGCTGCCAGAGCCATATCTGGTAGTTGGGGATTTTAATGCCCACTCTGTTTTTTGGGAAAGTGAACAGACTGACACTAGAGGTCGTGTTTTAGAAGATTTTATTTTGTGCAACGACGTTTGCCTGCTCAATACAGCTAAACCTACGTATTGTTACCCTGCCTCAGGAAAAATGAGTTGCATAGTCTTGTCTTTTAGTTCACCCTCTGTTTTTACTGATTTTAATTGGGATGTTCTTCAAAATCCGTACGGAAGTGATCACCTTCCTATAGTAATTAGCTTGTCATCACCACCATCAATCATTCCTAGCAAACCAAGTCGTTGGAAGCTCCACGTATCTGACTGGGCACTATTTCAGGAAAAGGCCGCACTGGATAAAATTTTTTCGGATGACCTTAGTGTAGACGATCTCAACGAAATAATTACAACTTTTATTATAACTGCTGCGCGCCTAGCCATTCCTCAGTCTTCGGGAGTGGTACACCAAAACCACAAGGTTTGGTATAACCAAGACTGCAGAGATGCAAAAAAGAAGCAGAACAAAGCCTGGGGAATTTTTCGCAGGTATCCAACAGTTGAGAACCTCATAAGATTTAAAAAAGCCCGTGCAAAAGCACGACATATCCGTCGTAATGCGGAAAAAAACTCATGGCAAAGCTACATATCATTCATAAACAGTTCCGTCACATCCAAAAAAATGTGGGCGCAAGTTCGCAAACTGAATGGCAGCTTCTCCCCTTTCACAATTCCCTTTCTTACAGACCCTGGTGCACAAACAAGTATAGAGGAACAAGCAAACATCTTAGGCGAACATTTCTCTAACGTTTCCAGCTCTTCACACTACACACAAGAATTTCTACAATACAAAAACACATCTGAGAAACAAAGACTCCCTAAAAGCGCCTGCACAAATGAAGCATACAATAGTTTCATTACAATTCATGAAATAAACAGTTTTATCTGCTGGGAAACAGACCGCGTTAAGTTCTCCCCACAAAAAACAGTTGCTGTCCTTTTCTCGCTCAAAAGAGGTTTGCAGACTGATCCCACCTTGCATTTAAATGACACTGTACTTCCATTAAAACATGAACATAAATTTTTGGGCGTAACATTTGACAAGAAACTCTCATTTCTACCACACATAAGTATGATCAAAAAGAAAGCCTCCAAATCCCTAAATATACTCAAAATACTGTCACGAAAGCAGTGGGGATCTGATAGAAAAGGTCTTTTGCAAATATACCGGTCTATAGTACACTCCACCCTAGATTATGGATGCGTTGTGTATGGCTCTGCGAGGCCATCATATCTGAAGAGACTGGACCCAGTACATAACCTTGGTTTACGTCTCTCAACTGGTGCATATAGAACATCCCCCATAAGTAGTCTCTATGTAGAAACCAATGAACCCTCCCTTACAGATAG
Organism: Amblyomma mixtum; assembly: GCF_055824585.1. Classification (NCBI taxonomy): domain Eukaryota; kingdom Metazoa; phylum Arthropoda; class Arachnida; order Ixodida; family Ixodidae; genus Amblyomma; species Amblyomma mixtum. The sequence continues at coordinate 181,079,121 of NC_143021.1, read as the reverse complement.
AAGAACAATGCTCACTTGCGCATAAGTCCTGAAAATCCGTTCCCTACCGAAACACCTCTGTTATTCCATAGTTACAAAGTGCACCTCCAGAACACTGTTCAACAACAGACCCCAGTCAATCAGGCCTCTACTACTACGCTTCGAGGATAGTTGCCAGAGTTTAGGATTACTGGATACCCTTCCTGACATCACCTCAATGCACGACCTATTGCCCCCATGGTACAGCCTGCCCACTGTATGTGACCTTACATTAACGCGTTTTCAGAAAAAACAAACGCCGCGCGAACACATACTACAGGAACACTTGACATTGCAAAAAAAATATGCTTACCACACAGAAGTTTACACAGACGGCTCAAAAACAGCGGATTATGTTGGAAGTGCGGTAGTACAAGGAGACTGGAATAAAATAGTAAGACTGCCAAACTGTACGTCCATTTTTACCGCCGAATGTTATGCTGTTTCTGTAGCTGTTGATAGAATATTAAGTGTAGTGAATTACAATGAACGCGCCTGAACTATTATGAACGCGCCTCAGGTTGCCTCGATAGCAGACGAAGAAGTTGACGACGATGTGTGCCGGCGCGCGGCTCCAGCTCTCTGGCTGTGTAGACTGACTGTGATTTTGCTGCCATCCGCTCAGCTGTTTGGTGAACTGTATTGCTGAGTTCACTAGTACGTGAACCCCCTTTCATTTGGTGGAGGTTGCGGTCGTCTGACGCCCTGAACCTTCGCAGCCGTCTTCTCCCGCCGCTCACAATGCCTAAGGACTCCGTGCCCAGTCCTGCCCCACCCACCCCGACCGTTCTGTGCGCTGGAGCGCTGCGGCAGCGTGATCCCGCTTTCTTCAGTGGCACCGGCGACGATGACGTCGAGGATTGGCTGGCATCGTACGAACGGGTGAGCACCCATAACAAGTGGGACGATGCACTGAAACTCAACAACGTCATCTTCTACCTTTCGGACGTTGCGAACCTATGGTTCAGAAACCACGAAGCCGATGTCCCCACGTGGTCAGCCTTCAAGTCCAATTTAACTGATGTATTTGGCAGGCCTGCGGTGCGCAAGCTGCGCGCGGAACAACGCCTGCGAAGTCGGGCGCAGCTGCCTGGTGAAAATTTCGCCAGCTACATAGAGGACGTTGTGAACCTGTGCACACGAGTCGATGCCTCTATGTCTGAGCGCGCCAAGGTTGAGAACATTTTGAAAGGAATCGACGACGATGCGTTCCAGATGCTTCTGGCACGCAATCCCACCACAGTCGCTGACGTCATTACCCATTGCCAGAACTTTGACGAACTTCGGGAGCGACGCATCCTCACCCGTTCTCCGCTCTCGCAGCAAGAATCGCTTGCTTCCCTCACATCTGACACCGACCCGGCGCAACTGTCACCGCAGATAAAGCAGTTTGTTCGGGAGGAAGTCGCGCGTCAGCTCTCGTTGATGCCCTCCAGTCACGACGCTGCGACTCCTCTGGGGACGCCATTGCAGGAGGTCATCCGCCATGAAGTTGCCGAGGCTATTCCTACTGCACATCCAGTCCCTTCGGTTGCTTCCTTAACCTACGCCGAGGCTCAGTATCCCCAACCTTCTCCTATACCCGCCCGGATGACCTACGCAGAAGCAGCGGCGCGCTCCGTGCCCCTGACTGTTCCACCTCGTCAGCCCGTCCTGCGCCCGGCCCCGTCTCTACGACCAGCCCCGGTTTCTTCGCCGTCACCGCAGCGGCTTTACAACCCTTGGCGAACATCGGATAACCGTCCCATCTGTTACTCCTGTGGGTACCCGGGACATGTCGCCCGCCACTGTCGCCGTCGCATGGTGGCATCGCCAACCATCTCAACCCCTGTGCATCCATCCCAGATGTTTTATTCGGCTTCTCCATCCTCGCCGCTAGACGCGCACGCCCCCGACCGTGGTGCTTACGAGACCCGACGTTCTCCATCACCGCGCCGCCGCTCACTGTCGCCAATGCGCCGTCGCCCTCCCTCCGCTGAAGAGGGAAACTAAGATCCGCAGTTCCGGAGGCAAGAACTGCGCGCTGTTCGAAAAGCTCAAGGCCTCCGTTTTCCCCACGCAACGTTCTTCAGGTCATCGTCGACGGACTGCCGGTACATGCGCTTATCGACACGGGTGCCTCAGTATCAGTGATTCACGAAAAACTCTGCCGCCGCTTGCGCAAAGTCACGACGCCATTTACGGGTCTCTCGCTCCGCACCGCTAGTGAACAGTGCATTGCCCCTCTCGCCTCGTGCACAGCGCGAGTCATCATTGACGATATATTGTATCCAGTCGAATTGTTGGTGCTGTCCTCATGCTCACATGACATAATTCTCGGGTGGGACTTTCTGTCACACAACAACGCCGTCATCGATTGCGCCCGCGCTGAAGTTGAATTTTCTCCTTTGTTTGACGAGCTTACTACTGAAACCTCTGCCCCCTTGCCACTCAAGGTCACTATCGCTGAAGATGTTGAGGTAGCGCCGGGAGCATCTGCCCTTGTTTCTCTGTCGTGCCGTGCCGCGTCGGATGACACCGTTTTATTTACGCCGTCTGCTTCCTTTGTACGCCGGAAGAACCTGCCGCTACCTTCTGCTGTCCTCGATGTCCGGCGGGGTGTCACGAAGATGCTGCTCTACAATCCATCCCCGTGTGCCCTTACCCTGCTATCTGGTGAGTCCCCTGGCTGCATTCAACCCGTCTGCCTTCTCTCTGCCCTTAATGTCCACGAGGCAGCCAGCGGTCCCTCTCTAAACGCCATGCATTCCGAGCTCGCTACTGAACCTGAGCCTGACGAACTTTTCCGCGCCGCCATCGACGATACTCTTCCGTCCACCTACCGTCAGCAGCTTTCAGCCCTTCTCCACACTTTCCGCTTCGCTTTCGATGCAGCTCATCAGCCTTTAGGCCATACATCAACCGTGGCTCATCGCATTGAGACCGGCTCCCACCCGCCTTTTCGGCAGCGCCCCTATCGCTTGTCTGCGGCTGAGCGTCAAGTGATAAGTGAGCACGTTGAAGACATGCTGCACCGTGGCGTCATCCGTCCCTCTCACAGCCCTTGGTCTTCTCCGGTGGTGCTGGTCAAGAAGAAAGACGGTTCTATCAGATTTTGTGTCGATTACCGGCGACTGAACAAAATTACCCACAAAGACAATTATCCGCTTCCCCGCATCGATGACGCTCTTGACTGTCTCCAAGGCGCCGAATACTTCTCTCTTGACTTGCGTTCGGGCTACTGGCAGGTCCCGATGGCTGCCGCTGACCGTGAGAAGACCGCATTCGTTACCCCCGACGGCCTTTACGAGTTCACCGTTATGCCATTCGGCCTGTGCAACGCGCCAGCTACATTCGAAAGAATGATGGATAACGTCTTACGCAAGCTGAAGTGGCATACGTGCCTCTGTTACTTGGACGATATCGTTGTCTTTTCGGTAGATTTTTCCACTCACCTCACGCGCCTGCAGCAGGTTCTGACTTGCCTCACCGACGCTGGCCTACAGCTTAATCTGAAGAAGTGCCACTTCGGCGCCCGGCAGCTGACCATCTTGGGTCACATTGTATCTAAGGAAGGCGTTCTCCCCGACCCGGCCAAACTTCGCGCAGTTGCGGAGTTTCCCAAGCCGACAACAATGAAGCAGCTTCGGAGCTTTATCGGTCTGTGCTCCTATTTTCAGCTCTTCGTCCGCAATTTTGCGTCGATCATTGCGCCACTCACAAAACTGCTTGGAACCGACAACCACCTGTCCGCTTGGTCCCCCGAATGCGACGACGCGTTCACCACACTGCGCCGTCTTCTTACCTCGCCGCCCATCCTTCGCCACTACGATCCGAGAGCCCCTACCGAGGTGCATACTGATGCAAGTGGCGTCGGCCTCGGAGCTGTCCTGACTCAGCGGAAAGATGGTTATGAGGAATACGTCGTGGCGTATGCGAGTCGGGTGCTCAGCAAGGCTGAATGCAACTATTCCGTTACGGAGAAGGAATGTTTAGCGATCGTTTGGGCACTCATGAAATTTCGACCCTATCTGTACGGCCGCAAGTTTGATGTCCTCACGGACCATCACGCGCTTTGCTGGTTGTCGTCTCTTAACGACCCGGCCGGCCGCCTCGCCAGATGGGCTCTCCGCCTTCAGGAGTTCGACATCCGCATTGTACATCGCTCTGGCCGCAGGCACATGGACGCCGACGCTCTATCTCGATCTCCTCTGCCCACCGCCGCTGCATGCTCATCCGTGCCAGAACCCGTCCTCTCGCCTCTTACCACCTCTGATATGCTTGCGGAACAGCGCAAAGACCCGTGGCTTGCGTCGATCATCGACGTCGTGACCAACGCTCACACTGCTGTGCCTTCGCGCACTCTCCGCCGCCAGGCACCCCATTTTGCCTTCCGTGATGGCCTGCTCTACCGCCGTAACTACAAGCAAGATGGTCGACGGTGGCTCCTCGCGATACCTCGCCATTTACGTTCTGAGATCTGTGCCTCGTTTCACGCTGACCCACAATGTGCCCACGCCGGTGTGTTGAAGACGTTTCAAAGAATATCTCAACGTTATTATTGGCGGGGCATGTACGGGTACATTCGCCAATACGTCCGCTCCTGCATCGCCTGTCAGCGACGCAAGTCTCCCACGCCCCGTACGAGCGGCCCCTTGCAGCCATTGCCGTGCCCGGCTCGCCCATTCGATCGTGTTGGCGTCGACCTCTACGGCCCGCTGCCGTACACGTTATCTGGGAACCGCTGGATAATTGTTGGCGTCGACCACCTAACCCGGTATGCCGAGACCGCCGCCCTACCCGCTGCGACTGCTCGTGACGTTGCCCGCTTCCTGCTGCACAATTTTGTTCTTCGCCATGGTGCGCCGCGCGAGTTGCTCAGTGATCGAGGCCGTGTCTTTCTTTCGGACGTGGTGGAAGCCCTCCTCAGAGAGTGTCGCATCATTCATCGGACCACCACTGCCTACCACCCTCAAACTAACGGGCTGACTGAGCGCTTTAATCGCACTCTCGGCGATATGCTCACCATGTACGTCTCGTCAGATCAGTCTAACTGGGACGCTGTCCTGCCTTTTGTGACGTACGCATACAATACCGCCACTCAGTCAACCACCGGATTTTCCCCTTTCTACCTGTTGTATGGCCGTGAGCCGTCCTCCACAATGGACACGGTTTTGCCGTACACTCCGGACGCCTCTGAATCTACGCCCCTTTCCGAACTCGCCAAGCACGCCGAGGAATGTCGCCAACTGGCCCGTTCTTTCACCTCGGACTCCCAAGGTAGCCGAAAGCATGAACACGATGCCCATCAAACCGCGCACGCTTTCTCTCCAGGTTCATTAGTTTGGCTTTGGGTCCCCTCCACTACACCAGGACAGTCTTCGAAAATTCGCCGAGAACATCATGGCCCTTACCGCGTCGTCGAATCAACGTCCCCTGTTAATTATATTGTAGAGCCGCTTACACCGTCTTCGGACTTGCGTCGTCGCGGCCGTGAGCTTGTCCATGTCAGTCGCCTCAAGACTTATTACGACCCGCTCCTCTTGCCATCACCATAGGTCGCCAGGATGGCTCCTCTTCCATCCCGGGGCCATTGTAGTGGTGAATTACAATGAACGCGCCTGAACTATTATGAATGCGCCTCAGGTTGCCTCGATGGCAGACGAAGAAGTTGACGACGATGTGTGCCGGCGCGCGGCTCCAGCTCTCTGGCTGTGTAGACTGACTGTGATTTTGCTGCCATCCGCTCAGCTGTTTGGTGAACTGTATTGCTGAGTTCACTAGTACGTGAACCCCCTTTCATAAGTAACAGTATCGAAAACAGCATCATCTACACAGATTCACTCAGCCTGCTCACCGCTTTACATCCGCAAAATGCAGCTGAACCATTAATAGGGAGCATAATACACAACATAGAAAAAATCACAACACAGGGGCACACAATCAAATTCTGCTGGGTGCCGAGCCATATTGGAATAGTTGGAAATGAAAGAGCCGACTTGTGCGCTGCAGAAGCCCACAGTCACGAAATCAAAAAAGTCAGTACACCGTATAGAGACTGCATGAAATTAATACATTCTAACTTGAAAGCTAAATGGCAGACAACATGGGACAATGAAATAAACAACAAGCTGCATGATGTAAAACCTGTTCTAGGGGAATGGAAGACCTGTACGCACCAGGAGCGTTTTAGAAGGTAATTTTATGTCGGCTCCGCATAGGACACACACACCTGACACATAACTTCCTAATGACGAAACAAGACAAACCTCTTTGCGAAACATATGGAGATGAACTCACACTAATCCATATTTTAATATCATGTTCAGAACTCGAAGCACTAAGAAAAAAGCACTTCACTAAATTTTATAATGAACACATTCCTCTCCATCCAATGCTACTCTTGGGTGACAATGCATTTGTAGATATAAGTTTCGTTTTTAGCTTTTTAAGAGAAGCTGGTTTTCTCGATAAACTATAAATTTTAACCTATTGCCTTATTTGTTTTTGAAACACCCCAACCACTTTCTCACTCCTGAGAAGATGGCTGAGGTCCCTATTCCATCGGTTCGGGGCCTCGAGATCCTTGCTCAGCCAAGGATGGCTGCTGAGGTTACCGAACCCCTTTAAAGCTTTTACCATAAGTCAGTTTTAATAAGTTTGTCTTATATTTTTACTAGGTTGCATGAATTAACTTTTTAGGCCCTTGACACCTGCGTTCATTTAGACTTTCGTATAACATCCTGCATAAAACAATTTTCGATACCCTGAGCTTGGCGCATGATAGCCGCAGTCGCTTATGCGCCATAAAACCCAACACAACAACAACAACAACGACTTATATTATCACAAACAACAGTGTGTTTTCTAGCAGCTGCTGTGCGAGCATTCCGGAATATTAACGAACATTGACATTTCCAAAACCCAGTACTCCAGCCCACTTATAACGGACATCACGGTCCCGCGGATTTAATTCATTGTATCCGAAGTTCGTGGTAAGTGGACTGCTGACAATACAGCCAAAAATAGTCACATAAACCTGTCGCTTACTTTGGAAAAAAAAAAAACTTTCTTATGTACGTCTGTTTCTTCAGTAGCCTTATTACTGCGTTTTTTAGAATCTCCAACGTGGCCACAATCCTCGCCGAGTCTCAAGAGCGGATTTAAAGGCTGATATAAGTTATTCGACTAATCGCGGTTGAAGCGTCGACGGCAACTGGTTGAGGTCGAAGTCTAATCATAGATATCAAGAGGTTAAGCTGCGCCCAGTGCGGTGTCCCCCACGACACCCTCCGCCCTTCTCGTGAACCCTTACCCTCTATGAGCGCTGCACCCGATGCCTACGATGACGCCTTGTCGTCGCCGATCTTCGAACAAAATTGCAAAGATGCCACGATGAAGGTAGCCTAGAGTACTTGCTCGCTTTATATGCCGTCCCTTGTCTCCAGCGCAGAAGGTTAAGGCGCAGCGCAAAAGGTTGTGTCAATTGCGCAGGAGAAGCTCGCGACGTAACCGGCTAGGCCAATTAACAAATTGTATTTACCATGCGACTGATATTCGCTGTTGATCATCGACCCTGTGCAGTAGTTTCGCTTTCTACGGTGTCCCCGTCCCGCGCGCACTACGCTTCTGCTAGACGCTCTTCTCGGAATGCACGCGCGCTCTGATTTAACATCTAGGCCGAGGGCGCGGTGTTGGCCTCCGCGGTCAATGGCAAGTTCAGTGCTGTCTTTTTTAATCCGAAAGCTTTTCTTGCCACATGAATGGCGGTGACAGGATGTGTCACCACGGGCTGCGGACGGGAAGCGTGGACAGAGCGTGTCCTCATGAACTATCGGTCATCCAGTATAAGAGTGTAATATGAATTACAGTGCTTAATAATGATTCAATGGAAATTTTATATGATGGAATTACTAAACAAAATTAAGAAATAATAAGGCATTTAATTTTGCCACTTACTCCGAGTAATTCACAAAATTGGTGAATTGCCAGTAATTCCTTTAGAATAAAGCGAACAATAGGAATAAGAAAGGAATATTTTATTAATTAACAAAACTGACTAATTAATGGTTTGGTTTGGTTTGGTTTTTTGGGGTTTAACGTCCCAAAGCGACTCAGGCTATGAGGGACGCCGTGGTGAAGGGCTCCGGAAATTTCGACCACCTGGGGTCCTTTAACGGGCACTGACATCGCACAGCCCGGAGTAATGAATAAAAATATGAATTAGTTACCTTTCGCAGAGTAATGTTCCATTATTTGAAATAACCACACTCAACAAATAATTGCATTACTAAGCAACAGCGGCGGCAACGGACCTCGCAATGCTTTCGCATTTCCGCACGTAAAGAGACAACTGTACATTTAATTCTTCCTTTTTTCGGGCTCAGTGGCTATGGTGCTCGGCTGCTGGCCCGAAAGACGCGGGTTCGATCCCGGCCGCGGCGGCTGAATTTCTTTGGAGGAGAAATTCGAGGCCCGTGTACTGTGCGATGTCAGTGCACGTTAAAGAACCCCAGGTGGTCGAAATTTCCGGAGCCCTCCACTACGGCGTCTCTCATAGCCTTAGTCGCTTTGGGACGTTAAACCCCATAAACCAACCAACCTAAACCAACCTTTTTTCGGGTCGCCACGCTCTTTTTGGGGTAGGGTCATGTGGACTGAGAGACGCTGTTTGGTATCCACACTGGCAGAAACGGAGTTTTTCGACCTCAGGAACGCTCTTACGGAGGCTTCGCTCGCTGTAACCGAGCGGTGGTCACGAGCGTTCGTTGCATCTCAGACACAGGGCCGTTTCTCTAACGCGTGTTTTGACGGTTGCACTGCACTAGTTCGTAATAACCGAACGTTCTTCGTAACTGCGGTCGTTATTAGTCGGCTGGACTATAAGTGAAGACGCATGCGCATACACGCCGCCACGATGGCTCGGACTTGAAAGCCGGAATTCCGGCTGCGGTGGTTGCATTTCTACGGAGACAAAATGATAGAGGGCCGTGTACTGTGCGATGTAAGCGCGTCTTAAACAACCCGAGATGATAGAAATTATTCGGAGCATTTCACTACAGAGTACCTAATAGCAAGTAATAGTATTCGGACGTTGAACCACAGTAACCAAACCGTTCATATACACGCACGCACGCACGCTTGAAGTCACAAAGGTTGTTCCAGCCAGCATAGACGATAGATTAAAGCTACGACGGAGCAGCAACACATCTGTAACCATGCTCTTGACGGCCGGTCACCGAGCACGGGCCTTTGGTTACTTCAAATCGCAGAAAATATTAAAATATTTAAAAGTTCCCATCCTGGCAAAAACCTTAAGTAAGCGTGATATTCTAAAAGGAATGCTTCAACCCGAACAGGTGTTCCCTCCGCTTTCTGAAACAACGACGTGAAATTACACAACAGAAAGACGGCTACCTTTCGCCAGATTACCCGAGCCATGAAAGATACGGTGCCTCAAAAGAAGTCGAAACTAATATTGGAATAGTGGGCCTTTCTTTCTTGCTGTATTCGAAGGGGCTGAAAGAGCAAGACAGTCCCTCTCAGCGCATCAACCCATTTAGTAGAACGTTAAGTTGGGCGAGTTGGTACAGGTTCATGGTTGAAAAACAGCGCACAAAAGATTAGACACAAGAGTAAAGGCGACGACAGGACAAGCGCTGAACTCACAACTAAGGCTTTATTGCGAAAACCTGGGTATATAAGGAAGGCATAATACATGAAAACAAAATTGAACAAACAAAACTATGACAATGATAAAACTAGCGTGCGCCCGAAGCCCAAAATCTGCCAAGAAACGTTATCTCGTTATCACTTAAAGCAACCGAAGGTTTGCTAACGCAGCCCCGTTGCTCCGTTGCGATTCCTCCGATGTAGCGGAGCCCGCTACATCGGACAGACCGGCCGTTGCTTGAACAAGCGTTTGCAAGAACACAACAACTTAGATAAAGGCAATGACCAATCTTATCTTGTTACTCATTGTAAGGGGTGCGCAGTGATGAAAAGCAAGAAGAAAAAGTGCACTGCTTTGTTACGTCAAGCAAAGGTGTTGTATTCTCACAGAGATCAAACCACGCGGGAAGTAGCAGAAGCATACTTCATCGCAACGGAGCAACGGGGCTGCGTTAGCAAACCTTCGGTTGCTTTAAGTGATAACGAGATCTGGTTTCTTGGCAGATTTTGGGCTTCGGGCGCACGCTAGATTTATCATTGTCATAGTTTGGTTTGTTCAATGTTGTTTTCATGTATTATGCCTTCCTTATATACCCAGGTTTTCGCAATAAAGCCTTAGTTGTGAATTCAGCGCTTGTCCTGTCGTCGCCTTTACTCTTGTGTCTAGTCTTTTGTGCGCTGTTTTTCAACCATGCATCAACCCAGTTTCTTGCCCCTCGACGCACATACGATAAGCCGGTCTTGAGAACTGTGCACGATGATCACTAGGATTGATTCACCCTTGGTTGCCAAATCAGAAACAGGCCCCGAAAGTTAACAAAATTAAAGCGTAATGTGAATTAAGTTTTCTAGCACCCCCCAAATATCAAGAAAGGCGAAGACAATGTGCTCTTTAATCTCAAACTTTATGAACGCAGGAGAAATGACGTTAGTAATATATTCTATTGCGACTTTCGTAGGTTCATTTCTTAACTTAAAACGTAGAAATGAAAAGTAAATAAAAAAGCGAAGGGATTAGATTTTCACACGCAAATGCCGGAATAAAATGGCAACTAAGGAACATAGTGTAGGCGCACGGACACGACTTCAAGTGGTGTCTGGAAAAAAAGAGGCGGTTCTAAGGGAGCATGTAGTTGAAGTCAGCGGGCTGCGCCCGCTCGTGAATCCACAGGGAGGCGATCCATTTGGATCCACGCAGCACAGGGCACGAGCCGTGCATGGTGCTGAGGTCTGGCTCCCAAAGCCCTGCCCAATTCTTCTTCAGGTTGAACCAGAACAGCGCGGAGCCGAGGCGAGGAGTGATCGACAGTCCGGCTTCGGTAAATGCGGTGGCCCCGCCCTCCGCCACGTCACTCAGGTACACCAGCAGCGTTGCCAGCCGCTCCCCGTAAGCCTCCATTGTCCACGGCCCTAACAGGTCGGTATGCTCTCCATAGTGTCCTCCTATGCCGTAGTTCAGCACCTGCACTTTCTCGGCGAACTCCATTGAGAGCCCCGTCAACACCTCTGCGCGACGGTAGAAGGCGCTAGTGTTGGCGTTCTTTTTCAGAGCACTCATCTCCGCCGTCCTCATATCTCGAATCTCCCTTCCTCCGTCGCTGTTCAATACTTCAGCTGGTGCGAGTGCCTCGGGCAATCGCCGAAAAGCAGCGCATTCCGTCACGCTCAAAAAGTTGTGGATAAGCCACAACCGAGGCTCCGCAGCAGACAGCGCCTCCACGGCGAAAGGTGCCAGCGACGCGGCGCCACGCTTGCCCCTCGACAGCCAGCACATCAGGGAGCTGGCGGGCCTCGTATCGCCCTCCCGGCTCGACTGACACAGCTTGCCGAAGCTGGAGTCACTGACGAAGCCAGAGCGGACGGCTCCTCGCACCACGTCTTTGTAGGGCCACATGACCGGCGTCTCCGGAGGGTAGCCGACGACCTCGCGCCAGGCCTGGGACATCACAGTCTTTGTGAATTTCGCCCGCACCGGAAGGTGATGCTCAAGGAAGGACGCGTACCGTCTGTCGGCGGCGCCTTGCGCCATCCATTCAATGGCCAGTGTCCGTTCCCTAAGTGAGCAGTGGACGGCCAAAGAGAGCATATCGTCCGCCGTCGGTTGGGCCAGTTCGGGAGAGCGCATTGTCGTCACGGCATGCTCTGGCGTGATGTGGTACGCCTTCTGGATCCTACAGACGCCCGCAGCAGCTCCGTCAATGTCTTCTTCCGTGGGCCAGGGCAAGAAGTGGGCGTTATCTATCTGCGGCCGAGTACAGCGGAAGTCACGAAGCACGCCTGACATGGCGTCCAGAGCTGAGCGCCTGAGTAGACTCAGCAGGGATTGTTCTCCAGGCTGATTTCCCTTGCGCTTTAAAGCAGCGACGCGTAGCTTACTCCGAACGAGTGGTACGACGGCGGCAGCTCGGCGCCAGGTCACTTCGCAGGGCTCCAAATGGCGACGCAGGGCCCCGACCACGGTCTTCTCCGTATGGAACAGTCTGGCTAGGCCTTGCATAGATCTGAAGTAGTCGCCAGCTAGGACGCAGCTGATGCCGAGGAAGGCCGACAGTAAAGACAGCCATGAATTCATCTTCTTCCGAGCTTCTTTTTCATATTCTCCCATCAGTAACAAGCACGCGCATTGGAGTTAGGGCTTCATCGTCATTTGTTGACTGTGGTCATATTTCTTTTATTTATTGATTTTTCGCTCCAGCCCACCCGTCGTTCATTTTTATTATCGTCAGGGCCAGAGAATCCTTTGTAAGTAGAATGACATACAGTATAATAAACATTGTGGTGGTGGTGAAAAATATTTATCGTCTGTTAAATTGTCACAGAGAGGTGAATGGGGTAGGGCTCTATTGGCCCCTTCCGCTCACAGTACCGACTCTCGAGGGGTCTGTCGGAACTACAAGCTGGGATGGGATACCCCGTTTGTACGGCACATACTGCAGTCTAGTTGCTGATACAAAGCTCTAACTACGCGTAACCCGATTTGGGCCTCTGATTTGGGGAATAAACAGACCGATCAGAACGCCCGCGCAAAACGTGAGAATGTTCAGTTTTAAAGGGATAACGCAAAGCGATGAAAAGTCGGGAGAGATATAGGACAGGAATAAGACAGTGTTATCGAGCAGAAGTAAACAAGTGTATTGTCTGGCTGCTGTAAAACTTGACCGGCATTATTTATGGCTACTGCCAGGAAATTACTGCTCTAAAGAAAAGCACGCTTCAAAACTCCTTTTGCTACTACAGCGCCAACCTTCTTGAGACTGTCATTCTTTATCCCCTGAAGCAGCGATACGTATAATGAAGTCGTCATGTATGTGCCTTGATTGTAGTGCGAAAGCACTTATTAGGACTTTCAGAGCCTAGCAAAATCGTATTTTGGTGCATGCGTCGGGTATGTCTCTAGCGGGAGTGCTCTGTCCCGCTGCACTACCCACTCATCGACGCCTTGTACGTAACACTAATTCGGAGGTTCTGACACCATAATCATCTTTTGCCTCTCTGTCCCTTATGTGTGTCCCTCAGTGGAAGTCATTCCTCCATCTTAAATAAATAAAACAGACTGCCAAAAAAAAAAAAGAAAACTCGTGCTTCTGCACTCAATAGACACATTCTCTGTGTATTTTTTCTCGTCCTTCGTCCCTTAGACTGTTTTTGTCTCAATTAACCACTAAGTTCCTGGAATTGCTCACCAGGCTTTAGGCGTCCCTCAAGCGAGAAGCCTGAAGGAAGTACGCATAGCCATGACCATGCCACAGCCCTACACATTCAAAGACGCTCAGTTTGAACCAACCCCACGCCTTACGAAACATATCCATAAACAAAGCCAGCCAAACATTCATCGATTGCTGAGCGGACTGCAGTAAGGAAGAATGATGCTTAGCGAACACCTGACCAGCGTATCCCCTCTGCGTCCAATCTGGCGAACAAGCCCATATCCGGCGGCACTGCCCATACCGTGAAATGGGCCTCAGGGGTTTCTCCTAACACGCAACATGATCGCCCCCTGGCCAATGGCCACAATAGGTTGATGACTACCTGCATCCAGTGTAGCCTGTATCCAGCGTTAGAGGAGGTAGTAACCGCAGATTCGTTCCACTAGACTGAAATAACTTTAAAAAATAAAACAGGATGGAGCGAATTTAGCAGCCACTCTCAGGTCATGAGTGGCAGTTTACCAACAACCCTCAGAGAAAAACAAATAGCAGCTGTGTCCAATCTTACCACTACTCACCTATGGGGAAAAAGCGAGCAGGCTAACGGAAAGGGTACGGCTTAAATTGAGGGCAACGCTGTGTCCTATGAAATGGGTAATCAGACGTGTGGTGTTGAGACAGGAAGAGAGAACAATGGGTGAGGGAACAAACACGAGTTAATGGCGTCCTAGTCGAAATTAAGAAGGCGAAATGGACTTGGGCAGAGCATGTAATGCGAAGGCAAGGTAACCGATGGTCGTCAAGCGTAACGGAGTGGATTCCAAGAGGAGACAAGCGTAGCAATGAGCGTCATAAAGCTGTGGGGATGGATGACATTAAGAAATTTGCACTGATAGAGTGGCCGCGGCTTGCATAAGAGAGGATTAATTAAAGAAATATAGGAGAGGCCTTTCTCCTGCAGTGGGCGTAGTCAAGCTTGCGGTGATGATGAGTCATTAATGCTCAACGCCTTCGATTCACCACGTAGCAGCTATGCGACGCGCACCAGTGGAAGGCATCTAAGCCCCTGTAAGAGAAACTACACATAAACGCCACAGTTTTTCCGCTGACGCCGACGAAGCAAAAGAACCTCACAGGGGCGTGACGAAAGCTTCAAGTGACGATGCCACCCATAGTAGTTGGGAATACAGGCCCGAGCCACGACTCTCATACCCTACGAACCCGGAGCAAAAATCACGGAAGTGAGATTTGACGGCCTCAAGGTTGCTGCATCCAGCGGCCACAAGATTACTGTGGACACTAGAGCAAACTACTCAATCATTGGTCCCTTCGCCGCCTAGATGAATCACCGACTGAGGCGCTTGAAACGGCCCTTAAATTTGTACCGCTGGAGACCACCTGATTGCACTATCGAGACGATGCACCGTACCAGTGGCATTCACAGGTGTAAAGTCTTTGTCAAGAATATACAGCCCAAGGGGTTTGCTTCAAGGTCGAGTAGCGAGGCTGTTTAAGCACATTCGACAATCCTAAGCTTGGGTGGGTTGACGACTTGAGTTCCTTCTGCCTTTCTGAGATTGCCGAGCATGCAAGAAGAACCGTGCTGTAGGGCTCAGAAGCTGACCTCCTTGGGCTGTATACTTTTGACGAAGACTACGTATCTTGTGACCTTGCAACATCAAGTGCTTCTCTTCGGTGGACGCCAAAAGCGGCTACTGTGAAATTGATTCTATGAAAGAGACCAAGAGAAGGCCGCAATCATAATGACGGACGGCCTCTTTGAGCTCAGCATATTTTACCGGAATCTTTTACGCAACAAAGACTTTCCAAAGGCTAATAGACAGAGAACTGACAAGCCTGAACAGGCAAATACGTCTAGTGTACTAAGTAACGTCGCCGCGTTAGCTAAAAGAGGAGCGGCCGTTTCTGTGTCATATCAGTGGTAACGCGGGAGTACTCTCCGCCCGCAGAAAACAACTGCAGATATCGCGCAATTTCCGCAGCCGGCAGATAATAAACCAGTGCACAGACTCCTGGCACCGCGTGTATTAACGACGCTTTGACAGTCGCGTGCTCTTGAACCCTTAGCCAATTTCTGTCGCATCCCGGCATTTCGATAAAGGAGCAGAAACCGAGATCTACAGTGATGCAAGCAGAATGGGTCTAGGACTCCTGCTCGTGCAGTAGTGCAGTAGAAGGATGGGATCCAGAAAGAGTTGTTGCTTACGCGAGCCGCTTTCAGTCGGCTTGAAATAATCTAGGCCACAGCAGAAGTACAGTGAACTGTAGCAGAAGTGTTTCCATGATCACGCAATAGCCCATTCAAAGTGGTAAATAAATAACACGCTTCGCGTTGGTTCGTCACCTTGAAGTAGGCTTCGAGCAGTCTCACTCGTGGGAGCTTGCGCCTCCAGGAGTTCCACATCATCGTGCTGTGCAAGTCTAAACGCAAGCGCAGCAACGTACACTGCTTCTGCCTTACAAGAGCCCCTCTCTACACGCTACTGCAAGAAGACAATACGGATGCCTTTCTGGACCGTTAACCACCAACGATCACGAGCCACACCAACGCTACGACTCTGACCTAGAGCGCATCATCGAGTACCTGGATGGCAATAGCTCTTCACCGCCTGGTGTTTCCAAACGTGGATTATCCTCTTATTCTCCTTCGGACGGAATCCACTTGAAGAAAACCTGGCACTTAACAAGAACGCATGCCATCTTGACGTCCTTGCTATCCTTCATGAGGAGAAACAAATTTTAGAAGTTGCACAAGATTAACCAACAGATGTAACCTCCTTCAATTTAAAGAAAAAAATATCGCTGACTTTGTCTCTTCAGTCTGGTCGTACACTGCGTCGACATTTATCTTTATCGTGACTTTCAATTCCACAACACGGGGCAGCGAGGCTGGCAGTATTTCTGCAGCCAATTGAACCGCCATCGAGACCTTCCAGCAAACTGGAGTGGGCATACTTGGGCCGAAACTTACGAACAAACTTGCAGTCAAAGGGAGCGCTAGAAAAAAGACCACGCCATGTATGTCGATGCCGAGCAGAGACCTGGGATGCCATCTCAACTCTTCATTGTCTTCAGCGTACAACAGCGGAATGCAGGAGACCACACACAACACGGCCGTACGGCTCGTCCATGGCAGCGACTCAATGACCACGCTCGACGCCATGCCCCCAAACGTCACTGAAGAAGGCGACCTCGAATCATCGCCTACCTTCCTCGTGCAGAAGAAGCTTTGGGCTTGCCCCGCTCGAGATCTAAGAAAAAATTACCAAAAGCTGAGGCGGTGTATGGTCGAGCGTCAAATGTAAGTTTTGTTTTTTGTTTTGCCCGAACAATTTTCATGCCAACGTATACAGCTTACGAAAAGAAATCGTTTGACACCATTTCGAATCGAATGTCCTACGTCGAGTAGTTTGGTGGTAATAGAAGTCTGAAGGTCCAAGAAATTATGGTTTTGAGAAACAAAGGTCGTCGGTACGAATCACTATAACGCGCTAAGCTTCCATTCGCCTTGTAATTTTATGGTATATAACACGCTGAATAGTTTGATACCACTCCGAATATTCTGCCCCAATTAAGTGGTCGGTTCACAATCTGTATACCATTGGTGCTCATCAGCGGTTCATTTCGGCTGTTTGCACACAGGGGTATTTATAGGGAAAGGAATGTATAGTTTGTTGCGACGCGCGTCTCTTTTCTAACTCTCCTCTATCTGTCAGCCAGTCGGCAGGCCCGTGAACTTTCCTTTTCATCTTTCTCTCAGTTGCAACAACAACAAGGTATAGTAGCATATGCACGCTTTTATGCGGTACTTGGGTGCTGCTTATAAGTCTAGCTCGTTGTTATGCAACTGGTTGGGTCACATGGTATCACCCTGGTGCGTGGTGATGGTACGCCTGGAAACTAGGGAATACCACCCATGGTTAAGTATTATGGCGGCCATTTTAGTTACGTAGTATGGAAATTTAATGACCTTGTGTTGAATACTCACAAGACCTTGAATAACGTGAGTAGTAGAGCTAACGCTCCAAAACAGCGATCGTACACCCGATGTGCAACCTACAAAAGTGTGACGTGGAATACGAGTCAGGTGACAGAGTCTTGGGTTGGACATTGTAGAGCTACCACGATCTTAAATCTAGGCCACTGGGCCGCTGCTCTGGTCGTGACCAGTTCCTTCGACGAAGAAGCTACTCCGGCGCACCCAGAAGTAGCGAATATCATGGGCCTAACACCCACCCTATCACGTCCCATAATGGACGCTCGGCTTTCCATCCTGACTGTTTATTTTGGCTCGCTTTGTTCCCTTCCACTCTCAAGCTGATGTTTCTTTAGGAGAAAAGTAATGCGGTGAAACTGTTTCTTCCTCGAAAGCTTTGGCATGCGCCCTTTTTGCTTTGTTTTTGACGTGGGAAGCGCCGAGATTTCGGTGGCTAAATTGTAGCCGAGGATAACTACTTCGTCGTTCATCATTGCCATAGATGCTTTTCGCACCTTATCTCAAAAGTTCCCCATTATCTTTACACTCACCACTGCCGTCGGCGGCGGTAATTCTCTTTTTCGACGACCTTGAGCACAATTGCTGTTGTCTCTGTCTACGAGTTTTTAATAAATGATGTCCACGCTTGTCTAAGTACTCGGCTCTCTGCCATCTGCACTACGTGAAAATATGTAACCGACAAAACAAGGATTATTTTGCTCATCGCCTGCTGCCCCATATTTGGGAGAGATTAATCACTGCAAGAGAAACGCTGAAAATGACTGGAGTTGACATGATGCTCGAGAAACGATTCTTTGATGTCAGCAGAGAATGATGCTGATCGCTCTGAGGACACGCAGCATGTTTGGGAATGCGGTACGGTTCACAAAAACAATGAGGAACGTAAAATTGTTCGTTTAAGTAAAACATTTTATTTCCCCAAAATCAAGGCTCCTTAGAGCAACGAGGGCAACATAGAGCTGCGAAGACGGTACGGTACGAATAAAATCGCTACAGTTGCTCTGGTAGTATGAATCCGTATGGGTCCGCAATATTGGGAGGAAGCATACCTTCCCCAAGGTAGCCATTGCCTGTAAAGCACAATATATGTGAGTAAGTGTTTGCCACACAGATGTGCGAGCATTTCTTGTCGTTTCAGCAGCAGTCTTGAAAATATGTAAATTAGGAGATTTTTTTGTTTGTTAATTGAAGCTAATATTTCAACGCCATATTTTCAAAGAAGGCGCCGATTCTTTGCATGCCATATTTGGTGCCACCCTTTTAGCGGAGTTGTTCCACAAAGACCACCTTTTCTACAGAGCTAGACGGTGTTTAAAAACAACAGGAGCGCACGCGGCAGTCGGACTTTACAGGGGGTGTAAAGTAGGCTCAGCGCCCATGAAACTATATGAAAACTAGTGTTTTCAATGCAGTTTTCTGATTTCGGGAGTTGGCCTACGATGTCATTCTTTCGTAAAGAGTAACCATGAACATACTGGTATTAAACAGCATTTCAAAGCCGTTGTATCGTTAATGCGCCTGGAAACGCGCATGACAATCTCTCGCCGCTGAAGATAGGATCCATAAAAAGACAGGTAAGCAATACTTGCGAAATTATTTTTGTCCTTTCACAGACCGCAAGTGGTGGCGGCCCTTCGTTAACAGGGCTCCGGAAATTTCGACCCCAGGTGGTCGAAATTTCCGGAGCCCTCCACTACGGCGTCTCTCATAGCCTTAGTCGCTTTGGGACTTTAAACCCCATAAACTAAACTAAACCACAGTTGCTCAGCGCTTTGAAGAATACTGTGCCGTAGTGCGCTTCGTAACATTGGTTTGGTTTGGTTTGGTTTGGTTTATTGGGGAATAACGTCCCAAAGCGACTGAGGCTATGAGGGGCGCCGTAGTGAAGGGTTCCGGAAATTTCGACCACCTGGGGTTCTTTAACGTGCACTGACATCGCACAGCACACGGGCCTCTAGAATTTCGCCTTCATAGAAATTCAGCCGCTGCGGCCGGGATCGAACCCGCGTCTTTCGGGTCAGCAGCCGAGCGCCGCAACCATTGAGCCACCACGGCGGGGCGCTTCGTAACTTCGAAGCTATCTTTGTGAAACAACAAGAAAAATGTTTTGTGAAACAGAGCTTACCGCCAAACAGCCGCTCTTTACGCTCGATGTTTCTCCGAATCGCGCAAGCTTCTTGTGTAGTACCACATGCTGCCGCATACGGTTAATATTCTTGCTAACACAGTCGGTCATACCACACAGGCTAGACAGCATTACACAAAAGGCACTTCTGAAACGCCATGGCAAGCGCACGAAGGGAACCGCGCACTTTAGCAGCGGACGACCACCTACGACTCCGGCGTCCCTGAGTGCTTTCTGCATGTGTAATCAGGGTGTTGGTCATCTGCTAATATACGCAGTTCCGTTATTGAGGGTTCAGCATAAGTTAAGGACAACGCAGCGATCTAGGGAAAGGAAATTGATAGGTGTGTGTAACTTTCAGAGATCTTAAGTGGATGAGGGAACAAACGCGGGTTAATGACATCGTATTCTAATTGAAGAGGAAGAAATTACCTTTGGCAGGGCATTTAATGCGAAGGCAAGATAATCGCTGGTCCTTAAGGGTAACGGAGTGTATACAAGAGAAGGCAAGCGTGGCAGGGGGCGGCAGAAAATTAGGTAGGTGGATGAGATTAAGAAGTTTGCGGGGGACACAGTCGGCGCAGATGGCAAAGGACAGGGCTAATTGGAGATACATGGGCGTAGTAAGGCTGATGAGGACGCTGTGCCATGTGGTACCAATGTCTCACTGCACCAGGAACTTGAGCGAATAGGAGAAACTCCCAGCGCCTTTGGGCGTATGTCCGACTTCACAACGCACATTTATTGCGGCTTTTGAAAAAGACGGCTTCAAAATGACGTAGCGTACTTTGCTCTACTTGTATCCGCCAGCTGTTAACAAACAGGTCCCCCACCTAGTACCCTGTGAGACGAGAGGAGTTATCGGTAAGTTTTGCTTGCACATGTTTCTACCAGTCGGGCATCTCTTAGCACGGGCAGCGGCACCCGACTCCTATGCGCGTGTTTCGCGGTGTTTAAAAATACTGCGCATTTGAAATCACGCTGCATATTTTCACAATCTCTTTCCGTGTGTTTATGGTTACTCTTCTCCAAGGAACAAAAATACACGCGCACTGTGAAATCAGAAAACTGCTTTGACAACTCCCTATTTATCTCCCTCTCGACCTGTGCTCTAGCCACTAGAGGTCACCACTCGATGGAGGCAGGCTTTAAGCACTGCCATTAAGTAGCAGTAATCTCTTGCGTCCACATTTTGGAAACTATATTTGTTGACACTCAGACCATATTCCAAGTAAATGATACAGGTAAAATTCCACTTCTGGTTGTGTGAGTATTAGATTTTCGAAACGAATCGAACTCGAATAGTTGGCTTTCAAGACCAGATCGAATAACATGCGTTTATTTGCTCTTATTCATCTAACCTCGACCACAAAGTACAGAAATGCTTGTGAATGCACTCCGTGAAATTCGACTTTTTTTTAATGGTGGGGCCATTTTAAGTATTCAAACTATATATAACAGATCTGTGCAAACGTGAATGCTTCTGCGGACGCCGGTTGGTGGCATTGGTAACTACCACGTGCTTCATGTTCCAAGAGGTTAGGTTTAGGTTTATGGGGTTTAACGTCCCAAAGCGACTAAGGCTATGAGAGACGCCGTAGTGGAGGGCTCCGGAAATTTCGACCACCTGGGGTTCATTAACGTGCACTGACATCGCACAGTACACGGGCCTCTAGAATTTCTCCTCCAAAGAAATTCCAGCCGCCGCTGCCGGGATCGAACCCGGAGTAATTGTTACATACTCGTGAGCACAATACCATTGTATTATTGGCTGTGTGCTCAGCGTGCACTGCTCAGAAAGTCTGTGGCCCGCCATTAATGCCTATCGTTAAAACAGCCCCGAGTGCAAGGATAAGAAATTAGAAAGCACAAGATGTGTGGTGCTTTACTTGTCCGGTTATTGTCTTGCTTTTTTCCCTAGTTCACACTGGAATATTTTGATCGTCCAACCACCTTGCTTTAAGTGACCTCGCAGAACATTAGAGGAGAAGTTAGCCTTGACAAGCTTATCAGTTGCATATATCTCAGAGAAGTTGTGACATCGTTAGCAAATGCGAACTTACTAGAGTTCAGCTAACGGGGCTTCAGGTTACTGTTAACTTTGTAAAATAGTAGTTGGCACCTATGCAAGGAATGTTGTAACTTATTCCTGTTTTTTTCTCGTGAACGCGTTTTTTTTAGTTTATTTACGTTAGCGGCATTTTGTAACCTGATATTTGAAGAGTAAACTAGCTTCGAGGGCGGCACTGTAAGGACTGCTGAAGTGTAGAATATACTGATGGATATAATATTTGCTCCGATCGAAGCCTGACCGCCATCACAACATGGCGAGCTCCAACAGCACAGCTGATCGACTCAATGTTGGATATGTATTGGCAAAGGCGTGTCTTACAAAGGAGAGTGGAACCATTGATTTGCAATACTGGGCCGATTACCTAGCCGCTTGGGAACGGCTGCAATTAGCTCTCAAACGTTAGCATCAGTGTACTTAGTACGCGATTATCATCCCACCACCTCCCCTCTGAAAAAGAAATACTCCTCTCGACATTGAAGTGTCCAGAGTCTGCGGTAATGAGAACTTACATTTAATCTTGTCTAGGTCTGAAGCTACTCCCTCCAGTGCCTGGTTGGAGTTAGAGCGGATCATCAAAGAAAAGTCTGCAAGCATCTGGCAAATCATCGCGTTTTTAACTTCTTGGTTGTTGAATTGAAGGCCTTCTTCGACGCTGCACCGTGGGAAAAGAGATCACCGCATGGTTAAAGGGAAGCTGAAACACTTTTTTGAGAATTCGAGGTTATTCATGAATTCGAATCTATTAAGCTTCTAGATAAAGCATTAAAAGTAATTTTGCACTGGTATTTTAATTGGCGTCATAATCGTCGATTAAAACTACGACGATGTTTAGGCGTCTCCTCACTACGTTGGAGGAGTGCGAGGAATCTCGGCAGTGACGTCATTGTTGCCGAAATTTCAGATGTGCGCTGCTTACGCCTGCATGCTTCTGTGCGTCGTCGGATGGCGCCAAACAATGCATCGTGAGCTTCACCTTCGATGGCGTCGGTTTTCTTCCATGGAATAACCGTTTCTTCGCTGGAAACGTAGTGCCATCATACGTGACGTCATTATCGGGGCCTCTGCCTGTCGCTGTGCACTTCAGAGAAGCTGAACGCCGACGACGACTTTATTCGGCGATTACGCCACCAGTTCAAGTGCTACAGCAAAACGATTTCGTAGGCTTTACCTGTACATTTGGCACATTCGGGAACCTTAAACTCATCGAATTCTAAAACCGCTTCAGTTGCCGTTTAAGAGATGTTCTTGAATCCCACTATCTACCCTTCCGTAGCGACACAGAAAGGTGAGCAAATAATGTTGCTCACATACACAAGTTTGCTTTCCTGCCTAACGCGGGTATGTCAGCAAGAAATGGAGTGTATCTGGTCATTATATTATTTCTGACATGCCAGCTTTCGGTCAGTTATAGAAATCACATGTCCACTGCAGCACCATACTGACATAATTTCACCTTGCATGTTACCCTCATGCATTCTTCATGCATTCGACTTTGTTAGCCCATTTATTGGACTAACGCTTCATCATTTCATATCTTACATCATTATTTACCGTTGAACTTTAATACACATTTAATAGCCACATTTTATCTTCTATCCTTTTTTCTTTTATTTAACTTTTCTGCTCCGCTCTCCTTAAGTCTGTCTCCTGAATTCCCTTTCCAATGCAGAGTAACATGCCCGTGAATTTCAATCGCCGGCTAAATTCTCTGTTTTTAATTAAAGGGTTTTACTCTCTCTTTTTTCCTAAACAGCCTGAAAAAAGAAATATGGCTCGTACCCCTTTTCCGCACCGATTACAAGGCCAAATCATCGCATCACAACCTTCCGTCCATTTTAAATAAGCGCGGACACATCAACTGTACCAAACCTGTTGAACTACTTCAGTTTTTTTTATTGCATTTTGTAATCCAAATCTTGTTCCTCTCTGCGTTTCCTTTATGTTTTTTTCTTCTTTTTATTCTTTGTTTGATATTCCTAGCGGTGATGTTTTTTTCATTCTGTTATTAAACTTGTTTCGCTCCTACATTTTTGCAGCGATTATGAACACTTTTGCTCTTGTATAATTTCTTGCCCTCTTTCTTTTAAAGCAACACATTTTTATTTTTTTGGCGATCAGTGGCGGCCATTTTAAGGCCTATTCATTTTACTACAAAAATCCTGCTAGCGAAGCAGGTTTCTTTTGCGGAAAAACAGGATCGCATCGTCATGTGTTGACAGTCTTACCAACAGAACCACCGCTGTTTCTCCATCTTGTTCGAATAAAGGTAGATCTGACAGCAGTTTTTTTTTTGCATTTCGCGAGTTAACGAGCGAAAGCTGCCTTCAGCAATGGAGGCGTCACCTCATTCATAGATAGAGAAAATGTTTTAGGCATTGTGTCTGTTCTCGTTAGGCTTAGCAGAGGCACAATCGTCTAACGAGCGAATTCACTGCTCATACGTTTTTTTTTATAGATGAAAAGTGATGATGCGAAGTCCGTGTACCCAATTAGGGGCAGTAAATATAATGAATAAGCACTAACGACGACATGCTCGATTCTAAGCGAAGGGTCCTGCTTCAAAGCGTGCCTATACGTTACGAATGCTATCTCCTTGCGTGCGCAAGAGCCGAAGTGGACGCTGTAGAAAAGTTTCCGCAGCCACCTGTCAGCAGCGACTATTTTGGGGGCTAACGTGTTACTACCAGTTCATTTTACACACAATTTCTGTGCTCGGGTACTTTCACGAGCTCCGTCCTCCTGAGAGAAAATAGAGTGCCTTCAACTTCTGGTCAGACACTGCCAAGGTTTCCTTACTTAGGCGCGTCAGGAATCGTACGCGCCACGTTCACCACAACCGACGCCTCCGGCACTGATATCTGCAGAATCCGGCCGTACTTGGGAGAACCCTTTATAGGATGAAGTGGCAGTAGCTATCTTGCCGACAGGCCTAAGAGCGGTCGTCATGGAAACGCTCCATTACACAGCGAACAGCGCTCCATTACGTCATCCCTCAGCAAAACAATCGGACGACGAAAACGGTCCCATTCCCGAGGAGTCGGAGGAAGAAAGTTTCCTGATTTGAGTTTAAACGGGATTTGACGCCCCTATACCGGAAGTACCCTCAGTGCAGGGCTACTGCGGGGGCGAGAACTTCACGCAGCGGTAGCAAGAGTCCTAACGGCCGGAGTAAAACACATACTGCATTTTTAGCAGTTTTTTTCTGCCTCTTTTGAAATAATAGTAATAGTGCACGGCATCGTATCTGCTTTTTGTGCCGCTGGTTTTGCGCCTTAGTTCTCGTATATTTCTAAGCGTAATAAAATCTAGGGACATTTACTTAAGTTTTCATAAAAACCTAGAAATAGGGCTTCCACATCCAACAATTCTGAACAAAAGCATTTTTAGCGGGAAAAAATGCAATTTTTTCGCATATTATAGGATTTGTGCATAAAAGTCAGTATAGCCGCACACCTTCTGTCAGTAGGCTTGCATGTTCTTTATGTTAACGTTTTTGCTATCATAAAAAGCGTCCCCCATTGCTTTTCTATGGCACTCTAAACTGGTCGATGCGAGCTTTGGAAACACTCTAGAAGAACGATGTTGCAGCGAAAGCTACGGTGGCCGCGAACTTGCGATTTCGCTGTGGCGGTGCTTCGAGGAGGCACCCAGACTGACCTTGAGACGTTGCCTAGCAACCGCCGCGCGCTCGCCACGCCATCTGGCATAACGTCACACCACACGCCTCGCCGCGGAGCCACCGCCGCCGTTTGGTATGACGTCACGCCGCTTGCCTCGACGTTGAGCTCGCCTACGCTCGCTTCGCCAGCTGCGTCGCATGCCTGATAACAAGCTTTCGCTACGTATATCCTAGCAGAGCCGAGCTAAGCCAGTGCCAAATTTTTACTACAGATCGGAAAAGTGGACCATTGCATTGGATATTTAAGCAACAGCACCTTGCATATTTCAATATTCAAAATTTTTGTCCAGAAATGTTGGACATGTATGGCAATCGCATGCCCTGAGTGTACCTCAGCTTATCACAAGGGCGATTGTTCTGGAGTACCAGAGGTAGCGATTAATGGCCTCAAAGCGAGGATCAAAGAGAGGATAGTCTATAGACCCTGCGAAAGCTAAAAGTAAAGCTATTGCGGGGTTTAGACAAAACGACAGCGTCATTTAACAAATACATCAGCACACTTCTCTCTCTCCAGTATAAAGTCGCTGAACAAAAGGATATGAAAAAAAGAGACTCGAATCGTGGACAATTCGGCGAATTTTCTGCCAGAGATGCGCACTTTGCAGGAGGTGGTCATGGGAGAAAGAAATGCTATTATAAAATGTAGAGGACGGATGAAAAAGCCGAAACGGGCACATCACCCCGGGAAATAAAAGGAGTAGAACTGGACATCAATGAAATTGATCAGTGCTCTCGGAAGCTGTATAAGTGCTTTTATCATTTTTTTGTTTCTTGCGCTGTTGTCTTATCAAACCGAAACGCCACCCTTGTGTACATCATGCCACCCCCACAGTAGAATTCTCGCTCTGGCTTTTAGGGTAATTGAACAAATTGTGCTTTTGACAATCGCTAATGGTGTTGCACAGGAAAAGCCTACTGGCACAGTAAACGAGTATAAATCAAAAGTAAGATGAAATGCAAATAAATTTTACTCGCGTGCTTTCAGGGAAATGGCCGATTCTTTGAAGCTACTTACCATAAAAGCGTTAGTTACGCGATCCTGAAAAGGAAAGCACAGGGCAATATGTTTCAGAAGAATCGAATGCGGCAAGATAGCAAGCAATGGACCATCCTTGTTATGATCGCCACGGACCTCCAGAGTTCACAGGAAACATATCACCTTCTTGAATAAGCAAAACGGATTCAACTCCTTACTTGGACACCTCCGACACACGAAACAGTACGGTACACGCATTAACATACGAGTGGAGCTCTGCTGCTAAATCACAGCGTTCCCAACATTTTCTCGTATGTTTTGTAAGCTGCACTGATTGCCGGTGAACGAGTTTACAAATGTAGCTGAACCTGAAATTAACGACGTTGAAGAGGTGACGCCGGCTTCTTAGATACGACTACTTTATGTTACGTTTCCTATTCCAGCAGCGCATCATATATGTATTTATATATATATATATATATATATATATATATATATATATATATATATATATATATATATATATATATATATATATATATGCCTTGATGCCTTAGGAAGCATAAGAGGGTTCTCACACAGCTTCCACCCTCGCCGTTCAATGACGTTCTACGCCACAGCAGCGGTATCTCAGGACATGCTACGTCCGCCACTGAAGTACGTGGGTGGTGCTGATGAACACTCTCAAGATTAGGTTATTTGTAAACATAAATACCCCCGAAAGCAGAAGATTTGACAGCCGTCGCCGTAGCTCAGCGGTAGAGCACCGGACGCGTAATTAGGAGGTCGTGGGTTCGGATCCCACCGGCGGCATGTGGTTGTTTTTTCTTCTCCTTTTCTAACCAATTAGCTTTAAGTGATAACATATTCACTAATGTGTTAAATCGAAGAACAGCACAAAATAAATAAATTGATTCAAAATCCCCTGTGTCCCTTGGTTTCTGTGGCTGTTGGCTTCTCTCATATTTACAACGAGCCCCTCATTCCCCTTCCCAGCCCCTCATGCCCTATATATATATATATATATATATATATATATAAAGCGATCGACTCAGGCTATGAGGGACACCGTAGTGAAGGGCTCCGGAAATTTCGATCACCCGGGGTTCTTTAACGTGCACTAACATCGCACAGTACATGGGCCTCTGGAAATTCGCCTCCATCGAAATTCGGCCGCCGCGGCCGGGAACCGACACGGCGTCTTTCGGGCCAGTAGCCGAGGGCCGTAACCACTAAGCCACCACGGCAAGGCATATATATATATATATAGTTGTATAATGGTCTGTGAACCTTAAGGCTGTACTTTTGACAAAAAGCGGTTAATGTATTCAAGAGAAACCTTCCTTTTATATATCAAGCGTGACTACAGAAGAATAGAGTTTGGCGAAGCAGGCCTGACTTACCCGGCAAGGTGCAGACTCGTTTATGCACTGAAAGGGAAAAATGCGGTTTAGTATCCAAGAGTGACCCACTGGCTATGAGGGACACCGTAGTGGAGGGCCCCTGATTATTTTCAGCCACCTGGCGTTCATTCATGTGAACTGAAATCGCACAGTACACAGGCGCCTCCTCCATCGTAGCCCAGCTCCAGCGGTCGGGACTAAACCCTCGTCATCGGCCTTTGCAATCGAGTGCTCTAACTACTGTGTCGCCGCGGCAGGTTTACAGAAAATAATTGAGGCTTTAGTCTGAGCATTTGTTATTGTAGTAATTGGATAATTCCATTATTGGAATCGAATCAAGTGACATATTTTAAAGCTTTAATGAGGGTTAGGTTTATCTTAACATCGTCAATGTTATAGTTTTTGGAAAATTGGAACTAAAGAACATTCTATTATAGTAATTTGGAGAGAGAATAATCAAATGAAATTAGCAGCTTTGCTCCTGAATCAATAGCTCAGAATGCTTGCGCGAATGTGAGTTGTCTGATTGGAGACGAGCAGTAGTTTTCAGCGGATAATTTCAAGGAGAATATGTCGAATACTGTTGGTTCACAAGAGTTTGTTTCGCAAAATATACACTTTGAAAACAGTGAGTTTTACAAAGCCGTTACAAAAAATACGCACAGAGTGCACATAAAATTAATGTTTACCTGGTTGCGAGTGCAGCACTAAAAATAAAAAAACTGTCACAATAAACATCACAACAAAAGATGTAATTAGCTTGAGACATGGGTCGATACTCCACAAAAAGGCACTGCGCATGATATTGCAGCAAGGAGACAGAGTTGTTGTAAAAACACAAAAATTGACAATGTTAACATGGTGCCGCGTAAAAGTCTCATATTAGCGGAAATCGAACTGAATCTCGCCATTTCTCGGCAACGAGTTCACAGCGCCTTCTATACTATCCAACTCACTATACTATCTATACTCTATACTATCCTCCCCACACTATCCTCCTCGAAATCTCCGCCTGCCTAGCAATGCTTCTCCAAATAATAGCCTGCCTTCCAATGTTCAGCCGTCCGGTCAGTTTCCGCCATGCGTCCGAAAGGTGTGACGCAGCGTACATGAGACATCCACATTGACACACGGTTCTAGGCTTGTTCCTCACTTCCGATTCACCACCCCGCCATCTTAACAGTGCTAATGCGGCAGCGAAATACTGCTTAGATGTGCTATACCCGCGCGCCCTCGCTCTCCGAATCCACCGTGCGCGCAGCGCCATCCAGTGCATGTAACATTTAGTGCGCTGCAACAACTTCAACGCCCTTGTTGTGCGCCGTGCAACAAAGCGCAAACCGACACGGGCGCAGTGGTGTAACGGCGACACAAAGGCCCCCTATAGTGTACCACATACAGGTTTCACTACAAAATCGCATGCTTGTTTTCCGGAGGACGACTGACATCCGCAGTCCGAAACTGTGAAATCTTCACGTGAGACCAGTAGCGGCTCTACATGCTTAGTGAGTAGGTGCTCCCACTTTCATCACAATGACTCCTGCAACTGAAAATACCCTTTAACTACTTCATGGGTTGCTGGTATCAAGGTGGATCTGTCGTCGACTGGCGCTATGCATGGTACAGGTCACTTCCCTCCGTCACGCAGCGTGCGAGGGGGCGTTGTGGTAGTTGGGCAGTTTTGAGGTAGTAAGTGATTTTTTTGTAACTGTAATCGCTTGGTCGCTGGCTGGCATCACAGCTAACCTGATTAAAGGCGCACTCTTACAGTTACCTGAAGTGTCATGTTTGGAAGATGCACTACCTGGACAGAGAAGATGCACTGACCCTGATTCCAAGGGTGAAACACTCGCGCTAGGGAATCACTCGTATGAAACACTGAATTGGCAGTTTCGTTTCAACGTGTATAGCTCCTGGCTCTCGGTTTTCTGGACTGAACTTGGCCATGCGGACACCGCCTCGATGGAAATGCCGCAAAATAATTGTTGACTTTTAACAACCACAGCCATCGAAAATCAGGGTGGGGAGGGAGCCCACGTACATTAGGGCTCTGAGGTAGGCACGCCCTTCGTGCTGGTGCCCGGTCCTGCCATGATGCGTGGGAATGCTCGTGTAAAAAAAAGTTTTATAAATCGGTCCCGCTAACGAACATGGTTCAATCGCGCCAGCACTTGTTTGCACGGCAAATGGGGCGACAGTTAACTTCCGGCAACCTTCAGATCGTGAGTAGGGTGGAGATAGACTGCATGAAAGACGAAAGCAAGTTCGGTTACGTGCTTAGTCATCTGGACCGCAAGCGAGTGGAAGGAACAGAAGTTGTACTGTTTCATCGCCTTCGATCGCCAGTTACTCTCGAATAGTAGCCTTAACTGCGACCTCGTTGTCACCTGGCTCTTGCTTCGAGCTTAGCGGGCACCGCTCTGCCATCCCAAAGCAAGGGCCTGTAGAAAATTTTGAGACAGCGGGAAAAGTTGACAACGGGAATGTGAACAGTGGCTCAATCACTAAGAACTACATATCAGAAAGCGCGGTCTAGCCATGCATTCTTTTTTGTCTGCTTAAAGCATCACGGATGGAGAAAGAGACGACGTCGGCCTATATTTCAAGTCTTTGTTGTTGCTTTTTTTTCTTTACGAGGTCTGGAAGTTGAACGGGCGAACTTATGCAGTGCAATATAGGGTATAGGGTACACAAATGCCTCGTAATTTTTATTAATCAGACATTCGGACAGAATCAAATATAAAATACATTACTACTCTACCGAACATATCAAATCCTTGAATTTTCGCACAAACCTAGACCTGAGTTTCTGGCCTAAGGCTTAGGTCGTTTTGGCGACACACCGACACTATTCTTGTTCCATGTCACGGCTAAATGTAACACAATAAGAGAAGCACTCTCCGTTCCCCTAGAAAGCCGCGCGCACAAATTTTCTCGAACACTACGATGTCACTTTTTGTCATAGGCTACCAATGCGTGCTTTTTTAGAAGAAAAAAGACGGCCTAAGTAATAATTCTGTGTAAGTATACACATGCACAAATATCAAAGCCATATGTTATTAAACCCGGTGCGCTTACCTTGTCTATTCCTGTAGGAACCCTTATAAGATCTTCTTTGCAGTCCAGCTCTGGGACCTGACTGGTGAGGGAGCTCAGTTTCTGCTGCAGAGATTCAGCCACTAGAAATGGAATGGCGAAAACACTCGCTTAGCACTCAGGGCATTCTTATGAAGGCCAGACTGCATGCAGATTACTCTAGCCCAGAAGATAGCTGTGCATCGGAAAAGGGCAAATTTAAGAAACCCTCTGTTACCTTTGAATGAAAAAAAAAATACGCTCTTATGAATCACGAAAGTTTTGACTGCTATGGATTGTCACAATATCGTGAGCGAATTGATGTTTGGTTGGCACAAAAATTATAATTATTCGGGCCAACCTGCCCACCACTGCACTCTCCGTAAGTTTGAAGGGGGAGGAGCGACAAACTTCTCTACCCCGTGTGCGGAAGATGAGGGTCGACTCCTCACCGGCGATAGGAGCCACGCCTGATTAGGCGTTGACCGGAGGCATGGGGCGTAGGCAAGTTCCTTGTCAAACAGCTTTATACTTGGGCAAAGAACACCCACAAAATGTGCAAAACAAAGCCCAACAAAGAAGCGTCAACCCACAGGCGTGACGTGAACAACAAGCACAAAATCAGAACACAAACAACTATTAACAGGAAAAGGAAAACATGGGGCTGAGGACTACACAGCGTTATCAGAACAAATCAATACTATACAAAAGGTTAGAACAAGAAGAGACAGGACAAATAGAGTTCAAGCGAGTGGGGAGAAATGGTGGCTTAGCTGCGGGGTGGCAAGGACCGGTCGCAGGGAGCGTCGGGCTGCAGAGGCCCGCGGGGCTGATGGGGGGTTGCGGATACTGGCGAACTTGGGCCACGCGTCTTGAGGGCGCCGTCGCCGCGCTCTACGCGTCAGACACCCGCCTAGGCTCGCTTGCCGACCACTTCTCTGGCTGACCTCACACACGTCCGCACGCACCGAAATCTCCAAGCCAACTGCCCGGCTCGCGATTTTCCCGCCGCCGCGTTCTCATGGCAAACAAAAAAGAAACAACCAAACAAATCCTCAAGGCCCAGTGTGCCGACGATGTTGAGAAGGGGGGAGAAGAAACACGATGAAACTGAAGGGGACGCGAGGGAAAGCTACGGTCCTAACGAGAAGCGACGACAACTTGCCAAGGTCGGGAAGGGTGCTGGGGCATTCAACCGGCCGCTTCCCGTCCCCACATCGGCCAAGCGCTCGCTTCCCGGGTAGGGGACGGAGAAGTCTTGACCCTCCAGCGTCGCGAGCGGTCAACTGCCCCCGCGAGGGGTGCAAAATCGTCGACGCAGCATTGTGACCATTTCGTGATAAACTGAGGCGCCTTGCCTATTTCTGCTGCAAAAGTGAAATACGTACAAGGCAGGCACGACTTTGTGACATGGATGCGACTACTTCTATCCTCCGCATACAGGAACACACGCTGCAAGTCTAACAATCAGCATCGTCATCGTCCTAACAACTTCCGCTACAGCCCAAAGGCTTCTCTCATATCCCTCCAATTAAACCTGTCTTGTGCAGCTGCCCTCACCTTATCACCACAAACTTCCTAATCTCAGCCTTCCCTCTACTTTTCTGCTCCCTGCCCCGCCCTCCTGCTAAGCTTGCCTAGTCACTCTTCTGTTCCCCGAAGGGCCCGTCGGCTACCTCGCCTTCGCATTACATGCCCTGAACCTGGGGATTTCCTCTTCATTTCAATTAGGGTATCGATAACTCGTGTTTGTTCCCTGGTCAGTTCTGATATTTTCAGGTTCCTCAAAGGGACACTGAGGAGAAATTGAAGTTGGCTTGTATCGACAGAATACCAGCTCCTGATTATAAAAACGCCACTCATACTGACAACAAGGCTCTTGTAACGTAGAAAAGAGCAAGAACCAAAATACAGGTATCGCCGCCACAGGCCAAACTCGCAAGTACAAGCGTGATGACGTCATAGGACAAAGCAGTGTTGCTAGCAACTCTAGGACCCGAGAAGCCACAAATCCCTGAGGCGCAGCCAATGCATGCGCAAATGTCCTTGACGTCGCCAGATGGCGCCACGTGCCCGGCAGCTACGCGCGCTCCTGAAGCATCGGGACCAATCAGCGCCTGTTTTCCGGCGGTAGGCGGGCTCCCGGTATTCCGCTAGCGGTAACAAGGTACACGGTATGCTAAAGGTGTCTATTTGCGAGAATTTTGTTGACGACTTCGAGAATGAGATCTATCGTAACGCTGGCAAAACGCCAGTGTAAACGTAATCGAAGCGACTGTAGCGACGGCCGCAATAGCCGATAGATGCCTTCAACGTGCGGCCGGCGGTAGCTTTCTTTTCGGCTGCTGCTAGGCCGCACTGCTGGCTGCCAGAAATCACGGAGTCTGCGGTACGTCATGCGCACGTCATGTTTCACGTCACTTAGTCCTGTGTCGTCATAGGAGAATCCCAAGTTTGAATCAGAGCGGCGGGAAAAACTTTTTCAACTTCGAATCCAAATTTCTTAGAAATAAATGCATCTTTCGCTGCCGGCCAAGTGGCAACAAAGCCATGACATGCCGAACTATCGGATTTTACTATAAAAAAATATTAATAGTGCTCTCCTCAGTGTCCCTTTAACTTTACGCCATCATTTTGCTTTTCATAGCCCAATGGTGTGCCCTACGATTGTTTGAAAGCCTTTTATTTAGGCTCCAGGTTTCCACACCATAGATGAGTGCGGCAACATTAAACTGTTTCATACTTTCTTCTTGGAGGATACTCGTAGGCTGCTATTACTGACCTGAGAGTGCATTCCAAGTGCACTTCACCCGTTCTTATTCGTAGTTATTTCTCTCTCGAACTCCGGGTCAGCTAGCGGTTCCTACCTGCTCTGAGTACACGAATTTCTCAACTTCCAGTGCTTCACTGCCTATTATGAACTGCGGGGCAATACTCGTTGGGGGGCTAGTTGGTGCAATATTTCCAGAAATGGTTGTAGCGCCGAAACAGATAACACACAGCAAGCCCGACAGGACAGGCGCAACTTCCAACTGATTTATTCACCGCGAATGCGAATGAATATAAGGCAAACGATCAAGAGGGATACACGAACCACACATGCGCGGGAGGGTTGTACAAAAATTGAAAAAATAGATAGGTGAGTGAAACAGGTGTCTTACCCTCGTGTATCTAAAAAAACAGTTTCATCGCTGCAGTTGTTTTTGATATATAAAGCCAGTAACAGTTCACAGTCTTTCCGATCCTTACTTCTGCTTAAAACAATTTTTGTTTCAGCCTTGCTGTACACAGTGATGCGGCTTTACAGTGATGCGGCAGATGTGAACTTGTGCCATTTTGTAAATCCTGATTGTGTTCTGCTAATCGGTCGTTAATACAGTGGCCGGTTTGGCCGATGCACTTCTTTCCGCACGTGAGTGGAATCTAGTAGAGGACTCCCACGGCACATTTAACAAACGGAGCTGCATGTCTCTTCTTACATTCAGTTCTCTTTGCCTTGTTGGGATCAGTTGTAACGTATAGGGCAGCCAGTTTCTTGGGGGCGGAAAAAACCACAGGAACCTTGTATTTTGTTGCCACATGCTTTAAATTGTGCGCAACCTTATGAGTGTACGGGATGACACCGGTCTGCTTTTGGCTTTGGTGACCTCATCTTAACTGCGTTTTTTACTACATTCTTTCTTCAGTTGTCTGAGCAAAGCTTCTGCTGCTGCGCTTACGATCGACGTTGGAAGGCTTGCTTGCTCCAACTTCCGAACCTGGGTTTGAAAGCTTTCGCTCGCTTTATGGCAACATGATTTCTTCATCGACACTTCCATGCACATCTGAGCTATAGCGCGCTTTACAGTCTTCGAATGGGCAGTGTCATAGGGCATTACTTCTTTTCGTGCGCGAGGGCAATACATTCAGCAAAAGCTTTCGTCTTTAAGGATGATGTTATTGTCTAAAAACTGCAACCTATTGCCTTGGGCAAGCTCATGGGTAGAGTCCAAACCTTTTCAAAGTAGTTTAAAACCAGATAGAACATTTTCTACTGTTTGTAGGTAAGATGAGGGAACCTGATTTTTTTTAATAATTAAAAAATCGTCCACATATCTAAAAGTTTCTAGTCTTTGGCTTCGTCAAAAGTATCCACCAATGACCTGTCCAGCTCCGCAAGAAAGATGTTATACAGCACAGGAGCCACGAAGGAACCAATACGAATTCCCATTTTTTGAACAAGCAGCTGGTCTTCAAATGATACCACAGTGCAAGACAGGTAAAACTCTAACATTGCCATGAAATTCGCAATATAAACACTGGCAGCATTTCTAAAGAAACCGCAACATTCTTTTCAATGCATGGCTTAATTTACAACGGCTAACAGCTCAGTGTGTGGGATAGAATAGAACAGATCGACAACGTCAATAGAAAACATATAGCCTGAAGACCTATTGTCATGCAAAAATTTAGCAACATTAAGAGAGTTTCTGCAAGAAAAAGGGGTCTTCTACTTCTAAACTATTAAGACACCTTAGAAGGAAACGACTGGCTTGTCTCTGCCAAGCCCCTCTTTCATTAACAATATATATAAATGGAATTCCTTTCTTATGTGTTTTGGCGGTAAAAAACACATTTAAGTTATTTCCTTTGCAAAGACGAATGCCTTTAGCGATTCTATCCAGGCCAATACTTTCACACAGAAAAACCGCATTAGATTGCAGCTTGCCCAGACTAACCACGGTCTTGCGGAAATTCTTATGCACAGCCTCATGAGCCTTCTCGCTAAAAATACAAGACGGTATGACCACGAATCCACCTTTCTTGCCCGCTTGAGTGAGCCTAAGGTTGTGGAAGTCGAAGTGGTCGGCGACAGGTACGTCTGCTGTACGTTTGGCTGCAATTGATATGTTTTCCCAGAACTCGGCGAACATTGCCGGCGTGAAGCTTCAGTCCTACTGGCGGCTCGCCGCCCAAACCAGTGAAATCCTGAGGCAAAGGTCGTTGCTGGTGTTATCAAAAAGTGTTGAAAGAAGAACCCAAGAGAGTATAGCATGGCGCTTAAGGTTCTGGGAGGTATTAGTATCCCGGAAGGTGTAGTCGCTGTCCTTAGGAAAGTCCCGATGTTCAGCACGGGCCAAGGATTCCGAGCCATGAGCTACTTTCCTTGAATCGAAGGATTTCCAGTAAAGCTCACCCAGAGGACCAGGAAAGGTGCTTGCTAGACGGCGTGGGCAGTCTCAACAGGATCGCGCTCATCAACGGAGCTAGACATTAGTCGACCACCAAGAGAGTCGTTAAGTTCTTTGCCGACCACAAGCTTCGACTCACTCAAGCGGACAAGCAAGGTGGACTCGTCGTCATACCATCCGGTATGTTTAACGAGATGGCTCATGAGGCTGTGCATAAGAATTTCCGCAAGACCATGGTTTGTCTGGGCAAGCTGAAATCTAATGCGGTTTCTCTGTGTGAAAGTATTGGCCTGGATAGAATCACTAAAGGTATTCGTATTTGCACAGGAAATGGCTCAAATGTGTTCTTACCGCCTAAACACATAAGAAAGGAATTCCATTTATATGTATTGTAAGTGAAAGAGGGGCTTGGCAGAGACAAGCCAGTCGTTTCCTTCTAAGGCGTCTTAATAGTTTAGAAGTCGAAGACCCCTTTTTCTTGCACGAACTTTCTTGATGTTATCAAATTTTTGCATGACAATAAGTCTTCAGGCTATATGTTTTCTATTGACGTTGTCGATCTGCTCTATTCTGTCCCAGACTGAGGTTGTTAGCCGCTGTACAGTCATGCATTGAAAAGAATGGTGCAGTTTCTTTCCAAAATGCTGCCGGTGTTTCTCTAGCGAATTTCATGGCAATGTTAGAGTTTTACCTGTCTTGCACTGTGGTATCATTGAAGACCAGCTTTTTGTTCAAAAAAGGGGAATTGGCATTGGTTCCTGCGTGACTCTTGTGCAGTGTAACATCCTTCTTGAGGAGCTGTGCAGGTCATCTATAGATACTTTTGAACAAGCCAAGGTGCTGAAAACTTTTACATATATTGACGGTTTTTTAATCATTAAAAAAACAGGTTCCCTCATCTTACCCACAAACAGTGGAAGAAGTTTTACCTGGTTTTAACCTACCTGAAAAAGGTTTGGACTTCACCCATGAGCTTGCCCAAGGCAATAGGTTGTAGTTTTTAGACATTAACATCACCCTTAAAGACGAAACTTTTGCTGGATGTATTGCCCTCGCGCACGAAAAGAACTAATGCCCCATGATTCCGCTCATTCAAAGACTGTAAAGCGCGCTATTGCCCAGATGTGTATGGAAGCGTCGCTGTAGAAATCATGTTGCCATAAAGCTAGCGAAAGCATTCAAACCCAGGTTCGGAAGTTGGAACAAGCAGGCTTTCCAACGTCGATCGTAAGCGCAGTAGCAGAAGCTTTGCTGAGAAAACTGAAGAAAGAATGTAGTAAAAAAGGCAGTGAAGATGAGGTCACTATAGCCAAAAGTGGACCGGTCGTCATCTCGTACAGCCATAAGGTTGCGCACAATTTGAAGCATGCGGCAACAAAATATAAGGTTCCTGTGGTTTTTCTCCGCCCCGAAGAAAGTGGCTGCCCTATGCGTTAAAACTGAACCCAACAAGGCAAAGAAAACTGAATGTAAGAAGAGACATGCAGCTCCGTTTGTTAAATGTGCCGTGGGAGTCGTCTACTAGATTCCTCTCACGTGCGGAAAGAAGTACATCAGCCAAACTGACCGCTGTATTAAAGACCGATTAAGAGACCACAATCGGGATTCGCAAAATGGCACATGTTAGCATCTGCCCCATCACTGTAAAGTCTACGGTCAAGAAAGAAAGATGAAGTGTAAAGCAAGGCTGAAAGAAAAAAGTGTTTTTTTTTAATGCGATGTTTATTGCCTCAGGGCATAAAACGGCATGTAATGATAAATGAGGATGCCTAAATAAATGAGTAAAGGTTCGCTGAACTAATGAAATCGAGCAGTGAACGATGATGAGGTCCTTGTATCTAAGCGGTGTATGAAGCACTGTTGTCGGGCGAAAGACCCGCTGCCGCCAGGTGCCGAATTCTTGTAGGCTTCAGCGCCGGACAAACCCACAGCAGGTGGTGAATGTCGGCCTCAAGATTTCTGTTCTTGCAGACTAGACACCCGGGGCGGGGAAATACACCTTCAAATTGCGGCCACTTTCGTGTAACGGCTGGAGTTAGGGCAACGCCGACCCGGATCCTCCGAAGCGCAACCTCCTCTGCACGGGTAAGACCACGGGGGAGGGTTACCGCACACGGAGGGATTAGAGCACGTGTGCGGCGCCGGAGGTGTTCCTTTTTTGTTAAAAGGAGGGTGGTGTCATCCAGTGTTAGGACTCGAGGCGAAGACGAAGTTGGGGTCACAAGGTGGGTCGCAGAATCTGCACGGCTTTGCGAACTCAGGAGGTCTCGTGGGACCCACTGAATTCGGATTGGCTGCGGGATGCTTGTCGCGAGACGATGGATGTCCTGACAAATGCCTGGGGTGCGACTGACGCGTCGTAGTAGGCGTATGACTTGAAGAGCGTCGGTGCGGATGACAATGCGAGCCGTAGGTAGTAGGGGAACGGCGGGCACTGAGCATAGTGCCTCTTGAACGGCAAGCATCTCCACACAGAAGGAGGAAGGAGGTTCTGGGAAGCGAAACCTGGACGTTTTGTTGAGGGCAGGCTTGCAAGGGCAGTAAATTGCAGTAGTGGTTTCGCAAGCCTGGATGCCTGCGTCAACGTATAAAACGATGGAGCCATGCGGCAGATGGGCGTCTTCTTGTGTAATTCGTTCGCGAAACGACGCCGCCGCGAGGGTAGATGATGGCCGGCGTAGATCTGTTGGTTTTTTATCGCTTAGCTGCACAAAATGCCAGGGAGGGAGAACTGGCGGAGGCGGCTGTCGAATGGAGTGCGAGGAAGCATACGCCCTGAGTGCACACGTTGCGTGTGTAAGGTTAGACTTAAGCCGGCGAGCATCACGTCTTTGCTGCACCAGCTCATCTAGAGTAAGCAGTAGCCTTGACATTCACCACCGTACCTTGGCCAATCCCCCCGAGTGGGTATGTGCCATTTCCATATGGTGAAGAAGAAGAAGTAAGGACAAGACAGCCCGTGAACAGTTAGAGAATTTCTATATCAAAAGCAACTGTAGCGATTGTGTTAGTACCCCATCAGTTGCCATATATAAGAATGAAAGTGCTTTTTTAGATACAAGAGGGTGAGACACCTGTGTGACTCATCTATCTTTTTACAATTTTTGTACAATCCTCCCGCGCATGTGTGGTTCTTGCTATCCCTCTTCATTGTTTGCCTTATATGCATTCGCATTCGAGGTGAATAAATCAGTTGGATGTTGCGGCTGTCCTCTCTAGCTTTCTGTGTGTTGTCTGTTTCGGCGCTACAACCATTTTCTAGAAACTGCTGGGCCCTTCTGAAACTATGGAACATTGCGTTATATTGCGTCATATTATTTTTAGACCAATTATTCTGCTTGGCCTTTTCGATTCTCAATCATGGTTTGTAACCCGTGCCCTAGGTTACGCAGCAAGAGAATGCCATCAGTAAATTTGATATTACGAAAGTATTCTCCGTTAACTTTTAACCTCAACTGTTCCCAAACGAGTTCTGTAGAAAGCTCCTGTAAACAGGCGCTGAGTAGTACAGGACAGATCCTGTTTCCCTTCCTGACATCCTTCCTGATTGGGATTTTATCACTCTGCCTACCCAAGCACCACAGGTAATCGGCCCAATATTGCGAATGCATGGTTTAACTCTGGTCGTTTGCAGGACCGGCCTATCCCAATACATTTCCAATGTTGGGCCGATTAGCTGCGCTTCTGGGGTATGAGGGACTGTGGTGGCCCTACAGCCGCTATGGATATTATCAGTACATTTTGATGCGCCTCTGCTACGCTCTGGTTCCGCAATGCCAGCAGGACTGCTCATGTTTCAACGCAGCCAAGCGCTTGCTCTTAATCTACGAAAGCTAGAAAAAAGTTGGAGGCTTATCAAGGTTAAGCCCAGTGGATGCGAAGCAGCCTTCGTTTTGCATTCTTATTATTAACGTCCTTAGCGTTTCGAGGCATCTTGACCGCATACACGCCCGGCGCAAAGACGCTGGCGCGGTAGCGGGCAGAGACTGACGCGACGGCGGGCGCGCGCCGCTTCATCCCTGGCGAGACGTCACATATCACGTGATGCAGCGATGGTGGCGCCGCCGCCGCGTCGCGCGCGACGGCGCGAACCGAAGCGTGGAGGCCTCCGCCGGGCGACGTCCGACGGCGCGATATGAGGCCCCATCTGCAGCCGGTGTGACGTCATCACTTGACGTCACATCATGTGATCTCACTTCAAGGTCAATGGTGGCCACCGCCGGGCGTCGCGCGAAGGCCCGAAACCTACGTTAATATGCTTCGCATAATAAGGGATGGTTATATTCCGCCCAATTCTCTGTCTTTGGATATATGGCTTAAACATGCTTTTTTGTCAACCAGCCTTCATTCAAGCCAACCCGGTTTTTCATTTTACAGAAGTCCAAGGTTCTACACTCTTTTCTCAGTGAATACCGTGAAGCCAATGGACTGCAAGCTGATGTGTCAGTAGTTTTGAACTCCTTGACATGCCCTTTCTTAGGAATTAAGATAATTTGGCGTTCATCCCAGGTTCCCGTATGCTCGACGTTGTAAGACAGTATATAATAAGGTGGTGCTCGGTACCGGCATTCTTCCGGTTGACGTATGTAGTTATGCTAACTTGTAACTTTGTCTCCTCTGCTTAGCGAACGCGGAAACATTAGCATCAAGCCACCGTCTCCTTCTCAGAATCGGGTGTAATGCTCCGGGGGCGATTGAAAAAAAAAATGGCTGTGGTTCAACGTGACTTGAACCTAGTTATAGGAGCAAAAGCTCTGTTAAGCATGATCTCCACTGTCTCAAATGAAATGTCGAGATGTACTACCACGGCTTCGACCATACCGCCACGCAGTTAAGCTTGATTTGATCTTGTGAGGCACTGAAAGTCCTTGTATCATCCATATAGAAATCGTAAATTGTACTCGGAGGAGTACAGCCCTCGCTCTAATAAATTCAGGACTGCTCCATTAGTGACCTGAACACTGGAGTAATACCCACACGGCGCTATGGTGTCCAGGATACACGACATCACCCCCTAATCGGTGTCCCTATTCGTGCAAATCAGCGTCCGTCAGGACTTTGCCTACGACCGAGTGTGGCTTACCGGCATCTTGGTTGCCGCCACTTGGACGGGAGGGAGGGAAGGAAATAGATAGATGGAAATAGATAGACGGAAATAGATGGAAATAGATAAGAGCAACTAGCTTTCGTTTTCGTAAACCGTCTTTGGGCAAATTTGCAGGCAGAATGGTTGGTTTGTCATTCGTATGGTGGAGCCTACCGGGTTCTCTAAAATGAAAAGGTTTTGAGATGTGAGGGCCAAGGTTCGGTTTGCCTGACACAGATTTAGAGCTTGGGAGAGGGGGCGGTATAGTGCTCCACTTTGCGAATGAGAAGCAAACCATGCTGCCTGGCTTCTTGTTGCAAACAATGATACGTGGCGAAGCTGGTGATGCGAGTCAGTTCGCCCTTAACACAAAGCAGATCGAGCCAGCTTTGAGGCCCGCGATTCTCGACCAGCAGAGCCCTCCACTTATTCTCACAAATATTTAGTACTGGCGATAAAACAGATAGATAAGCTCCGTTCATGCTGTTGTAATAACTGCAAGGACTCACCGTTAGGGTCCCTTTCCTTTGCTAATCGTACGATGACCTTTTCGAAGAGGGTTGCTAATCGTTCCGGGTGTTCCCATCCACTACCCAAGGTGCACTAAAAAGAAAACAGGTATTTCATTTTCTCTGGCTAGAAGTAACAGACGTGGAGTTAATATATGATCATGTGGTAGAACGTAGGGGCAACACAGACGTCATGAATGACTCTACGCATCTGTGCGAGCTAATTGCACATCACATTGCAGTCGCGAAGTTTTTATTGATTTATAGATTTTGGCAGAATATTATTTCGACATCCTTTGACATTCTGGGCATTGGAAGTCCTGAAAGAAGGCGCACTGAGACTAGGTTATTTTTATGTGGCCTTTAATTAGAAATTCGAAGAGGGAGGGGGGGGGGGGGGGGAATGTGGCTTTTCCCAGTGGAAGCTGGGCCCAACACCACTTCTTTAAAGGAAGAGGGCATACACCTTCGGCTTGTTACACTTAACTGCGCCCTGTATAAGTGGGCACCTCTTTTACTAAATTCAGGCCTGAAGTACGCAGGCAATGAAAACTGACTATCAGGCTGACACCTTGCAGAAAGCCTAATCTTCAAATTGGCAGGATAACCACAATATTTGTTGCGAGCATTTTTTTTAATGGTGTGTAACGCACAGTAAATATGAACTGCCGCGCAGAGTTGGCGTACACTCG
The DNA here is from genome assembly GCF_055824585.1 of Amblyomma mixtum. Taxonomy (NCBI): domain Eukaryota; kingdom Metazoa; phylum Arthropoda; class Arachnida; order Ixodida; family Ixodidae; genus Amblyomma; species Amblyomma mixtum. The sequence continues at coordinate 181,036,997 of NC_143021.1, read as the reverse complement.
GAAAAAAAATTAAATGAACTTTGTTCTCCATTACAGTCGTTTCACCACTTTTCTCCTGTTTTGTATAAATTAAATGATGTACTAATTATTGCGACAATTACAGCTTAATGAACAGGACAATTAAAAAAAAACTAAAGGTTTCCTGACATTTCTTTCTTTGGTGCATCCGTGCATGTTTCCCAACAAGCATAACAGACCGAAACCGCAGGTATAAGGTTTGGTTTGGTTTATGGGGTTTAACGTCTTAAAGCGACTAAGACTATGAGAGACGCCGTAGTGGAGGGCTCCAGAAATTTCGACCACCTGGGGTTCTTTAACGTGCACTGACATCGCACAGTACACGGGCCTCTACAATTTCTCCTCCAACGAAATTCCGTCGCCGCGGCCGGAATCGAACCCGCGTCTTTCGGGTCAGCAGCCGAGCACCATAACCACTGAGCCACCGCGGCGGCGTACACAGGTATAAGTTGAGGCGTTACGTGCCCGGTGTGGCTGTGCGATGTAGTGTGGTCGCGTGGTTGCTAATATGGTCAATTTCACCTTTATTGCAGACAGATGCGTCCTTGATATACGTAAGCAGTAAGAGCTCACGCTCTTAAAAGTCAGAAATTGAAATTCGTACAGACGCAAGCAGTGTGAGTTGGGGCGCTGTTCTCGGTCAGAATCAGCGAAGCGGCGAAATTGTCCCAGCGTACGCCAGCCGTTCTTCGTCAAACGCAGAGCAGCGATGCACACCGCCACTACCACGTTACAATGTGAACTGCACAGAGCTGTTTAGAGCGGCTGTACAGCTCTGCACACAGGAGACGCCATCTTCTGCTAATCATCGCATATTCGCCGCAGGTTCTGCACGTGATACGCGGTGTTCATACCCGGTAAACGCATCGCAGGCGTGCGCCTCATTAAATTTTTCTGTCCCTACTCTAAAGCTACAGTGTCTTTCAGGGCGCACGTGAGGATACCGGTCGTTAAAGTCCGCACCATTTCACATTCTGCCCGCCTAAAATGCATACTTTTCAATCCACGGATATTAACGAATCTTATTCTCTAGGCGGCTTTGCAGTCGTGCTGCATCTCTGCTTTAAATATGTTGTCGTACGTATCCGTCTCATCAGCCATCATCCCGGCTCCTCGTATAGGCCTTGCTTACTTACGCGGAACAGCATCGGTAGAGCGCCTCCAAAGAACTGCACCAGAAGTCAGGTCCATGCGGAAAGAGAAAAAACGCCGTAAATATAAAAAAAGATGCTCAGAAAATTCGGCGATGGCCTACTAAATAGAGAAAAAGGTCATTAAGCATGTTCACATTAGGCATAATAAGCCACGTTCATTTAATTTGCAGAGCTCAGATACTTTATTGATTTCTTAGCAGAAACTTAAGTGCGGATCCTGAAGAGGGTATCATGAAGAACGAAGTTTGTCTTCTTGTCACTGCTGGCTTAGTATTTCTTTATAACTTGTGGATTTTTGGTTTTTTCATTCACACTGCTTCTCCTCTTCAGCTTCTTACTATTGAGATTAAGCGCGGCGTTGGCGTCTACAGAGGAACTGTGGGACTAGTCTACCTCCCTGCACTGTAAGTCACAGCCAACGTTGGGTTTCTCGCTGATGAGAGTGTGCAATCCTGTAACTGTGGCTCACATTAAAGAATCTTAAAATTTCCAATGCTGAGCTCTTTTTTAGTGTAAGTGGAATAATCATTATTGAAGTCAGTTATATAGTTTCACGCGTGGTGAAAGTGATATCTCAGCTGTCGATTGAAAGCACAGATTACTTCAAGTTCCACCTTTGCCAGATCCATCCGTGGTTTGCTAGATAGTAAATTAGGGTGCAGATAATGGCCAGCCTGGAAGTTTATAATCTTCAGTGTAGGCAACGTACAGCCCGTACAGATTCGGTGAAAAGTTGCGAGGTTATGGGGACCGCTTCTGAGTCGTGCAGTCAGGTTTTGGGATAACTGCGACGGTCTATGGCCAAGGAAACTTGGCACATATAAAGGCCACGAACAACCATGGCGGCCTATGAGCATTGCACCAAGGCTGAAAATTGTTTTTCTGCGGAGATATTTCAGTGCACGAAACACGTTCACCGAGACCCGCAGTGTGGATGGTCGTATAGCCTCACGTAATACATCACAGCCATTTCTTTACAGTATAACCCATTTCGAATAAACCACATTAATGCGGCCTATGACGAAGAAAGGCGGTGAGACAGAAGGAAATATGCACGCGCGGGCAAACATGACGTCGTTTCCAGCTTGCTATGCCGATCTGCCTTGTCGCAGAGCGCTGTACGATTGCTCGCTTGACACTCGGCCGATGCTGTTAAACAATTGGCCGCGTATACATAGTGCTAAACCCCCAGAATTTCTACCGAGGTGTCCGAGGCTTCTTTCAACACTCTCTGTAGTCACCGTTATTTTTTTTCCATTCACCTCTGTTTTGCAGTGAGTTTCGCTATGATAACACGCATAAGGCATCGTTACGATTTGGTTTTCCTGAATGCATCCGCACAACTTCGCGCCGAGAGGATTCTAGAGTTCGCAAGAAATTACAAGCAGAAAACATAGTGTTATCGCACGGACAGTGTATTCGCTTGTCGCCCAATGAATTTCCCCTTCTGTCAGGTTCACGTTTCGTACTCACGAATTCTCTGGTGCACCTGTATTGAACATCGGGGCACTGCAAAGAACATAGAAACTTTATTTAGACAACTTGAATGTGCGGCAATATAATTAGAGAACTGTGGTCCTGAAAACGTCTCTCTCGCAGTCGGCGGTGGCCGAGGTGCATGGAAACATTGCCAGCCACTACTTTTATCGATATGACTTACCTCAGAAACTTCCTAACCACACCTCAGTAACGCAAAGTAAGACAGTGAGCTCCGTACCCCTTCACACACGGGAATGAGCGCGACACACCATAAAATGCTCAGACGGATTTGCACTGAATTTCTTGAAATATTTAAAGCGGCTATTATTATTCCCTTGAGCAATGACTGTTAATTTAGCTGCCAAGGGGAAAAAAGTCATTGCACCAGGTTTCGAACGAGCATTCTATTCAGGCCTCTTGGCTAAACGAGGCACCTAAGCCGCTGCATCCAATTAAGATGCTCGGCCAATGAGGTTAATATTTTTCAAATCGCTTTATAAATATCATATAAGACGCCGTTGCGGGTAAGCGCGCATTCCGAGTCCACCAGTTGTGACACAAATCGCGAAAAAGTGAGCGAAAAGATTGTGAGCATTTTCAGCTGCCACTCTGCTACGCCTAACGTCTATATGTAACTATGTGAGCCGGTTTCTGGTGACAGCGTCACAAGAAAGTGGTTTTAGAGTGTTGATTGTTTTTAGCACATTTCTCAGTTCCGCGCCGTCACGTCCGCAGCGGCGTCCGTAGCGCCGTCCGTAGCGCCGTCCGCAACGCTGTCCGCAACGCTGTCCGCAACGCTGTCCGCAACGCTGTCCTCAACGCACTCCTTAACGCACTCCTCAACGCTGTCCTTAACGCTGTACTTAACGCTGTCCGCAACGCTGTCCTTCATGCTGTCCTTAATGCTGTCCGCAACGCTGTCCGCAACGCTGTCCTCAACACTGTGCTTAACGCTGTCCGCAACGCTGTCCTTAATGCTGTCCTTAATGCTGTCCGCAACGCTGTCCGCAACGCTGTCCTTAATGCTGTCCTTAATGCTGTCCGCAACGCTGTCCGTAACGCTGTCCGCAACGCTGTCCGCAACGCTGTCCTTAACACTGTACTTAACGCTGTCCGCAACGCTGTCCTTAATGCTGTCCTTAATGCTGTCTGCAACGCTGTCCGCAACGCTGCCCTTAACACTGTACTTAACGCTGTCCGCAATGCTGTCCTTAATGCTGTCCGCAACGCTGTCCTTAATGCTGTCCGCAACGCTGTCCGCAACGCTGTCCGCAGCGCTGTGCGCAGCGCCGTCCGCCGTGCATTTTGTAAGGAAGACGATGAAGACGAACGGTCAGGCGCGCTTCTTCGTTAATCTGCCGCGCACGAGGGTTCAGCAGTCCGCACATGCTGGTGCATCCAGCCTGAGCTGCCTTAGCTGCTCCTGAGCATGTGCGACGGGTTTGACAAAGAACATCTCACACGCCTCATACCGGTCGCGACACGAAGAAAGTAGGCCTGCTGTCTTTGTCAGGCATATAGGGAGCCTAAGGCTAATTCTCAAAGCGGATGATGCGCAAAATATTAGATCGAGGAATAGCGACCAGAATAAAACCGGAGATTAGTCAAGCGCGACGTTGCAGAGTGGGTGCTTGAAATGCATGGTAACTGGCTTGATGCGCTCTAGATTACAAGTAGGATAGGCTGAGCTAGAACCGGGCAGATTCGTACCCTGGCAATGATTGCATTTTGCAACAAGAGCCTGTTTTGAAACAAAAATGTGAAGTTTTTGAAGCAAGGAATGTGACTACATTTTCATCGCAACAGTGCACTTTATGTGGCAAGTCATGGTAGATTTTAACCGCGGTCATGGGCCTCTTGTCGCAAGCAATTGAGGCCACGTGACGCATGACAAGTAGCTAACGCATGCATAATTTTCTGGAGAGAAAAAAATTATCATCTTCATCAGCCTGACTACGCCCACTGCAGGGCAAAGGCGTCTCCCATGTCTCTCCAATATGAACCCGAACCCTCGCCAGTTGCGGCGACCGTATTCCAGCAAATTTCTTAATCTCGTCCGCCCACCTAACTTTCTGCCGCCCCCTGCTACGCCTGCCTTCTCTGGGAATCGGAGGTGGTATTCTCCCGGTGTCGCCTTATGCGACATGTCGCATTCGCTCTTCGCTCATTGGCTCGAGCTCCGGTGAAAGCGGCGTGACGACACGGATCCGCCTTCCTGCTACAGCATCGTGACGTCGCCCCAATTTACTACGCTTAGTCGAACTACGGAATGCGCTGAAGCGATTCGCGCGGGCGACGGGCTACAAAATTGATACTAGACGCCATGGATACCACTCTCCTTGCCTGGTTTTTGAGTTGCGAATAAGAGTGGCGTGTCCGCAGACATCGCGGCCAGTTTGCCTTGGCCGACGAATCTTGTCGGCGGCATTACCGGCTCTCGAAGAGCACAGCACTGTGGCTACCGTCTGCTGAGCCGGACTGCCACTCGCCATGCGAACTTACTTTGCACCGTCGTAAACAGACGACGAAGCAGACGTTGCCCGCTGCGACGAGATGGCCTTGGCAGCGCTTGCGCTCGCATCTACATGACCGTTCAAGGCGTTTTAATGCACGTTAGTGCAAGGAAACAGTGTCTGCACGAGCCAAAGAGGATTTAAAGCAATGTGAGGACTTTTACAAACCTACAACTGAACATTACAGAGTTTTAGTAATGCGGGCTTTTCGTAATTGCGTGCATAGCGGAATAGCGGGTCCAGAGTGCGCATGCGCAGAACGCTAATGGGGAAATAGCGTTAGCGTACGAACGCAATCGGCAGTTGCGGCTTTTGCGCCATTAGCGTGAAAACATGGCGGCGTCCTTGCAAGCGAGAGCCGCCCTCTTCAGCCAATTCAGCAGTCCTTGCGATTCCGGTCGGCATGTTCACCGGCAACTACTGGTATGTTGCTTTTCGCTATGACTTACCTTGCTTCGACGATAGAGCTTAAGCTGCAATTCAGCCTAGGTTTTCAGATACGCTCTCGATTCTGGAGCGCGCAAGCCTAATGGGACCTCCAGCTACACTGCTACCGTCTGCAACTGCCCGAAACGCAGCCAAAACCTAGCACAACCTTCCGGAACGAAACAAAAATAGCTTTGGAGCTTTTTCGCGGTGTTTTATAGACTTAAATGAAGTAAAGCGAGTTTATATTATTTTGCAAATGTTTTTTGAACATTAGACATCATGTGATGGCAAATATTCTTGCTATCAAAGATACGAAACTACTGCTGCTAGTGAATCAGCAGTGGTAAATTGTCGCTTCTCGGAGTGAATGAAAGCACCACCGACGAAAGTGCCGGGGGCGTTTTGCGTTTCTTCGAGCAACTGTACGCACTTTTCTAGGCCCCGCCCTAATGCGACATGTGGCAAAAGGCAACACCGGGAGAATACCACCCCTAGTCCGCTACCCTTAAGGACCAGCGGTTATCTTGCATTCGCATTACATGCCCTGCCCAAGCTCACTTCGTCTTGATTTCGACTAGGATGTCATTAACCCGCGTTTGTTCTTTCACCCACTCCGCCCACTTCCGATCTCTTAAGGTTACACCTATCATTTTTCTTTCCATAGCTCGCTGCGTTGTCCTTAATTTAAGCTGAACCCTCTTTGTTAGCCTCCACGTTTCTGTCCCATAGGTGAGTACCGGTAAGATAAAGCTGTTATATACTTTTCTCTTGAGGGATATTGATAAACTGCCATTCACCACCTCAGAGAACCTGCCGTTTGCGCTCCACCCCATTCTTAATCTTCTTGTTATTTCCCTCTTATTATCCGCATCAGCTGTCACTACCTGCCCTAAATAGACATATTGTCTTACTAGTTCCAGCACCTCGCCACCAACTGCGAACTGCTGTTCTCTTGCTAGACTGCTGAATAGTACTTTGGTTTTCTACATGTTAATTTTTCGCCCCACCGTTCTGCTCTTCCTGTCTAACTCATTGTTGATGTTTTTCTGTTCATGTCCTGAGTGACTTAGCAAGGCAATGTCATCAGCGAATTGCAGATTACTTGGGTATTCTCCATCAACTCTTATCCCCAACTGCTCCCATTTCCGGCCCCGGAATACCTCCTGTAAACAGGCAGTGAACAGCATAGCCGAGATCGTGTCTCCCTGCCGGACACCCTTCCTGATTGGAATTTCATATCTGTCTTTATGGAGAACTATGGTAGCTGTGCAGTAGTTGTAAATATCTTCCAATAGTTTCACATAACAGTCTTCTACACCCTGATTTCGCGATGCCTGCATGACTGCTAAGGTTTCTACTGAGTCGAATGCTCTCTCGTAATCAATGAACGCTAATATATAGGGGCTGGTTATACTCTGCGCATTTCTCTATCACCTGACTGATGGCGTGAATATGGTCTATTGTTGAGTATCCTTTACGAAAGCCTGCCTGATCATTCGGTTGATTGAAGTCTATGGTTGTCCTGACCCTATTAGCGATTACTTTAGTAAATAACTTGTAGGCAACAGACAATAAGCTGATCGCTCTGTAATTCTTCAATCCCTTGACGTCTCCTTTCTTATGAATTAAGATAATGTTAGCGTTTTTCCAAGCTCTAGGTACGCTCGAGGTCACAAGGCATTACTTATACAGGGTGGATAGTTTTTCGAGCACAAAAATTATGGTGGACACTTAAGGTCCTTACGTGCATTGAATGCGAACGCATCGTTTGGCCTTAAGACTTATACCCTATAATCCTTGGACGTAAAGGCCTTTGGGACAAAGCCCTAAAGGTCAAAGGATGCGACTGTGATGGCATTTGACCTAAAGGCCTTAGACATAATACTCTTTTGGCGGAATTCCTTTCTTTACCTTTAAGTCCTTAACCCTGAATGTGTTTGACCTAAAGATCCTTACAATATACTTATAACGCCACTGTGACGACTCTATTGCTATAGTCGCTTATGCGCCATTAAACCCAACACAACAACAACGTCTCTATCGCTATGTCTGCACAATGTCTACAATGCGTACGCGCATTGACTAACTTATAGCCCTTTTTGTGATCACGTGCCTAGTCAGATAGCATAACACCGATTTTTCGTGGCTACTTTTTACGGTCAAAGCCGACATCGGGTTTCGTTGCTGATGGGCCGTATAATGCTTTCGTATCAAAATTCACGATGTGACAACCTCTTCATATGTGCGTTGTAGTGTTAGGCCAGCGTCTACTGCGTGGAGTATACGTGTGTATGGTCGCGTTGGCTTATAACCCTGCGAAGTTAGGTATAGGGTAGCCCTGTAGTCAAAATTACAATTTTCGAGAATTGTCTTCTATGTTTCGGCAAATATGGCTTTGAACAATGTAAAGCCAGAGTCGTTTTATATTGCAGAGTGCTAAAAAAAAGCGCTTGTAGCAGTACATTCTTCAAAAGTTAGTTACTTCTCACTCAAAAAGGCTCCAAAACGCCGCTGTTTTAATACCCATTGTGTAAATTCCATTGTGTAAATTTTAGTGATTTTTCAACAAACGTTAGGCAAGGCATCGAGACACCGCTACCTTTCTCGTATGCAGCGGATACACACAAACCTAAATTCAGTAGAAAAGCTCTGTCCGTAATATGTGCGATTGGTCATACGAGAAACCGCGACATTAAGTGCAATAACATGCTAGGTTTAGCGGCGCTACCTAGGCGCTGTCCCTGATTTTTCAATGCGCCGAAACCACTAGAAAATTGACATCTTTTGGGTGGGAACTGAGATTATGTCCAAACTGGCAGCCTTGAGTATTCCGTGTATTTTAAGGTGACACTCTAACTGGAACCTGCCTCGGCTTATTCTTCGTCTATTAGAGTGTGCGCAAAAAGCAAGAGCGCTCTCATGTAGGCCTGTTGCGGCGCGGTCAAAACACAGGAGATGAGAAGCGCTCAACTGATGGGCAACGGCACCACTCGCAAGGGGTCTGTAAACTTAACGGCTAAAAAACCGCGCTCAAAATAACTGACCCAAGGGAGTGAAACAGTGCGGCTGGCAGTACAGGGTGTTTAACCTAATTCTTTACACGATTTTAAAAAAAACAGGCTTTTCGAGTTAGAAAAGCGCTCTTTTTCGCTATTTCGTTAGAGCGGCTATTTCGACGAGTTAACGTGCATTGGAGAGTTCAGAAGACTAAGAAATAGAAAGAGGCGCTCGCTATGACATAACTGACCAAAGGGTTGCTTTGCTTGCAAGCGCCGCGAAACCGATATGTATTTTGGCGCGTTGTAGCCAAAATTTGCTCGGCCGCAGCGCCGATTTTAACAGCTTTTTCGAAATTCTAGAAACTGATGTGTACACGCCTCTCAATAATTAAAGACCCTAACAGTAATAGCTAAGAGGCTCACTATTCAATATTAGTTAAATAGCCGGCTAGTCACCACCTCTTGGCTGTATTCTGATGTACTACTTCACTGACAATGCTATGCCGAAAAAAACGCTTTTTAACCGAAACGACTAATTTTAAAACTTGTGTAAAGTCTTAGGTGAAACAGCCTGTATGTAGCCCACGCTAGAATGACCAACAAGCCGGATCGTAATCGCGGGTCATGAAAGGCGTTCCCTATAGGCTTTCGCCGTAGACCATCTTAGTACTACATAGGGCAGCTCCAATATTTTGTTGAAGCTGGTCCTTTGTTTTTATGGGCTAGGTAGCATATCTAAGTGCTCAGCGTTGTTAGTGCACAAGTACTGACTCTCTGGAGCGAGGTAATTGATTCCTGTAATGCTAGTCGCAGTGTTTTGAAACCCGTAAATAATTTGGTCTTGTTAAGTTTGTTATTGTTAGACGACAATATAATGGCCTAAAGTGAGGCTGACTATTCCATCAGCCATAATCAAAATGGCTACAAAGTTGGAATAAAAATATGACTAGAATATACCCCAGCCCCTTTTTTTTTCACTTCGAGTACACAGCGACCTTTTCCACTGCAGCGTTGAAGAATCCATGAGTTTGGGATACCAGAAGAAAAGAGACTAAAAAAGCGCAAGAATCAATGGTTCTCACTAAATACTGGTGAAATCTAGGATATTTTGTTTTAAGCATCACTTTGAATGTGCTGCACTTTTTCGTAGTCAGACTTAGTACTGAAGTGGCATTATTTATTACTGCGCATACAACAACATTGGTTACAGAACAGGCATGCGCATTTTAACTCGCCTTCAGAATATCTTGCTAGAAAAAAAAATACACTTACGCCTCTGATGGTCCCTAAGTCAGGAAAATTCACGTAGACGCAGTCTGTAAGCCACAGAAAGAAGACGCGAGATTTCACGTTTTACTAAAAGCACTCGACGTAAAATTGAAGCGATGGTCAAAACCTCCCTGCTTTTTGTCTAGAGGCAGTGCAGCAGTGAAAAGTTTCTGGAAGAAAATATTACCGTGGGAACAATTTCAGCAATGTTTTCGCAAGGAGCCCAAGATAGGCAGCTGCCTCTGAAGTAAATGTGCTCTGGGTGAGAATTCGCGTTTCATAAACGTATGACAGCTGGTTTACATTGTCATCACCCAGCTATACCGACTCGAGTGTAATGTTACATCAATATGCAGCCCATGATTGTACTTGCTTTTTTCCACACAAAGAAAACAAAAAAAAAACGTTACAAGCGCCGTTAGATTGGTCAAATCCAACAAATCGTGAATAGCAGCTCAACCTATGTGCCTCAAAATTAATGTTCTTTTTAATGGAATTTGAAACAGTCTATGCGCTTCGGAGAACACATTTAGGGCATAATTATTCTCTTTCCTGCAGGTGAACATGTTTTCTGCGTGCATCTGAAAATCCTGACAATAAAGAATGAGTTGCTGCGGGTTCACCTTAACGTTCCAGCTCAAAACAAATCTATGTACTCATTCGGTATTAGTGAGATGCGCTACAGGGTCTACCAGCTGCTCTCGATGTAAATTAAGACGAACTGATTCCTTTCCTTTGCAAAGTAAATTATCTTTAAATATTACCATTCAGCAGTGTTCAGATATATTACATCGGCTACATGTCAGGACTTAAGCCGGCTGGCTATTAATATAAGCCATGTTTGGAAAGCATGCGATGTTAGCGAAATAGACTCAAGACAAGTTTGACAATCCACCGTCCGCGCCTTCAAGTTCTGCAGGCGGAATAAACGCTTCAGAGGTTATTACCTGATGTCGACGCCGGCGGGCAGAGTCCTCCTAGACACAAAGCGGCGAAGAAAAGGCAAGAAAGAGTCTTCATTGCGAAGTATAGCTTTCGGCTGCCTAAGCAAAGACATGCCTCACGGTCACGGTGCCCGGAATATATAATCCACTGGCCGCTACGAATATGCGCATGGTGCCTGAACATCGTGGCATGCTACTGACAGATGTACCTTATCTGCCAGCCGTCACGTCAACCTCACATCACCGCTTAATCGTGAAGTTCGGTAATGAAGTTCGGGCACGGTAGACAGACTAGAGCAGCAAATCATTCGCTGCTTATTAGATGTCAGAACTTGGTGACGGCTTTTGTTCCTAACATGACATGAAGAAATATAGTCTGAAGTATGAGCTGAGAGTGCTTATTATACAGGAATTCCGAGGTACGTCGAGATGGAAAACAAAATTAAGAAAACAGTCTTTCCACAAGTTGTGACTCGGTCCGTGCCATAAAACTAACCGACATTGCGGGCCGTAGCGCAGATGTTTACGTCCAGCAGATAACAATCACTTTCTGCATGACGGACGGCGAAAAGCTGTATTCCACTTGACGGGGTTATATGAAGGTGTATGGGGGAGCCCTTTGTCCTGCAGTGTATGTAATTAGGCGGATGATGACGACACTCGACTGCCAGCTTCCGTCACCGCTTCACTGCTCCAGTAAACCTCATTTCAAAACTCGCAATGTAGGACTTGTCATCTGCATTGTCGCTGGCTATGGGAAACCGGTGACAACCGGGAAGCATTGTACCGTCATGAGGACCCTTGTGGTTTGGTGTACGACGTTTGCGATGGCTCTAGTTATCTTTCCCTTTCATGTACATCATAGAAACAGAGCTCTGGCTCTTTGCGAGTACCGTTTTTTTTTTTTTTAATGAAAGTTCACCCAAAAAAGGCTTCCAGCGGAGAAACGTAGGATATTAATACGTGACTCAAGGCATTTCCCGGGAAACAATATGCGCGAATACTGGAGACAGCATTTTAACTTGAACCACTGATTCCTTTCTAAGAACTGTGGGATGTACATTGCTTGACAGAAGCTAACAATAACTGAAGCCGAAGAGCACAGCGCATGTTTTTTTTTTTTTAATATTATTCGTTGTGTTCTTGAATGTGAGGTTAAGAGAGCAATTCTAATAAGTATAATTTATTAGAAAGCAGATAACAAAACAATCACATGCCGCAGGTGGCATCCGAATCCACGACGTACGAATTTCGAGTCCGGTGTTCTAAACAACTAAGGCTGTCACTGAAGCCGAAGAGAATAGCGCATATTTTTTTTAAATTTAATTCGTGGGTTCCTCGGTATGATATAAAAGAGTAATTCTATTGAAAATAATTTATTAGAAAGCCGAAGAAACAACAATCACATGCCGCAGGTAGGATCCCAACCCACGACCTCCGAATTCGCGTCCGGTGCTCCAACGAACTAGGGCTGTCCGATCTGCTTTCGGGGGTATCTATGTGTAGTGTAAGAGAAGCTTGCGAGTGTTTACCGGCGCCACCTTCGGCCATAGCGGTGGACGAAGTGCGTCCTGTATTACCGCGAGTGCCACGTAGGAACATGGTCGGACGGTGAGGGGGGACGCTGTGCGAGACCAGTCTTGCCCTGCTTAAGGCATCAAGGCTGCCAGAATCGAGGTCATCGTTAGCCATTGAGCAGACAAGAGAAGGCAAAAAAGGGGCTCGTTTTGATATACATGAGGAAGCTAGCAGTCACCGACACTGATCTCCACTAGGTGGCTGGATGCCGCATTCCAGCTTTCCGACACGAGCGCGAGTGAAGTCACCGGTAGTTGGACGGCTTGTCCCGGAAGTCGGTTGTCTGCTGTGTATTTCAATGCAAAAAGTCGCGTCTTTCGCCCTTTCGTTCTCAGTTTTTTGCGTTGTTCTCGTGTAATGTCTCCTGTTATATGAAAGGAACAAGCAAGCTGAACGCGAGAAATGTGAGCATTGTGTGCAGAATCCTGTAGTTTCAGAGAAACCGAAGAAAACAGGCATGCAGGTCTCACCCTACCGCGGCAAAGGGGTACGTGCAATAAACCCTGTATTCTTGTCTGGTTCGTGCCTTCCGATCGTGAACAAGAAGTAGTGGAATGACGATGAGGCTAGGCAACCTTAAAACCGGATTTTCCAGGAGAAAAGAAAAGACACAGCGCGAGAGGAACGCCTGACAAGAAAGACGAATGCTGCAGTGCGCGCGAGAAGCGCTGTTAGAAGTCAGCTGCACCAAGCACCACGAATTAAAGCCAATTCAGGCTTAACTTACTACAATACAAAACAGTACATGACACGCTCCGTCGAAAAAGCAGTACTATACCTTTTGGAGGCGCTAACGTGAACCAACCGAACACCTTCGACACCTCACCAGATAGTAACGTAGCCCTCGCTCCGGTTCGGTCTACACATAATTCGGTAAAATGGTCACTGCAAATTCAGATGCCTGGTGAATGTTTCCACCTATTCTTTCTTATATTTATCCCCCATTGATAGCATAAGCAAGGATCACAGTAAAGAGCAGAGTTGGCGAAGCTAGGCAAACGAGACGACACCGAGCCGAGTAGACGAGGCTCCATACTTGCTGCGTGTAGCGGTGTCCTGTCGTCTGCTAGTGTTGTCCCATTGCGATGCAATGGACCCTTATTTTTGAAAGGTCTTTTCCGAAGACCTCACTGGTCTCCTCACTTAGTTGGCGGGCAACAGGTGGGCATTGTCATGTAAAAAGACGAGAACGACGAAAAGACGAAATGCTAAGTGGGAAAAGAAAACTGGAACTGAAAAACCGTGCTGAGGTCCGATTTCATGCACTGCCAAAGGCTGACTTCCGGGACAAGGCCGCTTACTTCCGGTGGCTTCACTTTCGGGCGCCCGATGCGGCATCCAACTCCCCTATTGGAGATCAGTGGTCACCGAAGCTAAGGAGCATAGTTGACGTTTTTTTTTTCTTTTCTTCTTCTGGCGTTCATTAATGACAGATTAACAGGGTAATTGTATTAAATATAAATGATTAGAAAGAAGCAGAAAAAACGGCCACATGCCGCAGGTTGGACCCGAACCCACGGCCTCCAAATTTGCGTCCTGTGCTCTACCAACCGAGCTTGAACTTAATATTTGCAGCTGTCGCTGAATGAGGGTAGCATGTAGTGTCTTAAGGTTCCGCATGCCATCAATATTACATCGCGTGACTCTTTCTGTGCTGACAGTCGTTAACGACGCAAAAGCCAATTTTAAACGCTTCGGTGCCGTTCATCGACGCGCCATCTACACTGAAAGCAGGAAACTAGTTTTTTTCTTTTCACTTGGTCTACTTTCCTTGTGGCAGCTATTTCTGAACCACTGTTGAAAATACTGGAATGTAGAAGTTGAGAATGGCCAAAGTGGAACCCTCCATGAAAGGCGGCAAATGTTGCCACTCAGCTGCATGAACATTTGACTGACCATCATGCATGAACATTCATGAACATCCATGAACGTTCATGAACATGCATGAACATCATGCATGAACATGCATGACCAGCTGCATGAAGATTCGACTGCTGCTAATCAGCAGATTTTTGTTCCGTCCCCTCGCATTTTTCTACTCCTGTAAAAAAATGCAAAATAAATTGAATTGAATTGAATTTCGTCGGAGATCTCGGCACCAGTGGCTCAGGGTAGGCTGCCGCATAATCCGGCTTTGGTGCAGAGGGTGATGAAGAACCGGCTAGTATTTTACTTGGGCCCGTTTAAGATTAAGCCGCCGGTTTAAAATGGCATTGAAGTTACATATTTTACCGGTCTTCTTTGTGGGCTTTCCATATCTATTACGCAGAATTATATGCCACCTGCGCAGTGAAGAGTACACCTGGCTTTTTCTCGATAGCCTGCCTCATTATTGGGTCTAAAGTGATTGCGTCCAAGCAGGAAATCTGCACGATCTAAGAATTTGGCTTTTTTCGGAAGTATTTGCTTTCGGGTACGCAAAAAGTTTTGATATCGCCAAGTTTTCATCAATTTTTTCTTTCGTTATGGAGGATGTCAAGGCAAATTTCGCAACAAATTTTCTAAAATCAATTTCGCAAATAACTTTGAGAAGTAAACATTTATTTTATAAGTTTCCGCTAAAACTTCATTCCAAAAACTAGGAGATTAAAAATTTAACTCCGTAGACAAAAATGAAGACAACTAAATGCGCATCTTTATCGTTTTATTTGGCTTCCTTTTGTATGTATGTCGTTAACTTATTAATGCCATTGTTCTGAGCCCAAAAATATTTAACGAAAACGCATAAATATTAGTAATGGGTGGCAGGCAGAAGGATCAGACATGATGAGAGATGACAGACGACTATCAGAAAATTTAATAGCTTCTCGCCTATCGCGAGCGCTCCGCCCGTGTAGCTGCCCCCATCATTGTCTTCCTAGTCCGCAACAAGACCCGGGGCCAAACGATCGCCGCATACTCATAAATCCTATAACACTATGGGCTAGACAGAAGGGAATACGCGCCACCGGATGAAGAACAAGACAAGGAACCGGAAATAACACTGAGAAGGATACGAACACACACTCAAGCTCAAAAAGACTTTCCTGCAACCTACCCGGAAGAGTATGAGCCACAGTGCGCACATTGTGGTATAGGGACGAATCTATACCACACGGTATGTCCTGCGAAAAGCACGAAGTGTAAGAAAGAGTGAAAGAACCGGCGATTGAGTGGTGGGAGGAAATGTTGTCCAGCTCCGACCCGAAAGTTCAGCAGAAGCTGACCGAAAGGGCAAGAGCGGCTGCAATGTCTAACGAATTCCCGGAAAAGGAGGACCGACCACATTTTAGTTCCAATTAAAGTACTTTAATCATCATCATCCCGATCGTGAAATAAGAAGACTTCTTCAGTTGATGAGGTACAGGACATGACCAAGGGTGTGATTGAATTGTTGTAGAGGGATGAGAAAGTGAAGAGCTTACCGCCACGATTAAAAGACATAAGCGGATTATGAGCGGATGAAATCTGGTCAGTGACACCTGCGAAGCCACCGGTGGCCAGAAGCTAGTGTCTAGGTCCATGGATGCACCAAACGGTAGGAGCAGGAGAGCCGCTTTTATGATCAAAAACATTGGGCGAGTCAGAGTAAGTAGGGGTGATTCAGCGCGGGAGCGGCTGGTTGGATTTGGTCAAGTCGAGCGGGGGCGATACCGGCAAGTGCGAACCACCAGCCCTCCACAGGAGACCTCGGCGGACAACAAGCTCCGAAGCGCAAGGGACCGGGCTGATGTGCAGACCCCACACTTTCACCAAATGTTACGTGATGGCAAATAGAATGACGAGACACGATGAGAGATATCTATGAGATGATTTAATATCTGCTAGCTTAGCGCGAGCAGTCCAAACATGCCACTGCCTACTTCGGCGCCTTCTTGCTCCGCAACAATTCCCATTTGGTCCGTGGTTAGGAGAGAGTTTAAAAGTAAAATATATTTTATACCTCCCATCGATGTCCCAATTATCGACATGTAGCACCGAAAATTGTCAAATGCCACTTGGTAATTTGGGCGCTATGAACTCGCTGAGAGGAATGCTCTCATTGGTTTGGAACGATTACTCTTCTTGCGGGATTATGAAAATTCTGAAAAGCTGTGCGAACCGTGTTAATCTGGCCTCCCACGTAGTACATAAGTCGTCCAAGTAGTAAAAAACAAACACGCAGCACACGCCACTCAGAATGTAAGCAGTCCTCTTATTTGCTATTTTGAAGTAGTGTGCTAAACGCAGCTGTCACGGCCGGTGGCTCCCCGCAGGTTATGCCATGGCAGAAAAGCGGCACATACGTGAAAATCTGTTATCTGCGCAGTTTCTCAGAAATTATCGGCAGCCAAGTTCTGATCAGGAGCCCCCACTCTGCCGCGGCTCTGAAGCCAGCGCATTGGGTATATGATAGATGGAGAAAAAGAGCGTTTGTGCTAGCAACAATCCAAGCATGTGCTCGGCGTTCTGTACGTGTGTTTCACCGCAAGAATGGTCTTGACTTACGTTTGAATTAAGAAACCTCAGGGTTACCCTTCGTCACTTGTTGCTCTAAACGATGTCCACTTCTCACTAACATGTGCTCAACCCTAAACTTCGTGATAGTTGAGTTTAGATCTCAGCTGCGTGTAAATGTCAAGTTCTAAGTAAAACTGTTTACAAACACTGTTGTGTATTCCACAGGCTTCGCTGTTTAGGATTTTCTAATCGTCGAAAAGTAGCTTGCTGCATGCGTGATGTCTCCGCGCATTGACATGCACCTCAAGAAGCAGTGAAAATAACCTTTGCTGTGGGTGGTTTGCGTATACAGGCAAAACCAGCTCGGAATGCACGCAGTTCTATACCAGCATGTGTTCTTTGTTGAGGTGTCGATGAGTTTGTTGAGGTTGTGGATATTTTTCAGGCTTGGATTATAGATATTAGGGAAGTGACTAAGACAACGGCGTTAACACGATGTTGCACACTGTATCATCCAGATATATGCTGAAGAGTGATTGATGTAAACACTGGCCCAAGGGTGTTGTTGGTTTTATTCTCAATTATACCAGCAATTCAGGACAAAGATGAAGGAATGCAGCAGTCACCGAAACCAAGGAGCATAAGGGATGGGTTTTTTTTACGTTAATTAACTAGGAGATTAAAAGTGTAAATGTTCAATCACTTAAAGGTAGTTGATAAGAAGGCAGAAGGAAAACAACCACAAGCCGCCGGGGGGATCCGAACCCATGACTGAAATTCAGAGGTCATGGGTTCAGATCCCACCGGCGGCATGTGGTTATTTTTTATTCTGCTTTCTTATCATCTATCTTTAAGTGATTGAATATTAACACTATTGACCTCCAACAAATTAACACCACAAATTAAAAAAACCATCCCATATGCTGCTTCGTTTCAGTGACTGTTGGCTTCTGTCGTGTATGTCATAACCAGCACCTCTTTTCCCTACACTTGTCGTCTTAATAATTCAGGACAAAGGCATCTTTGAACGGGAAAGAGTATATGAACGCAAAATTTTTTAATATATTATAAGATTTCACTACATTAACTAAATACATCCGCAGATCTCTCTTCGACACGTTTGTATTTTTTGCTACTAACGTTTGAGCTAAAACCAAAAGCGTTCCTCATTGGTTTACTACGGCACGCTTGATTGCTCGGCGCGAGCGATGGAAAACTTTAATGAAAGATTGTCATCAAAAGAATGCGCCATTACCATCAATATTTCCATAACAGTAGCTTAAAACAATCTAGTCAAAAATTATGCCCGAGAATGTTGAGCTTGGTCAGGAGATGCTGTATTAGTGATACACTGTGCAAATTTTCATTATGGTAACAAAGACGCGGCGGCGCTCGACGGGAGGAGGACGGAAACTTTGAATACGCAACATGCTGCATGGGGATTACAAGGTCCACGAGGCACAAATCACACTCCGGTACTAGGGAGCTCTTGTGTGCGCCGAACTAGTTAGGAGAGGCGTCTGCTCTCTGCCAGAGTACTCGTGGTAGAGACCATTCTCGCAAGACCAAGGGGGGAGTTTCAATGCGTTCCAGAAGCTAAGACCAAGGGGGGAGTTTCAATGCGTTCCAGAAGCTTGATGTGAACTTCTTCCATAAGGTTTATGTGAGCTTGCCACATGCTCCAAAGAGGGAGACTACCGCAGAAGGCCTTCACAAGCTTTGCATGCAGCCGTGATGAATTTTCAGTGAAGCATCAACTTTCGGGGATGAAGAGCATGCGGATGATGAAGGCAAGTTAGCAAAGTTTCATCTAATTTTCAGACATGCGGTGGCCAAGAGAGTAACTTGTCAATGGTCGCATATAAAAATTTGTGGTTAGCGACGCAAGGTACTGGTGTGCCCGCACCTTTCAGCACGTAGCGTGCAAGGTCGGCCCTAATAAAAAAAAAAGTGAACACGTTTCTCTGGTCATTAAGGCCTTCAGTTTCCATCATATCACTTCAGTTGAAATTAGTGCCTTCTGCGAAATTGCATGCGCAATGCGGCTATTCACTTAAACATTATACAGGAATGTCGTCAGCGCACTGCGAGATTTCCACAGATGGTGGGATGCATTTCTAAAACCCATTGAGTAAGATAAAAAAATGTGGCACCTAAAACTCATTCCAAAAGAGTCCCTAGAGATATGTGGTTTTGGGGGGCTTTTGTCGTTGACACGTAAGAAGACTTATCGTGAACATATGCAGCTGTACAACAGGCCGTTAATTCCGTCGACTTTAAGACTGGAGGCATGAACTTCCGTATAACTGTGTGAACTTCTTCGTTGAGATCAAAGAGCACGTAAAATGTTATAGACCACACCGCTTTGTTGCATCTGACGTGGTTTGAAAGGGAGCAATGTTGTGGATGTTGCTCTGGTCATTTGAGAAGCCTCGCGTCTATTTATAGATAGTAAGCCGTCATCACTATCACTTTTCAACCAGGAACGTAAAACTGCTAGGACACGAGGCGTTTGTTTCTGAATGACGCATGACGCACAGTGGTTGCAGGCAGCTTTTCCAAACGGCTTATGTCACTCCAAACAAAATGTTAGCAGAGCGAGGTCATCTGATGAACATATACGCCGCGCGTTAAATGCAAATGTGGTATTTTTCAGTTAATATCCAAGTGAAAGACATATGAAATAAATGTGGAAGCACGTGCTAAACTATTCAGGATCGAATAAAGAGAAGTAAGAGAAAGAGGAGAAATGTTTCTTTAAACCAGCGGGATAATTGATCTTGAGGTGGAGTGGGTGGCTTCTTCATTCCAGGACACCCACTGGGCATGGCTGCTCGAGGAACTTGGTGGACGAGCGCTTCTCGCCTCGCCAGGGCGTCGCCGGACAGATGTACCTCCCACAGCTGAAATGATGTGCTAGGCGCCTTTAAGTTTCGCGGTTTGCACCCCCCCCCCCCCTCCCGAGATGTGGAAGAGTGAGGGACGCGTGTCCGCGCACCAGGGGCAGGCGCCACGATATGTGAGTGGGCACATTTTGCTGTATCTGTGTAGGTTTGGGAATGTGCTTGTTTGAATAAGGCTGAAAGCTACTGCGTCTTCAGTGCTGAGCTTTTTGTGACACGGACTATAAATCTTGTGGTTAAGCCGCTGGATACTAAAGTGTTCACCGTAATTTGACGGCAGGGACATGAAGGTAAAGATTGGAAATCGTTCGGACGATTGGTCTCGTCCCGTACGGTTGGTTAACGCTCGAGCTAAGGCTTTCGCTCTTTCGTTCCGCTCCGGTCCCTTGCGGCTCGGCGTCCACGTAATTTGATAGTACTCTTCCAGCTTCGGCCAGAGGATATGAGCAGCCAGCAGCGGTGTTCGTCCGTTGGTAAAGTGGCGGCAGGCCTGTTGCGAAACGGTGACGACGTGAACTTTCCTGCCGACCCTGTCGGGGTGCGGGCTTCCTGTCAGTTTTTTGTAGTTGTTATGTATTTTTTGAGAGTTTTACAATAAAGGGGTGCTTGATGATTAGCGCCGCTATGATTTCAGCCATAGCTGGGATCTCTGCCCTGACGAAGGTCGCGAGGGTCAAGCAGTCGTCTCTTCCGTCCACGGCGGCTACCGCAAGAGGACCCTTTCGGGGTACGCCGCCACGCCCCCATACGTTATGTGCGGGTCGCCCTTCAATTTTCGCCGCTGACGGTTGATGCGAGCTTTGTGACGACCTTCATGGAGTTCGTAGTTGACGTGGTTAGGAATGGGGCCGGTCTTGATCCTGCTAGGAACTTCGGGCGGTTGTTATCGTTTCCCATCGAGAGCGCTGAGCTCCGTTAGCGTTCCCATCCGGTGGAGGATTGCTCCGCTCGCCACCGTTTTCTGCAGTCTCGCCTTTTGCGAAGCCAGAACCGCATCCGAATGTTCGGCGAATGTGTTGTGGATCCAAAGAGCCGCTGCCTTCTCGTTCAAGGTGGTGACGGGGAGATCCAGCGCCATTTTCTATGCGCTCAAAAGGTGGCCTCTACTTGTTCTTGATCTCGTGTATTTATCGAGTGGTGATGATACGGCATGCCGTACGTCAATCCGCTGTTCACTGGGATCCCGACGAGGAGGAGCGTGTCCTCTTCGCGCATGCCTTTGCGGCTTCATGTGATTCTCTTGACCATTCGCGAGATCTTGCTCCTGACGGGCCTTAGGGTTTGGCTGCTGTAGGAGACTTTCAGGTTGCTCTGGACCCAGAAATTCAGAAATCTAGCTTGGTTGCTCTCTGGGATCTTGTGGCCCTCTTGATAGAGGTCTATGGGGCCAGGGGATTTGTAGATTCCTCCTCCGTGCACTCGTCCACCTCCGACTTGTCGGGCGCGCAACGCATTCCGCTTGCGGCCGCGAACCTCTCCACGGCCGTTGCGGCCTTCTGAAGGGTCGCCTCTTTAGTTCGAAGGAGGCCATGATGGCCAGGAGCATAATGCCGTCGGCGCACAGGGCATAACCTCGAATCCGGTATCTTCCGCAGTTCTTTGGTCAGCGCCAGCATAGCGATATTCAGAAGGATTGAGGAGAGTACCACCCCTTGCGGCGTTCCTGTGTTCCGCATCTCGATATTGTCTAGTCGAGTGAGTCTTATTCCGATGAACGCCGTCCTGCCAATAAGGAACGATCTGAAATCATCAAAGATAGTTTCTCGCATGTGATTTCGGTAAGCCCCTTGAGGATAGCCTCGTGAGAGGTGTTGTCGAAGGCCCCCTCCAATTCGAGTGCGACCAGTAAGTGTTCTCCCTTTGGGATGCCCTGTGAGACTTCTTCCCTTAGGGTTAGGAGCGCATCTTCCTCAGAGAGTCCCGACTTAAAGCCCAGCATGGTGTTCGGGAACATGCTCTCCTCTATGAAATTTTGGAGGCGGGCTTGAATGACCTACTCGTACACCTAACCGAGGAACTAAGTCAGCGAGATGGGACTCAGGGCTTCCATCACAGATTTTTCGTCTGGCTTGGGGATTGCCACGATTTTCACATGTTTCCACGCCTTCGAAGCGTGGCCATGGGTCCAGAGTTCTTCCCTGAGGCATTCCGGTCACGTGGGCCACTTCTCCCTGTGATCGGCGCGTTCAGTTCTAATCTTTATTCGGCTTCCTATTTTAGGAGGCAGGGTCATACGAGGTCTCTGCCCAGGTATCCGACATAAACGCCCTGCTCGTTTCCAGTAAATTTGTGAGCTATGTCTTGAAACATGCGACTGGTTGCTAGCTTGGCCTTTCGATCTCGATCAGGCAATGCAGGATGGCCTACGTCTGCGCCATACTCAAGCGCGTCGATTGATATCCCGCATGTGAACACTCATTGTCACCGCTTTTGTCAAGATTTCGACAGCTACTTTCCCATGTAAGTATGCTGATGTACCAAGCAACGAAAGAACGCGACTATAAGATTTCAATTAGACATCCTACAGTCAGGATGTCTACGATGATATTTCTCAAACTATTTTCTGATCACTGTGGTGTCTTCAGACCTGCTATGAACACATTTCTGCTGCGTTCATATCAGCATTTCTGCTGCGCATCTTCTGCTATGAACGCATTTCGCTCAAAAAAAAATATTCTTGCTGTCTAGGAATACAAGCGTTAAAAGATAGTACTGAATACCGAAAATAAGATACTTGTTCCCGGTAGACAAGAAGTTTGCTACTGTTTTCTGCTACGCGATATCTTCAATGGCTTAATGCCATATGTGCAGAATTGGTCATTGTCTACTTAGCATTCATAGATCTCTGAGAGCCCTCATACCACTCCTGGTGCAGTGGTAGAGCGGTCAAGCAATGCGACTCTGGCCTGCGATGGCAGGTGCTGCAACTGGTGGGGCTGGTGCGACCAAGGTTGCTCATCTCGAGGAACCTTTCGCGATCAGTCATGAACATAGCTTCCACCTACCATGGTGCGCAGTCTGCCAACAATCTGGTGGGCAGGCTGTGGTGACACGACAAGGTTACGCGACTTAGGTGGCCCACCTGTCTCCTGGGTTGCTTCTATGGGGCTTTTTCGGTCATGGTCAACGACGCCGACAACGCCAGATTTTCAGCGACATGAGCCTATCACGTTAATACTATTTGGAAACATTTATGTTGTTGAGGTTGGCTAAACTACTTTCTTGTCTTCTCTCGTCGCCTCCTCAAGTTGTAATTCCACGTGAATCAGAGAAGCAGATCTGACTGTTTCGTCAAAACATGCGAGCATTGCGTGCTTTATTTCTTGCGATTTTCTTCATGCGAAATACCACCGAAATCTGGGGCCCATTCAGTGGAATTGGTTTATCTAGGTTGAAAAAGAATGAACAATTGTAAACCTGCCCAAAGTTTATTCCCATGCGAATTAGTCTGCCGTAATGACAGCTACCAACATGGAGCACGTCAAAAAAGGCTGTTTTGCAGTAGTTTTTTCAATTTGCCTTCTTTCGGGTTATGCAAAGAAAAATGGCTGCTGCACTCTTTTTCGCTTGGGTATACTCGTTCTTTATGCGTCACAAAGTTCTCGCTCTATAGTACAGTTGGCTCAAATACAGAATCATTATCTAACAGCAAATAAAAATGATAGGGTTATAAAGTTGTTGAACTGAGCAGTAGACTTGCGAAGACACGCGTTTAGCCCAACTGGCTCAAGGTTTTGCTTTGCTGCGTCGTCGGCACATCTGGCGACGATATTGGATTCAGTGTAAGCTCTGTTCGCGGTTAAGCTGGTCTGATACCTGTTCGCGCCGCAGCTGGAAATTGATGAAGACGACGATGTGCAGTGCACAGCGCGAGTGTATGTTGCAGTTCAACACAAGGCGTGGTCGGCTGTGGCGACAGCATACTCCTCTCGTGCAGTGGCCAGTGAAGCTGATCCGTTCGCGCCGCCACATGTTCGAATCACAGTCGCGGCAAAACTTATTTATTCAGTCAAGGCTTCAGCGATGAATGGGCTCTTTCGGCTTTGGTCGTGAAGTATAGCTTTAGCTCTAGTAGGAAATCTACGGAGGGTGCCAAAATAGTTGCCATGGAAACATCGTGTCACGAGATGTAGCTTGTAAAGCTGTAGGGTGAGGTATATGAGAATTCAATGACATAAACATATTTTCCTTGTCTAAAGAGAACAAAAAGATCCATGCTCTTCTCACTTCCGTCTCGTTGCGCTTCGCATGGTCTCAATAAAACTCCGAGACGCTGTTGCGGCGGTCAGCTACGCAAGAATTCTGCTGAGATGGCTTTCCTGTCACAGTGATAGAGATCAAGAACAAAAATGAGACCGTCAAGCAGACAACTGACTGCCGCTGTGGCTCAGCGGTTATGGCGCTCGGGTTCCATCCCGGCCGCGGCGGCTGAATTTCGATAGAGGCGAAATTCTAGAGGCCCGTGTACTGTGCGATGTCAGTGCACGTTAAAGAACCCCAGGTGATCGAAATTTCCGGAGCCCTTCTCTACGGCGTCCCTCATAGCCTGAGTCGCTTTGGGACGTTAAGCCTCTACAAACCCAAACCCTGACTGTGTAGGGACAAGATCGACTTTTTATTAACTGCAAATGTCAAGTCGCAGTGCGTATGCGTGCCAAGAAACTCCCACCGCCGAGTTTTTCAGCGCTGGACGCCTGTCAGCGTTTATTAGGGCAGAGACCTCCCATTAAGCACGCCTGTGTAGGTTTTAAGATTGGCAGCAAAGTTCGCAGCGTAATACATTCTGAACGGCAGTCGCTAAATCAACACTTCAGACTGCTAAAGCTCACGAAATTATAAGTCCTAAGCACCGCTATATCAGAAATCGAGGTGTTCAATCTTGCGTGTTAGAACATTCCACTTCTTGTTGCTGCCATATAGTTCGAGTTATATGCGTACCCAACAGCCATTAGGGACAGGTCTCACACTGTGTGCAGTTCTTCAGTTTTCCTTCGACTATGACTCGTTTGGGGCTTCGTCTACAAAAGGTTCTGTGTGTGCGAAGGTGTAGGAGTCGCTTCTCATGAAAGGGACCCCCGCAGAAGAGTTTGAGCTGGCGGTCCAAGAAACAATGGGCGACCTCCCGCCAGCCCAGACCTTCTCCCGCAGGGAGAAGTGGGTAGCTAATGGCTTGAGATGCGCCGCATGGTCCCCTTCGCCCTCCTGGGCCCGTCCTGCGAATGATTCTGAGCTGGGCTTGGCAGGTATCTTCGTGACAGTGGGCGCCGAAGTCCTCGGGATGAGCGGTGAGGCAAGAGGTATTTCCACAGCATCCGTGTTTTCAGACCATCCCGGAGGCAATGCAGGGGTAATTACCGGCAACACTATGCGAATAAGCGGTTGTCCTACCATGGACTGCGACTGGAAGCTGGATGTCACGGCCGACTGTGATGACGGTTTTGTCACGGAAGTCTGGGATCGCGATGTCTGTACTGCCTTCACTGTGGTTGTTTCTTGGCTTGTAGATGGTATTGGGGCAGGAGGCGCTTGGTGTGTCAGGATAGTAATACGAGATAGTTCAGGACTCGTAGCCACAACCGAAGACTTCGAAGGCTTCGCGTGGTTGTTGTTCCTTCGTATGCCGACCTCTCTGGCCAGTTTCTCCCTGGTGACAAAACAGAGCGAATAACGTTGAGACACGAACTGTAACGTGATTAACAACAACATATTTCTGAAAGATGCGCTGCCCATGCTTCATAAAACGAAATGAACTATGTTAATTGAAGCCATGAAAAAAGTCAACGTACGTGTCCTTGTAAGTTCGAGTCAAATTAAATCCAACAGACAAGCCCAGTCACACATCGAATGGGTCACTTTATAGTAAAGAAAAAAAACGAATAAAGCAGCTATTACACTCCATGCCAGTGAGCTACTCTTGCTTGTTTGCAAATCAACGCAGATTGAATGTCGTCCAACCTTAACCCAAACCCAATCCAAGCAGGCCTGGAGACGTCTCATGCGCTGCACAGAGAACGATGCCCATAGTTTAACCCAGCTTTTACTACTAGGAATTCGCTTTATACCAGAATTCAAGGAGACCCACGCGATTTGACGAGGACTACGGCGCATTTTTCTTTTTTCCTTATTTCACTCCTACCACCATCTCTTTCCTAATGAATCCTCTTTGAATCTTTGCTTCATGACCGCTCTCACGAAGCGGCTTAGATGCCCAGCGATTCGCTGGATAGTTGCTGCTCCCTTCGTTTCCTCAAAATTAAACTTCATTTTCATTTCCAGCTTGGTTTTTTTGTCCAACGAGAATTAGATATGTACTGCACAGTTCGTTTCATCATGAGCATTTATTACTCTCAATATATGTCCCCACTGGTTATTGCTCAAGCTGCCAAATTGCTTTCGAAATAGAACTTATAATCAAAACTATGTAGAGCCGCGAAGAACCTTTTCGTCCTGTCGTTGGTGGTGCAGCGTCCCAGTTTTGTAACACTGTTTAAGATTTCTTTTCTGACGGCAGAATGGACTCTACATCTCATACAGAGAGAGAAAAACTTTTCTATCAACAAAGGTTGTAGGGATTCCCGCAGAGGATGGAGCCCTTTTTTCAATGAAACAGGGCTAATCCTGTCCGTACGAACAGAAACCTCGAAATAAGATATAAAAAGGCAGGCGTTGCTAAGACTGTAATGCCTATCTTTGCACTAATTTAGTTTACAATGTATTTCTTCCTGGCTTGTAGCTATAAAAAGTTTCCTTTCTTTTTACGTTAGCTTGTTTAGTTTTGTTTTTGTAACGCGTAGGATCTGTGGTGTAGCGCACTCCTTAACATTCTTCGGTAACCGAAAAGGGTTCGTTGGCTTTCTCTTTATTATTTTATGACAATTAGAGTTAATGCTGTAGCGCCCACAAACTATTTTGGTTGGCTCGCAGGTAATTTCATCCTGAAATCCAACCCGGAACATTGAAACCCAGCGTTATCTAATGGTCCTCCTATCGACGGCTTCGCCCCGGGCGTGACAGCTAGTCGCGGAGTGTCCACGAGCCGTGCGATTGACGTCACTGCCACGCATGGACAACACTACCAGAAGAAGCTCGAGCACCTGACGCGGCGCGTAAACGTCACAAGGCGGCTGAAGTGGAGGGAGGCCTTTTGGAACAAATCACAAAAGGGTGCACATGGCATGAACAGCGAAGAGCGCCAATAAGACCACTCACTTCTCGAATCAAAAGGGCGTCTTTGTCTCGCATGACATTTCGTGGATTTGAGACTAGCCAGCAGAGCTACGAATGAGTCAAGGTGGTTGTTTATGAATGGCTTGCTTAGAGCCTCTGCTCTGGGTAAAAAGCAAAATGGAGGGAAACAAAATGGAGGCGCCACTCAAGATCCGCCTTAAAGGTACGACGCGATAGCGTAATAGTTAATTCCCGTATATGCAGAATTGGTCATTCTCTACTTTACGTTCTTAGATCCCTGTGAGTCCTCATACCCTGCCTGGCGCAGCGGTGCAGCAGTTAAACGATGCGCCGCTTTGCTGTGATGACAGGTGGTTCCAGCGGTAGGCCTTGTGTCACCCAGGTTGGTCTTCCCGAGTGACCAATCATTACTTTAAGTGTCACATGCCACGGTGGGCAGTTTTGCTGAATATCCGGTAGGCAGGTTGTGATGACACCGCAGAGTCATGTGACCTAGGTGACACACTTGCCTCCTAGGTTGCTCTCTGGGCCCCACCTGCCAGAGTCATGCTCGTGACTTTTCGCTCACAACGCCGACACCGCCGAAGCCGGATTTTCCGCACAACGGTGCCTTTAACGCTATCGTGTCTCAAAGACAAAAACAGACAGATCACAAACTATAAACTTATTTTTTATGACGGGAAATCACTTTATATGAGCTCTTAAAGCATGAAAGAACCATGGAAATCTCCTAAAGCCAATTATTTCCGATACTGACGGTCGCACATCGAGGAACACTCACAAGAACCGAATGACGTCGTCGTCGTTGTATGGAACACCCTTCGTGCTCTGCAGGGTCCTGCCATTTCTCGGAGGACCTGGCCCACGCCTCAAGGTCGCCGCCTTGACAGTCATGGCGGCGACCTTATGGATGACGCGCCTCGTCGTCCGGATCAAAGTCGCCTTGCTCCCGCCCCTTGAGACGGGACGCACTCGCTGCGTCCTGTGTTTAGACGCCTCGCGCAGAGCAACCTGAATCGGAAAGGGACCAATTAGCGGGCAGAAAAGCAGTTCTTTTCTAACTAAGTTTGGTAACATAATGATGATCACTGGTTTGAATAGTGGAAGGGCAACTTGGCCACCAATGTGCGCCATGTAAGCGCGCTTCGTTTGCGAAAACTGGAATCGAAGACCGCTTTTTCACAAGTTTTTTGCACTTGAATAAAAGTATAGCCGATTTACATAATTAAGCAAATGCGAAGTAGATGCGCTAGTACTGCTCACCCCTGCTACGCTTTTCTATGCATTCTTGCTCTTTGTTAGGCCTAGGTTTGCTTTTTTATTAAAGGCGAGATGATAAGAGGGGCAGAGAGAATGAGGAAAGAGTGGATAGAACGAGAGATACGGTAGGAGAATGGAAGGCAAGAGCAAAGCCTATGCTCTAGAGCTTGTCATCGCCGCATCTAGAGCAGTGAAAGAAGGTCCCCAGTGCGTAGAAAGGAAATCGAAGAGCAAGGAAGGGCGCTTGAAGGCGAGCGCCCGTTAATGCGGGGAAGTGAGCACAAGCTGTTTCACGATGCAGCGAGCCGCGTGGAGCCCAGGTCTACACTGCAAACAGAAAGGAGTAACAGGAGAGTAAGTTGTCCTATAGCGCACTCCCTCTTTAAAAACGGCGCCCTTTTTTTACTCTCATATAGGCGCATTAGTATTCAGAGTGTAGGGAGCACCACGCGTACACGTCTGCTAACCGTGTAGGCTGAGGGGTGACTGAAGCGAGGGGAGAGAGGGCGCGCGAGCGACTAGCTGACTCCGCATAAGACCCGCTGTAATGCGCAGGGCATGTAATGCGAAGGCAAGATAACCGCTGGTCCTTAAGGGCAACGGAGTGGACTCCAAGAGAAAGCAAACGTAGCAGGGGACGGCAGAAAGTTAGGTGGGCGGATGAGATTAAGAAGTTTGCGGGGATACAGTGGCGGCAACTGACAAAGGACAGGGTTAATTGGAGAGACATGGGAGAAGCCTTTGCCCTGCAGTGGGTGTAGTCAGGCTGATGATGATGATGATGATTGGAGACCCGCTTGGACAACACTGCCCAGTGACGGCCGTGGCGGCGTCAACTGTGATACGCGCCACTCTCTCGTTCGCTGCAGCTGCGCGGCCGCTGATTACGGCTAGAAGTGCTACGCACTAAAAGTAGCTTGCCAGGCCAGAGTAAACCTTCTGCGTTTTTAAAACACGATGGGTGGCCGACTTCCCAAGGAACCGAAGCGATGTCTTTGTGATAGAGCACCCACCTCTCATTCGGAAGGTGCTGGGTTCTGTCCCCAGTGCCGCCAGGTACCCACCCTTTCTCTAATACGTACAATATTTCGCCCCGCTTTATACACAGCTCATGTGGGGTAAAATTCTGGGAAAACGGCGGTTGGACACTTTACCCTCCCTCAGTGGAAATTTATCCACGAAGGATCCGAAATCCGCCTTCCCGGTAAAGCCTATTGCGGCCATATCTTAAATACAGGTACCCAGATTCCTCCACACATGTCACAGTGCAAGCTTTCGCCTGTACTGTCAGCGCACAACTGTACCACAACTACAGCTATCACCAATTACACCTATATCTGTCCAGCTGACCACCCACCGCAGTTTTCAAGTGTCCCAATAAAAGAACCGAATGATGCAGTGTGTTTAGGACAGTTGTAGACATCACACCGGATCAAGAACAAGAATTAAAAAAGGAGTTCGAGTGGCCTTTTAACAAATTAATGCCAAGAAATTACGAGCAGACAGAGTGGATGATATGCACAGAGTACTTTCTACATTTGTCAAGTACTGTTTGAACCATAAATGGGTTTTGCCTACTGGGGCAGAGCCAACCTATGGTTGTTGCCATACAAGCCGGATGGTAAAACCCATCAACACACTGGTGCGCTAGATATTGTATTGGAATGGCTGAGTAGTTCTTACTACATTCGCTGCATGAGGAGCTTCTTCCACAGCGGGCTACCTCCAGGTAGGATTTCGCAACCTATTCAACAGCTACGGAGTGCCATACACGTTACCCATGAATCATAAGGCTTGTTTAGATCAAAAACTGGCCCCTCTCGAAAATGTGCTATTTCTAGTCATGTGATCCATGAGCTCCTGAGAGTCGAAACAATTTTGTGAGAGGGACAACATTTTGCGGGAAAGCCTCGGCGGAGGGCAAAAGGGTTAGTAATTTTAAAAACGTAAAATTAGTAAGAAAGGTAACGGAGGCGAATATCTATACTTACCTAGAGTTATAACCTTATAAACTAGCAATAACAAAAGGAACACTGCGTTCCACTACTCTTATGAACGAGCGGCGTGAACCCGGGAGACAAAGCAATGCGTAAGGTTCTGCCTGGTGGCATGTAATAGGAGCTGATGTGGCACTTCGCGCACGTTTCTCGCGCCATAATCGAAGGCTCGAACTTGCCTTTTTCCGTGTACTTTTACAATTTTATTTTCACCTGATCTCGGACGCTCAAACATCACTTTGCAAATATGTTTCAGTAATAGTAATCTTAATCATGCGCAACATCAAGACGAACGGTTAGTCATGAGCACATTCCACGTGACGCGATTTAATACGATCTCAAAGAATGTGTCACTTTCGGCACGTAGACTAGCTGATTTGGACTAATTTTACCGCGCCGCCGCCTATTTGGGTATACATGAGAGAGTACTAAGCAAGAGCAGCCTAAGCTGATTTGATCGAATTGCCTACGTCAGACCGGCTTCATGCCGAGCTTATTTTACCGTCGTAGGGTCTCTGTGTGATGTAGTAGCCAAATAGTAGGGCGCACCGTCAAATAAACGTCACGTTTCCAACAATGCCTCAAAAGGCTGGCAAACTGCCTTTCTTATGTTCAGAGCTCAGTGTCCCCGGCCAGTTCTCTGCCGACGTGGTTGGCCACTGAATATTGCCCTGTCTTCGTTCGCACGTGGTTGGCCAACGTAACTGAATTAGACCCAAGCTTTCACAACCGCCTGCCATCGCTCATTTCAACTCGAGCAGAGTACACAACTACGTGTTAAGCCATTGGAGTTATCGAATTCTTTTCCTTTAGCACGGGTGTTCATTTTGAAAACTGTTTTGCTCGTTACTGCAGAGTTGTATATGCGTTTGCATGTTCAGCCTCCGTTTTCGTTGTCACGATATGTAAGGCGCGGTGTAGGCATCATCAGGAGACATGCTTGTCAGTCTCCGTTTGCCTCACCTGTGGGAAAGTTTATGGAGGGTACTTAGAGTACTTATTTAGGTGCTGCGAATCCAAAAGCAAGCACGAGGGGTGTTCGACTGCGGCGATGGCGTACTCCTCTAATGCAGTAGCCAGCTAAGATGGCCTGTTCGCGCTGCCCGAATGGAAGTTGATGATGATTACGTTACCGAAACCCACTGCTAGTTACTGGCAATTTAGCACGCCGGTGCTGTGATCAACTGATACCGTACACCCGTAACGAAGTGGCCAGCGAAGTTCATTTGTTCGCGCCGACCTGGGTTCGAAACCCACTTGGGAAAAAGTTTTATTTTTTTCTGATAATGTAGGCACTGTCGATTACGTTATGATGTCGCGTGGGTTTTCGTTCCGTTTCTCGTAATGTATTCTATTGGGTGTTATGGCGCGTGAGCAACTCGGACCATCATGCGCCGAACGCATGGTATAATTTCTTTCAAAAACTGGGTGTCCTCATTGAAAGTTCTTGTCTGGACAAGGAATCCGATGAGCCCAGAAAATCAAATAAAGACCTCAGCCTTCTTCTCAGGCCTGAGAAAATGGATTAGGTGCATCACTAAATGCGTCAGAGCACAGGCTAAGAATTTTCAGTTGATTTTTTGACTGACAAGTCTTATAGGTCTTATAGATTTTGACCTTATTAACTTCTGTATCATACATAATTCCGCACTAGACATATCAAAAGCTGGTGTGAAAAGACCGATAAGCTATAACATCCCAAACAGAACAGGTAATCGGCCTAATATTGAAAATGCATTGGCATATCCTGGAACTATAAAAAACAAGAGTCACATCATCCATTTGCAATATTGAGCCGATTACTTGTGCTGCTTGGAATATGCTAGGCGACGCTGCTTAGCCCTTCTTTGGTTGCTTAGCTGCAACTGATCTTCAGAAACACAGACCAGAGGCAAATCAGTCGCGGCCTAGAAAATTACAATGCTCACTACTGTGCACTGACTTCAAGCGGACACTGGGACAAAGATACCCAGTCAAAGCTGTCGAATGGTACGGATCGTTGTGGAGATTGGTGGAGGGACGTAGTGCCTGGACAGCAGAGTCCGTGAAGAACATTAGGCCAGAATTTTATGCTAAATTGTTTACGCTCCTCACCTCGCCTTTCACGTCGTCCCCATTTTCTACGTCCACAAAGAGGGGCTCGTCTTGGCGGAGCACCCGCCTCCGGTGTTGCACGGCGAAGAGCACCATGGCCACCACAAAGACCACCATGAAGGCCACGGCGCAGGAGTAACAAGTCAGGTCGCGCCTGCGCATGCGCGAACACGTTAGGGCATCCTCAAAGACTCATGCAGTTAGGGCGAAGGCTTGTGTGAAGAACTTCAACGGCTTCCTAATGGTGTCTTCGACTGGTCGCTCCCACGATCCGGTTCGGATTTCGTAAAGTGAGAGCCGCTCTAGCTCCGAGCGCATAGCGAGACCGGTCAAGCCGAATAGTTAGCAAGTTTTCAGAGCGAAAGCGCAGGAAGCAGAAAAAGGACGTAACTTCCGGAACCGCCACACCGCAGTGGCGCCGCCGCTGCCGCTGGTGTCAACGACAGCAATCACACAGTCCGCACCGCCCACGCCGCTGAACCTGTATCGCTACCTCAG
Source organism: Amblyomma mixtum (assembly GCF_055824585.1). NCBI lineage: Eukaryota > Metazoa > Arthropoda > Arachnida > Ixodida > Ixodidae > Amblyomma > Amblyomma mixtum. Next base: position 181,004,255 of record NC_143021.1, on the reverse strand, counting down.
CTGTCTCCGTCTCGGCTCGCGTCGAAAACAAAAAAAAATGAGTGTCCCGTGGTACCACTCTGGATATGCCGCGGCAACCCCTCAACGCCCCGAAAGCCCTTCACCGGCCGAAGTCGTGATGTTTGCCACAGTGGACGGTAAGTCCAGCCTTATTCGTCTTCAGTACGGACAACGTGGTTTGGCGCCTTTTCGCAGCGTGCGCTTAATGGCGGCAGGTGTGGGGGAAAACGGACCTGCCACAGTTCTACTGGAAGGCTGTGAGTTTCCAGCGATGATGCCGAAGGCAGCATTGTGCTTTCTGCCCTAAGTGCGCATGATATAGCGAATATCCTACGCATTGGCATTCGTACTACGTGTGAATGCTGGCGCGAGAAGTAAAAAAATGGCTGAGGCTTAGCTAAGGTTAAGCCTAGTCAGATGCGAAGCATATTGATGGCTAGGCTTGGTAATACATGGCTTTCCTTGGTTGACGTTCATCCCGCTCTTCATCGGTCTCTGTGGCACGCTGAAGCTTTCGCTTCGCGTTCAAATCAGCCCTGCTTCTAGGCGGCATCCCAACACCTGGCCGCCTCGTAAGTGCCCGGAGAGCGAGGCAAGCTCAGCTTTATACCGCTGCTGTAGCGTCACGTGGTCAGCCGCCGCGCCTCTGATGTGGAGCCTCCACCGCCGCGGCCGACCGCGCGAGCCGGCAGCTCATCTCTCCTCTGCTGTGACGTCATGTTGTGACGCTAAAGGTCAATGGTAGCTCCACCGCCGCGCTCGACGGGCTGTAGTGTAGCTCTAGTAATATGCTTCGCATAAAAAAAAAATAAACTGCGCGAAATAGCTACAATCTGCTCTCGGACAATAACATTTGCTCACGTATGAGTGCTTCCGTCTTTCTGTGTGGTTTGTGTAGAATTTAGCGCTGTTTTTTCTTTCCTGAACACAGAGTGCTTTCAACTTCACGTTTTTTTTTGCCTTTCCCTCGTGCTCTGCACATTTTGTAGCGGCTCACAAAGGATATTTGTGCACAGTTTATCCCTTGCATTACCATCTCCAGAAAAACTTCGGTGCAATTTGTCTGCCCGGGAATGAGTAACAGAATTATTTGTGCTGTTGGAATAAGCCTTCACCAAAATAAGACTGGCGCGAGAAATGATTTTTCACGTGGTCAGCACAAATGCCCTAGCAATCGATGCATTCAATCAGTGTTCATATTACCCGTGTCAGTTGTGTAGCATTCAGCACCTACCTCGCTAGTCGCTGCACATCACGCTCTGTATTTTATGTTGTATTGATTTTTCTCTGCACAGGGGAGGAAGACCGAACAACCCCTGAAGTTGTGGATGTGGCCTCAGAAAAGGAGCCGAGTGAAAAAGTGCTCTTAATTGGTTAGTTTTAGTTCACAAATGATACTCAACTCACTTTTCAGAATGCATGTTAATGCTGAATGAGTGCATACACAAATGACAAAGCCAAGTTGGCTACCCTGCATGCATTTAAACAATTTGTCTGTCTATCACTGTTGGGCTTTAATGCTGCGGCTGCATTCTTATTTTTATGCACGTACCTGCAAAGAGCACGCATTCATTCATTTGACTTGGTGTGGTGAATATGCTTGGGAGAAAAAAGTTCATATAGTAAGCATGGATGAGCATATGGATAAAATAATTGTTGCTTGTTCGGACAACCTCGACAGTTTCACCTATTGCAACGTAACCAAAAAGGTCTGCATGAAGCTAAATGTCCAGGTGTAACGAACATTGAAAGCATTTCAACAGCCACTAAAACATGCGACTTTGTAGTCAAAGATGTCAAGCTTATTTCACTTGTTTCTTCTCCAATGCAGCTGCATGGGATGAAAGTCAAACGAAGTTGCTGCTGGATTACTATGCACGCTATGCTAGACAAGTGGGTCCACTGAAGAAATTCCGCAGCAAGCATGCAATGTTTGAACAGATTTCATGCGACATGTTCGGTGTTCTGGGGATACACCGCACTGCCGTGCAGTGTGAAACGCGGTTCAAAACGATTTCAAAGCGCAAGAGGAATGAAGTGAAGCATAACAACACGTCAGGCAATTCCCGCTGCCGCGTTGAGTATGAGGAAGAATTCAATGCCATCAAGGCTCTGGATGACAGTCTTGAGCCGGAAGTGCTGCGTGGCGTGGACATGGTGAGGCACAAAAAAGCATCTCACAGTAAATCAACGCCTAGACCGTCTACAAGCACAGACGTTCTGCAAAGCTTGGAGATGAGCGACGATAGCCTGCCCCTGACATCATCGGGAGACAGCTCATTGAAACTGTGCACAGAGTCTCGGGACGACGAAGAACCAAAGAAAAAAAGGGCTGACCACAGGATGCGCGCAAGCAATACGAGAATTCAACATATGCAGCTGTTCTTTGAACAGATGGACAAATTGAACAGTGAGAAAGAAAAAAAAAGGAAGAAAGAGAAGAAAGGAAGGAGCGAAGACACCGGGAGGTGCTAAAAGCTCATTCAGAGCACATGGCACTTTTGCGCACTCTAGCAGAAAAGTAGGACGCAAATCTTCATTTACCATCCTTTATTTGTAAAACGCTGTTGCAATGTGCAATACTTCAACCTCATTTTTCATAAAGCCAAATGTCTATTTAAGAAATGCTTTTGCAGCGTACAATAAATTTCAAAAAAAAAAAGGTTGCAGTCTCTGTGGAAGCAGCTTAGAAACTCTCGGCTAAAGCCTTTCGCTTCAATTCACCCAACCTGCGAAGAGCGCTTTCACTTGCAGACACTGGCTGTCGACTTGCCCTTAACTCTGCTAGGCTGAGCCTGCTGTGAAGGGTAGCATCAGTTCTGCGTTCATTTCTTTCAGCATCTGTAAGCAAATCATTAACATCAAAATCTCCTGCATCCAAGCATATGTTATGTAGAACACAGCATGATATAACAAACTTTGTTATTTTATCCACAGTTGTGAATTCTACATAACGGAGCTGCCGAAACCTTTGCTTAAGCATGCCAAAGGCATTTTCAATAATGACCCTAGTTGCTGCATGGCGTTGGTTATAGGCAACTTTGGCTGCTGTCATTGGCCCATAGTGTTTGTAAGGCGTTAACAAGTGCTCCCTAATGGGATAGGCAGCGTCACCCAGAATGTGAAATTTGTTCACTTCACACACTGTTGGCAAGTCTTCATGCACTGGAGACAACCTCAGAACTCGAGCATCATGCACTTTGCTTGGTGGCCCGGTGAACACATCCAGAAATCTCCCTCTTGCATCACATATGCCTTGCATAGTGATCGAGACTTGATCATGTCTATTGATGTAGGTTGATCTGATCTTGTTGCTTGGGCAGCGTATTGGGATGTATGTTCCGTCAATGCACCCAATGACATTGGGAAAGCCTGCAAGCTGGAAAAGACGAGAGAGCTACAGTTACTAGGGAAAAGGTAGGTCTTCTGCAGAGTTGATCAATGTACATCTCAAGCATGGAGCTATAACCTTGTGGCAATGGGAGAACACAGCCGGCATAGAAGCAGCATGTGGTACTTTTCATTTTACTCTGATACCTCCATTTTAAGGCAGTGTGCAAATGTAAGCAAAACCTAACGGTCACTACTTCATGCTTCTGAGCATTTTCTATTGGCTACAGTTTAACATTTAAAGAAGTGTTTTCTTTAAAGCTTGAGTAAAAAGCTAGAAAATGCAATGCATGAATGATTGCAGCATTTAATTTGATGTGTTATGATTGAAAAAAAAAGCCTAAAATTATGGGCATGGCACTAGTCAATCGGTTATTCTATGCTTAAGAGGAGCCTGAGAGAGATTTAAACACTCACATTCAGGAAATCTTTGGCCAGTGCGTGCTTGTCGGATGAGAAGTGAATTACATTCGGGGCTATCTGGCACAGGAAATCCAGGACCCTGTTGATGACCACTAGCTGGGTCGACTCTGCCATGTTGAACAGTGCAGAGCACTCACGCATCGATGCCTTGTTGGCTGCATACCTGTTAAATAAATTGCAACGCGAATGATTATAATTTACCAAACCAGCTTAGATCAAACATTCTTGCAGTTATCAGATGAACACACAAGAGAATAGAAAAGAAGACACTTCAACAAAGCTGTTGGAGTAAGCCGTGCTTCTGGTATTCAGTCTTACACGTGGTCTTGCATAAGATGTTTTTAACGTGTCCTCGCATGCCAAATACCCGCCACGGTGGCTCAGTGCTTACGGGCGCTAAGCCTCTGAGTCGGAATACCCGGGTTCAAACCTGGCTGCGGCGGCCGCATTTCGATGGAGGCGAAACGCAATGCATCCGTGTACTGTGCGATGCCGGAGCCCTTCACAACGGTGTCTCTCATAGCCTGAGTTGTTTTCGACGTTAAATCCCATGAACCAAACCTTGTATGGCAAATAAAAACATACTGGGTTCTAATAGCAGGTTTCAGCATTTTTTTTTCCTCAGTACTCTTTTCAACTGCATCAGTGAAATAAATTTACACAAGTTACAAAAGATTAATGTTCAAACGCAAACGTACCGTATAAATAAACTGTAAACACGCCTAAATACAGATTCAACTGGAACAAACGATATAAAAAACAAGTATGAAGTGAATGCAATACTGAGGTTGCACATTTTCTTGTTTTCTATTCACGAACCGCCTGTACTACACGTACACGCAGTTCAGAGAAGTGCTACATATAATCACGCGCATTATGCGCGTGCCCGCCAAACGTATCACTTTTTTGGTGTTTAAAACGAAGCTCACCAGAGAAAGGAAAGAATGTGCTCCTCTGGCGTCTTTGCTGGAGAACCGCCATGGTGTCTATCGGATGGAAAGAAGTCCGATTTCTCGAACCTGCCAATGAGGTCATAGCAGGCCTGGCGTCTCAGTCGGAAGTTCCTGCGGAACTGTAAAACATCACCGCATATGACTGATCAATCGGGCAAGCCGGATTGCAGCAGCTAATGGGGCCCTGAACTAAGGGCTCCATCCACTGGGGGCTATATAACGCAAGCTCTATTCATTCATCATTACATATCGGCACATACACGAACACAAATTCTTACCTCTTCTCCGGAGTAGTGTTGCACCACTATGCAGATGTAATCCTGAACCTTTGGTACACACGGAGGAACGCTAAAGAGTTCTTGAAACACTGCCCTGTGAACAGCGCCGTCGTCCTCGTCCGAGCTGCTGCTGCTGTAGTCGCTGTTGTGATGCCCTAGATGTGACAGCAACACAGATGGCGTACCCAGCGCAATGATTCGTCTTCTTTTCGACATTTCGCCTCACAGAGCCACACAGCAGGGACGTTTTAAGTGCCTCTAATACCTAAAGCGCCTAAACTTGCTTCTACGGATGCGTAAAAACTGACGCGTTAGGCCTCGCCAGACCGGTCGTGGTGTGCCGTGGCTACCCTGGCTCCCTGGCTTCGCATCCGTCTCCGCGAAACGGCGGAAGTGGCTCTGTCACGTGAACACATCTCGGGGCCGCATGGCGGGGCCGCTCCGACTTTTTTCTCGGAGCACCTCAGAGCGCTCTGAGCTGGAGGCGGGCGCTCTGAAAGAACCAGCCGAATGTAGTCAGAGCGCTTGATTTCGACCAGCCGAACGTGCGGCTGCATCTCAGAGCGCTCTAGAGCGCTCTAGAGCGATCTGAAACGACCAGTCGAAGACACCATAAGTGTGCGTATGCTTCGCCAAGGGAGGAGTGCAGTGCCTCCTCTCTGCTCATATAACACGTGTTGTGTCTTCTCTCCTACTTTGGTCCTCGTTTATGGCGCTAACTTCATCATATAACTGTTTTGTTTGAGTGGGACAAAGCGTGAACACCTTCAATAATTCCTTTTGCTGAAATCTGATATCCGGAATCAACAGCGAGGATATAACGCTGCACTAAACTAACCTTTCCCAGCGATCTCGGCTACTTTTGGTCAAATGTTTAGGGGAATCCCCCAAGGTAGAGTAGATTTGTAATAAGGGAGTAATCACTCATTGACGTCCACCCGAGCGCAGCCATACGGCTACAAAGAAAAGCTCTTTCTCAGAAACTTCGTAGTTAAAGAAAAAAAAACGAAACTCAGAAACTTTCTCAGAAACTACGAAGTTTCTGAGAAAGCTGTATAGCTTTTTTTTGTAGCCGTTTGGCTGCGCTCGGGTGGACGTCAATGGGTAATTACTCCCTTATTATCGGTTACTTTTGCGGCTGCGTTCGCAAAACAGTTCCACCCAACTTTCCACTCTCAGCGTAACACATCAGTCTATTCCACTGGTGCCTTGCATACGCGTACCTTCCTTTCCTAGCCACTCTCTCACTGTATGGATCATTTGGCATATTTGTGTAGGGTTACATTTCCTGCGTTGCTCTGTTTGCTGTGCCCACGCCAGGTTGAATACTGTAATTCGGTGTTTTTATCTAAGCTGCAGTCCTTGATTCTAAGAATGCCAACATCAGTTTCAACGGCACTGCTCGCACTTCTCTCCTCCTCAAGGTGGCTAGGAATCAACAGGTGTAGTGCGCCATAGAAAAAAAATTGCACACTGTGAGGAAACAGAAACCAGCGGAAAAGGCAGGATTTGGCTTTCGTCACTCTTGGACTTTTTCGCGGATCTGTTTTAACCTAGTTTCATAAGAGTGCATAATAATCGTCTGCAGTGCCCTTCAACAAGTGATGGAAAACCGCAAGCAGTCACGTTCGGAGCAGACAAAAAGGCTGGTGCTTGTTTTCGATGGCTCAACTTTCTAGTCCGCTGCTTTGTCAGCTCCTTCAATGTGGTGCCGTAGTGGTGAATGAATTTTCTAAGGAACGAATGGTATGGCAGACAGTTATTTGTGTAAACTCCTTTTAGTGTGCATTTTAATACGCAAGCAATTCTTAGCTCATCAGTGGCGTTCGTCCGACGATATAGATCCATAGCCATTCCAACTCAAGACATATAACAATCCATCCATTGGCTAAACTGGCTAAACAGTCCTTTCGTGGCAAAAAAACTCAAATGAAAACAAAAATAAAAACAAATTAAAAATTACAAGAAACTAGAAATAACAATAACAGATAAAAGTTAAAACGAAAATACTGAAAAAAATATGGAGGATGAAAGAGAGGACAAGGAAAGGCTTTCACATTTCCGCTCTAAAGTGGACAAGTGCAATCCTGCAATTTTTTAATGGGCGGTCACCGACTACACCACTTATCTACACACAGCAGTTTCTTCTGTTGAATTTTGTGCCAAATATTTTGCGCAGTTGTGTGACATGCGAAGAATATCAGCAATCAGTGGTCGTTCACAGTTTTATTCAGTGGTCTCAGATAAAGATATCAGGATTGTTTTTGTGATTATATGGGAAGGTATTCTCAAACGTGCAATTTTTAGTCAATGTGTGTATTTCCTGGGAAGAGCGTAGGTTCATTAATTCGGCACTTCGAGGAGGTGCACAATACCACAGTCGGCTCTGTATCGCGCTATTGAATTGCGTGACGGTCAATCGCGCCAGCCGAAGCCAACTGATTGGGAAATGCCAACAACGCGAGAATCAGACCCCTGTTTGATCGATATAACGGCCCCTCCGTTTGATGCACATAACGACAGCCTGGAAGTAAGGCTTGTTGTGATGGCTTCCATGTCCCACATTCTTGTTTGCAATACTTTAACATCACCGGAACCCTCATGGCGTATTACACTTCGAGGCATTTTATAGCGTCCATCATATCCGTTTAGTCCCATAAACCTGCAGAGTGCACATCATGAAGTATGAACAACGGTGGGAGAAAACAAGAAGCGTAATCACGGTACAGCTTGGCCTACGCTCCAAACGTTGCAGAATAAGTCTTGCAGTTTCGCTGCCTGCCGACAGATGGCGACGCAGAGAAGCGGGAAGTCCGACCGTTTGGGTTCTCATCTGCTTGCGGTGATTGATTCCATCGTTCAGTGCAATTTGCCCTCAGCACAGACTTCAGTGCTTTCTTTAGTGTTGTACTTTGACTCTGATATTACAGCATTTTGACTGTGGGCAAGTATATAGCTCTGTGCGGTTCTTTGGTGCGGTGACGATGGGGCGAAAGTGCTTTGCACCGCGATTCATGACAGATTATGATTAGAAGTCATGCAATGAGAAGTTGCCGCTCTTTTCTGCGCCCAAAAACAAAGAACGTCTGAATGCATTGAGAAATGTCATGCCACATAAAGACCGTTTACAGGGCTTCTAATGCGGGAGGCATTACATAATACGCGCGTTTAATCTTTACAACTATAAGTTAAGTCTGGCTTTCAAACGGGAGGTGAAAGAAAATCTCGTTTTTTCATGAATTATCAGATCTCGATAAAAACACACATTCCTACACCACCCGTTACACAGAACCGTGGAAGGTGGTCACTGCACGGGTATATTATTCCAGGCAAAAAGTGTCATACACACTGCCAACCCTTTTAAATTCATTCCACAAATCAGGCATAGATTTGCATACAATTTCTGTACGAACCCTACGCAAACACTTCATTAACAATCCTTGCTTACAATAACAACTAAAAGTGTTATCTTGCCTTTTGTTATTTACCTCTTGTGACTATCAAGTGTGCGTGCATTAATTTTGAATATTGTGCTTTCTGTGAGTTTTTTTTTTGTTGTTGTTCTATCGCTGCCTGCTTTGTAGGGAGGCTGCGGGCTTCAGTCAAGTCGCTTGTTGTCAAGCGGCTTTTATCCGCAGTCTCCCCCATCACTGATGGAAATAAACAAGTTATTATTGTTTATTATTATTGTTATTATTATTATTATTATTATTATTATTATTATTATTATTATTATTATTATTATTATTATTATTATTATTATTATTATTATTATTATTATTATTCTCAGCCTCATTTCGCGTAGAATACATGAGCAGCAATGTATAGGGTGATATAAAGAAATGATAAAAAACACCCTTGGAAGCAAGGTGTTCTAGTAAAAACAACGTTGAGTTCTTCAGGAGCCAGATTACGGCATTCAAGGGGCCAAGGGGCGAATCAAGACCCATCTACGGTGTAGAGGCCGGAAAAATCATCCCCGGATAGCACATCTCGTAGTTTAAGCTCCTTGTTTGAACTGGCGCCAAATACTTTACCTTCGAACTCCTAGGGATGCCATCAATTTGAAGCAGATGTAGTAAGAAGCCTGTATATTTAAAAATCTGAGCTCAACAAAGCTCCAGATCTCTGGACAGCGCCGTCAGTATGGCCACCTCCAGTCTTATTGACAAGGATTGTGTACGAGCGTTACTTACGATATGACAATGAAGATACTAAGAAGGTATATCCAGTTAGATAAATTTGAGCTGGCAAGTAATACCTCAAGTTCCGTAAATGTCGCTGCTTTAAAAGAAAGTATGTGGGCCGATTCGCAGTAAACCCTGCGTACGTTGCGCGCTCGTGTCAATTTCGCATTATTTCGAGCATGTAAAACTTTCATTGGTGGCAGAAGTGCAACAGTTTAGAAAAAGTTCATTGATTTCCTGGCGGTAATAAGTAACGCAAGTTATCAGCTTCTACTCAATCCCCATCCTACCTGGTTCATGACTTCATGACCCCGAGTATAGGGATGAACCCTAGGAATTTTCGGAAAACATGCATCTTAAGTTTTGGTTAATTTATAATTATTCTGGCAAAGCTGTCTATTTGAACCCGTTTTTCTCATTGCGTCCGGTCTAATATTTCACTAGTATTCAAGCACCTCTTTGTTAACGTCTATCTCTATTGCCATCTCCTCTGCTGCTTCAGAAAGTAAGGGCTTCAGAACGAACCGCAGTAATGTAGCGCCTCCTGGCGAAGTACCCAGAACTGCGAGGGGTTCTGTGCAGCCTGGGTCGCGCTCGTTTTTACACCTATATGTTCTTCCACCGTGGTGCGGACCACCTCCTTTAAAAAGCGAGTACAGAGCTCGAAATTGAGCGAGGTCGCAGTTCCAGAAAGCCCTCTAGGAGCCTTCTATGTGCCTTCGCCTCGTTCCTCACCTACCTGATGTAAGGCAAGAACGCCGCACTAGCATGTATCGAACACGCATGTTTTACCCACCCGGTGGTGTCTCTGTCTCGCGTGACGACGACGTAGAGCCGCCCGTCCCTTGTCGGAAGGTGGGAAGATCGAACGTCCGAGGAGTCGGAGTACCGGCCGCTCGACGACCAGGAGGAATCCAGGGAGGAGCTCATGGAAGCAGGCAGCGTCCCTCCCTTCTTCGTCTTCTTCCTTCCCCTCAAATCGTTTTGTAATGAAAAAATTCCAGTGAACACCGGCAGGATTATATTATCAAAAAAGCGGTTGCGATGTAGGTGACTGGGCATAGAAAGAGCTTTATTAATGCAGAATTAACATTATGTTGATGCAAACCGGAGATAATTTAGGGGACACTTAGGCCCCGCCTTTAGAGGGCCCCTGAAAAGGGATTTTGGAGGTTGGCTATAAAATGCTTTCATTGTAAGTAGAGTACAGTCCAGCGAGCGTTTATGCCACGTACGAGACCTCAAAAGTGAGCGGATAATTTACATTATATTTTTTAAAATTCTCTCACACCTCTCGGTGACCAGCGGTGCCAGGCTTTCGAGCGAAGCCTGTCACATGGCGTCAGGTCGTGCAAGTGACATCTGGAGTAGAGGGCTATCATTGCGTAGACTGGTATGCCAGTTGGTGCGGCATTCTGGGACACAGCGCAGTGTCTGGTCCCTACTTCCCGGGTGTTTGCGTTAGCAGGCTGTCATTGGTTCGCCGCGCCAACTCTCTCAGACGTCATGCAGCTAGCATGGCCGCGACCATTTCAGCAAGTCAGCAAGCTCTCTCCCACCCTTCCCCTTTCTTCACCGCCTGGGGAATTCCCACGAACGTCGGCAGCCGCGAAGGAGAGCAAAAAAATTGCGACAGGGCAACAAAAAAAAGCGCGAAAACTGAAATTTTGACAACATATAACTCAGCTTCTACAAAACGCATTTAAAAAATTCTTGCTGAGAGGATATTTGTTAAGCGGCGTCCTTCAACATCCTATAGGCACACCGCAACCTTGTTCAGAACCCCTTTAAGGGTGTGACACGGTAGTGTTGATTTGTCCCGTTAGCGACTCTACTTGATCTCATTAGCATGTTACGGCAGCCATTGTAGTTTACATTGTCACGGCTGCGCCATGCCATTGATATGGCGCCGTCTTTCAGGGGTGCAGCTACTCATGTCTTCCTCATCTTGTTCTCTATCAGTGGCCGTGTGTCGAGCTGGGTGAAGCGGTGCCGTTGTTTGTGCTCATGTTGGAGCCGTACCTTTGCAGTGGCCAAGGTGTGGACGAATCCAGAGCGGTGCCGACCGGCCCTCATAATCAAACGGTTCGCAGAACTGGCGGTCTCGGCGCTCCCAAGCTCATCCCTGTTTCGTGCAAGTTCTGCGTGTTTCGTGCCGAGTTATGGTTTCTTCAATTATTTTGTGTATAGGAGGAAAGACCACCACTTCCGTACTGCGGCTGTATGTGCCGTGCTGGCCTGTGCCCCCTAGTTTGGGATTGTTCAGAGCTCCGCATGGGTTCCGTCGACCTCCTCACCAAGGAAGGTTTTCCCACCGATGGCAAGGAATTTCGTGCACTGAACAAAGCCAGGGGGAACGGTATCTGGGAATATATTGGTAAATATGCTCAGTGGCCTCTACAAACCAGTGTAAAGCGTGGCTCGACCACCCAAGCCGTCCCATAATGTATCAGCAGGTCCTTACCTTCCCTTCCTTAAGAACCCAATTGTCCAACAAACGTCTTTGAGCCTCCGTTCCTAAATAAACAGCTTATTCATTCATTCATTAGCATATTACCCTATCTCATGCTCTACTAATGTTACCAGATCACATGACATATTAGTGTCACGTAACACAAGCGCACAGTTGTTCGCATACACTCACCACTCACACATATGCACTTTGCTACTCGCTTAATCACTGGTCCCGTAATTAGGGCTTCTCTATAATCACCCATCTACTCATTAGCACAGAGTGGTAGAGTGGCAAGCTACCACATTAAGTTCAAGACCACAGGAGATGCATATAAAATTAGATGAGACACTTATAAGCTCCGCCTTAAGGGTACGACGCGATAGCTTTAACGGGTTAATGCCTATATATGCGCAATTGGTCGCTGAGAGTCTTCACGCCATTCCTTGCGCAGTGTTGCAACGGTTGTTAAGCGATGAGCCACTGCCCTGCGATGGTAGGTGCTGCCATCGGTAGAGTTTGTGACATCCAGGTTGCTCTTCCCGCGCAACCTCTCATGACCAATCATTGATTTAACTGCCGCTTACCACAGAACCTTATTTGAAATGGAATAAAAGTGAGAACAAGTTTGACGTCATAATACGCAAAGTATATAAAACAGCACTTTGTATCCCGATCAACGCAGGAACAGAAAGAGTACTACACATGGGCATTCACAATACTGTAAACGAGGTTATTGAACGCCATTCGATATCGCAAAGGATACGGCTGTCAGGAAGCAGCATAGGACGAGACGTACTCGACAGACTAAGGCTCCCTTGCATTCAGTCTACGGAGAACAGAAATGACTTGAAAGACCAGCGTAGAAGCAAGATCGAGGGGCAGCCCATTCCGAGAATTATGCACACCGAATTTGATAAGCAAAGAAGATAGGCTAGGGCAGAACGCCATCAGGCCAGCATGGGGCGAGATGGGAGAGGCAATTTACATGGACGCGGCAGGACCAATCGAGGGAATATCAACCATAGCATGCGCGGACTTGCAAGGAAAATTAGTTAATGAGACATAAATTTGATGCCAGGGAATCGCCCAGACGGATGAGACGGCGATTGCTTTGGCGATGGTTTCCCGGAAGGTATCGCGTGTAATTATCAACTCCAAGACTGCATGTCGTAACTATACCAGAGGAAGGATTGGTAAACACACAAACAGAATACTCAGAGGTAAAGAAGATACTGACTTTAAATCCACAATCACATGGACTACAGGATACACTGCGGATGTTGGAAACGAAGGCGCTCACTCCACTGCCCTCGCGGTATTGCCTCGGGTCCCCAACAATCGCACGAACATAACTATTAAAAACCGGTAATAAGCGACAGGGATTTACTCTAACGTTTGAGTTTAAGGAAGAAAGTATAGGCCGAACCGCAAAACGATCTAAACAGGGAGCAAGGGGTCATTCTAAGGAAATTGCACTCGAACATTTATATTGATCCCGTCAAATTCAGCTATGTATTTCCGAATTCGTACGATCCGCATTGCGCCTTCTGCTGTGAAGCTGCTAACTTATACCATATTTTATGGCCTGACAAAAAACCCCAGCTATACCAAGAATCAATAACCCAACAACTGAGGAGTGGGAGGCGGCGCTGTACACCTCACATTCGGAAGACCGGATATTTCTGGTGAACCGGGCAAGAGCGGCGGCAAAAGCTAAAGGGCTCCTGGAATGAAGGCCCACCTAACCAATCTATGCATTAAACGTTTTCTCTCTCTCACACGGTAGTGGTTGCAGGTACCACCAGCGCCATGGGCGCTCAGTTTGGGCGCTTTTTCCAGCTGAAATTTATATTTCTTAAAACTATTGTACCATTAAATGCTCATTTTATTGCATTGCAAAAGATAGAGAAACATGAGAACTTTTTTTGCAGTAGCAACTAGAAGTCGTGCCAATCTTAGCAGGCAGCAACGGCAGTCACATCACCATCGGCAGTAGCAGAATCGACGGCAGCAGTGTGGGTTTTGCGAAACTTTCTAGTGTCGTTCGGTATAGGCCCGGTCTATCGTGTGTCCCTGTGCTTTAGCTGCTGATGGCAACAACTTCTCAGCTATACAACTATCCAAAACAGCCTTAAGAACTGTGCAAGTTTGTTTCTCATGAGGGGTGGTAATTAACAGTAGCGACAAGGAACGGCAGCAATTTTTGCTCAACTTCTCGAAACTCGTAACTTCTTTCTCGAAACTTCTCAGAAAAGTTTTCAATTTCTTCTGGTTCTTCTCGGCGCCGTTGTACCATGCTTCTAATGGTTTGGTTCACTTTGGCAAACACGTTTTCAGTCATGAGGACCCGTACGCAACGAATTCGCCGGTACGTAAGTTCGTATCTGAGGGTCGGAGCGTCGTGGCAGCATTTTCGTGCTACGTTCACGAAACTAAACCAACCGTTATTAATTTCTTCTGGTTCCATAGAACACTATTTTTCGTGATTTCAGGGTGTGGGCTTCAGGAAATACATTACAAGTATTAAGGCAACTGTACGCACTTACTTTTTAAGCGCCTGCGGCGGTACAACTGTCTGCCCCCGCAAGACTGGATGCACCGACGATATCGCGAGCGGAAGCTCGTGCGTCATGGCAAGTGAGCAGCGAAGACTTATTTTTGCAAATGTCAAAACAAATTGTGGGTAAGTTATGGGAGCAGGCAGAGGACTACGCGCCAGCAATAGTTGAGACTGCAGCGCTGTTGTTCTTCACCGCAGAGGAGGACATTGGCCCTGTTGGTAGTTGCGCTTCTGCAGATTCGTCGGAGTCACTGTCTGGGAGGGGAGGGGTATATAGAAGCTGCTTGCTACCGTGCATTCTGTGGGCCGTGGCTGAGCAGCAGCCATCCAGCGTTTAACGGTTTAACGTGGGCAGCGATGACGTGGCATCGCAAGCCAACACTCCCAGCTGTAACGAGGCAACTTCTGAATTTAATCCTGAAAAAGAGCTGCAGACTTGGGGAATGAAGCACGGGGTCTAACGAAGTGCAGTAGGCGACCTGCTTCTAAAGCTTTTGAGAAAACACCCATGCCATTCGACTCTTCCCGCTGACGCACGAGTACTTCTTAAAACGCCCAGACATCCATGTCCAGATTATCTAGTCACAGAACATTCATCAGTACAGTGCTGGCATTTTGGGCTTGAAAGCAAACTCCTACATGCGATCAATGTCTTGCGTGATCTTCCAGCAGCGCTCGTGGTGTCCTTCAAAACTGACGGATTGCCACTGTCAAAGAGCATCAACGTTAAGCTGTGGCCAATTCAGTGCCTTCTCTTGAACTGTGACCAACAAGCGCCATTTTTTGTTGGTGCCTTTGCAGGTCCAAGCTATCATGCGGCTACAGTTACATTTCTGATGCTGTTTGTCACTCAGCTAAAAAACCTCTTGCTCAATGGTTTAGTTAATACTAACACTATCGCTGTGTGTTTAAAAGCCATCATATGTGACGCACCAGCACAGGCAATGGCCCTATTTGTTAAGTGGCACACTGGTTGTAGTTCTTGGCCAAAGTGTACATGTGAAGGCGTGTGCAGGGATGGAAAATGCACTCTGACTGTGAAAGCCGCACCAGTGCAAGCTTTCGACCGCGGCAAGGTGGTGACCACCACAGGGGTACTTCTGAGCTGACACAGCTCCCAGTTGATGTTGTCAGACATTATTTTAGACTACATGCACCTTGTGCTTCTTGGTGTTCTGAAAAAGTTAATAATGCCGTGCCTAACTGCACTCACGGTTCATGTTGTCCCCCTTGAAATAAAGCTTATGAATGATGCCAGTATCAGCCTAAGGAAACACGTTCCCAAAGAATCTGCTTGGTCCACACGTTCGCTGGCTGAAGTCGAACGATGGCAGACAGTAGAATTCCGCTTAATTCTCGTTTATACAGGCCCTTTTAAGTTGAAACCTGCATTGAAGCACCAACTCTTAGACAACTTCATTTCCCTGCATACCGCAGTGTCCATTGCCGCAGGCAATAAGATATCTCATGTAGATGCTGATTATGCTTGGACACTGCCTATATATTTTCACGTAGTGGTGACCGCAGTACGGCGAATAGGAAAACAGCGAGAAAGTCTTCGAAACTCTTTATTTGGGCTGACTTGCGCCCGCAAAGAACTGAATCACTCGGCGGCGGCGTAGCAACAAGCGTGTTCGTCGGTCGTTGAACAGAATGCCCGCCGCTGACGGCCGTGCTCTTTTTAAAGCTGATAGCGAACATTCGAGATAATGCTTGGAAAGTTACTAGAACATTCTGGCGCAAAGTAGAATCGGCTCCGCTTGGATGCGATCAATCGAGATAAATCTAGGCGCGTCTTGCGTCACAAACGAAGCGATAAAGCGGCGTGTCGGCAGCCTTGAAGCATGAACAAACAAACACTACAAAACATTACAAAGATTCGCAGCAATATTATGTACTAAACATTTAAGTCACTCTGTGGGGGAAATCAAGTTTCCTAAAATGTGCATTGTTTAATTCATCTAGCCGATGATGTCAGCATTCATCACATTTGAAAGCAACATGCAACATGTGAAAAAAGAGCTTCGAAAGCATGAAAATCCACTCCGGCAACTGAGAAGCAGAATGGTCGAGAGACTACCGTTTCCGTGAACTTTGCGTGAACAACTTCGGCTTAATTCTTCTGTTTCACTCTCTCAGCCTTGGGGTGCTGGGTCTCTGCCACCTGAATGCAGAGGTCCTGAGTTTAGGGTTGCGAAGTTTAACGAATTCATCATGACATGTAACCCTGCTGCAACTGTGCCACAGTGGATAGCCACATTATTGTGCACACATTTGCATATCTCGCACCTTCTAACAAGAAGTTTGTGCTGTTGGCCAAGAATTTCCCTGCAGAGAGGACTACTAAAAAATCCCGTTCTAATCATCAAGCATTGGTATCTTTGTTGCAAACAAGTGCATGGCCTCTGAAGTGTCCAAGGAAGATGCTGATGCTTCCATACTCAGCAAAATATTTGGTTTTTCCAGATCCAGTCAAGTTAATAAATAGGCTTAAGTTGGCTGCGTTTTACCATAAGTAAGAAACATTATGCTTTAAGGTTCAAATAGACGTTTCTCTTTGAGCAAATATGTTCTTCCCGCTCTTCTTGCTAAACTTCAATTTTTGTTCACTTTAATTTGAATGCTGTTACGAAATCTTCGGCTGCCTGCAAGGAGACGTCTGTTGAGTAACAGACATGAACAGACATGATATGGCGCTTGGTGAATCTACAATGGCATGATTGTGCCTCGCAACAAGTTGGAAAAGGGCAGCACGTGAAACCGGCCAAACAATATACAGCATAACTGCATACGTGATGCGTTGGAAAATCTAATTCAGTTAAGATGCGTCTACGCTTAACGTGCGCCCACGCCGCGGCTTATTTAAGGCGTTAAGCGCTTCTTGACAATTATCCTGCTCGTTTCACATTCACTGTAACGCTCAACGAATAGCACTGCAAGGGTGAACAACCTTTCCAAAAGATTGATTGCAATTAAGCCTAACCTTTGGCACAGGACGCCTTCGGCTCAGATCTAACCAGTCATGTTTGAGGTTCTTCATGCAATGTCTGGCCAGCGCTTGCAATCGGGACCTTCATCGTAAACAGTTTTTGCGGGGCAACGTCGCGCACTGGATTCTTAAGCCAAGTGTAGTCATGCAATAAACGAGAAAGCGTGGCTGACCTTTAAAAACATGGCCGCTTATTTTTTTCGTCACATTCTCGATCACTTCATCGTGCACCGGAATGAAGAAGAATCGCAGCACTAGTGAGTGCAGGTTAGTCAGCGACAGAGATTTCGAATTATGATGCGTTAGGTGTCTCACTACCCGAAAAGCAGTCAATCGTTATGGTCGCGTAACAATGGTTGGGTTTCGGCGTGCCAAGAACAAGGAATGTAATTGTGAAAAATCTTGTATGTCACGAAGCCAATTATAATACCCGAAGCATCGCAAGGTGTATGATTTCGACCTTCGGTGCCATGTTCGTCCAGGCTCATTGCATGGTCTTCCCGCCTTTCTCAAAGGCGGCGACAGCATAAGTATGCCAATTTTGGGGAATGTGCACCTGAAGTCAGATTTCACCAGCAATCCTCCAAAAATATGTCTGCCGCTCATCGTTCCCTTTGAATAATGCCTGCTGCCAACTGTCTTTCGGGCTCGAGACACACTATTTACGTCGAGTGCTGTGACGTTATGTCCAATAGAACATGGAATAAAATGGCAATGCCTTTGAAAGTTCGAGAATGTTCGGCCTTGAATGCCAAGAGCGTGGAAGCTGCATGCATTCACGTTTAATAGATGTAAATGGTCTAGGTAATTTACGGTAGCCTCACGTGCAAGTAGCCTGTGGACATGGCTTGACCATTGTGTAGGCAATGGTTAAGAAGTGTCAATGTCTCCCACATGAAGTACTGCGCAGTTAGAAAAGCGAACTTCCCTTTCCCCAGGAAGGCGAGCCTAACGAACTGTTTCCCAGCAAACATTAAAAAGGAGAGACGTGAACATTTGGCTTTGGTCATAGTGTTTTTTAACAAGTGCATTGAGTGCAAAAG
Organism: Amblyomma mixtum; assembly: GCF_055824585.1. Taxonomy (NCBI): domain Eukaryota; kingdom Metazoa; phylum Arthropoda; class Arachnida; order Ixodida; family Ixodidae; genus Amblyomma; species Amblyomma mixtum. The sequence goes on along the minus strand of NC_143021.1, from coordinate 180,985,977 downwards.
GGAAAAAGCCGCATCATTTATGCTGGATCGAACAATGAAATAAAAGTTCAAAGTTCAGTGCTTCCGCCCCCGTGATGCTCCGCCGCTTTGGTTATTGCGTTCTTTTGCGCTTGTTCAACAAAGCTTCTTTTGGGTACACCAAAAAGAAAAGCACAGGACGAGGACCAAATGACAACGACTGTGGTGGCGGCACCTCCAGCTGATAATCTTTAATAGCAGGGTATGTTTTTTTCCAATTTCGTTCTGCGGCAAACTGCGAAGCTGGTTTGAAAACAATGACGCCAGTGCTTTCTCTGTCATTCAACCATATATGATACAACCTTAGCATCCTCATTACTCTGGCTCTTCTCAGACAAACGAACTCCCAGCCGAAGTGCCAAATTGAGATACTGATCGATTGTGCTGTACCGTTTGGAGCGAGATGTTTGGTTCTAGAACGTTCCAGTAGCTCTGTATTCTCCTTGAGACGGAAGACCAGCTTGCTGCGGTCCGCGATTTCTTCGAACTCTCGGTTCACGCTCGAAAATGCAAAACACCGGCCTTTATTCAAGCATATCGATGGCAGAAAAGGCTGAAATGGTTAGAATAGGAAACAAAACAGGCCATCACTTCTATTTCGAGGTAGGTATCTTTCCTTTGCGATTTTTTGCCAGTTCAGAGTGATCTTCTGGAACTGTATGTCCTGAGCAAAATTTCTCATCTGCAGTTAGAAATTTAATTATTTTGCCATGGCTCTGTCCGTTATACAGGGCGTTTCACCTAACATTTTACAGAATTTTTAAACACAGGCTTTTAAATTTGAAGAGCGTTTTTTCCGGCATAACACTATGAGCAGTGTGGTTCATCAGTATACAGCTAAACGTGATAGCTAGCAAGGTGTTTAACTGATACTGAATAGTTAACTTTTTAACTATCACTTTTAGACTCCTTAGTTATTGAGAGGCCTGTAGCCCACCGTAAGTATAATCTCCATGTCAGTTTTTAGAATTACAAAATGCGGTTACCCTCGACCCTGTGGCTCAACAAATTTTGGCTCTTTCGACGAGTTACGTGAGCTGGAGAGGTTGCTTTACCTGCAAGCTTCTCAAAAGCGCATGTATTTTGGCGCGATGTAGCCACAATTTGTTGGGACACAGCGCCGAGGGTAACCGCTGTTTCGAAATTCTATAAACTATTCCAGATATTACTTACCGTGGGCTACTCGCCTGCGAATAATCAGAGCCTAGCAATAAAAGTTAAAAACTGAACAGTTCAGTATTAGTTAACCAGCCTGCTAGCTAGCACGTCTTAGCTGTATACTGATGTACTTCACTGCTTGTAGTGGTATGCCGGAAAATTGTTTAAAAATTATGTATAATATTAGGTGAAACGCACTGTATAACGGACAAAGCCATGGTAAAAAAAATTAGAATTTCTAACTGCAGATGAGACATTTTCCTCGGGACATACAGTTCTAGCAGATCACTCCGAGCGAAACGCACGCGTTGCATCAAGGCTAAGCGCGCTACAGGAGGAGCAGATGGCGCCGCCTGTGAATAGCCGCGGCAGCTAGCCTTCCAGACAAAGCGTGCTGCAGCGTGCTACACAGATGATAGTCCGATGCGAGAGACTGTCGCCGCCAAGGCAGTGTGGAGCTCGAATTTCCGAACGTGTGCCTGTCTTCGTGTCTAACAAACCACGCAGACGAACCACCTCGAAGAAAGAACTATAATGAAAGAAACTCAGAAGCGTAAAAACTAACACCTTCGTATTCTACACGTAAGCAGTCTTAAGTGTCCTACTGACTTTTTTTTTAACTCCTTGTTTTCAATTAATTATTTTTTTATTTTGAGCATTGTTCTCGTTTTCGCCTCCTTCTCAGGGCTCCCTCTCTCTTTCCCTTATGTTGTTATGTTTCTTTTGAGAGGAGTAATAATTAAGGTGATACGGGGTAACAGGCCAGCCAATAGCGGCTTCCGTACATGCGGACGGACTGAATATGCAGTGTATAGCTTCTATAGACTTCTGTCTATAAAGTCTACAGACTGTCTAAATACAAATCGTAGAGAACAGTCTATAGGCAATACAAATGCCATAAACAGTCTATAGACAATGTATAGATTTATGGCCATACGCTTTTAGTAGACTTTTGTCTATAGACAGTCTATACACTATGAATAGACAAAAAGCAGTATCTATAGGAAGTCAATAGAGTCATTAAAAAGCCTATAGACTGTCTATAGACCGTTTTTATAAGGGAAGAATGTATTTAAATGCTGACAGCCACCGCCCGCCACGGCGGCGAGCGCGCACATGTAGCCTTCGCGCTCTAATACATGCGCCAACCTCGAAGGGAATTCTGCTCTTGGCGCCTGCTGTCCGCGTTCGAAATACGAGAAGCGGCGTGCAAATTTCATCGCGCCGTCGAGTGGGGCCTTAACGCCTAAAAAGCGCACAGACAGCTTTCGCGCATGCGCTGTCCCTAGCGGGGATTTCTCGCCGCGCCATGTAGGTGCGGGGAGCAGCGAACAAGTTCTGGACGCACTGTCGGGCAGAGTGTCAATGCCAGAATAGTTCTTACATCATGCTTTAGATACGCACTGTACCAACAGTGTTAGAGTTTTCGCGCAGGGCAGCCGAGTTTTTGAAATACTGATTCGGCTCGAGACTGTCATTTGGAAAGCCGGTACAGATCCACACTGGAGATTTAGTCTGGTGAAAGGTAAAGTTCTTTCCTTATTTCAGAATACAATGGAGTACACGAAGGAGATTGATTTCCCAATGCCTTTGCCTTTGAAAATTGGTTATACAGCACGTATGTTTATATTCATCGCCACAAAAAGGTACGTTGAAAATATATTTATTGTCACTGGGATCATGGCTGAAATTTCACTTCAGTCGGATCAACGCTTTTTGTTCACTGCTTCCCCACAACACGGCGTTGCGCAGCTCGATCACTGCACTGGACGGCTATAGTTTTCTCTTCAAAGCAATCATTCCCTTCGGCCCAGGAAATGCCTTGCCGTAGCTGCACACTTGCAGCGATTTCCGGATTCATCCGCAATGATATACCAACCTTAGGCTGCATAAGTTTGGCCTGTTTCTCTGCAGGCAGGAGCGCCGCTTCTGCACTCGCACCGTTGTCCCCTGGCCCCCGCAGTAAGTTCTCGTCGCCACTGGACAGGAGGATTAGCTACAGACAGCGTTTAGTTATACCAACCAGTTCGTGTGCCTTCATAAGTTTGGCAGCGCTATCTTTCGGGCTCCGTGACACAATGCCGGTAGCTAAGACGCTGACGCGACGCGTAAGATACGTTGCCTTGTGCTTGAGATCGAGTCAGCACCTTCTCTGTATATTGTTGGTAGTGTTCCCAAAAGGCATCGCATCAGTGCAGAATCTTTTATTTTTAAACGTTTCCCTTGTCTTATTAGTTCGGGGGGAGTCGTAGCATCCCATAACTCATGACCCTGTCCCTACGTGCCCTTCTCATAGTGGAAGCAACCACTGATAATAATGTAACGATGGCCAGATCGTATTACAGCGAGAGGTTTGTTTCTTGGGGTTTAGGAGAGGTCTCCTGGGACAACCTATAGCGAACATTCTGAAGGCTGTTCGAGCGCACGCGGCAGCTGGTATGACGTCACCATCGGCGCTGCTTCTGACGTCATCGTCAGCAAGAGCAGGTGCATGGCTCGAGCGGTGTCCTTATGATGTCACAGCGCGGATGAGTGGAGGCATCAGCTGCGTGCATAGCGTGACGTCACACCTGTTCCGCTACAAAAGACGGCGCGGACGCAGGTGGGCGAAAACCTTGGCCATTAATTACAGATTAGTCGCAGGAATGAGCAGGAGGGCAAAAGCTGCACCATGCAGCTTAACTAACCAGCTACATTTTACCTGTGCGAAGCTAAACAACAGCACTCACTAGAATTTTGCCACAAGCAAGAACCAGAGCTTAGCTTACCAGGTAATGTTTCTTTTTCTTCTTTCCTTTTCATAAAGACTAATGAGGGATGGTGCTTTGGTGCGCTGGAACTTAGTGGCCATTACCCGCATTTAGCCGCTGTGGTTTTTTTTTTTTTGTCCGAAGCCTGCTTCTGGCAGGTGGACACCTGTCCACGGGGTTGTGGGCCACCTGCTAGTCTGTATAAATTCACCTTTTAGGTTTTGAGGTTGCCACAAATATATATGACCTAGGCGACTCACTCTTTATAAAGAAGACACCAAGACAAACACCTTAGCGTAGCAGTGTTTAATGACGAAACAATTACGAGAACACCCTGCACATAACCGCAGACTCTCTAAACACAAAATCTCATAAACTGTCTATAGGAAATACAAACTCTATAGACAGTCTATAGACACTGTACAGATTTATGGCCATGCCCTTCTTTTAGTAGACGGTTGTCTATAGTCCTTATACTGACAATGAATAGACGAAAGGAAATGTGTATATGAAGTCAATACAGCCTGCAAGAAGTCTATAGACAGTCTATTAACCATTTTATATAGAAAGGAATCCAGAGGAAAGGAAGATCGACACGACGGAACAAACATCTAGGATAGCTCCATAGTGCAGGTGTCCGCCCTGGGAAAGCGTGCACGACATCCATCACATTCACTCGATTGGGCTAGTGCCACCGTTTGCAGTCGGCCTGTTGTTTGAAAGCTGTCGGCTGGCCCGTGTCCTGACTGGTTTTATGAGGGACTGATCTGTCTAAGCGCTAATTGGCTGGAATGGTAATGGCGCTCAGTTACGCCGTAAAGCATGAGGGGCCAGCTGTGAACAGTGAAGAATGGCCATTGATATCATAACGCACTTGAATCGGGAAGTCTACTTGCTGCATGGCCTTCGACACTACCGACTAGGGTTTAGCGTCAGTGGTGTCAGAGGGATTGCAGTTGTGGGACAATAGTTCATGGCGTCTAAGAAATTTCCATGCCATGGCCATTGTGCAACAAGGCAATCAATAGAGCCGTAAAAAACTTTTCTTCTTCTTAATGACCAAAACTTATGTCCAGGCCTGTTTCATCATGATGATAACACTAACAAATATTTTTGAGCTACTGAATATCACCAACCATCAGCAACACGGGAGTGATACTAAAATGTCGCACGGTACGTGCCGCCTTTACTAAAATTAACTCAGCAACGGGGTTTGCTTCTCACTGCGTAACCCGTACCGCACCCTTAAAGACCAAAAGGTCTCTTAACGGTGAGGTAAAGGGTTTTCGTGACGTAACCCGGATTAAGAGTTTAAGGGGTGCCATAAGTGCTGCGCTGCCCGACCCAAGTAAACGAACCATGTATTTTACTTGGTTGCTTATGTCAAAGACGACACATACATCGACGCATCCGCGTACATCAACGGCAGGTGTGTTCTATGTTTCGTTCCGCGCAGCAGATCTTAAACGGCCGCATTTTTTTCAACATCACCTCTGGGGTCATAGTACTAATAGTAAGAATGCACTAGCTGCCTCTCTCAACGTAAACACATGAGCTGCACCACCAGGGAAGGATTGAAAAAGGTGATGAAAAAAATGGTTAGAGCTAACCTTACCGGCTAAGCGCCTCACTCAGCGGGAGCTCAGTCCTTCTGTGCGAGTGGCGTCGTAATCAAGGCATTGGCGCAACACTACCGGCTTTTTTTGACGTCACATGACATGCTTGCAATGACCATGCAACACGCGTCATGGTGTTGGGCCCCCTACACACTTGTCAAATCGATTTCCATCCACCAACCTTTTTTTTAGAGGTTGTTCCCGCCTCTCTTGAATAACTTTACTGCTTCAGTGCTTTGCCCTTACAAGAATTTTTGCACAGTCTATAGACTGTCCATAGACTTCAGTCTATAAAGTCTATAGACTCTCTATAGGCAAATCCTAGAGAACAGCCTACAGGCAATACAGATAGATAGATACAGAGAGAGGGAAAGGCAGGGATGTTAACCAGAAAGGATTCCGGTTGGCTACCCTGCACAGGGGAAGGGAATAAGGGGAATTAAAGAGGAAAGAGAGAAGGAACGGGAAATAATCACAGTCTGTCAATCAAGGCAGTCTCTCTCAAAAAAACAAAAGAGTGTCTTGTAAGCCTTGATGGCAGTTGACTGTTGTGGCCACGGACCGAGGATCTTGGCCTCTGTGAAAGGGCGAGAGTCCAGGCGGTCCAGAGCACAGCGCAGCTCACGTCTTTCGGCCACAAAGGCAGGGCACTCACACAAGAGATGAGTGATTGTCTCTTCACAGGCGCAGTACAGGCAATGCAAATGCTATAGACAGTCTATAGACAATCTGTAGATCCATGCCCATGCACGTTTAATAGACTTTGGTTATAGAAAGCCTATAGACTATTAATATAAAAGGAAATATCTATAGAAAGGCAATAGAGTCTACAAGAAGTCTATAGACTCTCTATATACCGTTTTTATAAGGCTTGTGCCTCACTGCCTGAGTTGTTTGTCCGAGGACCCCCCTCTTAAGCCTTAATATATGTAACCCGCTCTGAAAAAGGAAGAAAGATAGTCACAGCGGACAGCCTCGGAATAATTTAGATCACCTGAAGTTCTATAGCATGCACCCGTTATCGCACAGCACACGCGTGGTTTTTCGCATTAGCCCGCGGCCGAGATTCGGACGCTACGGCCGAGGCTGGAATCCGCGACCTTGTGCTTAGTGGACGAAAGCCATTAAACCTGAACCACGGTGTATAGCTGGGGCTAACCGTACGAAACTGATCGTGCTTCATCGAGTCTCATTATGCTTTCCTCTCATCTGCTTTCAGGGGCTTTGCTGAAATGAAGATGCGCAATAGTCGCGGCTACTGCATGTCATGTAGAGTGAAGGATGGAAGTTTGGAATATGCGTCTGAAAGACAAGGAAATGATCACAAGCAAAAGGAGGTTAAAGATACTGGCAATTTTGCAGACCCAGGCCATCCCACTTCTCTGGCTGTAAGAATTGAAACTAATACTCGCCTGGGCGTAAGTTCCTTTAATTTATTCTAACCTGCTTGGGGCTGTGGTGACATGCGGAAGAGGTACAGGTTATGCCGAAACCTTGTAGGAGGCGTGGAAAAAGATGTTCCATGTATTCACGTACAGTCTTCGCCAAACGTATACAGCCGAAGGGGTCTGCATCTGAGCCCTGCAGTGCGGCTCCTCTTGCACACTCAGGGACCCTAATCCCATGACGGCAGGTCGAATTTAAGTCCTCAACCCTCCCAAGGTTAGGACTGTCGAATCTGCTTAAGAGCTCCACTACACGGTCGGGAAGCAGACTCCTTGGGCTGTATATTTTTGACAAAGACTGTACATGACGTTATGCAATCACTCCTTACACAGAAACAAGCATAGAGGTGGATACAGTGACGAATGCAAATTAGAAAGCAATTTTGTGAAGTTCGGACTATTAAAAACTTGAAAACGTTGTTTTGGTTTCGTGAAGAAGAAAAAAGACGGAGCGAAGAAAAAACACGAGATGCTTAAGCTCCGCCTTACGAGTGAAACGCTATAGCGTCAGTGGACTCCGTCACAGATTTTTCGCATAGCTTCAGCACGCCGAACCTTGTTCTGCGCCTTCTCTTCTTCCGTCTTGTACGGCCTCCCTCGTGGTCCGGTTAATGTAGACGGCACATTAAAATTCAGGGAAGGCGCAGTTTTAGAGAAGGCTGCGCTCTAGTAGATGTAACTGGCTCCATCACACACGTGTGTGAGGAGCAAGCAAGCGCCCACTCTTTATGCTATCACATGACGGCATCACTCGGCCCTGTTCCTAGAGGCCCCCGTGCGCAATGGAACTTTCGGATCCGCTTCCTGAGGGGCAAAATATTAATAGATGGAGGGGTGGATGTAAAAAAGGAGGTCCCTGTTACAAACGGGGTGGGGACAGTTGCCACCTTGCTCTGCTTTTTTTTCGTTATTTTGGTTTAACTGTGCTATAGATTTTTATTAAATATTGCCATTTTCTTCAAATACGCTTTCCTACACTTCTAACCCTATGTCATCTCTCTGCTTTTGAGCCACCAATCTTCCTATCGCTTTTAGCTGACTTCCACCACATATTTATTTACATGACCATTGTTCTCTCTAAACCCCAGGGCCTCTGGGAGGGTCATTGTGCTTCCATTGAGAACGGGATGGATACTATCAAATATAAGTATAGGATTCACCACTCACAGCACATGTGTCATCTTCGACGTTAAATTTCTTTTTGTAGCTGCGCGTTCTAAGACACCTCGACCTAGCTTCGAAGAGTAGGGCACTGCCTCTTGAGTTATCATAAAACGATTTCTTCCCAATCTGCCTTTTCCAGTATCGATATAGTTCTACATTATGCTTCTTTTCGATTGAATTTCATTTCATTTTCATTTATTGAACCCTCAAGGCCAAAGGCATTAAAGAGGGGAGTGGTTACAAAACATGAAGATACATAAACAGATGCAATGCATGATACAAAACAAAGATTATATTCCTGTTATACAATGTTAGCTAGTGCAGAACGAAAATGCTGGTTATCACTTATGTCGACGATATCTGCGGGAAGGCGGTTCCATTCGCGTGATGTACGAGGCAAGAAAGACTGAAATGAAGTTACAGTGTTACACGTTTCAATGCCAACTTTGTGACGATGATCAATGCGGTTTGACACGTATCTGGGGGACGAAATGAGGGCATAATGCAGCATGGGATGATGGTATAGCTTATGAAAGAGGCTCAAACGAATTGTCTGCCGGCGGGATGCTAAAAGAGGCAAAGAAAGATTAGCTTTCATGCTTGTTACACTTGCGGTACGGTTAAAGTTGGACAGGATAAAGCGTGCAGCGTTATTTTGAACTAGCTCAAGCAAAGTTATCAGTTTATCATGATGGGGATCCCATATGGCGGCGGCGTATTCCAGATTAGGACGTATTAGTGTTTTATAAAGCAATAATTTTAAGGAAGACGGAGTTTTGGAAAAGTTACGGCGGACATAGCCCAACATGCGGTTAGCTTTGTTAGCAATGTACTCAATATGGCGCTTCCAGTTAAGGTCAGCAGAAATATGAACACCCAGGTATTTATATGAAGTAACCGCTTCTAAGGGAACGTTATTTAGGTAGTACACAGGCGGAGCGTTGGCACTTCTTGATATTCGCATAATTTTGCACTTATTAGTGTTAAGTTCCATAAGCCATTCATTACACCAAAGAGAAATATTAGAGAGATCACGCTGAAGAAGGTTAGCATCGTCGGGGGATTTTATTTCGCGGAAAACAACACAGTCGTCAGCAAACAAAAGAATGTTAGATGATACAATGGAAGGGAGTTCGTTGATGTAAATAAGAAATAAAAGTGGTCCGAGCACGGAGCCTTGTGGCACGCCCGAGTAAACTTCGCTGAAAGGTGAGTTAAAATTATTAGCGGAAACGAACTGCGATCGGTTAAGAAGAAAGTATTCAATCCATTTCAGAACGTTGTAGTCGATATTAAGTTGGGTTAGCTTTAAAAATAATAAGCGGTGACATACCTTGTCGAATGCCTTAGAATAATCAAGGAAAATGCAGTCAGCTTCTGATGCGCGATCTAAAATATGATGAAGTTTGATAGTGAAGCTGGCAAGTTGGGTCTCGCAAGAAAATGACTTCCGAAAGCCGTGCTGTGCGGGTGTAAAAAAGGAATTAGACTCGAGAAAGTTCACAAGGTTAGTGAAAATGACGTGTTCTAATAGTTTGCAACAAGTACTAGTAAGCGAGATGGGGCGATAATTTGTAGGGGAGGTTCGATTTCCTGATTTGAATAATGGAACCACCTTCCCGACTTTCCATTGTGTTGGCAGAATGGAATTATCGAGAGTCTGCTGAAAAATCTTTGTTAGTATTAAGGAGCTAGAGGTAATTGTATTTTTTAAAAATTTAGCATGAATGCAGTCAAAACCGGGCGATGAATGAAGTTTTAGGGCATCAATAAGTTTAGCAACACCAGATGTATCGATGAAAATTTGAGGCATAGCAGGGTAATTATACCGGAGTGGAACGGGATGTGTGCTGTTTGATGTGCGCGAGAAGTTCTGAATAAAGGTTTTGTTAAGTTCTGATGCGCATAAATGAGCCGGAATAGGGTCCCCTGACACCTCAGTTAAGTTAATAGATTCTTCGGTATGTGGGTTGATGACGCGCCAAAATTTTTTAATGTTAGTAGATAGCATGGATGGTAACGTGTTGGAAAGGAAGTTATCTTTTGCATGCTTAAGTGCAGTAGTATAGGCATCAGCGGCAGTCTTATATGCGTCCCAGTGTGTGTTGCACGGTGATAGCCTAGCTATACGATATCGGCGCTTTTTTCTGTTAGATAGGCGTCTTATATGGGCGGTGTACCATGGGGCTTGAGGATTAGAAGTGATGGTGCGTCTTGGAATATATTTCTGAGTTAGTTCATGAACTTTAGCCGTAAACATATCCCAGTTAGTTTGCACAGAGCGATCGTCAAAGTTTTTCAGGAAGTTTTCAGAAAACACTGATAATTCATTGTTAATGGCATCGAAGTCTGCTCTAATATAATCTAGTATGGTCTTTTTCTTTCTTGCAGGTTTAGGACAGGCAGCGTTAATGCTGAAAACAAGCAAAGAGTGATCGCTTATATTAGGTAAATAGGTGATGGCGGAAGCAAAGTCGGCTCGATTGGTTAGGATCAAATCTAAAGTGTTGGCAGTGTTGACAGAGATTCTGGTAGCATTAGTGACTAATTGGGTAAATGAAAAAACGGAGCATAAATCTAAAAAATCACTGGCATCGGATGAAAATTGATAAAGGGTGGGAGGCTGGATATCCCAAGAAATATTGGGAAAGTTAAAATCACCTAGCAAAAACAAGGAAGCCGATGGAAATCTAGTGTGTATTGTGTTTATTTATTTATTTATTTATTTATTGTACCCTCAGGGCCCGAAGGCATTACAGAGGGGAGTGGGAATACATAAAATTTTCTGTCTAAACAGCAACAACAAGAGAAAACAAAAATAAACCAGGAATACATGACAAATTGAAAACACAGGAAGGCAATAAGATTATAAAGCAGTAGGGATATATTAAAACAGTGTGTAGACAGTGAAAGGCAATTTTTATACAGTAATAAACGACACAGACTCAGAAAGAAACATTAAGGACTTGACGAAATGCATTGTTATCAGAAATACCTGCGATGTCGTGGGGAAGGTGATTCCAGCTGGCACAAGTTCGAGGTATGAATGAGTCATGAAAACATTTGGTGTGACAAGATGGGATTCCAACTTTATGACGGTGATCAACGCGTGCTGATATGTAACATGGTCTTGACAGTAACTTAGGATTGAGAAAGCTGTTGTGGTAAATTTTATGAAAAAGACACAATGAGGCTATTGATCTGCGGTGGGAAAGAAGTGGTAGGGACAAACTTGATTTCATGGCGGTTACACTGCTTGTTCGGTGATAATTAGAAAGAATGAAACGGCATGCGCGGTTCTGCACAGCTTCCAAATCTGAAACAAGTGAATCGATGCCAGGGCTCCAGACAGATGCAGCATATTCTAACTTGGACCGTACCAATGTTTTATAAAGTAATAATTTTATTGAACTAGATGAACGTGAGAAATTTCTGCGAAGGTACCCAAGCATGCGATCAGCGTTATTTATTATGTATTCAACGTGAGTTTTCCAAGACAGGTTACAAGAAACGTAAACACCCAGATATTTATAACATGACACGGTTTCGAGAGACACGTTGTTAATGTGATAAGAGGAAGCGGCATTAGAGAGACGAGAAATGCGTACATGTTTACACTTATTAATGTTTAGTTGCATGTTCCAAATAAAACACCAGTCAAGAATCTTGTTAATATCGGATTGAAGACAACAGACATCATTATCATCTTTAATTTCGCGGTAAATAACACAATCATCGGCAAAAAGATTAATTGAAGAAATGTTAGCCGGTAAGTCATTTATATAGATGAGAAAAAGGAGGGGCCCAAGAACTGACCCCTGAGGCACTCCGGAATGGACAGGCAAAGAATGCGAGTTTATATTGTTTGCTGTTACGAATTGTGAACGGTTAGAAAGAAAGCATTGTAGCCATGCAAGGACATTAGGGTCTATGTTAAGATTGCTTAATTTAAGAAAGAGAAGCTCATGCGAAACAGTGTCAAACGCTTTCGAGAAGTCCAAAAATATGCAGTCTGCCTGAGACCCGTGGTCAAGGATGCAATGAAGGTCATGTGTGAAACATATTAGCTGAGTTTCGCATGAAAAAGACTTACGAAAACCATGCTGGGCAATGCTGAAAAAGGAGTTAGATTCTAAAAAAGAGATGAGATGAGAATATATGACGTGTTCCATGATCTTGCACGGAATACTAGTGAGCGATATAGGTCTAAAGTTATCAGGAGAATGTTTATTTCCGGACTTATGCAGTGGAATCACCTTCCCAATTTTCCAATCATTGGGAATACAACCTGTTACAAGAGGCTGTTCAAACAATTTAGTAAGAATTATGGAACAATAGAACTTTGTATTAATTAAAAACTTCGAATTAATGTTGTCAACACCGCAGGAAGAGGAAACCTTAAGATTTTCTATGATGCACTGGATGCCTGACGCGTCGAATTCAACTGGATCCATAGGAAGAGCATCAAAAACAGGGCACACGCGATGAACAAGAGAAACATTGCTAGAAAATGCCGCAGCAAATGTATTGTTTAGAACAGAAGAACATTCGTATGGAGGAAAGGAAACACCATCAGAAGAAGTAAGTAGAATTGTGGAAGAGTCTTTCTTGTTAACTACATTCCAAAATTGTTTAGGATTATTGACCAGCATAGCAGGCAGGGTGTGGTTAAAAAATGTGTCCTTTGCGTTTTTTAGCGCACCTTTGTACTCTGCAGCTGCGGAAAAGTAGGCCTCCCATCGTTGTTTAGAATTCAACAACTTCGCAGAGCGGAACAAGCGCTTCTTTTTATTGCAGAGTCTTTTTAAAACATTATTAAACCAGGGTGATTCCCGATCGCACTTCAGAGATCTTAATGGTACAAAAGTGTTAATGAGATGTTCAATGATATCCTTGAACAAATCCCAGTTAGTGTAAACAGAACGCTGTGAAAAGCCTGGTAAGTAATCGTCCAAAAAACGTGCTAGTTCGCAGTTAATAGCGTTAAAGTCAGCCCGTTTATAATCTCTAATTTGTTTAGTCTGACTAACTCGGATAGATACAGGAATTTGTACATCAAAATGGAGCAAAGAATGATCACTGAGACCAGGTAGGTAAAAAATCGAAGGGATAAGATCAGGCACGTTAGTTAGAACAAGATCTAAAACATTCGATGAGGATAAAGTAGTTCGAGTAGGTTTAGAGACTAACTGCGAAAGATTGAAATCCATACAAGTTGACAAAAACTTTTTACACTCCGTAGAAAAAGAGCTGAGATAAGGTGATGTATTAGTCCACACGATACTAGGGTAGTTAAAGTCGCCAGCTAAGACAATAGGTGTACTCGGAAATCGTACAGTGATCATGTTAAGGGAATCATGCAGTTCATCAAAGAATGTTGGGCTCGAGGACGGGGGACGGTAACATATACCCAAAATCATTCTCTTAAAACGTACACTAAGTTCCACCCAAACCAGTTCCAGGCTAGTTGGAATATTAATAGGCGTTGCTACAAAGTTATCCGCGACAGCTATTAAAACACCTCCTCCAGATCTCTCACTTCTGTCAGATCTAAACACGTTATAGCGTTTTTTACAGTCAAATAGTTCAATGTCCGCTATCTTGGAAGAAAGCCATGTTTCGGTTAGTAAGACGACATCAGCATCACACGAATCAATGATAGGATTAAGTTCATCCCGCTTGGGTAGTAAGCTTCGTATGTTGGAAAAAAGAAAAGAAAGCGAGTTGCCAGTATCGGACACCGGCCCACTGCCCCTCGCGCAGCCCTACGGCGCGTAGGTCGAGCCAGAGGTACCGTGATTTGACTGCTGATTGTGGACTGGCGAAGGAGACAATCGATCAGTCTGCTCAGCATGTGACGAAGCAGCGCTACCGTGACTCGAGTTACTATCAAGAAAAGTTGCTGATGCCCGAAGATTAGCCTCCATGAAAACGCAGTCGCGAGCAGGGTTATAACTGTAGCATTTGTTCTTAATGTACAGTTTGTTGTACCTAAGCTTGTAAAATGAGTCCTGACCCTTAGCGAACTGAAGCAGCTTTTTGCTGGCCTGACGCGTTTCTAACGAGTAATCTTCACTTACGGTGATACCTTCATCTTTAAGTTTGGCTGATTGGGATAGAATTTGTTGCTTTGTTTTAAAGGAGCAGAACTTCACGATGACCGGGCGACATTTATCATCCGTAAATGTACCAATCCTATGAGTACGTTCAAACGCATCCTTCGTAAGCGCCGGACTGAAGCAGTTAGAGATAACGCTCAAAAGCTTGTCTTCCGTTCCTTCCCATGTTTCCGTTGGACTGTCACGTAAGCCAAAAAACAATAAATTTTCTCTTCGGTGCCTGTCTTCAAGCTGTGACTGACTAAGCCGCAATTTGGCATTCTCGCTAATCAGGTTATCAGCGAGTTCGCGCAGGGTCAGCAGCTCTTGTTGAGCCTCGTCAGAAGCAGACGCTTGAAGTTCAACTGCCGACAGCCTCGCATCGATATCGGAGATATTCTTTTTCATAGATTCCTGATTTTCTTTTATTTCAGATATGGAAGCAATTAATCGTGACTGTTCGGTTTCCATTCTAGCAGTGCGTGAGTTAACGCTCTGTAATAAAGTTAACACGTCATTAAGCTTTTCCTGTACAGAGTCATCCGTTTCACTGTTCTTAGAACGCGTACCAGGGCCAGGGTTAAGTTCGACATCACCCGACTGCAGAACCAGCTGAGCACACGCATCAAATGACTGCACAAGCAAACCTAATAGCACTTGTGGGCGTGGGAACAGCACAAGACAAACATTGCTAGATTTCTTTGCAAACATAGGAACGTCATTACTAACCTGCATGAACAAACGCATGCTGTCAAGCAACCGTGCCACGATGCTGTTCACACGCCCACTGGAAGGCGCGGGCCGCTGGCGTTCGTTTATATCCACAGGAAATGGTGATGTCGTTGGCGATGAGCTGAACTTCTGCGAAGGAGCCACGGTCCAAGAGGGTTGCCAGGACGGGTCATATGAAGCCAGGTCAGCATAACAGCAGTACGGTGCAGGTGCAATCCAAGTGATGTCTGTTGGAGCGGTAGATGCCACGTAGATCTGAAGATATCCCGCTATCTGCATGAACAAACGCATGCTGTCAAGCAACCGTGCCACGATGCTGTTCACACGCCCACTTGTTCACACGCCCACTTGTAAGCTCGTCGTGAAGCTCGTTAATAAACGAGCGCAAAGAAGAAGGAGGGCGATAGCATACGCCGAATATTATTTTCTGGTGGTGTAAAGTAACTGATGCCCATACAGTTTCCAAGACGCTATTAGTGTAGATGCATGATGACGGTATGTCTTTCGAAATAGCAAGGAGTACGCCGCCTCCTCGCTGAATAGTTCGGTCATTGCGATATATTGTGAAGCGGTGTGCGTTGTGAAAGATTTCGTTATCGTGGATTTGATGTGATAGCCAAGTTTCAGTAAGTGCGATGATATGTGCAGAACAGGTGTCGATAGCCGATGAAAGAGGTGTTTTCTTGTTCAAGATACTTCTGATGTTAGTGTACAGAATCGTAACATCAGATGGTGATGAATGACCACTGCCCCTCTCGCGCCCCTAGGACGCAACAAGTGGCGAAGCGTCTGATCCTTGGGGCACGTGTTCGGATGACAGCTCGATTTCATCAACTGAGTCGTTGGATGGATTGTACATGAAGCATTTGCCGCGTATGAGTAGCTTGTTGTAGCGAAGGCGAAATTTGGGTGATCCCGGATAGCCGATTCCAAATTCGATTAGTTTCCGTCTCGCAGTTCGAGTAGCGGGTGAGAAATCTTCGCTTATTGATATTTTGTGTTCCTTGAAATCATTACGATGAGATAGGATTAACTCTTTCACTTTGTAGTTAGTAAATTTGGCAATGATGGGTCTACATTTGTTAGCGGAAAAGATGCCTAAACGATGAACACGCTGGAATGGGTCGTTTGGTAACGAGTCAAGTACCTTCGTTAGTGCATTGGTCAGTGTGCTTTCTGTTTCTTGCCAAGTTTCCGATGAATCTGTTAGTCCATGAAAAATCAAATTATCTCGGCGTGATCTGTCCTCCATATCATCTAGGCGTTTTTGCAAGAAGCGATTTTGTGAAGTTAAGCTTTCGATAGATTCTTGCATGCCTACAAACTCATGGCTTAAGGTGTCAAGAACTTTCCCTTTCTCTTCCAGTTCATCTAAACGCTTCTGAACATTAGTTATTTTTGTTTCGATGCTTTTCTGCCCAGCCTTAATGGATTTAATATCTGCTGTCAGCTCGGTTTGCGCCTTCGAACTTTGTAATGAGCGGGCGTGAACATCTTTGAGCAGTTGAAAAATTACGGTCATCTGTTCTGCAGGGAGCGATTCAATATCTGATAGGGATTCAGATCGTGTGGTGGGGCCGGGGTTCGTTTCTATGTCGCCGGAACACAAGAGTAGAAAAGCCATAGAAAAGCAATCACACACAGTTTCACACAGCACCCCTGGGCACGGGAACAGCAGCAAGCAGATGTCGTCGCTCTTTGTAGCGTACAAGGAAAATGTACACACCTGCATCGGAGCAAAGCGGAAATCAGGAGCCATGCTTCTTGCAACGTTCCCGTGCCCACTGAATCCGAGGACGGAGAGGCCGCAGCTTAAATTCCTTGCGGGCGATGATGCAGTTGTCGATGGGGTTGAACAGCCGAAGGCGAGTGATTCCACCGGGTGCGCAGGGATGAAAGATATGTTGCCGGGGCCACTGTCAGGCAGTGGCGTAGGTAGCATCTGAGCTGAAGGGCATGAAGGATATAGCGATTCCGGTATCAGCCAGGTGAAGAAGAGCGTCAGCGTAACCTGCATCGGAGCAAAGCGGAAATCAGGAGCCATGCTTCTTGCAACGTTCCCGTGCCCACTGAATCCGAGGACGGAGAGGCCGCAGCTTAAATTCCTTGCGGGCGATGATGCAGTTGTCGATGGGGTTGAACAGCCGAAGGCGAGTGATTCCACCGGGTGCGCAGGGATGAAAGATATGTTGCCGGGGCCACTGTCAGGCAGTGGCGTAGGTAGCATCTGAGCTGAAGGGCATGAAGGAGATAGCCATTCCGGTATCAGCCAGGTGAAGAAGAGCGTCAGCGTAACCTGCATCGGAGCAAAGCGGAAATCAGGAGCCATGCTTCTTGCAACGTTCCCGTGCCCACTGAATCCGAGGACGAAGAGGCCGCAGCTTAAATTCCTTGCGGGCGATGATGCAGTTGTCGATGGGGTTGAACAGCCGAAGGCGAGTGATTCCACCGGGTGCGCAGGGATGAAAGATATGTTGCCGGGGCCACTGTCAGGCAGTGGCGTAGGTAGCATCTGAGCTGAAGGGCATGAAGGAGATAGCGATTCCGGTATCAGCCAGGTGAAGAAGAGCGTCAGCGTAACCTGCATCGGAGCAAAGCGGAAATCAGAAGCCATGCTTCTTGCAACGTTCCCGTGCCCACTCCCGTGCCAATTCAATTTTTACCTTCAGCGCTTTTTTAACTGTCGTTTAATGCTCTTTCTTTCTCCGTCCTCACGACCGGCATACTTACTGGTCAGTTTTCTAGTTCTTTTCCGCCCCTGTGAGTTAACGCTCTTTCTGTATAAATATTTATATACCTTAGCTGCCCACCTGTTACCCTGCAATTTCCTCAGGCGTTCAACGTATAGTATTTTCCTCTCGGCTTCCTGTCCTTTGAATGATGCCCAGCCTATATCCCCCTGTACTGTCTCTTTCGTGGTTTTGCCGTGGGCACCTAGTGCTAATCTTCCAACAGCGCTCTGATGTACTTCTAACCTCGACTGAACTTCAGCCCTAAACCACACAACTGCACGCCCGTAAGTAAGCCCTGGCACCATTATTCCTTTCCAAATACCTCTCAGTACTTCAATAATTGCTGTACCCCTAATACTTTGTTTCATTATCCCGGAATCACTTACCACTTTTACCGTCAGAGATTGTTCGTGCTTTTCTATGTTATACGTGTTATACCTGCCCTTCGTTTACCCATTATCTGAAATATTTATATTCGGCCACTCTGGCTATTTCATGGCCTTGTTTTGTAAGCACTTGATCCTTTGTATCGTTGAAAATTATCACACCCGACTTAATTGCACTGAAACTGACACCTAGAACGTTTCCTTCGTCTCCACAACAATTAACCACAGTTTGCAAATCTTCCTGGCTATCTGCTAACAGTACAATATCGTCCGCATACATTAAACCGGGGACCTTTCCGCCTAATCTGTACCACAGATTATAACCTAGGTTGCTTCTTGTAGCCTTTCTATATTTACCATATTGTCACGTTGTAGTGACGGCCGTCCAGCGGTCAGGAAGACACCAACCAGTCTTGGAAACGAAGCTCTTTATTTGGGCTGACTTGCGCCCGCAAAAGAACTGAATCACTCGGCGGCGGCGTAAGCAGCAAACGTGCTCGTCGGTCGTCGAACTACGAATGCCCGCTGCTCACGGCATCTTTCAATTTAAAGCCGGCAAGGAAACTTCGAGATAACAGGTCGACATCATCTAGAGTAATCTGGAAACACGTAGATGCCGCTCTTCGTGGCTGTGATCAATCGAGATTAGTCCGGTCGCTTCTCGCGTTACAAACAAAAACGATAACACCCCTTTCGTGCGACCTTGCGCGAACGAACGGACATTACAATGATACGTGGCAATAAAAAGCATCAATAGCAGCGGTGATAGAGCTCAACAAGCTTGCCTTAATCCTCTGCGTACCTCGACAGTTGTACCTTTTATCCCTTCCCATGTAATTTGAACTTTATTATTTCGGTATATTTTTTCTTTGGAGGAGAAATTCTAGAGGCCCGTGTACTGTGCGATGTCAGTGCACGTTAGAGAACCCCAGGTGGTCGAAATTTCCGGAGCCCTGCACAAACGGCGTCTCTCATAGCCTTAGTCGCTTTTAGACGTTAAACCCCATAAACCAAACTAAACCAAACCTATTTCTTGCAGAAAATAAATTACCTTATAACCAATAGCTTCATCTTTTAATATGTTCCACAGGAGTTCCCTTTTCACATTGTCGTATGCACCGCCTATGTCCCGGAAGGCTAAATACATACGTCTGTTTTCCGCTTTAGCTATTTCTATGCATTCGGTAAGCAAGAATTGGCTATCATCTAATCGCCTGCCACTTCTGAACCCGTTCTGAAGTTCTCCGGGTATCCTGTTGGTTTCTACCCATGCGTGCATTTTTAATTTCACCGACCGCATTGCCAGCCTGTATATCAGAGATGTTATCGCAATCAGTCGGAAGGATTTTAGGTTCATCTTATCTTCTTTCTCTATATAAATCAATATTATTTTACACTTTCTCCAGCTGTGCGAAATTTTCTTATTTGCTATGACTGCCTCCAGTGGTTTTATCAGCGTTTCCTTGCTTCTTGGGACAGGTTCATTACGAATTGTTCGGCTGGTTGGTATCTCATGCTTCCAATTCCAAAGCGCAAAAAAAATACAAGGACGACAGAGGAACACCACAAAGCGACACTGATCGTTGAGACACTGATCGTTCAAGAAAATATAAACTACCCCAAAGCGTTTGGAGCAATTTTATATTAACAGTGATGATGATGATGATGATGATGTCCTCAGGCTTAATGGCTCATAACCACGACGGGGGATTGGCCAACGAACAGTGTCGTCAGCGCTTCGTGGTGTTCCTTTGTCGTCCTTGTCTTCTTTCGCGCTGGGGAATTGGGAGCAAGTTCATTAATCAGCTTGATTGCAATTGCGTGTATCCCTGCGCATGTGCATTTGGAAAGATTTGCTTCCCCCTTTTTCCCAGTCAAGACTAGTCAGTTCTAAGCTGCTTTCTATTGTGCTGTTGTCCAATGTGCTCCCTCACTTGGGTAGGTTAACTTATCGTCGTTCCTGAATGACTCAACTATAAATGACGTAATGTAGTTCACAGCATCGTCTCCCTCTAAACATTTTCCCTCAGCATCTTGAATTTGTTCCTGCTTTCTTTGATTCCTTTTGCCCAGTCAGCTAATATGGTTCCATAATTTCCTGGCTTGGTTTGGTTTGGTTTGGTCTATTGGGATTTAACGTCCCAAAGTGACTCAGGCTATGAGGGACGCCGTAGTGAAGGGCTCCGGAAATTTCGACCACCTTGGGTTCTTTAACGTGCAGTGACATCGCACAGCACACGGGCCTCTAGAATTTCGCCTACATCGAAATTACGCCGCCGCGGCCGGGATGGAACCCGCGTCTTTTGGGTCAGCAGCCGAGCGCCGTAACCACTGAGTCACCTCGGCGGGGTCATAATTTTCACCTTCCCCCCAACCTTTTAATTCTATCGCGAACATCAGGCAGCCAGCGATAAGAAGACTGCTTCATTTTAGCCTGGACCAAGACCTGCCTTGTTTTTGTCTTTTTTTGCCATTTATAGCCTATTGCTTCTTCAGATAACTGCGCCCTCTTTGCTTCTCTGAGTTCCCTTGAAGCCACCCGTCGTTGTGCGATGGCCTCCTTAATTTCCGTGTTCCACCAGCTTCGTGGCTTCCTCTTTGCTCTCCAGCGGTTTACTCCTTTTATTTGTTTCATTCTTGTACTGATGGATAGTTATAACTAATTATAATCCCACTTTTTCATGGGGCGTTTCTCTATTCCTTTGGTCATGCCGGCTGCTATTAACACTATTTGTTCGTCGTTTAATTCTGCGTTCCCTTTTTGACTTCCCAGCATTTTTCTTTTAATCAAGGCTCCAAACTGTAGACTAATATGCTTATGATCACTCCCCAGACTGTACTGCTCCGCTTCGCCTATTTCATTTATTCCGAGCTTGCTATAATATAGATTCCCTGCGACATTAGGCTGTAGTCAATGGTCGTCTCCCTGTTAAAGAATCCCCACGTGATTGGTCCCTCACATTTAGTTTCTTTATTTACAATAAATGAGTTGTGCTGCTCACAGAAGTCCACCATTAACTTTCCGTTTCAATCTATGTATCCACCCAGATCCTCGATGTGGCCATTCATGTCGCGCAGCAGAATAATATTGGCACCTTCGCCAAACTGCTTTACATGGTCTGTTCTGAAAGTAGTAGGACTCATTTTTTTAAACAAAATTTATTCAAGAGAATAGTACAAACGATTACAATTTTCCAAGGTAGCACCCTTCCGCACCTACACGCTGCTGCCAATGAGTTTTACAGTTTTCGTACGCCTCCAGGAACGCCTGGACCGGAATGCTGTTTAGCTCCCTCGTCACGGCCTGTTGAACCACCTCTACCGGTCCGTGATGTTTCCCCTCGAGCGTCGATTTTATTCTCTGGAATAGAAAAAAGTCTGGCGGGGCCAAGTCGAGGTTGTAGGGGTGCTGAGGCAGCGTTGCCGCCTTGTGCTGGGCAAAAAATCGGGGTCCTCATTCACATGATGAAGAAGATCCTACCGGTTGGCCTTTTCCTCCTCTGACAACACTCCCGGCACCAACTTCGCGCACGCTTTCCTCATGGAAAAGTTTTCTGTCACGATCTCAAACACTTGGGTTTGAGGAATGCTCAAGTAATCAGCAATCATTCTGATACTCATTCTACGACCACTGTTAAGTAAATGTTTCACTCGCGACACATTTTCGTTGGTCTTGCTGGTCGAAGGGCGTCTGGAGCAGTCGTCTTCCTCCACTCTTTCCTTACCTTCTCGGAAAAGCTTGTGCCACTCAAAAAACACCTGATCTACCCATGGAAGCGTCAACGTAGGCCTCCTTAATCATGTTGTGAGTCTCTTTGCCCGTTTTACCAAGATTTACTCAAAATTTGATCGCGTATCGCTGATGCAGTAAACGCTCGACGATTCTGCGTGACGAGACGTTTGGACAGGGGTTCACAGTACAAGCGACCTCCTCTTTTCAACGGCCGAGAGCCTACTGCCGATTTTCCCCAGCATTCCCAATATCCCCCTTCAACGATCCTGCACGTGCAGACAGCCTCTCGTCCGCCCGTTCGCCCAGGAAAAAACCAGTCCTACTACTTTCAGAACAGACCCTGTATATCGTCATTGAGACACTTAATTAGATCGCTTTTATTCTTGCCTGCATTTGTTCTCTGTCCCTCAATAAACAAACCCTAGCCATGTCCTTTTACCAGCAATTGTGCCTGATACTCAGACGTGTTCTTTGCAAGTTGATTTTATTTTTTGCCAATTTGTTCCTTGGTGTATGAGCATACCTGCCCCTCCTCTCCTCTTCTCCGTGGTTGTTCTGTTGCTCCCTTCCCAGACTTAGCCATCAATAAACGGTGGAGCTTCTAGACTCCGTATATGTATCTCGCATAGCGCATACATACCTACTTTTTGGTCCTTTAACGGCTGTTCTATTTCCAGCCCTTTCGCTCTCTTTCTACCCCCTTGCATGAATGCCGATGACGTCACACTCACAGCACTCCTGGTGGCCTCGGCGAGAAGTTCAAAGCTCTCCTTGCCTCGAGCTGCGCAGCTGCTCCTGCCATTTTTCCCGCACTAACGACGTGACGAAGCCGCGGTAGCCTTAAACAATGACGTAGAAGGCGACGACAAAACCGGCTTTTGGGTCTAACGGGCTGGTTTACTCTTTCGCCTTAATAACAAGTCCGATATTCTCTGAGAAATAGGTCGCGCTCCTTCATGCTCTATATCATTCATGCCTTTGTCCTCAGCCATGTGCTGTACACTACCCCATACTTACAACTATCCAAACATGACATAAACGCTTTGGATGCTTTGATTCGCAAGGCATTCAAGGTAGCACTTCATCTTCCCCTCAACACACCCACACACAGATTACTAGGCCTGGGCCTCCACAATACGATCAGGGAACTGGTGGAGGCCCACCGACAGGCCCAATACATCAGGCTCACACAAAGCTCCACAGGTCGGTATATCCTGGACTCCCTCGGAATCAAAATACCGGCCAACGACGCAACCCTCCTCGCCATACCACGATCCTTTCACCAGGAGCTCCTGAACAGGCCGCTCCCGAGGAATATGCACCCGTCCCACCATGAGCAGCGCCGCAGAGCCCGTGCGAAGGCACTCCATCGAGCGTACGGCCCCGAGCCGGACGCCGTATGGGTGGACGCTGCCTGCACGGGTGATGAGTGACAGCAGCTGTGGTGGACTCCTCTTTATCCGCCCTCCTCACACTACCTCTCCCTACAGACACCTCCCCAGAAGCTGCTGAGGAAGCCGCCATTGCACTTGCTATCACCCGCACGGAAGCCCGGTACATTTTAAGTGATTCTAAAACTGCGAATATAAATTTTGCTAGAGGCCGAGTCCATGTCCCTGCTTTTGGCATACTGGACTCGCCCTATGCACCCCCGCCCCGCCAAGTGGAGCTGATATGGGTGCCCGCGCACTCCGGGAATCCCGGAAACGAGGCCGGCAACCTTTTAGCCCGAGGTTCTTTAAACCGGGCTCAGGTGGCCTCGGATCGGGGATTCACTAAGGAGCGCATGCACTCATTCAGTGAGCTGACGCAGGCATACAGAGCCTCACGCCACCTCTACCCCCCGCCCCACCCCTCCCTAGATAATAAACAAGCAACACTCTGGCGCAGACTACAGACACACTCTCTCCCCTCACCCCTTACCCTAGCCCACTACCATCCCTCCTTCCCCACTCCGGCATGCGCCCTATGCCCAGAACCCTTCGCCTCTTCCCTCCACATCATTTCCCTCTGCCCGGCGGACCCTCCCCCGCGGGACCTAGAGAACCTCAAGACCTGGGAGGACTGGGAGACCCTGCTGCGCTCGGAGGACCCGGCCGTGCAGACCATCGCCACCGGCCGGGCTGCCAGTGTTATGGACCTTAGGAACATAAACACTTGAGTGCAGTGGGGTCGTGCGGGGACCCTGGGGCTTGCCCCGAATTCCTCTTCAAATAAAGTTTCTCTCTCTCTCTCTCTCTCTCTCTCTCTCTCTCTCTCTCTCTCTCTCTCTCTCTCTCCGAGAAAAAATTTGAAAACTCGGCGATTGCAAGACACTGTTTGCGAAATATTTAATGTAATGGTGCATTCTTCTGATATACCGCAAAATCTTCCTTTTAAGTGTTTCCATCGCTCGCGTGGAGCAGTTAAGACTGTAGTAGAAAACCAATGGCGGACGCTTTTCAAAGCGCTTGCCATTGGTTTTCTGTTTTAGTTTTAACTGCGCCATGCGAGCGATGAAAAAGTTTAAAAGAAGATTTTGCTACACATCTGAAGAATAGACCATTAGCTGCAATATTTCCATAACAGTACCTTGCAATTTTCCAATATTCTATTTTTCTGCCCAAGAATGTTGGACATGTTATCGTCGATGAGGAATGCGTTACAAATTTAAGAGTACGAAACTGACCTGAAAACATTTCAAGGCGTCCAATTTTATTATCGTTGAGGGGAGCGGCTGCGACAAAGCCATCCAGTCTTTCTCCAGCAGTTTTACTGTCGGATTCGAGTAAAGGAGGCCAACTTCAAACCTGCGCGCAAGGCTAGACTGGTGTATCAAGCAGATATTTTATGTCCTTTCTCTAGTCAAACTCGCTTTTCATCGTAGCAGGCAATGTCGGTACAATATCACAAGCAGTAACCGTAAATGAATCTTTACCTTTGCTTGCAATACTGCAAATATTATGTGCACCTGCTTTCAACTTTCTGATATAAAAGGCTAACAGTGGAACATCGGTTCTAGATGCTTCTCCCAGCTCGCTTAAAATGTGACGCTATAAGCTGATAGAGATAAAATCAAAACTAGCAAGGGCGCTTTCTTCTATCAGATGACAATGCAATGCACGGGTTTGGATTGCATGAACAAACGCGGCTGGCCAAGGGACGTGCGTGACTACACTGGCAGCGCATGCAGCTGCTAAGGCCAGCGCGCTACAAAGTTTTTGAGCGAAAGCTTTTCTTTTCGCGCTATAACTCCCAATGTCAAGATTGGTGCGCGTTTGACCTTGAGCCAGTGGAGCGGAGATACGCATATCACGTGACTCGCTATGGAGAGGTGCGCAGCTGCGCTCACTCAACGCCTCCCCACTGCTGTACCACGTGACTAGCGGTGGTATAACAGCTGCTTCGCTGGCGCTCGGTCGCTCAGTCTCACCATGGATGAGGCGTGCGCGGAGCCGACTTCGGCGCCAAACCATGCGTATCCACGCTTAACCGAGCCTTCGATCCTATCGCTGGGATTAGCAAGTGTAAACCTCTGATAGTTTTAAGGAGTCGCGTTGTCGTATTTCTGTAATATAGCACTAGTGGCACCTAGAACACCAGTTCGGAATTGTGTCGATCCGCGAACGCCTAAATAAGCTCTAAGCATTTGTAGAGCGCCTCGATGCAAGTGCATAGCAAGTGTTCGCTGCTAACAGCCTGACCGACGCCCGATGAAGCTCGACGAACGCGAGCGGCGAGATCGACTTTCGCGCTCAACACATCACCAACATCACCAAGTCACCGGTTTACCCAAGCGCTTTCCGGTGGCTGCGCTCAGCTTGCTCATAAAAATGGCGGCTTTTGCTGGTGAAAATACGCTGTGAGCCCCTCTCTGTTCATGCTGAAGCTCGGCTAAACATCGCATATTTGGTATTTACGAAAGCTGGGGCGTTGTACAAAGTGGTAGTAGCCAAAATCGAACGCCACACTTTGAAGCCAGTGCTAAAACTGATATTTCTCGAAGCATTTGTGATAAAGATCCCTGGAAGATGATGGTCAGGTTATCTTCATTATTAAGATCTATTTTATCTGCATTGCAGTCGTGGTACGACGAACGGGACGCATACAAAGAAGAAGTTGGCAACATCATGAGTAAGCATACCAAAGCATTTTGTTTTGTTGATATCATGGCGGGAAACAACGTTTGTTCATGTTACAGTTTGTGAAGCATTGCAACAAAGAAAACTGCACTATTGTACAGGACGGGGGAATGCGTGTGTCTAGTCTGCTTTTTTTTTCCCCCGTGCTGTCCTGTAGCGCAGTTTCATAGTGGCTAGAGGTGCATGGAAGACATTCTCCGGGTTACATGGCATAGCCGTCTGATTCGAGTCGGGTACTAACAAGGAAGGAAGTGAAAAAAAAAACGAAACGGAGATCGTAAATTATCGTTTCCTGAAGCCACCCGTGCCGATTAAAATACCATTTTCGGTCGATTGCCCGAATTAACTGTCATCCGTGTATGGACGAATAGAATCTACGCAATACCACGAAATCTTTTTTCATTGTTTTTCTGATACACCTCATTTCAGTAAATGCCACCGAGGGGTGCCCCAGCCATTCCAAGCTCAGACGCTACAAAGATAGCTCTGGCGGTTACTAATATGTAGCACTCGAACAAGATGTTCTGCACAATCACGTGATATCCGTCACACTTTTTTTTTTCTCAGGCCGGGCCTCTGGAAGGGTCTTTCCTTTTCTTGCCAGGCCCCATAGTCGTAAATGAAAAACGCTTCCGTTAACATGGCGGCTGCGACCATGTTTAATCAGTAAGCTTAATAAGAACGCGTGGACCAAGAGCACTCAATCTGGAGACTGCGCCATGTGCGACCATGTGATCCAAGCCGGTCTCAGAGAAGCGTACGAGTGTTGAGGTTGAGGTTTGAGGTTTATTTTCTTTCAATTAAATGAAAGAGGGAACTCTGACAAAAGGCGGTAAGGCCTGACGAGGTCACAGTTCCCCAATACAGTTCATGCAGCAGTGTGCAGCACATAAATAACAAAATTTAAAGTAATATGACAGAAATACATTGGGACAAAAAAACATTGCAGCAAGCGACAATATTTCAATAATAAATAAAACAAAGACAGTGCACCATAAATCATATCAAAGGTAGTATATAAACATGGCAGGAGGTCACAAAAGGAAACGCAAACACACAAACAATTTAACATGAAAACAAGAGATGCTACGCTAAATAAAACCGAAATTATATTGCGTCAGTGCTGATTAGTAACCTTTTGATGTCTTTTTTAAACTTGTTCTTTGGGAAATCAAACATGACACTTAGAGATGGGTTATTGAGAACGACTGGAATCTGATAATCGAGCTTTTGTTTTCCGTAATTTGTCCTTGTTTTAGGGACCAAGTTTCTGTGTTGCCGAAGGGGGTATTTACTAGGAGGGCGGTTTGGAGAAATGGAATATAAACGATTACGATGGATGTACAGTAACAGGCGAAATATGTAAACATGGTTTGCTTTAAGTAAATTATGCTTATGATAGAGTGGTGATGTTGGTAGGTTTTCCGGCCTACCATGGTAACCCTCAATAGCCCGTAATGCCTTCTTTTGCAAAATCAGTAACTTTTGAAAATTACCTATTGTTGTAGTGCCCCAGACCAGTGCACAATACGACAATTTGGAAAAAAATAGTGCATAGTATATGGACACTTTTAGGGAAACGGGCAAGAGATCGCTGATCCTGTAAAGACAACCAACAGTTTTACTGAGGTCAGTGAGAAGTTTGGAAATGTGTTCTTATATGTATTATGGTCACAACCTTCCCTTCGACAGCCGTAGCAAAAGTGGGCAACAACATTGTCACTGACAAGGGAGTACAGACGTCCAATGTGGATTCGAAATTATATAAACCAACCCATAAGAAGAATGTATGATGATGTTCAGAGATCGCTGTCGGAAATTGCTTAAAGTCTCGCTCTTTCGATGGGATTCGTCGCACAATTCTATCATGGGCGCATGCGACAACGTAAAACTCCAGGCCATTTTGGACGCCATGGAAGCTGCTGAGATTGGAGGAAGCATGTACACCGAGATAAAGTTTTAAGGCGAAAGCATTTCTGGTCTATGTCGGAGTGTTCGTGTCACCAAAACGTGTCCGCAAAACGTGTAAGCAAAACGCGCCCGCAGCAGTTGTGACGTTCTCAGGAAAGGCAGCTTCAAATGAATAGTTGTGATCAATAGAGGACGGTGTGACAATGCTCCGCAAAAAAATATGCCGATATGATGATTGGTTAATTAATTAGAGTCAAAAATGTCTAAAAACGTCGAAAAGCGCGGACTTCGATATTGTGAGTGGACGGGAAAACAGCAATGGTTGGCAAAATAGTGGGAAAATAGTCAAAGTATTGAAAATAACGTTTAAAATTAATTGAAATGTATTTGATGAGTGATGATTAATTGAAAAAAAGTTTCATTGACATAGAATAATTAGCTAATTAATTCTCAGCAAAAACCATTGGATGGTTGAATAGGCTGGACGGTAAGCAACCACGGCGCCAAATTTGAAAAACCAACGTGATTAATTGAGATAAAAGAAGGTTAAATCAGAGTAAATAAATCAATATTTAATTAAATCATAAGATAATTACGCTAATTAAGTAGTTAAATTAGTTTACAAACAAAAACGAAATGATGAAGAGAGGCAAAGAAAGGCGACGAGTGCTCAGGAGGCGTCAATGCTTTTGCGTTCTCCCAATGCGGGTCACCGCGGTGATCTCTAATTTTTTGCCGGAGTAGTCGCTCGTTCTCCAGACTGAATACAGACCGATGTCCTTGCATTACACATTACGCGCAGTCCCACAGGGTGAGTGCCGAGCGCAAGTTTCTTCAACCTTGCTCTCGTAGGAGTGGTGAAATTACTACCGCAACCTGCTCAGCTCTCCAATGAGCGGACGATATCTGTATTTAGGCATCATGCGTGACACGTCTCACGTGTCATCATGTGTGACAAATCTCTGCGAGACTTCAGAAGGCGGCATCTGTAGTGGCATCTTAATTTCGTCTGCAACGCCAAGATAGTCTGACTGAGAAGTGTTTTCTTCCGTCGTTAATTTTCCACGCAAAAATATATCACCTTACGCCTAATGTATAAATAGTAAAGCCGTTTCCTACTATAGAAGCCATGAATTCTTAGGAGTAATGACTGTCCGAAGTCTCCTTCAGAGCCCTCTTTTCTCCACGTTTAAAAATAGACACACCGCAATTGTCCACATCCTATTTTTGCTCGGAGAAAAAACATGGGGCGCATCCGTGCGATCGATTGCAATTCCAGTGCAATTCGAGAATGTTCGGCTTTCTCCTGTACAGCCTCCCAGTACATGCTAACATGAAGGTTACAAACATCCCGGCTTTGCGGAGTATGCAAGCGCAACCTTCCAGCATTTGCTTTAGGCTGCCGAAAAGCGCTTCTACAGCAGCAGCTGCTATCATCGCCACAAAACATCCATTTATTAAACACATTGCTGTTGCCAAAAGGAGAGCCCATACTCGGCTCCTTGCTCAAGTCCTCTGTCCTAATATCGCAAATCTTCCTGTAATCAGGCCACGTACTAATTTCAGCAAAGTCACATGATGCTCATACCACCATTTTGCCCTTAAAATTACCACCCCTTCAGGACCGTCGTCGCGTTTGTGAAGTTTGGATGATCATCGGGTGAACGTATCTGTAGCCGGAGTTACGAAGAAAGGCGGTGTATCACTGTCTGCTCTGAAGCAGGTCACGTTAGAACATCTGCATTCTATCAACAGTCACAACATACACGTCTTACGGGCGGCTCCGTTCACTCCATTAGTTCTGCGGGGTCTGCGGTCATCATGGGAAAGTTCATCTTGATCGTGGTGAAGCCAACCTATGACACTTCCTCGACGGGTGCAAAAGTAGCTACCCTTTGGGCTACAGTTAAGTTTGTAGCGCTGCCGCTTTTGCGCGCGCGATCAAGAACCTAGGTTATCGCGAACGGAAGAAAACAGGTCACGTGGCCAGCCGGAGCAGCAGCCATGTTCTTCAGCTCCTTGGTGCATGGCTCTCCGCCTTCGTACACGGCACGGCGTCAGCAACAATAAATGCGCGGGCGCCCGCCGCTCGTACTACTGTGCGCCACATTGTTGATGACACGGAAGTGGTCACGCTAGTCAAGTAATAATGGGTTGATAATAGCTTATTGCTTGAGTGGAAGACCGCCTTGCTGAATGAAGAACAAAGACGTGTGTCCGTCCGTTGGGCTGAACATAAACGTGCATCACAACGCATAAGGGCACTTGTGTAGGTTTAAAGTCCCATGCTGGCGGTTTCACTCTTTAGATGCTGAAATAGTGCTCCTTACTGCTTTCTTGATCGTAAGAAGACTGCTGCTTACTTATCCAACTCCATGCTTAGCGATGTTCCGTTGATAACGAGCAAGCCATACCCATCCCCCAGATTCTTTTCAGACGGTAATTTCTTTCTTTTTCTTTTTTTGTTTTGTTTTTCTTTTAATTTCCTTTCTTTTTTTCCTTTATTTTTTTCCAGATAGTAATTTCAGAATATACTTGAAGGTCGAGAAGCACAGACTGTTGTCACTTCATGTGACAGTAGAAACTAACGACAATAATGAACCCTGGGTAAGGCCTTAACTTGGTAAAAGAGTGACGAAATGTATTTTCCCGCACGCTGTTGGAACGAGAATGCGCTGACATAGAAACTCATGCAAGAAGGCAGCATCGGGGATGCAGAAGCCTCACCAAAACCGAGTGTGGTAGATGCTTTAGACTTAAAGGCACGCTCAATAACACGACTTATATATAAGACATCGGCAACTTTTTCGATCCGGATAGACTTGATCCGGTTTATAACAGATTGTATAGAATTGATGTAAGCTCCGAAAACTTTTTGCAAAAATTTTGCTGTACGTAGTGTTGGTAAGCAAGATCTCGTTGATAATACAATATATTCGAGAACAATGTAATCTCTCCTGTCGTGTCTACGAATTTGAAAACAAGGCAGTTACACTAGGCTCCAGTGAGTGTGTGTGTAAGGAGGAAAGTGAATTACATCCGCCCCCAATGTCACTTACTGGCGGATGTGCTATCGCGTAGTGAGGTCAGTTCCGGAGCGACTTATGACGTCGAAAAGAAATCCTACAGCCTGCCGAAAACCAATACGAACGATGTCAGAAAGCTTGGTTTAGTGCATGTCTCACAACGTAACTAGGTTGTGAAAGCCTTCGCCAGATGGCGATAGCAACAAGTTCGCCATTATGGTTACGTTATTTTTAGAGGTCACCGTAACGCCGGCTCAGCATGCGTCGTGAAATGAAGACAACTTTTTACAGGCAGTGGGCGAACTCACGCGGGTGGAACTCGAGACTTTTAAATGGTGTTGCCTCCGTCTGCGGAAATAGTATCCAAGGCAGAGCATGGGAAAGCAAAGTAAGCTGCTTTGTTTGGGCCAGATGTGGTTCATGCCGTCGCTTTCCTGCCCCTCACACCAGGCAAACAATTCGCTTTTATGGGACCGGGCTCTTCCCATGCACACAGCAGTCATCTACACTGTGCAACCAAAGAAAGACAAACCGTCAAAGTAAGTTTCAAAACAAATGTTTTTTACTGCGGTTAACTGAGCCTCTCTTTATTTCTCTGAGTTTCCACCTTTTTAAAGGCAAGCCGGTTTTCTCTGTGCTCTGATGTGTTGGCATTGCAGAACGGGTAGTGGTTTCTTCGCTACCTATTTCATGAGCACGAAAGCTAATACTTCCTCCGCACTGCTGCCATTTAACGTGCATATCTGGGAATGCAAGTTATTTTATGACACTGACACTAACGATGGGGATGCAGAGTACACGGGGCAACTGATTAACCGCTGCACCATACCGTGACTTTTTTAAGGCGAAAGCCTTTAATGCCTCATCGTTGTCGACAGAAGGTTGTCAGCAGAGTTGTCACGCTTTTCGACTGGTCGAAATGCATATGACGTCAGAGTCCGCGGATTCAAAGTAATGAGTTAAACCACGGATGCCTGAAGCCCCCTTTTGGAGCAGACGACAGTAATAAAAAAATAGTTGCTGTCAACTCCGACAGGGGGCGGTAGGCGTCCGTGGGTGACCACATTACATACCTCATTACTGCGAACAGAGCCATGGATACAACCGAACTCATCGCAGCAGAGAGAGAGTCGTGCTAAAGAAGCAGTCAAAGTCGGCAGTTGAAGTGTGTAGTTGTAATGTATAGTCAGTGTGTAGTCAAATAAAGCACTAGTACAGCACAAACAGTCTCGCAGTAAATGCCAAACAGTGCTCCAGGGAAGGCTTTCGGCTTGGAGCACTTTAGAGAGCCAAAGTTCCCCCTGAATTTTTTTTAACGTTTACAAATTTTTATTTTTAAGAACGGCGAGAGACGCGTCGGTGTGATCCCTGCAGGTGAGATGTGCAAGGTACAAACTATGTTCATAATAGAGCTCAAGAATTAGCAAAATTAACTAATGAACTTTTTTATTCTTAGTTTTAGAGGCCACAATTACACTGTGAAGTTTAAGACCGTCAACAACGAAGGAGGGCCCGGTTTCTATGATTTTTCTTATGACAATGCGGTTCAAGTTAACGAACGTTAAAATTGCATTTCAAAGCTGATTAAATTGGTTTTGCCAGAGTGCATATGTATAACATGGTGCTGTTGCGCGTAATGTGCTCGCTGAAATCACGTTAACCGGATTTACGTCATAAAACACACAAGCGGCGTCTGTGTTTGCGGCATTAAAAATGCGAGCGACGCCATTTTATAAATGTTCGACGCGGCAAAGCCCGCTCAACGAATTTCGCTGTTTGGAGACGGGGGTTCGATCCCGACCGCGGCGGTCGCATTTCGATGGAGGTGAAATGCTGAAGGCCCGTATACAGTGTGATGTCATTGCACGAACTCCAGGTGGTAGAAATTATCCCAAGCTCTCCACTACGGCGTCGTGCATATGCCTGGGTCTCTTAAGGACATTAAACCTCGTATTAGGGTTCAGCGTTACGAACCTGCGTATGGACTCTGCGAGACGCAGTAAGAGCGCGCTCCCGAACAGTTTAGTCCACCCGGATCTCTGTAATGCGCAGTGAGATTACACTGAGCATGGTCGTGTTTCAATACAGCCATCATCGAATTTCGGCCTTTAGCTAATCCTGCCGCGTTGTGTGATCTCAGGGTCCAGGGCTAAAGCCCGCGCGCCTGTAATTATTTAAGAAGGGCGGATAGCCGGCGCGAGTTGGTATCATTAGTTCAGTGAGCGCCCGTGCCTATCGCCTTCTACTTTTTGTCTCTTTCGCGCAGTACCAACCACAGAGTAATTATTGAGATGTGGCACTAGTTTTTTGTCCACCTATAAGAACAGTTCATTTTCCCACCCCTGTAACAAAACGCTTACAGAGCTAATTTCGTGACTCCGCGTTTCGTCTCCCTAGTGAATACCAGTGTTTGACAGCTATATTTGCAATTTCAATAGATATCATCAGCACCTCGCCGCAGCAGTACCGCAGTGGCATATCTAGCGCTTCGTTGTATCCGCCGCAATTATCGAGTATACGTACCGGTTCACCATTCGTATTGCCATCAGATATTTAACATCTCAATGCATATTCGATTCTGTTTTTGGCTACACTTTTCGTATTCGATTCAGCAGCAGCCTACACTTCCTGTATACGGTTCGGTTTTTGAGAAGGTACCTATCTCACACCCCTATGGAAAATAAAATCCATTTAACGCTGCCAGCGACAGTCCTAAGAGACCGACGCCGATGACGTGAACTATGTTTTTCTGTGCAGATGTTAGTAAATAATTCCAGCTGTATTCGCCGACGTTGGCTTAGTAGCACGGCTGGTCACCTGACCAGCCCTAACTAACCGCGATCACATGATGCTGATAACATAATGACCACTCTCAAGGTGCTGATCATCATGCGGCCAGAACCGGCCAGAACCATGATGTCACCAGAGTAAGCGCTTCATGGCAGCTGGCTGCCCAGGTGACCTCCGCGCTGTGGCGTCACCGCAGGGAGAGCCATCTTGGCCTAAGCCATCCGAGTTGTCCAGGTGACCTCCACGCTGTGACGTCACCGCAGACAGCCATCTTGGGCAAAGCCCTCCGACGTGTACAGGTGACCTCCGTGCTGTGACGTCCGCGCATATAGAGCCATCTTGGCCAAAGCCCTCCGAAGTGTCCAAGTGATCTCCGCGCTGTGACGTCACCGCAGACAGAGCCATCTAGGGCAAAGCCCTCCGAGGTGTCCAGGTGATCTCCGCGTTGTAGCAACGATTCAAGCATGTGTCGTGAAAAGAAGAGGAGCAAACCCGAATTGACAGGTCGCAAAATCACAAATCGCAAAATCGTAAATTGGAAAATAATATTCTCAGGAGCAGACAACAGCTTACCTGAACAAACGCATTATTGAGAAGCGTAATCGTCCATGCATTTCTGCAATCCTTTGTGAGGCTAGGCCACTCGGCCAGTTAATATTTATCAGTGCTCTTGGAGGTCACCTCAGCCTCCGGATCATTGTCAGTGTCATGAGTTTCACTCGAATTGCGGGAAACGTCATTAAGTTTTGAACGAAATTTTATTACACGGAAAAGATCTCTCATCATGTGGCGCCAACGTGAGCTCAGCCACAAGAAATCGAAGCAAGCAATTTTTACTAACAGCCAAGACTGGGTGGAGTTTTCCTTCTTGTCTATAAACGACAAGTTAAAGTAACCATCCGGAGAAAAGTTCCCTATTCAGTACTTTTCCTTTTTCGGCGCATAACCCAACCTAACACACAGATTTTTGTCTGGTTCCTTCCTTTCTAGCTTGTACGTCGAACTACCAGGAAAAGGCGATAAAAAAGCAACTTTCACCAACGATGTTAAGAAAGGCCAACGTCTCGTGTTCATGGTACGCACGGAGACCAATTGTCTCGTGGTCACCAACAACTTCGACCAAAAGAAGCCATTCGTCGTTCTTTACAGGGCCAATGAACCCTACATAAAAGCGAAATTCCCCTCTGACCTGGAGATCATAACGGTAAAAGGCGTACGTGATGCTTCATTGTCTTCCCTAATTTCTTATCGCCCTACGCATGCCACGCCCACTCTTCCCTTATCGTATATGTTGGCTGCCAAGCAGCTAGAGTAGACCTTGAGACGTTGCGAATGTTAGGCCCTTATCGTACCCGTTACGTTATGCGCGTCTGTCTTTGAGCGTACACGTATTGTACTCGGAAGTCAGCTTCATATCTCTCACTGCTTCTTTCAATGCAGTCCTCAAATTCGTGCTGTGAGAAAGATTGTAGTTAACGTCTACAATTTTTACAGCGGGAGCTGTTAAATGCACGTTCCGCGGATCTGCGTCGGTATAGTAGCCGTAGTAGGCGGCGTAACCGGTGGGTGGTCGCCATGGGAACCACTCGGAGCGGGGTGGTTACCGTGGAAGGAGGAGGGTTGCTGGAGGATGGTTGTCGCAGAAGGAATATGGGATGGCGAGAGCGTAAGAATGCGCAACCAGAGTGGTTGCCACGGAAACCACCCGGCGAGTGGTTACCATGGTTACCATATGGCTCTTTCTGCTGCGAAACGCGCCGCCCGGGGCGAGAGTAAGTGGCTGTCATATTCTCTACCTCAAAATATCGCTTTCAGTTGCTTGTTTGCCATAAAACTTAATACAACAACAATCTCCTTTTGCAAAGTTCGAACCGTCGTGTCAGTTTTTTTTAAATATTGTTTGTGATCGAAACACCCTGTGTGGATGTCGTATTTGGGGCTGCATGCTGAAACCAAGCTGTAGCAACGTAAAGGGAACTGAGAGCATTTGTTTTTGCTTCTTTCAGTGTCTGCCAGTTCAGAAGTCCGCTTAGAAACACATACGAGTTTATACGATACTTGGCCAGCCCTGTGAGCCTACGTTTAGCAATGTAAATAAACAATTTGTGGTACGACCCAACAACTTCGTCTAACGCTGCTTTTTATTGCGAAAGCAATACTGCTCACAGTTTGAGCCTTCAGCGTCGTCCTGGCGGATCCACCATTGACCTTTAGCATGACCTCTGTTATGACGTCACGCCAGACCGAGAGAGACAGGGCCCCAACTCGTCTCGTCGCGATCGTCCCAGCGCATCCACCACGCCGCGCCGCTGCCGCGAGGAGGCGCTCGCTGTGATGACGTCAGACTGCGAGAATAAAACAGGGCCCCAGCTCGGCTCGTCACAGTCGTCCTAGCGGATCCACCACGCCATGTCGGACGACTTGTACATGGCGAAGTTGCAACGATGTGCTGCAGCTAAGAAACGGCGGCGCGCTGAAGAAACGGATGAAGGACGGGAACAGCAGTTAGCCAAACGGCGTGCATATTACGCAGCGAGGCGTTGCTTTCGTAATTTCCGGGCTGAACCAAGCTAAGCCTCTGCCAATTTTTACCTTTGGGCACCAACACCTCCGCCTAATTATTTCTCTCCAATTATCTTTTTTGGTAGCCACTGGATGACCCCTAACACCTCATTCTACGCCCAAGCTACGTCTGCGAGGCAGACACTGACCGGGACCGTGCGCCGGAAATGAAAGAGAAAAATGTGCTTGTTCAGTGCTACCTTTTCTTTTCGGGGAAAACGGAAGTAGCTGTGGTAGTACCTTTCGCTTCACGCATTCGTAGAGTAACTTTACGTATTGCAGAGTGAATTCTAGCTTGTGAAGGTACTTGCTGTCCGCCTGCCTAGAATGCCGCCGCTCTGTGTTATGATTTCTTTTTGAGAAGTGATGACACCGTGTATGTGGTTCACAACGTATATGGGCCACAACACATTACAAGAACGGGAAAAAAATTATTGGTTTCAGTTTTAGCGTTTTTTCTTGATTTTTTTTATTAGTCACGTTTGATTATAAGTTTTGAGATTGAGTTGTGGGCAGTCTATAGGCCGTTTTCTTAGTTCTTTTAAAAAGGCATTACTAAAAATAGTACCTTCCAGGGTACACATCTCACCGCGGCTGAGGTCAGAGACTTAAAAGACGTAAAAAAATCGGACTTGAAGCTTAGGTTACGCGCCTAATTTCTGCATTGCAATACAAAGCGCAACTTTCTGGGGTAACACAAAAACACAGTGCACACGAAGCGCTTGAAATCACATGAGTAGAAGCCTCGTATGTGCCTTCTTTAACCTGTACTGACCTTGAGATGCGCACACCACATCATACATTCAATGAGCAGGATGTTCTAATGCTCCACTACGCACGGAATTTGCGAACCACTAAAACGCGTCCTTTGCTTCCTTGAAGACTGGTGGCTTTCATTAACTATTTGTTCGCGATTATCCTTCAATAGCCTCTAATATGCGGACTTGTTAAGGTATTGTTGGTTTTGGCCATGGGGTGATAAAGGGATGTGGGTGTTTCTGTTGTCACTTATGTTTAGTCTTCCGAACCCGACTCCACTTGCTACGGTCGCAATGCACTTGCTGGTACGTTTAAAATATCAAGCACTGCGTACAGTAGTATAAACTTATAAAGAAAACGCGTCATGTTGGTTCCATGTGCAGCATCATGTGCGATATGTTGTGGAAGTGCGAGATAATGTGTGACCTGAAATGTGCCTGCGGTTTGCTGTCTATAGATTAGCACATTTACGTCGCAAGTATTAAAGTTAATGGACGCGTTGCCTCCCTGAAGTGAAAGGTGTCGGTGTTGGAAGAAAACCGCGCCGCTGGAGTCTGCGCCTGGGCGGGCAACCCAAGGTAGGCCGGCTTCGTTCAATCGGGCACAGGCACAAGAGTTTCAAATGGTATCAAGAGTGCGGTATCATGACATTCACCACCCCGCCGCGATGGCTCAGTGGTTATGGTGTTCGGCTGCTGGCCCGAAAGACGCGGGTTCGATTCCGGCCGCGGCGGTCGAGTTTCAACGGAGGCGAAATTCTAGAGGCTCATGTACTGTGCGATGTCAGTGCACATTAAAGAGCCCCAGGTGGTCAAAATTTCCGAAGCCCTTCACTACGGCGTCCCTCATAGCCTGAGTCGCTTTGGGACGTTAAACCCCCATAAACCAAACCAAATCATGACATTCGCCGTCGTTGTAAGGCGCTGTTATTTAGTTAATTGGAATGTCCTCTTGTTCTCTGAACTCCCCTTATCAAATTTTATTGCTATGCCTGTTAGGGACTCACATCCAACATATAAAATGGCTGAGGCTTAGCTAAGGTTAAGCCTTGTCAGATGCGAAGCATATTGATGGCTAGGCTTGGTAATACGTGGCTTTCCTTGGTTGAATACTTGGTCATTTTAATACAACCACTAGAAGCCTTCGTCGTGGGGGAAGACAACGGCATGGCTACAGCGGAACGCCGACTAACCCCGAGACGCGCGTTGGGTGAGCGCCTGGATTGCCACGGAAGCCGCGTCCGCCTGCCCGGTGGAGCGAGCGTTTCACCTACACCGAGTGTGAACGCGCGTTCGAAATGCGCGGGAATGCCGCTCGAGGACATTCCGGCGTCTGTGCGATGGCATCGTTCTCTCTCTCCCAGCGCGTGACGGCGATCTGTCGTGACGTCATCGTGTCACGTGGTTGGTCGCGTACAGCTCCGAGCAACGGCGCGAGGTGGGGGACCTGTTTCTCATCTGTCATGACGTCACCGTGTCACGTGGTGTGACGTCATCCTGTCACGTGGTGTGACGTCATCGTGTCACGTGGTTGGTCGCGTACAGCTCAGAGCGACGGCGCGAGGTGGGGGACCTGTTTCTCATCTGTCATGACGTCATCGTGTCACGTGGTTTGACGTCATCGTGTCACGTGGTTGGTCGCGTACAGCTCCGAGCGACGGCGCGAGGTGGGGGACCTGTTTCTCATCTGTCATGACGTCATCGCGTCACGTGGTTGGACGCGTACAGCCACGGTGACGGCGTGGGGCATAGCTCTAGCACGGCCGCTCGATCCCTCCTTGGGAGCGGCCTGCCGAAAGCGCCTCCCGGCCTGTGATGGCGGAAGTACCAGCTTGCGCCGCTGCGGCGGCCGTGGCGCTGGCTATCGGTGAAGGAGTAGAAGCGCTGGCGGCACGGTGTGCGCATTTCTAACGGAATCGTTGCCTGCAGTTTTGTGGTGTATGCACTGCCCCTCGCGGAATGCACTGGGCCTCGGAGCCCTGTGAGTTAGGGCTCCGAAATTTAATAAAAATTACATTTCGATCTACTGGTTCTTTATCCTGTAGTATTCATAATGGTATAAAGTAGGGAACGGGGTTGCCGGGTATAATTTCACACCTTTGGAAACGCAAATAAAATGAT
Source organism: Amblyomma mixtum (assembly GCF_055824585.1). Lineage (NCBI taxonomy): Eukaryota > Metazoa > Arthropoda > Arachnida > Ixodida > Ixodidae > Amblyomma > Amblyomma mixtum. The sequence continues at coordinate 180,946,856 of NC_143021.1, read as the reverse complement.
CACGGTCGCGTACGCGGATGTTTGTCGATATCCGCGTGGTCGGTAAATTTCGCAGCACACAAAGCTATGCAGAACACGCAACTGAGATTGCCATAACGACTAATGACATTGTTTTGTACACGAATGCTCAACTCATGCCCTTTGTTCACGGCAAAGACGCACTTATTACTTTTTCGAAGAAAGTGCGCCCTCAGATAACTAGAATTTTTTTTTACTCAGTATTGTTGATGTATATAAAAGACAGCGAGCAGTAACGATTTTTCGTACATTTCCGCTTATGCAGGACATAAATACATGTTGTAACGTGACGGCGAGCCGAAGACTGGACTACACGGCGAGTGGCCATGGCATGATTTAATGGCGCTGGGCCTTGCGTGAGCGCTCCTGTACTCACCACTGCTCGCTCTGTAGTCTTGTAGTTTGCGACAATTTTGTGAATTATGTCAAGGAGGAGGGGCTAAAGGCGAACCATGTGTCTCCTCACGAGACTTTCAGCACATCTGACAACAGCACAAGGATACTTCGTGTACCTTTGATACAGTAATAAATACACGCAGCATACAAAAATGAAAGCTAGAAACACTTTAATAAGACCACTCGTCCAACATGTGCTCTCTATAGACGCAAGACTTTTCGGGACAGAGGCTTCCGCGAAAGTTTCAGGATACTTTCCAGAGAGCTATTCACGTCTCCTGCCCAGTTGGCTAGGAGTGGCCTCAACAGCTTCTTAACAAAGATCTCACAAAGTTCTTCACAGTGTTGTGGGTATATGCAGTCTTTGCACCACATCACAGGGCAGTCCTTCAAGCGAGGAAGCACGGCATTGGAAAGAAGTTTGGAAATGCGTGCACAACGACGAAGCTTTGCTGACATAAGGGCCCTCTCGACGAACGTGCAGATGAGCTTGCACAGCCACACAGCTTCAGGGCGCGCATAACTCAGACCTCCTTGGTCAAGGCCGGACACGAACTTGTATGCTCCGTCACGTGAAGGCTTTCCTTTAAGCAGCAGCTTACACTCAGGGCATGTGACCTGAAAAAGTAATCACGTGCGTAATTTACCGCCGCTTGGTTTCAAAATAAATATGCTTACCTTTCTTTCACAAACAAAGACAAGGTAGCCAGCCAAGTACGTGAGTGGCGCGAACTCAATTTCCGAAGGTACTTCGTCGTACTTCATGACGTGCTGAATTTTCCAAAGCACAGCCAGGGCATCTTCTGGAACTGCTGGATTTTTCACTTCGCAGGTAACGTTCGGACATCTCAGTGCCGCTTGGCACTCTGAGCTGGAAGGTGCATTTCCATGCCTGGCAGCCTCCAAGATGCCTACCTGCAAAATAACGTTTTCACCCGTTCGTGAAAAAAGTATTCAGTTTGATTACAATATCTGACTTGCCTTAAGCAACTTTTCCGCCGTGAAGACAGCTGTTCTGGCGTCTACTCGGTCGTTCCCACCGTTGAACTGGCGGAAGCAGCTGAACAGGGACTCAACTGGGTCACTGTTAAAGGGCCGGGTGAGCACGTACTTGAAGCTAAAAAAAAGACGACAATTAAATGAGAACATCAAAGGCTAGTACTGCGCCCGTTTTTTTTTCCTTGAGCCATGGACTAAACGGCTACAATTAAATAAGCAAGTTTAGTGAAATTTATACTTGCCCGAGATCCGTCAGCAGATACTCGACCACAGCGACTGTTGATCTCGTCGTCATGACAGTGGCTTCATAAGTCTCCTTAGTGAGGAACTTCGCACGAGACTCCCCACTTCGGACTTTGATGTTTTCAAGGAAGCTGATAAAGTCGACCTCAAGCCAGGTTAGCCGATCGTCATCTGCTTCTACGAATGGTGTTTGCCTTGACTTCCAAGTGGAGATGTCGTGAAGGTCGTACCACATACTTATTGCCTTCATAAATGCGATGGTCGATCCGCAGTCGCGGAATTCTGATGCTTTTTCGTGTGAGTGAGGATGCTCCTGAAGGTACTCCAAGGTGTTGATTACGACCGGTGAAAATATTAATGTTGCGCGGCATACCTTCATTTTTTCTAGATTGTTTGGCTGCACGTGAGCTCGGCTTAATAATCGCACCGGCTTGACCAACAACTGCTCCTGAATCTCATATAAAGTGTGGAGGAAAAAACCACCTCTAATGGGCTCTACACCATCAAACATCTCTCTTTCCAGCAGGTTGGTTCTCAGGTTCTTGATGAGATGATTGGGATCAAATGAGAGGAACAGAGGGTCACCTTCGCGTACTGGATGACGAACAACAGGTTGGAGTGTATTGTCCTCGGACATGTCGCGGAACATTGCGGTGTTGGTCTGGTGGTTGTCGGTGACAACACGAACAATGCGGATTCCTGCCTCTTCAACCGCCTTGATGACACTTAGCGTCATAGTGAGGAGCTGGTCATGCTTGAGGTTTCTTGTAAAAAAGTAACCGACCGGAATAACATAGGGTGTGGACAGCCCTCTTACAACAAAACAAAGGAGTCTAGTGGCCACTTCACTAGCACCTTTTCTAGCCTCGCACACAGTGTCAACCAGCCCAAATATTTTGTCTACCTGACGATCATAAATTACTTTCTGCTGGATCGACATTTCGTCAATGATGAGGCTGCAGTATGTTTCTTTTTCTGATTTCATACCTTCCCTCTCTACCTGCAGTCGTTCCTTGATGAGGCTCGTGACTCCGGTCTCTCCCGTAGACGACCCAACAAACTTCTGCAGCGTGCTTCGGCACGGCAGTTTCAGAAGCTTTCTTCCGCGCACCAAGTCGTATCCTTTGGAGGACGTTGCTTTCCATAATATACACTCTCTCAATGTTGGCTCGTCCCAAGCTGGTCTTGCTTTGTCAAAGTTCATGACCTGTTCCAAGACAAATTTAGCAGTCTTGTCACCGTCTGCTGCAGCCTTGGACATGTTCACTGCGGCCTGCACAGCTCGGTCATCTTCATAACGTTTCAATCGTTGGCGGACTTCGTCATAACTTTCTTGCAGCTTTTGCAGTCGCTCATTAAGTCTTCGGGTTTGCATTTCAAAGCGATGAGCTTTTCTTTTAGTCTCGTCGAAAAATCCTGTCAAATTGAATGACGTCTGACATTCTCCGTCTTTACACTCCTTTATCCGACATACCTCTACACCAATGCAATCGTCCGAAGAGTGGCTTTCTGCTACAGCTGACTGGACTCTGAAACTTTCGCTTCCGTAGTGTTCAGTGCTGAAATCTGAGTGTGCAGATTTCTCTTCCGCATTCATTCCTCTCGATTTACCTTCTAAAGTGCCGGTTGTCTGAGATATGAGAACGTCAGGTTGCGCACGACAAAGCGTTCTCCGCTTTTTTGAAGTCACCGGCTGTTTGTATGTGGGATAGAAGGGAAAATTCGTCGGAACCGCCGTCGGCCTGAGCAACTTGCGCTTCGTTCCTTGTCGATAATCCTCCTGATTGAAATGCAGTGAGCATACAACTGCTCTGGAGCTCGGTTGCCACTGGCTGCCCTTGTCACCACCTTGCCGCGAGATGTTGCGTAACCACTCTTCCCGAAGGTTTGCATTGGACGGTAGTTCATGGTAACAAAGTTCCGGGTTTCTTGCAGCATTTGATAGGCAGCGCGGCACACAACAGTTTTTAGGCATTATCGAAAACCCCTTAGAGGATCTGGCAAAAAACGTGGCTTACGCAATCATCGTAGGAGCACGTGCAACAGAGCTTACCGAGGAGCATTCTTTCGCTCGACGAAAGCGTACGACAAGGCACCGCGTTTACGGTTATTCGGCAGTGTTTTGCGCAGCTACACTCAGAAAAAGAGTTCACAATGCTTGTTTTCGACGCACGCACCTGAGCGCAGTGAAGTTCGAACAGGAACACCACGTAAACTCAAGAGAAAACACACAAAGCCTCAGCTTCCGAGCCTCCGACCGCGCCGGCCTACCGGGAGCGTTTCACCGATGCTTGGCGCCCCTAGCGGCCGAAATGGCAATTAGCCGCATCACACACTCCCCTTTGTCTGCTCCGCGACTCGGCAGGCCGCTCCCAAGGAGGGAGATCGAGCGGCCGTGGCTCTAGCAATATGCTTCGCATAAAAGCGCAGCTGCTAAGCGCCCGCTCCTGGGTCGCATGCCATCCGACCGTGTGACTGTAATAGCACGAGGAGGAAAGCGGAGGAGGATAGGAAGGCGGTGACGAATAAAGTGAGTGTGAGAGCTCCGATTGCTAGCGTGGGTAGTGATGTCATAGGAGAGAAGATGTAAATTGGAAAGCGCGAGGGGGGAGCGGCTCGATTGGAGACCAGAAGTCACTGGATCCGAGCCTAACCTACTGAACTTCTTACTCCAATAGGGCGATGTCGTTGCACCCAGAATTGTAGATTTGAGATGGTGAATATCACCTTTTCAAATTAGCCCTTGTGCATGCAGCCATGTTGACACTGGGCTTTGGTAACATTGTTATGATTTGCGGATTTCATTGCGACAGCGTACTGGACATGCGCGGCACAACCCAGGAAGCACATGGAGTCACTCTAGTTCTAACCTTTTCCTGCCACAGAAAGTTCAAGTGTAAACGTAAGCCGAAACTGCTAGTATTTAAAGCTCCATACAGACCCAAGCCTAAGGTGATAAGTCAGAGCTTCAAGTTCTTCACCGGTGTCAAAAACGACGATGAGCGGCCACAGCAGTTTATAAGAGAACATTAATGGCTTTAGACAATTGTAGCTTCGATGACATGCCGAACCGCAGTCGTTTTTCTTTACTTCTTTTTGACCATCAAAGTCGAGTAAAAGAAGAAATGATAAAAGGTTAATCTACTGCGAAACTCACTTGTCCAAAACAATCCCAAATGACTGAGTTCAGTTGAGGTCACTGCAAGCTACAGGTGAAATTAGCCTAGCGCATACTGCTGGCAATTGCTCTACCGTAGCGACACTTTGAGGCAAAATAAGGACCACAAGTCAGGCAAACGCCTGAGTCCTGGCTGATCTACATCGCTATACACACGATCATCCATAATAGCTGAACTCCTGCTGTCACCGAAAACGGGAACAGAGGACCGTTTCCTTCGTTCAGTCCACCACGCCCGGCTCTTCCCTTGGCAGTCCCTCATCTCGGTCCGCTACGCCGTTCAGCACTCGGGTTGGGCCCGCATCGCCTGCACGTACGGCCCGCAGGCAACGGACCTGGACCTGGGATAAGCACCTCACGTGGCCCCCGGCCATGAAGCCCCACCAGGAGGCCCGCGGCCGCGGAATGCGCAAGCCTAGGACTGTGCCAGACGGACCTCGTTCACAGAGCGCACGCCGCGACCGGTCTCTCGAATCATCTCCGCTGCTAGAGAGGTGGATAGAGTGCGTGCAGCGCGCAACACAGCGCGCTGCCCTGACTCCGGAGACGGCGAAGGCAACGTTACGCACCTTGGCCCTTCCGCCACGTGCTGCTGCGATGGCGGCGCGCGCGGACGAACACGTGGAAGCCGCCATTGCCAGCCCGGTCCAGCAGCCACCACACGGCGACGGCCAAATTCCGGCAGCGGTGGTAGCAGCCGTAGAAGAGCCAGAGGGGGACGACGCCATGGATCAAAGCACCCATCGCAAGCGGCGCCGTTCCACCCAGTCTGAGGAGGGGAACAAAGGCAGCGGGGGCGAGGAATCTGCTGCCAAGCGCGAAGCGCTGCAGCTCATTGCACCTGTCTCACCTCCCCCTCCGCGTCCAGAGGGAGCGATCACAGGACAAAGAGCCAGGGAGGTGACAGCGGACAACAGCGTGTCTGCCAGTACTAGCTGCTTTCACCCTGCTCTCGCCGGAACGCAAGCCCCCACCCTGAGGGACCAGCGGCCGGTGACGACACCGGCTGACGCGGCGCGGCAGAAGCCAGGAAACCCGGCACGTGACTGTTGTGTCCCCTTATTGCTTTTGTGTGTGTGCGCCCCCGCATCCTCCTCCTAACGACCACTCGCATCCACCTCCTAACGACCACTTGCCCTTCGTCGCACGCTGTCGCCAGATGCCCCCCCCCCCCCCCCCCCCTGGTGCGCCCCCGCATCCTCCTCCTGTTTTGGGAAGCCACTCCCTCCCGTGGACGCTTCTCCGCTCCCTCCTTTCTTCGGGCGGCCAGTTCGGCTCCTGCCTCGGTCGACGCTGGTCGCACCCTCATCGGCTTTAAATAAACGAAGTCTTAAAGTACCGTGTGCGTCTTCGCTGCATTCAACACAGCGACCGGACACGACAGTGGCGACGAGAAAGTGGATTCGACCCGCGCTACGCAACGCTATTGACAAGCCATGGCTACGCGAGGGTTTCCCAATCAGATACCAGAGTTCAACGGCTCATCGTGGTCATCGTGGGTTGGACGCCTTCAGTTCTACTTTGAAGCTAACAACATCACAGACCCAGCCTTGAAGAGGGCCAACCTGCTGACGCTGTGCGGGGAGCAGACCTACGATACTGTCTGCGCCCTTATTCAGCCAAGCACACCAGCGGCAGTGTCTTACGACGACATCGTAAAAGCGCTGCAAAAGCACTACGACCCAAGGCCATCCGAGGTCTACAGCCGGGCTCGCTTCCAACGACGAGATCAACTGGGAGGAGAAACTGTGAGCGCCTACGTAGCCGCGCTCAAGAAGCTCGCTGCCGACTGCAATTTTGGAACGCTGTCGACAACAGCTACCGGGCAGGAGGGAGACGCAGCTTCTTCTGCTAACACCACCATGCTTCCCTTGGACGTGATGTTACGCGACAGATTTGTGTGCGGACTGAGTGACGAGTCACTGCAGCAGCGCCTGTTCGCTGAGAAGGACCTCACATTCAGCAAAGCTTACGACATCGCCGTTCGAGCGGAGAGCGCCGGTCACCAGCAGAGAGGGATTCGCCGGAACACCGAGCCGGTACACCAGACAAGCAACCAGGTGCGCAAGCCTTCTGTTGTTGTAAAATCGGTCAAAAAGGCACAACACTGCTGGCGGTGTGACGACCAACACAACCCCCAGGGATGTCGATTCCAGTCAGCCACGTGTAATTTTTGCCACAAGCGAGGGCATATCGAAAGAGCATGCATTACGAAACGGAGACTTGCCAAGATAAAGTCACCTTCCCAGCCTAATCACAGCGTCAACGCCTCAGAGAATACGCCGCTATCTGATCTCCATGGAACAACATCAGCAACACCATCTGTGTTGTACGACCTGAACACCATGAATCTCGGCACGCGACCGAAGATTTTTACAGAAGTAAGCGTACATCACCAGCTGATTAAGTTCGAGGTGGACTCCGGCGCAGCCTGTACTCTGATCAGTGAGGACACGTTCCGAACTTCATGGCCATCTGACGCACCCGCCCTGCAACAAGACGACACGCACCTGCGAACGTGGTCAGGACAGAATCTGCCACTATTGGGCTCTGCCAACGTGCAGGTTAACTACAACGGCCAGACCCATACGCTACCTCTGCTTGTTGTGAAGGGCACAGGATCAAGCCTTCTAGGGAGAAACTGGTTTTCTCCACTAGGCGTGATGATATGCGGCATACACCAGACGCCGAGCCAGAACATGGTTGAGCAACTGCAAGAGAAATACGAAAGAGTATTCTCGGAAGAGATTCCAGGAAACGAAGGGCCCCCGGTCACACTGGAGTTGTTGGACAACGCGCAACCCAAATTTCTGAAGGCCAGGCCGGTGCCGTTTGCTCTCCGAGATTCAGTTGAAAAAGAGTTGGACAAACTGGAGCAGCAAGGTGTCATCGAGCCGACGCAGCATTCAGAATGGGCCACACCACTTGTCGTAGTTCGCAAGAAGAACGGAACCATACGCCTCTGCGGAGACTACCGGAGCACCGTCAATCTTGCGACTAAAGCGTCCTCTTACCCGCTACCGACACCTGAAGAAGTATTCAGTGTACTACGTGGCGCAAGAGTCTTCAGCACATTGGACCTCACCCAGGCGTATCAGCAGCTGAAGGTGAGCGAGTCAACTGCTGAATTATTGGCAATTAACACACTGAAAGGCTTGTACAAAGTCAAGCGACTGCCTTTTGGCGTAGCTGCAGCCCCGGCCATATTTCAAAAATTCATGGAGACAGTGCTTCAGGGCATCCCAGGAGTTTGTGTCTACCTTGACGATGTCATCATCAGTGGCACTTCCACTGAAGAGCATGCAGTGCGCCTAGAGCTCGTTCTCGAAAGGCTAGCAAACGCTAATTTGTGCATAAGCAAATCGAAGTGCTGTTTTGCGGTGCCAGAGGTGCAATTTCTGGGACACCGAATTGATGCGGAAGGCATTCACCCTACCGAGGACAAAGTGCGAGCGATCACAGAAGCACGAGCTCCAACAAACAAGCAGGAGCTACAGGCTTTTCTCGGACTCTTGACGTTCTACGACCGGTTCTTGGAACAAAGAGCTACCGTGGCCAACGACTTATACCAACTCCTTCGGAAAGATGTGACATGGACATGGTCGCCACGCCATCAGCAGTCATTCGATGCCCTGAAAAACCTGATTCGAAGATGTACAGTCCTCCGCCACTACGACGAAAGGAAGCCTCTGCTTTTGGCTTGCGACGCATCACCGTACGGAGTCGGCGCGGTTCTATCGCAAACTGACGAGCAAGGAAGGGAAGCTCCCATCGCCTTCGCCTCACGTACGTTGTCGCAAGCAGAACGCAACTACGCGCAACTTGACAAAGAAGGGCTAGCCATCGTCTACGCGGCGACACATTTTCACCAGTACATTGCCGGCCGGAAGGTGACCTTTATAACCGATCACCGACCGCTATTGGGCATTCTGGGACCACAAAGGCCTATGCCACCAACTTTGTCTCCGCGAATGACACGTTGGTGCATCAAACTCTCAGCGTACGACTACGCTCTGGTCTACCGCAATGGGAGTAAACATCAAAACGCCGATGCGCTAAGCCGTCTGCCACTAGACGCAACTGTTGACGAACCATTTCCACCAGGAGACGTTCTGATGTTCGAAGCACTGCCAGAACCTCCGCTTACAGCAGGCACAGTTGCAGCATCTACGCAGAAGTGCGCAGCTCTCCGGCTAGTTTACACAGCTGTTCAACAAGGCAACGTGCATAAACTCAAAGGGGACAACTTCGACGCTTACCGCAGGCGAGCTACAGAGTTGAGCACCCATCGCGGCTGCATCATATTTGGGTCCCGAGTTGTGATGCCGAGAGAACTACGCGCACAAGCTATGTCTCTCATCCACGCCGGACATCGGGGCATCGTTGCAATGAAAAAGTGTGCCAGAAGCTACATGTGGTGGCCTGGCATTGACAACGACATCGAAACAGTGGTGCGAGAATGCAAGCCTTGCCAGAGCAGCCGGAGCGCCCCGCCGAAAGCTCCTGTCCCAGAATGGGAAAAGCCAGACACACCATGGCACACACTGCACATTGATTTTGCAGGACCAATTGAGGGCTGCACTTTCCTTGTGGTCGTAGATGCCTACACAAAGTGGCTTGAGATAAGGCAAATGGGACAGACGACTTCGGCAGCAGTCATTGACAACCTCCGATCACTATTTGCAACGTTCGGCCTGCCGCGCAAGGTAGTGTCGGACAACGGAACACCGTTTGTGTCTGCGGAGATCCTCAAGTTTTATCGCGACAACGGGATCTCATCAGTTACATCGGCCCCCTACCACCCAGCGACAAACGGACAAGCCGAGCGCTACGTAGCCGAGCTAAAACGCGCCCTTGAAAGAGATCAGACAGGCTCGCTGCAGCGCCGCCTTGCGCGCTTTCTCTTCAAGCAGCACACGACGGTTCAGAGCACAACAGGCGAGACCCCCTCGAAAATGATGTTCGAGCGTGAAATGCGAACCCAGCTCACAGCCATCCTCCCCAAGCCAAAGGCAGAGACGTTCCGGGAAGAAAAAGCAATTCCGCGCTGCGGCACGCTTAATGAGGGGCAGCGCGTCCTCGCCCGACAGTTTCTGAAAAAGCCACGCTGGGAGGAAGCTACAATTGTCAGACGCATAGGCCTGCGCTCTTGGCTCGTCAACATACATGGCACAGTAGCACGCCGACATCTCAACCAGCTGCGGAGATTTACGACGCCGTCTGAGAGCTGTCCGCCAGCGGAGAGAACACGTGCACCATCTTCCCACATAGCCTGGCACCTCTTCCCGGAAGAAGAGACTTCGCCGAGGACAGACCTAGGAGACACAGCGAACAACAGCCAGCCTACAAGTGTTTCTCCCCCGAGCGCACAAAGCCAGCGCGCCTCCACGCGTGAGCGCCGACCCCCTGCACGATACCAGGCAACTTTCTAAGGGGGAAGGAAGTGTTGTGTCCCCTTATTGCTTTTGTGTGTGCGCGCCCCCGCATCCTCCTCCTAACGACCACTCGCATCCTCCTCCTAACGACCACTTGCCCTTCGTCGCACGCTGTCGCCAGATGCCCCCCCCTGGTGCGCCCCCGCATCCTCCTCCTGTTTTGGGAAGCCACTCCCTCCCGTGGACGCTTCTCCGCTCCCTCCTTTTGACCAAGAGGCCGCAGCTGCGGCTCTCAGACGGAGCGCGGCGCACGCTGCCAGCGTGCCTGACAGCAACGAGTGCCACGCCCCCCCGGCATCCTCATGCTCCCTGGAGGCCGCCGGCCTGATCCCCTGGCGCCAGGCTTCAACCCGAGCACAGCGAAGGCGTAAGGCTGCCCTGCAGAGAGCTGCTGCTGCTGTGGCGGTCCATGAGGAGCTCCACTGGACAGTCCTGTTCCGGCCAGCGGAACGCGGCGTGGCCATAAGCAGGGAACAGGGCTGGGAGATTGCTGAGGAGCTGGGCCCGCGCCCAGGCGTGCTGGCGGTTCGCGTTAATACGCGGAGGAATGTGGTGGCGGTGGACACCGGCTGCGCAGCTACCTTCGGCTCGCTTCTGGCCACGACTGTCATCCGCGGCCTGGCTGTGTGCGCCAGGGAGCCAGCTCCTCGCAACCAGTCCAGTGGGCTCGTGTTCGGCGTGGACGCGCGCCGCTCAGCGGACCAGCTGCTTGCCGCCGTGGAATCGGCGGTGGCAGTGACGTCGGCGTCGCTGTCGGGAAGCACGCTGCTTCTCCGATTTGCGGCGCCGATCCCGCCACCGTATGTGTTCATTTACAGGCGGCGCCTCGCTGTCCGGCCCTGCCGCCCGCGCCCACTGTAGTGTTCCCGCTGTTCCAGCCTGGGCCATGCCACCGAGGCCTGCAGAGCTGCTGCCCGCTGTGCCCGCTGCGGTGGACCACACGAAACTGGGGCGTGCACCAGCGGAAAATCGCGCTGCTCAAACTGCGGCGGCCGACACCCTGCCACGGACCCTTCATGCCCCCACTGGCAACGAGAGAGGCATGTCGCCACGATTTTGGCTTCGTCAGAGGTGCCTCTCTCACGACGGGCCGTGCGCGCGGTTGTACGTGAAGAAACGGCGCCGCAGGCTGCACAGCAGCAACCAAGCAAGCGCAGCTATGCGCAGGTTGTGGGCCACAGCAAGCAGCAGCAGCAGCCTTCTCAGCAGCTCCGGCCTCAGAAGCAGCGGTGGCAGCATCCCAAGCAGCCGGCCGGTTCCCGCACCGCACCAGTGAGGCCCGCACCCACTACCTCCGGTGGTTCCCCTCTGGACGCACGCGATGCCTTAATCGAGCGCCTGCAGGCCGCGCTGCGAGCACTAAGCGTGCTCCTGCCAGAGAGCTCCGAGGGTCGCCGCATCTGTGAGGAAGCGACAGGCCCTCCTGTACTAAACAGCCAACAACATGGCTAGTCGCCGGGCAGCACCCCGCATTCCCACAGTCCTGCAATGGAACGTCCGCTCCCTTGCAGCGCGATACGCTGAGCTCCGCTCACGCATAACATCCGAACAACCAGAGGTGATCGCGCTGCAGGAAACTTACGTCCGGCTGCGGGATGGGGAGCCCCAAAGGCGGCTGCCCGGCTACATCGGCTACCATTCACCAACGAAGTGTGAGGAGGGGTCATGTGCATCAATCCCTTGCGGCGACCCAGCCCATCGACCCGGAAAATCGCGGGCCTCCATCTATGTGCGGCGCGACGTCCAGCACGCGCTCGTCGGCACGGCGGCGGCGACGAGTGACGTTCAGGAGTGCGTGGCAGTGACAGTGCGCGTCGGGGGTGTTGACACATCAGTGGCCAGTGTTTATGTGCGCCCAGCTGTGGCGTGGAACGCGCTGTGTTTTCGTGCTGTGTCGTCGTGTTGTGCCCCGCGCCAGCTCATAGTTGGTGACTTCAATGCCCATCATTGTGCGTGGGGCAGTGCGCGCAACGACCGGCGCGGCGACGACCTGCATGACACAGCAACGCAGCTGGGACTCACTCCCCTCCACACTGGCCAGCCCACCTTCCGACGGCGTGGATCGTCAGGCTCCTGCATCGACGTTGCGTTCGCGTCCAGCGGCATCGAGGCGACCTGGCGTCGTGCACCATCCCTCTGGGGCTCGGATCACTGCTCCATCACCATAGAGCCCACTGCTAAAGAGGCGCGCCCCATGCGTACGTACGCTATCGTGAATTGGGGCCGCTTCCGCCAAGAGGTGGACGCCGCCGCTGCGTCCGGCGCCGATTACTTCACCAGTCTTGTCCGGAGCGCCCTCGCAGCCACGCGTCGCGCAGAGGTGCGGGCAGGTCAGCCAACACCCGACAATAAGCTGCTCGATCTGCGCGACAAAAGGGACAAGGCGGAGCGCAGGGCGCGACGGACGGACAAGCCAGAAGACTGGACGGCCTACAATCGGCTAGACGCAGCGGCAAGACGTCACTCCAACAAGCTATATCGACGGCAGTGGGCTTCTCTCTGCAACACGATGGAGAAGGATCGCAGCTCGCGACGGCTCTTCACCACACTGCGGCGCATCACTACACCTCAGGCGAACCCTCAGCCACTGGCCGCTCTCGCCATCTCGAGCGGCCAAACAAACCAACAGCTGGCTGAGCAGTTCGCTGACCGATTCGCGCCACAGTGCCCCGCGAGCAGTGCAGTGACGACATCGGGCCCCAGTTTCGACGTCAGTGCCTCTTCCGCCGCCCCGGATGACGGCCCGTGCAACGCGCTCTTCACTGCGGCGGAACTGAACGACGCGCTGCGCCACTGCACCCGCCGCTCAGCGCCCGGGCCGGACGGGGTTACCTACCAGATGCTGCGCAACCTGGACGCGGAGCAACGTCAAGTCCTCCTGCGGCAGCTCAACCTGGTGTGGGAACGCGGGGTGCTACCTGAGGAGTGGCGCACAGCGGTCGTCTGCCCGATACCGAAGCCAGGCCGCCCACCCACGGAGCTCAGCGGATACCGTCCAGTGGCGCTGACGTCGGCGGCGTGCAAGCTGATGGAGCATATGGCGCTCCAACGCCTGCATGCGCGGGCCGCGGAGGCGGACTTGTTCGACGAGCGTCAGACAGGGTTTCGCGGGATGCGCTGCGGGGCAGATTCAATCGCGGACGTTGTCTCCGCACTCGAGCACGCCGTGGCGGCGCGGCAGGTAGCACTGCTCTTGCTGCTCGACGTCTCGAGTGCGTTTGACAACGTCCACCGTGCGGTAATTCTCGCGAGGCTGGAAGAGGCGGGCGTGGCCGGTCGTCTGTTGCGTTATGTGCAGGGGTTCCTTAACGCTCGCACTATTCGCGTGCGCGTGGGAGCGGCTCTCTCTCAGCCCCGCCCGGTGGATCTAGGCGTGCCGCAGGGGTCGGTGTTGTCCCCGTTCCTGTTCAATGTGGCGATGTCGGCGGTGCCGGGCTGTCTGCCCACAGGCAACCGGCACCGCGTGTACATCTCCATATACGCGGACGACATCGCTCTGTGGTGCTTGGGACCTCCGGGCGAGGCTTCCCGCGTGAGAGACTGCCTCCAGGGTTCCCTTGACGCTATCGGCGACCGGTTGCGGGGCCTCGGTCTGGCGCTTTGCGCGCAGAAGTCTGCAGCCATGGCCTGCGGAGCTCGCAGATGCGCCCGCCTGGCGCCGCTGACGTTGGCTGGGACGCCGCTGCCGTGGAAGAGCTCCGTGCGGTACCTCGGCCTGGATATCGACCAGCGCCTCTCCTTTCGCCCCGCGGCGACCAGGGCCTGCCAGCAGATGAAGAGGACTACAGCCGCCGTGCACAAGCTCACCGCCCGGGGCCAGGGGATTTCTCAGCAGGCTGCGCTGCGCCTCTACAACGCCGCAGCCTTAGGGGCGATACTCTACGCGCTGCCCCTCGTCACGGTGCGCAAACCATCATGGAAGGCACTGGAGGTGCAGCATCGCAAAGCGCTGCGGACCTGCCTCGGCCTACCCGGCAACTCGCAATGCGAGGCCACACTGGCCGAGGCGGGCGCGTGGCCGCTGCAGCTACAGGCCACGCAGCGCTCGCTGCACCACATCGACCGCCTTCACCGCGCTCGGGACGGCGGGGAACTCCTGCAGCGCCTTCGTCAATACCCGCGCTCAAGAATGGGCGCGGCACTGCAGGAATATGACCAGCTGACGCGCGCCACGCCCCCCTACGGCCTCTGCTCCCCCTGGCCCCTCACGACGGAGGTACAGCGAGAGATTGTCGGCATCGCGGGAAAACGCAGCACACCACTACGTGCGGTGCAGCAGCTAGCCGGAGCCGTCATCTACGAGCAACTGCGCGACCATCTGCTTGTGTTCACTGACGGCTCCGTGGTGAGCGAAAACTGCTCGCTCGGTGCAGCGGCCACCATCCCCGCCCTGCAGCTGCACCGCCAGCAAAGAGTGGTTTACCTGGGCTCTTCGACCACGGCGGAGCTACTGGGTCTTCGCCTGGGCTTGGACCTGGTGCTCACCCTTACTCCGCCGCCACCCAGGTGTGCTCTGCTGTGTGATTCCCGTGCCGCCCTCAGCCGCCTGCAGACTCCCGGCCGTGGCACCCCGTTGCTGTGCGCGTTACGCGAGCGCATTGAGCGCCTCGCGGAGCGCAGATGCAGTATTCGCGTGCAGTGGGTGCCCGGTCACTGCGGCATCCGCGGCAACGAGCAAGCCGACGAGCTCGCCACCGCCGCACATCAGCTTCCTCCCAGCGACGAACCGCTCGCCCTGGAAGACGTGCGTGCGGTGATCCACGACCACCTCCGTCAGCAACACCCGGACCCTCGCATCGCGCGAGGAGAGCGCATTTCTCTCGTCGGCGCGCGCTCACTGTCGCGCCTCCAGCGGGCGATGATCATCCGAGTGCGCGTCGGCTGCGTGTGGCCCGGGGTAAGACGGGTGCGCCACGGACTTTCGTCGAGCGACGCGTGCGCTGACTGCGGCGCAGTGGAAACATTGGAGTACCGCTTCTGCAGTGCCGCGTCGCGAGATGCTCGCGGCCTACAGGGCGCTGGGAATCATCCCGGACAGTCTCGAAGCGCTCCTGTGGCCGCGCGGCAGTGCGCGCACCCGCGACAGAACAATGGTGAGCCTCTGTGTGTTCATCGAGCAGGCAGGCTTGACTTCGCGCTTGCTCTTCGCCAGGTAGTGCACGCGTGACAGGAACGCTCCGTTGGTGCTACCTCGGACGGTATACGCGGCCGGGCGCCCCACCCCGGCCGCTAGTGCAGTGTGTCGCGCGCGCGATTAGTCCGTGACAGGACGCTATATGTGCGCGCGGCTATGTACATTGTGTTTACATCTTTTGTGATTGTGCGCAGTGGTCGCTCGCGCGCACTTATTTTCGGACAATGTTGGGGGAACGCTGGCGTTCCGACGCGTCGAGAAGCAGCGAGGTCCGAGTCCGCTTTGGATGGCTATATCGGCGGAAATCTTGCCAATTCACCCAAAATTTTGGTCGGACGAGGTCCGGGAACGTGCGAGGAACTCGGGAAGCCCACCCGCTTCGAGGTAGGACCACCTGTTCGTTTTCTGTGATTCTTAAAAAGTCGGGCGCCCACGCCGGAACGCTTGGCCTCGTCAGGCCTAGCCTCCAAGCGGCGCCTCCGCCGGGGCGACCGGAAGTGCCGTGACATCATGGACTGGCAACCGGAAACCAGCCAGGGTTGCCAGACAGCGCCCGAAATAAGCCAAGAACAGGGAAATGATGCCATTACCGACCAACAGGAAGCCACAGGCACCTGGTTTCGCCGCCAGGGGCGCAAATACGTGGAGGAAAGGGCAAATATGCCCGAAGCGGAAGAGAAGGGGCGTGCCAAGTCCTATAACAAAGAAGGAAGAGCCATTGCGGAGAGATCCGTTGGCAGAATTAGATCGAAGATCTCCGGAGAGATGCACCGCGTGGTCCTTCGCCCCAAAGGCGGTGCAGATCAGCTGATGAAGAAGGCTGGACCCTTCCTAAGAAAGATTTTGGTGGAGGCGGCTGGCCTGGCAGTCCTCCCGGAAGACAAGTTTATCGTGAATGCCAAGAACCAGTCTCTGCTCATCGTGACCCCGTCGCTGGAACGAGCTGAAAAATACGAAAGGATTACTAGTCTCAGAGTGGGACAGCAGGCAGTCGAAGCTACTGCTCATGCGGCCATGCCGGAAGGCGGAAAAGGGGTCATCTACGACATCCCGCTCAGCCTGACAACACAAGATATTCACGAGGGCCTCCAAGAAAACGAGGACATCCGAGGGGCAAGAAGATTAGGAAAGAAGTCAAAGACCGTCTTGATCCTCTTCGAGGGTCCCGAGGTCCCAAGGGAGGTGTGGTTTTTCGGCGTAGCCTATCGCTGCAACCTGTATAGAAAGAAGTTTGATGTATGCTATGCCTGCGGAGAGCTCGGCCACCGCTCGGACGTGTGCCCTGACACCACCAACGTCCGATGCCGGGGATGCAGAGCCAGCAATCCTGAAGAGGGCCACACCTGTGAACCCAAATGCTTGCTATGTGGAAAGAACCATGTGCTGGGAGACAACCGGTGTAAGAATATCTACCGGACACCCCACATCATCAAAGTGCGTCAGGCGGAAAAGATCGCCAAAGATGCTGAGGAAAGGAACCAGAAGCAAGGGCAAGTCAGGGGCAGACCACAAGAAAAAGCAAGTCCCCACCAAAGGACGAGCGGAGATGAAAGCCGGTCCTCTAACGGCACATCTCGACCCAGGAGTGCCTCGCAATCCAGAAGCAGGAGCAGAGAGGCGCCACCTCGATCCCAAAGGGAATCGGGACAGAACTCATGGGCGGAGAAGATCAAGCTCCCGGGGAAGAAGACACCGCCAGGCGAGGCGCCGGTAGCAGGTAGGTCGGTTAGCTTCGCGGGTGTGGTCTCCAACCCAAGTAAAACGCTAGAAGCGCGAGTAGATGAGAACGCAGCCGCCATACGGATACTAAATGAGAAAATAGATAAAATTTCCGAGGCAATTCATGAACTTGCGCAGCAGTTTCAGCAGTTGAAAAAGCCGCAACCGCTACTCAGACCAGCCACCCCGATGGCAATCCGCAAAGCAGGTGACCTTAGCGACTCTGCTGAAAACATCTCTGAAGAGATGAGCGTAGACCAAGTTAGGCCTGCCAAACGAAAGCAGGATGAAACGATAACAGTTGAGAGCCAAATTAAAAGGATAGTAGCAAAGGAAAATGAAAAAATGGAGAAGTCATTCGAAGAGCTCAAACAGCACGGGGCCATCCTCGGCGCTAGACTAGAGAACCTCGAGTCGGTAGTGTGCAGACAACTCGAACAGCTGACGAGGCACATCCAAGTCATAGGCCAGGCCTGTAATGTTAACATCCAAATTGATGGCCAATAGCACGTCGAAAATATGGCAATGGAACTGCCGCCATCTTGCCAGGAAACGATCGCTATTGCAACAGTACATCCTCAGCCAGGACTACCCGCCTTTAGCAATTGCAATGCAGGAGACGGGAGGGAACTGGAATATATCGGGATATAAGGGGTACGCTGCTAAGGATGGCAACGACACCAAGGTAGTAACGTATGTTAAAAGCAACATCGCGGTAATCCAACACGACATTGGAAACCAGGAAACGGAGACAGTATGCGTAGAAATTTTAACTGGAAAAAAGAATAGGGGTAGCATATTCCTTCTAAATATTTACAGCCCACCAAAAAAGATGAAAGTAAAATTTGGCCCCATATTTAGAAGGGCAGCTAAACTCGCGGGGAAAAACCCCCTGATCATAATGGGCGATTTCAACGCCCGGCACCAGGAATGGGGTTACGTAAGCAACAACGCCAAGGGTCAAGCCCTACTGGATGATATAGTAGCATCCAATTTCTACATAGCCAATGACATCTCCTGTCCCACGAGGACTGGTAACAGCGGACACATCTCCCGACCTTACGCTATGTAGGAACGCTGGTATTGTGAAATGGCGGAACCGACAGGAAGATTTGGGTAGCGATCACTTTCTGCTGGAGCTCGAGCTCAGCAGAAAAGTCAGCGTGAAACCTACAACCTACAGGCAAGAGAAGCTTACGGATTGGTATAAATTCAGAGCTATCAGAGAAGAACATGAGCATAGTGACATAACCTGTATCCAGAACTGGACGGCAACGCTGCTTGAGCATGTAGAAAGGGCAACTGAGGAGGTTCAGGTAGATGACTCCCAAGATAGAATGGACAGCAGGCTCTTCAGCATGTACAAAAGGAAGGAACAGCTAAATAACCAGCTGAAGCGCCAAAGGTGGAACAGAAACCTAAGGAGGGAAATAGCTAGACACAATGTAGAATTAGAAAGGTATGCTCGACAGTTGGAATCTCAGAGATGGGATAATAGATGCGAGGAAATGGAGAAAAGCATGGGAAAATCTAGTACATGGCAGTTGCTCAAATTTCTTATAGACCCAAATAAATCTAAGACGGCTATGAGAACTGAGCAAATAAAAGCTAGGTATAAGTTTAATGGCACAGATGAGCAACTTATTGACACGCTCAAGTCACTGTATATTGCTCCCCATGGGGCCGCTAAATATGACGACTATAAGGGACAACCAAATGAGGAGTTGGATGCCCCCATATTAAGAGCCGAGGTCAGAATGGAACTGCTGAAGCTAAAACGAAGGTCAGCCCCGGGGCTCGACAGAGTAGAAAACAGAATGTTGAGAAATCTGGATGAAGAATCAATAAATAGCCTCACTAGGTATCTCAACCAAGTGTGGAAAGCAGGCGCTGTCCCCGAGGAGTGGAAGAAGGCCAAGATCACGCTTATACACAAGCAGGGCAAACCTCCGAGCTTGGAGAACCTCAGGCCGATCTCACTAACATCATGTGTAGGGAAACTGCTTGAGAAGGTCATCCTGACCAGACTGACCAAATACATGGAGGATAACGGCCTCTGGCCAGATGAAATGGTCGGATTTAGGCCTGGGCTCACCACCCAAGATACAATGCTAAGACTCTATGGAGATATAGTAGATCAGCTGGACCTCGGCAACCTGAAGGCGACCTTAGGTATAGATCTTAAGAAAGCCTTTGACAATGTCAGCCATGACGCCATCCTTGATGGGCTAAATGAGATAGCTGTAGGAAAAAACACCTATAACTACATCCGATCGTTCCTAAGGGACAGGACTGCTATCATTACCTTTCAGGGCATCACATCCGATGAGTTCCCCATGGGATGCAGAGGAACCCCACAAGGGGCTGTCCTCTCCCCATTTCTCTTTAATCTGGTAATGAGGGACCTTCCCCGCAAGCTTAGAGAGATAGAAGGCTTAAACATCAGCCTCTACGCAGATGATGTAAATGTCTGGCTAAACAAAGGAGGCGAATCAGAAATGAAAGAAAAGCTACAGAAGGCAGCGGATATCATTAACGAGCATGCGAAATGCGTGGGTCTCAGCTGCTCTCCGCAAAAGTCTGAGCTATTTGTAGCAATGAGCAAGCGCAGTCAAAGGATACCGGCAATCGAGGTTACACTTGAAAATAGAACGATACAAATTGTCGAGGAAATCAGAATCCTAGGCATGTATATTAACAGAAAAGGGAAAAACAAAAGTACGCTAGACAAGCTCAAAGCGCAAGCTGAACTTGTCGTCAGAGCCTTCAGAAAGGTATCTAGAAGGGGGGAAGGACTCTCAGAGTCCAGCAAACTAAGACTCACGCAGGCCTTCATCGTTAGCAGGATATGCTACGCAACCCCATTCCTGAAAATAAACAAAACCGAAGAAAAGGCATTAGACACAATCATCAGAAAATGTGTCAAACGAGCGCTAGGGCTGCCCATTTCCACGTCCAATGATATACTGGAGAAAATGGGCCTGCATAACAATTGGAGAGAACTGACTGAAGCGGTTAGAACATCGCAAATCGAAAGGCTAACATCCACACCCGCAGGAAGGAAATACCTACAGCTAGCGAAATGGGCAACCGTAGATAGCACAGTGAACACCAGAACAGATCTGGGAAGAGAAATAAGAGAGCATCTTATTATCGCTCCCATACCTAGAAACATGCATCCCATCCACGACAAAGGCAGAAGGAAAAGCAGGGTCGCACAGCTGACTGCTAAGCTAGGCAAGATGCCACAGGGAACCGTGGCCTACACTGATGCCGCGGTAGGCACGCTAGGAGACACCGTCTCCGTAGCTGTCGGGGACTCAGGCAGAACGTTACGCGTTGTAAGACACCTTGACTTAAAACCCCTTGTGGCGGAGGAGGTTGCAATAGCGATCGCTCTAACTCAGCCAGGTACCAAATACGTAGTAAGCGACTGCAAAGCCGCAATTAGAAATTACAGCAAGGGACGCATCCACGAAATGGCGGCTAAATATCTAAAAGACTTTATCCCAGCCCACAATATTCTAATTATCTGGACCCCAGCCCACTCGGGTCTGGTTGGAAACGAGGCCGCCCACAGGCTCGCCCGCTCCTCTTTACCTCGGGGAGCCGTGGACACCTCATACGAATTCAGCACTAAAGAGGAAACCAATACCTTTAATAGCATCACAGACATTCAGAAAAAGAACAAAAGGATCTATCCTCCTCCGGATAGATCGCTTAGCTCGGCTGAGGCCTATGACTGGAGAAGACTCCAAGCTAGAAACTTCGCATCCCCGCTCTGGAGGAGCTGGACAGGAGGTGACACGAGGGAGGATGCGGAGGTGTGCGAGTTCTGCGGGCATACCGCTACACTCGAACACATACTATGGAGATGCCCCAGTGCCCCAGGATATGGCAGAATCAATAATGCAGAGGAATGGGAGACCATACTCAGAAGTGCCGACCTTAGCATACAACGATACGCTACCCGCCTGGCAGCAGAAGCTGCGCGACTATACCGTTGCTAGTCTTCCAGCTGCGACGCTGCCCCTCCCCGGACGCCTGCGTGCGGACCCGGAGGGGCACGGGTCTTCTTCTGGCGGAAATAAAGTTTCTTCACTCACTCGGACAATGTTTGGACATTAGCGCGCGAGCGGCGCGAACTTGATTACTTTTGTATTTTGTAAATAGTGTACAAAGCTCTCCCCTATCCTTTCTTGCTGTCGCTCCCGTCTATACTTCTCCTCACTATCCTCTCCCTTTCCCTTTCATTTCCGCCGGCTGCAGCTCGGGTGCTTAGGATATTAGATAGCAATTGCCGCGACCGGCAACACTCTTTTGCTTCACTTTTTATTTATTTATTTATTTATCTTTTTTTAAATAAACCACTACCACCACCACCTGCTGTCACCATCTCGAGCCGAGATCCAAGTTCTGCAGGAACTTTAATGACTGTCGAAACGGGGTGTATTCAGCCACCAGATGGTATAGCTAGAATCGGCTGCCGCTAATTCGAACTCGCTTAATTTAAATATCTGTTTTTTCTCTGTTCAATAAAGCGTACTATGCGTTCTTTTCTTGATTAAAGTCTGCCATATTTCACAATATTTTCAGCCCCCTTCGATTAAGAAGCATAGATAGTTCAGTGTATTTGTAAGGCCACAAAATATAATAGCTGCATTACGTGGAGGTGAAGAAAGCTGGTATCAGTAAATAAATAAAAATATAGTTTATTAAAGGAACATATAAATAACTAGCCAAGGGTGTGACGAAATCTCAATGCGAGGAAGAGCTCCTATAGTTATTAAGACGATGTAATATAAATCAATCTCAATTAACAGCAGTAAAAAAAATATGACCGCGTAGTTCACCTGCAGTTACTTTTTTTACGGTTTGCCACAAGAGACCACTGTTTGGTAGGGTCCCATGTTCTTTTGTATTAATATAAATTGCATCATTTCTGTTTTGTTTTTTTAAAGGAGCTGTCCATGTCAAGTATGGGAATAAATATTTGTAAGAAAGCATCCCGTGCCTTTGAATTTTTGTTGCGCAAATTCTGAATACTAAATGATTCAAGAGCTGATGTGAATTATTTTAAGCAAAAGTTTCAATCCCTGTTTGAAAGGTTCGAGCTTTGTCATCTGCCTTAGTAGGTTGAGAAAATAATCGACGTGAAGCGAGGAAAACAAATTTAGTCTGCATTTCATTAGTTATTAACGCTAAGTAATGGTGAGGCAGAAAAGTGTACAGCGGCTAAGCTACTGCTGAACACAAAAAAATCAGGGAAAAGCTGTCCCCGCGCTGGTGTTCCCGCTGTTGTCCGGCTTTGCAAGCATCCTGCTCATAAGTGTTCAGCTGGCTGCAGCTTCGCTGACGGTCCGTTCCCGGCCAAAGTGTCAGCTAGTACAGGTGCCTCTCGCTGTCTCGATCATATGTTGCATTCATCTGGAGACGATGTTCGGTTGTAGCGTGAACCACGGGGGAGACTGCGTCTCGCCTCACATACGGCTCGATTTCACCCCTGCTGACGCTTCTCGCACTTTTCAACATACCGAATCTTTGCTACCGACTGCACCTCATCCATAAATAAGGCAAAGCAACAACGGGCTCGTCAGGTACGTATGGTCTAGTCACGTGATGTTAAAGCATCCCCATCGTCAGCACTAACGCTTAAACAGCAAGCGATCCATTAACAGCCAAGTGCGGCTCGACCTCAGCTCTGAGCCGCAGAGAAGACGAAGCGGCCACTGGACCGTGCAGAGCGCTCGTTCCCGTGAGGCTTCTGCGTGCCCTTTCACGTGACCAACCCCTGCCCGCGCGTCGCGCCACCTGGTTGTGGCTCGCGCTAACCCGTGGCTGTGGAGGCGGATCGCCCTTGCTCATCGCAGCTGAGCTCCCTATAATAGCTTTTGAATAACTTCACTACTAGAGATCTCGGGCTGAGATCGCCGTGCGTTGCCGATGACCTTCAAGGCTCAGCCAAGGTCAAATCTTCAGTTTATAAGTGTGGAGAACCGGTGGATGGTCAACGGTCAGACCAATGGTCAAGCAATTGGACAGGCCAATGGTCAAGGTCATTTCAAGGGCAAGACAAGGCCAAGGCGAGGACGACAAGGTCAACCAAAATTTGGTCACGTGATCGACTTTGGGCTCACCGAGAACCTAGATGCAGGCGTTTACGTGATAGAGCGTGACGTCACGCATTCAGGCGAGCATAAATAGCAGCTGCGGAGTTGCCTAGCAGTCAGAGCAATGGAGTCCGGTGCTGAACAAGGGTGTCTCCGCACTAGATACAACCGGCACTTGGCCTCGTCTGACGACCCGGACAGCAATAAGATTCGCCAGGAGAGTCTGCGGAAAATTCGTGAACGGCAGAAGGTGAATAGAGCAGCCGAGACGCCGCAGGAACTGGAAGATAGCATCAAAGAAACGCTCAACGAACAGCATCACAGGACTTTGCCAGGCTCAACCATCGTAAAACTACCGCTTCTAACTCGGTTTAACCAAAGCTAAAGCACCGTTAATTTTTTTATTGTAAAGTGTTGCGTGCTTATAGTTGGTACCGATACAGAAACGCAGCTGCGTTCTGTATCTATTAAGTGCGCGCCTTTTAAATGTAGGACAACGTAAAGCAATACACGTCAACGACCGCCGTCAACGACGAGACAAGGGCTGGCTGCCAGGGTATACATAGGGACGTCAGCATAGAGGTGCATTCCGCATTCTCAGAGTCCGTGAATGCGCCAGTGAGCATAATTTGGTAGCGATCAGGGTGAAACAGCTTGTGTCCGCGGTGGTTGCGCTTGCAGAAACGGCTTCCGTTGCAATAATCACTAGGCAGTGTACCGTACAAATGATGCTGGCGTTAGTAGTGCAGCGAAACGGGGTGCTGGTGCTAGGAGCGCCGGTCAGTACATTCATGTCGCCACGTCTGTTATAAGAATAGACGGAAAGTTAAAGACGACTTAGTGCATGGACCTCACTGCCAATGCCCTGGCCTCCACTGAGGAGACCCCTGACGTAGGAACGGCCGGCTGAAGACAAGCTGTAGCGCAAGTTGCTATGTGTATCCTGCTCAGCTCAAGGAAATATCAGCATCCTATTGTCTGTTATGCTCGCACTGCAGCTAGCCTGTTGATAGTTACCAGGGCCCTCAGCCTAAGACTAAAACAGACGGAAGTTGTCTAAGCTCAGTTCCCCAAATGCGGTTTTTGTGTCAGCACCTGCACCAGTTGTAACGACGGGAGGAAACGACTTGGTGCAGTGTTAAATTCTTTAAAAGCTAGCAATTCTTGAGCAAGTGTTCAGTCGCATGTCGCTGCGGGCTTCTTCGTCTGACCCCTGAGAGTATTATTAGGATAGCATTAGAAGCCACATTGGAAAAAAAATCTCTGCCTCTCCCGTAACCGAGAGTAGAGTAAGCATGAAATGTTTACGGGCATAACAGATTGGTTGTAGATGGTACTAGTCAAAATCTTGAAATGGGTCTAGTGTTCACCACACCACACCACACTCTTCTTGTTGCGTCGAAACGATCGCCTGCAATAGAGCGGGCTTAGGTAGGCAGCCGCGAACCGTGGCGGCCTTGTCGCTTTCGGGAGCGGCCGCATAATCATGGCATTGTCGGCAGGGGCGAGCAGTCTTCTGCTGTGGCGTACCACTCGCAAAGCGATCGCTTTCCGCAAGACGTTTCCTACCTCTCCTTTCATCAGGCTCCATGGCTCGGCTTAAGCAAGCAGCTGTGACGGTGGTGGTATTGGAATGCAGGACAATGCAGAAGCGTACGCGAACACGATGAGACGCAGGCCTGACAAGAATGTATATGCAGCGCGCCTGAAGGCCAAACGGCCGGTCTTTTACATGCGTGAGTGTGGGACCGCAGCGCCATCCTTGGGGATGGCGCGAAAGAAGTTTTTCAGCCAAAAGCCCTTCTCGCCCTGGAGCTCCCCTCTTGCTCTCGTCTTGTCTCGTTAAATCTCGTACGGTGCCCGGATGCTCTCGTTTCAGCTCCCGAATGTGTGGAATTCAGTGCCCGGATGTTGGCTCTCGGTCTCGGCGTGACGTCACCACACTGCCGACAACGGGAGCTAAAAGCATTTCATGCTTAAAAAGTGTGGCGTCGGTCATAGAGTTCGCCCATTGGCTAGAGGGAATTGACGTCGCCAGAGTGGAAGGAACGTCACTTCGGATAAAGGTATCTAGAACGCCTAATGCTACAGCATTGTCAACCGAAAGAAAGTAAGTGTCCCCGTTAATTTTTATTACGGACTTAAGGCGTCAAAGGCAATGCGGTATATAGTTCACTACCACCCATTTTATTTCGCTGTCACTTTCTCTCGGAAACCGAGGGCTGAGCGAACCGAACCGTACTTCGAAGCAATGGCAACGCCACTTGAGTGCACTCGGTCCCGTCGGTTGACAGAAATGCTGCAGACAAAACTTCGTCTAAAATTTCGCATCTGAAGCGCTTGAATGTCTTAAAAGTTACCTGCCTTAAAATTTGATCTGTACCACAACTTGATGCCGTGGAACGTACTGATGAGAAGGAAGACGACAGGAAAGAAACGAGCCGAAGGAAATTCTTCTTAATTTCAATCATCTATTCTGCATTCTTTTTTAGTGAGGATCTGCCCGTAGCGCCTTTGTCTTGGCCAATCCTCCGCAGTGGGGACATGTAATCTACTTATCAAGGAGAACAACAACGAGAACGCCGAAAACAGCTTATCTCTTCGTGTGTAAAAAGCAGAATTACTTTCAAAACGGAGTGATCAGTATTTACAATTCCTTTATTCTAAAGAGGAATCGAGTCTTCAACTCAGTATTCGAGCAGGACAACTGTAGATACGATTTTAATTTCTAATCTACGCTGCTCTCCCCGCCGTCGACATTATCCCTCCCAACGCACCGAGCTCTCAGAGAGAGCCGGCTGTGAGGAGCTGATTTTTCGGACTGAATGAGAGGAACAGGAATACTGCGCCACTATATAATGATAGCTATGAGCCTTATTTTCAACATAAAAGAGGATATGGTTTTATACGGACACAAGCCCATGAAAACATGATACAGAAATAATGGACGAGGATAGTTGAACAGGGATTGGCTACCATGCGGCCGCATTTAGGTATGTGGCAGAAGTGTGCAACGTGGATTAGAATGAAACTCAGGAGTAACCTGTTACTAAGGATCGCGTGACACTTCACACCGCTTCCTATCAGCGGCGATGTATTTGCGCTGACTGTTTGGCAGCCTCCGCATGCTGTCGGATGTGAATAAGGCGGCTTCGAGGACACACACGGCGCAATACAACATGCCTCTGTTCGAAATGAAGAACGTATCATCAAGGGCTCTTTATTTTCGGCGAGCAGTCAAAGGCCGTATGACGCCAACTGACTATTGGGGAGATTGAGCGTAGAATCCACGCTCATTGTTTCCAGAAACACTGGACAGCGGTCTAGCTCAGTTGTTGTTGTTGTCGTCGTTGCCTTGGTGGCATGGCACGTACCCACGATGGGGGATTGGCCAGGGTTCAGTGAGGAGGGCCAAGAGAAGAGGATAAACTGGTTGCAAGCTAATGGATTACCTTATGTTGCCAAGCTAATGATTTAACTTTGGGTATGTATTCCGAGGAATTAAAGATGGAATTATAGATAAAAAGAAATTATGGGAAGAAATGAATGAAAAAAAGAAACAACAGGCATAAAGATTACAGAACTGAATACAAGAAAAATTCTGAATGATTTTGGAATGCGGACATTTTGGGTACCATTTGCAAGGGAACCTACCGGTAGAAATTATGCAATTGTGGAGGAAATCGCAAACTTGATGCAATGCGAAACCTCTGGCGCTAGCAGCGAAGAAGAGAAGAAAAGTAACCGACAAAGTGAGTCCCATTCGAGAAATTGGAATTTCGAGATACGTCCTTCTCTGAAGTGCAAACCTCTGGCAATAGAGTAGGAAATGCTCCAGTGTTTCCACCTCTCCACAAGTCGCACAAAGGTTTTGAGGGACTGAACCCGCATCTGCATAAATAAAGATTTAAGCGGGGGATTCTGCACCGCAGGAGTGTCATTGCAACCTCACACTGCCGGGATTTACATGCACGAACCTTCCATGGGTACGTGAGATGGTGGTAGTGCGGAGGACAACAAACTGCTTTGTTTTTTTTTTTTTTTTTTGCGCCTGGCGGTAGTGAATGTTCGTTCTGAGACCCTCTCCATCTGTGCGGTGCAGCTTTAGGCCACTCTGCTATGGAGCGACGTACACGTACTACGAGCCGACACGCGTCGCGAAAATGTGAATTTTGGATTACCTTTAATTGTTTACGGAAATGCGGCAATAAGTAAAGGAAAGCCCACTCTATATTCTATTTCTATGCGCCGAAGAAAAGAATCTGCTGTTGTAGACCTCTGTAAAATCCTGCTGTTGTCATCCAAAGGGGCTCTAAATTTTTGTCGTGTCCAATGAACTCCATTGTTTACATGCCGCCACGGTGGCTCAGTGGTTATGGTGCTCGACTGCTGACCCAAAAGACGCGGGTTCGATCCCGGCCGCGGCGGCTAGAATTTATTTGGAGGAGAAATTCTAGAGACCCGTGTACTGTGCGATGTTAGTGCATGTTAAAGAACCCCACGTGGTCAAAATTTCCCGAGCCCTTCACTACGGCGTCTCTCAAAGCCTAAGCGCTTTGGAACGGTAAACCCCATAAACCAAACCAATCCATTGTTTGCAGTTTGAATATTGTTGGAAAAGAACGTCAGGCATGCGGTGGAGACGGTTCGGCCTTTCACGTGCGTGGGAGATTACCTAGAGCCTAAATCCTGCAGGAAAATCCTTATCTGAACAATTCGTGATTCCTAAAAACGCGGTTTCTACCACGGAATCGCCATAGGTGAAAGGCTTAACGGCTCTAGTTTCCGAAATTTCTGCTTACGTCTCATACGGTTGTAGGCAGAACCCGGTGGAATATGAGCAAACATAGCTTAAAACTGAAAAATAAATGTGTAGTGTACGGATTACTAGGGTAGGGCTCGTGGCAAGAAGAGGAAGAAGATTGCTGCAACGAACCCCGAAGTCTCCTGGGCAGATCTTAAGGACATCCAGGATCGACGTCGTCACGGACGAACCGCAGTGTACAAGGCATCTAGAGGGATTTCGGTAAGTGGAATAGACCTCATGCCTCAAGAAAATCAGCTTCCGCTGTATCCGGATAAAAATTAAGAACGCAGTGGCTTTTCCCCGTCAAAGGACCCGCTTCCAGCCAATGGCGTCGGCCGATTTTCATGACCCTGCTAGTGTGACAAAGCAGGGAGTGGTAGATGAAAGGGGATAATCGCTTTCCTCTGAGGCCAGGGATACATGCCTGGCCACAGACAATAATAAATCCCCTGCGGTGCCACTCCCTGCATTCTAACGCTAGCAGGCTCGTGAGAATCGGACGACGCCATTGGCTTTAAAGGAGTTCTTTGACGGGGAAAAGCCGCTGCGCTCTGTATTTGTATCTCAATATAGTACTCGCGAAAATGGGACACTTTCATAACACCGTACCTAAGCTTTAAGCAGTGGGGGTTTTTAAAAAGTGACTCTTACACACACATGGTGAAGGCGACGCGAATTTGTGTCGCGAAGGAATGCTTTCTGCTTGTCACAACACCAGTCTGCCACCTGGAAAAAAAAAGCTAATAAACGTCCCTGACGCTGATCCCCGACTGTATCAGGTTCAGTGGCAGCATTAGCTCGGCCGGAAGTCAACGCCAGAAAGAGGCGGCTAGGACGGCTGGGTGAACTCTTTTATTGCGCCCAAAAACAGGGGACCAGTCCAAAGACTGGTTGCGCTGGCTTAGAGGAGGTCGGCGGGGATCTCGTGGGATGTCGCGGCCTCTGCCGTGCACTGGATAAGCCAGCTTTGGTCTACTGGCTCGGTGGTGGTGGTGAAAAACATTTATAATACAATAAATATTTACAGAGAGGTGGTTAGGGTAGGCCCTATTGGCCCTTTCCTCTAACAATACTAGGTGGAGCCCCTATTCCGGGGCCCCATTGGCAAGCAACGCCGCCCGCGTCCGGTGAACCAAGGCCTTTTGGGCCTTTAGGTCCTGACAGCCGAGCAGGGCCGCCTCCCAGTCCTCTCTGGTGGGGTTGGGGTTGGGGGGGATGGATGGGTTTGATTGACACGCCCAAACCATGTGGAAGGTGTCAGCCACCTCCCCACAGAACTGGCACGTGCCATCAAAGGATGCGTTGAAATGTTTAAGTACCGCCGGGCACAGTACAGTGTTAGTAAGAATTTTGATGAGGAGGCGCTCGTCAGCGCGATCCAGTCCCTTACAAGGGGCCGGGTAGCGCCGGTGCTCCTCCTTGTAGTAATCGGTGATGTGTTTGAATGTAAGGGCCAGATTGTCTGATTGGGAGTACCCTTCCAAGGACAGGGAGATAGCCCGGGGAGAGAGTGCGCGGGCGGCCTGATCGGCCTGTTCGTTTCCCTGGAGGCCCTGGTGACCAGGGGCCCAAATCAGGTTGCGTGGAGTTGGATCTTCGCATCGGCAGCTATATTCCAATATGCGCCAGGCAAGCGGGGGAGCCCAGCCCAACTCATAGTTCCGACAGGCCCCTCGCGAGTCGGTGATGATGTGTTTCGACTTGGGAGTAGTGAGAGCAAGAGCAATGGCAATCTCCTCCGCGTGTGTTGCGCTGTAGGCTTTGAAAGTGAGCCCGTTGACTGTGTTTGTGTTGTGTACGACTGCGGCCGTGTACCACACCCCGTGGTGTGGGCCGGCAACGTCCACGTAATACACATGTTGTTGGTTACCATAGTATCGCGCCAACGCTTACTGGCTCGGAAGTACGCAGGAGAGACTCCCACGTATCTGGGGTGTTTGAGTTGTTTGTGTTGTAGCGTGTACAAGTCCACGCCATGTGTATGAGACTGTCCGGGGTTGAGCAGTGTTTGCACACGGGGTCTATCTGTTGCGGAAAGATCCTGCTCTATAAGAGGGTGTTTGGAAAACTGCCAGTTTGTAGTTTGCGCCATTGGACAGCCCCGCGTCTTGTTAGATCACGATGCGCGGAAGGATAGAAACATGTCTATTTTTCACTGCTAGTGCAGAATTTCAATCGGGTCAGAGCCATGGCGAATGGCAAAGAAAGAGTGGCAGGGTTTTAATGCTGTTGAAATGAGTACACATGCGAAAGCATGTGTTCATTCTTCGTCTCTTGCGACCAGTTCAACTTGTGTGGACATTAACCCATTAACCCAATAGCGTCACGCCCTCAAAGTGAAGCTGAAGAGTCCCCTCCAAATCTATGGATTTAAAATCGATAATGACCAGTTGATCTTGTAAGCATGATTACCCATTAACCCTATAGCGTCATTCCCTCAAGGCGAAGCTTAATTGTCCCCCTCCAGTTTTTACTGCCGCGTATGGAATGTCTTGCCGCGTGCTCCAACATGGGTCGCACATCCCTACCAGTGACTGTGGTACAGCCACCTGCCAGTGCAGTGGCGCATCGCTTAACTACTGCGCTGGTAGTTGTATGAGGACTCGCTGCCATCAATGAATATGAAGTAGATAATGAGCAATTCTACATGTATGGGCACTAAACCACTATGCGCTATCACAACATACAAAAGAGCATGTTGTTGGGCGAGTCGGTCGTACAGCCATTGTCAAAAGTTTAGAGACTAGGGGGCTTGCTTCTGGGCCACATTGCTTTGTTCGTAATGCGTCCTCAGCGTCCCAAATCTCGTGAAGGTAAGAAGATTTTTGGTCCTGCTCCCTCCGATGCGTTGGACTCTCATTAGTGCTACAGGAGCGCCACAATAGTGCTAAGAAGCAAACCCCCTGGGTTCTAAACTTTTGACAAAGGCTGTATATACTTAAAGAAGGAAATTGCGCTAAAAAAGACACGGACGAGAAAGGAGATCGACGGGCGCCCGTCCATGTCCTTTCTCGTCCGTGTCCTTTTTAGCGCAATTCTCTTCTTTAATATCACAACATACCTTTAATGCGGAACCCAAGTGCCCCCTCCAATCGACGAATGAACGCCTACTTTCGTTCGTCTACTCGGCTGAACTAATGTTTTATTCGTCTACAATCTTCCGTCTATTACAGAAGCTTACTGCAACGAAGAAAAACAGCAGAGAGGATGGAGCCCGCATCACCGTATCTGGTCGCAGATGAAGAGGTGAAGAAGCACACTACTCTTAGTGTGCCTTGTTCTTGGACACCTATTTACTCGTTTCCAACGCACCCTCGCTTTTAACACGCATCCGTTCTTCACGGTCAGGAAAGAAAAGTGCAATATGTGCAAAGAATTAATCAATAAATCAGTCGCCGAAGGCCGGGCGAAGCTCAGGAAGGCGAAACCTAAACTAAGCGGTCGGACTTTCTTCGGAGGCGGAGGCCTTTCGTTTTTTTCACGCCTTCCGTTCCGCGCGCGCGTTAGAGGTGCTCGGGCAACTCTATTGAGTATGCAGTTCATGTTTGAGTAGGGCTAATTATACGATCGCTTCCCGTGCCAGTCGTATATGGACGCGGTCTGCCTTCGCTTAGTTGTTCGAATTGAACGGCACGAGACGCGTAGCGTCCGAATAAGCTGGCGCCAAACGCCACATATTTGCATGGGTGCCGGCTGTTCGAACTATCAAGAATTTCGAAATAACGGGGCTCGAATTAATCAGCTCTTACTGTATTGACGCACAAGAAGTACAAAGTCGTCATATTTGTGATGCGGATGACAGTACAGTGTTGTTAGCATAGTTCCATTTTCGTATTCGTTTCTAATGCGCACGTCATTTTTAGACGCATTTTCTCGCAAAAAAAAAGTGATCTTTAGAATCTAGTAAACACAATATGTTATACAATGAGCAATGATGGCGGGGGGGGGGGGGGGGAATGTGGTTCTGCATTCCCCCTCCCCTCATGGCTGAAGAAAGATACAAGATTGCCTGTACAAGATTCATCTTCCCCGTCATAGCACCATTCCCACTTCAGACCCTCCTCCCCCTCACTGGGCCTTCCTCCTCGGTGTGAAGACACCTATTTCAACCTCACCAGTGATGAACGCTTTGCCCAGACGAATACAAGTCCTCTTGTCAAAACGTCGGCAAACACCCTGAGCTTTTCCCCTCCCTTGTTCACTTTGTCATTACCAAGAACCATCTGCCCAACCTTTCTCTACCAAGGACTCCATTGTAGGGAAGCCAACTCATCGAGCTTACAGACCGTATTTTTGACTCGATATTTCGAACCACAATGCTGGTTTAGCAAATTAAAACACTAAACTCGGCTTCCATGTCGACGGCCTTCAATACCGCGATATAACTTTGGCAACTGACTCGGTATTCTTGCTAATGAATGGTCTTTTAATTGAGGTTTCTATCGTACAAAATGTTTGTTTTGCTGTGGAATTCAACTAGAGAAACAACGCCTATGTAGCTCGCATGATTTTTCAAACAAGAATAAGTAAAGATCGAAAAAATTCACCCAACTTATCAGCAGGTGGTGGCGCCATATTTTTTTCTTCTTGGGCTTCTGAATTGGCTACGCACTACGGCTTCACTCAGGCCGAGTGTGCGGCATGCGAAGTGAGCGATGCTTCGCAATCTGAGATCTGAAAAGCACTACCTACGCTCTATTTTGACGCTGCTTTCAGCCCCCGCCAACTAGTATTGCATGATAGAATGGTAATCCTCTCCTTGTCAGCGAAGCATTCACGTTAACAGATGCAACTTACGTAATTCATCGGGGCCATCCCTACAGTATCGCTATTATGCAAATTGCTGGATTATCGTACCTGTGATCTACTTAAAAGTGGCATAATTGATTTCTTGTGCCACTAACCTTATCATCATGCCGAACATCTATTTCCCTGAATGTTACTAAGGCTAGATTTTTCTGCTTTGCGACAGATGCAAAACGAGATGAAAAACCCAGTCGTCAACGAAATGCCTTTGTGCTCACAGGACGAAACAGACGAAGAGGACAGCTTCCTTGGTGTTTCTACCGTAGCCATCTTTCTTTTAGGATTGCTGACCATACTCTTGATGTGTGCCTTGGTCGCACTCATGTGGTTCCTGGAAGAGGTAAGCGTCTCACACCATGCCTCGACTTTATTTGAGCTGCAGGTTCACCTTAAACCGCCATGGAAAAAAAAATGTATCACAAATCGACCATGAAAGATAACAAATACATTATTGCAAATCTTCATAAATGACAAAAGGTAATCGTAAAAACTTTATCGCTGAAAGAAATAAGCGCCCTTGATACATGTACCAAAATTATTTATATCGTATGGGTAGCAATAATAAGTTTGTACAGGGAGTTCTCTAAAGTTGAAGTTCATTTTTGTAGCGAGAGCTACACTACGCCAGCCGCTTCGCGAGGTCAGCGTGGCAGTGCGCTGAGCCGCGGCACCACGGGGAAGGCGTCGCGCCGAACGGGCGATGGCATTCCTTCGTAAAATTGAAAATTGGCATCTGAGGAAAGGGAACACGCAGTAACTGTCTCACAAATCTCTATGGACATCCAAACCGCGCCATAGAGGAAGGGATAAACAGTGGGATCAAAGAAATGGTTTATGGTTTATCAGGGTTTAACGTCCCAAAGTGACTTAGGGTATTAGGGACGCCGTTGAGAAGGACTCCGGGAAATTCGACCACCTGGGGTACTTCAATTTGCACTCACATCACACAGTACACGGGCCTCTAGAATTTAGTCTCCATCGAAATTCTAGCCGTCCGCCTCGTCAATTGTGCGCATGCGCGGAGTGTCGTCAGAGATGTGGTGGGTATATATACATCACAACGATACGGAGCCTGTGGTAGAAATGGACAGCTCGGAGGAAGCCAGGGCTCGTCGTAGGAACGAAGGCAAGAGGAGGCGGCGAGCCGAGGAGAAAGAGGAAGAGCGCGCTAAGCGCCTCGATAAGCGACGTAAGGACGACGCTGCTAGACGGACCCGCTTAGCCGACGACAGTCCATCCACGACGACAGAAGAAGATCAATCGAGTTCTCCGTCTCTGAAAGAAGCTAGACTCTCACTACTCTGACAGATTTTACCGAGCTAAACGACAGGCATTATTTTCTCCATCCTAATATGACTATTACGTGGAATTTTTTTTTTTATTTGAACATACTGTTAGTCCCTTCTTGGGACTGTTGCAGGAGTGGATTTATAAATAACAAAGATGCAAGTTAACAACACAATAATACAAAAGCCAGCAATCAGGTTTAAAAGACAAGAAATCAGCATCCATATGCAGAATCACATCGAATGAAAAACAGAAACGGAAGAAAGCCAACTCTGGCCTTCAAACTATGTGTGCAAACACGTCTCAAAGTATTCATTAATACAATTATACACAATCAAGTGAGCAAAAAAAAAGCAACATAAGACCAATACAGGCTATGGATGGTCATCAAATCTGGCTTGATGACAAAACTGATGAGACTGCAAGCTCCATGAATTTTTCTAAGGAATGCTGCGCAGTTATAGATTTATCTAGGGCGTTCCATTCCCTTACTGCTCAGGGAAAGAAAGAAAAATATGTGTTGTTAGCACAAAAGTATTCATTAACCGTAAAATCATGCTTGTGACGTGTGTCTCATTGACGTGTGTAAATTATTGACGTGTGTATTTGACGCGTGTCATGACGTGTGTAAATTATTGATATTGGGATTTCAGTGCGCTAGCGCTCAAGCCCACTTTCGTAGAAAAAGCCGTTTGTGTTTCTGGTACTCCGATCGGCAGGTCATCCACCTGTCACGACGGGTGGGTGGAAATCTGCCCACCGGGTAGTGGGCATCCTGAAAAAGAGTATATATTTATTTGTTTATTCATAATGCCTTACAGGACCGAGAAGGGCATTCAGTAAGGGCCCAAAAAACGACTTATGTACGAGAGATACTAATTAATAGAACATGAGATGCAACGCAGAAAGTAAAGAGAAAGTATTGTACGCGGCAAAACTTAAAGGCGAAAATATACATATGTGCCATGTAGTACTTAGTAGTAACATGAATGCAGGACATGTTTCAAATACACATCTAAGCAAAAAATGCTGCGATCATAATAGAAGTGTCAGTCGTTGCAAAAGTTTTATGACGCATAAAAAGGAACAAAAACACATGGTGATACAGTACAAGAAAGATAAAAGAAGTTACGATGCCATTTGAGACCTAACTTTATATGCCCAAATATATACATAACCCGCCATGTGTAATCTGCATCTGGTTTCACCGGAGAATGTGGTTCCCCTCCCCAAGTGTAGGGTAGCTTACTGGGCATCGCCTGGTTAACCTCCCTGCCTTTCCGTCCATCTCTCTCTCTCTCTCTCACTTGATATGGGCATAATCATCATCATCATCATCATCAGCCTGACTACGCCAACTGTAGGGCAAAGGCCTCTCCCATGTCTAACCCTGACCTTTGCAAATAGCGGCCACCGTATCCCCGCAAAAAATCTTAATGTCATCCGCACGCCTAACTTTATGCCGCCCCCTAATACGCTTGCCTTCTCTTGGAAACCACTCCGTTACCCTTAAGGACCAGCGGTTATCTTGCCTTCGCATTATATGCCCTGCCCAAGCCCATTTCTTCCTCTTGATTTCGACTAGAATGTCATTAGCCCGCGTTTGTTCCTTCACCCACTCCGCCCGCTTCCGATCTCTTAACGTTACACCTGTCATTTTTCTTTCCATAGCTCGCTGCGTTATCCTTAACTTAAGCTGAACGCTCTTTTTTAGCCTCCACGTTTTGCCCCATAGGTGAGTACCGGTTAGATACAGCTGTTGTAGACTTTTCTCTTGAGGGATAGTGGCAAACTGTCATTCGTGATCTGAGATAACCTGTCATATGCGTTCCACCCCATTCTTATTCTTCTAGTTCCCTCTCATGATTCGGATAAACGGTGACTACCTGCCCTAAGTAGACATATTGTCTTACTACTTCCAGCACCTTGCTACCAATTGCGAACTGCTGTTCCCTTGCTAGACTCCATTTATTGCGGCTGTTCCTACATGCTCACCTTTACTCTGCTTATATTTATCGCTTTTGTATTTATTACCGTTTCTCTACATTTCCTTCTTTCCCTCTTCCCTTCTTTCCTTTCTACAATCCCCTATTCTTTTCCCTGGTAACTTCAGTACCACATCTGCTGTAACCTTTGACTTTATTTCCGTATATTCAGCTGGTAGTAGTTTTTTAATGGTCACGGCTGGTCCGATTAAATTGTGCTGCTCCCAGATGTACCTCTTATACCCCACGCCTGCGGACAGCGAATTATCAGGTGCGTCCTTTATTGGCGTTGACCTGTCCTCACATCTTTCTTTTGCACACGGAGAGTTTGGGAAGCAGAATATCAGATGTGCTCTTGCTTTCGTGCTTATGAGGTATGACAAATGGCATACGGTACATGCTGACGGCTACGCGTCGCTTATAGTCATACGGTGTTCGCTCGCCTCTGTGTGGTCTTACTCATGGGGGTAGGTTGAACGAACGCAGGAGCTGGTATTGCTGTTAGTTGACCCCGGAGGAGGAAAAAAAAAATTCGGCGAGGTTTTGTAATCTGCCTTTTCTTTAGGGTAAAAAATGGGCTTTTTCACTTCTTTTTGAACGGCGTTCTGCAGCCAGTTGATTCGAAATTTTCGGTCTCCGGATCACTTTGTTGCAGCAAGTTTATCACACTGCTGACGTATACGGCCTTACGTACGCCTCATTACCGGAGGAAAGCTAGCGTGTAAAAAAAGAAAAAGTTCAGGGGGCACTTTCACTAAAGTGCGTAGAGGCGAAAGCGTTTTCCGCACCACTTTGGCTGCCTCTGTGGCACTGGTGACGTCATACATAATTAATGACTAATTTATAAGTAGTGACATAATACTAATTAATGGCTAATTATTGATCAGTGACTAAATACTAATTAACTCGTAATTAATGCCGCTTAAGCTTCGCCTTTAAGAGTGAAACGCGACAGCGTATTGTAGCGCTGCCAGGGAGTCCACGGAACGCCACCACCCGTTCGGCGCGATGCCTTGCCCTTTGAACGCAACGCTTTTTGAGGAAAGGAAATGGCGCAGTAACTCTGTCATCTCGGTGGACACCTGAACCGCACCGTACAGGAAAGGAGTAGTGGGAATGAAAGAAGAAAGAGAAAGAGGGTCCGCAGTGAACCGATTTTTGCATCTCTTAGCATCACCCTCCTCCCACAAGTTTTTGAAAGTATACTGTTAAGGCGGTATAAAACAAGTATTCCACAAAACAATCCATTTATGATGAACCTGTCAGACCAGAAGTACGCCACCCGTACTGGTTTCACATGGTTCGTGCCAAACGAATTATAGTCGCCAAATGCTTTGCTATACTCTTCCATGCTGATTAAATAAGGCATCTAAATTTTTGTAACCATAGGTACTGTCGGCACTTCGTGTCACGGATAATTTTACTCATGATTTGTATTTTTTTTTCCTGTGTGCTCACTTGCCGCGGACTGTACAACATTCTGGTGCTGCTGTCAAATTATTGCAGGGTGCGTCGACCTCTGTCAAGCCTTCTCTCTGGCTTTTTGTCGGCGCACCCAACATCCTCAAGATGTTGAATAAATTGAATTAAATTGAGCCCCGCCGCGGTGGCTCAGTGGTTATGGCACTCGGCTGCTGGCCCGAAAGACGCTGGTTCGATCCCGGCCGCGGCGGTCGAATTTCTTTGGAGGCGAAATTCTAGAGGCCCGTATACTGTGCGATGTCAGTGCACGTTAAAGAACCCCAGGTGGCCGAAATTTCCGGAGTCCTTCACTACGGCGTCTCTCATAGCCTGAGTCGCTTTGGGACGTTAAACCCCATAAACCAACCAATTAAACTGAAATTGAAAATTGTATTTGAGGAAAGGAAATAACGCAGTAACTGTCTCACATATCTCGGTGGACACCCGTCATCCGTTTGTAGAGTAAGGGAGGAAGTGGGGCTGAAAGAATAAAGAGGGGCCGTAAAGAAGAAAATTATAATTGTATTTGAGTGAAGGAAATTTCGCAGTAACTGTCTGACTTATCTCGGTGGACACCCGTCAGAAGCGTGACACCTTTGCTGACAAGCTTCTGCTGACAGCCTTCTGTCGACAACGATGAGGCATTAAAGGCTTTTTTAGCCTTAATAAGTGGTCTAATCCATGCTACGCCTATATTATTCCAGTACAGTAATGCATGTGTGCGGACTTGTTCAAGCAAGAGCCCCAGGTTAGCTGAGTGCAGACTTTTGATCACTCAGTTCTCTCATGCGCTAATTGGTCCCGAGATACCGGACTTTTGCCACCTTGCGCACAAGTGGCGCCATCTGCAATGTCGTTATTGCTGGCAGTAATAAAAATACAGTTTGTAATTCGTATTGCTTCACTTGACGGTTTTTGAACTAATACTTACGAAAACAACACATAAGAATTTTTTAAATTTCTCTAAGCTTCACTAGGGCACGTATAGATGTCCTGTAGCCTTGGCGGACGGAACCGTTGAGGACGATGGGAGTTTAAAACGTTAAAATCTAGCCGTTAAGTAAATTTCGAACTAGTCGTGCTCGCCGACATTAGTCTCAGGATTACAGATAGCCGTGTTAGTGGCTGGGAACTTGGACGAACAGCTGATACGTGCCCTCCCCTCTGCGGCAGTAGGGATTCTTTTTATTTTCTTGTAAGGATGAATTTCTCTTTTATAAATAGCTGTTCCTTCTTGTGTATCTGCTTTAATGCAGCTTTTGAAATGGTCTTGTTCTCGGGCTTAGTTTACTTCCGTGCTAGTAAGAAACAAATAATTAATAGTATGAATGGTTTACTAATCGCCTCCGCTTTTCAAAGTGCTTGTTAAGCGGCCATTTGGTGCAAAAGATTGGAGGGTTTTTCGAGGAAAAGAAGTTTTGTAAGGTGCTGATAAAATTATATTATTTTACTATCAGGTCTTGAAATTAACCACAAACTCACGCTCGTCATGAAATACAGCATGGATGAAAGTGTGTTTCCTTCCCCGCAGTTGACGCTGACACCACCTGACGTGCAGTACAGCGTCTATGATGACGACGAAAGTACCGACGATTCCCAAGATAGCGGCAACCAGGACTATTATGACGATTACCAGTATCCTGACGACGGTGAATATACCGACCCACTTCCACCGATGCCCGCCCCTCCGATAACCGTCCGAGTAAAGACCAGAACCCCAAGGGCCCCGAGAGTTACGAGATCGACCTCGAGAACTCCGACGTCTGCACCGACAAACCTCAACCCTTGTACAACAACAGATTGTCACCGCCAAAGCCATTATCTAAAGCAGCAGCTCAATTTTGCCGCTCCCCCGTGCCAGGACTTCTACAACTTCGCATGTGGCAACTACGAAGTTCACCGAGAGGGTCCTTACTCTGAGGTGACTCGTATTTTCCTAATTTTTTGTTGCTCATTTGTTCACCTTTATCGTCCTGGAAAGCTGCGTTTTGGTAGTTCTACCTAGTGTGTTAATGTCCGCTACATTATTTTGTCGTGCCTGTTGGTTTACCTGCCGTCTGGTGCCGTCTCTCCAACATTCTTGGACAAAATATTCTGAATATTGAAACATTTTCAGGCATTGTTATGAAAATATTGAAGGTCCATTCTTGCGATGTGTAGCAAAATCTGTTTCCATCGCTCGCATGAATCAGTTACGGCTGCCGTAGAAAACCAATGGCGAACGCTTCTGACGACAGCAAGAAAGTAATTAATAAGAAAATTCAAGCCTGCCGACGACAAATGTGCTTATATGTTGATCTTTATAGTGAAATATTACAATATACAAAAAAATGCGTTCTTAAACTCGTTTCTCGTACAAAAATGGTTTTTGTCGAGAATTGTTGGGTAGGAATGTTTCTTACATTGTTACTTGGCGTTAATGCCTTCTTTATTTTCAATGTGTAGTCGAATATACTACCGTGCCGTAGTGGGTACGATGGCACCGCGAAGTCGTAACGCGTTATGCTTGTTACTGCCATTAACAGACAAGAAAAGGGGCAAAGGAGCTGCTGGTTGAGCTATACAGAATGGTCATGAGTATGCTTTAAGGGTGATTTATAAAAAAGGACAAATGTGTTCCTCCTAGGTTAAGTTACTAGACTGAAACAAAATGACAGGAACTTTTCCAATCTCGGTAATGAGTAAAATCAGGAGACAAAATTTGGTTTACTCAGGTTGGTTTGCTTGTTCGTATTCGAAGCTCTGACATTGTCGTATTCTAGTGCTATTCTACTTGTCTCGACGCTCATAGCAAGTCCGCGTTTCGAGATATTCTCCTGTGTATTTCATATTCTATCTGCATAATTACGCATGCGAAGCAGCGGCGATCGGTATACAGGGTGAAGTCTGCCCTGTATGCCATAGAGTTTCTTACTATTACCTAGAGGGAAAGCTGGCGGCTCTGCACTTCAGCCACCATGGACGCCCAAAGCATCATGGGGCGGTGAGCTACTTGTTGCGAGACAGTCGTAGTTTTTCGGGAACATAGAGTGGCACTACTAAGATTTTTCATTCCGAAAACGCTGTTCGTGTGTGCGCAGACGACTTTCGCGCGAACGCAGTGTGCAAAACCCATAGTAGTGAAAACGCGACGGCACACGACGCCAATAAAAGGTTTCACTTTTCCGAAATGCCATTAAAAAACCTCTTATAGTATTTAAGCAACAACATCTTTTTTGAAAACATATTTACTTTTAAAAGTGCGCCTGTTAATTACGAAATATTAGTTTTTATAGTGTTCATTACTAGGCCAATAGGAGAGCGAGTCGTCTGTAATTTTGGGCAAACTTTGCACTTAAATGCTTTTCTGCTCGTTTGTTGCAATCATTAGACAAGATTTTCAATGTTAGGACGTTTGTAGTTATCAAACAGCATTATTTTGCTATTATTTTTTGGCCAAAAGTTGCAGTTCCGCAACAAGTAGCTCACCGCCCCATGATGCTTTGAGCGCCCATGGTGGCTGAAGTGGTCTCGAGGGGTCGCCATGCAAACTCCCATAGACGGGCTGCCAGCTTTCCCTCTAGGTAATAGTAAGAAACTCTATGCTGTATGCTAATCGCTAGTGCTAACATTCACCACTGGCGACTCCACGGCGGGAGCTGTGACGTTGCAGAACAGGTATTGTCCCTGCAACGTTCAAGGCACTTGGCTGCATGATGCTAACAGAGCATCTTCTTTATTCCTTTCTCCTCTCCTTTATCTCCGCTTAAGTGAGCTGTCTTTCCAACAAGAGTCGACACTGTGATGTCATATAAATGAAAGCACATCTTTACAATAATACTGTTCCGGTACTGCTCATGACTTTGTTTTTTTTTGCTTAAAAATCCAGAAATTTTCATTGGGAGAAAATGTGAAATTTACTCGTTTTCACTTACCTCCACCCTTCGAATGAGTGGATGATGCATATGCAGCTACTCTAAGTTATAACTCCAGGTGCAGTCTGCTGCCAATAAGTGGATGGTCCTTCGTGTTTATGCGGCTAGAGTGATGAAGTAACTCTGATTTCAGTTTAGTACCGCATGGAGTACTTGCTGGAATAGTCATGTAGCTTGCAAGTGGTGCAGCATCCGCCTCTTTCTGCATGACCAGTGGTGCATCACGTCCATTTAGATGACCTCTCAAAGATACCATTGCATTCGGAAGCTGAACCTGAAACTCTGCAGAAAAACTTTCATAAGCTGAGCAAGTGCCTGATCTATGCTACAGCCTATCCCAACTAGAAGCTTAACACCTGCTGTGCATCAGTCAACTACTGGCCACCTAACCGTGATTTAAATAAACGTTAACAGAGTCCTAAGCTTCATATGTCCTGTACAAATATGCAGGCTGAGAACGCCTTACGCGCTGTAACCATCTCGGCCCTCAAGGCTACAAGGGTGCCTGCCACGGGCCAGAGCGCTTGGCAGAAAGCCGCAGGCATCTTCCAAGGCTGCATCACATTCGCCAATTCTGAAGACTCTGAGGTAAGTGAGCAGAAAAGGCGCGCTTTCTGTCATGGATAGCACACTGCCAATTATATGAAGGACAGTAGAAGCCACTTCTCGTTAGTAGAATCCACTTCATAGTTCACAAAATAACTGCAGTGATTTTAACGTGGAAAACATTTTCATCGGGGTGAACATGAATTCCTCCTACCTCACCTAAACTTCACAATACCGAGCCGCGGTCGTGAATCAGCTCAATGCGCTTGATTTTATCAGGGACAGCCAACATATGCACAATAATATAAGTTGCCAGGAACGTGGTTCAGCTCCTTGCACTGACAAATATATTTGAATCGACAGCAAAACAGTTCCACAACCCCTTTTTTCAAAAGCTACCATCAATGACTGTCTCCAGCTGTAAATCACTACCTGATCATGCGCTGTCCGTTACCTGCATAGCAAGGCAGTTTTTGGAGCGAAATCTATTGTGAGGTATTCTAGAGAATATGGCGTTGCCTAGTTGCGCCCAGGAAACGGATAAGGAGGCTATACGCAAGCCGCGACACCCGAGTTGGGTGGGCACATTACGTATAAAACCGCGTTAACCCTGTTTTGAACAATGTCGGAGAAAGACACGGTGGGCAGGTCACGCATCCAGCACAGGACAAAATAATAATCACTGTGCTCTATAGTGAACCATCAATAGACCAAGACAAGTACAGAAGGTAAAACAACAGGCGGCACGACGAAATCAAGCCGGGCGCTTTGTTTTATTTGCGAGCTATATATATATATGGGGTTAATTAGTTGACTCCATTTCGAGGTTCCGCCATATTTGAGCCGCCTAGATGTAGGGCTTAGAGAACGTACAGGGACGGTAAAGAAATCCTTCACTTGTAATGTCAGGCCGCGTCTCAGAACCTGTTTCTGAGGCGCTTTCTTCAATGAAGAAGTGAAGGTTTTCCCGTTAAAGGGCAAGTGTACATTCCTCAGACATGTGCCCCATTCGATGGAGTGACGGAAGTTTGCTTTCTTCATGTGGGCCCAGAACGGAGCGCTCTCATAATAGTGAACGGGCATGGGATACCGTGAATAGCGGCGTTACTGTTGCTAATATTCTTGCTCGGTTGGCAGAAATTAGTCTGGCCGTTTTCGTATGAAGGCTACGTGCTCTTTTACCTACTCCAGACGCGTTCTTTAATTGTGCACAGTTTGCCGTGCTGAAGTCGTGGATGGTATGGCTGAACCTGGACCCGCTCAACTTGGCGGCTTCCCGGACGGTCAACCCTGTGAACATGTCGGTGCGCCTGGCACTTGACCTGGGCGTCCCCGCCGTGTTTGACTTCAAGCTCTCCGATACTGCCTTCATCGGAGGGAAACGGGCCATGCAGGTGGGTACATCCAGGTTAACATTGCGGCT
The DNA here is from genome assembly GCF_055824585.1 of Amblyomma mixtum. Taxonomy (NCBI): domain Eukaryota; kingdom Metazoa; phylum Arthropoda; class Arachnida; order Ixodida; family Ixodidae; genus Amblyomma; species Amblyomma mixtum. The sequence continues at coordinate 180,903,395 of NC_143021.1, read as the reverse complement.
AAAGTTACTATCGGGGCGAAAGCGACTTTAGTCGCCCTCTCCCAGAATATACTGCCTACTTTCCGAGGTGCCCTCTAGTGGCTTACAGAACTAGTCTTCCTAAGTCCAAGCCTAGTGCTCCGATGCTGTCGGTCATGGTTTAGAAACCAATGCCTTGCGCAGTTGGCGGGACCACAGTGAACTGTTGACTTCACGCGTATTTTTTGAGGGACCCTCTTACGTGCATCGACTATGTAAGTCTTCCCAGTAAACCTGCAGCCACCTAAAAATGACGTCAATAAAAGCGACCTTGTGAAAAACAGCGCTTGCAGACAAAGGACCAGAACGAGGTCCTTTTCGTTCTGGTCCTTTGTCTGCAAACGCTGTTTTTCACAAGATGTACCACAACCAACTCGCCCAGCAACACACCTTGCTAAAGTTCAATAAAAGCGAAGCTGAAAGCAGCGTTTTGGGAGCACACCACACAAAACTGGGTAAACAAATGGGTTTCGAGCGCGCGCCAGCGTGATTGTCACTGGAAGCAATCCCGGCACTAGACAGACATTCCTTACGCAATCACACTCCCAAATGGGGGATTTTTCAGTCCCTCATGTGATGTCCATCCGTGTACGGACAAGATTTCTTCTAGCTCGCAAACCTGAAAAGGCAAAGATGTGATTCAAGTCTCTTTCAGGATTAGCACACAGTTTCATTGGGATACTCTGCAAGGATAGTTGTATTTGGGACGCAGGGCGTCTTTCTTTGGTCGCGAACAGTCAAATCCACATATATTGATGGAGCATGAATTAGATGCTGGAGTTGATGGCGATTTTAGGAATTAGCACATCTACAGTGAAGAGACCTAAACGGGTCAGCGCAGTCAGAGCCTTACGGGCTGCTGGGATTATCACTGCCTTGAATGCTTTGCCTGTAGTCTTGCCAGTAGGATTGTGAATAAGTGATCTCGGTCGCCTTTGCTGAGTTTACTGTTTTCATCTCTTCGTTTTGACAAAAAGCAATTTTTCGCATTCTTTCGTCTTCCGGTGAGAGGGGTTTGCAAACCGGAATACGCACTGTAGAAGTTATGAATTTACAGATTTGTTTACATCGCTCACGAAAATTGAAGCTATATCGAAGTAACTGCTGGTCAGCCGATGATTGGATTATTTTAGAAATGAACTTCTTGATAATATAGACGTTTTATGCTGGGTCCCGTCCAATGCATGACGCATCAAGCAGGGTGACTTCGTCGCCTCCCCCCCTCCCTTTTCAGACACTATCACAGTGAAGATGTGTATAATGTAACAAGAACCCTGTACATCAGATACGGTTGGAAATACGGTTGAGTCAGCTGTATGCAGCTGTGCAGTGGAACCTACGAGCACGAGACACCGGCTTCCACAATCACGCTGTTCGCAAGCATTCATGATCAGAAGACCTTTGAGACAGCGGAGTTCGCTCGTAACTTCCACTGCATAGCCACTGAAGGCTATGCCTAAGTATAGCTCTGCTTTCGTACTAAAAGCCTTGGTCTGAGTGTATGAAGTCTCCTCTCTCGAGCGCGCCTATCGGATCGAAGTAGATCGGACTTCTTCCGATGGGCCCCTTCCTTCAGGCACCCAAACGAAGGTTCATCTTCAGGCACACACCAGTAATAGAGCATCTCCCTCCTGTAGGCGCCCATCTAACTTCCACACAGTAACCTCTAAAAGCATCCTCATGCCCTCCTTCGCCCTCTAGTAAACTCCCACCCACACTGTGTACCTTCACGCTCCAGAATCCTCCACTATCCACACGCCCACGAGGCAGAGCAACGAGAAGGCAATGGCGACATCAAATTCAGAGACTCTTTCGCATCTAGAGATGTGAAGGCCTGAAAAAAACAGTTAGTTATATGGGGTTTTATGGCGCATAAGCTTGTGTCTGGCGCATGATAGCCATAGTTGCGTATGCGCCATGAAAAAAACACTGCAATTTTGGAGAGAAAAAAAACGGTTTTTTTTTTCGGTTTTTTTAGACGACAAAAAAAATGGAAACATCGAAAATTTCACAATTCAATTTCAAGGTTCTATGATTTCTTGCTTTCAGTGTAGGTTTTGTTTTTGCTTTCAAAACCATAACAGTTTGCATCGTTGAACGATTGGAGAGCAGTCGTCATCGCCGGTGCCAGGTAGTGCTTTTAAAATGTACGTGCTGCGAGTACGCGGATTGGAGGCCAGGTGACATATAAGATCCAGGCTTGACTTAAAAACACACTAATACTTGAACTCACGGCTGAAGTAGAACAAAATGGCTGCAAATTCTACAGTGCGACACACACGGCGTAAATAACATAGGCTGCTGTGCACGTAAGCAGTTCTAGCCAAATACAAGCCTAGCTTCTTGATTTCCAACGTAGCAGAGTACAGGACATCCGCAGGAATTTGATCCAGGACAGGGGTCTGGGACTCCGCGAAGCACGTGGCCCCATCTACCTGGTGGCAAGGCATTTGCACCAACCAGCCGCTAACTCCTCTGGCTTGCCGACTGCTGCAGATACCATAATCAACCACCAGCTGCGAACGAAACTGGTCACGTTTCGGAAACGTCCATACAAGGATTCGCAACAGGCTTTCAGGGGAACGCGTTCGAAAGCTCGTGTGTGTGCAGTCGAACCTAACTGTGGACACAACTTCAATCCATGCTGCTGCGCGTAGTGCCGCATTCAGCGGCAGTGACTCTGAATCCGATATGGAGTGACTTATAGATCAGTTTTCATGTTCCCTTTGTCGGTGCAATAGAACAAGAAGTTCGTTCCACAAATACGATATTTATATCTCCATATTCGCCTGGAGTGCAAATCATTATTTATCTTCTCGGTGCAATACAACAAGAAGTTCGTTTCAGAATATGACATCTATAACTACATATTCGACTGAACTTCGGAGCATTATTATTGATCGTTGTGCTGTTGCAAATAAATGTTTTTAACACGTTTTGCAAAATTTCCAATTTTTCATGAAAAAAACCCTGAAAAGAATGGTTTTTTTCATGCCATTCAAAATTTCTTGAAATTTTACATCTCTAGTCGCATCATATCATGCGATCGCATACTAATTTTTTCTTTGTGGGGTCTTCTTAGAGCGAGACCATTAGGAAGGCCATTACGGGGAAAGCTGTCCGGCGTCGGCATATGTTAGAAGCCTCCACTTGCCAAAGGCGAAATACTGCGTTTAGAGGGAGCTTGCCCTGATATAACACCGGCTAGGAAACAAGCATCGACTATAATGGCACATCGGCTATGAAGAAACACTGGTGCTAAAAACTTGGTAAAGGCACTCGGTGACAGGTGGTAGTGACTGGGCTCTTGAGATGGAAGTGGCTTAGTGAAGGTCGAAGTGACGGTGGTGGTCGTAGTGGTACTGTTGGTGCTCCTGTCTGCAGACCGCTAGCACAAAGAAAGATAGGGTAGATAACAATGCCCTGCTTATCCTTTGCATCAATCCAATCTATCACCTCTCATTTCTTTTTACTGACGCTGTGGTTCCATGTTATTGAAAGCTTTGCAATGAAAAAAAATGAACTCCGCAACCGATAAGGGTCAACTCGCTCGACTTTTTTCCGGTCACTCGATAGGCGTAGCGAAGAAACAACTGCGCCTGGGGCGGAAAAACAGAGCAAACGCATTTTTACTGTATGTGGTCTACAAGAAGTTTAGTGCTTAAGAATGAGGTGTCCGCAAGCGTTAGTTTACGATGTATTTCAATCGAATGAATTTCAAGGCTGCTGCGATAGTTTTGTATCGCATCGACTCGTGCGATGCCATACCGCAAAAAAGCCTTCGTGCCGAGAAATCTAGACCAGCTAAGCGTGACTCCTATTAAATCTCGTTTAACTATGCCTGCACCTCCTGCACTGATGAATCCGACATGACAGAAAGCTATTACTAAAGAGAAAGAAACGAAGCAAAAATTATTTTCGAGCTTTTTTTACGTTTCCTTTTTATTTACATAATAAGGAATCGGCCTCTAAAACAATAGGAGAGACATGGGAGAGGCATTTGCCCTGCAGTGGGCACAGTCAGGCTGGTGATGATGAAAACACTACGGTAAAGGTAGAAGAGGTCGAGAGCTTCATTAAACACATTTTGTCATTACGTGGCTCGCCGTCTCTGCAGTTCCGGATCAGCGACATGCGGCAGCAGTGGTTCGAGATACGTGAAGCCTTGCTGAGCAGGAATAACGGGCCAAGACTAGTTCGTCGGGTCTACTCTTACCTGCTGTCCTTCTACCCAGGCTACAACTCCGGAAGACATCGGGGTATCGGTGAGACGCTGTACAACTACGATGAAGCATGTAAGCGCATTCTTTAGTTCTTCCAGCCTTAAGCACTACTCACTCTAAAGCATGCCCGAGAGCTTGAGCGCTGCTTTTACGCTGCCGGTTAACACATGACGTGATGTCGGCATCGGCCTTCACTGGACTGCCAAGAATAACGCAAATGCACGGCACCGGTTGGTGCCGGAGCGCAAGAGAAACTTCCATTTTTGACGCGATAGCTTTAAGGGCCCCCGTGTAGCACATAAGCCGCCGTCGGCGTCAGCGCTAGCGTCGTTGGCTGTGAGCGAAAAATGTCTGGAGGAGGGCAACCTCGGGGTCAGGTGGGTCACCCAGTTGCACGTGATGCTTGTGGCGTCGTCACAATCTGCCCACGGGATTGTGAGCAAACTGCCCGCCGAGGCAGAGGGCTGTTCAATGATTCGGCGCTAGAGGTTGCTCGCGAAGAATAGCCTGGGTCTTACAAGCCCCACCGCTGGCAGCACCTTCTATCGCAGGGCAGTGGCGTATCTCTTAACCGCTGCACCACTGCGCCAGGAGCGGCATCAGGACTCCCAGAGGTCTATGGATGTAAAGTAGAGATTGACCAATTCTGCATGTATGGGCATTAACGCATTAACTCTATCACGTCATATCCTTATTAAGTGTCCACTGCAGTTTTTTTTGTTGTTGTTGTAGTTGCTAAGCAGGGATGTGGACCGAAGTGAACATTGCAAATCGAGCAAGTCTAGAATTTTTTGCGACGGTAACGGTGTGTGCACTTTCCTCTGCTGTAAAACGACGTCCTATTAGCACTCTGGTTTTGTGTCGTGAATGAACGCTTGCTCATTGACCTGCGGACTGAGAATTTTGTCCTTGTTATGTTACGTTAGGAGTAACGAGGTATGTTAAAGTTCCGCTGATTTTCTACTCGACAGAAACTAGTCACAGCCTCTTCGCGAGGGACACCTACTACTCACATTTAGTGAATGTAGAATGGTGCAGACTCTTCTCAGTGGTGCACGTTTCGGTGATGAACAAATTGTAGGTTGACTAAAAAGGCAGAATACACCCGCACCACTGGTGTATCGGGGATGCATGATCGAAAAGAAATATCATCGAAACACGAAGTCATTATGACCACTTTAACTTCCACACGAGTGTCGACGTATTGCCCTAGCATACCTGTTGTTCTGTGGGCGCCAATTCGCACAAAAAACCTTCCTCCCCTGCCTGTAACTTCCAGGCTTAATACTCACTGACATGATTTGGTTAACCACGGCGGCTCAATGGCTTTGTGGCCGCCGCGGTGGCTCAGCGGTTATGGTGCTCGGCTGCTGACCCGAAAGACGCGGGTTCGATCCCAGCCGCGGCGGCTGGAATTTCTTTGGAGGAGAAATTCTAGAGGCCCGTGTACTGTGCGATGTCAGTGCACGTTAAAGAACCCCAGGTGGTCGAAATTTCCGGAGCCCTTCACTACGGCGTCTCTCATAGCCTTAGTCGCTTTGGGACGTTAAACCCCATAAACCAAACCATCAATGGCTTTGTCGTATGGTTGCTGTTGCCAAGGTGGCGGGTTCGCATTCTGGCTTTGCGGCCGGATTTTGGTGGCGCCGAAAAGTAATATTGCCTGCGGACTTCCCCAAGTAGCCGTAATTCGTTCAGAGCCTTCCATAAGGGTCCCTCATACCTCGGCCGCCGTGGTGGCTCAGTGGTTATGGCGCTCGGCTGCTGTCTCGAAAGACGCGGGTTCGGTACCGGCCGCGGCAGTCGAATTTCGATGAAGGCAAAATTCTAAAGGCCCGTTTACTGTGCGATGTCAGTGCACGTTAAAGAACCCCAGGTGGTCGAAATTTCCAGAGCCCTTCACTACGGCGTCGCTCATAGCCTGAGTCGCTTTGGAACGTTAAACCCCCATAAACCAAACCCTCATATCTTGCGCGCAGCATCATGATAATAGCAGGTGATATCGCTTCACCGCCTCTACTTCTTCAGTGCTTTGTGACAGCACATTTCTAGTTTACAAGGGATATGTTTTTTTTTCCAACTTCCTAGCGTGGCATGGGAATAAAAACAGTTTAGTATCAAGCATAGTTTACTTACGAAATGAATGTACACCCGCCGTCAAAAGTATACAGCCCAAGGGGTTTGCTTGTGAGGCCTGCAGTCAGCCTCGTTATGCATTATCAGCGACCATGATCTCTCGAAAGAGGAATGGCTATGCGTCCTTAATTTTCCCAAGCTTTGGACTGTTAGACGTGCTAGGGGGCCCCGCTAAACAGCTTAGAAGCAAACCCCTTGGGCTCTATACTTTTGACGGGGGCTGTACATGCTTAGCCTACCATCCAACGTATTAGTCACGCCATTTGGGGCACTTCCAAATTAAAAAATCCTCTCCCGACGTCAAATACGCTTGGCGGCTTTGCGGAGCAGACTACAGTGGCCTCTTAACAGAAAATATTTTTTATTGTCTTTGTAGTAAGGTATCACTCCAGCGTCAAAAAATATTTCATTTACATATGCTTTGTTCACAGTTATAACGGCGGTGAGGAAGCACGTGAACGGAAGTACGCGGTTTATTACTGCCACCATTCACGATATGGGCAACTACACGTCCTCGCACGTCACGTCAGGTGAGTACAGGTTTCTCTGAGCATGATTAAAACACCCTTGCTCAGCCGGCGTTCTAATGGAAACTAAGAATGCGTAGGCGCAAACAAAGCAGAGCAGTTAGAGCGGACGTAGATGATGAAACGCTGTCTAGTTTAGCTAAAACTATGTCCTTCGCCTGCGTTTCCAGCTTAACTGTGTGCAAATACACGATATGAGGCGAAGAAAGCACAGAGCTGCTTACTCGCTCCACGTATCGAATGTTGTGGGTAGAACGAAAGGCCTCAGAGTTACAATGCCGCTTTGCACCTCGAACGCCCGTGGAGTGTTCAATTCCAGGCAGTGACCTTGTATAGCTGACTGAATCCTCGTGCAAAAATTTCCATGAAATACGCCGCGGTTTTCAAATGCCTAAATTCGCACCTACTTAGCACATGTCTTTCAAAACGAAAAATTACCGAAGACACTTCGGAAATTCTAAAGTGTAATTGGCGAAAGCCTTGTGATTCGCATCTGGTGACATGTTAAGTCGTCGCATGCTCATTCGTTCCTTGTTCTTCTGGCGTTTGGTGTTGGGGGAACCCGGCGTCCATTGCCGCTTTCCCGAACCGCTTGGCGCGAAATCACTGGGCCGCTTCGGAGCCATGCGTCTCCCTCACTCGACTGCAACGAGACGTCTGGCGAAGGAGCGGCGGTGCAGCTGCCACCGCCGACGCGCGCGCTCGTTCTACCGCTGCTGTGTGACGTCACGGTTCCTATGCACAGCTGCGCCTCCCACCGGCGCGCCGGTTGCTAAGGAGGGGAGGAGGTTGCGCCGCTGCGCGGAGGGGAGGCCACAGTCGGCACGATTCCAGCGCATGGACGGACGCGACCGGAAGCAGGAGCCATTAAAGGCTTTCGCTTTAAAAATGGGCCCTGGCAAACTCCTGTACAACTTGAGGCCCATTTGTCAAGCCAGTCAATCAATCAAAACACTTTATTTTTCATTTGATATAAGAGCTGAAAAGGAAGACAAGGAAAAAACCTATTTCGGTGTTCCTTGACAACGCTTCCTCCTACAAGGCAGAGGTGAATGTAGCCTATTTTAATACACAAAGCATGAAAATTCGAAATAAAGAATATGAGCAATTACGTAAAGAATAAACAACCGAATCTCAGTTCCGATTACTTTTGACTGCACTAGCTTCCACGAAGCCTCAACGCCGTTGGCTTTCTTCCTTCTTGCAATCATAAGCTTAGAGCTTCTTCTGGAACCGCAGTGTGCTCTACGCGCAGGTTCTTTGCTTAACGTTCTCCAAATGTTATTGGAACCAATTCGGAATTAGTCATCGACCGCCTAGTCCGTGAGACGCATTAAGCTCTGCGTGAGTTCAGCATACTCAGAATCAAGGGCCACCCTGAACAAAGCACATGGTGGTACATAGATTGCGACAATACAGGTCGGTGATGGTGAGGCCCAGCTTTTGCGTTCAAGACACCTGAAGACAGCAAGGAGCAGTCCTAGCTATTGTACAAAGAAATCCAACTAATCGGCTAGAAAATGGTGCGTACACTGGGCTGTCTCTTTAAGCGTACCGCACGCTTGTTGAGTGGCTGGCAGGCATGTGAGCGCATTCCCACGACGTGGACCTGCGAGCCTAGCAACAATACGCACCTGCGCACAGTTTCACGCCAACGCTAGTAGTGTGGTCTGGTAGGCTGTACCCACAAAACTAATACAGCCCCTACCAGTGTTAACTTGGGGTCCAGCTTCCTGGCTGAATTTTGACCGCAAATGTGCTTGAAAATGGGTTGCTTTTTTCTAAATAAATGTCACTATTTTCGCTTGCCCAAGGAAAAATAAAGAAGAAAGCGTGCAGAGCAAGAGTAGTAGACCATGTACGCAATAAAAAATGTTAAATGCAGTTCATGCTTCTTTATCTAGTGCACTTTCGGTACTTTGGTTGTGTGTTTGAATGTCGTTTACACATAAAAAGCGTATGCATTTAATAACGGTTGTTCAAATGACGGCCTCTTGACTAGATACTTCTTTGTCCTACTTGGCCTCTGAAGGCCATCCTACAATGCAGATTCTTGATTATTTTTGTGCGCAAGGATGCAATCTGCGTGCGAACTGCTACTAAAGCAAAGGAAGCCAGTCGAATGCTATCTGGGCACAACTGCAGAGGCGTTCTCATCTTCGGTACTCTGAGATTGCTTTCCGTTTCAAATTAAAAGTTGGCGATATGAGCGGAACCACTTAAACGTTGCTGATTCACTTGCGTTCAGTTCGTTCATGCTCCGATGACATAGCTGTCGCTTGCCATTGGCAAAGGGGCAGGCAGCAGCTGGGGCAGTGTCGGATTCCTGTGACTTGACACGAACACGAGTTGACTCCAATTGACACAAAATCTACAGGCACAATCTCTCTGCCTTCGCCAACCAGCGCCGTGATAAGGCGCTGACGTACCAACCTGCCGGCGATCGCGAAGCGTTCTCAAAGAACAGGCCGGGTGTTCGTGTTTAATAAACAGATTCACAACAGCGCTACGGAACGAGGACAAAAGGGACATGAAAAACACAGGACGGGCGCTGACTACCAACTCTTTATTGTGTGCAAAAAAAAACAGCACAGATTTATACTATTTCCTGGACCACGTGATACACTGTCAGCTAAGGGGCACAGCCAAGGAACGCCTCACACGTTTGGCGAGTCATAACACAGCTCGACAGAACTCATGAAAAGTGCATGCTCTATCAAACTATAGCATTACCAAACTATTAAGCATGAACCAACTAGCCCACACCAGAATCCTCTTAGTTCGTGTTTAAACTGCGGATGTGAAAAACAGGCAACCTCTGAAAGAGAGGCCTGGGGCCGTAATCTATAAGCTGCCCATTTTGTATTGTCCATTTGGTGCCCACATGGTCCTCTGTGATTGGTCACTCAGATATACCCGCGGCTTTCAAGCGTTTGTGGAAAGCGACTCGGCCATTGGGTTATTGGCAACCGCACCTCGCCATTGGCTGTATATTGTAGCCAATAGTAGCCAGAGTGGCCACGTCCGGCCACCTGCTGTTGACAGAGCGCTGCGATCCACCTTATGTCGCAGCCAATCGCAGCCAATTGGGAGGTGGGTCGCAGCATTGCGCTTGAACATCTTTTATCTTGATTTCACTATCAAGTGCAGGTCACGTTCATCCAGATGTTAGCATTGGTAATGCTACCACGAAGATGGTGACCGCACATCTAAACGGCGCAATAATTGTAACTATGGTCGCTAAACTAGACGCGTGTTGTGTTTCCAGAGCAATGGAGTGGCTCCGTGGCCAGATACACCAAAGGAATGTACATTGGTGGAAATGAGATCCGCTTTCAGAAGGAGCTTCTCCAAGCCCTTAAGGAGTTGCTGGAGTCTTCCGACTTTGGCCCAGACGGGTTACGCGCCCTGCTGTCTTGGAGCTTGCTCCAGGGTTTGAATTCTTATATGTCGGCCGCACATATGGTGCCCGTCGGAATCGACAGTGAGGAAGTCTGCTACGATCACGTCCTCGAGGTCATGGACTTCGCCGTGACCTCCCGCTACCTGAGATCCAGTGAGTTCCATATTGTAAAAGTGTGCGCATCTTCTGTGCCTTATCGATAAGATATAAGGCTCGCAGAAGAACAGTGCCTTTGTACATGCTGAGCTTTGATTATTTAAAGATAAAAAAAGTTCAAATAATTGGACTGCTACCTCCCACTGAGGTAAGTTTTCTCACAATCCTGTGAGCAGGTTGTGGTGACGCCACGCTCATCACAGGAGATTCTTACGGCACTATAGTAATTGTCTACCCCAGTAATGAGATGCATCATGCATAACACCCCATGGTTTAGAAGAACGTCAATTTGGGCTAGATGGTGCATTATTTGAGACAGAAATGGTAATAGCGCTGCAATAAGACGTACAGTCGGGGACAAAAGTCTCCGGACCACATGTTCCTCTAACGAAGCCGATAGCTCTTCTATTAGTTGGCGGCTGGAGACCACACTTGTGTAGGTAAAGGTTAAATTTTTGTTATTTCATCTCCACAAGTGCGGCCTCCAGCCACTCTCTGATAGTTGAGCTATGATCGTCGTTTGAGGAACACATGGTCCGGAGACTTTTGTCCCCGACTGTACATCAAGAAAGTCTACAAAAATATATTTGCTGGCTTTGCAGTAAATAAAATCAGATGACGTTAGCGCATGTCCTGTCTCAGTCTTTCTTGTGTACGTCTTATTGCAGCGCTATTACCATTTCTGTCTCAAATAACGCCCCATGTATCTATTCCACTCCCGCTGGCTAACATGAAGAGACCAGCGCAACTGATTCTTCTCTTCTCCGCTGCTCGATGCAGAAGTCACCGTGGACGCAATGAAGAAAGCAAGGGCCATGTTTTCCAACGTCAGTAAAGCCTTCTCATTAACTCTGCGTGACTCCACTTGGCTGAAAAACCCACTGCGCCAAGTTGCCCTGCGAAAACTTGCCAAGATGGAGGCCCGGATTGGAAGCCCTGGCCAAAGACTGGGCAAAGCATTCGTAAATGATTACTATGGTATGTGCTTCAAACAACATCTTCCTGGTTTGACATCGCCAGAGAGCATGCTGTGGCAAGATTTAGGCCGAATTGCCGTAGTTTTTTTTTTTTTTTTGCAAAGGTACTTCACCCGTTTTGTGTTCATTCGTAGAACGGTTTGGTTTGGTTTATGGGGTTTAACGTCCCAAAGCGACTAAGGCTATGAGAGACGCCGTAGTGGAGGGCTCCGGAAATTTCGACCACCTGGGGTTCTTTAACGTGCACTGACATCGCACAGTACACGGGCCTCGAATTTCTCCTCCAAAGAAATTCAGCCGCCGCGGCCGGGATCGAACCCGCGTCTTTCGGGCCAGCAGCCGAGCACCATAGCTACTGAGCCACCGCGGCGGCATTCGTAGAACGCGAAAGCCAATGCAAAGAAAACAAAAAGGATAATTGTCAAGAAGCGTTCATTCGCTTCCATTAAGCGCAGTGTGTACGCAAATTCAGCGTAGAAGAATCTTGACTAAATGATATACACTTTCTGACGCAACGAGTATGAAGTTTTGACTTTTTCTATTCGACGGGTTTATAGTGCCGCCTTTTTTCTATTTGGTATTAGACGTAAACATGGCAACGCTTATGCAATGAGACGCAATCGCTTGGCTTCTCATATCTGTTACTCATTACCCGTCTCCTTATGTCAGCCGAATATTCTATAACAGCATTTAAATTCGAGCAACGAAACCTTCTTTTGATTGATTGCTTTCGGTGAAAGCGCAGCTGTCGCAAATACAAGCCTCCTAGAAACTTCCAACCATAAGCACTGAACAGCAAAGGCGACATGTATCATATTAAAGCAATGCAGTGCGCTTATTCATCATCATCATCATCATTTATTTAACCTTAAGGGCCCTTGGCATAATGCATCACATAAGGGGGGGGGGACGGTCGTTTCATTATACAGTGGTTGGTAAAATCAACAAGAAATGCAAAGTACAGGGTTCATGCTCAACATTAACGTTATCAACATTATCAAAAGTATTAACATAAGAAAGACACAGCAGCTCGAGAACAACTTGGACAACAATTTCTTCTCGACTGAGCCTTTATGAATTCGAAGATCCATATACATTTTTCTAGAACATACCAGATATTTTGAACACTGTGCCTTTGAAAAGTTAGCTGTGTATTTGAGACGCCAAGTCAAAGTTGGTAAAATGCAATCTGCTCCACGAAAGATACAGCTCCATAGAAAAATTTTCCTTCTTTAGAAAATATTGTGCCGTTAGTATTCCTTGCGCCTTTCGAGCTGAAAGAACTCGTAAAATAAAGTGCGACTTCTGAATTGTCTTTACATCGTGTTGTTCTTTAACTATAAGCGTCAGAGAAAAGCACCAAGAAGCGTTAATGGGCGAACGGTACGTTGCACCTGATTCGAACAATGAACTGCAGTATATTAATGCTTGCTCTGATTGAAGTTATCCGGCCTATCTAATGTTTACCTGCAAAGAAGCTCTAACACCGATATAATTCCTACCATATCCGATGATAGTCTGACCGTCTATAGACTCCAGCCCTTTTAACTGCTTCATCGTCAATTTTTGCACGGCTATCAAACATGGACGCTACGTTGTCATATTGATGTAGTCCATTTCAAGCATCCGCCTGGTGACAAAAAAATTGAGGGGGGCACTTTGTTGACCTAAAGTGCGGTGAGGCGAAAGCCTTAAGCGCGATATTGCTGCTTGTATCACTGATGTGTGGTTAAGATGTTAAGCTTCGCCTCTAAGAGTAGAACGCGATAGCGTCTTGCAACGCTGCCAGGGTGTCCACAAAACGCCATCGGCCGTTCGGCTCTACGCCTTGCTCTTCAGACTTCCTGACGGAACGAACCACCGAAATCTGTGCGGGAGACCTACAGCTCGAAGAGAAGAAGCTGGGCAGCGTCGGAACTCCGCAGGGGTCGGTGATCTCCCCGCTACTCTTCAACCTCGTGATGACCGGGGTGGCCACCCGGCTAGAAAGAGTAGCGGGAGTCCGGCACACCATCTACGCCGACGACGTGACGCTATGGGTACCGGGAGGAAGCGACGGACACATCGAGACAACGCTGCAAGAAGCGGTCAACGCCATCGAGGAGCAGCTGGACGGGTGTGGACTCGTTTGCTCCCCGGCCAAGTCAGAACTGCTGGTGATTCCCCCGAAAGGATCGTGCAGGAAAAGAAAGAATATGGAAGTCAAGTACGAGCGTCCCAAGATCACGGTCAAGACGGCGGGAGGACAGGTAATACCGGAGGTCGAGAAGATTCGGGTACTCGGGCTGCTCGTCCAGCGAAACCGAGTCAACGGTGAAACGGTCAACAAGCTCGCGGGCAAGGCGGCTGCGGCAATGAGACTCATCAAGAGGGTGTCCAACAGAAAAGCGGGGATGAAGGAGGAGAGCCTGACTAGGCTCGTTCAATCCTTAGCAGTTAGCCACATAACGTACGTGGCCGCCTTCCACAACTGGAGGCCGAGTGAACGTAACAAGATAGACGCCACCATACGCAAGGCGTATAAGGCGGCACTCGGTCTCCTCGGGGGCACGAGCACCGAAAAATTCATGGCGCTGGGAGTCCACAACACGCTGGACGAAATAGCCGAAGCACAGAGAACGGCGCAACTCGAGCGTCTCTCCGAAACGAGAACCGGAAGACAGATACTGCGGGACCTTGGCCTCGAACCGAGGGAAGGCAAGCAGCAGAAAGACGTACCTATACCAGATAGCATCAACAGAAAGCTCAGGGTCTTCCCGATCCCGAAGAACGTGAACCCCGAGCACAACAGGGAGCGGAGGTTGGCGAGGGCCAGGGCTCTCGTGGACCTCCACGCCAGAGAAGAAGGCGCCGCCTACGTGGACGCGGCAGAGTATCAAGGGAGCACCGACGCATACGCGGCGGTGGTTGTCGGGGCATCGACGGGTGCAACGAAGACCGCGGTGAGCGTCCGGACTCGAGAAGCGCACCGGGCGGAGGAGGTGGCCATCGCCTTGGCCGTTTCCGACCCCGGATGTACTACAGTGTTGTGTGACTCTAGAACGGCAGTGAATAACTACGCCAAGGGTAGGGTATGTAGTGAGGCCGCGCGCATACTGCGCAAGGCCGAAGACATCGGACTCAACAGTCCTGTGGTGATCAAGTGGTTTCCGGCCCACATGGGCAGTGACGTGTCGGAACGCGGAAACGTGAACCACAACGAGACGGCCAACTCGGCCGCGCGAGGACTAACCAACCGCGCGGCTGAAAGCACGGCCGACTCGGAGTCCTGGTCGCGGCGCAGTGCCAAGGACAAGATGACCACCTTCAACGAAATAGTGAAATGGTACAGACTGAACAGACAGACTATGCCGCCACCTCACCCGGGGCTTACCCGGAAGGAGGCAGTGTTATATAGACAGTTATAGACGGGGTCCCTGCTCACCCCGGTGCTAGCTAAGCACGTGTGTCCGAGTGTGCACGCGAGCGACATATGCAGACTGTGCGCGAAGGAGAGAGCCACCGCGGCTCACATCCTTAGGGACTGTAGCGTAAATCCGCGCGAAGCCAGCGAGAAGACGACGATCCCGCCGCAGCTAGAGGCTGCAACGAGGAGCTGTGATCAAAAGACACAACTCAAGGCCGTCCAGCAGGTCTCGGCAGCTCTCGAGAGGCAGCGACCGAGCGAAACCGAGGAGAGGGGGGCGGCACCCCCAGGAAGGGGGCGGCGGCCCTCTCGAACCCGCGGAAGTAGCGAGGGACGTAACAAGACCTCAAGGAGCACAACGCACGAGATTGACGTAGTGGCCGCGTCGCGGTAAAAGCTTGTCCTCCCTGCTTGGAGGGAGCCTAACCGACTCTGCAGGCTTTCTAAATAAAAGTTGTTCTCTCTCTATGCTCTTCGGTAAATGGGTTTTTGAGGAAAGGAAATGTACCTGTCTCGCATATTTCGGTGGACGCCTGAACCCTGCCGTAACGGGAAGGGAGGAAGATGGGAGTGAGACACCGTATTCACTAGACGCGCGTTTGTTCATTCCAAACCATCGACCTGGCATGGCGGAGTGGTTAGCGTGCTGGTCTTGCACTCCGGAGACCCTGGTTCGACTCCCCAACTCGACCAATTTCCTACTCGATTTTATTTATTTGTCTGGTCTGACTGGAAATGTTAGTTAGGCTAATTGGTTAATTAGCTAATTAACAAACTTAGTCCCACTCACCTGCAGCATCACTATACCATCCCTTTAATTGCTGCTTGGTTACTAGGCAAAGTACAATTGGCCCCGTTTGAAATTCGCGCACTGTGACGTCACGAGCATTTCGACCAAATGAAAAGCGTGACATTTCTGTCAACAACTCCTGCTTACAACGATGAGGCATTAAAGGCTTCCGCCTTAAAATCGCTAACCTCTACCTGCGCAGCTTCTTTTCCGGATATGTCACCGACCGGCCGCTTCCTGGACACATGGCTCAAGGCCCGATCTGCCCGGGCTCGCCAAGAGTGGACGGACCAGACACACGTCTTCTTCAACATGAGCAGGGCGACCGCGTACTACGTGTACGAAGGCAACACCCTGGTTGTCCCAGCTGGCGCCCTGCAGCCCGTCTTCTTCTACACTGACGGCAACCCGGCTCTGAATTACGGAAGCCTCGGCGATGTGAGTTTCAGTCAAGTGACGTATATCCCGTCTGGGGTGTGTCGGTCGGAGTCGACAGCCATCCAAGTTTCGCGAGTCTAGTACCCGAAGTTGTCTACCCTTGCATAACATGCAGTGTTTAGGAATAGCTTCTTTCGAGTGAAATAGTCGTGAATGAGAATACATGTTAGCAACTTTTAGAGATAGAGGTAGTGTATTAAGTTCTACTGGAAGAAAGCGCTGTGCTGGTCGGCTCCTCCGCCGGACTTGCCTGACTGCCAGCAGGTTATAATGGGCGCCAAACTTTTCCAAAGCGGTGACATAGTGCGAAACAACGTTGAGGAAAAAAGAAAGCACCCCCACGTTCTTTCTTGTATTGCCGCTCAGACACAATACATTGATACATTGAATTAATCAGTCAGAGCCAAACTCAAGACAAACGCCATTTTAACCAGTATCTCGATCCCTAGCTCCCCGGCTAGTTGGGATCCCCATAAATATTGGTTAGAAACTGTAAATAACAGGTAGCCTAATTGCCGCACAGTTTACTAGGAACACGGAAAACCAGAACCCATTATGAAAGATGACTTAAGCAACGCCGCTAAATCATTTTTTTTTGCTCTGTTCAAAATGGGAATTATTTCCAAATTAGAGTTTCGATAATATACAAAAGTATTTACGCCCATTTTTATGCTAATTGGGGTGAGGTAGTTGTTTCTTTCTACTCTGCGTAATCTGTATTATAAACGATACGCAGTGTGACGAAAATATTGGAAAGTTGCTGCGAATCGAGCCGTACACCATTTAGGAATTTTCGCATTCAACTGATAGATGAAGAAGTGCCTCTAAAGATTGAAATAGAGGCAGCGTATGAACATGATAACTACCTGACTTCATGAACTGATTTCCTCGTTCCTAAATTTTGAATAATGTCTCCACGTATGTCGAATAGATGTCCCAGAATTCAGCATATTACGACAGGTGGCTGTGAAATAAATTGAAATATATTGTTCTTAGATGTGAGTGCACAAAAAATATAGCCGGCATTTTAGTAGTGTGAAGCAGACTCGGGATAACTTTTTGTACAGATATTCGATTTGTTGCTGCCAGTAAAACTGTTCCCCAAGAGATCCAGGTAATGTATTGGTGCCGTCCTTTGCCTTGAGCTAAATAGGTTTTACTCGGTTTTAGTTTAAAAACAGCAAAGACATATTTAAGGTTTAGGTCATCAATGACGTCATCTTTATACGATTCACTAAAAAATGCAACAACCTTTTGTCGCAATAGTGCTAGCTACGGAGCTGGAACACGTCCATTCCACCCGTGCTGTGGAACATGATTATATAGCATGTTACGCTGCGTCGTCTCGTGAAAATATTAAGACTCAGGTGGTATTAAAAAGGAGCCAAGTTATTATTCGAAGCCAATTAGAGACCTATTTAAGTTTTAGGTCAGCAATGAGATCATCTTTATATGATAGACTATAAAGTGCAACAACCTTTCGTCGCAATAGAGTGCTAGCTACGGAGCTGAAACACGTCCATTCCTCCTGTGCTGTGGAATATGTATACAGGGTGTTTCACCTAAGACTTTCTGCAATTTTTAAAAATAAGCTATTTGAATTAGATGCGCGCTTTTTCTGGCATAGCATAGTCAGTGGTGTAGTACATCATAATTCAACTAAGACGTGCTAACTAGCAGGCTTGTTAACCAATATTTAATAGTTAACTTTTAAACTATTACCGTTGGGCTCCTTAATTATTCAGAGGCATGCAGCCCACCGTAAGTAATGTCCGTATCCGTTTTTAGAATTTCGAGAACGCGATTATCCTCGGCGCTGTGGCCCAACAAATTTCGCCTACATCGCCCCAAAATACATGCCGTTTGAGAAGCTTGCAGGCAAAGCAACCTCTCCAGTGAACCTAACTCGTCGAAATAGCCAAAATTTGTTGGGCCACAGCGCCGAGGATAATCGCGTTCTCGAAATTCTAAAAACGGATACGGACATTACTTCCGGTGGGCTACATGCCTCTCAATAATTAAGGAGCCGAACGGTAATAGTTTAAAAGTTAACTATTAAATATTGGTTAACAAGCCTGCTAGTTAGCACGTCTTAGCTGCATTATGATGCACTACACCACTGACAATACTATGCCAGAAAAAGCGCGCATCTAATTCAAATAGCTTATTTTTAAAAATTGCTGAAAGTCTTAGGTGAAACACCCTGTATATAGCATGTTACGCTGCGTCATCTGGGGACAAATAATAAGACTCAGAGGCTATTAAACGGAGCCGCAACGCAATAAAAGGGGTTCTTCCCGTGCCAGTCATAGTGTCAGCGTCTTGTAATTGAAGTATAATATTGTATCAGCTTGTAGTTATTATCTCTTAAAACGGTGACCCGCCGCGGTGGCTCAGTGGTAAGGCGCTCGTCCACCGAGCCGGAGTACCCGGGTTCGAACCCGACCGCGGCGGCCGCGTTTCGATGGAGGCGAAACGCAAGAGGCGCCCTTGTGCTGTGCAATGTCAGTGCACGCTAAAGATCCCCAGGTGGTCGAAATTATTCCGGAGACCTCCACTACGGCGCCGCGGTGGCTCAGTGGTTATGGTGCTCGGTTGCTGACCCGAAAGACGCGGGTTCGATCCCGGCCGCGGCAGTTGAATTTCTTTGGAGGAGAAATTCTAGAGGCCCGTGTACTGTGCGATGTCAGTGCACGTTAAAGAACCCCAGGTGGCCGAAATTTCCGAAGCCCTCCACTACGGCGCCTCTCATAGCCTTAGTCGCTTTGGGACGTTAAACCCCATAAACCAAACCAAACTAACCTCTTTCTCTCTTTCTTCTTTCACTCATACCTTCCTCCCTTCCCTTACGGCGAGGTTCAGGTGTCTGCTTCAGGTGTCCACGAGATATGTGAGACAGATACTGCGCCATTTCCTTTCCTCAAAAACCAATTTGCCAATTTACTTAATTTAAAACGGTGCATGTTGCCAACATTTCTTATTTAAGGCATATTTCGAACGCAACTTGCAATTTTCAACGTTCTGAAGTCAAGAAAAAAAAGTTTCTTAGATTGCAACGAATTTGTTAGGTCCGTCTTCTCGCAAGAAGCTCCCATACACGACGCTAGCTAGAAAAGCGAGGGACTGAAGATACCGCGGAGAAAGGAGCGCGCCTGGTGGCCAGGCGCACATTATGCGGCCCAACTGTCTGCAAAAATGTCACAGTTACGGACGCTCTGCCCATGTGCCATTTCCCTTTATTGCCAAAAAAAATTACGGGGACATTTAAACTCCGCGCTGAGGGCATCAGGCGGAAGCGTTAATGGTTATTTGCTACTTTATTTATTAATTTGTCCTTTTTGTTGAAAATACTCATTAGCATTCATGAATAGGCATGCTAGACCACGTGATACACCAGAAGGCACGCAAGTTCTTTCTTTAACCATGTCGCATAAACGTGCCTCAGAGGTGTAAGAGTAGCCTGTCTGACTCGAAACCCAAGGGTCGTGAGTGAGTTCATTCCCTACTAATTACCCCAACTTTTCTTTTCGGCTTAACTAATTTACTTTACATCCGTATAGTTCCGGATGACATTTCTCTCATGCTACGACCTCATAGGCACAATTTAGCTGCAGTTTTTAAGATTTACATTGCATATCTCCATATGTGACGTCACAGCCATCTCGAGCAATCCTGAATTGGTGTGAGAATTCTCACTGCTATTCCTCTGAACGGCCACTCTTGCGCTGTCGCAGAATATAGCGAAGATTAAGGCATAGGCATCGGCGTACGCAATTGCCTTCAATATACAGGGTGTCCCAGCTAAATGTAACCAAGCTTTTAAAAAGGACGAAGTGCCCTAGTCCATTGAGACCAACTGAGGGTTGTTGCCAGTCGCGTGCCCTAGTCTGCAGTATTTTTATTATTATTCAAACGTAATTAACTAGCAGAGACTAATTAGCTAACTTTTTAATTATTGCCCTCAGGAAGAAAGTGTCAATGCAGGAGTTGTAGATCCCATAGAAAAATACCCGGTTGCCGTGTTTGCAACCAAGTACCACTGATAGTTTCTTTTATTTGCCTTAAAAGAAAGCCCGCGAAATACAAAAACAACCACGTGACAGGGAAGCAGTTTCAGCGCTCCCAAACGACCGATCAAGCAACGACAATCGCTTATGTTTGCAACGCTGTCCCGAACGGGGTTCGGCGTTTTGCGGTGGTTGCGAGATAAACGCCAGAACTCTCGCAAGTGCGCTAGGGCGACCGGTTCTTCAGCGCGTGACGGTGCAAGTTCGGCAGGGGTTTCGCGTGAAAAAGCGCTGCATGCGAGCCGCGCTTCACTTGCTTGAGAAGCAGCGCCGGGCCCGCTTACTTTCCATGACGCATAAGCAGTTCCTGACGCATATATCGCCACCACCTCAAAACGCCGTACCCTGTTCGGGACAGCGTTGCAAACATAAGCGGATGTCATTGCTTGACCGGTCGTTTGGAAGCGCTGAAACTGCTTCCCTATCACGTGGTTGTTTTTGTATTTCGCGGGCTTTCTTTTAAGGCAAATAAAGGAAGCTGTATTAGTGGAAGAACTGCAGATTGGGCTAGTTGGTGTCGATAGTGGTACTTGCTTGCAAACACGGCAACCGGTTATTTTACTATGGGATCTACAATTCTTGTATTGACACCTTCTTCCTGAAGGCAATAATTTAAAAGTTAGCTAATTAATCTCTGCTAATTATTTAAGTTTGCATGATAAAAAAAATACTGCAGACTAGGACACGCGACTGGCAACAACCCTCAGTTGGTCTCACTGGGCTAGGGCACTTCGTCTTTTTGAAAAGCTTGGTTACATTTAGCTGGGACACCCTGTATATAACGCTTCTTGGAAATCATTAACGTATATGAAGAATGGGATAGGCCCAAAGACTGGTTCCTGACGCACGCCAACCCCAACTACACCGTACTCTTGCTTTGCATGCAGCAATTCAACAGGCTGCCTTCTATAGTTAATAATTACGAAATAAATCCAAGCGTTTTTTAGCGAAAACCATTTCATTCTTATTTGCGCAGTAAGTTCTAGTGATTCATTTCAACAGAAACCTTTTTCATGTCTAACAATACTCCCGGTACAAATTTGTAATTTTTTAATACCTGATTCATACGGTTGTAAATTGAGAAAACCGCAGCATTATTTCGTCGCTCGCTTTCAAACACATGACAACAGTGTTGCTTCACGTTCTAAGAAAGCAATTGCGCGCCGAGCAAAAGCTGTTTTAACTGCGCTTGCGCTCACACCAACTGTTTCTTTGGGCGGCCTTAGGAAATCAATGAGCGTTACCAAAAATTCGAAATTCTCGCGGTGAATTTTACTATCCTCCAGCATCAGGGAGTACGTGGCGCCGGACATGAAAACTGGTTTAGTTTGGTTTATTGGGGTTTAACGTCCCAAAGCGACTCAGGCTATGAGAGACGCCGTAGTGTAGGGCTCCGGATATTTCGACCACCCGGGGTTCTTTAACGTGCACTGACATTGCACAGCACACGGGCCTCTGGAATTTCGCCTCCATCGAAATTCAGCCGCCGCGGCCGGGACCGAACTCGCGTCTTTCGGATCAGCAGCGAAGGGCCATAACCACTGAGCCACCGCGGCGGGGCAGACATGAAAACTAGATGTGTTTCTTGAAGCTTGATTTGCTCCCTTTCACTTGATAATCTTTCGAAATCTGAAAGCTGCGGCCATGTAAGGTTCACAGTCACTGAGCTTTTTCAAGAAGACGGATCTCCAGAAATAGGAGACGCTTTCATCATCGCGAACCAATAGCGGTATAGCAAGCAGGTACCGCAAACTTCAGAATGGCAGGGAGCCCGCACATTTCTTTTTGCAAGTGAGTGGCTGCCTTTAAGGTTTTCGTGCTTCTGCTATAATTCAGAACTCACAAAAAGACGGTTCGGACACAAGGCCAGAGTTATTTATTCTTGCACAAAAACGGCAGGACTGCGTGAACAAGACAGGACAGGAGACTTTGAAATGAAAGTCTTGTTCTGTCCTGTTTTTTTTTTTCGCGTAGTCCTGCCTTTTTTATTGAGATGAACCAACTAAGGTTTTATTTCCTCATGATACCAGCCTGTATTTGCTGCAGGCTTTGGCCCACCGCATCATGAATGCCTACGACGTCGTTGGAATAGAGTATGATGAGAACGGACAACTTAATCCCTGGATCACAGCGGATGCCCGAGCCCGCTACGTAAACAGCACGCTTTGCCTCCGCGAGTCCTATACACAAGTGAGTGAGACTGCTCCAGACGTCTATTAATCAGTGACCAAAGCTGCTGTCATACCTCGACATGACCAGGAGGCGTACAGCAAAGTTAGTTTCTGCCAGCCCCTTGTAAAGGGATAACTCACTTGGAATAAAAAAAAGAGGAATGTCGTACAAATCAAAGTTTCTATGATGGCACAAAAATACGATGTAATGAAAAATCTCCGCAATCATTTAATTTAAGGACCATGACATGCGGGAATTCCCTTTTGATATTTTCTATGGTACCTTGCACCACTCGGTCCGAGCTGGTATTGCTTCCGCAAAGAACATGTGTAAGGCTAAAGTTTTAGTGCGACCCAAAAAGAACCACAGTACGCTATCAAGCACACCATGTATTCCGGTGCCCGTTTCAAGCTATACTCGGTGGTAACTTCTCTTGGCAGTGAAGGCAAGGCTACAGGGGCGAATCAGCCGTAACTGTATCATTCCACCAAATATCTTGGCCGCTTGACAGTGATCCTGGTCCCCTGATGACGAGGTCACTCCACTACTGCTGTAGCTGGCGCCATCTATTAACGTGGTCTTTCATGATTACGCTTCTGAGAAAACTTAAACACAAGCGGGAAACGACACATAGCACGGATGCGCGAACTGTGAACTGAATTTTTTTCCACAGTACATACGTATATAGGCGTTTCAAACTAAAATAAAATTCCAAATCGCAGTTAAGGTGTCATTTTTGTTATCATATCGACAGGCAAAATCCGTTTCTTGCACTACGGACCCGACTGGTGTATTTACGTTTTTTTTTTACTTTTTCAGAACACATTTTCTTGTCTCAAAAGTATAATGCGAATGCGTTAGATATCTCATGGACACAACACCCGGCGTCAACCAAAAAAGCAGCGGTGTTACAAAACTCACGGTTGGTCGAAATGTTATGACGTCATCAAAGGCGGGTAAAATGCGAAATGTTAACCGGTAACCTTCTGTGCTAGTACTTACAACTACACCAAATATAAATAAATAGAATCGTAATAGATTCAAAACAAAGTGTAAGTAGAATTCGAATGAAATTCAAATATAAATGGAATTGAGTTGCGATACTTTCATAACAATCGCACGTAAGCTTCGTAAATGCCTCAAGTAAATTTTTGGGGTGCGCCATACCGCTCCGCACTTTTGGTGAAATTTCGAAGGCGTAGTTAATGCTCAAAGGAGCCAAGCGGCAGAAATCAGAAACGCCCACCCCTGGCAGAAAATTCTTTCGTGGTACCTTGTGTCTGCCCATCGCGCTACACGTATCTCCTGGGAGAAAAAGCGTTTCTGATTTGGCCTACCGCAGGCGGGACGCTCGATTCACAAAGACTCGAGTCTCGACGACCTCGCGGATTCGGAGAACATCGGGGACACTGTGGGTGCTGTGACGGCCTACCGGGCGCTCCGGAGCCTACCCAGCGACCAGCAAACCCAGACGCTCCCAGGCCTCAACCTTACCGCCGATCAGCTCTACTTCGTAGGCCGTTGCATGACGCTGTGCAAACGGGACAGCCGCAAGTCGAGTGGGCGCTACGCGAGCCCCCGGGCGCGGTGCAACGTGCCTGCGATGAACATGGCCGCTTTCTCTTGGGCTTTCGGCTGTCGCATCACAGCGCCTATGAACCCATATTCCAAGTGCTCCTTCTGGATGTAGCTGCCCCGCCACAAAGTAACCGCGGGACCTTTTTCTAATAGCACAATCTCTCCTTGTCTATAATACCTTGTTGAATGATGCAAAAGCTCTAATAAAAGTACTGGTTGGAACGTTGCGTGAGCGTGACGGTTGGTTAATACTTTCCGAGACCTTTCGCACCAGTATGGTCTCCCATTCTGCTGCCGCTACCATGTATCAGCCGCAAATGCGTGGAGGTGCTCCGCGAGCTGATAGCGGTTTCATACCGGGCACCATTTTGATGTAGGTTGAAGTCAACACGGGGTATCTGTTACAACCAGCGTCTCTACTTCGGCGGGCGCGGTTACAGCTACGCGTGTCTTTTCTTTCTGCCTTTCTGTCATATCTTCCAATTCTCTTCTGTCCGCACGTGGCAGCGGTGGTGGCTCAGCTGCAGCCAGTCGGCAGGTCCGTGCAGTTTTCCTTTTCATCCTTCTTTGTCAGTCAGTCAAGCCAGTCAGTCAGTCGAGGACCACAGCGCAACCTAACAGTTAGACTTTGGAGCATCGCAATGATGGATACCGAGAATGACCAGACAGCAATTACAGCACGTTTATCACTTCGCCAGCAGTCTACGGGTACTGCACGCCAGAAGTAAAACTGAGCCCGTGAGCTGTGACAAAACTTGTGCTTGCCCAATCATGAAAGTTGAAATGGCTACAAACTATGCGCACATCTTTCACTTCCTAATCAATATGAGTGTTTTATTGCATTATTCATTGCAGCGTTGGTTTCAGCGACCGCTGAAGAATGAGGGACCCATCGCTAAGTATACCTTTGTCTGTGGTAAAGCAAACAAGCGAAGGGATGAGGGGCTCGTTATAAATATGACAGAAGCCAACAGCCACAGAAACCAAGGGCACAGGGGATTTTTAATTAATTTATTTATTTTGTGGTGTTGATCAGTTTAGAATATTCTGAATATGTTATCGCTTAAAGCTAATTGATTAGAAAAGCTGAAGAAAAAACAACCACATGCCGCCGGTGGGATCCGAACCCACGACCTCCGAATTACGCGTCCGGTGCTCTACCTCTGAGCTACGACGACGGCTGTCAAATCTTCTGCTTTCGGGGGTATTTATGTTTACAAATAACCTAACCTTGAGAGTGTTCATCAGCGCCACCCACGTTCATAAGCGGCGGACGTGGAACGTCCCGAGTTACCGCAGGTGTGACGTAGAACGCCATCGAACGGAGAGGGTGGAAGCTGCGTGAGAACCCTCTTATGCTTCCTATGGCATCAAGGCTGCCAGAACCGAGGCCCTCGCTAAGCAATTAAGCAAACAAGCGAAGGGATGAGGGGCTCGTTATAAATATGACAGAAGCCAACAGCCACAGAAACCAAGGGCACAGGGGATTTTTAATTAATTTATTTATTTTGTGGTGTTGATCAGTTTAGAATATTCTGAATATGTTATCGCTTAAAGCTAATTGATTAGAAAAGCTGAAGAAAAAACAACCACATGCCGCCGGTGGAATCCGAACCCACGACCTCCGAATTACGCGTCCGGTGCTCTACCTCTGAGCTACGGCGACGGCTGTCAAATCTTCTGCTTTCGGGGGTATTTATGTTTACAAATAGCCTAACCTTGAGAGTGTTCATCAGCGCCACCCACGTTCATAAGCGGCGGACGTGAAACGTCCCGAGTTACCGCAGGTGTGACGTAGAACGCCATCGAACGGAGAGGGTGGAAGCTGGTTTCTGGTTTCTGTGGCTGTTGGCTTCTGTCATATTTATAACGAGCCCCTCATCCCTTCGCTTGTTTGCTTAATTGCTTAGCGAGGGCCTCGGTTCTGGCAGCCTTGATGCCATAGGAAGCATAAGAGGGTTCTCACGCAGCTTCCACCCTCTCCGTTCGATGGCGTTCTACGTCACACCTGCGGTAACTCGGGACGTTCCACGTCCGCCGCTTATGAACGTGGGTGGCGCTGATGAACACTCTCAAGGTTAGGTTATTTGTAAACATAAATACCCCCGAAAGCAGAAGATTTGACAGCCGTCGCCGTAGCTCAGAGGTAGAGCACCGGACTCGTAATTCGGAGGTCGTGGGTTCGGATCCCACCGGCGGCATGTGGTTGTTTTTTCTTCAGCTTTTCTAATCAATTAGCTTTAAGCGATAACATATTCATAATATTCTAAACTGATCAACACCACAAAATAAATTAATTAAAAATCCCCTGTGCCCTTAGTTTCTGTGGCTGTTGGCTTCTGTCACATTTGTCTGTGGTAGGCCGTTTAAACCGACCACATTAAACGCTATGAATTTAGAGCTACTTCAACGCTTAATATATCAACGAAAAATTGCCGTTCATATCTTAAACTCCTTATACAGCTAACGCTGGTGCGTTAATCCGGCGCGCTGATTGAGACGCGCAGCAAAGGGAACGGACTGAAGGCTTTATAGAAGGAGACAGGCATCGTGAGGTTGATTAAACCTCGCATCTAGAGTTAAGGCGAGGAATTGTATCGCTGGCAGATGCAGTTCTTTGTGGCGTTTATAAAAAATTACATAGAATGTTTCCTACATTCCAATCGGAGCGAAAGCACGTGTTGGAGAATGTGGCCGTTTTAAATTTAAGCCTCAGTGGTCACTGCGGAAGCTTAACTCTTCGTTTCTAAATGAGGAGGACTTCAAGCAGCGAGTAAGGGCAGCGTTGGAATCTTGCTTGACCATGTGAGTCCCATTATTTGCAGCTTGGGAGCCGTTTAAGCAGGAAGTTCGTGGCGTAGCAATTGAGATTGGCTCCATGAGGTCTTACTTTAAGCATGGTGAGGAGTTTCAGAGCCTTTATAATTTGCACGAACTTGAATGCGAGGCTCCAGGGTTGTACACAGAAGAAATTCCAGCTGTAAAGTGTCACCTTCAAAAGTTCGATGCAGAACGCTTTCGAGCGGCCCCTGCACGATCCCGCAGTAATCGTGCTTTGCACTGCGAGGAGCCAACTAGACAGGCCTTGCTTGAAGAGCGTCGGAACGTGAGTGCCAAGCGCGACTCTGAGATGGTGCCCTGGTCGCAAGCGCAATGAAAGATGAAATAGTAACCGAGTTTGCCAATATTCCTCAAGAGAAAAGTCTACAACAGCTGCATCTCACCGGCACTCATCTACGGGGCAGAAACGCGGAGGCTAACAAAGAGTGTTCAGCTTAAGTTAAGGACAACGCAGCGAGTTATGGAAAGGAAAATGATAGGTGTAACGTTAAGAGATCGGAAGCGGGCGGAGTGGGTGAGAGAACAAACGCGCGTTAATAATATCCTAGTCAGAATCAAGAGAAAGAAATGGGCTCGGACAGGGCATGTAATGAGAAGGCAAGATAACCGGTGGTCCTTAGGGGTAACAGAGTGGATTCCAAGAGAAGGCAAGAATCAAGAGGAAGAAATGGGCTTGGACAGGGCATGTAATGAGAAGGCAAGATAACCGGTGGTCCTTATGCGTAACAGAGTGGATTCCAAGAGAAGGCAAACGTAGCAGGGGGCAGCAGAAAGTTAGGTGGGTGGATGAGAATAAGAAGTTTGCGCGGATACGATGGCCGCTACTGGCAAAGGACAGGGTTAATTGTAGAGGCATGGGAGAGGCCTTTGCCCTCCAGTGGGAGTAGTCAGGCTGATGATGATGATGGCGATGATGTTCATGGTGATATTACGGAAAACTGACGATAGAGAAAAACAACGATTTGTAGATGGCTACAGACCTATCACGTTTTCTAATGTTGATTACAAGATCTTCGTTAAAGTCCTCTCAAATCGCCTACAGCTTGCAAGGCTACTTTGATTGGACCTCATCAAACATGTGGCTTGAGGGGTCGGTCTATACTATCTAATCTACATATAGCGCGCACAGTGTTGCAGTATTGCAGTGACACTCACGAACAATTAGCACTGCAGCAAATTGACCTGGCAAAGGCGTTCGATCGGGTGTCCCATTCGTTTCTTTTTTGTCTTCTAAATCCCGTCAATCTTGGTTAAGTTCTTTCTACTGGTATACGCCTTTGTTAAAAAAAACTGTTCAACGCACTTGTTTCTCACAACCAGTTCAAATTCAGTCCTCTGTGAAACAGGGCTGCCCGCTGTCTCTTCTGTTTGCATTATGCTTGGAACCACTTTGTCTAAGTGTTATAGACAGTGCAGCTGTCCATGGTTTTCGTATTATGGGTCACGAACTGAAGGTGTTAGCCTATGCGGATTACCTCGCGTTTTTTCTGCTCTGACAAGCCAAGCATCAATAAGGTTACGCATTTAACAGAAGACTTCGGTTCAGTGTCAGGAGCTCGAAATAATCGTTCTCAGGGTTGCGGTCTCTGGTTTGGTATGTGGGGAACGACGCCTGCCGAATGCGCTCGTATACAATGGAGACGTACGCCACCTAAGTACCTTGGTGTTCCTTTGAGTGCCTATGAGCACAGTAAGCTTTACTGGAAAGACCACGTGCCAACTCTTCAACGCTATGCTGAGACTGTTGTGCCCCGTGGTCTCCCGATTTTTGGCAGGGCGACCGCATGCAATCTGTTTTTCGCCACTAAAATTTGTCACGTACTGAAAAATTATTCATTGCACAAGACTTTACATGCAACGTTTCCACAGAGTTTTCGCAACTTTTGTGTGAGGTTCGTGTTTTGAATCAACGAGGCCTGGTAACCTTTTCCGGCCTGTAAGCGCTGATGGCCTCGGTTTAGTCCTCCTGTATGTTCGACAGGCGTTTTCACGTTCCTTGTTTTTCCGGGACACTACACACCCAATAATGCGGGCATTCCTGCAAGTAAATTTAGCTCAAGCTTTACCGAGCATCACTGTTTCTTGTAATGATTCTGATCGTCCGTGTTTGTGGGCATTGACGCATGAGGTGTATTTTTCTGTTCGTTTCATACTTGTTCGTTTTTTCCCTGAGTTCCTTTATTCGGTGTCAAGAAAACGGTTTTACAAAGACTTAATCTCTATGCTCTTTGCTCCGCCATTGTACTGCTCTGTGTGTTTTGGTTTACCGGGAACATGGCGTACTCAAGAGAGTACGTAAAATGCCCCTCTCGCCATGTACAAAAACATTTTAATTCAAGGTACACACTGAGACATTACCACTTACACATGGCTAGAGGGAAAAAAAATTCAGTGGGCACTTTGACTGTCTGAAGTGCGTAGAGGAGTAAGTGTTTTCCGCACCACTCTGACTGCCCCTGTGGCACTGGTGACGTCACCACTCGATGAGGTCACACATAATTCATGACTAATTACTAACTAATGACAAATTACTATTGTATGGCTAATTACTGATTGATGACTAAATACTAATCAACTGCTAATTAATGACGCTTAAGCTTCGCCTTTAGGAGGGGAACGCAACAGCGTGTTGTAGAGCTGCCAGGGAGTCCACAGAACGCCACCACCCAATCGGCGCGATGCCTTGCCCTTTGAACGCAACGCTTTTTGAGGAAAGGAAATGGAGCAGTAATTCTCTGTCATCTCGGTGGACACCTGAACCGCATCGCACAGGAAGGGAGGAAGTCGGAGTGAAAGAAGAAAGAGGGGCCGTAATGAAGAAAATGAAAATTGTATTTTAGAAAAGTAAATTACGCAGGAACTGTCTCATATCTTGATGGACACCTGCAAAAATTACCACAGGCACTTTGGAAATTCTAGTGTCCTTGGCGAAAGCCTTGTTGTGGTCAACCCACTGCCGCTGCCCCTTACCCTAACCCACTATCATCCCTCCTTCCCCACTCCTGCTTGCGCCCTATGCCCAGAACCCTTCGCTTCTTCCCTCCACATCCTTTCCCTCTGCCCGGCGGACCCTCTCCCGCGGGACCTAGAGAACCTCAAGACCTGGGAGGACTGGGAGACCCTGCTGCGCTCGGAGGACCCGGCCGTGCAGACCATCGCCACCGGCCGTGCTGCCAGTGTTATGAACCTTAGGAACATAAACACTTGAGTGCAGTGGGGTCGTGCGGGGACCCTGGGGCGTGCCCCGAATTCCTGTTAAATTAAAGTTTTAGAGCGCAGCTCTTTGGCGTCCGTTCCTGGGTTTCGCTTCGTCGTCGGTGTCGGCCTCGTAACCAGCTCCGCCCCCCTTTCATCCCCCCAACGCTAGCAGCGACCGACTGATACCGCTGGATGCCGCTGACGCCGCTAGAGAGTCAAGATAACGTGACTGCATAGAACACCGTCGCCGCCATGCAGAAAGAGGAGGAAAGGGTCCCCCCCCCCCCCCCCCCTGTTCTTGTGTGGCGGATAGGGTGCTCTTCAGTTGCCGACGCGCCGGTTGCCGACGCGCAGTTGTCGACGCGCCGACGATTACGTTACTTTACGTTCTGTGATAGCGCCGACGCGCAGTTGTCGACGCCGACGATTACGTTACTTTACGTTCTGTGATAGCGCCGACGATTACGTTACTTTACGTTCTGTGATAGCGCATACATGTGTTGCTCGATTTCTTTGCCTCAATCTATCGAAAAGGTGAAACAGCTTATTTGCTGCGCTCAAATTTCGCATTAGGAAGTAACGTAATCGTCGGTATTTTTTTTCTCTCTCTCTCTTTCTTCCCCGAACCGCTTGGCGCGTGGCTGGCTTCCCCCGCACGTGCGGTTTTGACCGCACCACAGCCGCGCTTCGCGTTAGCGGTCGAAGCCAAGATTTGCTACAGCTGGGCATGCGCGAAACCGAGTGACGTCACACGCGGCACAAATAAAAAAATAGACAAAGAGTGCGCCAGGATTGGTTGGTAAACATTTATTAAAACAGTCAAGGAGCCGAAGGCCCTGATCTAGGGGTCGACCAAGACTCCTTGGAATCTGGCAGCCTCTAGAGCGAGACCGATGAGCGTTCGTTGGTCGTCTAGGGTAGAGCTGCGTAGACGAGCCTCCCAGGTATCTTGTGTGGGTGTTGGCATGTGTTGTCGTGGACAAGTCCAGACCATATGAAGGAGGTCTGCTGGGATATTGCAGTGTTTACACATCGGCATATACCGTTCAGGAAATATATTATGGAATCTTTTGGGATTGGGGAAAGTGTCCGTCTGGAGTTGGCGCCATGTGACGGCCTCTGTCTTTGTAAGTTCTTGGTGCGAACCTGGATAGAGTTGGCGAGAAAGACGATAGTGCTGGAGCAGATCGCGTGAAGTGATTATGGTGTCCTTCCTGACCAAGGCGGGCATGTTGGGGGCGGGGTGATAAGCTGCTCGGAAAGTGAGCCCTCGAGCTAGCTCATGTGCTCCCTCATTACCCTTCAGACCCATGTGGGCTGGAGCCCATATTAGTAGGGTCAGGTGTTTAGGAGGATTTGATACGAGTACGCGAAACGCTTCGACTGAAATACGGCCATGATTAAAATTAAGAATGGCGCGCTGTGAGTCACTTATGACTACTCTAGCTTTAGAAGTGGAGAGCGCGAGAGCAATAGCTACTTCCTCCGCTGTAGTGATATGTGAAGTGCGTACGGAGCAGGAGGCATGAAGAGTCATGTTCTCATCTGTGGCAACCGCTGTTGCAGCAGTCCGAGTAGGATGGTCTGCCGCGTCTGTGTAAAGCACGTCAAGTCGGCCAGCGTATCGCTGCTGGAGTGACGCGGCCCGAGCTTCTCTGCTATCTTGATGATGAGTTGGATGCATGCTGCGGGGGAGAGGGAGAGTCTTGATGTTGGCCCTGATGGCAGGTGGGAGATTGACCACCGAGGATGGCGGACGGAAGGGAGCGATGCGAAGTCGTTCGAGGATAGAGTGCGCCAGGAAACGCATATCTCGGTGGACACCAAAACCACGTCGTAAGAGAAGGAAAATGAAAAAAAAAATGGTTTTAAGGGAAGGAAACGACGCCTGTCTCTCATATCTCGGTGGACACCCGTCATCCGTTTGTAGACGAAGGGAGGAAGTGGGAGTGAAAGAAGAAACAGAAAGGGGGGCCATAATGAAGAAAATGAATTTGAGGAGAGGAATTTACGGAGGAGGTAGCATCGCTGCGCGGAGGAAAGGCCCCAGTTGGCACGATTCCAGCGCACGGATGGACACCGCGAGCATAAAGTCCCTGTATGAGCTTTTCAAAAAAAAACCTGATCTAGGGACTTTACGCGAGCATGGACGGACACCGCCAGCATGGACGGACAAAGCGAGCATGAGCCATTAAAGGCTTTCGCCTTAAAATTGGTTGTAGCTTGACCAATGGTGATCCTGAGTAGAATTGCGAAAGCAACGGCTTGACAATCGCAGCGGCGGCGGCATCTCAGGGGGCACTTTAACTGTCTCACGTGCGTAGAGCGAAAGCGTGTTCCGCACCACTTTGACTGCCTCTGTGGCACTGGCGACATCACCACTGAATGACGTCACACAGAATTCATGACTAATTATTAACGACAAATTACTAATTGATGGTCAATTACTGTTTAATCACTACATACTATTAACTGATAATTAATGACGCTTAAGCTTCGCCTTTAGCAGTTGAACGCAACAGCGTGTTGTAGCGCTGCCAGGGAGTCCACGGAACGCCACCACCCGTTCGGCGCGATGTCTTGCCCTTTGAACGCAACGCTTTTTGAGGAAAGGAAATGGCGCAGTAATTCTCTGTCATCTCGGTGGACACCTGAACCGCACCGTAGAGGAAGGGAGGAACGCCACCACCCGTTCAGCGCGATGTCTTGCCGTTTGAACGCAACGCTTTTTGAGGAAAGGAAATGGAGCAGTAATTCTCTGCCATCTCGGTGGACACCTGAACCACACCGTAAAGGAAAGGAGGAACGCCACCACCCGTTCGGCGCGATCTTTTGCCCTTTGAACGCAACGCTTTTTGAGGAAAGGAAATGGCGCAGTAATTCTCTGTCATCTCGGTGGACACCTGAACCACACCGTAAAGGAAAGGAGGAACGCCACCACCCGTTCGGCGCGATGTCTTGCCGTTTGAACGCAACGCTTTTTGAGGAAAGGAAATGGAGCAGTAATTCTCTGCCATCTCGGTGGACACCTGAACCACACCGTAAAGGAAAGGAGGAACGCCACCACCCGTTCGGCGCGATCTTTTGCCCTTTGAACGCAACGCTTTTTGAGGAAAGGAAATGGAGCAGTAATTCTCTGCCATCTCGGTGGACACCTGAACCACACCGTAAAGGAAAGGAGGAACGCCACCACCCGTTCGGCGCGATGTCTTGCCCTTTGAACGCAACGCTTTTTGAGGAAAGGAAATGGCGCAGTAATTCTCTGTCATCTCGGTGGACACCTGAACCGCACCGCAAAGGAAGGGAGGAACGCCACCACCCGTTCAGCGCGATGTCTTGCCGTTTGAACGCAACGCTTTTTGAGGAAAGGAAATGGCGCAGTAATTCTCTGCCATCTCGGTGGACACCTGAACCACACCGTAAAGGAAAGGAGGAACGCCACCACCCGTTCGGCGCGATCTTTTGCCCTTTGAACGCAACGCTTTTTGAGGAAAGGAAATGGCGCAGTAATTCTCTGTCATCTCGGTGGACACCCGAACCGCACGGTACAGGAAGGGAGGAACGCCACCACCCGTTCGGCGCGATGTCTTGCCGTTTGAACGCAACGCTTTTTGAGGAAAGGAAATGGCGCAGTAATTCTCGGTCATCTCGGTGGACACCAGAGCCGCACCGTACAGGAAGGGAGGAAGTCGGATTGAAAGAAGAAAGAGGGGGCCGTAATGAAGAAACGAAATTACGCAGTAACTGTCTCACACTCGCTCCTAGCGCATGCGCAGTTGGGGCTCTCCGGGTCTCCGCGAACGAAAGGTATTTTCGAAACAATAGAACATTATTTTCATCCATTGAAATGATACAATACTCTTCTCAGTGCATGCAATATCGCAGTCCCTCAGTACCGCACGACTGCCCGCCGATTGCGAGTGGAGTCGCTACCATTAGCCTCCGCTGGCAAGTGTTCACTAGCAAGGCGAGAAAGAGCTCAAGGTAAGACAGCAAACTTATGTTCTGCCTTTGCGAAAACATTTTGCCCCCTCTTCTGCATTCAACTCCAGAGTTCCGCTCAATGCTTCGCATGAAATTCTTATTCTAACCAAAACAAATGCTGCGTCATTGAGGCATATTTATAAAGTTATCAATGTTTCTATAAAAGACAATGATAGAATCTACAAAAATATGCCACATTTGATGCCCGCTATGGTGGCTCAGTGGGTCGGGCGCTACACTCTTAGCAAAAAAACACCCAAAAGGGAGTAAATGGCTTGTCCTCTAACGCACACCCAAAAGAAGGTTTTTTTTACTCCATATGAATTTCTTTGGAGGAGAAATTCTAAAGACCCGTGTACTGTGCGATGTCAGTGCACGTCAAAGAACCGTCGAAATTTCGAAAGAATGGTCGAAATTTCCGGAGCCCTCCACTACAGCGCCTTAGTCGCTTTGGACGTTAAACCCCATAAACAACAACCATATGTATGGTGTTTTTAAGCATGAAATGCTTTTAGCTCCCGTTGTCGGCAGTGTGGAGACGTCACGCCGAGACCGAGATCCACTCATCCGGGCTCCGAAACGAGAACATCCGGGCACCGTACGAGAGGCTCTCTAAGCCCTCCTACGCGACCGGCATGCAAGCGCCGGTTGGTCTCCAAACTAGTCACAAAAAATAACTGCTGCCAGTGCCTTCTCAATGTTTATCAAGATATCAGTCGAGCTGTGCGTTTGATAATGCACGGAATTATAATTTCCGATTTCTAATAACGCATGCAAAAAGCACATACATGCCACAATATTTAAGCATGAAATGCTTTACGGTGCGGTTCGGGTGTCCACCGCGATGACAGAGAATTACTGCTCCATTTCCTGTCCTCAAAAAACGTTGCGTTCAAAGGGCAAGGCATCGCGCCGAACAGGTGGTGGCGTTCCTACCTTCCTGTAAGGTGCGGCTCGGGTGTCCACCGAGCTGACAGAGAATTACTGCGTAATTTCCTTTCCTCAAAAAGCGTCGCGTTCAAAGGACGAGGCATCACGCCGAACGGGTGGGGGTGTTCCGCGGACTGCCTGGCAGCGCTACAACACGCTGTCGCGTTCCACTCCTAAAGGCGAAGCTTAAGCGTCATTAATTAGCAGTTTATTAGTATTTAGTCATTAATCAGTCATTACACACTAATCAGTAATTTGTCATTACTTCGTCATGAATTATGTGTGACGTTTGGTTTGGTTTAGTTTGGTTTATGGGGTTTAACGTCCCAAAGCGACTAAGGCTATGAGAGACGCCGTAGTGGAGGGCTCCGGAAATTTCGACCACCTGGGGTTCTTTAATCCAGTGGTAACATCACCAGTGTCACATACGCAAAGTAGTGCTGAAAACGCTTTCGCCTCTACGCACTCTGGACAGTTTCGAACGCGCTGCATATACATTCTTGTCAGGCCTGCGTCTCGTCGTGTCCGCGTACGCTTCGCATTATGCCCGTAAACATGTCATGCTTACTCTACTCTCGGTTACGGGAGAGGCGGAGTTTTTAAGCATGAAATGCTTTTAGCCCCCGTTGTCGGCAGTGTGGTGACGTCACGCCGAGACCGAGAGCCATCATCCGGGCACTGAAATCCAGTCATCCGGGCACTGAAATCCAGATATCCGGGCACTGAAATCGAGTCATCCGGGCACTGAAATCGAGTCATCCGGGCACTGAAATCGAGTCATCCGGGCACTGAAATCGAGTCATCCGGGCACTGAATTCCAGTCATCCGGGCTCTGAAACGAGAACATCCGGGCACCGTACGAGACTTAGCGAGATTTAACGAGACTCCGTAAGCCCTCCTACGCGACCGGCATGCAAGCGCTGGTTGGTCTCCAAACGAGACAAAAAATAACTGCTGCCAGTGCCTTCTCAATGTTTATCAAGATATCAGTGGAGCTGTGGGTTTGATAACGCACGGAATTATAATTTTTATAATTTCCGATTTCTAATAACGCGTGCAAAAACCACATAAATTGCATGTTGCACTTCGTTGTCGTACGTGATCCGGGGGAGAAGCGCTGCGTTCAAAGGGCAAGGCATCGTGCCGAACGGGTGGTGGCGTTCCTCCCTTCCTTTACGGTGCGGTTCGGGTGTCCACCGAGATGGCAGAGAATTACTGCGCCATTTCCTTTCCTCAAAAAAACCTTGCGTTCAAATGACAAGGCATGGCGCTGAACGGGTGGTGGCGTTCCTCCCTTCCTGTACAGTGCGGTTCGGGTGTCCACCGAGATGACATTAGGCCCGTAAACATTTCATGCTTACTCTACTTTCGTTTACGGGAGAGGCAGAGTTTTTAAGCATGAAATGCTTTTAGCCCCCGTTGTCGGCAGTGTGGTGACGTCACGCCGAGACCGAGAGCCATCATCCGGGCACTGAAATCCACTCATCCGGGCACTGAAATCGAGTCATCCGGGCACTGAAATCGAGTCATCCGGGCACTGAAATCGAGTCATCCGGGCACTGAAATCGAGTCATCCGGGCTCTGAAACGAGAACATCCGGGCACCGTACGAGACTTAGCGAGATTTAACGAGACTCTCTAAGCCCTCCTACGCGACCGGCATGCAAGCAACGGTTGGTCTCCAAACGAGTCACAAAAAATAACTGCTGCCAGTGCCTTCTCAATGTTTATCAAGATATCAGTCGCGCTGTGCGTTTGATAATGCACGGAATTATAATTTCCGATTTCTAATAACGCCTGCAAAAAGCACATAAATGCCACGTACACTTCGTTGTCGTACGTGATCTCTTAGGGGCTTCGCGCATCGAAGCAAAGCTGCGCAGGTGCACAGGGGCCCGGGGGAGAAGCGCTGCGTTCAAAGGGCAAGGCATCGCGCCGAACGGGTGGTGGCGTTCCTCCCTTGCTTTACGGTGCGGTTCGGGTGTCCACCAAGATGGCAGAGAATTACTGCGCCATTTCCTTTCCTCAAAAAACCAAATGGCAAGGCATCGCGCTGAACGGGTGGTGGCGTTCCTCCCTTCCTGTACGGTGCGGTTCGGGTGTCCACCGAGATGACATTAGGCCCGTAAACATTTCATGCTTACTCTACTCTCGTTTACGGGAGAGGCAGAGATTTTTAAGCATGAAATGCTTTTAGCCCCCGTTGTCGGCAGTGTGGTGACGTCACGCCGAGACCGAGAGCCATCATCCGGGCACTGAAATCCACTCATCCGGGCACTGAAATCCACTCATCCGGGCACTGAAATCGAGTCATCCGGGCACTGAAATCGAGTCATCCGGGCACTGAAATCGAGACATCCGGGCACTGAAATGGAGTCATCCGGGCACTGAAATCGAGTCATCCGGGCACTGAAATCGAGTCATCCGGGCACTGAATTCCAGTCATCCGGGCTCTGAAACGAGAACATCCGGGCACCGTACGAGACTTAACGAGATTTAACGAGACTCTCTAAGCCCTCCTACGCGACCGGCATGCAAGCAACGGTTGGTCTCCAAACGAGTCACAAAAAATAACTGCTGCCAGTGCCTTCTCAATGTTTATCAAGATATCAGTCGCGCTGTGCGTTTGATAATGCACGGAATTATAATTTCCGATTTCTAATAACGCCTGCAAAAAGCACATAAATGCCACGTACACTTCGTTGTCGTACGTGATCTCTTAGGGGCTTCGCGCATCGAAGCAAAGCTGCGCAGGTGCACAGGGGCCCGGGGGAGAAGCGCTGCGTTCAAAGGGCAAGGCATCGCGCCGAACGGGTGGTGGCGTTCCTCCCTTGCTTTACGGTGCGGTTCGGGTGTCCACCGAGATGGCAGAGAATTACTGCGCCATTTCCTTTCCTCAAAAAACCAAATGGCAAGGCATCGCGCTGAACGGGTGGTGGCGTTCCTCCCTTCCTGTACGGTGCGGTTCGGGTGTCCACCGAGATGACATTAGGCCCGTAAACATTTCATGCTTACTCTACTCTCGGTTACGGGAGAGGCAGAGATTTTTTATTTACTCCCTTATATAAGGGAGTAAATTTTTTACTACCTACAGGAATAGAGCCCAAATATGGCGTCATGTTTATTCTCATTCAGGCTCATTCTTACAGCAGTGGCAGCGGCGGTAATGGACAGCACCTGCGGGGGCCGCCGGCAGCCCAACTTGGGAAACTGCGCTGCCCTAATGTAACTTCGCGTCACACCTTCTATTCGCCGTCTGCAAACCCAGCGGCGACGCAGGCGGCAGGAGTCGTCTGCTTGTAGTCTCTTTTTGCTGTACGAGCTCGTTTGGTTGGCAGTGTTTGTAGATAAAGGAATGTAACATTATAATCAATAGCTGAAAACTGAGGAGTCGCTGGGTAGTTTTCACGGTCATGCACCACGCTATATTTGACTAAAAACCAAAGCAGAAAAGTTGTAAAACACCCCTGATGGTAGTTTGGAATGACAGTGTTTGCTTTCATATTCACTTCATTAAGGCTTGGCTTTTCAGTATGATTGAGGAAAAATGCCGCCTACATGAGCTCAATGAAGAGCTCAGCGTTGACACTACGTTCTATCACAGTTCCATGTTCATGCAACACATAATCTGCTGCAACACATTACGAGGACCACTGAAAAAAGCCTGTGAGAATTAGGCCTAAGCGGGGGCTGTAACGCGGTGGCGACACTAACAAAGGAAATGCAGGTATGGTTACAGCACTGGAGGCTTCACAGGAGCAATTAAATTATGTAGCGTACTGTAGCGTAAAATGGCGACAAGCCGATATCTTGTACCGCGGCAGGCGCCCGTGAAGGAGCAGAAGCGACGATGGTAACCAAAGTCTTCACTCACTGCCATTACCAGAGACTGACCAGAAGCAGACGAGACGCTAGGTGGCTGGGCAGATAGTACAAAATGGTGTTTTAAGCATGAAATGCTTTTAGACCCCTTTGTCGGCAGTGTGGTGACGTCACGCCGAGACCGAGAGCCATCATCCGGGCACTGAAATCCACTCATCCGGGCACTGAAATCGAGTCATCCGGGCACTGAAATCGAGTCATCGGGCACTGAAATCGAGTCATCCGGGCTCTGAAACGAGAACATCCGGGCACCGTACGAGACTTAACGAGATTTAACGAGACTCTCTAAGCCCTCCTACGCGACCGGCATGCAAGCAACGGTTGGTCTCCAAACGAGTCACAAAAAATAACTGCTGCCAGTGCCTTCTCAATGTTTATCAAGATATCAGTCGCGCTGTGCGTTTGATAATGCACGGAATTATAATTTCCGATTTCTAATAACGCCTGCAAAAAGCACATAAATGCCACGTACACTTCGTTGTCGTACGTATCTCTTAGGGGCTTCGCGCATCGAAGCAAAGCTGCGCAGGTGCACAGGGGCCCGGGGGAGAAGCGCTGCGTTCAAAGGGCAAGGCATCGCGCCGAACGGGTGGTGGCGTTCCTCCCTTGCTTTACGGTGCGGTTCGGGTGTCCAGAGATGGCAGAGAATTACTGCGCCATTTCCTTTCCTCAAAAAACCAAATGGCAAGGCATCGCGCTGAACGGGTGGTGGCGTTCCTCCCTTCCTGTACGGTGCGGTTCGGGTGTCCACCGAGATGACATTAGGCCCGTAAACATTTCATGCTTACTCTACTCTCGGTTACGGGAGAGGCAGAGATTTTTTAAGCATGAAATGATTTTAGCTCCCGTTGTCGGCAGTGTGGTGACGTCATGCCGACGCCGCTAGCCAACATCCGGGCACTGAATTCCACTCATTAGGGCAATGAAACGAGAGCATCCGGGCACCGTACGAGATTTAACGAGACTCTCTAAGCCCTCCTACAGGAGCGGCTTGACCGGCTTACAAGCGCCGATAGCTTCGCGCCGAACGGGCGATGGCGTTCCTGTCTTCCTGTACGGTGCGGTTCGGGTGTCCACAGAGATGGCAGAGAATTACTGCGCCATTTCCTTTGCTCAAAAAGCGTTGCGTTGGATGGATGGATGGATGGATGGATGGATGGATGGATGGATGGATGGAAACAACTTTATTACACAAAAAAATCCTCCAGGGTGGTCCCTACTGGTCCAGGAGTCCACGGGCTTGTGCTTCACGTAAAGCCCGATCCACCAGCCAGTTCTGGCCGGCGGGCTGAGCGGTCTATAAAGCAGCCTCCCAGGAAGAATGAGTGGGATTGGGGATGGGGGGTACTGCCTTTGGGGAAGGACATTCTCAAAGGTAGTGGAAAATTGTGGATCTGGGCACGCCACAGGTGGTACAATCAGGAGGAAAGGTGGGGTGAAAGCATGAGAGTCGGTGGGGGGAATAAAGCAGCCTGTAATTGTGTTCAGGAAAGAAAAAACAGCGCTAAATTCTACACAAACCCCACAGAAAGACGTACAGTACGGGCGCCCGTCCTGTCCGTCTTTATGTGTGGTTTGTGTAGAATTTTGCGCTGTTTTTTCTTTCCTGAACACAATGTCACACCAACTAGCCCCAGCAAAAGGTACTGTCTGTAATTGCCGCCATGTGGCGCCGGATGAGGCTTCCTCCCTTCCCTTGCGGAGCGGGATCGGTTGTCCACAGAGATGTGGACACCCCTCTAAAACCAAAAAACCAATGTTCTCAACTTGAGTTTATGGTAAGACAGTGCACCCTTTTAAGAAAATGAAAAGATAATGGTATTTTGACCGTAGCCCCTATAGCAAGACAGAAGAGCGAGGAAGGTTAACGACGCAATGCCCAGTTGTCTACCATACTGGGGGGGAAGGAGGTGGGTGAGGTGTTCATAATATGCAACGTGCCCAAATTGCAGTCGACTTCATGGCGTTCTGCATCTATGCAGGCTGTCTCGATTCTGTTGACCTCCACAGCGGGTGGCTCCTTGGGTCCATGGTGAGCCACTGCACTGTGCAGAAATGCCGACGAGATCGTATACGTTTTTAAAAAGATTTTTTCTTTCCTGTGCTGTCACCCCTTGCTGGGGACTGGTTTTACTTGCTTCAGACTCCTGGTTAGCCATTACAGGCGCACTTAGAACGGTGCTTTTGGTTCACATTTTTCACTTATGCAGGCTGCTAAACAAAGCTGGATTTGCTTCATGTTACCTCCTAGTAGGCATCTTCCTTGCAAGACAAGTGGTTTTGAGAACACAGTGAGCTAGCTGTTCTCTGCCATCTACATCAGAGCAACTTTCTCATCAAAGCATCCAAATGCTTACCATTTTAATGTCAACAAAACCAGTGACACTGTCTCCCCAGTTCCTCCTAACATTAATTTCCTGGTCCGTTTCTTCTTTAGCGTGTGTGCGCATTATATTCAAATAACGCAGCGGCTGAGAAGCACGCTTTCTTTTCACGATTTACAGCTCTCGACGGCAGTCGTTCACCTCTCGTAATGTGGGCTCGCTGTTGTCACTGCAGATAAGCTTCGAGCTATTTTAAGCAGGCCCATTCAGAAAAATCAGCCCATTCCTAATGCTTTAAGAGGATTTAAAGGTACCATTAAAATAAGTCTCACATTGCTAATTTAGGCACCCATTTCTGAATAAAAAGTAATGTCTAAAAAGTTATTGAAAATGTCTACATATGAAGCTTTGAAGTCACCTACAAGCGTAGCGTGAAACCAGCTACAAGAGGACTTGTAGACATTTGTGTCTAAAGAGCTGCTTAGGTAAAACTTCTCTTCGACATCGTTTTGTTCCCAAGATGTTTTTTAGAGCGTTAGCTCTACTCGTCGCGTTTCGAGCCTCTGAGTTAGGCCAATTCCACAGATAGAATCCAAGATAGCAGCCTCCATAGCAACGACATTGTATTACAGCATTAAGCACTACTTGTCGCGTTTCAGGTGTCTGCGTTCGGTGTTAAAACGTAAATTGTAACCCAGTGGTTGCCATGGTAACCGAGGTGGTTACATAATGGAGTAAAATAACAGGCAGCAGCATGGTACCCGAGCACCACAATTTCTAAATTTCTAAACTATGTCAATCTGGTATATATATCCCTCAGACTATCCCAAAGTCAGGCCACTTAGTCCCAACATTCGTATAAAAATAGTGGGGCAACCATTTGCCGCAGAATGTCCTGGATGGTGGCATACGATTTAGCATTTCGTGCAGCTTAAACTTTCTAGTCAAGTTGGAGTCTAGCTCGCGGCAGCAATTGGAAACGGCTACCTATGTTAGGTGTGTTAACGCTCGATACTTCATCCTGCCTCAGCCGCAGCCAACTTTTAGACGTCTACTAGCTCTGTTTCGTGCGAGCGCTTTTTTTTTGTGCTGGCAACTGGCCCTGCGACAAGAAAAATGCAAGTTCGTTCATGTGATAAGCATGCACAAGATCATGCACATCAAACCAGTGTGCGCTCTTTAGAAATGTTAAACTGCGGATTAAGGAGATTTCCGAATGTTCGTTGAAATACTTTGACAAAAGTGTGGTGCATTAAATAGTCTAATAGCAAGCAGTCATACTAACTTTCCAAAATTTCGAATATTCACTGTTGTCGAAGCTACGAGTACACTCCGCCAACTTTAAAAAGCACACACTTTTCACAAGCGCACACACAACCACATCAGCAGCTTATGCTAACAGCTTCCACTCCAGTATTACACAAAGTCCCCACCCCTGAGATACTAGGTTGTATTTTTGACCTTGCTTTGACAAAGACATACAGTGGCTGGCTGTCTGAAATGGGTAACACAAGAGTTACCTCTGTTTATTTCACACATCTAATACAGCCACTCTCACCCCAGAAAGTGGCATACAAAAATTGACAAAAGCAGCTCGAATGTCAGTGACCTCAAGATGATTAAAAATGGGAATCTCGCAAGGGAGGTCTGTCCAGGGAATCCCGCAAGGGAGGTCTGTCCAGAAGCCCTCCTGCAGATGAGCGTGGTTTCCGCTGGAAGTCAGCTGAACCCCTGAATTGCAGGTCGTCATAGCCATGACTGCTGCTGTAGTCCGTATTGTAACTGTCAGTAAAATCGTGACTCCTGCGTTCTCCATAGCTGTCAATTCCAAGCCTTCGATCAAAATCATCTCTCCTCTCAAAGGAATAATCTTGCTCTCGACTGTTAAATGTTGGTCCCGACTCTCCCAGCAGAGGTGGTCGTCTTGGAGCATGGTCTTCAAATGAATCACGAATAAGTGGGGCCTTATCACGCAAAAGCGGAGCATTGTCACGAAGCAGTGGGCCTTCATCCAGCAGTGGTGCCCCTTCTCTACGCAGCCGCAAGCCATCACCAAGCGGTGGTGCTCCTTCACCACGAAGCCGCAAGCCATCACCAAGCGGTGGTGCTCCTTCACCACGAAGCCGCAAGCCATCACCAAGCAGTGGTGCTCCTTCGCCACGAAGCCGCAAGCCATCACCAAGCAGTGGTGCTCCTTCCCCACGAAGCCGCAAG
This sequence comes from Amblyomma mixtum, assembly GCF_055824585.1. NCBI lineage: Eukaryota > Metazoa > Arthropoda > Arachnida > Ixodida > Ixodidae > Amblyomma > Amblyomma mixtum. The sequence continues at coordinate 180,860,132 of NC_143021.1, read as the reverse complement.
CCATCACCAAGCAGTGGTGCTCCTTCCCCACGAAGCCGCAAGCCATCACCAAGCAGCGACAGGCGCTCAGTTGTTCCAAAATCTTCCCTTGTTGATCGATCCCTGTCAGTGGCCATTTGCCGCTGACGGCTCAATTCCTGGCTCAAGTGATGGCTCAGCTGTTGACTAAGCTCCTGGCTGAACTCAGGTCTCGCCAAACGTTGCGAGAGCTTGCTGATTTCTAAAGCTAAGTCAAGCTGAAGTTTTGAAAACTGCTGTGATGTACCATGATGTCCATAGGCTCCCTGTTCCCTTTTAGCTTGCACAGGAGGATCCAAAAGGCCAAAGCTGCTACTGAAGGGCTCTTCGGAGGACCGCTGACTTGAGAAGGATGGTGCAGGAGTAGGCAAAACAGGGTTTCCCCATTGAGGCTGGACAGAAGGATTTTGCCATGGGCTAGGCTGACGTTGAGCAGGTGGAGCAGGTGTCCTGAAATGGCCACTGCTACTTTTAGGGGCAGGCGGCCCAGCCCAGTTCTGGCTTTCCCTTGTTGCAAATCCTTGCCGATTCGGTGCACGCTGTGCCCCGCCAGGAACTTTCTTTCCGGCTTGCGTAAAGGGAGATGGTCCGCTGCCACCCTGCAGTATGCCACAGTGATGCGAGCACAAAATGTAATGCGAGCACAAAATGGCCAATTCTACACCACCAGTTAAGATTTGTAACTGTCAAACCTTTGCAATTTGGTAGAGGGGTATGTGAATATCCTAATCATATTTCAAACACAGGGTTGGAATTCATGAGTGATTCAAACTCCGAACAGACAGTTATGTTGCTAGCCTCCGAGATCAACGATTAGTTTCAAACCTCAGGGTCTACGATGCTGAATGGCCCCATTCGTTTTGTTTCCCCTTTTCCCCCACAAAAAAGTTTTCATGAGCGACTATCTCTGACATGAGCGTGACAGCAGGCGTGACAATGAATGGATGGTCCTCTCTCCGAGAACAGCCCAACCACTTATTTCTCAGTTTCGCGCCAGCCCACAGCGGCCGGGCAGCCAGCTGACCGCTAACTTAACCCAGAGAGCACCGATTTGGACACTGACTGACACTGGTGTTTCCTACTCCCTCCCAACCTTGTTTCCTCACCGCTCTGGCGCAGTTTCTTTTGCTTTCGTCCGCCTGGTTCCATTCATCTACTGCGCCGAAACTGTGCACTCGTCACGTGCCATTCATGGTTTGTGCAGTGAAGCCTCCTTATACACGACGGCACCGCTCATGATGGGTAAGACATCCTAGTGGTGCAGCTCCATCGCAACACACCGTGAAGGATGTGGCAGGCCCTTACGATTGTGGGGCGGTTCTGCTTCAATGCTCCTGACAGTATGCACACGATAAAGCATTGATGAAGACACGAAAAACTCACTGCTATGCTGTTCTCATCTAAAAATCTGGCAGCCACTGCCCAGTCTTTCACCAAATATATTTACCATGACGCAAACAGTTCTTGACAGTTTATTAAAGGTCATTCAATAATTCGACCTTTCGGAAAGTTTCAACATTTTTTGCAGCCCCTTGAGGTTCGAATTAAAGAGCTTTTACTATACTGAAAGTGTCGTGAAAACACTGCAGTTACCGTGAAAGTTTCGCTGAACTGATGCTGACACACGATTTGCATGAAAATATGCACACAAGCACTAGACTATCATTCTGCAGCATTCTTGAGCGTATAAACCATTACAGATGCTGCATCAGCATTTTAGTCATAAAAGTAGGTTCCATCAAATCTTAATTAGGACCTCCTCCGGCATAAAATTTGCTTTTCTTCACTAAAGTGATAATGCAGATTATGTCACTGGCCATGTAATTGCAGCTCACTGCTACATGAGCTATAAGACATGCTCCAATTCTTGCTTTACCACATAACACGCTGCAGGCCAGTTGCTATAATGTACCATGTACTATACACTGGGAACAGTGGGACGACTTCCAGGAGCTGCAGCACGGCAATAGGTTGTGCTGAGGTCTGGTGATTAGTGTAGTGTTTGGAACACAGCTTCCTACACAATAAATATGTGTGCTATCAATGAGGCACCTTCCTACCTTTGAAGCGAGAGTGCACACTTGCGGTGAAAGCTGGTCGAGTGTTTAGCTTTGCTCTGATGTGAACCCATGTGTTATGCACCAACCACAGAACACGAGTGCAAAAGTAAACAAAAAAATGTCCACCCATAAGCAGAGGCCATCAACAAGTGTAAAGATGACCAAATTTTTCACCTACCCGTTTATCTCATACAGCCATTTATTCTTCTGACATTCCATGGCTTTTGCTCAGCACAATGAAGTGATTAACAAAACGATTATGCCATAAAAATGGAAATGGGTGGATCTATCAAGGACAGAAAGAAACGGCCTGGACGTGCGAGTGCCTAGAAAAAAACGTATCACTGGTGGCGACATTTTTGTATCCTCGTGCCCATTCCTGCTTGGAGAGGCGGTCGTTGGAGAATGTCCCCGGAACAGAGTTCCGAATTCTTTGGCTTGATATATGTAGCAACGCTCAGGCACCCCGCAGCAACAACTGCCAGTAAAAATTCGGGGGGGGGGCACTTTGTTGACCTAAAGTGCGGTGAGGCGAAAGCCTTAAGCGCAGTGTTGCTGCTTGTGTCACTGATGTGTGCCTAATAAGAGTGAAACGCTGCCAGGGAGTCCACAGAGCGCCATCGCCCGTTCAGTTCTACGCCTTGCTCCTCGGTAAATTGGTTTTTGAGGAAAGGAAATGTATCTGTCTCGCATATCTCGGTGGACACCTGAACCTCTCCCTGTAACCAGAAGGGAAGAAGATGGGAGTGAATGAAGACACCATATTCACTAGACGCGCCTTTGTTCATCCCAAACAATCGAGCTGGCATGGCGGAGTGGTTAGCATGCTCGTCTCACACTCCGGAGACCAGGGTTCGATTTCCGAGCTCTACCAATTTCCTACTCGGTTTTATTTATTTATCTGGCCTGATTAGAAAGGTCCCACTTACTTGGAGCATCACTATACGATCCCTTTAATTGGTTGCATGGTTACTAGCCAAAGTACAATTGGCCTCGTTTGAAATTCGTGCATTGTGACGTCACGACCGTTTCGACCAATTGAAAAGCGCGACACTGTCGACAGCTCCTGCTTACAACGATGAGGCATTAAATGTTTAGTTTATAGGGTTTAACGTCCCAAAGCGACTCAGGCTATGAGAGACGCCGTAGTGGAGGGCTCCGGAAATTTCGACCACCTGGGGTTCTTTAACGTGCACTGACATCGCACAGTACACGGGCCTCTAGAATTTCTCCTCCAAAGAAATTCTAGCCGCCGCGGCCGGGATCGAACCCGCGTCTTTTGGGTCAGCAGCCGAGCACCATAACCGCTGAGCCACCGCGGCGGCGTGATGAGGCATTAAATGCTTCCGCCTTAAAATTCAAAAAGAAATGCACATTGCTGGCAACTTATCAGATTAGTGGCATACACCGGGAAACGCGCCAGCTTGTTAGACACTTCCAGACGAGCATCCCTTGGCGTCAAAAATGGACGCGCCATTCCCAGTTCACTAGATGACACTGGTGACGCAGCAACGCATTTGAGCTAGTGGCTGCACACTCCTAGTACTTCTGTCCCTGATAGTAAACGGCTTTCTTTGGTTCTTTTTGGCTTCTGAGCAGCCCATCTGCAATCTCCACATCGAGATAAGATTTAAAAGATAGATGAAATTTCACTGGATACTTCCAATTTATGTTGTTCTTTTTGGCTTCTGAGCAGCCCATGTGCAATCTCCACATCGAGATAAGATTTAAAGGATAGATGAAATTTCACTGCATACTTCCAATTTATGTTGTTCTTTCTGGCTTCTGAGCAGCCCATGTGCAATCTCCACCTCGAGATAAGATTTAAAGAAAAGATGAAATTTAACTGCATACTTCCAATTTATGTTGTTCTTTCTGGCTTCTGAGCAGCCCATGTGCAATCTCCACATCGAGATAAGATTTAAAGGAAAGATGAAATTTCACTGGATACTTCCAATTTATGTTGTTCTTTCTGGCTTCTGAGCAGCCCATGTGCAATCTCCACATCGAGATAAGATTTAAAGGAAAGATGAAATTTCACTGGATACCTCCAATTTATGTTGTTCTTTTTCGCTTCTGAGCAGCCCATGTGCAATTTCCACATTGAGATAAGATTTAAAGAAAAGATGAAATTTCACTGCATACTTCCAATTTATGTTGTTCTTTCTGGCTTCTGAGCAGCCCATGTGCAATCTCCACATCGAGATAAGATTTAAAGGATAGATGAAATTTCACTGGATACCTTTAATATATGTTGTTCTTGTTGGCTTCTGAGCAGCCCATGTGCAATCTCCACCTCGAGATAAGATTTAAAGGAAAGATGAAATTTCACTGGATACCTCTAATTTATGTCGTTCTTTTTGGCTTCTTAGCAGCCCATGTGCAATCTCCACCTCGAGATAAGATTTAAAGGAAAGATGAAATTTCCCTGGATACCTCTAATTTATGTCGTTCTTTTTGGCTTCTGAGCAGCCCATGTGTAATCTCCACATCGAGATAAGATTTAAAGGAAAGATGAAATTTCACTTGATACCTCTAATTTATGCCTACAACAGCAATAACTGCTTACACAATGTCCACATATTAATATACTCACATAGCGAGCAAAGTTTTCACAGTGACGATTGCTTCCCAAGTGCTGAAAAGGAAGGAAAGAGAAAAGCAACCGTGAGAGAACCATTCCACCACCACACCACAAAACGCAAGCTTTCATCCTGTAGTTTCATACCTGGTTAAAATGAAATTGTGAGTTCAAGTTGACCTGACAAACATCGCACCAAAATGAACCACTTCCGTTCAATTTTTGCTGCTGCTGATTCTTCACCTTTGGTGCAGAACCTGGTAAAAAAAAAGAAGGAAAAAACATGCAGAGGATTACAAATTGCACATGCTCTTTTAAGGCCTGCGATCTCTTTGACCTGCACGTGCTGCAAGCAATTTCTATGCAACTTGAACACACTTAGTCTGCACAGAATAAACAAGGAAATATGGAAAGTGACAACACAAGGATGTAGCACAACTACTGTATTTACACAGGTAATTTGGGAACTTTTTTTCCCCTAATATTAAGTCTTCAAAAAGGGAGTGTGGAAATTGAGCTGAGATTTTGCAAACACATTGTAAAAAACTCGACAAAGGTCGTAACATGCGATGTATACAGTATACTGTCGCATATACATTTCACCCCACGACTCACACCCCTCAATGGATGCTCGACAAAGGTCGAGCAAACTCGACAAAGGTCGTAACATGCGATGTATACAGTATATTGTTGCATATACATTTGACCCCACGACTCACACCCCTCAATGGTTGCTGAGATTTTGTGAACACATTGTAGAAAACTCGACAAAGGTCGTAACATGCGATGTATACAGTATACTGTCGCATATACATTGACCCCACGACTCAGACCCTTCAATGGCCAAAAAAAAAAGTTGACTCCAAATATCAGACTCATAGGACCCCCCGCCTCACCCCACACTGTGCACTTCCCCGCAGGGTGGCATGACTGCGCGTGCCCAGCTAAAAGCAATAAACATGCAACGATACAATTTCGAATTTCGAAGCCAACAGTCAGAGGCAAACGGAGATAAAGGCGATAAAACGGCATCCTAGCGTGTGACCCGGAACTAGCGGCAAACCAAACAGCAAACATCGCGATAGTTTCGGATTCCTGCACGCGCAACTGTTCATCTGGGAAAGCGACCGCAAGCGCGAGCGAACTGGGCAAAACACCGTGCAATTCATTCCCTCGCCTCTTGCACTTTTCACAGCTGCACACGGTGACATGGCCGCGCTGTTCTTACCAAGCCTGCCTTCAGCACGCCCACTTGCATGCTGGTGGTCTAGCACAGCAGGGAGTGTGAAATGTGAGAGTAAAAGTTTCTTTTATAAACCCGGGTAATAAGTTATAGGGACAGTGAGGAGAGCTCTATTAATATTTTTTTTACAGCAAAATCCGATAGTTCGGCATTTCATGGCCTTGTCGTCACTTGGCCGGCAGCGAAAGATGCATTTATTTCTAAGAAATTTGGATTCGAAGTTGAAAAAGTTTTTCCCGCCGCTCTGATTCAAACTTGGGATTCGAAGTGACGTGAAACATGACGTGCACATGACGTGACGCAGACTCCGTGATTTCTGACGACCAGCACAGCGGCCTTGTAGCAGCCGAAATGAAAGCTACCGCCGGCCGCACGTTGAAGGCATCTATCGGCTATTGCGGCCGTCGCTACCGTCGCTTCGCTTACGTTTGCACCGGCGTTTTGCCAGCGTTACGATGGATCCTGTTCTCTAAGTCGTCAACGAAGTTCTCGCAAATAGACACCTTTAGCATACCATGTACCTTGTTGCCGTTAGCGGAATACCGGGAGCCCGCCTATAGCCGGTGAGCAGGCGCTGATTGGTCCCAATGCTGCAGGCGCGCATAGCTGCTGGGTACATGGCGCCATCTGGCGATGCCAAGGAGATTTACGCATGCATTGGCTGCGCCTCAGTGATTCGTGGCTCCTCGTGTCTCAGTGTTACTAAAACCATTGGTTCTAGCAACACTGTTTTGTCCTATGACGTCGTCACGCTTGTACTTGCGAGTTTGGCCTGTGGCGGCGATACCTGTATTTTGGTTCTTGCTCTTTTCTATGTTACAAGAGCTTTGTTGTCAGTATGAGTGGCGTTTTTGTAATCAGGTGCTGGTATTCTGTCGATACAAGCCAACTTCAATTTCTCCTCAGTGTCCCTTTAAGGGTGCGCACGTTACGAGAGTAAATAAGCTAATCTATGTAACAGTTGACCCCTAAAACATGCACATTTCTTTTTTTTTTTCCTCCCTTTCCCAAGATCACTTCCCCAGGCAGACAGAGCTCAGTTACCCTGAAACCTGCACCAGCCTTGCTGATGCCAAGTTTAAGTGTCCGATATTTTCGTAGTTGTTCTTTGCATTTTTCCATGTGCCCGTGTTAATTACACACCATTTACAATCGACATGAGAGAAACAGGGCCTTCGGACTCTTCTTTGCAGTCTGCAGTGCTCCATGGACATGCGGACGTCCCTTCTAACTCAGACTCAGTTTCATAGCACTAATTTGCATACCACGACACCATGAGAGGTGGCTCAATCCCATTCACGTCCACTCACGTTCACAACCACTCACTCAAACTAGCACTCACTCAAACTAGTGTCAAACTCGTGTCCACTCGCACTCGTGTCCACTCGCACTCGTGTCCACTCGCACTCATGACCACTCACTCATGCTTATGTTTACTCATTCTTTTCTTGTTTGCTGGCATCGGAGGGGATGAGAGACTTACTGCTGCCGATGACTGAGCTCGTGGCTTCCCTGGCACAGCCAGAGTCACAAAGATGGGGTGGTGAGCAGCTCACGCTCTCTGTCGGGCTATTTGGCCAATTTTCACAGTTTCAATGCTCGAAGAAGGCGGTCACTTATCATGCATATTCCATGTCCCGCCAATGTTACGCATGTGTGCTCCCGCGCTCGTTGCCGAGGCAATGAGTGCCTGTTTAGCCCCACTCACCTCTACTCGTAATCACATCTACTCACTCACACCCACTCACTCGCTCTCACACTCAACTCATGACCACCCATACTCACATTCACTCACTAGCACTTACACTCACGTTCATTCACACAACCACTCACTCGCACTCACACTCATGACCACCTACACTCACGGACATGAGTGTGAGGCGATACGAGTGCACTCGTGAGTGAGTGTGCCGACCTATGGTAATGTGTATATGATTGGTTTATTGGGGTTTAACGTCCCAAAGCGACTAAGGCTATGAGAGACGCCGTAGTGGAGGGCTCCGGAAATTTCGACCACCTGGGGTTCTTTAACGTGCACTGACATCGCACAGTACACGGGCCTCTAGAATTTCGCCTTCATCGCATTTCAGCCACTGCGGCCGGGATCGAACCCGCGTCTTTCGGGCCAGCAGCCGAGTGCCGTAACCACTGAGCCACCGCGGTTAATGTGTATATGAGAATCATCTCACACTCACATGGGCTAAGTAAAGGTTCATTTAAAAGTGCCTGTTCTAAGTAGGCTGAACTGTAACCTGCTTTGTTTTGGCTAGTCTGCTTGCATGCCTCTCCGAAAAGGCAAATTGCTCACAAAAGCTATGATTACCTTGTTTTCCTGGAGCAGCACCTTGTGGTTTGTTCCCCAGTAGTGCACCCTGTAGCAAAGGAGAAAAAAAAAGGAAAGTAAAATTTCTCCGATTTCAAAAAATGCTGGCACCCCCAGCAACTCGTGTTGAAGCATCAAAAAAAGAGGAAACCACACGGCCGCATCAGACCTCTACAATACCATGCACATTATTTGGAGGAGCAAGTTGCGTGCAGAGGCAGCACTGCACACAACTATCCATAAAAATGTAAGCAGTTTTAAGAGGAAGGCAACATTGTGTGTGTGTGTGTGTGTGTGTGTGTGTGTGCGCGTGCGTGCGTGTGTGCGCGCGCGGTGTGTGCGCGCGGTGTGTGCGCGCGGTGTGTGCGCGCGTGTGCGCGCGGTGTGTGCGTGCAACTGTGTGAGAGAGGCAGAGACAGAGAGAAAGATTAATTCAGTCCATCTTCCTGAAAAGTTCTGTGTTGTGCACAATTTGTACCCGCTGACGCTATGATGACGTTGGTCAGGTATGTGATTCCGCATTTGAGGAGCTTGTCAAGTCCTCTGCTAGGGCGGATGATGATCTTCTCAGCTCCCTCTGGTATTCTGGTCTCTTGTTTTTCGACCGACATGGCCGCCATTCGCGCACATTCGTACTGAGTCATGGAACATTTGCACTTGCATGCCTACAATTACCTTACGAATGCAGATGAAGTTCGTGTTAAACAGCTTCTTTCACCTGGAGCTGCCGCTACAGTCGTAGCAGCCAAGGGTGGCACACAAAACCATACCGAATCTACGGATGGACGAGAACCGACACGCTGCGAGCTAACATGGGCAGCGGAAAGCTAGAGGCGGTGTGGCGGTGGTTCGGCAACATGGCCGACTCGCAACCGGCAGCCGCCGGATGTGACGTCGGTGCAAGCTATGTATACGCGTTTGTACGGTACGTCGCATGGCGAAATATAGTCACGAGGAGCTTTAGAATGTGCGCAACACAATTGGCCGCTTTCTGCGGCATATTGGGTATAAGTTCGTGATTTTTTCGGTGGAACTTGATTTTCAGGACTGCCCGATTTTTCGGTCGCTTTCGCGGTCCCTAGAGAATCCGAAAAATCGGTCGTCAACTGCACACTTCTTTGTTTCACCAGAGCATGCTTAAACTGCCCACTGGCATCCTACCTTCTGCTGCATGGGCCCAGCAGACTTAATGGTACCGGCAGGCTTAACGGCACCACCTGGTCCCCCCTTCAGCTCAGCAAGCCGATCCTTGTGAACCTTCCCTTTTAAATGCTGCACAAGACACAAAGACACTACATGAAAAAAACATGAACAAACTGCACACGCACACATACACATTATGGACACACTTAAGGGGGGATGAGGGTCTTAAAACTAACTTTCTTATTTATGGCTAGAATCTCATGAAATTTTGTACACAGATGCATTTTTCTCTTCTGGTTTCAAATATGTAATCATATTGAGCTGGTGATCTTAAATCTTACAAAGTGTAGAATGTAATTAGGTAATTTCTTATGCAGCTTTAATGAACTTTCACATTGCACTTTGTTGCTTTTCTTTACATGAATTGATAGCCAGAGAGTTCCCATACCCGATGACATTCTTTGTTTTTATCTAAAGGCATTTCATCCTGACATACTATGTCGAGAGTAAAAGGTCGCAGTATTTAACACTCAACCTCGTTAAGCTAATTGTAAATTTCTATTCTGTATGGCCTAAACGAAAAAAGTAAGAATGTCACCAGGTATGGGAATTCACTGGCTATCAAATCATGTAATTAAAAGAAACAAAATGCAATGAGAAAGTTCATTAAAGCTGCGTAATTAATTACACTCTAGAATTTAAGATAACTTTTGACCTATGACCATCAGCTCAATTACGAATACATTTCTGAAATCAGAAGAGACAAATGCCTCTGTGTGCAGAATTTCATGAGATTCTAGCCACAAATAAAAAGGTCAGTTTTAAGACCCTCGTCCCCCCTTAAACCACTCGACCAGTAAACTGGTCGTACATGATGCTCGATTAGCATGCTACCACTGAGACCCTACACTACGAAGGGTGCCACACCTCGCTCTCTCACAGACAGCAGTTATCAGTGTATGCTCTGTCTTCGTGGACTCCGGTTTTGTCCCTTTAAGTGTCATGTAGGGTTTGGTCAGTGCAAGGAGGACGACATTATTTTTATTTCTTTTTGCCTCTGTTCAACTTAAAACATGTCAGCGGAGCATACCTCATCCCACTGTACTGTGGAAACCCTCATGGTGAGTGGGACAAACACTGTTCCACCTTTTCTGCGTTAGGCATTTACTAAGGGGCACCGAAAAATGGTTTAAACCAAGTATTTTGCGCTGACGCAACCATTCCAGCACTAAAAGATAAAGTTCCGCTTTACTCCTCCTTGTACCCTATAAAGGGTTAATTAAGCACAGCAACTTAGCTACCAGGACTTAAGGGGGGACAGGGGTCTTAGAGCATTAATTTTTTATTTACAGACCAAATGCAATGAAACAGCACAGACTTAATCAGTTTTTTCTGCTGATTTCAAATGTGCAATTTGTTTATTTCTAGGCCAATTAGTTCCAGAGATATTAATATATATCATGCCATTGTCTGCTCAAACAAAAAAAATGGGCCACCAGAAATTTAATTTTAATATGTGGGTAGATACTACAATGTGTGAGGAATGCAACGCTGGAAGCAGTTTTCAGTTTTCTGTCCGTAAGGATATATCGGCTTATAGTTAGTTTCATGTGTGTCATGTGTTTTCTGGCACTGTATGTCTGGTTAATTCACTTGAAAACTAACTATTAAGCCCATTTGTCCACACGGACAAAAAACTGAAAACTGCTTCCAGCGTTGCATTCCTCACACATTGTAGTATCTACCCACATATTAAAATTAAATTTCTGGTGGCCCATTTTTTTCTATTGTTTGAGCAGACAATGGCATGATATATATTAATATCTCAGGAACTAATTGGCCTAGAAATAAACAAATTGCATATTTGAAATGAGCAGAAAAAACTGAATAAGTCTGTGCAGTTTCATTGGATTTGGTTTGTAAATAAAAAAAATGCTCTAAGACCCATGTCCCCCTTAAAGAAACTATGAAAACGTTGAACATACCTCATTTCTTTGAAATTCAGAGTTGAGCCTGATATTACAGACGTCACATGACAATATCCTTTTGGCAGCAGGTTTTCCGTCTGGTGCCTTCGGCACTGCACTACCTGGAAATACCACAATGGAGCAATATTCAGTGATTTGGTTCCAAACCAGAGAGACTCCAATCAAGTAGTTACACAGGTTAGAGGTATCACAACCGACAAAAGTGGCAAATCAAATCCTCATGCTCCTACATTACGCATTCAGCAGCACAGTAGGTGTCATTAACTCTTTCCGTACCATGGGGAAAATCAACATTTTCTGAAGGTTTCAGTACATTTTTCTTTTCTGTAAAAACTATTGCATTCAATATTTATTGCAACACCAAAAAACAGAGCTGAATAAAGGTGCTCTCTATTCATATAAGTTTAAACAACAAATTGCATGTTGCAACAAAAAAATTTTATTTACCAACAACGAGATTTTAGGAAAAAATTGCACAAAACTTGCAAAGATACGCTTTGACTTAAAAGAAAAAAATGTTAAAAATTTTCTGAAATATGCAAAATGTTTTTTACTCTATTGGCCACTATCTGCAAAAAAAAAAATCATTTCTATCTCGAATAATATTCTTGCTACAAAACAATAACTGGAAACCCTATAGCTGTGCATTGGAGCGCGGCCGCCTGTGTTTCAGGCTGGTTTCCATCATCACCGATGTGAAAACTGAATCTTCTTCAGCGGCTTGCAACATTTTCAGGCTCGTTGTTGCACAGGTCGTCAATTAAATCAATCGTAGACGAAAACAGAGTCCTGAGATTTGGTGTTTTAGAGCGCATGGCGCGCAGGTGGAGGCTGCCAAGCGACTTTGATGGTACCGCATCTTCGGAGCGCGTTCAAAAAAATGTCGTTTTGTAGGGACCAAAAAAAACTACATCGGAAACAAAGCTTCAGTTCTCGGACTACAAGCCAGTTGCGCATCGTGCCTGTAAGCAACGCGGAAGGCTCCGAAGTCGAGCGGCGAAGGCGTCATCTGCGGGCAACATGGCGGGCAATGAGCGCAGGTCCGCGACTTCATTTCTTTGCGGCGTGTTAGAAAGTGACCCCTCGCGGGACAAAATAAAACTACATCGGAAACAAAACTTTGGTTCCTTGCCTACAAGCTATATCTGCAGTGTGGTCATTAGCAACGCAGAAGGTTCTGAAATCGGGGCACGAAATGATCGTTAGCGGGCTAACGATGCTCAATGGGCACGGTAGGGAAAGAGCTAAGATCTGGTATAAAGCCACATGGTAATTAAGTTAGAGTGCAGTAATCGGCTGATGCATTACATCACTGTAGCTCTCGAGTATGGAACACAAGGACAGAAAAGAATTTCTGAAGCTAAACAACTTAAACTATAAACAAAGCATGAAGTCAGTCACAAACACCCCCCTCAAATTTTAGTAATGCACAATCTAATCTGAAGTGGCACAGGCATATAGAAATAACGTGGGCAAAAGCACCGAGAAAACTTGGTTTTCTTAAACGCAGCTTGAAGATAGCCCCAAAAGAATGTCAGATTACAGCGTATAAATCTTTGGTTAGACCACTTCATGAATATGCTTCTGCCTTTTGGTCACCCTATCATCTATGCGATATAAAACTACTTCAGTCTGGTCAAAAAAAAAAAGCGATCAGATTTATTTATCCCTGTTATGACTGCAATTTCTTGCCCTCAACACATGCCACCATCTTATAGTTTCCGTCCCTTGCTGACAGGCGCATACATGACTGCATCATTCCCTTCCACGACATTATACCTGGCACTTTATCTGTACAAGCACCAATTCAGTTCTCCAATACTTCTGCACCACGCACACGACGCAGTAGCCTGTTTAACTTAGTTCCATTACAGGCATCAATTGATTCTTACCAGTACCCTTTTTTTACGGCGCACTAGAAAAATGTGGAATTCACTGGATGGTTCATATCGTGCATTGCCGCATGACAAATTTTTCAATCAACTACAAAACCATATGTGAGAGTGTGTTTATTTTCTTTGCTTTCCTTTGCACGCTTGTTGCTATATTGTGATCACTGTTTGTGTATGCACCCACTCCCGTAATGTCTTGCTCTGCGAGACAACAGTATATGTAAATAATAATAATAAATACAAAAGCAGGGAGCCAAACTACAAAAATGTTTCAACAAGTTTGTAATAAGACATAAGCATACTGCCACGTATCATTGTAGCGTCGGATAGTTCGGGCAAAGCCGCAAAAAAGGGGTGTTATCATTTTTGTTTGTGATGCGAGAAGCGACCAGTCTAATCTCGATTGTTCACAGCCATGAACAGCTGCATCTACGTGTTACCAGATTACTCTACATGATATCGACCTGTTATCTCGAAGTTTCCTTGCCGGCTTTAAATTGAACTTTAAATTGAATGATGCCGCTAGCAGCGGGCATTCGTAGTTCGACGACCGACGAGCACGTCTGTTGCTTACGGCGCCACCGAGTGATTCAGTTATTTTGCGGGCGCAAGTCAGCCCAAATAAAGAGCTTCGTTTCCAAGACTGGCTGGTGTCTTCCTCACCACTGGACTGCCGTCAGTACAACGTGACAATATTAAGCTCATTGTTTTCAGAACATAGTCTTACCATGGGTATGATGAAAAAGTTTCTTAGATGGACCTTTTTACTACTATGCTCTTCAAAATAGTTCTTTTGTGCAGTAATAACTCTTTCCCACTACCTTTTACCTCAGTTGTAAACTCCCAAGAAGTACTGCTATCCAAGAATAAGAATCTCTGCTTTTTCTGGATGTCGTACATGGCTTCAAAATGACATCCCCTAAGCTTGTGCTTCATCACCAAGAAAAGGAAGTAACGGTTTGGTTTGGTTTAGTTTATGGGGTTCAATGTCCCAAAGCGACTCAGGCTATGAGGGACGCCGTAGTGGAGGGCTCCGGAAATTTCGACCACCTGGGGTTCTTTAACGTGCACGGACATCGCACAGCACACGGCCCTCTAGAATTTCTCCTCCAAAGAAATTCCAGCCGCCGCGGCCGGGATCGAACTGCAGGGAGCCAAATCTCACAAGCAAAGAGGATGTTGGCTGTCTGTAGAGTTTCCACTCACCACAACGAGGATACCAGGACTATGTTGAAGTGTCCTCACTGTCTAACTTTCCTTATGAGCAAATTTCCACTCATCATTATTATTTCAGGTGACCTTTGACTCTTTCCTTGACCTTTTTTTTTCATCTGGACCATCATCCTTAATGCTCAAAAACACCAAGATGTGCCTTAATTATTTTCATCTTGACCACAGGAATGCCAAATCACATGCAAGGGCCCCATTCCTGATCTAACAAATGTAATACGTAAGTTTTGATTTATTAATTTGATTTATTAGGGTTTAACGTCCCAAAGCGACTCAGGCTATGAGGGACGCCGTAGTGAGGGGCTCCGGAAATTTCGACCACCTGGGGTTCTTTAACGTGCACTGACATCATACAGCACACGGGCCTCTAGAATTTCGCCTCCATCGAAATTCGACCACCGTGGCCGGGATCAAACCCACGTCTTTCGGACCAGCAGCCGAGTGCTATAACCACTAAGCCACCACAACGGGTGCTCCTCAATGTATCTTTCTGGTTGCACCATCACCATTGTCGGACACACTCCTCGGCCACATCGAATTTCCTTCCCACCACACGCTTGCCACGTTCAAGAGCAAAATCTCAGCCATGTAGCTATTAAGGTGCTTGCCCATCTCATGCTGAAATTGCAACGCTCGGCAGCAGCACACAAAAGCCACAACAACGGTGAACTAACACACTAACATGCTACCAAACTCCCGTGCCTACAAAAAGCTGGAGCTGGCGATACTGATGCCAATATCAATAGCGGGAGCTCGCGGCGGAGGAAAAAGTTGATGATGATGACCTGTGGCCTCGGGCATCATCTGTGGATGGCAACAGGAAGCTCCTGTGTGCATGCGTGGCCTCCGCGGTCAAGCGCACCGTTGCTCGCGGCACGAGCTGATCACGGCGGCCACTGTTCATGCATTTCAAAGGCTATTCCCGCGCGAGTCGTGGAAAGTTTGGGCGCGGCCCTTACACGGATCTTTCTTTTTTTAATATTTCCTTCGGGAAAACAGGGTGCGACCCTTACACGCATTTATACGGTAGATGTAAGGAAAGGCGCAGCAGCAGTCTTATAGTGGGTGGATGCCTGAACTATACCATGATGGAAGGAATAAAGAGGTGAAAGCAGCAGAAATTTTTTTTATTTGGAAAATGTTCATGTTTGCTCTCGTTGAATTTTGTGATTTGGGTAGCAAGCATAAACGTAATATTTTCACTTTTATTAAGGCGGAAGCCTTTAATGCCTCATCGTTGTAAGCAGCAGTTAACAGAAATGTCACGCTTTTCAATTGGTCGAAACGGTCGTGACGTCACAGTGTGCGAATTTCAAACGGGGCCAATTGTACTTTGGCTAGTAACCATGCAACCAATGAAAGGGATCGTATAGTGATGTTCCAAGTAAGTGGGACTGAGTTTAGTTAATTGCTTAATCATCGAATTAGCCTAATTAAACCTTTCTAATCAGGCCGGATACATAAATAAAACCGAGTAGGAAATTGGTCGAGTTGGGGAATCTAAGCAGGGTCTCCGGAGTGCGAGACGAGCATGCTAACCACTCCGCCACCCACACCAGCTCAACGGTTTGGAATGAACAAGGGCACATCTAGTGAATATGTGTCTTCGTTCACTCCCATCTTCCTCCCTTCCCGTTACAGGGAGGTTCAGGTGTCCACCGAGGTATGCGAGATATTCCTTTCCTCAAAAACCAATTTACCGACCGAACGGCGATGGCGTTCTGTGGACTCCCTGTCAGCGTTGCATGACGCTGTCGCGTTTCACTCTTGTAGGCGAAGCTTAACATCTTAACCACACATCAGTGACACAAGCAGCAACACTGCGCTTAAGGCTTTTGCCTCACCGCACTATAGGTCAACAAAGTGCCCCCCTGAATTTTTTTGTGGCCATATACTATGACACCACTTGATTAGTGGTCTCTTCCGATTCAATAAATGCCCCAGAATTACCACTACAAGGTTTCACATACCCCAAAAATGTTGCAAGCACACACACGTGCATATACAAAAATGAACACACCTTCAGGATTTGGGTCTGGCTTTGCTTTCTTTGCAGGCCCACCAGTTGGTCCATCTGCTGGTGGTCTTTTGAGCGCCTGTGCAGGAGGTCCCTACAGGTGAAGGAATCAGTGTAAGTAGTGTAGGCCCCAAATTAACAGAGTAAAGATGGTGGTCTGCCCATGCCGCTATCTTCAAGGAGCAACTACCTTCTGTTTTTTAACACCAATGTTAAGTCATGTTCCAAGATCCAACAGATGTACCCAACACAGGGGCAATGTCTCCGGTGATGTCTCTGAGAAGCTGGTGCCAAACATTAAAGGTGCAGTGAAGAGGAATCTGAACTCATCTTTCTGCCGTGGGAACTCAATCTACACGTTCCGAGCATTCCTAGAAACTTCGATTTATTGCCCTGTGTGGCCGATTTCCCTAATTAAATCAAATTAACGTTAGGCTCCCGCCTTTTTTTTTTTTTTTATTCTCCCCGTACGGTGGGCGGAGTCGACCAACGCGTGGAGCGCCTTTCACCCAGTCCCGTGGCGGCTTGCCGCTCTGCCATCGGCGGAGTAATACGTAGTAGTCTATAGTAGCAAATAGTCCGCGCGTATTTTTATTTCACCGGGCTTATTTTGCAGCTATATTATCTGCAAATGAAACTATTTATTCAAGGAAACCTAAAAAACAAAATAAAGCGAAAGCGAAGCCTCAACACTGCTGGCTGAAAGGCACTCCACGCGTTGGTCGACTCCGCCCACCGTACGGGGAGAATTAAAAAAAAAAAAAGGCGGGAGCCAGACGTTAACCTAATTTAATTATGGAAATCGGCCACACAGGGCAATAAGTCGAAGATTCTAGGAATGCTCGGAACGTGTAGATCGAGTTCCCGCGACAAAAAGACGAGTTCAGATTCCCCTTCACTGCACTTTTAAACAGAAAAATGAAATCAATTTCTACTATACGACCCAGTCCAACCAAAACTGTCCTTTGATTTTAGCAATCTCAATGCTTGGAACCCAACAAAGGAAATGTTTCAGCCTATTTCTGAGAAGTAACCTGAGGTGCATGCCTGAAAATGGTATTTGAACGAGACAACTCATTAACTATCAGGCATAGATCCTCTTCTCACCAGACTCAGGCAAGCAATTTGCACTGTTTTATGTTCGAAAGGAACTATAGTAACTTTTTACCAGAACTTCAAAAAATTCATTAAAATGAGTCTTTACTTGCATAAACACTTTAGAAAAGGCAAAATCGGAACTACAGGCATTGGAAGCACATCAATCAGTGCTTCCGTCTGTCACTATATGCTCCAAGTACAACAGACACAGACCTTCACAAGTTTTCAAAAGAACACGACTTCATAACTGTACTTCAGGCTGCAGCAATGCACTTTTTAAAAATTATCGATACGTGCTGAAACTTCTCCCTACCGCTGGCGTGACTGTTCTGTGTAGCCTTGTATCCTTGTATCCTCATAGCCTTGTAGCCTTAGTAAACAGGGTGTAGCATATATGCTGGTGATCCCCAACTGATATCCCCAGCAGTAAATGCACCAGCTAATGCTACGCAGCCCAAACAATCCTTGCTCAAATCTGTGAGTTCCTCAAAGCATGTAGAGCTGAGATAGTTCCGTGTCTAAGCCAGTGCTCTAAAAAATGCACGTGGTGTCGGCAATATGCAAAACTATCAGTGGGGGCCCTTTCAACTTGTGCACAGAATACAAGTGTGACAGTTTGCCAGTTTCACAGCAGAATCTTGCCTATGACCTTGGGTGACACAAGTGCAAAGTGCGGACAAGCTCTTGATACAGAGTTGCATCAGTGAATTTTTTAAACAATGCTGCTATGCTTCAAGGCACAAGGTGTGCCTGATGGGTACCTTGTGGAAGCACAATATATACCCGGTGTCCCAGCTAAATGTAACCAAGCTTTTAAAAAACACGGGGTGTCCTAGCCGTCTGAAACCAAATGAGGGTTGTTTAGAGTCGCGTGACCTAACCTGCAGTATTTTTTTCGTTCTTCAAGGTTGACTAATTAGTTAAGCTTAATTAACTAACTTTTTTAATTATTGACTTGAGGAACAAAGTTTGGTTTATTGGTTTTATGGGGTTTAACGTCCCAAAGCGACTGAGGCTATGAGAGACGCCGTAGTGAAGGGCTCCGGAAATTTCGACCACCTGGGGTTCTTTAACGTGCGCTGACGTTGCACAGCACACGGGACTCTAGAATTTCGGCTTCAAGAAATTCAGCCGCCGCGGCCGGGATCGAACCCGCGTCTTTCGGGTCAGTAGCCGAGCGCCGTAACCACTGAGCCACCGTGGCGGGGCGAGGAACAAAGTGTCAATGGAAAAGCTGTTGATCGCTTTGAGAAACAGCTTACTGGGACATTTGCAGCAAAGTAATATTTACGTAAAGTAGTTTTTTTACCAGCCTTTAACCATAACCCACACAATAAGAAAAAGCTTCCACATGACAACTGTGCCACTTCAACGTCCCAAGACGCGCCTTAAAGAATAAAATCCATTTTTTCTGAAGTCCTCTCCTCGACGAGACTTTGGGTGCACCTTGGGGCAGAGAAGTGAGCGAGCAGCTGGTCACGTGACAACTTTCTTTAAAGGCCAATAAATGAAGCTACGTAAATTGCAACTTGACGAAAACAGCACTACTAGCGGTTTTTCGAGGTGATCTAAAACTTTTGCATTGACACTTTCTTCCTGAAGTTAATAATTAAAAAGTTAGCTAATTAAACTTAGCTGACTAATTAACTTTGAAGAGCCAAAAAAATGCTCAAGACTAGGCCACGCGACTATGAACAACCCTAAGTTGGTTTCAGTGGACTAGGACACTTCGACTTTTTTAAAAGTTTGGTTACATTTAGTTGGGACATCCGGTACATGTAAGATGCAGTGACAGACAACACGGCATCTGCTTAAGCCACATAACCCAGTTTCATAGAAAAGACTGCGCAGACCCCAAGTGGCTGATCAACTTAAGCCTCAGAAGGTGTGCAGTGTGCAAGTGATGCACGTCACTGAACCCCACAGTGCAGTGGGAAACCAACCTTCTGGCAGCTTCCAAAGCTTCCAAGCATCTGCCACTGTGGATGCTCTGGCAAGACATGCCTAAGGAGCGTTCTTTTATCCATGAGACGCCAGCTAAGTTATATACAATGCATGAAGACACAGCTGTCCTAGACTGTTTGATGCATGTTTAAAGATGTAAGGATGACAGCAAAATTTGTGGGGACGCCTTCGTCCCCTGCGTTCACTTTCCCGCATTGCACCCCACTGTTGTTAGCTGCCCCCGAAAAGCACTCCCTTTAGTTTGGTTACTCTAGCTAACACGGATGGCGTGTTTTGCCGCTCGCGCGCGAGGGAAGGCTAGCTCTCTTCTCCCTGGGATCAGGAAGCAACCGGACGTTTCGCTCGCAGCTTCGCTCTTCGTCGTCGGACGCCTCTTGGTTGGAACTTGCTCCCGCCGAGCCCGTCCCGCTCGGCCTCGGAGTTTATCCCTTTGCCCTAGCGTGGGCGAACGTTCGCTCGTAGCCGTGCTGGTGAGTCGGACTTCCTCGATTCCTCAGTGTATTTTGTTGCTAGCTGGCGTTATTGTTGTTATAGCAATAAATGCCTTGTTTGTGTCAGCCAGTGTGTCGTTCCTTTGTTCCCACAGAGCACGGCCCGCCGTGGTCGGCGTGCGCTCGGTAGCGTACGCGACCACGGGGTGGGGTCCGCGCGGCTTTGAACTGGCTCAGCCGCGGTTAAACGGGGAGAACGGATATATCTCCCCCCATTTAAACCCCACATTTGGCGCCCAACGTGGGGCCTGCTCTTGGAACATTGGACGACTGTCAGTTCGGTTCGAGGAACGCTCTTTGTCCGGACTTGACAAGTGGTAGGCCTAGTGTGAATTTTGATCGCTAGGACCTGCGGCATGCTTTCTTGAGTGCGAGGTGTATTGCGCTGCAGCATGTTTGAACTTTTCGACATGCTCAGCATGTGTTTTTTGTGAAGTTTTCTTCCTGGAGTTTCTTCAAGAACCACTTGGTCCGCATCGAGGGAGCGCGAGGTCTAGTGCCCGCGGAGTTGCCGAGCCCGAAGCGAGTGAGTACGGAAGCCGCGTGGGTGGTCCGAGTTTTCTGTATATATTTTCTCGCTGTCTCTTTTCGACTCTGGGAGTCGCGGCTCCGGGAGCCGGGTGGCCTGGGGCCACGGGTGCCGTTACGAGCTCGCTGGTATTGCAGCTCGGCACCGGGCGTTCCGACACCATCCGATACGGTGGGCGCCGATCGCTCAGAAGCTGCTTTGTGCAGTGAGCAGGGAGGACCACCCCACAACGCTGATGTCTCCTCGCGGCTGCGCGCACGAAACCCGTTTCGGGTCTTTCTTTTGTTGGGGGTCGTCGACTTTCACTATGGTAGTGAGGCCTAAGGCTATTCATAGCTGCCTGCACCTTGTCAAAAGTGACACGACCACCGGACCGTGGTGTTGAGAGGGGGCGCACTTTGCTGGCCGCCCGTTTTTTTTTTTAACCTCGCATGAACTGAGCATTCTCGTTCAACTCAAGAAAGGCTTTGTTCACTCGAACTTTGCGTTGCACGGCCACCCGACACCTTTTGCTAGCGAGTTGAGCATTGAGCCACGAGGCTCTTGTGTACGCAGTTTCCCCTCCCGTGACCTACGTTAAAGGCGTGCGGAGTGTGTTTTGGCAATCTTTCAGATCCAGTGGAGCCACTCCGGCTTGCTGTCTTGTGCACATCGTCTCGCTGCCGCCTGCTGCGACGGAGCGGCCTGTATCCTGTTCGCCGCATCCATCCGGGGCAGCCGTGGCGAGACCAGACAGCAGCCACCTCTGGCTGCTGTTGCCCTGGCGACTACTGCGGAATCTTGGCCTGCAGTGGTCAACCGGCCCTCCTCTTCGTGGGCCTGCGGGCACTTAGTCCGCGGGCCATGCGAGACGTCCCAGCGGAGACCTTCACGCCGCCTTCGGAATACCGCGGAAGACTGCGTGCACGCTGTCGGCGTGACCTCCGCTGCAAGACCTGCCTCAAGTGCATGAAGACCAGGAGACTCCTCCATAGCATGTAACTTGCAGGCGTGTGGGTCTATTTAAGGTTGGGGGGATGTGGGGACGCCTTCGTCCCCTGCGTTCACTTTCCCGCATTGCACCCCACTGTTGTTAGCTGCCCCCGAAAAGCACTCCCTTTAGTTTGGTTACTCTAGCTAACAAGGGAGGGCGCTCGCGTCGCAGCGACCGCAGCGCCACGGATGGCGTGTTTTGCCGCTCGCGCGCGAGGGAAGGCTAGCTCTCTTCTCCCTGGGATCGGGAAGCAACCGGACGTTTCGCTCGCAGCTTCGCTCTTCGTCGTCGGGCGCCTCTTGGTTGGAACTTGCTCCCGCCGAGCCCGTCCCGCTCGGCCTCGGAGTTTATCCCTTTGCCCTAGCGTGGGCGAACGTTCGCTCGTAGCCGTGCTGGTGAGTCGGACTTCCTCGATTCCTCAGTGTATTTTGTTGCTAGCTGGCGTTATTGTTGTTATAGCAATAAATGCCTTGTTTGTGGCAGCCAGTGTGTCGTTCCTTTGTTCCCACAGAGCACGGCCCGCCGTGGTCGGCGTGCGCTCGGTAGCGTACGCGACCACGGGGTGGGGTCCGCGCGGCTTTGAACTGGCTCAGCCGCGGTTAAACGGGGAGAACGGATATATCTCCCCCCATTTAAACCCCACACATTTCACAAACACTGTTCCCACTTTGAGTTGTTGATCAATTCGCTCTCGCCCTACCATAAGCTTGCCATCCCAGTTAGCTCAATTGGTAGAGCGACTGCTCCAGTGAAGCGGTGGTCCCGGGTTCGAACCCCGGACCAGGACGAATTTTTCTTTAACTGCGAAGTTTCTGAGAAAGCTGTATAGCTTTCCTTTGTAGCCGTATGGCTGCGCTCGGGTGGATGTCAATGAGTAATTGCTCCCTTATTACAAACGATGGAACACGGCAAGTGGCACAGACGCTAACAAACGTGCATGTACTGCTTAGCTTTGCCCCACCGTTTGTGCTTGCGATCACATCCTCCACACACCAGGCAGGCATCCATGCAGTGGCGCCAGCTACTAGCTTCTCACACTGAAGTGAGAAGTTGAAAAAAAAAATATGCTTTGACGTTTGAAACGGAAGGGATGTTCTCCAACACCAGAAACTTGAGTTCTTTTTTAATGATTATTCTTTTTCAATAGTTAGTAAGTTTCATCAAGAGAGACGACCATTTTCTTGTTACTTGCAACAGCATTTTAAAAATGCTATCTAGCAGCCAACTAGCGGCGTGTGTACAGCTGTACTGTTGCTACATACTGATGTCACATTGTTGATGTGACTGTGGACAGCACCCACAAAGAAAGACCACGTCTTATGGCTGTCGTTGCAGTCTACTACGGTGTCTAAAAAGCTACTGCTACAGAACTTTTGTTCCCTGCCTTTTCAGAGCGCAAACAAAGAGCGTTGGTCAAAGCTGCCTTCATCGTCAGAGCAAGTGACCACTAAATAAGCACCCCTTCAACATGCATCAATGGCAGGAAAATGCTGCACCTTAAAGGCTACCCGTAGACCTGGTTTCTGTTTCCTGCTCTGATGAGCACGGTGACATCAGTTGGTTTGACATTTCTAAGAACAAACAGTTCAAGGTCAGCACTGATCTATGTCACGTGCCTCTGTTGCAACTGCGTCTTGCTCGTGTTGAAATTGTTTCCATTTGAGCAACTCACAAACTAGGCTGACAAAGAATACTTTTGAATCAAATTCCTAAACAGCTTCTTTAACTTACAACAAAGATGCCAGTAGAGCTACCTTTCAGATGTTAAAGGGACAGTGAGGAGAGCTCTATTAATATTTTTTTTACAGCAAAATCCAATAGTCCGGCATTTCATGGCTTTGTTGCCACTTGGCCGGCAGCAAAAGATGCATTTATTTCTAAGAAATTTGGATTCGAAGTTGAAAAAGTTTTTCCCGCCGCTCTGATTCAAACTTGGGATTCTCTTATGACGACACAGGACTAAGTGACGTGAAACATGACGTGCACATGACGTAACACAGACTCCGTGATTTCTGGCAGCCAGCAGTGCGGCCTGGCAGCAGCCGAAAAGAAAGCTACCGCCGGCCGCACGTTGAAGGCATCTACCGGCTACTGCGGCCGTTGCTACCGTCGCTTCGATCACGTTTGCACCGGCGTTTTGTCAGCGTTACGATAGATCCCGTTCTCGAAGTCGTCAACGAAGTTCTAGCAAATAGACACCTTTAGCATACCGTGTACCTAGTTACCGTTAGCGGAATACCGGCCGCCCGCCTACCGCCGGTGAGCAAACGATGATTGGTCCAGATGCTGAAGGCGCGCGTAGCCGCCTGGTATGTGGCGCCATCTGGCGACACCAAGGAGATTTGCGCATGCATTGGCTGCGCCTCAGCGATTCATGGCTTCTTGTGTTCTAGTGTTACTAGAACCATTGGTTCTAGCAACATTGTTTTGTCCTATGACGTCATCACGCTTGTACTCGCGAGTTTGGCCTGTGGCGGCGATACCTGTATTTTGGTTCTTGCTCTTTGCTACGTTACAAGAGCTTTGTTGTCAGTATGAGTGGTGTTTTTGTAATCAGGAGCTGGTATTCTGTCGATACAAGCCAACTTCAATTTCTCCTCAGTGTCCCTTTAAAACTTAATAAAAAAAAAAGCCTGAACATGAACACCTCAAGCAACTAAACTAAGCATAGCCCCTGCAGTTATTCAGTATAGCTAATTTGAACATTTTCTGTTAAGTTTTTTAGTCTGAGATCTTTGCTGGCTTATGCTTGCCCTCTACAAATAACAAAATATTGGCATACTTTTTAACATCCAGCAGGTTTAGGGTAGAACTGGGCACAAACAATTTTTTTTTTCAATTTCCATCCTCTCAATTCCCCTCCTAGCGCTGTGCGATAGGTACTAAAACGCTACAGTACAGAAACTGTAGAGAGCCCCAGGCATCAACGATATATGCTTTCAAGCTCAGTACTTCTTTCCTTTTTTTTACAATATCACAGGTTGCCACATGCAGAACAATCTCTCACCATGCAATACAGACTTTTACGTTATCTCTGTGAGAAGTCATCAGAGCCAAGGCCAATTTGGTGTAAAATTCCAGAAATCAGATTCATAACTACGGTTCCACTGCAAAAGGTTATGTAAGACGAAGTGTACAGCCATTGTTTGAAAGAAAAAGAAAAAAGGTGTATGCTACAGAGGCACATTTTGTTCATTTCATAACATATCACTTTTTTCTTTCCATTTTGCACCTCCAATAGCTGACTGATTATTCAGAATGTGTTCGTTTCTTAAATCCCTCATGGAACTTTCGCATTGAGTTCTGGGGTTCTGCTTACATGAAACTTGTATTGTGTAACCAAGGTCAGTAAAAAAAAATGCAAATCCTTTTGAAAGCTCATACTGCCACACAAGCTGCCAATGCTTTTGGCATGTGTGTGGCAAGCCAAAGAAGCCATGTTCATCTACCATGCCAACATGGCACTTGAACATGACAGCAATAAAGCACATGAGTTATACCCCTGTCACACTAGCAAGTTTAATGTCATTCGAATCGAATGACACTAGCACCTAGTGTCATTAATCGACTGCTACACGGGAACATGTAAACATTCGCCATCGAACGAGTTAGGGGAACTCATTCGCATTCGATCTCGAACCGAATGCATACTCTGGACACCAGATACGCAGCAGGAACAAGCGACGCGAAAAAATAATGTGCACACTGCCAAAAGTAGAAAGTGCATTTATTTAGTTCTGCTGAAAAAAGTTAATGTTGGTTTGAATCTGTTCACACTAGAGGTTGCCGTGGATAGCTGTTACTCTCGGTCTCAGCAGCTTACAGCAGCAGCCGAGTGCGAAGCAGTCTTTCCCGCGACTGTCGGTCATTTTGGGATGCGCGATTCTTGCTGATTGGCGTGCCATGTTCGCTAAGCTCGAAGGTACTTAAAGACGTAACTGAGCAGTTCACCTTTTGGAAGTCATTTCCAAGCTCCGCGCGTCCGCACGCCGCCATGTCAGCCATTTTGTTTGTTTACATTTATCCGATTTGTGATTGACTTTGTACTTGGCTTGGCTTTTGATGGCTAAAGTGGTGCAGAATGGCCGCAAATAATATTTCAAGCTTATAATACGGCACACAAATTGTTCTCACCCGCTTTTGAAACACTGCACACCAATTTCAAGCATCTTTTATGCGCGCTGATGTCGTTCAGTTCGACTATTTTTTTTTTTTTTCACTGATGGTCGACGCCATCATTTTCGAACGACATTTTTTTCCGTGTAGCACCGAAAGAGACCAAACGACATTCGATGCATCAAATGCCATTAGGTTCCAATGACATTAAATTTGCTAGTGTGACAGGGGTATTAGGTGTTCTTCCCGAAAAGAAAGCCTGAACCGCTAGTTGCAGCTTACAATCTGCAACAAGCTCGTGCAATACTAGAGGGGGGAAAAGCAATTCTCATGAATTGCTACATCTCTCACAGGATGCCATTCCCCTCAGAATCAAAGAGCCAAGGTCTGCAGCAGCATTGTTATTTACCTGGACAGCAACGCCAAGCTTGGGCACTGGGGCTGGTTTCGGGGCAGGGCCGGGCGGTGGTTTGCCATCTGTGAGTTGCACTGCGCTTTTACTTTCTCAGTCAGGCAGCAGATCACAAGCTATGAGCAACAGGAGTCAGCATGTGAAAGCACTATTTCAGCATGCTTTCTGTGCTCTGTATACAGGGTCTGTTCTGAAAGTAGTAGGACTCATTTTTTTTAACAAAATTTATTCATGAGAGTAATAAAAACGATTGGAATTTTTCAAAGTAGCACCCTTCCGCACCTACACGCTGCTGCCAATGAGTTTTCCAGTTTTCGTACGCCTCCAGGAACGCCTGGGCCAGAATGAGGTTTAGCTCCCTCGTCACGGCCTGTTGAACCGCCTCTACCAATCCGTGATGTTTCCCCTTGAACGTCGATTTTATTTTTAGGAATAGAAAAAAGTCTGGCGGGGCTAAGTCGGGGCTCTAGGCGGGCTGAGGCACCGTTGCCGCCTTGTGCTGGGCAAAAAATCGGGGTCCTCATTCACAGGATGAAGATCCTAGCGGATCGCTTTCCGGTTGGCCTTTTGCTCCTCTGACAACACTCCCGGCACCAACTTCGCGCACACTTTCCTCATGGCTAAGTTTTCTGTCACGATCTCAAAAACTTGGGTCTGAGGAATGCTCAAGTCATCAGCAATCATTCTGATACTCATCCTCCAATCACTGTTCAGTAAATGTTTCACTCGCTACACATTTTCGTTGGTCTTGCTGGTCGAAGGGCGTCCGGAGCGGTCATCGTCTTCCACTCTTTCCTTACCTTCTCGGAGCAGCTTGCGCCACTCAAAAAACACGTGGTCTACCCATGGCAACGTCACCGTAGGCCTCCTTAAACATGCCGTGAGTCTCTTTGCCCGTTTTACCAAGATTTACACAAAATTTGATTGCATATCGCTGATCCGGTAAACGCTCCATGATTTCGCGTGACGAGACGTGTCGACAGGGGTTCACAGTACAAGCGACCTGCTCTCTTCAACGGCCGAGAGCCGACTGGCGATTTTCCCCAGCATTCCCAATATCCCCCTTCAACGATCCTGCACGCGCAGACCGCCTCTAGTCCGGCCGTTCGCCCAGGAAAAAACCAGTCCTACTACTTTCAGAACAGACCCTGTATATAGCCCAGACAGGCCTACAGCTGCAAGAGCCAGTACAGCTGCAAGAGCCAGTACAGCGGCTATCTCGGTGAGACAGCCGCGTCAGCTGCAGGAGTAGAAGAAAAAAGCGCTTCTGCACAAAACTGGGCAAAATGTAACAAACAGAATGCATGGCAGCCCTGCCATGCATTACCCACAATGACGCAACTGGTAACAATGACCCAACTGGTAATCTCTCAACTATTTTTCTGACTGAGAGCTCCTAAGAATACACTGAGAGATTCATAGTTTTGCTGGGTTTCAAAGGAAAACCCTGTGTGCAAGACTCCATACTGGATGTTCTGGATGCAGCCACTGTTAAAACAAGCCACATCCAGGGTTCTAGCACAGAAATTCTTGCACTGCAGAACCATATACAGTAGCCGACCGATATTTCGGACTCCAATAATTCGGACTAGCGCGATTTTCGGACTTCGCCGAGGAACCGTCGCGCACCTCATAGGAACGTGTACATTTTCACTACCGATATTTCAGACTTTGCGGAGTCTAAATGTTCGAATTTTCGGACTAAAATAGACGCCAGCAATATTGCAGTGATCGTTTTTCAACCGAAAATTTGTTATTTTGGCCTAATGTAGATGCCAGCGGGCATCGCTGTCACTACCAAACTGTTTGCCACCACCGCGAAAGGCGCCATCTTGGATTTAAACGGAATCGGCTCGGCTATAGCTCGGCGGGCGCAGTCGGACTGGCTTGGATAGGTTTGGCTATTTGTTCTCGATCGTCGAGATTGGTATATTAGCTCTATGGTCGAGATAATGAGATGCTCTCCATTGCCATCAAGATGGCCTACAAAGGGCACGTGATTGCATTGAAAACGGTACAACGGGACAGCAAACGCGGTAGACGGGGGCAAGGGTGGGACTGCATTTGGAGGCGCTCGCTCCCGCTCGCGTCTTCCCGCGGATTACCCATGGGTCACCTCGCGGTCTTCGCGAGCATGACTGCCCCACGCAAACAGACTGTTCTTGCTTCGCGCAGCGAGTGCATTCATTCGCGGCATGACCGCGGCTGCATCGCACTATCTGGTATCATGATGTGATAGGGTGCGGCATGAAGAAAGCACAGCTACAACTCAGATATAGTCTAATATTATCGCTTGTAGGCGGAACATGGGAAGCGGCGATTTTCGCGATTTTGAAAGCCGGTTTTTCGCTGTTCGGACTGTTCGATTATTCGGACCATTTTTCGGGTCCCGCCGAGTCCGAAAAATCGGTCGGCGACTGTACATACTAGCGGTCATTGCAACAGGAGAAAGCTTATGTGTGACAAATAAAAAAATGCAGAAATATATAAGGCTAGCTGCCACGTTTCATGAACATTTCTTCAACTTCAGTACTGTGCACATGGCAAAATGCAGCCAACAGTGCAGCCACACTTCTTGTATGAAGAAGGGGTGTTTAGTGTTTGGCTTTCAAGTTATATATGCAAGACAGCACACAGTACAGGGCCAAACACTACAGATAGCTGCACAAATTGCACAAACACTTCGTGCCAACAAAGCTATGAAAGGCATCCCGAATTCAAACCTGCAAGCCTCTTCACTTGTGACATCACAGTGAGATGCAGCTTCTTTAAATGCAGAAGATTTAGCCTCCATGGAAGCCTTGGATGCACATGACCAGGGCATCACACAGCTAATGTTAAAGGGACAGTGAGGAGAGCTCTATTAATATTTTTTTTAAAGCAAAATCCGATAGTTCGGCATTTCACGGCTTTTTTGCCACTTGGCCGGCAGCAAAAGATGCATTTATTTCTAAGAAATTTGGATTCGAAGTTGGAAAAGTTTTTCCCGCCGCTCTGATTCAAACTTGGGATTCTCTTATGATGACACAGGACTAAGTGACGTGAAACATGATGTGCACATGACGTGAAGCAGACTCCATGATTTCTGGCGGCCAGCAGTGCGGCCTAGCAGCAGCCGAAAAGAAAGCTACCGCCGGCCGCACATTGAAGGCATCTATCGGCTATTGCAGCCGTCGCTAATGTCGCTTCGTTTACGTTTGCACCGGCGTTTTGCCAGCGTTACGATGGGTCCCGTTCTGGAAGTCGTCAACGAAGTTCTCGCAAATAGACACCTTTAGCATACCGCGCACCTTGTTACCGTGAGCGGAATACCGGGAGCCCGCCTACCGCTGGTGAGCAGGCGCTGATTGGTCCCGATGCTGCAGGCGCGCGCGTAGCTGCCGGGTACGTGGCGCCATCTGGCGACGTCAAGGAGATTTGCGCATGCATTGGCTGTGCCTCAGTGATTCGTGGTTTCTCGTGTCCTAGTGTTGCTAGAACCATTGGTTCTAGCAACACCGTTTTGTCCTATGACGTCATCACGCTTGTACTTGCGAGTTTGGCCTGTGGCGGCGATACTTGCATTTTGGTTCTTGCTCTTTTCTACGTTACAAGAGCCTTGTTGTCAGTATGAATGGCGTTTTTGTAATCAGGAGCTGGTATTCTGTCGATACAAGCCAACTTGAATTTCTCCTCAGTGTCCCTTTAAGCACACTGCATGGTTGAACACACGTATGCCCTTCGCCACGGAGAGCAATCAATGTGCTCCTCCCACTTGGGCCATTGATGAAATAAACCCCACACAAAATCAGCGTGAATATGAAGAAGCAGCTTGGCACACTTTTGGACAGCACTACACTGTCCTGGCCCCAAGCACGCAGTTTTGTGTAAGGAGGCTCACACAAACTGACTGCGCAATTCTGTGGGCACTGCTATAGAAGTCACACGTGTTTGAAGCCTTGCGTTTGAAGCCTTGAGCCAGTGTTTCCCGAGTGTGTCAACATATTACATAATCAAGTCGGGAGTCAGCTGATTAGTGGTACAATAAGTACTTTCTTCTGGGCGAGTTGGTTCATAATTTCCAAAGGTAAAAACTTGCGCAAACAGTAGAAGAAGAAGGAGACGGTACAACAGGACAGAGCGCAAACTTCCAACTGGTTTATTTAGGAAACTGTACCTACATATATAGACAGGTGAAATCATATCAGAGTGATCAAGCGTAAACACGTGTGCACACAACCAGCGAAGATCCACTACCAAGCAGGGCAAAACTAATAAAAACTCATCATGTTATCACTGATGTATGTGTGTGTATCTGTCTGCGTTGCTGGTATTACCCTGCATACTTCATTCAGCCTTCTTACAGCTAGCATCTTTTGGCCTCAGTGATAACATGATGAGTTTTTATTAGTTTTGCCCTGCTTGGTAGTGGATCTTCGCTGGTTGTGTGCACACGTGTTTACGCTTGATCACTCTGATATGATTTCACCTGTCTATATATGTAGGTACAGTTTCCTAAATAAACCAGTTGGAAGTTTGCGCTCTGTCCTGTTGTACCGTCTCCTTCTTCTTCTACTGTTTGCGCAAGTTTTTACCTTTGGTGATTAGTGGTCCTGGGCAGTATTCTATCTTTGCTCTTTCAACGAAATCAACATAAAATGTGACCCAAGCACAGCCTCCCAAAAAAATGCGAATGCAATAAAAAGCCCTTCAGGTGTATACAAGTTCTTGAATTACACTGGATTGGCAGAAAAACAAACTATCTCTCAGAGAGACTTCATGCCAGCTCATAAGCATAAACTTGAAAGCAACACGTTTACAATAAGGAATATCACTTCTTAGATGCCATATGCAACGTTGCCTAAACCAAACCTTCATCCAGTCTATCCGCTGGCAAAAAATATACATACAAACAAAGAATATGTTGTTCTCTGGAAAAAAACAACATAAAAATAAACTATTTCAAGTTAATTGGCTTGAGCAGTGAAAGCAAATTTTCAACTTTAGAACTTGTATAAGTTGCGCTGACAATGGTACCGTATAAACTTGTATAAGGGCTGCACTACTTTTTAAAATTCGGGTTTGAATTTTGAAGGTGCACCCCGCACACGGACTAAAAAACAAACATATAACTATTTTTTTTAATCACCACATAATCTCGTGTCAGGGCCGCGCCCCCCCATTACGAACTAAGTAATTGATAAAAAAAATACAGTTTACACATTTTTTTAAAATTCGTGTATGGGCTGCACCTTCAAAATTCACACCAATTATTTTTAAAAAGTGCGGCCCTTACATGGGTTTGTATGGCACCTAGTCCAAAACAGGGGGCGCGGCTCTTACACGAGATTATACGGTACTAAGCAGCTCTGCTATACCCCTGCCACATAAAAACTCGAATGTGTTTCCAACAAAAGGCAATTATCCAAGAATAGTGCGTGCATAGTAATAATCAAATGATTTACTACCAATATTGTTTCACACTCAAAAAAACACCTTAAAACTTGTATAAAAGGTTGCAACAATTCTGATAACTTATTGAGGAACGTTATCAAGAGCTAGGGTACACAGAAGCTGGTTTGGCTCATGGGCTTTAACATCCCAAAGTGACTCAGACTATGAGGGACACCAGATATGTTCAATCACCTGGGGTTCTTTAACCTGCACTGA
The DNA here is from genome assembly GCF_055824585.1 of Amblyomma mixtum. NCBI lineage: Eukaryota > Metazoa > Arthropoda > Arachnida > Ixodida > Ixodidae > Amblyomma > Amblyomma mixtum. Next base: position 180,828,404 of record NC_143021.1, on the reverse strand, counting down.
CACTGCACAGTACACAGGCCTCTAGCATTTTGCCTCCATCGAGGAGGCAAAATCCTTTCTCGTTTTTTTAATCACAATGCTGGATGTCCTTCGCAACAGTTGTCAAATGCAGCCCATATTACACCAGTTCCTGTATTCTTTTTGCACAAAATAGACAAGTCTATTGCAGTCAAACCTTGCTACATCGAACATGGACATCACGAATTATCGGCTATACTGAACTGTTCCTAAATATTTTTGACAAACACGTGCAATTCTTTAACACTGAACGCAGTTGCTCAGCGTCAAGCTGTGCCTGCTTGAAGGGCAGGTGGCAGGCTTTGCCTCACTACAGAAGTGACAGGTGGTGGTGCAGCAAGCACTTGCGCCACGGTTTGCGCCTTTATCCTGCATTATCATTAAACTATCTATCCTTTGCACTTGTCGATAGCACCACGTAAGATACCGCAACGTGAATAGTTGGTAGCCAGGCAGTCAGCACATGTTTACACCCCCCGTATCCACTGATAGTGGCCCAGAACCAAAAGCATGGTCAGTGGTAGCCGTCTATAGTCAGATATAACTTAAAGGTGCAACGAAGAGGAATCTGAGCTCGTCTTTTTGCCGCGGGAACTCGATCTACACGTTCCGAGCATTCTTGGAAACTTCCACTTATTGCCCTGTGTGGCCAATTTCCCCAATTAAATCGAATTAATGTCCGGCTCTCGCCTTTTTTTTTTTTAATTCTCCCTGCACAGTGGGCGGAGTCGACCAACGCGTGGAGTGCCTTCCACCCGGTCCCGTGTCGGCTTGCCGCTCTGCCATCGGCGGAGTAATACGTAGTAATCCGTAGAAGCAAATAGTCCGCGCGTATTTTTATTTCTATGGGCTTATTTTGCGGCTATACTATCTGCATATGAAACCATTTATTCACGAAAACCTAAAAAACAAAATAAAGCGAAAGGAAAGCCTCCACGGAGCTGACTGAAAGGCACTCCACGCGTTGGTCGACTCCGCCCACTGTACGGGGAGAATTAAAAAAATAAAGGCAGGAGCAGGATGTTAATTCAATTTAATTAGGGAAATCAGCCACACAGGGCAATAAATCGAAGTTCCTAAGAATGCTCGGAACGTGTAGATCGAGTTCCCGCGGCAAAAAGACAAGTTTAGATTCCTCTTCACTGCACCTTTAAGTCTGCAGTGATTCAGGATGGCCGAACAGAATTCCTCCGTGACAAAAAACAGACCATTGTTAAAGCTTTTTTTTTCTTACCAAAACTCAACAATTTTGCTCAACAATTGTGATGCCTCTGACTTTTCTCTACAGTCTTAAAAAGGTGATTTTGTTTTGTAATTGCTATAATTGGCAATTCAGCAGTGCTTGTTTGAAAGCTAGTTGGTTCATGGTTGTCGGCTTTCATGGATGTGGTTTTTGAAAACGGCGATAGCTTTCATTCTGGCGCCCCGTTTTTCATGCGCAAGCCCAGTAATGCGAGACCACCGTAGCTAGCATCTGACTTGCCACCACGTGCTGGTGGTGGTGTGCAGGGAAGCCAACCTAAGTGGAACTTGGCGTTCGGCTTTACACGGTCTCTGGAACTGCCGCAAGCAACTTCGTAATGCCACTAAAACTCACAGCCAGAGTTGCTCTGGGATGTTAAATCACATCAAACCAAACTTCAGAAATGGTCTCCCTCTGCTTTCTAGTAAGGAGGGATCGAGTTGCTATCCTTTTACTGACTGAATTTTGCTTCCCTTGTGTACATTTTTGGCAAAATTTTCACCTATGAATTTCAACCATATAAAACTATGTTACAAACTTTTGTGCTCATTCACAGAAATTTGGCTATACTTAAAGGGAGACACTGGTATTGAAAAAAAATTTTTATTAATGAAGTCACAGCTATGAAATCTTCAGGGAATATGTATTTTTGTGTGCTGATTCTAAATATGTCATTTAATTTCATGTAAAACAATTCCTTGAGCACTTATGCACTTTTTATGCTAGTATTTTGTGGAGAGTTTTGAAAAAAATTTGCTCAAGTTCTATGAGAGCCAGGATGATAATTTTACCCTTATTGTATTCCTTGGTGTCAAGAGAACCCAATGGCATACATTTCAGTGAGTTTCCTGCAGCAAATTTTCTTCAAAACTCTCCCCAAAATACTTGCATAAAAAGTGCATAAGTGCTCAAGGAATTGTTTTGAATGAAATTAAATGACATATCTAGAATCAGCGCACAAAAGTACGTGTGCCCTGGAAATTTCATAACTGTGACTAAATTAATAAAATTTTCTTTTCAAGACCAGTGTCCCCCCTTAACTTTAAAAAAATGTTTACAGAGCACCTTCTCTGCTCAGATAGAGTCCAAGCTGCCAAACCAGTCACCAACAAGCAGGGAAGGTGCACTGGTTAGCCATTGTGCTTTGCACAGCACTGTTTCGGAAGAAATTTGTGCAAATGCTACAAAAAAAAATGGTAGAATATTTAACATAACAGGTCTGTGATGCCTATAAAATAGGTACGTCAGTTTCGAAGCACCCCAACACAGGACAATACCGTTTTTTCGAGTCGGCATCCTTAACTGAGGAGGTCTCAGGTTTGGAGGAAGTCTCTGCAAAGAGAGTAAAGAAACATGTCAACATGCTGTTGCAACAATACAGTCCTTAGCAGTCAATGACATATGGCAGCTCTAAAAAAAATAAGCGTATACCATGTGCAACATTTCAACAAGTCTTTACTGCACTACGTCCAGCTGATCTCGAGCTCAATCACCTGTACCATTACCGTAAAAACCCACGTATAATACAAGGCTTTTTGGCGGATTTTAGCACGTCAAATTTCCGCCTAGCATTATATGTGAATCCAAACAATTCTCTGACAAAATCCGCAGTCCCGGTTTCATTTTTGACGAGTGCTGTTACCACGACGCTTTGAGCGAGAGGAGGCGCTACCCAGTGACGGCGTAGATAGTGGTGGCGGCAGTTTCAATTTCGACGCCAGGCCACTACTTAGAGCTGCCTGTCGAACAGCATTGGTGGCACAGAAAACAATATTGCGTTTGCGGACAGCAATAAGGTTTGGTTTGGTTTATGGGGTTTAACGTCCCAAAGCGACTAAGGCTATGAGAGACGCCGTAGTGGAGGGCTCCGGAAGTTTCGACCACCTGGGGTTCTTTAACGTGCACTGACATCGCACAGTACACAAGCCTCTAGAATTTCTCCTCCAAAGAAATTCTAGCCGCCGCGGCCGGGATTACACCCATGTCTTTTGGGTCAGCAGCCGAGCACCATAACCACTGAGCCACCGCGGCGGCAGACAGCAATAAGGAACTAAGTAGTGACGATGAATAAACCCCCCGCAGGTACTTGTGCTCCTCCTTTCAAATTATTGCTTGCAGTCTCCATTTCCTTTTCTGCACACTCAACTACGGTTTCCCTCTGAGTTCTACTGCAATAATAATTTTTTTTCTTATGAGCGCAAAGTCCCCTATTCGCTGTCACATTATTTACGTGTAAATACGGTATTACTTGGACAATTTTTTCCACACACTGCCAACCAAATTGCGTCATTGCATTACCTAACGATCCATCACTGCTATCGAGGCAACATGCAGATTTCAAACCCACACAGGTCTGACTGAGCACACTCAACAGCTTCTCTTTCACTGGTTTCTCAGTAGGTACTGCAGCTAGCACACCACCACAATGTGCCCAAAAGCTTGCACGCCTTGTGACACACGCTAATCTTGTATTCTGCACTTAGCACTGTACTCATTGAACCTCTAAACCTCTCTCTACCATTTTCTTTTTTTTTTCAATGCTAGAAGTGAGCTACTGCACACACAGACGAGCATTCTTGTGGGCACAAAACAGACATGCCAAGCATTGTCTTAATAGCAGAGCGTTGGCACACCACATGACGCAGCAAAGAAGCCTGCCATCCTGGTTGCCGTCCTGGATAAGCTTGCCGTCCTGGTTAGCTCAACTGGTAGAGCGACTGCTCCGGTGAAGCGGTGGTCCTGGGTTCGAACCCCGGACCAGGACGAATTTTTCTTTAACTGCGAAGTTTCTGAGAAAGCTGTATAGCTTTCCTTTGTAGCCGTATGGCTGCGCTCGGATGGATGCCAATGAGTAATTACTCCCTTATTACAAATCTACTCCACCTTGGGGGATTCCACTAAACATTTGACCAACAGAGTTCCCACTTCGAGTTATTGAACAATTCGCTCTCGCCCTACCATAAGCTTGCCGTCCTGGTTAGCTCAATTGGTAGAGCGACTGCTCCGGTGAAGCGGTGGTCCCGGGTTCGAACCCCGGACCAGGACGAATTTTTCTTTAACTAGGAAGTTTCTGAGAAAGCTGTATAGCTTTCCTTTGTAGCCGTATGGCTGCGCTCGGATGGATGCCAATGAGTAATTACTCCCTTATTACAAATCTACTCCACCTTGGGGGATTCCACTAAACATTTGACCAACAGAGTTCCCACTTCGAGTTATTGAACAATTCGCTCTCGCCCTACCATAAGCTTGCCGTTTTGGTTAGCTCAATTGGTAGAGCGACTGCTCCGGTGAAGCGGTGGTCCTGGGTTCGAACCCCGGACCAGGACGAATTTTTCTTTAACTGCGAAGTTTCTGAGAAAGCTGCATAGCTTTCCTTTGTAGCCGTATGGCTGCGCTCGGATGGATGCCAATGAGTAATTACTCCCTTATTAGCAAAGAAGCAAAAACTACTGTCAACTCAACAACAGCAGGCACACATTACTCCATTCGTTACATCCAAAACTGAATTCCTGACATAAAAAAAACAACCTAAGCTCCACACCCCAACCTTCCCAAAGTTTAACATGTTGAACAACATAGTGCTTGCACGATATAACTGGCTTATGGATGACAACAACAGTTTATGGCCAAAGCCTATAATGACAATGTTTTATTTCGTCCTGGAATGTGCTTGCATACTAACAGAAAACAAAAGCAAACTGCATGAAGGTGACTAAGCCTACAGCAGATAAAGGGGCTTTGAAATAATTCATATGGGCATATTCTAGTGCAAAACAGATCTGTAGGGGTGGTCTTTGTGGTTATTCAAGTCAAATTTGAAAGCTATGCGTGGACCCTATCATTTAGAAATGATTTTTAAAAATCACTGCAGCAGTAGCTTGCAATCCATTAGGGCGACACGCATCACCGTGCGTCCCCTACCTCGATGACATGAGTGGGCAGATGGTTTGGTTGGTTTGGTTTTATGGGGTTTACCATCCCAAAGCGACTCAGGCTATGAGGGACGCCGTAGTGAAGGGCTCCGGAAATTTCGACCACCTGGGGTTCCTTTAACATACACTGACATCGCACAGTACACGGGCCTCTAGAATTCAGTGGGGTGAGCCTGAAGGCTTGGCCTTCTGCCCACTGACTTCATAGGCGTGCGGGGGGGGGGGGGGTGCAGTGAGATGCGCCGCCCTAATCAACAGCGAGCTACTGTGACAGAGATTTTAAAAATTATTTCTAGACTACAGGGTGCACGGAGAGCTTTCAAATATGACTCTAATACCCACAAAGACCACCGCTACATAACTGTTGGCCAATAGGCCCATCGAAATCATTTCAGGGTCCCTTTAAAGGGACAGTGAGGAGAGCTCTATTAATATTTTTTTTATAGCAAAATCCGATAGTTTGGCATTTCACGGCTTTGTTGCCACTTGGCCGGCAGCGAAAGATGCATTTATTTCTAAGAAATTTGGATTTGAAGTTGAAAAGGTTTCTCCCGCCGCTCTGATTCAAACTTGGGATTCTCCTATGACAACACAGGACTAAGTGACGTGAAACGTGACGTGCACACGACGTAACGCAGACTCAGTGATTTCTGGCGGCCAGCAGAGCGGCCTAGCAGCAGCCGAAAAGAAAGCTACCGCCGGCCGCACGTTGAAGGCATCTATCGGCCATTGCGGCCGTCGCTACAGTTGCTTCGCTTACGTTTGCACTGGCATTTTGCCAGCGTTACGATGGATCTCGTTCTCGAAGTCGTCAACGAAGTTCTCGCAAATAGACACCTTTAGCATACCGTGTACCTTGTTACCGCTAGCGGAATACCGGGAGCCCGCCTACAGCCAGTGAGCAGGCGCTGATTGGTCCCGATGCTTCAGGCGCGCGCGTAGCTGCCGGGCACGTGGCGCCATCTGGCGACGTCAAGCAGATTTGCGCATGCATTGGCTGCGCCTCAGTGATTTGTGGCTTCTCGGGTCCTAGAGTTGCTAGAACCATTGGTTCTAGCAACACTGCTTTGTCCTATGACCTCATCACGCTTGTACTTGTGAGTTTGGCCTGCGGCGGCGATACCTGTATTTTGGTTCTTGCTCTTTTCTACGTTACAAGAGCTTTGTTGTCAGTATGAGTGGTGTTTTTGTAATCAGGAGCTGGTATTCTGTCTATACAAGCCAACTTCAATTTCTCCTCAGTGTCCCTTTAACATTCCACCAGTTGTTCAACCTGCGGCAAGAAGACCTGGCTTCGTCCGGAAAAAAAGTCAAACACAAAGGCTGAAGGACAACAAGGCTTACCGCAACAGCCAGCTTCAAGGCAGTGACCAAATCCTTGTGCCGTTTGCCAGCCAGGTGCTGTAAAACAGTAATAAAAAAAAAACGTCAAAATAAGCCAAGAGTTACATTAACTGAAGGACATTAACCCTTTGAAGGTTTTTGCCGTATATGTACGGCGGCGGTTTTCTGTCCCGCAAGGTCTTTGCCGTACGGGTACGGTTTCGATCTTCCGTTTGAAATTTTGCGCCAAAAGAACAATGCGTGCTCACTGGGGGGTGCTGCCACCTCTTAGGACTTACAAGAAGTGTTTGAATTTTGTGCTGCCTTCTTACGGAGATAAGCAGAACTTCTGTCTAGCTTTAGCGCGGCAGCACAGACTGCGGCAACACCCCTTTTGTAGTTTTGGTTCCGCCGCGTGATCGCAACGGAGTCGCGCGAAATTTGAGTTTTCTTTTTGTCAGCACTATCTTGCAGGGGCTGCCGAAGTTGATTTCTATCTTTATTGGCGCTGCTCTTAGCTTGCTTATCACCGTTGCTCGCAAGGTATTCTCGCCCTCTGTGGCAACGCGCCTACGTGATTTCGATTCCGCCGCGGGATCGCAACGGAGTCGCGCGAAACGTGTTTTCTCTTTGTGGGCACTGTTTTGCAGAGGCGGCGAAAGTTGATTTCTATCTTTATTGGTGCTGCTCTTAGCTTGCTTATCACCATTGCTATTCTATTCTATTGAACATTTTCCAGTTGTGAGTGATGCTGTCACCAAAGTACTGTTCCTAATTTTTTTTTACGATTTATTCTCGATTATATACATTTTGTAGATTCAAGACCCGCAATAAAGTAATTTGACCACCTGGGACAGTTTTCTTCAAAATAATTCGACCCTCAAAGGGTTAAAGTAAAACCCTGTCAGCCAGAAATAGATTTGCATAAATTCTGCATGCTAATTTTCTTAGTTCTAGACGATAGGAATAATTTTCGCGGCCCTGCGAGATTCATATGATTGAGATTATGAAAAATGCAGCTTTCCGAAAATCGATTTCTCGGCGATTTTTTTCGCGTCCAAGATCCATGTCCTCCCTTAACAATAAAAAATGAGAGGCAACGAGAGCAATGTTCAAGAGTGCATCAAGTGAACCCAGCTGACAACACTTCAGTAACGTATGTTGCTGGGCAAGTTGGTTTTGCATTTTTGAAAAAAAAAACATGGTGCTACAAGTACAGTCAAGCCCACTTATAACAATATTCAAGTGCCATGGAAATACCATTGTTATATCCAATAATTGTTATAACAGGGTTGTGCTGTAAAAAAGAAAAGATGACAAACTTCACCGCATTTATCGGCAGTAAATACCCGGAGGGGTTTGATTGTTCTAATGCCTGTAAAAGCTTGTTAATTTGAACTTCAGGGAACCGGAACAATGTTCACCGTTCACCGATGACCAAAGCACCGCCATCACTGCACCAGCGGGAGCTTCGCACACCTCCACGTCACAGGAATCAAGCCGTCTTTCCTGAAGTGATTCTTACGGGAAATTCAAGAAGCATGCAGAACCAAGGGTGCGGTGACAGCTGACAAGAGAAAAACCACGCTGGCTGCATGCACGTGCGCTGCACTGACTGATTAGGGGTACGCATGGCGTGCGTAGCCAATGCAGCAATGCAGCAGCTCTCCTGACACGATGACGCCTGCCTCTTTTGCTTTCGTGGCGTTGCTGCGCCAGCTTAGTCCATTGGTCGGCCCCACACATGCACGCTTTTGTGTTGTAAGCATGGTTTTGCTGGTGTGGTTGTAGCATTTCCTTCTTTCTTTTTCTATAATAGTTGACACTCAATTACCAGATTTAATTGTTATAACCAATAATGTGCCTTGACAGCATTGCTATAAGCAGTTTATTTTACCATAGAACACGTGGCAAAGCTGATGGTGCCATGACTGACCATTGTTATATCCAATATATTGTTATAACCAGTATTGTTATAAGTGGGCTTGACTGTACATGCACAAAAAGACGAGGAGACGAAGCCTTCGTCTTTTTGTGCGTGTACTTGTAGCACCATGTCTTTTTCAGAAGACACAACACGCTGCCCTTTTGTGCCAGTGGTGGCTCAGATTTCGGCTTGCACAGCACGAGTGCAATGGGCACTCATGGCAGTACAATTGCTACAGGGAAGGTATGCAACCTTTCTCCCTCTTCAAACTCATTCCTAGCAGTCTCTTACTGCAATGTCTTACTGCGTGTACTCTACATGTGTTGAGCTTGAGTGCACGCGTGCATGTCCAGTAGGTGTGTTAAAGGTGCAGTGAAAAGGAATCTGAACTTGCCTTTTTGCTGCAGAAACTCGATCTACACGTTCCAAGCATTCTTACAAACTTCTACTTATTGCCCTGTGCGGCCGATTTCCCCAATTAAATCGAATTAACGCCCGGCTCCCGCCTTTGTTTTTTGAATTCTCCCCGTATGGTGGGTGGAGTCGACCAACGCGTGGAGTGCCTTTCAGTCAGCTCCGTGGAGGCTTTGCTTTCGCTTTATTTTGTTTTTTTGGTTTCCGTGAATAAATAGTTTCATTCGCAGATAATGCAGCCGCAAAATAAGCCCGCATAAATAAAAATACGCGTGGACTATTTGCTACTATTGATTACTACGTATTACTCCACCGATGGCAGAGCGGCAAGCCGCCATGGGACTGGGTGAAAGGCACTCCACGTGTTGGTCGACTCCGCCCACCGTACGAGGCAGAATTTAAAAAAAAAAGGCGGGAGCCGGATGTGAATTCGATTTAATTAGGGAAATCAGCCACACAGGGCAATAGATCGTAGTTTCTAAGAATGCTCAGAACGTGTAGACTGAGTTCCCGTGGCAAAAATATGAGTTCAGATTCCTCTTCACTGCACCTTTAATTTATGGTTTATAAAAGCGTTACAATGCCCAGCTGTCGTGCGTTTGGGTGCCAGTCGTGCACAGAAGTTTACGTGAAAGCCATGTTTATGTCTTCGAGCATTAGACAAAAAGCAACAGCAATCTGGCCTGCAATATCTTAGATGCTGGCGTGATGGATGAAAAGCGAAATACTGCCACTTTCAACCATCGAATTCCGCATGTATTTGGTGAGCGTTATACACTTTGGTCAGCCCGAGTTTCACGGCAGTTGAATAAAAACTTTAGTTGGTAGAATGAGCTCAAGCGTACCTGTCTGTCTCTACCTACTTTGTCTGTGTTCTCGTAATTCTAATCAGCGCAGTACTAGAATAATTAAGGGGGGATGTGGGGATCAAATCGCAAAAATCGCGAAAAAAGTCCATTTTTGAAAAGTACACTTTTTGGCATCTCCAACACTATATTTCTATGTTGTACTGAAATACTATTTCACCCAAAAATAAACTTTAAGCACTCCAAATATATTGGTCAGCATCTACACATAGACAGTGTGTGCTAGCTTAGAACTTCCAGGCTTGTTTTCTCGAAAGTTTGTTTTGAGCTTAATACCTTGTTCATGCAAAGCGTAGCACAGCAATGGGTGAATGGATTTTTACCCCATTAGTTTTGTTGTGATCACTGAAATGTGGTCTGCGTCAAGACAGTCTCAGATTTACCATTTAGGCTCGCATGTTTTTATTACATGGTAATTAGAGCATGATACATACTAATCATAAAAGAAGGTGCACATTGTGTCCTTTAAAAAAAAAAAAGAGCATAGAAATTTAAAAAAAAAAAATTGAGAGAGTCCTGATTTACACCACACTTCTTAGTAAATATTAGAAGCATTTACAGACCTGTAGCCTGTTTTTTTTGTCATTCTAGGCTTTCCACAAGCAAGCAACATGAGGACATCATATAAACAGTGATTAAAGGGAACCTACTGAAGCTGTCATTGTGGAACTTTATATCTGATTGTTTGATGCTATTTTAAGCCAGTCTGCCAAATTTCATCACTCTAAGCCAAAAAATAGAAAAGTTGCCTTCGATCCCCTCATCCCCCCTTAAGGGGGGTCGTCACTGGTCTTGAAAAGAAAATTTTATTAATTTAGTCATAGTTATGAAATTTTCAGGGCACATGTATTTTTGTGCGCTGATTCTAGATATGTCATTTAATTTCATGTAAAACAATTCCTTGAGCACTTATACACCTTTTATGCAAGTATTTTGCGGAGAGTTTTGAAGAAAATTTGCCGCAGGAAGCTTGCTGAAATGAATGCCATTGGGTTCTCTTGACACCAAGGAATACAATAAGGGTAAAATTATCATCCTGGCTCTCATAGAACTTGAGTACTAATAGGGTACTGAAGCTGCCACTTCAGAAACAGGAATACACACTTTCCTTCTCATTTCTGAAGCGACAACTTCAAAACCCCATAACTTAAGTTCTGTGATAGGCAGGAAGACAATTTCACCCTTATTGTATTCCTTGGTGTCAAGAGAACCCAATGGCATACATTTCAGCAAGTTTCCCGCAGCAAATTTTCTTCAAAACTCTCCGCAAAATACTAGCATAAAAAGTGCATAAGTGCTCAAGGAATTGTTTTACATGAAATTAAATGACATATCTAGAATAAGCACACAAAAATACATATTCCCCGGAGATTTCGTAACTGTGACTTCATTAATAAAAATTTTTTTTTCAAGACCAGTGTCCCCTCTTAAAGGGGCTGCGAAACACTGCCTGGGGGAATACCGGCTATACTTCAGGTGGGTTCTTTATGTCACACAGATGCTGACTTAAAAAGAATTACAGGAATCAATGCAGAGGAACGGGAGTTATTCAGTGGAGAAATTTCAAAATACAAGCAAACAAAACGCTGCCCTCAACTCGATTTTAGCGGGGCTTCCCACTCCTATTTCGCTCTCCCAATGACGGCACCTGGCGCAACCAATCAAAACAGCCAGCCAGAGCACGTCGCGGAAGTTTGTACTCCATGGTTGCCTGCTGTCTGTAACTCGTTTTTGCTGAGACTGGCAGCGTCGTTTCCATGCCAGAGCGCCCCTGGTGGTGTATTTTTATTTTACTTGCTTTGCAGGGCTTTTATCTAAGACAAACAAGTTGTTTTTGTTGATCTAATATAAAACGCAGGCAGATGCAAAATGTGTCTATTCACGCAATTTGCAGTATATTTACTGTTTGTCCGATCATCAAGCTCGCGCCAGGTGATGTCATATCCGCTGCTAAAAACCCACCACTGTGTGGCGACACCATCAGAGCCATGAACTTGTTTTTGGGAGGACATTAAAATATTAAAAAACGGAATGTACGCGGTATTACCGACGCTAATAGCACCATTATAACTCACTGTATGCAATAAACAGGCAAAATAGTTAACTAAGATTGTGTTTCTGGGCCCCTTTAAGTGTTGTAAGCATCTCCGAACCAAAGGAATCTCTGGTTCATTTAACATCCGCTGAAAGCAAAGTTAGCTGTCAAAGCTCAGGCAGGTTAGCTGCTGGCCTTGTAGCTGACCCAAGGATGGCTACCAGAGCTGATAAAAGTGACAGTGCCGTCTCACCTGCATGAGCTGGGGCACAGAGCTCAATGTTATGCTGCAGACGTCACACGCCGGCCTTTCTGCTGGCAGAACGGAATCTGCAAAAGCAAGAAGATGGCACAATGACTTCCAATCCTCAAGACACAACCAGCAGATGCCCATTTTTAGCCTGCCCCGCTTTTAAACGCACACAAGCCGTGTGGATTGGGGCACAGGGTAAGCCTGACGAAAGTAACTCACTAACTCAAGGTAACTCGCTAAGAGTTCGGAAGCGGGCGGAGTGGGTGAGGGAACAAACGCAGGTTAATGATATCCTAGTTGAAATCAAGAGGAAGAAGAGGGCTTGGACAGGGCATGTAATGCGAAGGCAAGATAACCCCTGGTCCTTGAAGGTAACAGAGCGGATTCCAAGAGAAGGCAAGCGCAGCAGGGGGCACCAGAAAGTTAAGTGGGCGGATGAGATTAAAGGTGCACTGAAGAGGAATCTGAACTTGTCTTTTTGCCGCGGGAACTCGATCTACACGTTCGGAGCTTTCTTAGAAACTGCGACTTATTGCCCTGTGTGGCCGATTTCCCAAATTAAATCGAATTAACGTCCGGCTCCCGCCCTTTTTTTTTAATTCTGCCTCGTACGGTGGGCGGAGTCGACCAACGCGTGGAGTGCCTTTCACCCAGTCCCGTGGCGGCTTGCCGCTCTGCCATCGGCAGAGTAATACGTAGTAGTCCGTAGTAGCAAGTAGACCGCGCGTATTTTTATTTCTGCGGGCTTATTTTGCGGCTATATTATCTGCGAATGAAACTATTTATTCATGGAAACCTAAAAAACAAAATAAAGCGAAAGCAAAGCCTCCACGGTGCTGGCTGAAAGGAACTTCACGCGTTGGTCGACTCCGCCCATCGTACGAGGCAGAATTAAAAAAAAAAGGGCGGGAGCCGGACGTTAATTCGATTTAATTAGGGAAATCAGCCATACAGGGCAATAAGTTGCAGTTTCTAAGAATTCTAGGAACGTGTAGATCGAGTTCCCGCGGCAAAAAGACAAGTTCAGAATCCTCTTCAGTGCACCTTTAAGAAGTTTGCGGGAATATGGTGGCCGCGGCTGGCGAAGGACAGGGTTAATTGGAGAGACATGGGAGGGGCCTTTGCCCTGCAGTGGGCGTAGTCAGGCTGACGATGATGATGATGCAGAATGAACACATCATGAGCGGCAAGATCAAGGTTATCTTTTTTTAACTCGGCTCTAAGTTGCTACGCTCAAACACTGTTAAGCAGAAAGAAAGGAATTCTGCGCAGCTTGCTAAACAACTCTGCCACATCAATGCTATGACGAGCGCTTTCATCAAAAGGGCTGTATGCTCTCTAAATCAGTACCCACATATATACAGGTGTGCTCAAGTAGTGCACATTAATACGAGAAATCATGTGATAACAATTTACACCACGGAACCTTGCCTTGGCGGAAATTTAAACCCATTTCAGCCTTTTCCAGTTAGCAAGTCCCAACAGCAGAGAGAGAGAGAAAGCAGAAAAAAAAAACCTTTAGCCATTTCTAGTCAGTCAGGCTACGCAACAAATCTGTGCAAGTGCTACAGCTGTGAAAATCTCTCTTCATCCCTCCATTTATCACTGCATATCCATAGAACAGGTATTGTAAAACGCTACAGAGGCCTTTCTGAACTACACCATTTAAGAACTGCGTGCTAGTCTTTCAAAGTAACGTCCAACTCAAGCAGGAGTGAAACACGCCTTTCAACTCAAGAACTTAGAATTGCATATTCCTTTGTGACCAGCCTAACGAGCAATGTTTTCAGTCGTCCACTTCTAAAACAACTTCAGTAGAATCTCAGTGATACAAATCTCACAAGGTCGTAAAAAAATTCATACCATCTGAAATAATGTACTATCATCCAAATGAACAAAATTGGTATGCACAAGCATACAAAATGCACGTATCATCTGCAGTGGTACAGGAAAGAGCTGGGAACATTCGGAATTCCGCACATTGTGCACAATGCACTCCGGCCAGGGAATTTTAAAAATTCGTATAAATCACAAAACTCTTACCAACTGTGTTTGTATCACCGAGATTCTACTGCATAGTCGAGACCGGATATATCGAACCCGGATATTTTTAACAACTCTTGCTTCTAAGTTACAGATAAGCTTATCTATTACCATCTTTTATATACCAAATTTTCAATATATCAAATTATTTCAAGATTCTCTTAGAGATCGATATATCCAGGTTTACCAATATCCCTCAAGAGAAAAGTATACAACATTTGTATCCTACCGGTACTCACCTATGGGGCAGAAACATGGAGGCTAACAAAGAGGGTTCAGCTTAAGTTAAGGACAACGCAGCGAGCTATGGAAAGGAAAATGATGCGTGTAACGTTAAGAGATCGGAAGCGGGCAGAGTGGGTGAGAGAACAAATGCGCGTTAATGATATCCTAGTTGAAATCAAGAGGAAGAAGTGGGCTTGAGCAGGGCATGTAATGCGAAAGCAAGATAACCGCTGGTCTTTAAGGGTAACGAAGTGGATTCCAAGAGAAGGCAAGCGTAGCAGGGGGCGGCAGAAAGTTAGGTAGGTGGACGAGATTAAGAAATTTGCGGGAATATGGTGGCCGCAGCTGGCGAAGGACAGGGTTAAGTGGAGAGACGTGGGAGAGGCCTTTGCCCTGCAGTGTGCGTAGTCAGGCTGATGATGATGATGATACCCAGGTTTGATTGTACAGCGCCATATTCTTACTAATGTAGCAGCTCAAAACAGTCGGACAAGTAGTGCCACCAAACACACCAGCCGATACATTGCTTGAAAAGTTCAGTGCACATATGTATTTATACACCCACTTGGATCAGGGGGTCCAGGAGTCTTGGCAGGAGTCACTGGAGGTGTCGGCGGCTGGCGGTTCTTTCCAGGAAAGTCCATTGCTGAAGGGTCCAGGCCGAGGCTGGCACAACGTGCCTTGTGTTTGGACCCCCCGAGGTGCATCTGCATCTGAGTCCTGCTGACAGCCGACACGTTGCACAGGTAACATGTGCTGGGCTGGAATTCAGCAGCTGCGCAGAAAAAAAAAAAAAAAGAAAGCCCTACACTAAACTACACCAACTCCAGACAATTATCCAGTATAAGAAAGATCTCCCAAGAAACTTTGGTTTCCCATGTTCCTGTGCTTGCACCTAGTGGGTGCATTGACAAACCACCCCTGTTGTCCAAGGCACATGAGTGTGACAAAACCTAGTGTGAACAAAACTCAGGTCCACACTTGAACTGAACATACTGTCACGTAGTGGTGACTGCAGTACGGCCAACAGGAAAACAGCGAGAACGTCTTTGAAACGAAACGCTTTATTCGGGCTGACTTGCGCCCGCAAAGAACTGAATCACTCGACGGCGGCGTAGCAACAAGCGTGCTCAGTGGTCGTCGAACAGAATGACTGCCGCTGTCGGCCGTGCTCTTTTTAAAGCTGATAGCGAACATTCGAGATAAAGCTTGGAAAGTTACTAGAACATTCTGGAACAAAGTAGAATCTGCT
This sequence comes from Amblyomma mixtum, assembly GCF_055824585.1. Classification (NCBI taxonomy): domain Eukaryota; kingdom Metazoa; phylum Arthropoda; class Arachnida; order Ixodida; family Ixodidae; genus Amblyomma; species Amblyomma mixtum. Next base: position 180,812,873 of record NC_143021.1, on the reverse strand, counting down.
CCGCCTGGATGCGATCAATCGAGATAAATCTAGGCGCGTCTTGCGCCACAAACGAAGCGATAAAGCGGCGTGTCGGCAGCCTTGAAGCACGAACAAACAAGCATTACAAACAAATGCTACAAAGATTCGCGGCAATATTAATGTACCACTAGGTCGTGCATTCTAACAGCATGAACAAAGGCCACTGGCCACTGCCCATTTTCAAATAAAATGTCACTAGTGTGCAATACGATATACCATGCACAGGCCAGGAAATCAAGTACCAACAAAAACAGCCCCCATCATTAACCCTTTCCGGTCAGGTGTAGTTTCCCCACTAACTACTGCACCGGTTAATATTAAGGCAAAAGCCTTTAATGCCTCATACTGTCGTTAGCAGACGCGTCGGCAGATTTGTCCGCCTTTCGGCGTCACTGCTTAAAAAGAAACTGCGCCGAGGGTGGAAATCGAAACAGAGCCTTCGGCATTTGAAGCGGAGACGCTACCACTCCGCCACGAAGGCTCAAGGTTCGAGCATGAATAAAGGCGCATCTAGTGAATGCATGGGCTTCATAAATAAAATAAAAGGAATAAAGTCAAGAAAGGGAAAATAAAAAATAAGAAAATAAGCCAAATAAAAAAAATAAAATAGGATATAGAAATAAAAATAAAAAACAATAAACAAGAAAAGGAGCAAAAATTTAAAAAATATGAAAAATAAAAAGTAAAAAAACAAACTGCGCCAGGAAACGCTTTCGCCTTGCAGCACTTTAGAGAGCCAAAGTGCCCCCTGAATTTTTTGGGGGGGCCTTCTAGATCCTCATAAAGAAAGCGAGTGCCACGAAATGATTTGGTAGTAAACATTAATTGAAAGCATTTTCTTCAAGTTGTGCTAGGGCTACAGCGGAACTCCTTTGAAATGTGGAACCTCTCGAAACACTCTCCTGGGTGGAGGCCAGGCTCCCTCGCACACATCTTGCAAAGGAATACAGTCTCCCTTCTACCTCCTTTTGTCAATCCTTGCTGCTGTGGCCTCCAAGCCTGCCTTCAAGTCATTAGACAACTTCCCACAAAACACGCCTGCCGGAATAAAACTCATACCACAAGTTTTCGACACCAATTAAAAGCCTCAAGACCACGCGATCAAAAAAATATTTTTCCAGTGGCATCGTGCTGTCATCACTCGAGAGAAAAGTCCGATGACCAATTTGCAGGATACAACAAATTCAACCAGACGGCACGCGGATTTACCTCCAGAAATAGCAGCCTTAAAAATTCAGGGTGGCACTTTGTTGATCTAAAGTGCGGTGAGGCGAAAGCCTTAAGCGCGGTGTTGCTGCTTGTGTCTCTGATGCGTTATAAAGATGTTAGGCTTCACCTCTAAGAGTGAAATGCGACACCATCTTGGAACGCTGCTAGGGAGTTCATAGAACGCCATGGCCTGTTTGGTTCTACGCCTTGCTCGTTGGTAAACTGGTTTTTGAGGAAAGTAAATGTATTGGTGGTGGACACCTAAACCTCGCTGTAACAAGAAGAAAGATGGCAGTGAACGAAGACGCTGTATTCACTAGACGCGCCTTTGTTCATTCCAAACCATCGAGCTGGCATGGCGGAGTGGTTAGCATGCTCGTCTCGCACTCCGGAGACCCGGGTTCGATTGCCGAAAATTTCCTACTCGGTTTTATTTATTTATCTGGCCTCACTAGAAGGGTTACTTAGGCTAATTGGGTAATTAAGCAATTAACTAAACTCAGTCCCACTTACTTGGAGCATCACTATACGAGCCAAAGTACAATTGGCCCCGTTTGAAATTCGTGCACTGTGACGTCACGACTGTTTCGACCAATTGAAAAGCGTGACATTTCTGTCGACAACTCCTGCTTACAACGATGAGGCATTAAAGGCTGCCGCCTTAAAACGTTGCGTCCAGCCATGCCCGACAACTGACCGGACGGGTACTGTTCTGCTGTCGGGCAATGCCTGACAGATGACCGCAAAGGGCTAACCCTGGTGTGGGCTATTAATATAAAGGTCTACTAAAACATCTCAAGCAGTCAATAGGACAGGTAGACAGAATGGGCAGGGCAGCCAAGGTAGTAAAAACATACAAAATAAAAATATTGTTGTAAGATTCCTTTCTTTAGTTTATAAAGCAAACTCACTGCAAGACCATAAAAAGTCTGGTTTGGTTTGGTTCATGGCGATCTGACGTCCCAAAGCGACTAAGGCTATGAGAGACGCCGTAGTGGAGGGCTCCGGAAATTTCGACCACCTGGGGATCTTCAACGTGCACTGACATCGCACAGCACACGGGCCTCTAGAATTTCTCTTCCAAAGAAATTCAAACGCCGCGGCCGGGATCGAACCCGCGTCATTCGGGCCAGCAGCCGAGCACCATAACCACTGAGCCACCACAGCGGCACCATAAAAAGTGAAACTGAATTCAAAAGAAAGCAACACGTCTGACACAGCTATCGTGCTTTTCCAGTCATGGCTAGAAAAAGAAAGGACTCCATTCCTAATACCGTGGTATGGCGTGGTATCCAGTACTTCGAACCCAAGGTTACACATTGGCAGTGAGAGATGCTGTGGTGGAGAGCTCCACATTGATTTCAATCAACGAGGGGCCCACTGGTACATCACACAGGAATTTAAAAAATTTTGGCCCCATCAAAGTATGGCCACTGTAGCTGGAATTCGATCCTGAGACTTCGTGCTCGGCAGTAGAGCACCTTAGCCACTGAGCCACCACAGCAAGTCCACCCCGAACACTAATCCCCTCTTTCAATGCAAGCATTACTACCACTTGGTCTGAGACCAGAGAGAGGCTCCCGTACCAACAAAAACAGCCCGGCTCTCAGCCAAAGCAGAACACTGTGCAAAACACTCAGCACAGCCCATAATGCTACCCAGTTTCCTTTGCTTACAGCATGCACATGTGGATGGTGAACATTACCGTATTTTCCGGTGTATAAGATGTGGCTTTTTTTTTTTTCAAAAATCTTGCCGGTGCGTCCTATACAAGGGTGCGTCTTATACGCGAATTTTTCGTTTTTTTTTTTTTTGCGAGTTCAGAAATTACTCAGGTTCATGTTCAAGCTTTTTTCACCAAAAACATATCGCTACCAATGAGGCGGTTGTAACACGGTTAATGCTTAAATACGGGGACCGCCATGCGCAACTTTTTTAGGTGAACTTTATTATGAAACGGCGGGGATGACGACTTCCGGGTTCATAAACATGCGGCGTTTCAGAGGCCCCAAGCAAAAGTAGTGTGAAATGCCAAAAGATGGCGACAATCACACTCCTCACCATTGTCGAGACAAGTCAAGAGAAGCCGGCGTTTTTTTTTTTTTTATTCACCCTTTGCAACTTTGTTTGCTCCGTGCACGTAGTACGTACGTAGTGCGGAGAGAATGTTCCAGCCGCGTTGCCTCCAGAAATGGGCGAACTTTTTGATAGCGCATGCGAAGGTTAAGACTGCAAAGGTTTTAAGTAAAAATAAAAAGTTGTTATGGACATAAGAAGACTTCTTTCGTTTTCTTTTTTCCTTTTTTGCTATAAAACGTGGGCGGGTATGGCGTGGGTGTTGCCTTTTTCAATCACTTAGCGTTGCTTGAGAACTCCTCACAGGTACAGTGCATTTCGCGATGGTCGCACAAGCATGCTTAATTAAGCCTTACTAGCCTAACTGGGTACATTTGGGTGCATCTTATATACCAACTATTTCAATGACAGCCTGCATACTTGGCGGATGCGTCTTATACCCCTGTCACACGGCCAGTTTCAATGGCCATCGAGTCGAGGGCCATCGAGATTTTCGATCGCCATCGAACTCGAGGGAGTTGTGGAGGTGCTACACGGCAAATCTCAATGGCCATTGAAATCGTTCTCGCGTCTTACGCCAAGCTCGTGTGGCGCCACAATCGCTAAGTTCGGTTTCGCGCAAATAACGAAAATATATTGACGAAACTTAACTAAATGTTGAAACACACTTTTTTACAGTCATAAGGCGTGTTCACACTTGTTCAAAAATCCGGCAAGCGAAGCGGATTCGCTCGCCGCAAAAACTAGGACCAGTTCTCATCTGTTGACGCCCGGGCGAGTTGGAACGGCCGCGCCGCTGCTGCTTCTCGCTGTGCGCACCACGTCGCCGCTCGCGGCGTACACAGATACAGTGAGAAAATAGCATAAATTTATGCTGTCTACGTACCACGAGCGTATGCACGCTTACGTACGATAAACGCAGGAGCATTCCCACATTTAGTTCACCGTATGCTAGCAGAGACGCAAAAATAAACTCAGCCTCTAGTGGCGCCATCTGGTTGTCAAAACGGGAACCATTACTGTCAACAAACCGACTCTCTTAGGCCTAGCAGCGGCAGAATCGTAACTCCAAATAAAAAATAAAGCAAATTTATCACTTATACGTTTTCTTGTAGGCAAGATGGGACGAAGCGAAAGACCGGTGCCCCATTTATGACCAGTGAACGGACAGAAAAAGGCAGCAACAACGAGAATTCAGTCCGAAGCGAGGGATCCGGCTTTGAAGGGGTATTATACAAGGGTGCGTCTTATACACCGGAAAATACGGTAAAAAGCAAAGAAAGTTTCCATGCAAGCGGTAAGTAGCGCGCTCTTACCAACTGCTTCCAGGCTGCCAAATTTCTCAAGCCTTTCCACCAGCTTGAGATGCTTGCGTCCCTTCAAATGCTCCTCCTCAGTTTCCTCAAATGTTTCCTGGCACATGTCACAGGTGTACGATGGCTCCTGAAATAATCGAAGACACAAGACCTCGCCCTACCTCTTGCACCAATGCACGAGAATAAGACCATCAGATGTGGTCTCAAGATCTGCCAAAGTTAAAGGGACAGTGAGGAGAGCTCTATTAATATTTTTTTAATAGCAAAATCTGATAGTTCGGCATTTCATGGCTTTGTTGCCACTTGGCCGGCAGCAAAAGATGCATTTATTTCTAAGAAATTTGGATTCGAAGTTGAAAAAGTTTTTCCCGCCGCTCTGATTCAAACTTGGGATCCTCCTATGACGACACAGGACTAAGTGACGTGAAACATGACGTGCACATGACGTAACGCAGACTCCGTGATTTCTGACGGCCAGCAGAGCGGCCTAGCAGCAGCCGAAAAGAAAGCTACCGCCGGCCGCACGTTGAAGGCATCTATCGGCTATTTCGGCCGTCGCTACCGACGCTTCATTTGCGTTTACACCAGCGTTTTGCCAGCGTTACGACAGATCCCGTTCTCGAAGTCGTGAACGAAGTTCTCGCAAATAGACACCTTTAGCATACCGTGTACCTTGTTACCGTTAGCGGAATACCGGGAGCCCGCCTACAGTCGGTGAGCAGGCGCTGATTGGTCCCGATGCTGCAGGCACGCGCGTAGCTGCCGGGTACGTGGCGCCATCTGGCGACGTCAAGGAGATTTACGCATGCATTCACTGCGCCTCAGTGACTCGTGGCTTCTCGTGTCCCAGCGTTACTAGAAGCATTGGTTCTAGCAACACTGTATTGTCCTATGACGTCATCCCGCTTGTACTTGCGAGTTTGGCCTGTGGCAGCGATACCTGTATTTTGGTTCTTGCTCTTTTCTACGTTACAAGAGCTTTGTTGTCAGTGGCGTTTTTGTAATCAGGAGCTGGTATTCTGTCGATACAAGCCAACCTCAATTTCTCCTCAGTGTCCCTTTCAAGGTACATTAAAATTCCAGAATAGGTCGGACAAAGTTAGCAAAGAGTAATATGCATACACTTTTGATTTCAGCAGCACTGCTGTCCTCTGCCTGTGGATCTGCAAGCTCCTGGTTTACATCTTCGGAAGCAGCTCCAGTTTCCTCTTCCTCTTTCACGGCTCCTGCCTCTGCACTGGCAGCTGCAGCGTCTTCAGTCTTCATTTCCTCATGGCTAGCTTGCAAGGGCCTAAAAGAGAACATGCACAGTTAAGTTTAAGCTGCACAAAATGTCAGGTTAGAGAAAAATTAAAGGACACTTAACCTTCGCCTTTAAGAGTGGAACACGCCAGCGTGTTGCAGGTGGTGGTATAAATGAACGCATTTTTCGTTTTTTTTTTAATCAGTTAACTCCCCTTGAATCAGTTAACTCCTACAAATACCTAGGTGTTCATATCTCACGTAACTTATGGCATAGACACATCGAACATGTCGCAAACAACGCCAACAGGACTCTTGGATACTTGCGCCGAAATTTCTCTACCGCGCCTCTGCCGATAAAACTAACCCTTTATAAAACATTAGTACGACCAAAGTTACAATATGCATCTGCAGTTTGGGATCCTAATATAGTCACACTGATAAACACACTAGAACCCATTCAAAATCGTGCAGAACGTTTCATCTTACCTAACTATTCCCATTACGCCAGCATTACTTCTATGAAAAACACACTTGCCTTACCAGACCTTTCTTCGCGCTGTTAAAGGATCTCTGTTAAAGGATCATCTTTTTTCGAGCCCTTCATACATTTCATCCCGTTCCGATCATATATTTAAAGTCGGTGTTCCATTTTTGAGAACAAAATTGTGTCATGATTCTTTTATTCCTAAATCCAGCGTTGACTGGAACGACCTTCCTCCCTCCATTGCTGCCATTACCGATGTTGAGAACTTCAAGAAAACTGTATTTTCTGCCATCATATAACTTCAGTTTTGTATGACTATGCACTATTTTTTTGTACCACTCCTTTCTGTAATGCCTTCGGGCCCACAAAGTATGTGAAATAAATAAATAACTAAATTGTTTCAATTAATTAATTGATCACTACACGCTAAATTTTCTCAATTACCATCATCAAGCATTGGCTATTCATTCTGAGCATTTTGACACCTTCGAACCCCCTTTTTCCAATTGTTTTCATTTCTTTAATAAATTAATTACAATGATTTCATTAACTCGTCACCACCTATCACACACCAATCAATCATCAGTCACTAGAACCACAAATACCATGATACGATTTTTCTTACACAGCCCCCCGATTATTTCCGACAAGCGGTGCTGACCACCCCTACTACGCCGACAGCTTCCCAACCAAACGACCTGTATACGCTGTTAACTCTTTCCTTACCATGGCAATAGGCGTCGATCGCCGACGAGCGAAGTTTTTGAGAGCGAATTTTAAAAATACCACTGCGCCCTGGACTTGTGGCGCCATCTCGTTGATTGTATACAAAGTAGAGTTTCCGTTTCTGCACGGTTCACATTCTTACCACGTGGCGGCGATTTTTAAAGGGCGCGTGGGTGCGAAGGTTGACGCGCACTTGAGCGGAGTGATGGCGTCGACATCCAAAACCGCGCGCGCTCGAAAGATCGCAGTTTTGCTCGATCCCGACGACCCGGCAAGTGATCTTTTAGACACATCGAGCACAGATGACTCGGACATCGATGTTGCGTCGTCGGAGTTCAGCTCAGATGAGGAAGACGCAGCCGATCAGCCGGGAACATCAGCTTTCATTAATTATTTGTGATTGCTAACTTTTATTACCCATTTTGTTATTACTGTATTTCTTTCGTAATGTGCTTTTGTACTGTGCATTTAACACGCGCGTTTTGGTATATAGTATTGTGCTATAAGTTAATCTTTTCCTTGAAAAAAAAAAAATTTAAGTAGGACCAATCAAGAACTTGAGTATTTCACTATGCGTCTTGTAATTTTTCCTAACTCAAAGAGTACTGAGTGTATGGGTATCATTTTATAAAGAAATGTTGCCTATTGATATACCCACAATTTGTATATTTTGGAATTTCGGTAAAAAATTTTTTGCCAGAGATATTACTCCTTACTCAGAAACTTTTTGCATTTTTTGTTTTTTTTGTTCATGAATATTTTTTTTGTAAATCAATTTTCGTGTATTTCTTAAAATAAATACTGCTTGAAAGCACGTTCATTTACCTTCACTTTTATGTACCGCATGGCACTGTACATTTAGTAGCTGTTGCACAAAGAATGCGTAACTAAACCATACAAAAAACAGCCAATTTCCCCGTGGTAAGGAAAGAGTTAAGAAATAAGCACTCAACATGAGCCAACGGGCAGGGATACTGGAGTGCAGACCAAGACTGACCTCTTTCTTTTGCCTGACAGAAAAAAAAAAAAAAAACTCTAAATGGGAGCTAAATGGGAGTTCAGAATTGTGCACTCTGCAATGGCCACAAGGAAAATAACTCAAAGACAGGGATCAAGGTCAGTCCTATACCAACTTAAACTTCTTTGACAATGGAGCGGAAGCTACGCATCCAAAACACACCCTCTCTTCCTGTGCAGCAGAATACTTATTTATTTATTTTTTATTTGCAAATACTATTGGCTGTGGGGCCCTTACAGTGGTGGGGCGTGACACTTGAAAAGTAACATGTTTCGTCGATTATATAAAAATACAAAGTTCATCTTCATCTATACAATCATAGTTCTTGCAGCGCAATGTTTCACTTTTTGTACAGAAGCAGTGTTAATAAATATTCACTTGAAAGTTATTTCACACAAAAAAGGAAAAATAACAAACATTTCTACATTCTCAGCCTTCACCTTAGTCGAGTTGATTAGGCATATGACACTGAAAAAAAAACTTCTTAGTGCGAAATGGAGATAGCTTTTTCGAAAGTTGTTAATGCACTGGTCTGTAAGAGAGATGCTGGTAACTTATTCCATTCTGCTATCGTCCTCGGAAAATAAGAATTAGCATACACATTAATGCGTGGGTTCGGGGTTTGGTAACAGTATTCATTGCTTGCTCTGAGATGTGTAAGTTGTCTTCGAACCAAGTAATTGGAGCTATTGATATTGAAGGAATTTCTTGAGAGCTGAAATAAAAATTTTAGTCTGATCACTCGGCAACGTTCGGCTAGAGGTGGCAAATTGAGAAGACACAGCATCTCTGTTACAGAATCAGTACGCGCATATCTGGACATTATGAATCAAGCTGCTCTTCATATAGTCCCTGTCTGTAGCTATTAGTTTTCTTTTAAAACATTATATTGTCAATATTTATTATTTCAGGCATACTCCTAATACCATTGCCAACTTACAACATTATAACGTCGAGAAAAAAGTTTTCTCGATTACAACTAATCTGCTGGACACGTCTTGCTACAAGAAACCTCCACAAATGGTCCCGGCTAAACAGTGACGGACTGAAGCTACCACAGAAAGAGCAACATGCCAGGTGGCCAGGTGCACCATCGTGCAGCCAAATTATTTGACAGAAAGACACAGTTAAAGGTGCACTGAAGAGGAATCTGAACTCATCTTTTTGCCGGGGGAATTCGATGTACACGTTCCGAGCATTCTTAGAAACTTCAAATTATATTGCCCTGTGTGGCCAATTTCCCTAATTAAATCGAACTAACGTCCGGCTCCCGCCCTTATTATTTTAATTCTCCCCGTACGGTGGGCGGAGTCGACCAACGAGTGGAGTGCCTTTCAGCCAGCACCATGGAGGCTTTGCTTTTGCTTTATTTTGTTTTTTAGGTTTCCGTGAATAAATAGTTTCATTCGCAGATAATATAGCCGCAAAATAAGCCCACAGAAATAAAAATACGCGCGGACTATTTGCTTCTACGGATTACTACGTATTACTCCACCGATGGCAGAGCGGCAAGCCGCCACGGGACTGGGTGAAAGGCACTCCACGCGTTGGTCGACTCCGCCCACCGTACGGGGAGAATTAAAAAAAAAAGGTGGGAGCCAGACGTTAATTCAATTTAATTAGGGAAATCGACCCCACAGGGCAATAAATCAAAGTTTCTAAGAATGCTCGGAACGTGCAGATTGAGTTCCCGCGGCAAAAAGACGAGTTCAGACTCCTCATCACTGCATTTTTAAGGGCACTCCGCCCTTGCAGCCTTTCCTTAATTGCTAAGAAAAGCGGCCACCAAATGTAGCTCAGTACAGAACGGGGTAGTATTGTTGAAAAGGGTAACAGTTCCAATTTTGGACCCCAATTTTGACCGATACAATTTTGATGCCCCACACATCTTCTCAAAGAAACAATTAGTCCATAGACAAAAACAATCACCTACACATTAACGATATCAATCAAAGCACTGACAGCGATCTATGTCCATGCATTCACACTAGAAAAAAACTTCAGAAATTGCAGCACAGTAATACCTTCAAAGGGTAGCATGCGCGTAGACTAAGAACTGCTTGTTAAGAAAAAAAAAACTCAATATCATCATCAGTCTTACCACACCCACTGCAGGACGAAGACCTCTCACATATCTCTCCAATTAGCCCTGTCCTGTGCCAGTTGCGTCCACCGTATCCCCACAAATTTCTTAATCTCACCCACCCACCTAACTTTCTGCCGCCCCCTGCTACGCTTGCCTTCTCTTGGAATCCACTCCGTTACCCTTAAGGACCATCAGGCCTTAACTTCATGTGCCCTGAAATTCAGAACTCTCTAGAAGACTTTGTCTGGTCTCAGTTGAGAAGAATCAGCTTGTTCCCAATAATTAATCCCAGAAATTTAACCTGGTCATCACATGACACAAGAGGACGAGGCCCGTGCCATGATAAATCTTGCTCAAGCACCCCTTACTTCCTCAGCTACAGCTACAAAATGCTAAAACATACAAAACAGATCAACACAGTGATCGATAATCAACCCAAAGCCACAATTTTTGAACTTGCAACCTGTGTGAATGCCAAACCAAACGTATATATTATCGCGAATTAAGGCATCTTTCCGATCCATTTCTTTTTGGCAATGCCTATTCTGCCGGCCGCTGGGAGCATTACTGGGTGAATTCTCCCAGCACTAGCTTCTAGCGGCTGCTCTAAGTGATTTGAGAGCACGCGTACTCGTGCGCGCGTGCGCCTCATCCCCGTGATCATTTTTTGTTTTTAATTAAATTTTTATATGTTATGGGCAAATGTCTTACACAAAGGAATGAATCTTAGTTTTGCAGGAAACACTGTAGTTTTCTTGTGGGAAAACCGAATATTACAAGAGGTGGAAAACACCACTTTTGCAATTCTGCAAAATCACAAGATTGCTGTTTTTTCACAGTTTGAAACAATATAATGCATCACTTCACTGTTGCTCCAGAATTATCGAATATAAAAACCCATGCAGGAAAGTTCTAAAGAAAACCAGCGATGATGTTTTTTTAGAAAAATCGAATCGAAGTTGGGCATTTTCTCAATTTTTGAATTACAGAAAATTTGAACAACCAACAAAGAAAAAAATTAGGGCAACATTAAACTCCACCTTTCAGGGTATGACGCGATAGCCTTAATGGATCCCATCAGACTCCACTTGATCTCGTCAGCATATTACCCGATCACGTGCTCTACTAATGTTACCAGGTCACATGACAACAATGTCACGCGACACAGGCATACAGTCGTTCACGTACACTCGCCCCTCACCAACATGCACTTTGCTAATCGCTTAACACTACTCCCTTAATTAGTGCCTCTCTACCACACACACACTCATTAGCATACAACTGTAAGCCATCACATTATGCGACAAACCACACGATATATAATAAAACCTCGCTGTAGCTAAGCCATACGAATGTGCCTGCGTGGCCTAGGGGGTAGCACATGACTCACAATGCAAAGGTCAGGGGTTCAATTCCCCAATAATTGCCCCAATTTTCTTTTCAGCACTATTGACTTCCTTTATACACTTATACCCGTGCCACACGGACAGATTTAATACCGTTAAGTGCTTACTGCCTTAAGTTTTAATGGCATTCGTGCGGTGCCACACGCATAAATTTAATGGCATTAGACTTACTGCCATTCGCGACCTACTGAGTTCGCCGCAACTCATTCGCCCGTGCAGTGCGTACTCTCGTTCCCATTCCATACACAGAAAAGCATGAGTAACAACTTCATAACCACTAGCAAATGGTTAATCCGTAACTTTTTCAGATGAAGCATCTATATATGCCGCATTTTCCATGCGAAGAACGCCATTTTAACCAGCCCTTTTGACAGGTACTCTCGACTTGGGTGCCAACACGTGAGTTTATGGCTACTTTTTCGACTTGTAAAGCAGGAACAGCCGTATTTTCTGGAAAATCATTTTGACATTACATTTGAACAACTTTCCCGATATATTGTGCTCATTACAACTGCTTACATTCAGATGAAACTTTTGACTGCCTTGCAAGCGTTATTGTCATCCTCACTTTCGATAATGGCCTTAAATGTGGACGTGTAGCACCAACTACAAAAATAATGACATTAGCTAACCCAAGGCCTTAAGCATTTACTGCCATTTCTTGTGCACGTGTGGCACGGGTATTACATGCCGTAATGACGTTCGATATAACACAACCTTGTAATCACAATTTATGTGAATTTTTATACATTTTTCACCTTAGTTTTGCCAGTGCAGTGCATGCCTGCTGCACTTCTGTCTCAGTTTCGCAAAAGTGCCAACCCAGTGCAGCATTAGTTCTTGGTCGGCCTGCACTCTCAGAAATGGAAGTGCAGCTGTGGTGCAGCAACATGGCGGCCCACACGTGTAGGTCGGAGATTTGACCGTACTTTACATGAAACGATGACTGTTCGTTCTTGAAAGCAGGAGGTGGGTAACTTTATGGCATGAGAATTGTAAACATAAGCGGTCGAAGTCCCATGAGCAGCATTTCAGCGACTATTCGTAAATCTCCTCTGAATGTACTATCAGCAAGAAATGAAACGCGAACAAGACAACTGAGCCACGGACTGCAAAATATAAAGCTCTTAGCCATGGGAAGCTCGATATAAGCTCAGGTTATTTGAATTTCAAAAGCACTAACAGTCTCCTTGATAAATGTTAATCAATCTTGCTTGTAGTTCCTCTTTAGAAGCTAATATGATGGTGTTTTTGTGTTGCCACCTCAGCTTTCTTGTTTGCGTTTCATTCGTTGCTGATAGTACATGCAACGACTTTTTTTTAGTAAAACGACGATTTCTTGCTTGAAAATTCTTCACGTGGTTCGAGATTTTGGCGGATGTCGAGAGCGCACATAGCTGTAATTTGGTGGCGACGCCAAGGCGAGAAAAAGAATAGGCCTGCACTCAACTATCCGTTTTGGAATGAGCCAGTGCCAAGCTGCACTGATGCTGCATGCTCACGGCACTGCCACAGAACTTGACGGCACTAACCAAATCGAAGAGACTTATTTCAAAAAGAAGGCGGCAACTTTGGCGCCGCACCATCAGGGAAGGCAACGGTCTCTGCGTGGTCAATGGCAATGGCAATATTACCACGCATAGAGAGAGGAAGTGGGCCATACAAGTCAATGCCGACGACGGCGAATGGCATGGCAGGGCATAGTAGATGATGATGGATTTTGATGGTGCAAGGGAATCTGCAGCCAAAGAGCACCATGGCACATGGTGTTTTCTTCTACTCAAGGCGGGGTCAATGACTCATTTCCCAAGCATTTCACCCTAAAGAAGCCAAACACCAGGCAGGGGAAAGCTTGTACCCATTGATTCACCGGTGGGTACCTGGAGGCACTGGGGAGTACCGCAAGTTTACGTAAACAAAAAAGCGATGGTCGCACTCGCAGTTGTGACAAATGGTTTGTACCAAACCGGCGTACCGATTATCTCTGTCAGTCCCTACAGTACCTGCTTCCATTCCTTCTCAACGATTATGAAAAGAAGGATGTATATTTCGAGACCTACAGTAAAAAAACAACTGCGACAATATTTTGTAACCCACTGAACAACCTGTGTACAATAATCATGCTAACTTTGTATTAGAGTACGATTGATATATGTGAATTCCGCAATGTTTTTTGATGTTCAGGGTGAATTGAGAGAAAATGCCGATTACCTGAAATTCTCATTAACAACGATTGTTTTGTTAATTATTGTACTCTATAGTTGTTCGAATGATTGTTTGAAGATGTGTACTCCCACTGCAATTTAGTCTGTAGCCACTGCTGCCTTGTATGGGCCCCCAGGCACCTTTCAAGCTGTCGTAGAACAGCTTTTTCGCCTGGGGGCCTTCAACCTCGAGTTGAAAAATAGATGAATTGAATTGAATTGAACTGAACCCCGCACCTCCTACATGTGAGGCGGATGCTCAAACGACTAGGCCGCCACTGCGGTTTGGGGCATAGTAGAGGCTGAAGATGTCCGGCGGGAAGTGAGGTCAGCCTTCTCCGACACTGGCAGAGCTGGCAAGAGGCGACGTATTTAGCACCACTTGAGGAAAGGCCAGAAGAAACTGCTTTTCACGTGATCATAGGTTCTGTAAGAACCTAAGTGACTGCCCGTAGCGTCATCGTGGAAGGTGCCCAAGATACAGAAGCAAAGCGAACATGGCACCACTGGAACTCAGCAGGTGTCGTTAGGGCAGTAAACTCAGCGACAGAGCACACTATTCTTGAGATATAACTTGTGAAGCTGCCTATGCAGCCCAGCGTTAGGAGGGTCGGAAGCACCGCTGAGGCGGTCGATTTGGGAACGACAATACGCATCAGTATGCTGATGTGATGGAAGGGCATTGAAATCTTCAGAAGCGATATAAGGCAGTGATGTGCAGAACAGCTGACAACAATGCAGCGTCATGGTGGCAGGAAGAAGATGGAGTAGAAAAATTGCACAAAGACTCCAGCAGCCAAATTTCTGAAGAACCTCTAACCAAATTTTTGAGGCTGGACAACCAGCATAAAGCGTGGTGATCTGTAGAGACCACTAAGTGGTGGCCATAATGGTAGACGCAGAATTAATGAACTGGCCAAACAACGGCAAGACATTCTTGATCAGTGATGGCGTAGTTAAGTTCTGCAGGTGTTGGAGTGCGGCTGGTAAATGCAATTACTTTCTCGTGAGAAGTACTATCATGCCGCAGAAGGACGACGCCAAGGCTAAGGCCACTGGCGTAAGTGTGCAGAATCGTGGGAGCAGCATCATCAAAGCGGTCAAGGACAGGATCGGAGGTGACAGCACGCTTGAGGGTTTGAAAAGCACTTTCGCGCTGCTCAGACTGGACAAAAGCACAGCAAGTGGTGAGAAGCTGATGCAGTGGCGGGCAATGATAGCGAGATTTCTGATAAACAAATGAAAATAAGAGCACAGGCCAAGGAAATTGCGCAGTTCTTTAGGCTACTGGGGACTAGAAAAGTTCAGGACGAAGGCAAGCTTGTCAGGGTCGGGTCGAATGCCGTCTCAGCTGACAAGGTGTCCTAGGATCTTGATTTCCTTCCAGGCGACATTACACATTTAGTATTCAGCTGAAGGCCAGCGGAAGCAAGGCACATGAGCACTTCATCGCGGCCGCATAAGTGGTCACAAAAAGTCTACAAGAAAATAACAATGTTGTCTAGGTAGCATTAGCAGGCCATTCCATTTCAGGCCATAGAGGACTGTGTCAATCATGCGTTCAAAAATAGCAGGCACATTAGAGAGTCCAAATGACATAACACTGAATTCATAAAGCTTGTCGGGAGCAGCGAACACGGTTTTTTCCTTGCCTGCTTCTTGCATGGGAATCTGCTAGTAACCAGAACGAAGATCTAGGAGAGAGAAGCATTCAACTCCCTGGAGAGAGTCGAGGGAGTCATCAATCCGGGGTAAAGGGTAAACGTCTTTACGAGTTATTTTGTTCAGGGCACAGTAATCAACACAAAACCGCACTGACCCATCCTTCTTTACCAAGACCACCAGGGAGGACGAAGGACTGGATGAGGGGAGAATGTCTCGCGAAGCGTGTCACTCGCACTGTTCTCTATGACTTTCTGTTCGAATAAAGAAACGTGGTATGGGCGGTGGCTAATAACAAAGGTACAAAGGTAAGGTAACAGTGGCAGAGCATAGTGTATTTGTCGTATTTTCCAGTTTTCGGTTGTTTACTGGATGTTTCTATTGCACTGATCTGTGCACCATGTTTGGATTATTCGTAACGGCGACTTGGGTTTTCCCGCGTTGAATTCACACTGATACCGCGAAAACGTTACCGCGTTCAGGAATTGCTGGGTAAGTGTTGTACTTGGCATTCGAGGGAAAAGGCAAGAAATTAATTTATGCTTTGAGCAAATGCAGCGGGAATGAAACAAACTAGATGCAGCATCATTATTCTCTCTATAGATTTTCTGAGAGCAGGATGCATTCCTTCCAGGACTGTGGCAAGCAGTAGGTCAACTGCACACATATTTCCCTCTGGTGCAAAGTAAGGAGTGCCAACATTATAAGAACCCCCAAGTCGCCGCTACGAATAATTCAAACAAGGTGCACAGATCAGTGCAATAGAAACATGCAGTAAACAATCGAAAACGGGAAAATACGACGAACACACTCTTAGAGCGGAGGAGAAAGTGCAACGCTGAGAGGAGGGTTATGCAACGCCAACGAGAAAAAGAGCCCCCAATCGGAGGAGTGTGCCGCGCGAAATACAGCCGGGCGATTCACCCCGCTGCCGGCAGAATAGACACTGCCTGACTTTTCTTTAGACTGCAGGTTCGCGAGATGAGGGAGAGGGATGCTTATAGTTCAGACTACTTATTTTTCAGTAACTAGCGTTGTTTTTATGCATCAACACGGTATCTGCATCCGCAAAACGAAACCTACGTCTGGTCAAACGGCACATCAGCGTCCCAGTTTTTTGATTCCGTGTCGTCTGCTGTGAAGTCGACGTCTTCACCTATTACAAGAGAAAAAAATAAACGCGAATTAACGACATAACCAAGGCGGAACAGACAGGGTAACAGAATAACCCAACAAAACACAATTAGGCCTAAATGTAGACCGCAAAGTTATCGCGTACAAGCAATTTACGGGCTTACGGGGTAGGCACTACGAATTAGGGTGGCCGGGGTGTATGTTAAAAAAGAGTGAGCTTCCTTGCCTACGCAAAGACCAAAACCAAGGGGCATACAGCAAACTCACCGGCCTCGCAGTCCCCTACCGCTGATGCCTCAGACACAACCTCGGTCGACATAGCGTACAAATACTGCCAGCTCCAGGAAACAGTGGCGACCTAACTGTAACAGTGCAATGAAAAGGTGCAATAAAAATTAAGCAAGCCTCAATTCTGCAGTTAACTAGATAGCAACTCTCCGCTACTGCACCAAACACTGAACGCGCGCAAAACGTGACTACAGTAACGTGACAAGGTACCTAGCATGAGCCTAGGCACACCAGCCCCCTAGTGTCCCTAGCGCGTCAAAACAAGGCGTAAGGCTAAATGGAGGAAGACGATCCTCGTGTCACGTGACTTTTAATGACGTCATTCCAAAATGGCGTTTGTTTAGGTACATTTCTGGGTACTTTTTGTTGCAAAATTAGGTAAAAATGGCGTCGCAAAATTTTGAAACGTCCCTAGCCATAGTTTCTAGGTCGCTGGCGTCTCCACGGTTGCCACGGTGACCATCGTTGTCATCGCCAACGCCACGGTGGTTTGTTGACATGGCTGCGATGGCTGTTTACCGCGCGGTGCATTGACGTGTGGAGTAAGTGCTGCCGTGAAAGTCATCAAAGGTTGGTGCAATGACGAGTAATATTGACCGCGCTAACGTCCGGACTTGTACCCCAGTGCCCTAGTGTTGTCTTTATTATGCAAGTTTGCAGTGCGACCTGTTCCAGCCGTGGTATGATATCGGAAGCCCCTAGAGACGTTTAGCAAGGCGGTGCTTGACTGAATTTAAGGTCACTTCAGTTCTCTTCGGCACCTTTCGGTATTGTATCTCGTGTTTGAACATTGCCTCCTCTAGAAGGAGGCAATGGTTTGAAGCATTGGATGAGTGTCGAAAATTATGTTTCCTTGTGTTGCGCGTAACTGATTCTGACCTCTACGTACTGATAGGATGAGCTCGTATGCATAAAAATGGTGGGTACTGCGAGCCATTTGGCAGTTGCGGTACATATATGCTATGTTCCTGGAGTCCTGCATGTGTGCCCACCGGCGACAAGCTATGCTAAAAAAAAAAATAAAATGCGGAAGGAAGGCGGAATGGACGTATACACGCTAGCCTTTGAAAGGACAACACATCTTCCGTCATAATGTTTGATATGCCTTCAGTGTCTACCCACCAACTAGCCAAGCTGTAATGGATTACTTCGCGTTGACACCCATGTTGCGCAAAGCACACGGTAGGCCACAGCTGCTTTGTACGACGCCGTAGCGTTGCCCACGGAGAGACTTAATTCACGCAACTCGACGCATCGTGCCACATGAACTGTACGCCGCTTTCTTCGCTGATAGGCGTTTAGCAAATGGCGTAGTATGGTCACACCACCGAACCTTTGAATATCTAGAAAGCTGCTTTTCTTTTATCTATTTGGTGAAGTGTTTATATTCATTAAGTAGAACGTGTGGTTCTTGGTGTATTTCTTGTAACGTTCAGCATTGGAATAAAGCCAGACAAGGCCGAAACTTGTTTTGCTTGCTCTGTCATTTCTGTAATGGTTTGTGATGAAGTGGGAGGCTTGACTTAGGCTTTCAGCATCTGCGTAGCCAGAGTGGCCCTTGGGTTTGTTTGGGAACGATGTTGGGTTATTGCAGGGTAAGTAAAACACAACACAGAGAGAAACGTAAACACTCCGGATGATCAGTTTCTTGCACTTTCTGTGTGTTACATTTTCTGAGCTTCAATTTCTAGACGCCGTGAATGCATTCCAAATTTCACAGCTGTTTTTTCTGCTGCAGCAGTTAGTAAAAACACAGACTGATAGGCAAGTTGGTATGACATAATAAGGCAAAAACAGCAGACCTGCATAAGGAAGATGCTGCGTGTTGTCTCATCTTCCTTCATCCTTGTGCAGGGTGCACTGTTTTAGCCTTATTAGTAAAAGTATGTTGTACAGGGACGTTGGATGCCATGCATGCCGTAATGCGCTGCATTAACATTTGTAGCTAGAAGGGTTTCTTTTTGATATTAGCATTGTATAAGTGAATATAATTTGTGCGCATACATGAATAGCATGCTGGCTTGGCCTTATGTAGGCCACTGCATCATTACGAAGTGTATGAGGTGTCACATTAATTGCGCGCCTGCTTTTACTGCACGTTGCCAGTTTTGAGGGGAAAATCTGTTTTGTGTGGAGTCAGCAGTGACTAGGCAAACGACCTTTAAATGCAAATAAGCTTGCTCCATAGATGGCAGCTCTGTGGGGCAATGGACACACACACAAAAAAAGAGTAGCCATGACCTTTCAATATAAAGTTAAGAAGCAGCATAAACCAAACATCAACACGCCATGCATGTGACATGCTTCTCTGCATACAGTGAAGAGCTTAAAAATGCATGAAATGTAAACATGGCTTGTCTGCTTATATTTGGTTGTTCCTTTTAGAGGGAAGCATTTTGACAAATTTTTCTCTGGTTTATGGCAAACGTCTAAAGGAGTGTGGGATTTCAGTAAGGAAACATTTACAGTTGGCCACATAAGTTTGAAGTATTCAAATTAGAAGGTCTGAAAAAGCTCTGTGCCTTTACTTTCTAGCTGCATTCTAATTTTCATTCTTCGCTTGCCATGCTGCTGAATGGGTGGGTCTGCTGGTTCCTGAATTACTGTTTTTGTATATGTGCACAGTCAGAACATATGTATATCACGAGTATGAGGCAACATATTTAAAAGCACAATGTGAAAAGAGCTTGTGGATACATTTTTGAAGGTTGGCAGCTCAGTTCGCTGATATGTTTAGGTGCTTTTTATATTGTCAAGGCCCAGTAGGTATTAAAGGAGTAGAGACAACAAAATTTTAGTTGTTTCTTTCGGTTAGAATGATGCGCAGTACTTTAGAAAGACTAGACAGCTGCATGGATTGCGACAAGAGGCAATATATTTATAATTGCATTTTTTCTCTCGCACTGCTTTAGCTTAAACAACCGAATGACGACTGTGATGTCAGGGATGTGTTCAGGTCATGTGAGGCATACAAAGACAGCAGTATTGTTGCAGCTTTGTTCACTGTTATTTGCATCAACTCGTACACAAACCTGTCTAAGAGTTGGAGTCACATAAAGTGAACAGGCAGCGATTATATCTCTTTTTGCATGCCTCATGTGACCTGAACATGTATCTGACTTCAGAGCAGTCATTCGGCTGTTAAAAACCGAAACAAGATGACACGAGAAAAAAAAATTAAATTGTAAATTATTTAGCTGACAAAGTTAAAATCCACATGGTGGCTTGTGTATAGCATTGCCTAGTGCATCAGCGTAAAGAGAAATGTGCATCCAAAAATTTGGTTTCTCTACTCCATTAAAGATGTAGCCCATGACATGTTTGTGGCAGACCTTTGAGTTCATCATTCTTTTATGAGTTGTGAAACTGGCTCACTAGAGTGTAGCATATCAGGAGTCAGAGTGTTACTGGAGTACTCTGACCTCATGGTGATTAAAATAGAAGAAAACTAGTTGAGTCCACAAAGAATGAGGTGCTCCTTTCAGAAGCAGAGCTGCTGTGAAGAGTGTTCTATGAAAAGACAACCATCAGCTCTTTGCTACATTTCAGGTTATTATTTTCTTGAAGACCTAGTAATGGGTATTACAGAAATGATAAGAGGTATGTTACAGAAATAATTGGTACCTGCATATTAGCACGACAAGGGGTGACTAATAGAATTTTTGTAGGGGTCTATAGAATTTTGCCTCCATCGAAATGCGACCGCCACAGCCGGGATCGAACCCACGTCTTTCAGGTCAGCAGCCAAGCACCATAACCTCTGAGGCACCGCGGCGGCCAGTGATTTTCTATTACTGGCCCTCGGTACGGTGGGTTCACGGTTTTGCGGTAGAAATGTTATTGGTGTATGCCTGTTGTGCATATATTGGCTGAATATTTTTGTTCAAATTAGTGCAAAATTTGTGAGTTCTTTTTTCTCTTAGAATCCACAATTCATACTGTGGCAGCTGTTACACTTGTATGACACCTTGATAAAACTAGCCAAAAATTATCAGGTCGGCCTGTGGTGGAACCGCGACGGGGACTATGTGAAGTGGACTATGGACAATCACTTCACCAGCAGCCTATGCGAGTACCTCGCCGAAACTGGTCTCCACTCCTTCTTCTAACTTTCTGTAACCTACATTCCACTCCCCCTTTTCTCAACTTATGCCTCACGGCAGACTACTCGAATAAAAAAAAAAAAGTGTGTAGCAAACCAAGAAGGGCATGGGACAATTATAGTAATTTAGATGGAGTGGGGAAGTTGTCTATCGTTAATTTTTAGATTGCAGATATAGTAAAAGTAGACGATACCTAGGCAACATGTAAGACATAAAGCAGAGACCTGAACTTTTGGTTGCTTATAATGTGGTTAGCCGTTGCCCCGCCGCAATAGCTGAGTGGTTAGGGTGCCCGCTGCTGTTCCCAAGGACGGGTTCGATCCCAGTTGCGGCAGCTGCCTATCAGTGGAGGCGAAATGCTAGGCGCCTGTGTACTGAGTGACATCAGTGCTCGATAAAGAGCCCCATGTGGTCAAAATTAATCCGTAGCGCTGCACTATGGCGTTCCTCATAACCCATGTTGCCTTCAGACGTTAAACCCCATATTCTATACCATACCATAACTTTGACGTGTTCTGTGTGCTTTACCATTTAAGCTGCAGTAATTGCTGAGCACTTGTTGAGTTTTCATGAGTATTTTTATGTGCAAATGCACAATGTGTGACGGGGTGCATATCGACAATTACGTACGCATGGCACTCATGCTAAGACTGGCGTGCATGTGAATATTCGTGTCCATCGTGTAAATAAACGGAAGTTGCATAAATAGTGAACTAAATGTAGTGTCAAAATGTCTGTGAAGAAAAAATTCTCATGTTTGCATGTGCTGTTGAGTCATTTTGATTGTAATGGCAAGCGTGGTTACGTTCAAGATTGCAGCAATATCTCGGCACATTATGATTTTGAATGGTAAAATTTTGTCTGTCTTGCATCCGTTGCAGTTTCAAGTAAGGTGGACGCACACAGTTTCAGCATTGCTGCCAACATGATTTGTGTGAATGGCTTTATTGTACACTGTTGGGAGTAAGGCTTCTAGTCCATCCGAAGTGCTCTGATGAAAAATACCTTTTATAATGGTACTTGTGGTTTCATGTCATTAAAACTACACTCAAATAATAAATAATGTGAGTTTGAGCTGCATAAGTGAAAGTTATTTTTTTATTTTATTTTTTTATTTCAATACCCTAAAGGCCCAATGCGGGCATTACATAGGGGGGGATTCATCAAAGAAAACAACAGATATAAAACACAGAATACAAACGGCTGAAAACAGAAGTAAACAAGTTAAGAAGGCAGGTACAAGTTAATAAGAGGAACAAAAAAAAAAATTTGGTTCGGTTCAAACCGCTACAGTGATAGAAGACCGTTCTGCTTTGAAACAGAAAATTGACATGCATTCAATTAATAAGCTTGGGATGAGCAACAAGAGAGAAAGCGTACATATTGTTGACGATGCAATGTTGACCCTTAAGTGCCCCTGTTACGTTTTCAGTTTTGTTGCCTTAATTTTCTTATGGTCGCACTGAGCTACCCGATTTAGAAAACTGCCAAAAAATAGTCGCACGTCCTAGCTTTAGTCAAAACCAAGGAGAAGAAAACATGCATATTTATATTTTCGTTTTATTTTTATGAATCAATTTTGTTGGCGTTTCCTTTGAATGAGTGTGTTGATTTTCGTCAACTGCATAAATGACTTTCTTATTTATGTTGCAATTTTTAACGTTTAATGCTTTTTTTTTTCTAGTTTATTGCTGGTTTCGGCTATTTATATTTACTTTTCTTTGAGGGAACGCGCGATGATGATGCTAGCGCTCTTACAGCGCCCCCTACAGTCAGTTAGCAAATAAGAAAAAAAAAAACAACATGGCGGTTGTTTACGTACGTTCGAATCGCGGTCGGCGGCTGTTGCGAGTGAAGTATTCGTCGGTGTCTCGTCTTTGTGGCGTGTGTAGTTCTTTAAATTTGCCCCTTTTTTGTTTGTGACCAGTAGACCGCCTATGGAATGCGTGTTTACCTCCCATGCGTCCCTAAAGGTGAGTGAGCAGGACGCAAGCCCGCGCCGTCCAGTACTGGCGTCCCTGATCTGGGTGTTTCCAGCTCATTCTGGAAAATATCTGTGCATATAACTCTTGTTATAATCATCACGATGCAGTGCGTGGGCTGTGATATGTCGCCACATTGACTTTCTCGTGATGCAAGGGTTGGAGAACATTGCAGCATGTCGTTTCCAGCCCGCCTTCGATCCTTCAAGACTGATCTGGACACCGAATAGTGACAGTACCAGTTGACGACTGTTGTGGGTGCGAGGTGGCGTAGATCTGCTAGATCACAGAGAGAAGCAATTGTCGGCAGAATAATCGCAAGACTAACCCACCTGTGGCTCGCAACCACCTCAGTGGACTGAAAAATGCTCGGGACAGAGCGAAGCAATAAAGCTGCACGGTGCGAACGCTATATCGCGCGTTGCGTAAATCAGAGAAAATCGGAAAAAAATTCTTTCGGCCTAACCGCACGTTTGTTCGGGCTCAAATTTCGCACAGAGGTTGCATTTGGCGGTCAGTTTTGTTTTATACCACATTTAGGTGGGGTACTTGCCTGATTCGGTCAGAATTATTTGGAAATCCCCATCGTCTGTGGCGACGGAGAACCAAAATCGAAAGACTTCGCAGCAATGGTACGCGTTGCGCCATCTCGTAGCCACCGGAGAAACGAGCCCTCTACCGCGCAGCCGTCCTCGGTAGAGGGCTCGTTTCTCCGGTGGCTACGAGATGGCGCAACGCGTACCATTGCTGCGAAGTCTTTCGATTTTGGTTCTCCGTCGCCACAGACGATGGGGATTTCCAAATAATTCTGACCGAATCAGGCAAGTACCCCACCTAAATGTGGTATAAAACAAAACTGACCGCCAAATGCAACCTCTGTGCGAAATTTGAGCCCGAACAAACGTGCGGTTAGGCCGAAAGAATTTTTTTCCGATTTTCTCTGATTTACGCAACAGTCTGTAGATACGTTGCTTACGTCTCATGTAGTACCTATCTGAATTAAATGTTCTGGAATGCACTGGCAGTGTGTACTTCTGCTCTTGGGGCCGAGTCGTCCTTCATGGCGCAGAAAGAGTGCTCTGAACGCATGTGCATACGCTGGGCGGCGCACCTTAAAAATAAAATTGTTTCCATGTTCACTGCATGTTTTCAAAGGCACATGAGTTCTAAGGTAATCCTCTGAGTTCTCGTTCTGCTGGTATAGTCATATTTGGTCTTTGCAATCAATGACTCTGTGCCCACATACTGTCAAAAAGCAAGATTTGTCAGATCTTTCTCAGCCAGAGATGATGTGCTGGCATGCATAAATTGATATATAGCATCGTAATAGTGTGACACTGAACACTTTATTAAGATTTAATAGCAAGTAATTTCGATGTTTGTGTAAGCCAGTGTATTTGCCTTCATTGAAAAAGATATTCAAGAAAGTGTTTTGGTGTTCGTATGAGGCGGGACAGAACTTGTCTATACAAAGTATGTGATAGCCAAGTGCTCAGGGCCAAATGTCACCTATCACTGCCTCTCGCTGGGGCAGGTGGCTCTCTGGAATTCTTTACTTCAGCATACTGCAAAACTAAAATATGTGAAGAGCTGTGCTCAAATTTCGCTTTACCGACTGTAGTTATTGGCTGTTGATTTTTTTTTTTGCACGTGGTGTACTGCTGATACAATAACACACATGGCTCAGTCTGTGCATTGTACTGCGTGCTACTTACTGCATGCAATGCTTCAAAAGCAAGGGTTCGGGCAAGTTGTTTGTTCTAGTTAAGGTTGGTCGCCGAACAGAAAGGGACGACACGGGAACCAGACACACAGCACCGACTGTCGAGATTTCTGTCAGTGCTGTGTGTCCGGTTCTCATGTTCATGCTGTCTTTATTTCTTTGCAATGTGACCAACCTTAGCTTCAAAAGCAGTCTTCGCACTATGTATAGGGAGGGTGCACAGAGAGGGCCTGGTAATAAGCGTGTTCATTTTGTGCTCGTGTCTGTGTACAGCACCTGGTGCTTGCTAACTGCTCGCTATACTGCACATTTCAATTTAGGTGCCAAATATACTTCCTTGTGATGCAGTGTGTGCACACCAGGGAATGATCTCGCATTTTGCATGGTACAGCGAGTACTCTTTTCCTTAACATGTAACAAACTGTAGCTGTCTTTCAAAAATATCATTTTAGTGCATCAGCATCAGAACCCCCCATGTTGGAATAATCCGTCGGTCTGAAGCCTCAGGTGACAGAGTGGAGGGAGTGAAATCCACCTTCACGAAATTGCAGGGAAGAGGGAAGAAGAGAGGGCGGGAGGAGGCGGTTGGCAAGCGGTTGCAAATCTGAGTCGAAGGGTGGAGTGGATGTGTCACTGATGGATGGGATTTCATCGGGTGAGTGGAGTGGGGGTGTCACGTAGTGATTGATGGTACCCATTCGTACAGTCTGACCCTGTCAGCGGCTGCTCGGTCCGGCAGGAACATAATGCTAACTTTGGCTTATGGGGTTTAACGTCCCAAAGCGACTCGGGCTATGAGGGGCGCCACAGTGGAGGGATCCAGTAATTTCGACCAACAGTGGCCCTTAACGTGCTCCGACATCGCACAGCATGTGGGCCTGTTGTGTGTCACCATCGGAATACAACTGCCGCAGGCGGGGTCATACCAGCGTCTAATGGAATTTGTTTAATTTTGTCGTTACACTCACAGTAAGATTAGTCCTTCCCAAGTACAAGTTGTATTTAATGTCAGAGTCCAAGGAAGGGCAGCTTTCCAAAGCCACAGCTGGGCTTGTACAGCGTAATTAAGCAGCATTAACATCCTTTAGAATCAATTAACGTGTTTGTACTATGATTACACAATGGACACAGTATTTATCAAGGCAAACAATGGCAGCGTATATATGCCTGCAAATGTTTAAATCAAGAATAGTATCTGCTAGCTTATTAAAAATATATCATTTATAAAATGACCGTCCAACTTCTCAGAAGTACCAAATCTGTGGAGAAATACAAATTGAAGATTGCCAATATGCCTAGGAAAATACATTTTGACTGTCAAAAAAGGATTAGGAGCACTTTATTATTAACTACGCGAGGATTGTGGAAAGATGGGTCGGGTCACACCCAATAGTGCAAAACATGAACCCTTGGAAAAGATGCGAAGTTGTGGCGCCTATGCACTCATATGCTGTGCATAATGGGCTGCCTTGCATTACCATAACCTGTCCAGGTAGACTGCCACAAGTCAATAAAAATCTCCGATATATACAACCACAGTTTTCAGTTAGGTAGACATTTTATTTGTGACATTCTTAATCTAGCTGGCAGGCTATCACCAGCCCGAGGTGAATGTGACGTGCAGGATGAAACGGGTGCCATATGTGGATACTGGAGTAAATGTGATGTGATGAGCCTTGGGAGCATTCCTCTTCACATGGCGCCAGGCAGTCTTGCGGCCACATAATACAGCTGACAGTGCTTCATTCTGTAACCTGTAATACTGCAGTTACTTGCATCATGAATGCAGTTTCTTGTGGGAAAAAATTAGAATGGTAAGTTTGGTGCATTTATTACATGGTGTAAAACATGGTGTGGTCAGTTGAACTTTCCCCAGATTTTGATGATTGATGTAGGGAAAGCATTTATTATGCAAATGCATCCATTATTTAAGTAAATATGGTGTACAAAAACCTGGAATGGAAACAGAAATCAGCATCTGCAGGATTGAAACAAATTCCTAACAACTTTGGCGCAGCACCATACCCATGACTGCCAAGCCACATTTTAGCCCCTAGCCTTTCACTCTACACTGTCCTTAATCTGTTCATTCCCAATGGGCCAGACATGAGGCCGTATGGCACTCGGGTATCCGTATCTGCCTATATGGACATGCCACGTTGTCTACTACACAGCTTTTTAAACACTTGTAGCAACAGTGTCAGTTTTCTCAGAAGCATGAAACTTTGTTATGATTAGTTTTATGACACACCCAGCACATTAAAGGGGCTGCGAAACACAGCCTGGGGGAATACCGGCTATACTTCAGGTGGGTTCTTTATGTCACACAGATGCTGACTTAAAAAGAATTACAGGAATCGATGCACAGGAACGGGAGTTATTCAATGAAGAAATTTCAAAATACAAGCAAACAAAACGCTGCCCTCAACTCGATTTTGGCGGGGCTTCCCACTCCTATTTCGCTCTCCCAATGACGGCACCTGGCGCAACCAATCAAAACAGCCAGCCAGAGCACGTCGCGGAAGTTTGTAGTCCATGGTTGCCTGCTCTCTGTGAGACTGGCAGCGTTGTTTCCATGCCAGAGCGCCCCTGGTGGTGTATTTTTATTTTACTTGCTTTGCAGGGCTTTTATCTAAGACAAACAAATTGTTTTTGTTGATCTAATATAAAACGCAGACAGGTAACAAAATGTGTCTCTATTTATTCACACAATTTGCAGTATATTTACTGTTTGTCCGGTCATCAAGCTCGCGCCAGGTGATGTCATATCCGCTGCTAGAAACCCGCCACTGTGTGGCGACACCATCAGAGCCATGAAGTTGTTTTTGGGAGGACATTAAAATATTAAAAAACGGAATGTACGCGGTATTACCGATGCTAATAGCACCATTATAACTCACTGTATGCAATCAACAGGCAAAACAATTAACTAAGATTGTGTTTCTGGGCCCCTTTAACAGGCATTCTAGCCAAATTATAATTTCGTTGCAGTTGGGCTTTGAAGCATTTTTCATAAATGACATTAACTGGGCACTATATGTTTCATCTAAGCTGCCTTCTCAACAAATAGGGGCATGTTAGAATTTCTAGGCAACAAAGTTGGCACAGTGTTCCCATCACACAACAGAAGGCTCATTGCTTGGAAGGCTGGTGGAGAGACACTGTAAGAGCCAAGCAAGTTCATTTATGAAGTGCTTTATCATATCAGGGAAGGCTATTCACGGCTGTTTCTACCATGGCAATATAAGTTCGTGTCACAAATTGCACCAGCAATGTTCTGAAAAATGAGTAATACTGTTTTTCTGTTGCAGCAGTATTCTCTTTGCAAAATAAGATGAATAGTAGTTTTGCGCTGCAGCTTTCAGTGTGCAAGATGACAGCTACGGCTTAGCCTTTTGTCAAGAATACTTTTTCAACTGTTCTAAAAGGCAAGGTGTGTTACTGGGCGAGTTGGTTGGGGTACATCTTGAGAAAAACAGCACTTGCAGACAAAGGAAACGAGAAGGACACACAACTGCGCTGTTTTTTTTTTGTGTGTCCTTCTTGTTCTGGTCCTTTGTCTGCAAGCGCTGTTTTTCTCAAGATGTCCTAAAAGGGCGGTGCACTGTGACAGCACGACGCAACAAAGAGGAATGCAGCATGGAGCGACACTTCATACTAATATTATTGAAGAGCGCATGCCTCTATGAGTGCATCACATGCAGATAAAATGAAATCAAGCAGGGATGACGAAGAAATAAAATTATAGTGAATGCAAGGCAGGTATGAACAAGAAAATGAGTGCACTAATTTCCCGAAGATGAAAAATGTTTGCCAATTGTCAGAAGTTCTCTGTTGAGCAGTGCCAGAGAGGGCGTACTTACACAAGCAGATTCTGAGTAGGGAATGAGGGGCCTGAAATATCTCAATTTCTTAATTGTCGGGTTTAACATTCGGGAGCGGCACATGGGCTATGAGGGACACCATAATGGAGGTCTCTGGATTAATTTACACCACCTGGGGCCCTTTAATGCACGCTGACTTTGCACAGCACATGGCCATCTTTGTATTTTGCCTCCACTGAAATGTGGCCACCATGGCCGGATCAAACCCACAGCCTTCGTGTAAGCAGTCTAAGAACGCCAGAGCCAGTGAGGCGCCATGGCGGGATGAGTTCTCCATTCCTAGGAGGAAAGTTTTGGGAAAAAGGAATGACTAGAAAAGAAATACCAGAGGCCTGTAGTGTACCGTCAATGGTGCTGCTTGATATGGGATATGATGGCGCACCTTTCTCATGACCATGTGGGCTTCAAGAAAATTAGCAAATGACACTCCTCTTCCCTGCTGTGTCTTGAGCTTGCTATGCTAAAGCACTTTGTCAGAATAGCCTGCCAACTAGCTCATAACATAATCCTAATCCCTCACCTGAAATCTGCCATCTTCAGCTGGCAGGGCCTACAAATGCCAGCACAGTCAAATGCTACTTTCTGGCTGCTCTGCATCTGACACAAGTGTAGCTCCATTATAGCAACAGCATGCATGTGCTTGTACATGTGCACATGCGTTGCATGGTCAACACGTACTTGTGTACATGTTGTGGCAAGCCTCGCACTGCTCACAATGAAGCTCACAGCCACTGCACGATTTGCTCGTTCTTTCCACTGTGTGCTTGAAGTTCACCAAACTTTGCGACTTTACATGCCACTGGCCATCTCCCACTCTCTCAGTACTGGACTTAGAAAGCTCAATCCCCACTTTATGCTTCCTAAATAGGGCAGATTTGCGGTGGTCTGCTCCTCCTTTGACACCTGTTGTAAAGTTTTTCGGATGTGAAATTGAAGAGTACTTTGATTAATGTATCCAATCACCCATTTACCTTGCCACCAAAGTGAGAGTACTTCAGTGCCTTGACTCCAAGTGATTATTTGTTGTTAATCCAATGTACTGCCGATAGCAGTAAGCCCACTGACATGCCCTCTTTGCGTATGTTTTCTCAAAATTTCTGACAAAGCCAAAGGCAATTAAGCTGATGCTCTTTGGAGTGGATACCAAGAAGTGCAGGGAGCAACTGTTGAGACTCAGTCTCATCTGTCCACTTCATCAGAGTGTGCAGCATGTCCCTTGTTGTACTCCTGCAGTCCTTGTTTGTGACTGTATTCAGGTGCGTGCTCCAGTTGTGTAGCACCTGCCAGCTGCAAAGCAGTCGACTCTTCAAGGGACCCATCACCAGCTCCCATGCACTGCCATAAACAGGGGCATCATCAGACATAAATGCCTGACATGGTATTGTGTTTTTTTCTTTGATGGCCTCGAAAAACCTCACCACAGTGCCCGTGTTCACCCTTTTTGAAATCAAGTAGGCACACGGAATACCAAAGGCATCTTGAGAAATTGTGAGCAGGGTTGTCAGTTGGAGTTAGTACTTATTTATGCCATGGGTGGAGTCAGTGCACAGTTTCGCTGCCCCCAATTCATAAAGGAGCTCTCGTTGTGGGAACGTCATTAATGCTAGCTCAAAGTCACCATCATGACTGTTGGGGTCACCCTTCTTCCTGTAATACAACAGTGGTGACTCATTTTTTGCCCTCATTTCTTCGACCCATAATTCAACACTCTTAAAATCGTCTGGATCTCTCTGCTCTGTTTTTCCAATCCTAAACTTATCTGCAATGTTACGGAGGTCCTTAGTGGTCACAAGTTGCATCCGTGGGCTTGATCCACTTGTAGCTGCTCGGATGTTGTGCACAATGGTTTTTTCTGGCACTCCTTCTGCTAACCAGCCTGAAAATGGTACAGAAAAAACTGTTAACATCTCTGGTTCATCTGCCTACAGCCATGTAATAAAGTGACAAATACTTCTGGTCGGATTCCTTCGTCTTCCACTTTGTTCCTTTTCACAGGTGACACACAGTTCATCTTACTTTCATTTCACTTTTGTGGCACTGCAAAGCACACAACAAAATGGTTGTTTCAAAGCCAGATGGACTTTATTTTTATGAGCTTGAGTGTTTAAACTTGCATACTGCAATGCAAAACAGGGAAGTTATATACAGCGTGTTATAAATGCGGAATATAACAGCACTGAAAATGTGGACAAGAAAATAATAAGGACATGTGCTTCTCATCCTGTCCCATTTCATTCTGCATATTCAAAAAATGCACCGATTCGCCTGACAGCAACCTTTAAAGGAGTAGAGACACCAAATTTTTGAACGCGAACTTTGTTTCTTTGGACTTGTGCACAAGACAATAGTGTGCACGAGTCACAATGTAGAATTCACTTACGCCAGGTGAATAATTTCTAAGTGAATATTTTTCTCATGCTGTTTCAGTTTCAACACCTGAATGACTGCTGCTAAGTCAGAGACAATTGGAGGGCATGCCAGTCATACATAAACTGAAATATAAATGCTGCTTGTTCATTTTTTTTTGCGATTTCAACTCTTGTGCAGGCTTGTGTTTTATGTTAGTGGTTTTTGAGGAAAGGAAATGGTGCAGTAACTGCCTCAACCATGCCATGAAGGAAAGAAGGAGTGAAAGAAGCAAGAGAGAAAGGTGCTGTAGTGGAGGGCTCCGTAATAATTTCGACCGCCTGGGGATCTTTGGGCACTGACACTGCGCAGCACGTGGGCACCTCTTGCCTCCATCGAAACTCAGCTGCCGCAGCCGGGTTCTAACCCGGGTGCTCCAGCTTAGTAGCTGAACACTCAAACCACAGCCGTTCCTGCGAGCGTTACTGATGAAGTGCCAAAACAGCCAAATAATTCTAATTAATGAAAGTTCACTGCAGACGATCTGTCTTATGAGAAAAAACATGGCCCTTATACAACCATTAGACTGGTGGCATTGCTTTGATCAGCAACAAAATGCCTACGCTTTTGACAGGCAGCCAAAAAAAGAGGCTAGCATCGAGTGCAACTGTCAGTCATTCAAGACACATTTCATAGAGCTCAAGCCGACTTCTTACGGATGAAGTTCAACGTCAGCCGATTGAGCGACAGACCTAGGATAGTCAATGAAACCAGCAGAAAAACAAAAGAACAGACATTGGAGTAGTTCAG
This sequence comes from Amblyomma mixtum, assembly GCF_055824585.1. NCBI lineage: Eukaryota > Metazoa > Arthropoda > Arachnida > Ixodida > Ixodidae > Amblyomma > Amblyomma mixtum. Next base: position 180,781,150 of record NC_143021.1, on the reverse strand, counting down.
TGCTAGACGACATTCCTATTTATGTTCAGTTCGAAAGACTGGACCCCTTCCACAAAGCATCTCTAAACTAAACGGCATGAAGTTCGTACAGACTGTGCTGTGCATGCAATGTGCCGTGGATCAATTGTTTTTCACCCTTCGATGCGACCAAGTAGGCTCAAGTGAATTGCACTACAGTCAGATACAACTCGAGAACGAAGTGGCAGATGGCCCTTAAAGAAGACCCCCTCAGTCAATGGCGTCAGCTGATTTTCATCAGTTAACCCAATTAAAGCCATAACTAATCCCCTTTCATCTGCCACCCTCCTGCAGTGCTACCCCCTAGGATTAACCATGACATCATGAGAATCGGTCGACGCCATTGGATGGCAGGCTTCCTTTGAGGGGCATTGGCCACTGGGTTCTTAAGCTGTGCCCTACTATAACTTCTTCCGCCCCCTCGTTTTGTGGGACATGCCTTCTCCCACTTTACAATAGGCATTTTCGTGTTGTCCCACCTCTTTCGTGCCATAGATGCATCGCAGAAGAATAAAAATCATTGAAATGATCACTCGAGTTAATGAGCAATATCTTCCCCCTAAAATACATTTCTATTGCACTTTCGTCTCCCATTTATGAAAGGTTGGTGGAGTGTAGCTTCTAAACGTTTTCACATTCCGGTACAGTCAACACAGCATGCACAAATGCTTTGTACAAGAGGAGTGGCTAACCTGCAAGCCCTCTGGCATCATCCTGGGACAGCCTTTGGTGGCAGGCCTCATTGAAGTGTCCGTAGTGTTTCTTTTGAAACACTACATATACCTTGCCCTCTTTCTCCATGACCTCTAGAGTAGCAAAGCAGTGTTTGCTGATTTTGCAGCTTCCTTGCCCCTTTTCCTGCCTTTGGCGCTGTTCTATAGGAAGCTCTTCGTATGAGCCGGAATGGTGGCAGTGCAGGTAGCGTTTAAAAACCCTTGGTGCACATTCCTTCTTTCCTGTAGAAGCTATAAAATGGCAGCAAGTTTTGCTTTCTTCTCCGTCTTTCCAGGCGCGAAATCCTGAAACAGAAAGATTGTAAACATAACTAAGCACTCCACATAGTATTAGTTAATTATTAGTGTGAAAGCACAATTCCGAACGGTAAACCCCGAGCAAGATCCTGCGATGTGTATGTGGGTTTGTGCCAAGAGCATAGCAACGGCGACATAGCAACCACAGCCTCACAGCAGCATTGCAACATAGTTATGACACGATGCCAACATATGATGTTAAGTCCATGACCTCTCATGACTAAAAAGAAATTTTTAAAAATTGAGGCGTGAACAAAGGTGGGCTCCATTTTGATAAAAACGTGTACACAATGATAGCACATGAATAACGGCATAAGGCATCCTTAGAAAGCCAACAGTAAAGTAACAAGACAAGGCAATGTTCATGAAATTCTGCTTTTGCACGTTTATAAAATTTCGGCAAAACTTCTCTGTCAATTTTTTGTGTATCACACTACTTTCATTTTTTGAAAAGCAAGGCCAAATTAAAGTTTGTACTTTTTACATACACTAATGAAAAATGCATGTGCTATGGAGTGGGCACATATGCAGTACTCTCGCACTACTACTGGCGCTCTGCCTCTGCCAAGTGCGCATGACAATCACAGATTTAGCTTCAAATTTTTAGCCTTTTGCCTGCAGTACAAAACTGCATTTCCCAGCTTTTTTATTGTTAAAAATTTATCAGTCATTCGCTTACTGTTTTTTCCTGCTATAGCGCATGGGGAACAATTTTTGGAGAAAATTATTAAGTTCAGGTTAAGTTATTACACGGACTGTTACATGGAAGTATTTCAATTTTACTACACCCTGCAAAAACTCATTCCTGCACAGCAACCTTTTACATGGCCCTGTCCTTTGACCACAAATTCAGGTCAGTGCTGTTGACTTCTAAAGGCAGAATAATGCTGGGCATTCTTCCTACACACTTCTGCATGTTGCGATTGCCATGGCTTCAGCGCTGCTAAGCCAGTGCATGCCGCGACAATGTTGTGTGTCCTGTCGAGACATTGCAGATGCCTGCAACAAAGCATAAGCAAGGCCTGTAGCAGCGAGTCTGCTGCAAGGACCAGTTTTCCTGCAGTGGCCACTTTAAATATGAAAGAGAGTGCACTGCTTGTCACTTTGCTTATGGAGGAGCTAGGACACCAAAAAAAAATTCTGCAGACACACATAAGACTGCTTACCAGCGAGAATGCCAAAGCATTAAAGTGCACAGTCATGCTATGTTGCAGAATGACGAGTCATGAGTGCAAGGCATGACTACGCAACTTTGTACAAACTCTGCACACCTTATGTTACTAGTAAAGTGCTGAGTCATGCTACACTTCAGAATGATTAGGAGTCAAAGCTATGACTACCTAAACTTTGTACAAACTATACACCTTACATTACAAATAAGTGCAAAATGACTATGACAAGTCATGGCTTTCAAAGGTTATAGTACGTTACGTTTCACATTTCACTCGAATGCCCGCAAAGGCTACCTCTGCAGATCTGTCGCACTAGACCAAGCCCATTGAAATCTTCATGGTTCCTTTAAAAAACGTGCATGTCATCGCTAAGTTTTTGTGCACAAAACCACGTGCAAGTTTCCCCAGGTGAGTGTAAGCCCGTAAATAAAAAAAAAAGAACGCGCTCTGTGTTTACAAACTTAAAATGCGCGCACTCGAAAAGTCAATAAACTGCAACTTTTCAATCGGTAATCTAAGCGCGCGACTGCATCCCGCTTTGGCCCTTTATTGCTTTAATCACAGCGTGCGTGCATGCAGACTTCGTTTCTTACCTTTATTAGAGTCGAAGACTAGATTCTCCACCTCTTCCTCGAAGTCGTGGTGCCGTCGCAGGTCACGAAGGGCGACAAAATGCTTCAGACGTAAGTCGCACAAGTTGTGACTGGGAGAAGGATGCATGGGCCTGCCTACTGGCTGGAGCCGAGCCACCACCGCTGCCGCGTGCAGATAGAGAGATCAGAGGAAAGAGAAAAAGAAAAGACGCGTCGCAGCAACAACCGCGTCCTTCCCCATGAATATCCTTGATGGGTGTTTTTAAATTACTAGTATTGAAGAACGCCTTGTCGCAAACCGCTGAAGCAACGCCATCGCACGTGTCCGTCTCCATGCTCAAGGCAAAAAAATAAAAAAAACAAGCGAGCAAGAAATGCACCTTGGGATACCTTGGGATATTGAGCAAGGATTTTCAAGAAGAGTTGAGATTTTCCCTGTCGGTTGAAGCGCAGTGTTCCCCAAAAGTCCCCACAGAGTGACGTAGAGTAGAGCAGTGACGTCTATTCTCGGTTGGCCAATCGCAACGAGGATCACCTTCCTCTGAATACGCCCTCCGCAAAACAAGAGCGTCAGTTTCATGGAGGTCTTCCTCCATGGTCAGTTTCATAAACCTAGAGAACCTTGTAGAGAACGTAGCGCTTGACAGTCCCTAAGCACAAAAAGTGGTCGTTTGCAGGTATTCGCCTCGGAATTTGTGCACTTAGCAATGGTTCAGCGAGGCGTTCTGGTCGGACACTCGTCAAACTCGTCTGCGCTTTCGGACGCACGCAGTCTGGCAACATCCGGATCCATGCCGGCACACCAGCCCCCTAGTATCCCTAGCGCGTCAAAACTAATGAGCATTGTTTGTAAATATACCAAAAAAAATTATTATTTCAGCTAGACAAACAACACAAACAAATGTAGACAGGGGAAGGAAATTACCCCTAAGGACAGGGATTTCTAAGAGCGGCCGGGCGGAGTCAAACCTAGGGAGGACTCGGATGGGTTGAACCGCACAAACAAAAAAGAAGGCTGCTTATTTTCTCGTTTTACCCGGCTCGCGTGTGGACAGGTAGAGTTTGGGTGTGTATTTTATAGAAAAATGTTTTGCTGCAAGGAGAAATTGGCATTTTACGCACTCGCTTTAAGACATCATGACCCATGAGCACGAAGTAGACAGAACGATACTGATGGGGACGGGAAGAGCGTCGATATCAAATCCCTGTACAGATTTTTTGCGCGAACCAGAATATAAGTACTCATTTTAAAACCGGACTGTAAAAAAACGCACAGAGACATAAACTTCCTGCATAAAGCCTAGTAATCGCGGGCGTTCAGCAAAATTGGAAGAAACTTCTAAGTTCGGAAGTAGAGTGTCAGTCGCTGGACGCCTTGTTCGATCACACCCGCTACAACTGAACACATTTATTGAAGGCATTTCTCCCATTTCTCGGATACATGATCTCCATCACATGACGGTCGGCGTCGCTCTCCTCCTGCTCCCCTCTTTCTCTGCCGCCCTCTCTCCAGTCCCGTCTCCGTTTTCACACGGCCGCTCTGATCGCTTGATCACGCGCGCGCACCGATCCAGGTGGCCGTGGTTCTCACCTTCTAGCTCTCGTGATATCGCCTAGCTGGCGCTAGGCGTCCGGAGATAGTGGGAGACTCGAATGCTTACACGACCGGGCCCCCAAACATTGCGTCGCTGCTGCGTATTATTCGGTAATATAATCTTCGAGCCACTTAGGCGGTTTCCTTAGGCGCGTTCGGCGATCTGAACAGTCTTCCGGTGCCTCTTCGAGTTTTCTTGAGCGCGGCGAGTCTTGCGTGAACGATTCTTGTGCTTCCGGTAGTTCAGGTTATGGTGTCACCGCGCTGTCTTGCGCATGGTAGAGCTTCAGTTGTCTAGCTGTGGCAAGTCGGGTATGTAGCCGTTTTCTTCCTTAGCGGTTGTAAACGTGTCTTTGTTTACATCAAGAATTCTGTATGGCCCGTCGTAGAGAGGTCCCAGCTTGGCATCTCTTGCTCCTTTTTGGTACCATATACTTCGTCACCTATTTCGAAATTGGATAGGCGGTGTTTATAGCGTCGTGCGTCCGTTTCATTTTGCGTAGATAGGCCGTTAATGTGGCATTGGCTTGCGCACGTTTTGCTTCGATGTCGTCAGTTGGGTCCTGCGGGATGTTCATTTCGTTGTCCAGTTGCTTGCGTGGGACGTAGTTGAAAAGTAGTTCGAATGGAGAGAATTTTATTCCTAAGTGACGTTGGTTGTTCACTTGAAATGTTGTTTCTCTCATGTATTCGCTCCAGTGGTCGATTTCGCCGTTCACGTTTTTTTGCAGTGCGGACAAGGTTTTGCCGTTTGCTCTTTCGACAAGGCCGTTTGTTTCCGGAGCGTAAGGTAATGTCAGGCCGTGCGTGATGCTCTTCTCGGCAAAGTATCTCTTTGCTGCTCTCGACGTGAAAACTTTGTCGTTGTCCGTTATCACGGTCTTCGGTGTTCCAAACGTGAGAACGATGTCTTCCTCGACAAAACGTAGTACATGTTCCGTTGATTTATCAGGTGCGGCACGTGTTACGATGAATCGCGTTGTCACGTCAACAGCGGTTATAAAATATTTGTTGGAGTCCTGGGAATTGATGGGTCCAACGTGGTCCATTGCGATGGTTTCGAATGGGTTGTAGGATGGCATACGGGGGTTTATAGTGAACCAGCTTGCACTCCCGTCAGCGAGTTGAATCTTTGGCAGGTTTCGCATCCTCTCACGTAGTTTTCAACTTCGTTCTTCATGTTTTCCCAGAAGTAGCGTCGTTGTACGAGGGGGTACCCAAAAGAAACCGGACTTATTTTTGTTTGAACTCATTTGTTCACATTTTCAGCACAGACCTTCAATATCCTTCAAAGTACTCTCCACTTACAATGATACGTTTGTCGAATCTTTCATTCCATTTTTCAAAACATTGTTTAAATTCATCTTTTGTTATGCTTGACAGTCCCTCCGTCGTTTTTTTCTTCACCTCAGCAACATCAGCGAAGCGCTTTCCATTCACCTGTTTTTTCCTTCTACGAAACAAAGAAAGTAGCACGTGGCAAGGTCGGGTGAGTATGAGGGTTGAGGAACAGAGGTCATGCCATTTTTGGTCTGAATTTGTCGTAGAGACAGGCTGTGTGAGCAGGGGCACTGCCATGGTGGAAAAACCAGTCACCCGTCTGCCACAAATCAGGCCGCTTCCACCGAACACTGTTGCCCAATCTTTTCAAAACATCCAAGCAGAAAGAAGCCTGGTTAACTGTCTGACCCTGCGGAAAAAATTCTGAATGGACGACTCCTCTCACGTCGAAAAAAACAAATCAGCATTGTTTTGAGGTTTGGTTTTACCTGACGAGCTTTCTTGAGGCGAGGTGAATTTGAAGTTTTCCATTGGCATGACTGTTGCTTTGATTCAGGATTTAATTCAGGAACACTTGAGTTGTCCCCATAGCATCGTCCTTGAACGTCTTTCTGAATATTTCAAGAATTTCCGTTGCACTTTTTTCGAGAAAAAAATCAGAATTTCACCGGCGCACGCTGTTCACGAAAATCAGCCATTGCAAAAACGACACTCACACAAAACAGACGTCACTCTAAAACTCTGCCTAAACTAGTCTGGCCTCCTTCAGCGACGGCACTCGGCTCACTGACTCTGGAATGCTCGTTCTATGCACTCCTAGCGGCAAAACGCGGTACCACAGAAGCTGTGCCATGGCCGGGCTAGAGGGGTGACGAGAGCGCGCGTCACCCCTCTAGCCCGGCCATGGCCGTGCCGATTCAAAAAATTATTCCGGTTTCTTTTGGGTACCCCCTCGTATTTTAGACAGTGTCCAAGTAACATCGCCATGACCATCGTTGTCGTGGTACAATTGGAGTACATCTTGTTTCAGCGATTCGGGTATTATAATGCCATGAATCTCCTTTTCTCCGTTATTCGTCACGTGTACTAGTCTATCGTTGACAAGCTTGTACTGTGACTTGCTTTCCTGCGACTGCTGCGTTTGCTGAATGAGTGATGCAAGTTTCGGATCGGTTCGTTGCGCTTTGTTTAGTCGATCATCCTCAGCTATGAGAATGAAAACTCCGTGCGTGTCTTCAGGCGTTCTTGATAAGGCGTCGGCCACTACGTTTGTCTTCCTGATGAATGGCGGATGCTGAAGTTTCAGGTCAAGCACAATGCGTGCAAAACGTCTGTTCGGATTTTTCTTTGACATAATGTGCGAGACAGCCCAGTTGTCAGTGTAGATGTCGAAGTGCTCGAGTCCTTGTAAGTAATGGTGAAACTTGTCGGTAACGGCCCAATGCACTGCAATTGCTTCAAGCTCTGTTGAGTGCTTGTGCTTATCCGATTCCGGCACTTTCTTGCATATTCGATTATGCGTGTTTCGTTTCCGTGTTTTTGGGACAAGACTGCACCAAATGCCGTGTATGAAGCGTCGACATGCACTTCGGTTGGAAGCGATGGGTCGAAGGTAGCTAGTATGGGTGCTCTGATCAAACATTCCTTAAGTTTGTCCATGGCTTCTTGACATGGACCTGGAGTACATAATAAATTCTTGTTGCTAGAAAGGTGTTGCAAGCCTGGGCTCGACCAAAAATTGAAAGCCTATGCGGTACAAACGTCTGAGCATAACGCTCAACGGCCGCAACTCGCGAAACCCATGCATTCACTATAGACGCGCCTTTATACATGCTGAAACCCTCGAGCCTTCGTGGCGGACTTGCCAATGCCCGCCACGAAGGCTCATGGTTTGAGCATGAATAAAGGCGCATCTAGTGAACACATGGGTTTCATAAATAAAATAGAAAAATAAAGATAACAAAAGAAACAAAATAAAAATGAAATAAACATAAGAAAAGAAACAAAAATAAAAAAAGAATAAAATGACAAATAAAACCAAAAAAAGCGCCAGGAAAAGCTTTCGCCTTGCAGCGCTTTAGAGAGCCAAAGTGGCCCCTGATTTTTTTTTTCATTATTGTAGCGTTTGTGAGCGCAGCTCTTTGGCGCCCGTTTCGCGGCGTCGCCATCGCCGTTGCCCGTTCGGCGTTCATTGTGTTCATTGGCATTGGCGTTGATATTTTACACTGCGATCATTTTAAGGAAAGGAAGTGCGCAAACTGGCTCCCTGGGTCAGTGGATGCCTGAATCGCGCTGTTGTTGATGCGGCCGTGCGAGCCGTTGCCTAGCAACCGTCGCGGTGGACACCCGAATCACACCGTACAGGAAGGGAGGAAGTGACAGTGAAAGAAGACAAATAGGGGCCGTAGTTAAGAAAATAAAAATTTTAATTGAGGAAAGAAAATTGCTGAGGCTCAGCTTGGCTAAGCCTTGGGAATGCGAAGCATCCCACGACGACGGCGCGAGGTGGAGGCCGGCTCTCTCATCCGATGTCACGTGGTGTGACGTCACGGTGTCACGTGGCGTGACGGCTAGGGGTCCCACGGCGACGGCGCGAGGTGGAGGCCGGTTCTCTCATCCGATGTCACGTGGTGTGACGTCACGGTGTCACGTGGTGTGACGGCTAGGGGTCCCACGGCGACGGCGCGAGGTGGAGGCCGGCTCTCTCATCCATAGAGTTTCTTACTATTACCTAGAGGGAAAGCTGGCGGCGCTGCACTTCAGCCACCATGGACGCTCAAAGCATCATGGGGCGGTGAGCTACTTGTTGCGGCACAGTCGTAATTTTTCGGGAACACGGAGTGTCATTACTAAGATGTTTCACTCCGAAAGCGCTGTTCGTGTGTGCGCAGACGACTTTCGCGCGAACGCAGTGTGCAAAATCCATAGTAGTGAAAACGCAACAGCACACGACGCCAATAAAAGGTTTCACTTTTCTGAAATGCCATTAAAAACCTCTTATAGTGTTTAAGCAACAACATTTTTTTAAAAACATATTTACTTTTAAAAGTGCGCCCGTTAATTACGAAATATTAGTTTTTACAGTGTTCTTTACTTGGCCAATAGGAGAGCGAGTCGTCTCTTATTTTGGGCAAACTTTGCACTTAAATGCTTTTCTGCTCGTTTGTTGCAATCATTAGACAAGATATTGAATATTAGGACGTTTGTAGTTATCAAACAGCTTAATTTTTCTATTATTTTTTGGCCAAAAGTTGCAGTTCCGCAACAAGTAGCTCACCGCCCCATGATGCTTTGAGCGCCCATGGTGGCTGAAGTGGTCTCGAGAGGTCGCCATGCAAACTCCCATAGACGGACTGCCAGCTTTCCCTCTAGGTAATAGTAAGAAACTCTATGCTCTCATCCGATGTCACGTGGTTTCACGGCTAGGGGTCCCACGGCGACGGCGTGAGTGGTAGCTCTAGCAATATGCTTCGCATAAAAATTACGCAGTTCATTGGTCAAACCACAACCAATTTTAAGGCGAAAGCCTTTAATGGCTCATGCTCGCGGTGTCCGTCCGTGCTCTCGGTGTCCGTCCGTGCGCTGGAATCGTGCCAACTATGGCCTCTCCTCCGCGCAGCGGCGCAACCTCCTACGTAATTTCCTTTCCTCGAATTCATTTTCTTCATTACGGGTACCCTCTTTTTCTTCTTTCACTCCCACTTCCTCCCTTCCTCTGCAAACGGATGACGGGTGTCCACCGAGATATGCGAGAGAGTTACATTTCTTTTCCTCAAAAAACAATTTACCGTCGAGCAATGCGTAGAGCCGAATGGGCGATGGCGTTTTATGGGCTCCCTGGCAGCGTTGCAAGACGCTGTCGCGTTCCACTCATCAGTGACACAAACAGCAGCACAGCTCTTTATGTCAACAAAGTGCCCCCTGAATTTTTTTTTCGAAACAATTGAGCACTACTTTCATCAATTGAAAAGACACAACATTCGCCTGCCGCGCACTGCACATGGAGCCGTAGCCGTTAGCCTCCACTGGCAAGTGTTCACTAGCAGGGCGAAAAAGAGCTCAAGGTAAGACAGCAAATTTATGTTCCGCCTTTGCGAAAACATTTTGCCCCCTCCTCTGCATTCAATTCCAGGGTTCCGCACAATGCTTCGCATGTAATTCTTATTCTAACAAAAAGGAATGCTGTATCATTGAGGCATATCAATAAAATTATCAACGTTGTTTCTATAAAAGAGAGTGGCAGAATCTACAAAAATAGGCCACATTTGATGCCCGCTATGGTGGCTCAGTGGTTCGGTCGCTCGGCTACTGAGCCGGAGCCGCCGGGTACGAACCTTGGCACGGCGGCTGCGTTTAGATGGAGGCGAAACGCATGGCGCCCCATGTGCTGTGCAATGTCAGTGCAAGTTAAAGATCCGCAAGTGGTCGAAATTATTTCGGAGCCCCCATTCCCATATTCCCCACTCCACTCGAAAGGACTGGGAGGCGACCCTGATCAGCAACTCCGGACAAGAGGAACAACGAGCTCTGGTAGAACGGGCTCGAGCAGCGGCTTCGATCCACGACTTCCCTGACTAAGGACGACGCCTAGTTTAGTGGAGCCCACGGGCTTCACCTTCACTACACCTCCACTACGGCACTCTTTTGTTGCGAAAGTAACACTACGCTAGTCGCCGAGCCATTTCGCGGAACACTGGAATGGCCAAGCTGCGCATGCGCGAGGAGCGGGTGACGTCACACAGCGCACAGCTGGAGCTCCGGGGCCGCCGCTGCTAAAGCCCCTAAATAAACTGGGCTTTAGCCGCTGCGCGCTCTCCGTCGCCTCGCCGACAGTCTCCCTCTCTGATGTGCAGTAGCGATTGCGCATCGCCATCTGCATGGTTTGTGGTGCATATGAAAAATTCAGGAGCACTTTGACTGCCTAAAGTGCGTAGAGGCGAAAGCGTTCTCCACACCACTTTCGCTGCTTCTGTGGCACTGCTGGCGTCACATATAATTGAGTACTAATTTCTAAGTGATGACAAATCACTAATTCATAGTTAATTACTGATTAATTCCTGAATACTAATTAACTGTTAATTAATGACGCATAAGCTTCGCCTTTAGGAGTGGAACGCGACAGCGTGTTGTAGCGCTGCCAGGGAGTCCACGGAATGCCACCACCCGTTCGGCGCGATGCCTTGCCCTTTGAACGCAACGCTTTTTGAGGAAAGGAAATGGCGCAGTAATTCTCTGTCATCTCGGTGGACACCTGAACCGCAGCGTAGTGGAAGGGAGGAAGTGGGAGTGAAAGAAGACAAAGAGGGCCCGTAATGACGAAAATGAAAATTGTATTTGAGGAAATGAAATTACGCAGTAAATGTCTCACATATCTCGGTGGACACCCATCCAAATTCGGGGGGGGGGGGGGACACTTTTTGACCTAAAGTGTGGTCACTGATGTGTGGTTAAGATGTTAAGCTTCGCCTCTAATGTTGAATTCCAATGGCAGATCGGGATCAAGTTTTTCTGCTCGGTTTGGATCAGTCGTATTCCAATGGTAAAATGGGAGCGCGTGTTGTATGTTCCAATGGCAGATCGGGATCAGGCGTAAATCCCGGATCGCTCCGTGGAGCAGCGATTCTGTTAATTATTATACGTTAATTAATAAAAACGTATTATACGCATTGCATGTAAAGTGCCGTATTTCTTCCACACTGCGAGCCTTTTCCACCGACACAACGTTATTCCAATGAAATCCATGTATAACTATAGGCTGTGCTATAAATATAAACTCGCCATAATGAAAAATGATGACTTCTTACTTACACTTGCTAGGTTAGAGCAAAGCAGAACTGTGTATGATACCCGCGCAGCAGAGCCTTGGAATGTTAAGAAATGCCGTACAAACTATGGCAAACAAATGTTGCAGCATACCTTACCGACACTTCTGAACCAGTTGTACTGCCACAAGAATCTTGATGTCTCCAATATTTCTCTGAAAGAATTGCCCCAAATATTCGTGTAGTTCTTTTTTTTTCTTGCTATTACCATTTTGAGTGCACCTGTCAGTTCTGCTGTCCTTTATTTTCTCGTCCCTGTGTTTGCCTTTATAGTCTCTTTGACCTAATATAGTTCTTTTTTCTTTTACAAGCAGAATGTACTGCTTACTGAAAGTACATGTGTCATTCTATGTACAGAACATACGAGTTATTTCTTACAATTTGTTTGATGTCCTATTCCGCCGCCGTTAATGCTGCACTGTAAGAGGCAGCCAGGACCTCTCAAGCTGTCTATACAGCTTTTTCCCTGGCTGTCCTCGCAACACCTAGTTGCGGAAATAAACCTTCAAACCTTCAAACCTTCTTGATCTGCCGAAATCGGCGGATTTGACCGGAACCTCGCGTGACGTTTTCTTTTCCGCCGCGTCTGCTTCCTGTCGCGACCGGCAGCAGCCGCTTTGTTCCTGTCCTCCATGGAGGAAGGAAAATTTTCCTTCCTCCAAGCTGTCGTCGCTACGTGGTGAGCCGGGCGAGCCGGGACAGACGGGCACTTTCCAGTCAACAGTGGACGGCAATGATCTTGCTTCGAGCCGTGCGGCACTAATTTTGCTTCATGGAAGTGACAGTTCCGACTCGGGCACTGAAAGCTCAGAGTCCAGCAGTGAAGATTCGTCTGAAACGGACAGCGAGTGTGAAGCTGCCGGCCTGTATATGCCTGCCGCCGGCGTCAGAAAAATGCGCTAATATTCTTTGTTCGCGTTCATAACAAGCCCTGGAGTAGAGGAATGTAAAAAATGAATCATTTTTGAGGATCGTTGGCCAATACCGAGTTGCTGGTAGAAGTGATAACTGCGATACAAGCAAATTTCTTCCTGATGCCCAGTGCGGCTGGCCTGCTGTCTGCTTTGCTCCGCTGTTGGAGGCGTCGCAGAAATCGATCATGTCTTTGATTTATTATGAGACGAGGAACACAGTAAAACGGTGACGCGAGTAGCACCTTTACTACAGCGCTGGCCAATTCCGAAGCGCCCTCAGCTGCGGCATCGATGAAAAACAGTTAGGCTTAGCGACGACTACGGCAGCCAGGGAGAAACGTTGGCCGGGGGGCAGCACAGTTCGTCGCTCGGCGTGTCCGCGGGCGGCGTCGTTGCCTAAAGCTCGACTGTCTCGCTGATTGGTTCAGCGGCATGCGTCTCGCAGTCGCAAGGCTGGAAAATCGAGCAGCGAGCAACTTGCCTGCGCGTCGTCCGCCACTTCTTTCGTGAACGGTAGGGACAGGGTCACTGGCTCTCCGAAGACCGCGGCCGCATACTCGCGTGTTCACGGAGAGTGGACCATCCTGTACATACGCTTTGGTTTTGGTTTTACATTACGGCCTTCGTACTACCTCCTTTTTGTTTCGCCGAGACGGCGTCTGCCAACGCGGAGATCGCGCCTCGCGCAACTCCTGTTGCACTCGAACACGAAGCTAGTAGGGCGTCCGCTCCGGCGGCGCGCCTAGTTTCCGCGGCTCGCCGCTGCGGCGCTGGCGTCGCGCTCCCGAGGGAGCACTGGCATTCCAATCGCAAACTGGGAGGTGGCAAATCTACGCGCTCCGACGCGATCCGTACGCGATCCGACGGAGCGGTCTTGATCTGCCATTGGAATTCAGCATTAGAGTGGAACGCGACAGCGCCTTGCAACGCTGCCAGGGAGTCCTTAGAACGCCATCGCCCATTCGGTTCTACGCCTCGCTCATCGGTAAATTGGTTTTTGAGGAAAGGAAATGTATCTGTCTCTCATATCTCGGTGGACGCCTAAACCTCGCCGGAAAGGAAGGGAGGAGTATGGGAGTGAGCGAAGACACCGTATTCACTAGACGCGCCTTTGTTCATTCCAAACCTTCGAGCTGGCTGGCGGAGTGGATAGCATGCTCGTCTCTCACGCTGAAGACCGGGGTTCGATTCCCGAGCTCGACGAATTTCCTACTCGGTTTTATTTGTTTATGTGGCCTGACTAGAAAAGTTATTTAGGCTAATTGGGTAATTAAGCAATTAACTAAGCTCAGTTCCACTTACTTGGAGCATCACTATACGATACCTTCAATTGGTTGCATGGTTACTAGCCAAAATACAATTGGCCCCGTTTGAAATTCGCGCACTGTGACGTCACGACCGTTTCGACCAATTGAAAAGCGCGACATTTCTGTCGACAACTGCTGCTTACAACGATGAGACATTAAAGGCTTTCGCCTTAAAATTGGCAGTGCCTCAGCTCTGCTATGCAGGATATAGGTAGCATGAGGTAAGGGCGAGGTGTCCACATCTCGGTGGACACCTGAACCAGAGGGAAGGCGCATGACTGCCCTCTTGGAACAGTACCTCAGCAATGCTTTAAGGAAAGTGAAAGCCAACTTGACGACAGCCGATCGTGCGCATGGGCGAAACCGGAGAGGTGCAGCAGGGGGGAGGCGCATGACGTCAAAGTTCGCCGCCGCCGCATTCGCCGCCGCCGCGCGAGAAGCCGCGCCGGCGCCGCGCGTGAATGCGCATGCGCCGCAACCAGAGATGGGCAGCACAACCGCGGCGCTGAATCCATAGGCCGTCGGCGTTCATTGTGTTATTGCTGTGGCGATGACAACGTTTTACACTCCGATCGTTTTAAGGAAAGGAAGTGCGCATAGCTGGCTCCCTGTGTCAGTGGACGCCTGAATGGCGCTTATAGGTAGTAAGTACGTGGGGTGATGATTCATCGAATACTTCTTCAGTGCTTCGTAACATTATAGACACAACAACAAACTGCCGCCGCGGTGGCTCAGTGGTTATGGTGCTCGGCTGCTGACCCGAAAGACGCGGGTTCGATCCCGGCCGCGGCGGTTGAATTTCTTTGGAGGAGAAATTCTAGAGGCCCGTGTACTGTGCGATGCCAGTGCACGGTAAAGAACCCTAGGTGGTCGAAATTTCCGCAGCCCTCCACTACGGCGTCTCTCATAGCCTGAGTCGCTTTGGGACGTTAAACCCCATAAACCTAACAACAACAAACTCGACAACATGCGTAACCAGGGGGGAACTGTAGCTGAGCTAAGCCACTGCCAATTTTTTTCGTTTCACCTCCATCGAAAAGTGGCCGCCACCGCCGGGTTCAAACCCGGATACTCCGCCTCAGTAGGCGAACCCGCTAACCGCTTAGCCACCACGGTGAGTCTGCACCAAAACCGCTGCCAAAGCGAGACCGCACGCAGAGGGGGCGAACGAAGACGACGCCGGGCTGTGGCACTTGACGCCGTATGGTACGTGAGTTCGGTGGTGGCCTTGTTACGTCTCACTGTTCTCATTCCTTCGCGTCCAAGCCGCCTACAGGCCGAATATGCGTGTTTTGCGAAATAAACGGGAATGCGTTCAGTTTACAATATGCGTCGTTTTGCTTGCTTATTGTTATCTTCAGTAGGAAAGATGATGTGACCCTCCCAAAAAAACGAGTTCCTGCGGCGGTGGAGCACCCGCTTCATCGCCGCCAGCGGGGGCCGCGTGACGGTGCGGCCCCTGCCGTATTGAGTGTGTGGTGCGCGGTGTCGGTGCGCGTTCATCGTATTTAGTGAGCGTGCTTCCCCCCGCGATGCCTGGACATCATGGACCCTTTGAACATTCTGTGCTGTGAACACCGTGCTTTGTATGAATAATGAGTCCAATAAACTTCTCTTCAAAGCACTTCTAGCCGCACTCCTCCAGTTTCACCGGTGTGTGTATGTGTGTGTGAAGCCTCTGACGGGCAGGTGTAACTGTCTCACTGGGACAGTGGACATCTCAGTCGCGCTTTGAGTGGGCAGTAGCGTCCACCTACAAAGCAGTTACACTTGAAGCATTTATGCGCTTTCTCAAAACCAGCGGAAGGTTTACAATCCAGGTATTTTAAGGAACAGAAATGCGCACAACTGGCTCCCTGAGTCAGTGGACACCTCAATCACGCTTTGAATTACGTGTCGACGGTGTTTACCTGCAACAACGTGCTTTCGCACAATATTTCGTGCTTAGCAATGTTAAACCGCCAGCCATTTTTTTTCGCGTCGGTTATAGATAACTACCTACTGGAGCCAGACTTCTCCGTGAGTACTGATATTACAATATCTGTAAGCATCGTGCTTCAACGTCCTCATTATCTGTCTATATTTATCATCTCATCTCAGTCTCAATCTAATCAACTTACTTTTACCTAAAAAAGACAAACTTAATATTTTTTTGATACAGCAATATGGTTTACGGTTTACTGGGCGTCCCAAAGTGACTCAGGTTATGAAGGACGTCGTAGCGAAGGGCTCCGGAAATTTCAACCACCTGGAGCTTTTTTACTTGCACTGAGCCCGTGGCTCAGTGGTTATGGCACTCGGCTGCTGATCTGAAAGACACGGGTTCAATCCCGGCCGCGATGGTCGAATTTCGATGGAGGCGAAATTCAAGATGTCCATATACTGTGCGATGTCAGTGCACGTTAAAGAACCCCAGGTGGTCGAAATTTCCGGAGCCCATCACTAAGGCGTCCCTCATAGCCTGAGCCGCTTTGGAATGTTAAACCCCCATAAACCAAACAGATCCAGAAATATGCCACTCAACCTAGCTAGTGCTATAACATTTGAAAGAAAATTTATTGATAATGTCGAAGATCATAAGATACTAGTCGTGACACCGTGGTCGTGACATTTTCCTCGCACCTTACCTAGGACGCGCACATATTTCACTTATACAATAAACTTTCTTCCATCCCAGGGGCATTGTCGCGATAGCGAAGCTTTCTTCCCGCGCATTGCAGGAAGTTTACAAGTTTACTATGAATTGTTTGCAGCATATATTAATTACTGCAGTATAGTCTTGACGACCACAACTAAACAAGATGTTCAGAGAAATATTTTGCAGAAGAAAGTTTTCGTCGATGCCAAATATGGAATATTAGCTATTATAGAGTACATTTTTGCAGAAATATCATCTGATTATGAGAGAACACCTGTACAGTTATAATATCCTTGTCTGACTGACGGAAGACGCCGCCAGGGAAAAAGACCTCCTGGCCAAAGTCCAGCTTTGATGGTGGTGGTAAAGGTGGCGCCCCCTGCCTCTTTGGCCTTAGTGCCGGGAAGCCTTTTATGTTGGACAATGAAAGTTTATTCACATCACTCTCACGTCGTGACAAAAGTAAACAAAAGACTTCGAAGACCTTCCCCGAGAGAAAAGGCGTCAAATTTTTTAGTCGCGCATCGATTATCATAAAATAAAAAAAAACAATCAGATCGGCAGGCCTCCCTCCTACATGAAGGTGATAACGGGAGCGGAAAAAGAGAACAATATAAGGAAAAAGAAATTGATTTAGCATCATTCACGCGATAAGTGATCGTTTCTTTTCCATGTTCAGAGTAGTGTGATCAGTTATGTGAGTCAAGCTGCTGACGCCACAGTTTCCTGAATCTGCATTGACTTCTTCTCCTGTGTACCACCACCATCTTCTATTCACCTGAAACGCCGCCGTGGTGGCTCAGTCGTTATGGTGCTCGGCTGCTGACCCGAAAGACGCGGGTTCGATCCAGGCCGCGGCGGTCGAATTTCGATGGAGGCGAAATTCTAGAGGCTCGTGTACTGTGCGATGTCAGTGCACGTTAAAGAACCCCAGGTGGTCAAAATTTCCGGAGCCCTTCACTACGGTGTCCCTCATAGCCTGAGTCGCTTTGGGACGTTAAACCCCGTAAACCAACCAGTTTTTTTGCCTGGTGCAACAAACCGAGGCGATATGCCCAGTCTGAGTTTTCTATAACGAATCCTCTCTAGCCGCCGCGGTGGCTCAGTGGTTATGGTGCTCGGCTGCTGACCCGAAAGACGCGGGTTCGATCTCGACCGCGGCAGTCGAATTTCTTTGGAGGAGAAATTCTAGAGACCCGTGTACTGTGTGATGTCAGTGCACGTTAAATAGCCCCAGGTGGTCGAAATTTCCGGAGCCCTCCACTACGGCGCCTCTCATAGCCTTAGTCGTTTTGGGACATTAAACTCTATAAACCAAACCGAATCCTCTCTACTACCACTAATCAACCAAGTCGTAACAGAACCATGTGTTTATCTATATGTTACAATTTTCGTCTCCTTAGTTTTTGATCGAAAAATAAATGAATGAATCCTCGCTTGGTTTTCGTGGAACATATGTGTCCCGTAACTAGGGAACCACCCCGTCTGGTGCCTGCGTGCTCCGCCGATTTATTTCGGTCCCAATAAATGTTGATTCATCATCATCGTGTGACGGAAGAAGAGGCAGGCTGCAAACGCAGCACAGGTCACGAGGAGAGGAAGCAGAAGCGCACAGCGAGCGCAGGCCTCGTAGAAAGAGCTCAAGGGTCCATTGCTGCTTCCAGGATCGACGTCGCCGCAAGCACTTTGGGCTTTGGGTTCCAGGAACAGAGCACTCCAGTCCAGAGTGAGTGGCACGTGCTCATGGCGCTTCATGTGTTACCTTACTGTAGCTGGATTTTCTCTCGTAGCCGGCCGCCGCGGTGGCTCAGTTATGGTTCTCGGCTGCTGACCCGAAAGACGCGGGTTCGATCCCGGCCGCGGCGGTTGTATTTCGATGGAGGCAAAATTCTTGAGGCCCGTGTACTGTGCGATGTCAGTGCACGTTAAATAGCCCCAGGTGGTAGAAATTTTCGGAGCCCTCCACTACTGGGTCCCTCATAGCCTGAGTCGCTTTGGGATGTTAAACCCCAGTAAAGCAATAAACCAACCAATTTTATGTCGTAGTGTTTTCCCAACGTAAATATTTTCTCGATTTCGCGGGTGAAAATAATTTTTGACTCAAGTAGTTTTTTTGTCGCATTTATACTGCTTCGACCTAGTGTCTTCAGGCATATAGAAATTTTTACCTGTGATTCAACGCGCAATTTGGAATACCGCCCCTGTTGTGGCAGTCCTCTTGAGGCGTACTGCGTCTTCTTCGGCTGTCAGCGGCAGATTATGCTCGGCTCTCATTACTTCTGTTCTCGTGCACTCATTGCGAATATTGGCCACGGCTACGATAGCGGCTACAATTCTCGTTGCGATGCGTTGTATTTTGATCGCAGCGGCACAACAACATCTAGCGAATAGATCCTCACGTCCTTTTCGTTCACCGACAGGGTCAGTGCTTCAGAGGGGAGAGCTGGTGGGCGCTGGGTTTCGTTTTGTTTTGCATGATTCACCCCCTACGCGAACCGTGTAGCAATAATCGACTGAACAAGCGTGATCTTGTGTCCCTTGCGCTACCTTTGCTAATCCATGATTTCCCAACTTTTCCAGGATCTGAACTAAGCGATCTGAAAGAAGAGCGATTATGAGGTCGAATACACAACTTTTGGCGGCCTATTACGCGGTAAGAGTAAAAATATGTAATCTCCTTCAGAAACTGCACGGTAACGGAGGTGGTCGCAAGGTAGCGGAGCATGCCAGCGTGAAAACGACAACTATACATTCCCTGAAATTTCCACCCTGCTGAGAATTTTGAAAGTATGCGCAGTCTGCGAGGTAAAATTGTGGTGAACGAGGTAAGCTGTTTTAAAACACCGATAAAATATTCTTCAGAGCAAGACTGTATTTGTAGTTTTCAATAATATTTCAACTCTGAGCACTCGCATATAATGCAGCTGATAGTTTCCCTCTTTCGATGTTTGAAAGCATCGCTATTGCGTTAATACCAGCTACGCTGCTTCCACATACCTTCAATAAAAGACGCCGTTTGATTATTTTCATGTAAGATGTTCCATTGCAGCCGATGATTAGAGACTCTCCATATAGTAAACTTAAGCACGCCGGTTTGTGCAAAGATGCCAGCTTATCTCACTGTGACCTTAAGGATAGTGTTAGTCAGCGGTGGACCATCCCGTCCCGCTACAATTAGTTTCAGCGTCTATTTACGGTACAGCCCAGTCGAACTGAAAATAAGCGGCATCCTGCTTTACCGAAATATCGGTTTGCCCCCTCAAACAAGCTTTTCTGCTCAAAGCGCAATGACGTGTTTCTTTTCCTCTGTGGCCTATAAGCAGATTTTTCTCGGCGTATATGACTTGCCTCCACACCCTTATGCTTCGTAAGCTTGGATGCGCTACTATGCCAGTCGGCATTGTCGGGCGATTGTTTACACCCTGTCACGAGGAATATTCAAAAAGCCACCCCTCATATAGGCAGCTTTTTGTTATATTCCTAATGAAAAACACAGCACAATATTTTCTGTTGTCACAACACGTTTTCCTGTAGTATTCTGGGACCTGACAACAGAAATTCGTGGAGTAACAATAGGATTTTGAGTGGTATTGAGCAGTCTCCTGTCTTAACGAGACAGCCACTTCTGTCGCAACAACAGATAATTTCGCAACACTACTTGTCGTAACGGCAGGACAAGAAAAGTTTGTTGTATTTTGGAACCGGCTTGGCCGAAAAATGATGAAAGTTTAGAAATTGTTTTTTTAGCGCCAGCGCATCACATTTTGCTAAAGTTCCGAGTAGTTGATTGGTGGGCGTCTGCTGCCAGCGCACTGCGCCTGTCGTGGAATAATTGCAGCCGCAAAGGGCGATGACAACTGCACATAGGATTCTGAACTGTACAGTGAAATGCAAACTGAGCAACATCATATTTTCCTTCCTCATTGAAAACAAACTCAATGACGGGATATAAATTTTTCTTAAAGTAGAAATGCTTCCCCAGTCCTCCTACAAGAATGTACTCTCCTATGATGCCTCAGGGGGCGGAAGCACGTCACTGTTATTCCCAACTGCATTGAACAGAGATCCAACTCCGGGGAAAATGAATATGCCACTTTTATTTGCATTCAATGTTTGTGAGCAATACAGATTGTTAAAAACTTAAAAGCTGAGACGAAATTTATTGATAATTCATTTAAATTCGGTATGTGACACGAACTTGACATTTGCAAGCAGTGATATGCAATGCACACGAACCAGTTAGCTGAACCATGGTTCAAGCTACCTCTGCTCAAAAGAGGTGCCGCCGTTTATGCGTGTTCCTGCAAGAGCACAACTCGCACAGCGGCACTGGCGAAAAGTGAGAACTGTATGTTTGCCTTCGCTAATGCAGGGTCGAAAACCTGGATTCCTTCGCTTAACTATAGAAGTCCTACGATGCTCTCCGCTCGGTGCGCAATAAATTCTATTGAAGCACTTCATTTACGGCTTCGATGAAAAAGAGCAAAGCATTTTTTTTAACATTGGCTCGTAAAAAGTCGTATTGTTAAGATTACATTAACGTTTGTAGCTTTGACAACTACCAAGGTTCCACTATCCGTATTCCCGCGGAGGGTGACCTGCCGCGTCAGCAAGTGCCCCTCTAGGTGAGTGTACAAAAAAACACGAGTTGAAAGGTCTGCATAGCAAATCCTTCAGCACACCGCCTGTACAGCCGACTTAGCAAGCACCTTGGCAGCAGATTTTCCATTAATGACGGGAGAGCATACGCGTCTGGAAAGGATGGGTTTTTAAAGACATGCCAGGGAAACTTTTGTTGAGAACAACTCCACACGGCTTCTTTTCGGTTCTGTACACTGCACGAATTCATGAGCGGCTTATGTCCGACGAGGGCACGCTGCATTAGGGTGCATGGGAGGAGACCATAGCCACAACGTTAAGAGTAATCCACGTATAGCGTCGCGTTTAGTGTCTTTTGTTTTTAATGGAGATCCCAGAGTCAGTTGTTAGTTGGTAATCTGGCGGTGTGCACGCGTTGGGCTTGTTGAATGATTGCACGATTCTCCAAAAAGAAATATTTTCTGAATATACAGAGTGTACCTATACTTCATCACTCATACTTAAACATCTAGCCCAGGAACGAGTTATGCGGATATATTGAGTCAATAACAACGCGTATGACGACTAGTAGGCTTTTAACAGTAAAGGTGACCACGCAACTAGTAGCAAATGTGCACTTTCTCGGCGTGCCCTCTCAATTATTCGTGCTTGACGCGTTATGTTAGTATAAACAGTCGTCTCAACAGATGCATATGATTACCGTTCCGTGAAGAGTAGCGAGCCCCAAAAAAACATCCCACAGGGCAGTTCATCTTTATAAAAAAGAATATAATTTTAAAGCCAGCATATTTCTTTATTTTTTCGCAAGGAGTATCCTCCGCCAAGCCGACGAACCAACGAATGGTCCAGGGACAAAAGTCCCCCATACAACCAGAAGAATTTCCTCGGTCGTTTCACCATGTCCATCCTACTCTTCGGAGTAGTCGCCATTATCCTCATAGGCTCTTTGGTCGTCCTCTTCACATGGTCTGTTCGAAAGGTAAGTTTGTCCGTTCCAATACGGCGTCAGCCAGGGAGTGGGTGGGAGGATTGCACGCTTTCGTGAATATCAGGTAGAAAAAAAAGAGCAAGTTGTTATTGACTTTTCAAACGAATATGGCGATGCAATTTTAAATATATGACGTTTTTTGTTCGTTCCTCTTTATGACTGGCTCGTAAACGACACCACGCCCCTAATTCTGTCTTCAGCAATGGTTGTAACGCAGCTATGTCAAGGACCGGAAGGAGGGACAGATACAAAGACCCTAAAATGCAGACAGCTGCTGTTCCGCATTTAAACCTATTATGTAGGTGTAAGGTTTACTTAATCCTTCTGAAGTCTTCGAACGCAGCAGTACCGCGAAAAAAAAGCGACCCACAGGCAGGCCTTAGCGGCGGAAGGTCCAGGTGACCGCGGAAAAAAAAATTTCACCCTTTGTTGGAGGCAAAGTGGGATTGCGAAAGGCTTGAAAAATCCAGTTTCGCAGATTTCGATAGAAGTATTTCCCTGGTATCTGTGATCTCAGTTTTGAGGAGATGGTGGTACTTGCTTACGGTGACCGTCGCGTGTTCTTCGGCGATTATGGAGCGGTCCTTGTAAGATCAAAGAAAAAAAATTGTTAGTCGAGTTGTATAGTTAAGTCTAATGCGAATTACGTGCGCTACCACTTCGATTTCGGCGTTCTGATCCGTTGTTCACGAATGGAAGTTGTTCGGATATCGATAACGGGTTAATAATTCCCATATGTGTAAAAACGGTCGTTCTCTACTTTATATTTCACGTATCACTTCGAGTTCTGTTACCATTTGTGAGGTATGGTGCAGTGGATAAAGCGATGCAACACTGCCCTGCGATGGCAGGTGCTGCCATCTGTGGAGCTCATTGTGAGACCCAGGTTGATGAGCAACACTTTTTGTTGTGTAAAAGAGAAATAATGCAGCATGTTAATAAAATGTGGCTCATTCCATACGCCCAGGTGCAGCTCGTGTTTTCTGTACCTCTCTTGAGAAAAGAACGAAGTGCAAGTTTTTGTTTTAAGTAAGGACGAGAAGGGTACAGTGGCGACGAAAAAGGATTGGCACCATGACGTCGCCGGAGTGACGAAAGTCGCACTGTGCGACTAGCGCAGCGCCCTGCTTCGCTAACACCCCTTGACACTTTTGTTATCGGCGTGCTCGTAACCGCAGCGCCAAGCGTTGCTATCTGGCGCTCCGGTGCCACTTCAGTGTGCTAATCTTTTTCCGTTGCGACTGTACTATACTGCCGCCGTGAACAACGAACGTTTTCTTCAACTAGCGCTGGAGACGATCCCACAACAATGGTTGAGGCTGGAAGTCTTTGGGAATTTTTTAGAATACAGTTTAAAGAAGAATAGACACCTAGTTTTGGTGGCAAGCTTTCTTCTCTACAATGATGCGGAAGACACTATTCTGCATAATTACCATACGGTATTCGCCTACGACCACTAAACAATTGATTACCGAATCACTCTCTCACGCTTTTCGTTTTCGGTTTCAAAGACTGAAAGATGCCTGTGACGTCAAAGTGTAGTTATAGTCGATGAGAGACATAGAAAAATTGGGATATAATCGCTGCTTCATCGTTTTATTTCACTACAGTGCTGAAGAAAACCTTTCTCAAGATCTGGAATGACAATGAATGCATAAGCAGCGATTATATTTCAGTATTTTCATGCCTCACATGACCTGTATCTACACTTCGACGTCGCAGTCATCGTTCAGGTGTTGAGACCGAAACCGAAAGAGCACGAGAAACCAATCTATTATAAATTACTTAGTGATCGTAGGAGCACACGTACGGCGTGGTAATCTATGCATGATAATACCTCACGCATGATTACAAAGAAGAAAACACGCACCCAAAAGTTAGGGGTCTACACTCCTTTAAGCGAGCATTCTGCCGGGCTAGTCGGTGCTGCATGTTGTGAGCAAGATAGCGCGAAATGCTTTGTGTCTTTTCATCGGTCACTGTTTTAGTTTTCTCGCTTATTCCTTCCCGACCTATTAGAACACAGGCTTGCCGATTGCGAGGATCATGATAGAGATGGCGTAAATATTTCCCTAAGCTTATTTCCATTGTAAACGTTTTTCTGCGCAGACCATGTCCACAAAAATCGACCTTGGCGTTCGGGATAAAGGCGGTTTCGGTGACTTTGGCGAGCTTGGGTTCTTCGCGGGTGCCCCCGGTGTCGGCGGCTTGAAGGTCCCTCTTCCACTGGAAGCGGCTGCACCGACTAGCAATCAAGAGCTGACCAATGCGTCCGCGAAGAATGCTTCGTCGCTAATAGGTCCAGCAACAACACTCCAGACAGCGAGGAGGGTGCCTCCGAGGGCCAGGCGGTTGAAGCGCTCAAGAGTCGGGGCAGCCTCCGCTATGAACGTCCAGCCATGTACGACAGCCAGCTGTCAGAACCAGAGCGATTATTTGAAGAGTCTGCTGAACCTCTCCGCTAACCCGTGCCATGACTTCTACGACTACGTGTGTGGCAAATACCAGGGTCACCCGGACGGGCCTTACGCACAGGTGAATTATAATTACCTATCTTGAAGCATGTCATTGGTGCATCCAGGGGAACAGGGCATGCTACCTGTTTCTTGCTGCTATTTTGTTCCTTCCCAATGTCTGCTCTTGTTTCCGATGGCGTTGTATTAACCTGTGTTGTTCACTCTTGCATCTGATATCTGTTCATCATCCTACTTAGTGTTTTCACTTTGGTCATTACAGCACACAAATAAGATGTCTTACGCTATGAAACTTAGCCGTTCATTTCGAAAGCGACAGCCGCCTAGACGCAGGTCGCAATTCATGTACACCGTTCGCAGTTAATTCACGATCACTTAGTGCTTCGCCTGAAAAGCTATCGTTGCACCAGAGTTGGGCGCACATTTTGTGGATCAGGTGCTACGCTATATAAAGCGAGAATGCCGGTTCCTCTAATTCTCTATTCCACGCCCAGTTGTTCCTATTTATAACGCACCATTGCGGCACAAAGAGCAAGCGAAAGCCCCCGCCGCGGCCGACGTTCTGTTGAAAAAGCAGGCTAGTGGCGCGTCTACACATGGGCATTTGGATTCAAGCGCGATCGAAATCCACCGCGTCGGGACAAATTCCGGCGGAAAACCAGGAGAAACACGGCTCTGCACGGCCTCAAAATTGTTCCAGGTAAAAAAAAAAAACAGCACATCCACAGGCATGCACGTCCGAACAAGCTAAAACTAAGCGAGTGAGGACCTCATATTCTCGTACGCGTACACTGCAGCCTACGATGCAGACTCCTGGCTACAAAATGTATGTATGCGAAAGACATCCATCACACGTTCGACGTATTGAATGCGGTGTCGCTGGCTAACGGTGGTCTCATATTCAGCACCGGAAGGTTGGATGTGGGTCGGATAAGGGGAACATCTGTCACTTCAATATTTTTCGACCCAAAGGCCCCTATTTTTCATCACGGCCGGGCCCCACTAAGCAGAGTGCTCTTTAACGCATGCCAGCAATTAGTCTGCCCTACTTAAATTTGAGCCCAGTGTAACAGTCAACTCAGTGCACTTCCAAGGTGCTCAGATACAGGAGGATTGCTACAGGACTGCTAAGAGTTCTTCACCTGCAGGCAAAAGCTACACGTAAACCGGAAGGAGTTTATGCAGTTCACTAAAAGCACTTATTCTGGTGTACATTTCCGCATTCACAGTGCTTATCCAACTGACTACATTACAGTTCCTCAACTACGGGTCGAAAACCAACGCAGAGAAGACCCGCAGAGTTCATTTTCTATGCACAAAAATAATTTTGTGAACATATATCCGAGCATTTCCCGCTTTAATTGGTTGAATTGCTGGATACATACGTAGATTCGTATTGGATTTTTGAAAAGTAAATATGTTGGCTAGCCGAGTTGGTAAAATCAGTGTTATCTCTAGGACACGTGCGCCAGGCGCCAAGTGAACGACGTCGCTTGCCTGGGTGACCGGGTCACTCCTTCTGGATCTTCCGCCATTCATGAATCATTCACTTAAAATCTTCTTGAACCAAAATTTTCTTTCAATCATTAAGTGCTTTTAGCACCCATGTTCCAGAAATTCAAGCAAGAGTGGTCAGTAAACCTTGGTGAATCAGAAACCGAACATAAAGCTGTTATTATCCAAGCACTTCCGAGCTTACCATAGAATTTACCATCATCGAATTCAAAGCGGCGCTCAGAACCATCCCGGCACAAACATTGCAGCTTCATCCCTAGTAGCACAAAATGTCGCCAGAACGTTATGACAATGTCGCCAATATTTTATAATGTTGTGCAACATACTCCAACGTTACAGCAACATGCCCATAAGTTGGTCAGGATGACACTCTCTGCTAACATTGCAGCCAAATGTTCAGAAATTCGTTAGGATAACATACCATCTGCCATCTTTGGAACAACATCGAGAAGCAACGTTGAGGCAATACAGCCTGATGAACGTTATTATAATGCTTGAATCATAACAATAAAGCAACATTACATATATATTTCGAGCACAGAGTTCCAGAAGTTTTCCGACTGTTGCTACAGTAAACATTTTTTTCAACTAGCAGTACTTTGCAACTGAACCTCTTCTGTTGCGCCTGCTATAAATTGCATGCACAGCTCGATTAATATGTCGCAAAGCTTTGTTTATTACCTATTCGCCACTGTCACCCTTGGGACACCCTTCAGGAACGGCTATATAAGCTTGACTCTACGTTATCCGCTCGGAGGTGAGTGTATGAGTTACATGTTGTACTGTATTGTGGAGCTCAAGTGCCGGTCGCTCTCGTTGGTCCTCGAAAAGCGTTATGATATTGTCGTGTCCGGTCGCTGTGTTGAATGCAGCGAAAGACGCACACGGTACTTTAAGACTTCGTTTATTTAAAGCCGATGAGGGTGCGACCAGCGTCGACCGAGGCAGCAGCCGAACTGGCCGCCCGAAGAAAGGAGGGAGCTGAGAAGCGTCCACGGGAGGGAGTGGCTTCCCAGAACAGGAGGAGGGTGCGGGGGCGCACCGTGGGGGGGCATCTGGTGACAGCGTGCGACGAAAGGCAAGTGGTCGTTAGGAGGAGGATTGAGTGGTCGTTAGGAGGAGGATTGAGTGGTCGTTAGGAGGAGGATGCGAACTGTCGTTAGGAGGAGGACGCGGGGGCGCACACACACAAAAGCAATAAGGGGACACAACACTTCCTTCCCCCTTAGAAAGTTGCCTGGTATCGTGCAGGGGGTCGGCGCTCACGCGTGGAGGCGCGCTGGCTTTGTGCGCTCGGGGGAGAAACACTTGTAGGCTGGCTGTTGTTCGCTGTGTCTCCTGGGTCTGTCCTGGGCGAAGTCTCTTCTTCCGGGAAGAGGTGCCAGGCTATGTGGGAAAATGGTGCACGTGTTCTCTCCGCTGGCGGACAGCTCTCAGACGGCGTCGTAAATCTACGCAGCTGGTTGAGATGTCGGCGTGCTACTGTGCCATGTATGTTGACGAGCCAAGAGCGCAGGCCTATGCGTCTGACAATTGTAGCTTCCTCCCAGCGTGGCTTTTTCAGAAACTGTCGGGCGAGGACGCGCTGCCCCTCATTAAGCGTGCCGCAGCGCGGAATTGCTTTTTCTTCCCGGAACGTCTCTGCCTTTGGCTCGGGGAGGATGGCTGTGAGCTGGGTTCGCATTTCACGCTCGAACATCATTTTCGAGGGGGTCTCGCCTGTTGTGCTCTGAACCGTCGTGTGCTGCTTGAAGAGAAAGCGCGCAAGGCGGCGCTGCAGCGAGCCTGTCTGATCTCTTTCAAGGGCGCGTTTTAGCTCGGCTACGTAGCGCTCGGCTTGTCCGTTTGTCGCTGGGTGGTAGGGGGCCGATGTAACTGATGAGATCCCGTTGTCGCGATAAAACTTGAGGATCTCCGCAGACACAAACGGTGTTCCGTTGTCCGACACTACCTTGCGCGGCAGGCCGAACGTTGCAAATAGTGATCGGAGGTTGTCAATGACTGCTGCCGAAGTCGTCTGTCCCATTTGCCTTATCTCAAGCCACTTTGTGTAGGCATCTACGACCACAAGGAAAGTGCAGCCCTCAATTGGTCCTGCAAAATCAATGTGCAGTGTGTGCCATGGTGTGTCTGGCTTTTCCCATTCTGGGACAGGAGCTTTCGGCGGGGCGCTCCGGCTGCTCTGGCAAGGCTTGCATTCTCGCACCACTGTTTCGATGTCGTTGTCAATGCCAGGCCACCACATGTAGCTTCTGGCACACTTTTTCATTGCAACGATGCCCCGATGTCCGGCGTGGATGAGAGACATAGCTTGTGCGCGTAGTTCTCTCGGCATCACAACTCGGGACCCAAATATGATGCAGCCGCAATGGGTGCTCAACTCTGTAGCTCGCCTGCGGTAAGCGTCGAAGTTGCCCCCTTTGAGTTTATGCACGTTGCCTTGTTGAACAGCTGTGTAAACTAGCCGGAGAGCTGCGCACTTCTGCGTAGATGCTGCAACTGTGCCTGCTGTAAGCGGAGGTTCTGGCAGTGCTTCGAACATCAGAACGTCTCCTGGTGGAAATGGTTCGTCAACAGTTGCGTCTAGTGGCAGACGGCTTAGCGCATCGGCGTTTTGATGTTTACCAACCATGTTCTGGCTCGGCGTCTGGTGTATGCCGCATATCATCACGCCTAGTGGAGAAAACCAGTTTCTCCCTAGAAGGCTTGATCCTGTGCCCTTCACAACAAGCAGAGGTAGCGTATGGGTCTGGCCGTTGTAGTTAACCTGCACGTTGGCAGAGCCCAATAGTGGCAGATTCTGTCCTGACCACGTTCGCAGGTGCGTGTCGTCTTGTTGCAGGGCGGGTGCGTCAGATGGCCATGAAGTTCGGAACGTGTCCTCACTGATCAGAGTACAGGCTGCGCCGGAGTCCACCTCGAACTTAATCAGCTGGTGATGTACGCTTACTTCTGTAAAAATCTTCGGTCGCGTGCCGAGATTCATGGTGTTCAGGTCGTACAACGCAGATGGTGTTGCTGATGTTGTTCCATGGAGATCAGATAGCGGCGTATTCTCTGAGGCGTTGACGCTGTGATTAGGCTGGGAAGGTGACTTTATCTTGGCAAGTCTCCGTTTCGTAATGCATGCTCTTTCGATATGCCCTCGCTTGTGGCAAAAATTACACGTGGCTGACTGGAATCGACATCCCTGGGGGTTGTGTTGGTCGTCACACCGCCAGCAGTGTTGTGCCTTTTTGACCGATTTTACAACAACAGAAGGCTTGCGCACCTGGTTGCTTGTCTGGTGTACCGGCTCGGTGTTCCGGCGAATCCCTCTCTGCTGGTGACCGGCGCTCTCCGCTCGAACGGCGATGTCGTAAGCTTTGCTGAATGTGAGGTCCTTCTCAGCGAACAGGCGCTGCTGCAGTGACTCGTCACTCAGTCCGCACACAAATCTGTCGCGTAACATCACGTCCAAGGGAAGCATGGTGGTGTTAGCAGAAGAAGCTGCGTCTCCCTCCTGCCCGGTAGCTGTTGTCGACAGCGTTCCAAAATTGCAGTCGGCAGCGAGCTTCTTGAGCGCGGCTACGTAGGCGCTCACAGTTTCTCCTCCCAGTTGATCTCGTCGTTGGAAGCGAGCCCGGCTGTAGACCTCGGATGGCCTTGGGTCGTAGTGCTTTTGCAGCGCTTTTACGATGTCGTCGTAAGACACTGCCGCTGGTGTGCTTGGCTGAATAAGGGCGCAGACAGTATCGTAGGTCTGCTCCCCGCACAGCGTCAGCAGGTTGGCCCTCTTCAAGGCTGGGTCTGTGATGTTGTTAGCTTCAAAGTAGAACTGAAGGCGTCCAACCCACGATGACCACGATGAGCCGTTGAACTCTGGTATCTGATTGGGAAACCCTCGCGTAGCCATGGCTTGTCAATAGCGTTGCGTAGCGCGGGTCGAATCCACTTTCTCGTCGCCACTGTCGTGTCCGGTCGCTGTGTTGAATGCAGCGAAAGACGCACACGGTACTTTAAGACTTCGTTTATTTAAAGCCGATGAGGGTGCGACCAGCGTCGACCGAGGCAGCAGCCGAACTGGCCGCCCGAAGAAAGGAGGGAGCTGAGAAGCGTCCACGGGAGGGAGTGGCTTCCCAGAACAGGAGGAGGGTGCGGGGGCGCACCGTGGGGGGGCATCTGGTGACAGCGTGCGACGAAAGGCAAGTGGTCGTTAGGAGGAGGATTGAGTGGTCGTTAGGAGGAGGATTGAGTGGTCGTTAGGAGGAGGATGCGAACTGTCGTTAGGAGGAGGACGCGGGGGCGCACACATACAAAAGCAATAAGGGGACACAACAGATATGTTGTGAAGCTTACCAATTGGCAGGCCTGCATGCTTGTGCAGGGTTGCTAAAATTTTCAAGAATGTTACATATGATGTTATGAAACATTGTGGCAACGTTGCAGCAATGTTGTACATATGTGGACACAACATCGTGGGAAATGTAGCAGCAATGTTTTTCACATATGTTGTCTTGATATTGCCAAAGGAGGACACTAGCCACGTTAATGCAACCTAAATAGGTAACATTGCTGCAATGTTCCAGCAGCAATCTGTGCTACTAGGGATATTACCGATGCCTTAGACCGCTTTATCATTCAGCGCTCCGCATCTAACCCGAAGCCTCTCGAGCTATTTGCTATAAACTGTCATCCTCGTCATCCTTCATTAATTCTTTCCACGCTTTCAAATGTGCAAGGCCATAATTTTTCCCACCATGGCCGTGGAATTGAGTCTGTTTAGGCAAGGTATAGGCTCCACTGTGTCGCCAATGACCGCTTTACGTAGCCGAACATGAAGGTGCGAAGGCGGCCAAACACGTTGATAAGGCTAATGAAGGTCAGGTTACTGCTGAGGCGCGTAAAACCGCAAAATCAGCGAGGGACACTGAGTGCGCTGTCCATCACAAAACGCCGACACTGCTTAACGAGGCGGCATCTCAAGCCCCAAAGTTGCAAAAGAAGCCGAGTACACTCCCCACCTTACAGAGGAGGCTGATGGCGGAGGCTCTACAAGCCGCGAAAGAAATGAGAGAGACAATTCACACTGCCAAACTCCAATAACAGAAGCAGGCACTGATCAGTAGGTGAAAGCTCTTGTTGTTCTGGCTTACGCGAGTGTGGCTGCCACAAAGTGTGAGCTCTCCTGGAATGTGCTGAGCCTTTTCGGCCATGCATGTTTTGTGCCTCACAACGGCCTTACAGACTCCTACGATATGTGGTGCATGCATGCTTCCTGTATAAAACAGCTTCCGACATATTCGCCAGTTAAACGCGTATGCTTGCAGGGTTGGCCAAAAGTCCTCAGGCCACAGGGTCTCCTTTTGAGCAGTATAATCAGGCAGTTACGACACCCGCGGTGCTCATATCTGTAGAAGGTAAAAAAAGCATCGTTCTAACCTCTTACTACCTGGATAGCTTTATCGGCATATAGGATGTACCGAAGAAAGGCAGACCCTGTAGCCTGGGAACATTTGACCAACCCTGTACTTCATAGACAACACTAAATCATGTACTTAACTAAGGCCTCATTTAAAAAAAAAAAGCAGCTTTAAAAAGTGATACATTACAGACGGCTTCATTCTTTAGCCATCTTGCTACTTACGTTGCAAGCCTGTGCATTACCCATCCACGCAGGCCGAAAATGACCTACGAAGCGACACACTTTCTGCCCTCGCCGCTGAAAATGTGCCGGCCGACAGGCAAAGTGCCTGGCAGAAAGCCGCGGGACTCTTCAAGGCCTGCCTTTTGATGGCTGATTCATCCAGCGACAAGGTAGGTGGCGACAAATATAAGAAGGTCGTCGACCTTGACGGGTATATTCGGCGTCCCGCGAATGACGGCAATGAGCAGGGGTATATAGGCGAAGCGCTTCTTGATAGAAAAGAGTACATTAACAATCTGGTTTTCCCTCAGAGGTCTTCTTTCCCAGAACAGCCTGCTTGCAACTTCCGACCCCTCACTAGTTCTACGCTTCGCAGCCATCCATTCGACCACCTGGGGTTTTCAACGCGCACAGGCATCAGCAAGACGAGGGAAGCTTTGCTTTTCGCTGCCACTAAAGTTGCATTAAATGCCACAAAATGCGGAGATGTAGTACTCGACTATGAGGCGGGAACTTCTAAAACGGGGGGGGGGTCGATGTATTCGCCTTTACGAGCAGAAAGTGATAGCGTTATTGCGTCCCGTTCGCGGCTACTTATTGAGCACTCCTGGCGCAGTGGTATAGCGGCGAGGAGACGTTCCAATGCCCCGGGAGGTGGCTGTGTCAAACAGAGCCACCGTTGGGCCTTGTGCGACCCAGGTTGCTCTGGCCGCGCTCTCGTAAGGCTCGCTTTCAGTCGATTTAAATGGCGGCAACCTGCCACAGTCCCCAAGTTCCCGCCTGCCAACCTGGCAGGTGGCACCTGCCACCTGTCAGGTGCCACCTGGCAGGTGGCACCTGACAGGTGGCATCTTTTTATTTTTCGTAGGTTTGTCGCTTACTGCCAAAGACTTCGATGACGACGCCGGCTTTTCTTCTACTCGGTGCACCTAATGTTACCGCGTTAACACAAGGACGCCGCTGCGAGCTACGAGCAGGAAAATGCTGATGTAACAAGGAGGACAGATAATGGACTGTTACTAATGTTCCAAAGCGAGGGAGATGCAACAGGGGGCTACAGGGAGTCA
The DNA here is from genome assembly GCF_055824585.1 of Amblyomma mixtum. Taxonomy (NCBI): domain Eukaryota; kingdom Metazoa; phylum Arthropoda; class Arachnida; order Ixodida; family Ixodidae; genus Amblyomma; species Amblyomma mixtum. The sequence goes on along the minus strand of NC_143021.1, from coordinate 180,748,511 downwards.
GGTGCACGTAGGGGGTTAAAAAGTTTTCGAAGCTAAAGTGCCTGCAGCTAGCACATGGCAGGGTAGGTAGGAGGACGAAGCAAAAGGAAAAGAGCTCATCCCCCCCCCCCCCCCCCCCGGCCCTCCGCACCACTACGTATCGCAACGCAGTTGAGCTGGCAAAGTTGGTGCACCTGTACGGCTGCTGCGGCCGGGATAAACACCGCCGTCCTTGCACTCAGCACCGCTGTAACTACTGGAAAACTTCTCCGAAGTCCCCTGTCATAGCGTCCTTTATTGCACACCTGTAGATTCGATATGACAGTCCCTGTAAGAAATGCATCAGTATGGTTACTGACTACTGCGCAGTGCTGTGGCCAGAAGCCGTATCCATAAGCATTTGGGGTGGTAAAAACTGAATAGACGTGACGCCATCTGATACGAGTTTCAGTTGGACGTGTATGTGTAACGCAGATGAGGAAGATGGAATGCAAGCGGAAACATGTGAAAACTGTGGGCGTCCACAGTGGCGCATCCACAAACGTGGACATGGCGTCTTAATGCCGAAAATATCGAAGTGGCGTTTTCAGGCCTTACTTTGCCGTTTTTTAGCGGGCAAGTGTGATATGAAATGGTCTTACTGCTGAAAACCATGCTTCTACAAGGAAAAAGTTGGACAAGTCCAGCGCTGAAGCTTTTTTCATGAAAATAGCCGATGTAGAAGTACCTTCAAAGAAGGGCTGCCGACCTAGCAATGAAGGCCCAATGATGGTCGCAAAGAAGCCTCACAACGTAGAGCCGTTGCAATCAAACACAGAGCGCTGTGATCAGTGCCTGAAGTCGCAGGGATCTCGTTTGGTCTTAGACATGTGTAAAACTGACCGCAAGCCGCTTTCTCTCTACCTCAGCACCTGTGCTCGAATGACTACAGAGCCACTTCGATGGAGTCAAACTTTAAGCACTGGCTTTGCAGGAAGCAACCATTGCTCCCAAGCTCTGGACCTGCCGGATGTACAACAGTGTAGACACGAAGGCTGCACATCGAAGAGCCGCGTTCGGTGCTGGTGATTCGGAATTTTCTTCTGGCGACTGTTTTTAAGTTTCTTAAGTCAAAAACTACAGAATACTTCTCTGAAGCGTATATTCTCACAACAATACATTTATTCATGTCTAACGTTCAGTTATAAAAGGCAAGAAAATATTGCACTACTACGTTCATGTAGCAGCGTCTACAAATGTTAACCTTGATAAAATGTCCTGAAATATCAAAATTCTTGCGTATTTTTTAAACATCACTTCTGTTTGATGCAATGATTGTGACTTATGCAAAAAATTGTTTCCTCTCAGCAGATTTAATTGGAGCCTGAAGGGGTTTTAAACACATTTAAATTATAATTATAATGGAATTTGAATAGCATTATACAATGGAATATAAATGTGATTTGAATGCTTTCGCATTAGTCGTACGTAATTTGTTTAAGTGCCCCCGTGTATATTTCAATTATCTGCTTATTTGTAAACAGAGCATGAAACTTAGCGGGCAAACGAAGCCATGAATTGTTTTCCCGCTATCGGCGTGCTTGCTGCCGCTGTTGCCGTTGCCGCTCTTTTAAGACACGTCCGCAGGTATCGGACAACTACAGGATCAGGGCCGATCTAATCACAGACTTTTAGCATAGCGTGTACCACCTCCGCTATCGCTTACTGTGTACAGCACACCGTCAGTACTCATGCATAGATCGCCCTGATGGTGCCAGATGGCGCCGCATGCCGACCTGTTTTTTAACCTGTTTGGGTGTGTTTGCACAGGGTGTCACACAATCTTAAGAAGTTAGCCCAGGAGGCTGGTGTTCGTCTCGTGTTTACCGCTCCGCATAAGCTTTCCAAGCTGTGCAGGCTTGTTGCCGAAGGGGCCCCGAAGAGAACTTCCTGTGGGATCAACCACCAGACTAAGTTTGTTCCTTGTGCGACAGGTGTCGTGTATCGCATTCCCCTTAGCTGCGGGCCGTATTTATATGGGCCAGATGGGGAAATGTGTGAACGAAAGATTGCGCGAACACGCTGCGTCGCTAAGGACAGGTCATGGTTCGAACCTTCCTCTGCACTGAAAAAATGTAACGACTGAGAGGGAGGCTGTCTGCCCAACTTGGATGCGACAAGCATCATCGGGCGCGGAAGAAAAAGCGTGGATAGAGAGGTGTTGGAGGCCTCGAACGTAGTCGCCGCAGCTAACGACTTGTGTGTCAGTTTCACTTCGGTGTTCTTGCTGGAAAAATAACGTAAGTTCCTTGGTATCTGATGGCAGAAGTGGTAGCGCTTTCATGCAGTTTTCGCCTTTCGCATGTGCTGATTGTGTGCTTCGGTCACCCCAGGGGTATAGGTTTCTTTGTCCTAATTCTTGTCTTATATATATATATATATATATATATATATATATATATATATATATATATATATATATATGTGTTTTTTTCCTCTGGGTTTAGTCTGTATGTCTATCGTACAGCTACGTCACGTTTTTATTTGGGTTTTTATCTTGTTTACACGTGCTGAATTTCCTGGCGCATGCTCACAGAGTGAGAGGTGTTCCTTCGACCATGCATCAGTTGCTAGTGCGCTCCTGACCTGTCCGTTCTGCCTGTGTTCTCCGTGTTTTTCTGTGCCGTTCTTTGATGGATCCTTACCAACTAGCCCAACTTTCTGCTTTACAAACCATCACACAAGCGTAATCTTCGCAGCTTGAAGATTTGAAGTCATGGATGATGTCGCTGAACCTCAACCTCCTGAATTTGCACACCACTCCGTTGGTCGACCCTGTGGACATGACGGTGCGCCTGGCTATCGAGATCGGCGTTGCCCCCGTCTTTGACTTCTGGTTCTTCGACGACACATTCCACGAAGGAAAACGGGCAGTGAAGGTGAGCGTGTGGCCATGGTTTTCATTCAGTGCTATGCACCGGTTTGTGGAGCACCTCGCCAAGTGGCCATACAGACAAGGGAGAGTAACCTACTCGAGGGTCTGTGGGGTCCACTCTGCTTAGACTGCTCCCTTCCCACTGCGATAGGTTCTTAACCAAAGTTACGCGCATCAAGGAGAGCAGATGCACGCAGTCGAATTAACGTCGAATATTTGAACTCGTATAGAGTAAACTTTTAATCGAACTCCTTGATCTTATTATGATGCTAATTGTATATTAATGACGCAGTCGAACAAAGCGCTAGTACTTCACTTCGGAGAAAAGGTTCTTCAGCTCTTACGCTGCCTAAGGAAGAAGGAACTGCCGCAGATGCTGTGGATGATTTCCCCTGGCAAGGCAGTGGCCCGAGGAGTCAAGTGCTCGGGTCAGATGAGGCGGCTAGGCGTAAGAATGTACGGAAAAAAAATTGAACTTCTTCCCCAAAGCATGCTCTTTGAGCAGTGTTTCAGGTAGAGAGCAAACATGACTCTTCGGACTGTCAGACTGCCTCATGAAGTGGTAACGGTAGAAAAAGATTCCTGTAACCCTTCGGAGAGGTGCCTGTCTTGATCTACTGTGTGGAAAGGCCCAAAGCGGTGCAGTACGCTGCAGAAGTCTTGCGAAAGCTCGAGACATTTAAAGTCTTCGCTGCCTGAGCAATGCCAATACTTTGGAGAAATGATTTTAGCGAAGTCCTCAGCAGAATCTTCGCAAATTTTTCAGATCAGGAACTTCTACTACATCACATTTTTTTCTGCATTACCAAGGCGCGACATGCGTTCCTTTGTAGCCATCTTGGTTTTCTTCGTGTGCTTCCTCGCAGTGATGCCGTATGGTATTATTCAAGCCTCGCTAAAGCGTGCTAACCGCAGTAAAGCTTAGATCGCTGATGATATGGGTCGCTTTGCGTTGAGAAAGAGGCCCAGGCTCTACGCCGAAGGAACTTGTACTCGAGACCTCTTTTTAATGGGTGGTACGATCAACGTACTTTATATTTATGCACGTAGAGCATTCCTACAGTATTAACGAAAGGGTGGCAGCTATCGTAATTAGGCTTAATATGAGGTACAAGCTTAAGGTAGTGCAGGCCTACGCGCCTGCATCCAGCCATGATGAACAAATCATTGAAAGTTTCTATGTAGACGTGTAATCGGCAATTCGCAAAGTTCGCAGAGAGAAATAATTTAAGGATCATGAGGACCTTTTTCCGGAAACGAAAGAACGGTGGTAAGGGAATACGTCTACTTAAGGCAGGTAGTGACCGCAGATCCGGATCATGAGAGAGAAATAACTAGAAGAATAGGAATGGAGGGGAGCGCATATGGCAGGTTTCCTCAGATCATGAATGGATATTTCCCAATATCCCTCCTGAAAAAAGTATACAACACTTGTATCTTACCGACACTCATCTAAGGGGCAGAAATATGGAGGCTAACGGAAAGGGTTCAGCTTAAGCTAAGGCCAAAGCAGCGAGCTATGGAAAGGAAAATTGTAAGTGTAACGTTAAGGGACCGGAAGCGGGCGGAGTGGGTGAGGGAATAAACGCGGGTTATAGGCATCCTAGTCGAAATCAAGAGGAAGAAATGGGCTTGGGCAGGGCATCTAATTGCGAAGGCAAGTTAACGGCTGGTTCCTAAGGGTAACGGAGTGGATTCCAAGAGAAGGCAAGCGTGGGAGGGGGCGGCAGAAAGGTAGGTGGGTGGATAAAATGAGATGAAAGTTATGTGGGCGCAGCCGGCAAAGGACAGGGTTAATTGGAGGGACATGGGAGAGGTCTTTACCATGCACTGGGCGTAGTCAGGCTGCTGCTGATGATGGTGAATGCGAAGAAAAAGTACACTGCGTTTTTTAAAGCCAAAGCCTTTCTTGGCTCATGAGAGTCATGGACGGTAGTTGTAGACAGAGGATGTCCGCAAAAGTGTTCGCACGAACTGCCAATCATATGAAAAGAACATAATAAGGAAAGAAAATTAGTGTCTGGGTAGGGATCGAACCCGGGCCACCTGCGTGCGAGACAGGGACGCTGCCACTCCACCACGACACTTCGAGCTGATTGAAGGGGCGTATAGTAAATGCACAGTTCTTAAAAAGGTATCCTAGATATGTACTGAGGCCTACATGAGTAATTAAGAGCACGTCAATTACAGAAGCCGCAATCAAGCGAGTACCAAATTTCCTCCGTTTCCGCTAAATTTTCTCCATGCCAGGCGTGCAGTTGTAGCGCCATCATGCGGCACCCACTGAAACCTCCCTCGTAATGTACAGCGCTGGCCCAGCAGATGGCGCAGGTGGCGGACAGTGCACCGTTTTTTACATTTCCGCACGTAAAGAGACCTGAGTGCATGGCACAAATTTTTTTCTAATCTGTTTCTGATTCTGTGTGTAGTTCAAGATCAGCGACTTCCAGGAAGCGTGGCACAAGAAACGAGAAGAATTGAATAAGCAGTCGCCCGACAAACTCACTGAATACTACTCCGATCAACTGCGCCTGTATCCTGGCTACAAAGTGTCGACACCTGACCACTTTGCTACGGATTTACGCACTTCCGAAGACACTTGTAAGCGTACATTCCCACTTACCTTTGCACTGAACGTCCCAGTTTCCGATATGTCATAGTGCTAGCTGTGACATCATCCGAGTGTCGTGAAAGGACGTTAGCAGGTCCCAGCTTTACGTTAAGTTGCACTGTAAGTCGCTAGCACAAACTAAACCCAAAACAGAATACAGCCTTGAAATAACAAATAATTTTTTATTGGATAAATCCACACAATGTATGTATTCAGATGGTACCACGGGAAACTATGGCCGAAACAGCCAGGAGCTTAAAGACGTTCTTGTCCGAAATGTCGCAAAACGTAAAAACGTTGTTTTTCTATAGTACACCCCCCGATTATTTTACCCACTAAAGATTACTTTCCACTTTTGAAGCAGTTAAGGTGCCAACGGCACGCAAAAATCAGTTTTAAATACTGATACTGAAAAAAGCGGTTCTGTAACCACCCGCCGGAAGTGACGCATGTTTGAGACAGCAGTCCGGACAGGTTCGGAGCGTCTGCTCGTTACGGCTCGTGCAAAGCGCACGTACGAATTCCGCGTAAAGCACTTTGCTCAATAAATACTGGATTTATGTGAAAAAAAAAACATGTTAAACCCCATAACACACATCTTAAAACGGACGGAACGTCCCACAAAAAGTTATAGCTGTGTTTTATTTAGTAGAATACTCCCCGCTCAACATCAGCGAAGATGATCGCGCCACAATACCAGTGAGCGTAGTTTGCCTGGCAGTATTCTATTACAGCTTGTCCAAGGTTGGCCATCTCGAAGGAAGGAGGCATATTCAAATGGAGGCCAAGTAGGAAAAGTACTTGTATTATCAAGTCGCCTTTTTTGAGCGGGTACGGGCGTGCCAACAGCGCATGTGCACGCTGCTGAGCGTGCAATATGGTTGTTGTCTTGAAAAAAAAAAAATGGCGTGCCTTCTCTTTCCCCTTATCATTTTTCTCCCCCGTGGAAAGGTATTCCTAGCTGCGCATAGGAATTTGGAACAGGTGCCGTGAACACGAAGTACATCAATAAAAACAGCCTGATGTCAAAAAAGGGAGCTTAGAGAATTAAGCGCTGTGTAAAGGGAACGAATATGAAAGAATTTGAGTTACAAAATAAATATGCAGTGCGTTTCAGCGAACTCTTCCAAAAATTTTCAGAAATAAGCTTTTTGGCCTAAAAATGTGGCTTTTGCGGCATAGTATTACAGGCGGACACCAGGAAACCGGCGAATCGTCTGAAGTAGTAAGCTGGTTAACTAATTTTAATAAATAACTTTTTAACTAGTACAGTTAGGCGCCTATCTGTAATTAGAGATTTGTAGCCGGTCGTTAGTAATAGCCATATCAGTTTTTAGAATGTCGAAGACGCAATTACCCTCACTGCTGTGACTCGACAAGGTTTGGCTCCATGCAGGAAAGCAACTCCTCCAGTGCTCGTAACTAGTCGAAAAAGCCAAATTTTGTGGAGCCACAGCGCCAAGGGTAATCGCCTTTTTGAAATTATAAAAACTGATACGGCTATTACTAACGACCAACTACAGATCTCTGATTGCAACCAGGCGCCTAACTCTAATAGTTAAAAAGTTAATTAATAGAAATTAGTTAACCAGCTTACTACCTAAGATGATCCACCTGTGTTCTGGTGCCCGCCAGGCCTGGCAATGCCATGCCGCAAAAGCCATAATTCTATCCTAAAAAGCCTATTTTTGAAAGTTTTTGAAAGTGTTCGCTGAAACACCCGCTATATTTTGCTCTTCGTGGACCGCGTCATTAATGCGGGGCTGATGATAGGCTGGTTCATCTTTGCGCGCCTCGGTCGGGCAAGCGACTGCGAGATGCAAAATACGTACCGGTTACAAATGAACAAAGGCTTATGCGCTACGTTCATTACTCTATTTATCTGGAACCACTTTTAAACCCGCGTACTGCAGGGGCGGAAAAGTTTTTCTAACCTTTTCAACCACACAGCTGGGCAGAACGACGGGTTGCCGGACCCCAGTCGACAATACGCCCACCACGCAAACTGCCGGTAGGCAGTTTATCTGTCAATCGATTAAGCAATTTGTAGAGCGTATAATCAAAAGTACGTGCTGTCTTCCTTTTAAAATATTTTCATTCACATATCTTATGCGTTCAGGTCTCAGACCGTGGAAACGCGCCGTGGGTCTAGCTTCCTGTAATCGAATTCAAGTATGAACGGCGTGAGGTTTTCAGTAACGCTCGTGTGGCCTTCCAAGATTCTCAGCCCAACCTCCGAATCTTTGAGGCGGCAGATACACTCGGTGCAGGACGGCATTATTGCACGTCGGGTAGAGCTGCACCTACAATAAACGCGTCCATGTTGACTCCTTTTCAGGCGAAGCAGACCTCTCCTTAGACTTGTGCCTGGTGTAAACTACGTGTCGTCCACTGTAGCTTTTGAACCCGCTATGCTATCTTGTGACCAGCGCTCCCTCGTCGTCTTTATTCTCCCGATTAGAGACGCCGCGCAGCCTTTCTTCTCCCACTTATAGCCCCCTCGGTACGTGGCATGCTTTGCCATTGGACCAGAAACACTTACGTGCACTAATGATGTAGACCGGGAGAGATCTATTGACAAAGCCCTACCTACAGAAGGGATTAGCGCAAGGGAGAAGCTTCAGTCACCCACCATTTCAAAAAAAAAAAAAAGAATATCAAGAAATTTACGAGGGTTATAAGAAATAAACCCTCTCAAAAAAGTAAAACTAGGCATAGTTTCTATATTCATAAGGTATTTTCAAGCACTGTTAGCTGCCTGGATCTCCGCTTCTTTTCTTTCAGTTTTCTATTTCGGATGACGCCGCGATCACAGGTTCTCGCATAGCCGCTCCTTTGGGCTTCAAATGTATCGCACGGACGCCTTGGCCTCCAAGGCCGTTAGCATCAAAAGCGCGATCTTTGTGCCACGCATCTGTGCACCATGCTCCTTGGAACATAAGGCCCTGATTCCCAAAATCCTTTGCTGCGCCCGGGTGACAGGGTTATTAAAAGTGCACAAGTAAGCAACTGCATATGCCTTGCGGAGCCTTCCAACAACTACAGAACACATATCACCACCGGAGCGAAAGGTTTGCTGGAGTTGTCAGTTTTCTAATGGTACGCGCTGCCAGAACAAGCAAACTCGTGCGTCGTAATAAATTCACTAAAATTTCTCCCATCTATTTTAATATGGAAGGCCTCCTGGAAGACAAGGAGATCGTAGCTGACACAAAACCGCAGCATTTTGAGAAGGTAGGAATTTCTTGCATATCCCCAGGAACAAAATTCGGCGCAAAAAACCAGAAATCTTACTATAGTATCCAGGTAGGCATTTTTAAAGATTTCAGTGTATGGTTAAATGCATCATTGATTTTGCCTCTTGGGTTTGTGCAGTGGTCAGCGTTATAAACAAGCACGTGAAGCCGAATTCTGTGTTCGTCATTCGAATTATCGAAGATATGGGAAAACAGACGGCGCCAAAAGTCACGCCAGGTGAGTATACGATCACCTGACGGAGATAAGATATGCAATTGAAGCCGCCGCTGTCTTCCTCGTTGCAAAGAATGCGTTTATCTATGCCGTTTAAGGAGCACGAAATTTCCCTATGCGTAGAACTATAAATGTGTTTCGGCATTTGCTAGGGTCGGTTTTCGCGTCAGGGGAGGTGTGAATGCAACTGCGCATTCATGTGCTTAAGTATACACTTTTGCGGCAAGGGTTTTTTGGCTTAGTTGCACCGTGCATCTATAGCCATGAGCGCTGCCCGAATGTGAAGCCCCTTCATCGGTCACGTAAGTCAGCGCTGAATGCGAGAGGGCTTACACGTGGTGCTGCCCGAAAATTGATGCTTGTTTGCATAAAAACAGGACCTTGGGTATCTAATGAAGGTTTTTAAGTCAACTTATATAAAGTAGGATTGTATTAAGTTAATTTTACTGCTCTGCAGCACTTTACTTTTATGCAACCTTATCGAAAAATCTCATATGAGTTCATATGTGTCTCGTATCATTTCATGTGTTACATACGAGCCACATGTGTCAGAAATGTCTCGTATGAACTTGATGTGCCTCATATGAACACATATATGCTTCATGCGAGTTCATATGTGTCGCAAATGTGTCACGTATGGATTCATATGGGCAGCATGTGAGCCATATGTGTCGACAAATGCGCCTCGTATCAGCACATAAGCTTCATACGAGTTCATACATGTCACTCATTGTATTATGCCATCATCAGCCTTCATTCGCACTTTCCTTTTACTCCTCTTCCCTTTCCCCTGTGTGGAGTAGCAGGCCAGGGCCATGTTACCACCGGCCGACCTCTCCACCTTTCCCTCATTAAAATTCCTTTCTCTCTCATACATGTCACAAATGTGTCTCGTATGAACGCATATGGGCTGCATACGAGGTCATACGCGTTACAAATGTCTCGGATGAACACGTGTGCTGCATATATAGTAGTTCACGCACTAAGAAAATGTGCGTTGTATGGACTTATTACGTACGTGGCATACGTCAAGTGACGCGCGACACTCTTGCGTACACAAGAGCTCCGATATGCATCGTATCAGCTTACATCAATCTCGTGCGAAACAGATAGCCCCTCATGAGTGCCTCTTATAGAGCGGGCCCTGCTGTTTGAAACACGCGGAAAAGAAGGGATGAACAAGCGATTAACAACTGCACAACCAACGCATAAAAAAACCCTTTGCCTGTTTCACATATTTTCTCCTTGATTCTCTGCTTGTGCCCTATTTCTTGTAAACAGCGGCTACCCAAACAGTCTGATGTTCGGCGTTTCCAATGTGCTTGAACAAAAGTTGAGCTAGAAGGCAAATATTGCCTTCTGTGCTTAGTTGAGCTGTCGTAAAGCTACATAGCGAATAACGCCAGGTATTCTCGTTGCTGAGCTTCGACTGTAGTTAACAATAGGTGCGCAATGAGAGTACCAACATGAAAGGTGCAGGCGCTGTGAAAATTAAAATATGTGCAAATATCAGATCTTTTAGTGCTTACCACAGAGCACATCAAGATTCATAATATCAGTGGAAGTGCAGTCAGCTATAGTTCAGCTCCTTAAACCAGGCAAATAAACATTTCACCTCACACCTAACCGGCAACTTCCAAAGTAGTGGGAAGGATAGCGTAAGTCTTGTCATGCCAAAATAATGCAAACATTTTCCGTCTCAGCAGTGGTGTAGTGGTTAGTGTAGCGAGCTGTATATCTGTAGCACAGTGGTGCGAATCCGGTCCTCACATTTTTTTTTCGCTTCCTTTAGTCCACTAACTTCTTTGGAAGCTATTTTATTGCTAACGGCCTTTTAATTCCAGCCCAGCCCTTCCCTTTCCTTTCTCATTAATTGTAAACGAGACACATATGACACGTATGACATACGTGGGCACATACGGCATACGTCGACACATATGACACATATCCCATAATCTCGTATGAACCAGGCACATATGACACATATATATGAAATTTTTCGATAGGGAAGATAGGGTATATAAAATGTCACCCTCAATATCACTGCTGTACGGACTCCTCGCATTTATTGCTAGTTAGTGTTGTTCTTTATGCGACTCCGGCATATGCGGGATTCCACCGCGGGAGCTTCATATCTTGCACGCTGAGAAAGATCCACACATTCAGCTTGCTCGATTCTACATCCTCTAATTGTGCTTCCAGTAGACTTCTCCACCGGCACAAAGTCAGCTCATGAACCCCTGATACATTCTGAATTTTATAATTTAATATCTCAGGCTGCTAATAGAGGCCAGCACTGGATCCATTCAGCATAACTTTTTCGTCCCTGTCAAGAACAGCGCATAGTTCCAAAAGACGACGAGCGCATTAGTTTAGTACTGTGCGGGAGCAGAGCGCTAAGGTGTTCTTCCGTCTCACCTACCGTCTAAAAGCTTCTGGTGGCCGTGACACGGAGGTGCTGGAACTGAAATTTCTGCACTGTACCTCCAATTCACTTTATCACGTCACACCTAATGTCTATCTTACCCCCGATACTCCTCTATTAACCAGGAGTCATCATAGCCCTAGTGTTAAGCATACTTTGCTCGTTGTAATAATTTCAAACACGTTTTTTTTTCCTAGGACAATTCAACATTGGAACTTAATTTCTGACATAACGTGGTCTCTTCCAATAACCTGATTCTTAACAGTTATCGACGCCGCATTGTGTTTTTGTTTTGTTCATTGTGTATTGCTTCAATTTATTAGTTACAGCGTCTCTATCACCTTGTTCGCGCAAACATTTTGGTTAAGTTTTGTAGCGTGAGCTACATTGGCCACAGTCTCGCCGTTTCGCGTGCTCCCTCCGTCGACCATACTGCGCATGCGCGAGGAGCGAGTGACGTCACTGCGCACAGATGGCGCGCTTCGGCGCGCGCGTTCGCCGTCGCCTCGCCGCTGCCGCTGCTGCCGCCGGCGCAGAGCCACGTGACGTCACTGCTCACGCTGCGTATATTCTGGCACAGCAGAGCTAAGCCACTGCCAACTTTTTTTGTGTGTTTGTTTCTTGTACCCTGCCGTTTTTGTATGTATTTTTAGCGTCGCTCCTGCACTAGCTCAAACAGGGCCTGCAGTGTGTGTAAAAAAATAAACCACCGCCCCCGTTTCTGCTTGCAGAGAAATGGGCTCGCACGGTTGCCAAATACACCCGGGACATCTACGGAGGCGGCGCCATGATCCACTACCAGAAGGAGCTGCTCGATGCGCTCAAGGAACTGCTGGAGGCCGCCGACTGGGGGGAGCGGACATTCACTGCCGTAACAGCTTGGCGCCTCTTCGATGTCCTCAGCGATTACGTGCAGCCTGCGAAGCTGGTCGGCGGGAAGGACAAGAAAGAGGTGTGCTTCAACCACGTCCAAGAGTTGATGCAGTTCGCTATGGCCAGCCGCTACCTGAGAGCTCGTGAGTCACCGCGGTGTTTCCTGGAAGCTCTATTGCCGCACTTTTTAATAGAATAGGCAGCGAAGTACGTCGTCTCCGCTGCACGAGGTGGCGACACTATTGAGTGAAAAGCTTAAAAGCATAGTGGGTGGTGCTGAAATGAGTGTAAAAGAAGTTTCTTGGTCGGCCAGTGCGTACAGTCTTTGCCAAAAGCAACCAGGCAGCATGGTTTTCTTCTCGCTGTGCAGTGGACCACAGCGGCTTGTATATAGAGGCCAAAAGCGCTTGAAATACGAGGCCTAGGGTTTCTCTTAAGTTACGGAGATCTAGAGATGGGTGATATAAGTAGTCCGCTATGCAACCGAGAAGCAAATAATGCTGACCTCTTACTTTTGGCAAAGATATGATACACGAGAATATTTGTCTTCATATGAATATAATGCATTATTACTTATGACGTACTAATTTTCGAACTGCTAGATACCTCATATGCTTCTGCGGGAAATGTTAGCGCTGCGAAGAGAATTTATTCAGGGCTGAGTTTCTTATCAAGAGCTTTATTGTGACCGGTTTTTCTATTGCAGAAAGAGCACTCAACAGCACGGAGAAAATCGAATTAGCACGCGTTAGGCGAGCATGCTCGTGGCGAAGGATACAGGGGTGCTAGAGTATATGAATACTTTACAGAGTCTTTCAATTCAGGGCTCAAGAAGTTTTTAGCAGGTGCAAAAGTTCACCGGTTAATTTTAACCGTATAAACTAGTAACAATAAAGCGACCATCCCTTTCTCCAGTCGGCTATTCGCAGTCATCGTTCAGCTCTTATGGCGTGCTCATCAAACGTGTGGAAGCCCAATAGCTTTCCGAGGCATATTCCTAACGCGTAAAAAGCGCTCGTCTCCATCGGCGTGGTATTTCGCGGCTGAAACAACTGTGTGCCCTCGCTAGCCAGCTGAAATTCGGTGGAAGGTGAGCTTGCTGTTGAACACTGTCGGCAATGCGCCCTATCAGTGTCCGCCCAGGTGAAATATACTTAGTGGGCCACGGCGTGAGCAATATCTTCGGGCTAGGGTGAGACACATACATTTGTTTTTTTTTTCCGCTACGTATTTGAAGACACGGACTTGTTTGGGGGTAACTTAAACCTTTGATTCTCATAGTGCAAACACGCTGTACAAACGACGCTGGCGTTAGAAAACGGAAGGAGACAGGGAAAATTTGATGTGACGTATGTTTTCAAATGAGCGGCGCTTTTATCAAGGAGGACGCTTTGGGAGACCGTTTGAGAAGTGTGAGCTTCACAGCAACACCGGCGTTGTGCCGAATTAGAGACAGAACTGGTAGTCGTGTATGAAATCGTAATACTTCGTGTCATATATAACATCGCTAAGTGATATTTTTGTCGAATGCATTATTGCATGACTCTCGACACCGCTGCGATTCCAAGATAATTCTCGGAATGGCCGAGTATAGGTGGACGTAGAGCTGAACCTTCCCCATGCAGTCACTGCTTATAGGTCAAGAGTTAAAGTAAGGATTAAATGGGATACCAATTTGCCAGAGGTAAACGTGATGATGCATCTGTCATGGATCGAACAATTTCATCAATATAGTTTTTAAAGAAAATGTATGAAATACTTTATTTCAACGTGACAATAGCTCAACCCTAATCTTTAGCGATAAATGCTAGTCTATCTATACAACTATTTATCTATATGTGTGTATTCCCTGTTCGTCCGACCGCCCATCTGTCTGTTCATCCTTCGGTCACCTTTGTCATCTTGCTTTTGTAACTGTCTGCCTCCCCGTGCTTGTGCCGGTCTGTAGGCTTGCTAACATGTCTTATCGTGTCCGTCAGTTTGTCTGTCCTACATCAGTCGGTATGTAGAATTGCCTGTCTTTCTGTCTGCCTGCGTCGTGTGTGTGTGTGGGGGGGGGGGGGGGGGGTAGTGTTCTTGCACGCATACCTTTGCGTGGTGTGTTACATTTCAAACATTCAGCGTGGAGCGCCAAAAGCTATAAACATGTTTTGAAGGATATGATTTTAGTCATCACCCCGTCCCGCCTCTTTCTCTATCGCTATCGATCGGATCCTTCCTGTCCCAACTGCCCCTGTATCTATGCGGACCTGGCCCATTGCCTCTTCTATTGCCCGGCTGCTCAGCAGTCGGGTTCCTACCCTCCACGTTCTCTATCCATTACCACCTGGCTCGACTGGCTTGGCGCTGAAGGGGAGGATGAACAGCGACTTCTGGTCGCCCAGGCGGTCGACATGCTCAGGCATGGCTCAGCCTACAAATTATGGTCGAATAAAGGTATTTTACTACTACTACTAGTACAGTGTAAGATTTATTAGCAGGAAATCCTGTAACCAAATTGTTCCAGACCCTCACAAAATACTGCTACCTGCACTGCAGCAACAAAAACTCTCTTTCATCTAAAATTCCTTTGTTTTGACGCGACGCGACGCGAATATGTTTCATCCACTGTGTTTTGTAATTCATGGTGTAATTCTAATTTCATACCCTGCAGGCGTGAGCTGGTTTGCGGTGGCGGTAGCGGACGGGATGTTTTACGATATCCACAAAGCCTTCAAAGCAACCTTGGAGAGCTCCAGCTGGCTGAAGGGCACCGTGCTCGAATTTGCCCACAGAACCTTGGACAGGATGAAGAGCCACTTTGGTAGTCTCGACGAGACTATCGAAGAAGCCGCCGTGAACCGGCATTATGGTCAGTGGTTCACCGGAAATTCTTTACACTAAGCGTGAAGAGTACTGCTCTGTGCCACTTTAGCCAAGTTGGATTCTATATTTAGAGGAATGAAGCTTTCCGTTTACTCACTACCAATGCCTTTTGGCAACCTTAGTGTTTGAAGATCTCTGGGTGTTGAACCTATTAATGAAATATCTAAATGGCTATTGACGAGCACGAAAGAAGCCCTTTGCAGTGTTCCGCCAAACATGCACAGTGCTAGGCAGTTTGCCCTCTAATGAGCAAGTCCATGCGCCTTGCATTCTAGCGTTAGAGGCGCGCTCCGTTATAAAGTACAAGTTCTGTAGTTTTATTAGGCCTATAAGAACGCAGTTTGCCTGAGCATTTGTGTCCGGTCCACACCGCAAAACCTACGAAAAAAGTCATAAAACCTAGTCAACCTAGTCATAAAAGGTGGGTTCCACAACTTCCGAGCATTTGGGTGGGAAGGTGGAGGTGGGGGGGAGGGGGCTATTGGAGAGTCTTTGCCACACCAACAACAGATGCCGATCAGCCTTAATTTACCGACTGCCGCTGCTTCAGAGGGGTTTGGGCCGGTAGAGAAAATTCAACATGCCAGCTCAGCTTCGTCGAGTAGCTGAACTTAAGTAAACTGGCGCTTTCCAACGGGACACGCGCCGTAATTGCTGGCATCCAAACGCGCGTTCATGAAATCGCCGGCAACATTGCTACTTCACAAGATACAATTGCAGCGGAAGATTCGCGACAACCACCTGCTGTGCGCGGGTGCCTCACACTTGGCCGTGCTCCGTCTTCTGGTCGGAACGAATTTCGCCATAAGCAGCTGCCCCCTATAGGATTGCTGCAAAGGCAACTCTAGCCGCATGGGGTGTTTTGATGTCTCTCCTAACGGAGCACAGGCACCTCCTGACTATAGAGTTCTCTCGAGCAAGCGTGTAGCTGTTTTATGGGGCCGTAAATGACAGTTTGCTTTCGTCTATCATCAACGGAAGGCCCTGCAGGGAAGAACAGAGGTCACGGTGTACACTTACTGGTCACATCAGTTCCTGCAGTAAACAGCATAATCTGATTTCAGAATGGCGCTGTCACTGTGGTTATTGCATGGCGTAAAGCATACTGCACTATAAAGTTACAATAAGCGTGCACGCATCGCCTTTGATAATGGGAACCAGAAAATGGGCAGCTCAAATGCTTGTACGCTCGGCGGAGAGTGCAGACACAGTCAAAGCCACGCAACTGGACTGTGACACTAGCGTGACTGTTCGGCACCTCGAAACCTTTTGCCGCGTGGAGTGCGCTCTAACTGCTCAAATGCTCAACAGCCGAAACGCGATTCTCTACAAGTCGCACGCATATGGGATTGAAAAACAAGAGGCGCTTAATACTTCCAAGGGGCGCTGCTACTCTCAAAGAACCCTGGGGCAGCTGAGGCGGCCTTTCACGCTGCCAGCCGATACTTGGGGCTTTCATTTTTTATTGTTATTTCAAAACTGGAATAAGTAGAATGAAACTATGTAAAATGGTACTGGGCCCAGAGCCAAGGCTAGCGTAGAGTCCATCACAAACATGCGTTGAAAATGTAATTCTCACATAAATAAGTCCGAAATAATAAAATCACAACATAATGTTTACGCACCCTTTTAATTAATATGTCCGTATATACATTTGTTGAACATACTGACATTCTTTGTAGATAATAACCAAAAGGTGATAACATTTTTACAAAATCCTTTGGGCGCGAAGTTTACGCAATCATCCGTCCTGAAATTCACAGACTCAGCAAGAACATTTTCAGGGTTTTAAAAAGTTAATTTTTATTTTAACATAATTAGGAATTCCATTCCATATTAGTGCACCGTTCAACTCAATCAGCCTTGTACCGTAAGTATTGCGGCATAGTGGCAAGTTAAAATGGTTCGCACTTGCAGCTCTAGCGTTGTACCTTATAAGAGTTATACCGATACTATGGTGAAACGGGTCATTGCATTGCAGTATTTCATGAATTTCCTGTGCTGTTCTTAACTTATGAGTAGGATGTAAAGGTAAAATATGGGCTGACTGAAAAAGTGGCTTGCTGAGGCACAGCATTCACCCTCGTGCATCTATATTTTCGACGGAAGGTGACGTCGCAAAAGCACTGGGAATTCTGTTCGGAAGCTTAACCGTTCGGGCTTTAGAGGAGAAGCCTAGTTTCATACAGTGGGGATCGCTGATTTTGTTCGTAACCCGAAGATTATCTTTCATAACGGGTAGTCTTGGAAGTCCCAGGTTACATCCAGCTTCCAGACATGTAACGCACGATTCGAGATCCCTAACTTGGTCAAAAAGTTGGCGACTGAAAACAAAATTGCCTGCCTTTGCAAATCGCTCATTTAGATCTTGGCAGAACTTGAAAGGAAGCCAATGAAACGTCATCTTCCAGTACGTAGCTGCATAAGAGAGTTTGCAGAGTTTCGCGCACATAACGGATGGCGTCGATAGGTTGCACAGAAAAAGCCGCTGCACCTAAATGGGCAAAATTTTTTAAGTGTCCTCCCTCATAGGTGTTGATTGGAGTCACTCCCTAATGCGACACCACCATGCGACACCACAACCATCCGACACCAGGTGGCGGTGGTGAACATGCGACGAAGAGTGATTGCACGAAACGATTTGAGCCTTTGCTACCTGCCCTTCATCGGCTTCTACTGGGTTCCTGAATATGTTTCTGGGAAAAAACAGCGCTGAGACGAGGGACAAAGAAAGAGGAGGACAACAGGACAGAGGACAGAGGAGGACAACAGGTCCTGTTGTCCTCCTCTTTTTGTCCCTCGTCTCAGCGCTGTTTTTTTCCAGCAGTATGTACCAACTAGCTCAACTCTCCGTTTTATTGAATGTTTCGCCGATTATTCATTAGCACATTTCCTGTGTCACTTGGAACATCCGCTAAATCACAGCCTGGCCGCCACTCTCATCGCACGCAGATTTTTACCCGGACATGGCACCGACCGGCGTGTTCCTCGTCGAATGGCTCAAAGCCCGATCGGCGAGGGCACAGGAGAAATGGGGTGACCAGAGGCGCATACACGTCAACCTGAGCCGAGCGAGCCCCTACTACGTAGAAGGCAGCCACGCCGTGATCGCGCCGACGGGCGCAATGCTGCCCGCTTTCTTCCACCCTGTAGGCAACCCTGCTCTGAACTACGGGAGCCTAGGCAGCGTGAGTCTATACGCAAAAGCGAATATTGAACTGAAGTAACAAAAAAAAATTGGAGGCTTATCAAGGTTAAGCCCAGTGGATGCGAAGCACAGAGACTGACGCGACGGCGGGCGCGCGCTGCTTCATCCCTGGCGTGACGTCACATATCACGTGATGCAGCGATGGTGGCGCCACCGCCGCGTCGCGCGCGACGGCGCGAACCGAAGCGTTGAGGTATAGTGCCTAGAATACTGGTATACTAGAATACTAGTATATTCTAGGCACTATAGTTGAGGCCTCCGCCGGGCGACGTCCGACGGCGCGATATGAGGCCCCATCTGCAGCCGGTGTGACGTCATCACGTGACGTCATGTCACGTGACCTACTTGAAGGTCACTTGAAGGTCAATGGTGGCCACCGCCGGGAGGCGACCGACGGCGCGATATGAGGCCCCATCTGCAGCCGGTGTGACGTCATCACGTGACGTCATGTCACGTGACCCCACTTCAGGGTCAATGGTGGCCACCACCGGGCGTCGCGCGAAGGCCCGAAACCTACGTTAATATGCTTCGCATAAAACGCATCGCAAGTGCGATACAACCATTCGGACAAGTCCGCCGAGCGCGTCAAGTTTTATATCCCTGTCAAGCGCACAAGTTAAGTGCACTTACGGGGAGTGCGCTTCGGCATACTGAGTGACAATTTGGGCTACGCGGGGCTAAACGGGAAAGCAAAGTGTACTCGTAGTAAGAAGAAATGGCAGCACGAAATGAGCGGAATTTCTGAAGAGGTCGATGGAAAACAAAAGGGACTTTATTAATTGATTGCTTAACGTGATAGCGCAGATAAATCCAGGTTAAACAGTTTTTAACCATAAAAAATAGAAATAGAAGAAAAGGCAAGACCAGCCAAGGCTGTCCATTTTTGCGGCAACAAACAAGATGGCGGCGGGCAGCGATGTTGCATCTGTCTCGTTCCTTTGTTTTGTTGCTTCGCTTGTAGCTATAACGAATTTTTCTAAAAACAGTGTTACAGCATGTAAAATGAACTTGTAAGTACTTTTTTATGCACTATACATATTGTGCCTTTGAAGTCGCTGGTGGCGAGGCTCCGCACTCAACCCTCAAGTTGTGTTCTGTGAACGCACTCCTGTGAGTGCAATTATGGGAGTACACTTTGAGTGCAATTACGTTGCGCCGTTTAGCTGTGCAAGAGTGCACTTTTAAAAAGTGACCCTCTTCGTAAGTGCACTTTATTTTGAACTTTATTTTACCGCGCTTTAGGGGGATATTAGACGACTCATCCTCTCTAGGCGCCTCGGCCTGCGCGATCAGTTTAGAAATCGTATTGTTTAGATTGCTTTGAAAACAGGATCCGATTACTGAATGGAATGTTATAAGCAAAAAGATAGAGTTAGCGATTTACTTACAAATGCATTCTGATCCTGTCGCATTTTGCCACAGGTGTCTTGAGAAAGTACACAACTACAAGACAGGGCACACAAATTATATAAACCGAACATACGCGAAAACTGCGTCACCCAAACGCTAACTTATAAACTTTCCAGCTTTTTAAATGATCGTCATTCTGCTCAGAAACTTATTAAAGATACCAAGTCATTGAAAGTTTAACTGTTTTCACACCAGGTGTAACCATTCCTTCCATTTTTGTCTCTCGTTTTTGTGAATTCGTTAAACGGCATATAGGTGTTCAATATAAAACAACGCTTGGCAATGAAGCCACGCAGTGTGCATTTCTATTTCGTTTGTGCTTTCTACGCTGAATATCTTGTGCTCCTGAATTGGAGCAAGAAGGGGAATACTGTTCGGCAGGCATTCATCTGCCTTTTGGTCTGCCCCTAGCTTAGCAACTGTAACTCCGTTGTTTTAAAAAGTTGAAGCCTGGTGATAGGCTTCATGTATATTGTAGCGCCACTCTTTGTTCTTGCCGCGTTCTTCCTCACTTTTACACTTCCTCTCCGTCTTTATTTCCGGTGTCTGCGATAGCGGAAGTTCGTCCCCCTGGCGCACCTCGTAGCTGGTGGTGGTGATTATTTCGCTTCGCGAAATGCTCAGAGTTTCAGCACATGCGAAACAGATTACCGCATCGTAGACTACGGCCCGATCTAGAGCGTAAATAATTATCCAAAGGGACGAATAGTATTCTGCGTCAAAAAAATGGCTGAGGCTTAGCTTAGGTTAAGCCTAGTCAGATGCGAAGCTAGTCAGATGCGAAGCGACCAAGGAGGCGTCCTCCTTGGTCGCGACACCTCGCGCGACGGCGCTAGCTGGGGCCCCGTTTCTCCTATGTCGTTACGTCACGCATCACGTGGTCCTCCTTGGTCGCGACGCCTCGCGCGACGGCGCGAGCTGGGCCCCCGTTTCTCATCTGTTGTGACGTCACGCACCACGTGGTCATCCTTGGTCACGACGCCTCGCGCGACGGCGCGAGCTGGGCCCCCGTTTCTCATCTGCTGTGACGTCACGCACCACGTGGTCATCCTTGGTCACGACGCCTCGCGCGACGGCGCGAGTTGGGCCCCCGTTTTTCATCTGCTGTGACGTCACGCATCACGTGGTATGACATGGAGGTGACGAAAGGTCAATGGTAACGACACCGCCGCGCTCGAGGAGCTGGGTTGGGCTATTTTAGTATGCTTCGCATAAAAGTGGTGATAATCGAGGCAGGAGAAATGAGTTTCGCGTTATTTATAGCGGGCCTCCAGATTTAAGCCTGATGAGGACGCTGGAAAGCAAGGATGGGCAAGGAGGTTCGCGCCTAAAAGCCCCTTGAAAGGGGCAATGTCGCTATCTTCTCAGTAGAGAGTTATAGAGAGGCATTACGTGAAGAGGGATGCGCGCTTTCCCTGGCGCCAGATTATGCAATCTTTGTACTTGCGTCACGCGATCACATGATGGGTTGTGCGACGTCAGCACATCATGTGGTTGAGTGACTAACTGATGTGAACACTGCGCTGGGAGCTGTGCTTCATGCAGATGTTATGACACTATTGGCAAGAGCCGGTCGGGTGTCGCCGGAGTCCTGCGTGTATTGTTTTGTTCGAGACGAATAGATCTGTTGCAGCTGTACAAACGGGAGGGGGGGGGGGGGGGGCTTTCTTCCCTTGCCGTTGCCGCGGCCGTTTGGTCTCGTCAAGAACGACTGTGCGCGCGCCTGGGTGGTGCCACGACCACGACAATCGCCCCGGGTGGCGCTCATCAGGTTATAACGACGTCATTTCATGCGAACGATTCTATATGCGCACATGCCTTTAACAGCTGGCACCGTGAAAATATTAATGCGAAAGCAATAATATGTGGCTCATCAGCAACGAAACCCGGCGACGTTCATCAAGAAAAGTGGTACCAAAACCTCTGACGTCACCATGGTCTCGCAAGCCGTCAGCGGTAGACCACAAGATAGTAATGGACAATCATAGGCAATGGAGAAAAAAAACATTAGATGAGAGAGCAGTAGTTATTGATGGGGGTGGTTAGTGGTACTCGTAGTTTTGGAATGATAAGTGGCATTAGTAAATAATGATGAGGGCCAATAATGAAAATGACAATGATAAAGCCTTTAGGTTGAAGGCCTTTAGGTTAAAAGCATTCAGGTCAACAGCGTTTAGGTGAAGGCGTTCAGGTTAAATGCCTTCAAGGTAAAGTCCTCTAGGTCAAATGCCTTTAGATCAGAGGCCATTATGGTTAAGGCCTTTATGTAAAGGCATTTAGATCAAAAGATGCATTCGCATTAACAGCAGGTAAGGACCTTAAGTGCCCTCCATAACTTATCTGCGATGTGATGTACCTCAGAAATTTCCTTCGCGGTTTGGATAAGAAAAGCCGAAAAAAAAAGACATTTTTCGTCCCGGTGCTTAGAGGCTCGAGGCCGTTGATATCATTTTAGCCTTTAAGGCAAAGCAGTGACGAAATTGTTTTTTTCACGCTGTACGTTGCCTATATATTTTTTTTCTACACATGTATCTACTTCTTGAGTTTCCGTAATTAAAAAAAAAAAAAAACTCGCCAAAGCACGAAACCTAGCGGTCTAAGTCAGAAAAGGGAATACACTGAACGCGCATGCAACTGTATCATAGCGGACGAAGTATACATTGCTTAAATACCGAAGAGGTGGCCCAGTTAGGACATTGTGATGGTCTGATACACTTCCACTGTAAGTAGAAGCGATTCGAGGTGGTCGGCTTGTTCAAATAATGAAAAAGAAGATACACGAACGGTAAACGAAACAAACGAAAGGCGAGGCCCGAGGCAGGGGAAAGCTTGTACCTATTAGACAGCCGACAGGTCGCCGGCGGCATAGAGGATCGAACTCCGCATGTTCCACATACCTGGCAAATGCTGAAACGACTGGGCCGTAACTATGGTGCAGAAAATAAAAATTAAATTGTCTTCGAGTAAACTTTGCGGCACTGTTGTCGTGTGCTTTCCTCAATGCACTTCTCTAACTCTGTGCTAAAATGATCTGCTAGCGTGTGAAATGTATTGTGAAAAATTATTCGAAGTGCGTCAGCGGACTCTAGGCTGCAGTCGTGTCCAGCGAACTGCTTTTGAAAAAAAAAAAAATGAGTAAGCGAACAAGCAGCATCCATTTCAGGGTAGGCCGTTTATACGCTCGTTTATGTTGGTTAACGGGGGACTGGTAGTAACCTTATCCCGACTTGCATTGCGAGACACAAAGAAGGTGTGTGAAGACGAACAGTCTGTACTTAAACCTAGTCCGCACTGACCCGTCCTCGTAATGCCTGCGTGTGTCTTACTGCAGGCCTTGGCCCACCAGATTATGACCGGGTACGACATCTATGGCCCAACCATTTACTGTTTCCACGAGACTACAAGGACCGCCTTCAACCAGAGGGTGCAGTGTCTACGCACCTCGCACGCACAGGTATAGCTGGCGCGCCAGGTTATTGCTCAGAGTCTAGCAAGAAATCTGTCCGGATTTCACGCTGGAAAAACATTCTGTACGACAACTGTATTCACCGACGCTTGTTGAAGAAAGGCGTTGTGTGTATAAAATTAAGCTTTCGCGAAAACCTCGAAGCCCGCGATTCAGGACATCATCATCATCATCAGCCTGACTACACCCACTGCAGGGCAAAGGCCTCTCCCATGTATCTCCAATTGACCCTGTCATTTGCCAGTTGCGGCCACTGTATCCCCACAAACTTCTTAATCTCATCCGCCCACCTAACTTTCTGCCGCCCCCTGCTAGGTTTGCCTTCTCTTGGAATCCACTCCGTTACCCTTAAAGACCAGCGGTTATCTTGCCTAATCACGACAGAATCACGACAAATGAAGCTATGAGGCAAGACGTGGCGCAGGGGTCTGGTCAGGTGGTGGGTGCCACGGTTTCGATAACCAGCTTGTGGGCCACATTCGTCCCGTATAGCGGATGCCTTAATTCCGTAGTCCTCCGCAACTTAGCTCGCTACCTTTTACATCAACCCCCCCTGCATGCTGCGGGTTGAAGTTGAGCTCCGGAAAGACAAGACCACTCTGACAGTTGAGTGGGCCTAAGCGGGCCAGAAACTTGTAGGCTCACGACAAGGTTTGAAATTAGGTTGAGTACAGCGCAACAAGCTATGCAGATGGCATTGAGTGGGTGTAAAATACGGAAAAGGAAGAGACCAAAGCGGGACATCGAAGAAAGGAGACATTTAGTGATAGCTAAAGTAAAGAAGGGCACGTTGGCAGGCCGTGTAGTTGGAACGCAAGATAACCGTTAGTCCTTAAGTATAGTAAGGGAGTAATTACTCATTGACGTCCACCGGAGCGCAGCCATACGGCTACAAAGGAAAGCTATACGGCTTTCTCAGAAACTTCGTAGTTAAAGAAAAATTCTGCCTGCTCCGGGGTTCGAACCCGGGACCACCTTAAGGGTGTACCTCTGGGTTCCAGAAGAATGCAAGCGTAACAGGTGGAGGCAAAGGGCCAAGTGGACAAGATTAGAAAGTTCGCATGAAGAAGGGGTAGCGGCTGACGTAGGACAGGATTAATAGGAGGGATATCGGAGAAGCCGATCTCCTGTGTTGATGTATTTAGGCTGATGATGAGGATGATGATTCTGCTTGCTTCACCTGGAAGCGCATTTAGTGCAGACGATGAGCGCTGATACGTATATTCTAGCAGCCATGCATGTCAGCTATGTTCCGGTAGACTCTACGGGCATTAAAAATTAAGTCCGCCGGATAGAAATACTGGAGTTACTATTCATTACCACCCATGCAAGCAGGCAAACAGGGCTGAAAATCATGTCCAAGATTCTCGGAGAGAAATTGTGAAAATTGGAGAATTGTAAGATCCTGTCATGGAAATGGGTAATGGTCCGATCTAAATCTGTGGACTTTCTATAGAAAAATCCTATAGGACAGTCTATAGATAATCTATTTATTTATGGCCATGCATAGGAACCTCGAGATCCTTGCCCTTTCAAGCATGGCTGCTGAGGCTACCTAACCTTGTTTAAACTTTTACCATAAGCCATTTCTAAATTTTTGCCTTTTGTGTTTACTAGTTAGTACGAAATAACTTTCTAGTCTCATTACTCCACCGTTGATTTTCACTTTTGTACAACATCCTATATAAAAAAATTTTCTATACCTTGAGCTGGGCGCATGATAGCCACCTACTCTTATGCGCCATTAAACCAAACATAACCCAACCATTTTAGGACACTTTTCTCTATGGGCAGCCTAGAGACTACGAAAACCCCAAAGGAAATATCTATATGCAGGCAATAGAGTCTACCAGAAAACTATAGACAGTCTGTAGAGCATTTCATAAGGGTGTACACATGCTGTATGGACAGCCAACAAAATGAAGAAATAGACGCCGTATAGCCCACGTTTTGGCAAGAATAAAAGCGCAACAAGACGACACAAAGAAGAAGGAAAAACGGCAGGACAGGCGCTGTCCTGTCCTTCTCTGTGTCGTCTTGTTGCGCTTTTCTATGAACCAACATGCCCCGGAGAATGTTTTACTGAAGCCCACGTTTTCTAACCCGATTCCTTGCCTACAGACGTGGCTGACAAACTTCAAGGGCAAACCCAAGGACCTGGCTGAAAACGTGGGAGATCTGGTGGGCACAGCGACAGCGTTGGAAGCTTTCAAGAGGCTGCCCAGCGCCGAGCAGACCCAGACCTTGCCGGACCTCAACCTAACCGCATTGCGGCTCTTCTTTGTGGGTCACTGCATGACGACCTGCAGGCTGGACAGCCGCACACCCACGGGGAACTTTGCGAGCGCGCGAGCGCGCTGCAATGTGCCTGCCATGAACTTGCACGCATTCTCGGTGGCCTTCCAGTGCAGGCGCGGAGCGCGCATGAATCCCGCCCGCAAGTGCTCCTTCTGGAGCTAACCGTCGTAGAGGGCGCCGCAACCTACTTGCCAGCAATGGCAGTAGGGTCAGCCGACTGCATGTCGGCTCCACATCCGTGAAGTGTACGTGTGTTGTCAGCTGAAGCCTTTTTTCAGGGCGATGAGAACCCAGTGTTTTGAAAGCCGCACAATGCGTTGCACTGTCTGAGAATTGTTATCAGCGACCGCCTTAAGTCAGCGGCGGCAGCTCTCGGGGTTTCTTAACGCGGCGTTCAAGGGTTGGGTGCGCCAAACCTCGGGAGCCGCGTTTCGGGAAAGGCTAGCTAAAATCAAAAAGCACCGTTGTGGCGATTTACTGCATAGGTGTAAAACAGGCTTGAGAGGACATATTGGAGGGCTAAAATACAGGGACGAGGGTAGACTAAGACAACACAGGCGCTAGCAGTAAGCTGGGCTAATTGGTGTTTGGATTGAGGGGACATAGTATACAACAGCTCTATCCTACCGGTACTCACCTATGGGGCAGAAACGTGGAGGCTAACAAAGAGGGTTCAGCTTAAGTTAAGGACAACGCAGCGAGCTATGGAAAGAAAAATGATAGGTGTAACGTTAAGAGATCGGAAGAGGTCGGAGTGGGTGAGGGAACAAATGCGGGTTAATGACATCTTAGTTGAAATCAACAGGAAGCAATGGGCTTGGGCAGGGCATGTAATGCGAAGGCAAGATAACCGCTGGTCCTTAAGGGTAACGGAGTGGATTCCAAGAGAAGGCAAACGCAGCAGGGGGCGGCAGAAAATTAGGTGGGCGGATGAGATGAAGAAGTTTGCGGGGATACAGTGGCGGCAACTGGCGAAGGACAGGGTTAATTGGAGAGACATGGGAGAGGCCTTTGCCCTGCAGTGGGTGTAGTCAGGCTGATGATTAGATGAGATGATGAGTGGAAGCACTAAAAAAAGACAACACTAGCGCCTGTGTTGTCTTTGTCTACCTTCGTCCCTGTTTTTTAGCGCTCCACTATGTCCTCTCAATCCAAACACCAACTAGCCCAGCTTTCTGCTTTAAAACAGGCGTCGCATGTAAAACGTTTGCCGTTTCCAACGATAGACATTGCCGTTTAGGGCCCTTCTTGCCGCCCGACAAAATTTAAATGTATACAGCCGTGCCGCGTTAAAACGACCCCCGTTAATAGGATCGACTCGAATTATGTACAGTGTTTCTGGGGACCAAACGTGTTCAATTTGTTTAAGCCTAGTTTATATGGAAACTCGCTGCCCGGCCAATGGACAGGGTGAAAATGCATGGACCCTATTGGGACCTATGTCTGTCCCCTTAATCTGGGCAGTGATGGGAACAAAATCTCGAGTGCACCTGCCAGAAGTTCCGCCCATTGTATTTTGAGCACAGGATCAAGTCAAATCAATTTATTTAGCATTTCTTTCTATACAGAAATAAATGCAAGGATAAGAACAAAAAGCTGCTTCTCGAGCAGCTTGACAACGGTTCTTACCCTTTTTTTCTCTTGACAACGGATAACAGCAGAAAGAAAACATAGCTGCGATTAAAATTGTACGAAGATAAGAGCCTGCAGTATACATAGTAATTGTAAACACAAAATATATAGTAAACACAAAATACATATAGTGTACATAGTAATTGCAAACACAAAATGCCGCATATTAGTAAAAAGTAATAATACAGGTTCAATGTAACTGATAGACATGGATTCAATAAGACGAATACTAATACTTAATCACCAATATTTTGCACACTGAAGAACATCTAACGGCGAAATTGACATATGGCTATACAGGACTAAAAACATTTTCTACTACATTTGCAGGCATAGAAGCACAGACCACAGTTTTACCACACACAGCTGTAATGCAGCCATCATTGAAAATACGTGCACAAAAGGCTGCAATAATAAAACAAGATTTCAAATCATTGACGTTACCTCCCTAAATTGTAAGTGAAAAAACGCTTTAGGTGTTGTTTCGATAGTGTGTGGATGTCCGTGTTGGAATTATAATAGAGTTAAGTAAAGTAGGCATAATATATTGTAGTCTGTTCTGGCCATGATTCGTGCGGGAAAACGGCACCAACCATACTTCTCTTGTTCTTATATTGTACGGTACCTCCGGTGGTTTTGTTAAATGTAATAATCGTAGAAAAGGCGTCCGATTAAATCTCAGGGAATATTTGTATTTTAATAGGGCATTCAGCTCGTACATATGTGTCACAGGAACAACACCAAGTAAGGGGAACAGGTCACTTGTGTGAGCGTTGTATGGAACATCTGCTATGTGACGGAGAGCTCTTTTTTGTAAAAGAAGGAGTTTGTTGATGTTCGTTAGTGATGTAGTTCCCCATACAGGATTACAATAGTTTAGATGAGGATTTAAAATACCATTATAAAGTAGCAGCTTTATTTTGAGTGGAAGAACTTGTCTAAATCGGCAAAGTATCCCGCAAGCCCTGGCCAGGCATTTAATCACACAGTCTACATGGATATCCCAGATCAAGTTCTCGTGAAAGGTGACACCGAGCGTTTTCACTTCTTTTGTTATTTCTATCTTCTCAGATCCTAAATAGAGATTAAGATAACGTTCAACAAATTTTTGTGATGGCCAGAAAATGACAGCCTTTGTTTTCTTATTGTTTGTTGCTAAAGAATTAATTTTGCT
Source organism: Amblyomma mixtum (assembly GCF_055824585.1). Classification (NCBI taxonomy): domain Eukaryota; kingdom Metazoa; phylum Arthropoda; class Arachnida; order Ixodida; family Ixodidae; genus Amblyomma; species Amblyomma mixtum. Next base: position 180,720,185 of record NC_143021.1, on the reverse strand, counting down.
CCATTCAGACAATTTATTCAGGGTAATATTTCCTAATTTCTCGAGTTCCGTCGTATCGTCACATTGAATGAAAAAGCTCGTGTCATCTGCATAAATTACCAAAGAGGCTTCTGGGGATAGCTGTGTTATATCATTAATGTATATATTGAAGAGTACCGGTCCGAGGACACTGCCCTGTGGTACTCCACATGTTATGCTTCGTAACGTGGACTACTCTTCTCCGATAGAAACACAATGTTTTCTGTTTTCTATATAAGATCTTAGGAGAGCTAGAACAATGCCACGAAAACCGTAGTGCTCTAAATTAGCGAAAAGAGTTTGATGATTAATTCTGTCGAAAGCCTTTGAAAAGTCAACGTAAACACCTAATGTTATTTTTCTTTCTTCGAATCCTTTGATAATGATATCTCTTTGGGTTAGAAGAGCCAGTTCCGTAGACATTTTGGCGGAAACCAAACTGGCGCTCCGACAAAACATTATACTCATTACAAAATGACATAATTCTTTTACAGATGACTTTTTCAAATCCCTTTGAGATAACTGGCAGCAACGAAACTGGGCGGTAGTTCGAAAGCTCATATTTGTTTCCATATTTGTACAGGACCGTCACTTTAGCCCTCTGCATGTTCACGGGAAAGACACCAGTGGCTAGACAAACATTGAAAATGTGGGCAATAACGTCTTCCAGGAGGTCGACAACAAACTTAATAAGCCTGATTTCCAGCCCGTTTATATCTCGTGCTTTGCTGTTTTTGCAGGACATAAAAACTGAGTGAGTTTCCTGTGGTGTAATAGGTTCAAAAAAAGCAGAGTTTGCATTAGGTGCACCGAGAAAGCGTTTTGCATTTTCATTATAGTTGCTATTTGCAAGTGTGGTGAAGTATTCGTTGAAATGAGATGCTAATTGCGTACCAGTTAATTGCTGATCGTTGATTGTGACTTGCAGACTATCATTCTGTTTTGTACCTGGTTTCAATAAATGATTTATTTCACGCCATATGAGGTCACTGCGACCAGATGCCTCATTAAAAACATGTTCGTAGTAATCTTTCTTAGATTTCCGCAAGAACTTCGTTACTTTATTTCTGTAGTTTTTTAAAGCAGAAAAGTCTGCGGGGTTTCTAGTTTTCACAAAATGAAAGCACATTTAATCTTTTTCGCGTATCATTTCGAGGCACTCATGTGTGAGCCATGGCTTGAGAATTTTTTTTTAACTCTTTACTCTTTTCACATAAAAACAACTATCGTAAACATTCTTAAGGACAGTCATAAACGTATCATATGCTAGATTTCCATCTGTGCATTCATATACAGAGGTTCAGGTTGTGCATTCCACCCGACTTCGGAAAAGATTGAGAGTTTTCAGGTTAATATTTCGTGCAAGAAAAGACATTGGGGGATTGGCACAGTTTTTCAAAACACCATTTTGTTTGCAGATCAGATCAATTCGCAAATGATCACTTAGCTGTGTAGCAACGACACTTGATTTGGCGCACTCCGTTGTTTTGTTTGTGATAAGCAAGTCAAGAAGACTTTCAGAACAAAACTCCCGCAGCTCCCGCAGCTAAAGCTCAAGTTGAACACTGAGGCAGTGCAGGCGCAGAATATACCATCCGAGTGCACACACCAACACACCCTGCAGGCTGGTAATTCTTTCGCCTTAATAAAGAGCGAAACGAAATGACCAGACATCCGTACGAACGTGACGAAACGCAGTGCGGCTTATAGTCACATAGCAGCTCAGCAAATGCACGGCAGACAACTCGAATACCGCTCCGGAATCCAAACGCCTCTCACTAAGCGGATTTTACGTTAATAAGCGGGGTGGTCTGTGGAACGATTGATCTTTTGGCGAGCTGCTTGAATGTTCTAATAGTATGCATCAAATGTATGGCATAAACACAGGTGGATGCCATCAGCTCCGTTGGTCGCATCTCGAAAATATCGATTTGAAACTGAAATTATTGTGCCGTACTGACTAAAGACGCGCACGGTGATATGTAGTAGTTGTAGTAAAAAAAATCTCTCCCTATCCCGTAACCTAGAGTAGAGTAAGCATGAAATGTTTACGGGCATAACACATTGGTTGTAGATGGTACTAGTCAAAATCTTGAGATGGGTCGAGTGTTCAACACACCACACCACACATACTTTGCACTGGTCCATGTTGACGCAATCGTTTCCTGTGAGTGTCGAATCTGTTCCGCCCTGCCTCGTCAGCTGTATCCGATTTCTGTTTGCCTGTCATCTTTGTAATCCTTGTTTTCATTCCTGGGTTATTCGTACCACTTTGCCTGTGACACTGGTGACGTCACCACTGGATTACATCACACATAATTGATGACGAAGTAATGACAAATTGCTAATTAGTGATTAATATCTAATGAGTGACTAAACACTAATTATCTGTTAATTAATTATGCTTAAGCTTCGCCTTTAGGAGTGGAACGCGACAGACAGCGTGTTGTAGCGCTGCCAGGCAGTCCACGGAACGCCACCACGTGCTCACTAGCATCACGTGTTCACTACAGCGCACCTAGCGGCAGAAGCAGGAAACACATTGGTCGCGACGCCTCGCGCGACGGCGCGAGCTGGGGCCCCGTTTCTCCTATGTCGTTACGTCACGCATCACGTGGTCCTGCTTGGTCGCGACGCCTCGCGCGACGGCGCGAGCTGGGCCCCCGTTTCTCATCTGCTGTGACGTCACGCACCACGTGGTCATCCTTGGTCACGACCAACGTTACTAGAACCAAATCGACGCCTCGCGCGACGGCGCGAGTTGGGCCCCTGTTTTTCATCTACTGTGACGTCACGCATCACGTGGTATGACATGGAGGTCACGAAAGGTCAATGGTAACGACACCGCCGCGCTCGAGGAGCTGGGCAGGGCTATTTTAGTATGCTTCGCATAAAAGTTTTCCTATCCTATCCTACTATCATCTCGGTCGACACCCGAACCGCACCGTAATTCTCTGTACCGCACCGTAAAGGAAGGGAGGAACGCCACCACCCCTTCGGCGCCATGCCTTGCCCTTTGAACGCAACGCTTTTTGAGGAAAGGAAATAGCGCAGTAATTCTGTCATCTCGGTGGACACCCGAACCGCACCGTAAAGGGAGGAACGCCACCACCCCTTCGGCGCCATGTCTTGCCCTTTGAACGCAAGGCTTTTAGAGGAAAGGAATTAGCAGTAATTCTCTGTCATCTCGGTGGACACCCGAACCGCACCGTAAAGGAAGGGAGGAACGCCACCACCCCTTCGGCGCCATGCCTTGCCCTTTGAACGCAACGCTTTTTGAGGAAAGGAAATAGCGCAGTAATTCTCTGTCATCTCGGTGGACACCCGAACCGCACTGTAAAGGAAGGGAGGAACGCCACCACCCCTTCGGCGCCATGCCTTGCCCTTTGAACGCAAGGCTTTTTGAGGAAAGGAAATAGCGCAGTAATTCTCTGTCATCTCGGTGGACACCCGAACCGCACCGTAAAGGAAGGGAGGAACGCCACCACCCCTTCGGCGCCATGTCTTGCCCTTTGAACGCAAGGCTTTTTGAGGAAAGGAAATAGCGCAGTAATTCTCTGACATCTCGGTGGACACCCGAACCGCACCGTAAAGGAAGGGAGGAACGCCACCACCCGTTCGGCGCGAAGCTACCGGCGCTTGTATGGTTTATGGTTTATGGGGTTTAACGTCCCAAAGCAACTGAGGCTATGAGAGACGCAGTAGTAAAAAAAAATTACGCAGTGGCTTAGCTCTGGTTAAGCCTGGAAATGCAAGCGAAAAGCTTCAGTTATGCTTGGTTTGACGTCATGGCTGTCGCAGTTCGCGCACAATGCACTGGGAGCGCCACGATAACGGTGGAGGTGTTCGGCCGTCCACACACTACGGAGGCGGGGGTAGTGGTGGTGGTGTGACATTTTTATTCGAACATCCTTTCTGCTAGGCGTTCAGTACATCCTGGGCCAAGGCGACGAGGGCACGTTGAAGTCTCAGTTCCAGGGAGGCGAGCCAGATGGACTACGGTGGGGGGGGGGGGGAAAGGGTAGGCGGGGGACTGGAAGGCTGCGTGACACTGTGTAAGGCAGTGTTCTATGTCTGCATATGTGTGTGGACAGTTTGGGCACTGAGGTGTGGAAGTGTACCGGTATAGGTAAAGTTTGGCTGGTGTATGTAGGAGATTAAACTGTATTCGGCGAATAATGCAAGCTTCAGGGATCGATAAGGATGGGTGCGGTTGTGGTAAATCAGCTAAATCCAATTTTTGCTGCGCGTAGTATTCGTCGACAGTACGTTTGTAAGCCCTGACCGCCTGCTCCGTCGGTGGGCTCGTCCATGGGATCCCCGGCGCCCGGTGTATAGTTTCGCAGGCAAGCTGGTGAGCCAGCTCATTGCCGGGTATGCCCATGTGACCAGGGATCCACCGAAGGGTCACCGGTCGTGGGCTTAATGCTAAGAGGGCGGCATCTAAGGCCGATCGAGTAGGGAAAGGGAGGGCTCTTTCATGGAAGGCACGCAGAGCTGACGGAGGCGGGGGAGGAGAGGGAATATAGGCGCGGTTGAAACTGCTCGCAGGAATGCGGAGAGGAGTGTGCCGGCTGCAACGCGGTCAACACGCGGCTGCAACGAAAGGTCAAACGGCAGGGAGGAGAGGAACGCCTGCAGTAGCAGCGGCGGTAAGGCGGCGCACATGCGCAGTAGCGCGCGGCTGCGTCGCCAGCTGCGCTGCGCGTGACTGCACGTCGCGGCATACGGCATACGCGAAGCTCGGCTCCGACCCTCGTAGTGAAGCTTCTTGCTTCAAAAAATTTGGAGGACGCTTAAGCTCCGCCTTCGAGTGTCGAACCTGACAGCGTTTGTAGCGTTGCCAGGGAGTCCACGGAACTGACGCCTTGACCGTTGGACAAATCAAAAATTGATATTTTGGGGAAAATATATGACACAGTAACAGTCACGTTTTTGAAGCTAAAGCTTCAATAGGGCACCTCGTCCTCCGATCGCCGGGTGCCTAGTTTTCACCTTCCAATGACCTTGAGCTTCGAAAGCGAAGGCGCAAAGCTGGCCCCGTGGGCAGTGGGCACCTTAGTCGCGCTTTAGGCTACGAAACCAATGGAGCGAGAGCTTGCAAATAAAAAAAAAAGCGCATAACTGCCTTCTTAGAACACTGGACACCTCAGTCGGGTCTTAAGCAGCGTGGCGGTAGTGACGTGCGCGCTGCATGCGTTTGTATTAACGTTGTTGCATAAACGCGGCACTGAAGCCTTAGGCCGTCGACGTTCATTGTGTTCATTGGCATTTTTGTTGTTGTTGCGACTGAGAGACGGATGAAAAGGAAATTGCACGGGTCTGCCTACTGGCTCGAGCTGAGCCGCCACCGCTGCCACGTGCATATAGAGGAGAGTTCAAAGGTCAGAGGAAAGAGAAGAAAGGAAAGAAAAGACGCTCATCGCAGCTACAACCGCGTCCGCCGAAGCGGACGCTGGCTGAAAAAACAAATAAGCGGCCGAAGCCGCGCTCCAGACCATTGGCGTTGGCGTTGACAACGTTTTATACTCGGATGATTTTAAAGAAAGGAAGCGCGCATAAAGCATAACTGCCTGGCATACTGGACTCGCCCGATGCACCCCCGCCCCGCCAAGTGGAGCTGATATGGATGCCCGCGCACTCCGGGAATCCCGGAAACGAGGCCGCCAACCTTTTAGCCCGAGGTTCTTTAAACCGGGCTCAGGTGACCTCGGATCGGGGATTCACGAAGGAGCGCATGCACTCATTCAGCGAGCTGACGCAGGCCTACAGAGCCTCACGCCAGCTCTACCCCCGGCCCCACCCCTCCCTAGATAACAAACAAGCAACGCTCTGGCGCAGACTACAGACACACTCTCTTCCCTCACCCCTTACCCTAGCCCACTATCATCCCTCCTTCCCCACTCCGGCATGCGCCCTATGCCCAGAACCGATCGCCTCTTCCCTCCACATCCCTTCCCTCTGCCCGACGGACCCTCCCCCGCGGGACCTAGAGAACCTCAAGACCTGGGAGGACTGAGAGACCCTGCTGCGCTCGGAGGACACGGCCGTGCAGACCATCGCCACCGGCCGGGCTGCCAGTGTTATGGACCTTAGGAACATAAACACTTGAGTGTAGTGGGGTCGTGCGGGGACCCTGGGGCGTGCCCCGAATTCCTTGTACAATAAAGTTTTTTCTCTCTCTCCCTGGGTCAGTGGATGGCTGAATCGCGCTTATAGGTACGTGGGGTGATGAGAGAGAGATTTGGGCTGCATGCGTTAGCGCTGACAACGTTTCTCCAGTATATCATTGGACGTGGAAATGGGCAGCCCTAGCGCTCGTTCGACACATAATGGGCCTGCATAACAATTGGAGAGAACTGACTGAAGCGGTTAGAACATCGCAAATCGAAAGGCTAACATCCACACCCGCAGGAAGGAAATACCTAGAGCTAGCGAAATGGGCAACCGTAGATAGCACAGTGAACACCAGAACAGATCTGGGAAGAGAAATAAGAGAGCATCTTATTATCGCTCCCATACCTAGAAACATGCATCCCATCCACGACAAAGGCAGAAGGAAAAGCAGGGTCGCACAGCTGACTGCTAAGCTAGGCAAGACGCCACAGGGAACCGTGGCCTACACTGATGCCGCGGTAGGCACGCTAGGAGACACCGTCTCCGTAGCCGTCGGGGACTCAGGCAGAACGTTACGCTTTGTAAGACACCTTGAGTTAAAACCCCTTGTGGCGGAGGAGGTTGCAATAGCGATCGCTCTAACTCAGCCAGGTACCAAATACGTAGTAAGCGATTGCAAAGCCGCAATTAGAAATTACAGCAAGGGACGCATCCACGAAATGGCGGCTAAATATCTAAAAGATTTTATCCCAGCCCACAATATTCTAATTATCTGGACCCCAGCCCACTCGGGTCTGGTTGGAAACGAGGCCGCCCACAGGCTCGCCCGCTCCTCTTTACCCCGGGGAGCCGTGGACACCTCACACGAAATCAGCACTAAAGAAGAAACAAATACCTTTAATAGCATCACAGACATTCAGAAAAAGAACAAAAGGATCTATCCTCCTCCGGATAGATCGCTTAGCTCGGCTGAGGCCTATGATTGGAGAAGACTCCAAGCTAGAAACTTCGCATCCCCGCTCTGGAGGAGCTGGACAGGAGGTGACACGAGGGAGGATGCGGAGGTGTGCGAGTTCTGCGGGCATACCGCTACACTCGAACACATACTATGGAGATTCCCCAGTGCCCCAGGATATGGCAGAATCAATAATGCAGAGGAATGGGAGACCATACTCAGAAGTGCCGACCTTAGCATACAACGATACGCTACCCGCCTGGCAGCAGAAGCTGCGCGACTATACCGTTGCTAGTCTTCCAGCTGCGACGCTGCCCCTCCCCGGACGCCTGCGTGCGGACCCGGAGGGGCACCGGTCTTCTTCTGGCGGAAATAAAGTTTCTTCACTCACTCACTGACAACGTTGTGGCATGGATGGAAAACTTTATTGAGCAAGTGAGTTTGGACCGTACAAGGTCTCAGGGCCACCGCACAGCCCTCACATTACGCGCATGTGTCCAGGCCACGTAGGGCCATGGCACTGGCACCCCGGTTCACACAGCGAAGTTGCGCGTCCGGGTCCTGCGACGCAAGGAGGGCCTCCCATTCCTCCCATGTACCGATGGCGGGCTGTCCCTGCGGGGGAGGATCGGCAGGGCAGCCGAAGAGGATGTGGTCTAGGGTGGCGTGCGGTTCTCCGCAGAGAGTGCACTCGGGGGAAACATGGCGGAAGTGGGATAGAAGCTGAGGGGTAGGAAGAGTTCGGGTCTGGAGTCGCCTCCAGAGGATTTGTTGGGAGTGGGATAGGCGGGGGTGGGGAGGGGGATAGAGTCGACGGGCAAGGCGTGCTTGTTGAGTTAGTTCTGAGAACGTGTGTGCCCGCTCCCTCGAGAAATCCCGGCTGGGGTCGCCATTTGCCCGGCAAATAAGTCCTCGGGCTATGTTATCGGCGGCCTCATTTCCGGGATTGCCAGAGTGAGCCGGCACCCACACGAGCTCAATACGCCTATCGGGATTTAGGGTGCACATTCTCAATATCTGCCACGCAGGGGGATGGACGCGTCCGCGGGCGAAGTTAAGAATGGCTGTTTTGGAATCGCTTAGTATATAAGCCGCATTGGTTTGGGCAATGGCTATTGCTATAGCTGCTTCCTCTGCTTCTTCCGGGGTACAAGGTGGGTCTATGAAATGGGTAAATGGGGGGGCTGCTGGATGATAAGCCACAGCTACTGAACGGTCTGTACCACACGCGGCGTCCACCCAGCGCACATCCTCTAAAGTGCCATATTCTTTATGGAGAGCTTTGGCTCGCGCGACTCGGCGGGATTGATGGTATTCAGGGTGGACATTCTTAGGAAGGGGTTTCAGGATAAGCGCGGAGTGTATGGCGCGAGGGAGAGAGATGAAGTCTGTCGTATGTGCTGGTATGCGAATTCCCAGAGAATCCAGTATATATCGTCCAGTTTCCGTGCCAGCCAGACGAAGGTACTGTGTGTAGCGATGTGCATCTATAAGTTCTTGTATAGTGTTGTGCATTCCTAACTTTAAGAGTCTGTCCGTGCTAGTGCTCTTTGGTAGGTTTAGCGCTGCTTTGGTAGCCATGCGGATAAGAGCATTGATCTTGTCTTTATCCGAACAGGAGAGGTTTAGGTAAGGAGTGGCGTAAAGAATGCGGCTAAGCACAAACGCATGCAGCACCTTGAGATTATCTGCTTCATCTAGACCGGCTCGTGAATGTGAAACCCTTCTAAGAAGATGGATGACGGAGTAGGTGGACTGTTTTAGTGCTTTCAGTGTAAGGTTGTTTTTCCCCGTGTCCTGTAAATGCAGGCCAAGAATGCGGAGGGTAGGTGTTTGCGGTATGGGAGTGTCATGCAGGTAGATAGTGATGGGGGAGGTAGGGACGCGCCGCGGGCGGATTATGAGGAGTGCTGACTTTGTGGGGGAGCATTCAAGCCCAATGTTTGCCGCGTGAGTAGCGATAGTTGTAGCGGCTTCCTGAAGGGTCGATTCTATGTCGCCATCCGAGCCGTATGTGGTCCAAACCGTTATATCATCCGCGTAAAGTGTGTGTCCTAAGTGCGGGATGCGGCTGAGAGCCTTGGCCAGGGGGATGAGGGTGAGGTTGAAGAGGAAGGGAGATAACACCGCCCCTTGCGGGGTACCAATGTTACCAAGCGTGAAGGGGGGGGGTCTGTATATCATCTATATGCAGTGAGGCTGTGCGACCGTTTAAGAAGGCCCGGATATAGTTGTAGGTCTTAGGCCCCAACTGCAGCTCTTGGATGCCCTGCAGGATGGCGCTGTGCGTAACTTTGTCGAATGCTTTGGTGAGGTCGACTGCCAGGATTGCTCTGGTGTGATGTAACATGTCATTGAGGATAGCGTGTGAAATCTGCAGTAGGGCGTCCTGTGCCGAGAGGTGGGATCGAAATCCTACCATAGTATGTGGATATAGTCCATGGGATTCCATGTGTTGCGTGAGACGGGTGAGGATGACATGCTCAAACAGTTTTGACATGCTCAAACATTTCATTTTTGGATGACATGCTCAAACATTTCAGTGCACTGAAATGGAGTCATCCGGGCACTGAAATCGAGTCAACCGGGCACTGAATTCCAGTCATCCGGGCTCTGAAACGAGAACATCCGGGCACCGTACGAGACTTAACGAGATTTAACGAGACTCTCTAATCCCTCCTACGCGACCGGCATGCAAGCAACGGTTGGTCTCCAAACGAGTCACAAAAAATAACTGCTGCCAGTGCCTTCTCAATGTTTATCAAGATATCAGTCGCGCTGTGCGTTTGATAATGCACGGAATTATAATTTCCGATTTCTAATAACGCCTGCAAAAAGCACATAAATGCCACGTACACTTCGTTGTCGTACGTGATCTCTTAGGGGCTTCGCGCATCGAAGCAAAGCTGCGCAGGTGCACAGGGGCCCGGGGGAGAAGCGCTGCGTTCAAAGGGCAAGGCATCGCGCCGAACGGGTGGTGGCGTTCCTCCCTTGCTTTACGGTGCGGTTCGGGTGTCCACCGAGATGGCAGAGAATTACTGCGCCATTTCCTTTCCTCAAAAAACCAAATGGCAAGGCATCGCGCTGAACGGGTGGTGGCGTTCCTCCCTTCCTGTACGGTGCGGTTCGGGTGTCCACCGAGATGACATTAGGCCCGTAAACATTTCATGCTTACTCTACTCTCGGTTACGGGAGAGGCAGAGATTTTTTTTTATAGTGTGAGCTACCTTGGCCGAGGTTGAGCAGTTTCGCGTGGCTCCTGGAGAGCCATGCTCCGCATGCGCGAGGAGCAGTGACGTCACACGGCACACAGCTGGCGTGCCTCGCCGCGCTTGCTCGCCTTCCTTTCCTTGAAATGATCGGAGTGCAAAACGTTGACAACGCCAACGCCAATGAACAGAATGAACGCCGATGGCCTATGGCTTCAGCGCCGCGTTTCTGGCACAACCTTGTCAATGCCTCCCTCCCACATCTCTCTCTCATCACCCCACGTACCTATAAGCACGATTCAGGCGTCCAATGGCCCAGGGAGCCATTATGCGCACTTCCTTTCCTTAAAATGATCGGAGTGTAAAACGTTGTCAGCGGTAGTTCACAACAGCAACACAGTTAACGGCCTAACTTTTAGAGCTCGCAGTGCAACACAAGCAGAAGAGGTCGCGATTGCTCTCGCGGCCTCACATTCCAATTCAAAATACATAATCACCGACTCGCGAGGGGCCTGTCGGAACGTCGAACAAGGCTGCACTCCTTTCCTAGCCTATCGAATATATCAAAATTGCATACGGGATACGGACCCCGCACACCGTTACCTCATATGGGCCCCTGCTCATCAGGGGTTGGCAGGAAACGAGGCAGCAGACGCAGCCGCCCGCGCGCTCTCTCACCGGGCTGTTTTCTCCTCCCCATCCGATCAGGAACCCGATTTTAATCCGGTCTATACATTCAAAGATATTACAACATATTATCAAAATTGTCATCGCCTTTACCCTAGCCCATGTAAAGGCCTGAAGAAGGCGGATGAGCGGCTCCTTCTCCGCCTTCTCACCAATACTTTGCTGTGCCCGGCAGCGCTAAAACATTTTGACCCCTCCTTTAGCGGCAGCTGCCCACACTGTAGTGCAGTGTCTTCTGACACTTATCACATGGTGTGGGCCTGCCCCTCCAACCCCGCTATTCCCCCCATCCCCAACCCAACCCGGGAGGACTGGGAGGCGACCCTGCTCGGCTGCCACGACTTACAGGCCCAACAAGCCTTAGTCGGGCGCGCCCGGGCGGCGGCAACCGCCACTGGGGTCCCATACTAGGGACCTCCACCTAGTGTTTGTAAGGATCGGTCCCTTACGGGCTGATCCAAACATACCTCCAGTTCATTCGAAATAAATGTTTTCACCACCACCACCACCACCAACGCCCATGAAAACAACGACATTTCTACCGCAATGGCTGATTACAACCTTTGCCTGATCACAAACCCCACCGTACCCATTCGCACTGGCACAAGTGTCACCCGCGACACCACACCCGATCTCACATGGGCCACACCGAGCATAATCATTAAATCTCACACGGTGCTCCAAGACAGCCTTGGGAGTGACCACGTTCCAGTATCCACTATTATTGCTTAGGATTCCAAGATTTTCAACCCTCGTTCGCAGCTTCTCACTGACTGGGATAAATTGCGCTCATACTTGGCAGCTAATTCTACCGAACCCCGTACTGTCACAGACTGGACAGACCGTCTGGTGAAGGCCATCCAGGCGAACAGCAAAAGCATTAAAAATACCCCTAAGGCACCGCAGGTTGATCCGCATCTGGCTCATCTATGGGAGGCCCGACAGGGACTTCTCAAGCGCTGGAGTCACCAGCGACACAATCGGAAATTGAGACTCCGCATAGCTTCTCTCACTCGCGAGGCAGAAGAATACGCGAACACGCTAGCCCGCGCAAACTGGGCAACCTTTTGTAACGACCTCAAGTGTACACTAAGCACTAAACGCACGTGGTACCTCCTACGCGCTCTCTTGGATCCAACAACTAAATCTCAGACACAAGTAAACACACAACGTCTAATACAACTAGAGCTCCAAAAGGGCACCGACGTAATTGGCCAACTACGGGAAACTTATATACCCACATCCCTTCAGTCAGCAGATCCACCTAATCCACCTCCATCTAACCCAGAACTTGATGCCGACATCACCTTAAACGAAGTCCACCGATCACTCTTCAGTATTTGCCGCTCTACGGCGCCAGGGCCGGACGGCATAATGTACAAGGCACTACTCAATCTGGACGAAGTCTCCCCCCAAAAACATACGGAGCTCTTTAATAACCACTGGCAAGCTGGGACGCTGCCATCAGCCTGGACCCATGCCAGCATGCGATTTATACCTAAAGCGGGCAAACCTCTCCCCTTCGAAATTTGCCCCCCATCTCTTTAACGAGCTGTGTCGGCAAGCTCTTCGAGCATATCATACTCAATCACCTGCAACCGTTCCTAGAAACAACAGGCTTTCTCTCCAACGTTCAATTCAGCTTTCGCCCAAACATCTCGGCGCAAGACGTACTTCTCGCCCTTAAAGAGTCCCTCTTTTGCACTAAGCGCCGTACAGCCGCTACGCTAGCCATATTAGCCCTCAATATTCATAAGGCTTTCGACACAATAAGCCATGACCATATCCTCACGAAATTAGCCACCACGGGATGCGGCACCCGCATATGGCAATATATTCGGGCCTTCCTTCAGGGACGCACGGCAGAACTCCACCTTGGGGATGGGATATTTCCTCCCAGCCTTTCCCCCTGCCTAACCTGGGTACCCCACAAAGGGCGGTTTTCTCACCTTTAATTTTTAACATTGCCTGGCGCCACTGGCAAAGGCCCTTTCTGCTATCCCAGGGCTCCACACAGCCATATACACAGATGATATAACCCTCTGGACAACGGGAGGATCCCTTGGAACAGCCCAGGATATCCTGCAATCTGCCATAGACATCACCACCACCCATTTAGCAAACGCAGACCTCCGTTGCTCTCCAAATAAATCGGAACTCCTGCAGCTGAAGACCCTCCCCAGTGACCCCCAGACTGAACTGCACATGTACGGGAATCCAGTGCCCATTGTGCCTCAGGTGAAGATTCTCGGCCTTCTCATTAACAACACACTCGATGCAACCGCCACCCTTCAGCTCTTGCAAAGACAGACCAAACAGGTCGCTGCACTTATCAGACGGGTGGCAGCACGCAATCATGAGCTGTCTGAACGCGACACCCTCAATATGACAAATGCACTAATCATTAGCCGCATTACATACCACCTCCCATACCACATACTCACTCAGCGGCAAACACAACAGGCAGACATCCTAATACGCACGGCTGTCACCTCCGCCCTACGTCTTCCACAGACGGTTAGCACGAAACGTCTCCTGGCCACTGGTACCGACAATACAGCGATCGAATTAATAGAGGCTCAACGCACCAACCAATTAGTCCGCCTGAGTGGCACGGAAACATGAACACGCCTACTGCGACAACTACGTCTCAATCCACCCATTCCCACCCCAACAAGTCCTACACCTTACATGATTTCTCTGCGCACGCAGGATCACATGTATCAGAAGCCCCTACCGCGGAATGTGAGCGCTAGTTTCCATCAGGGTAGGCGGCAGGCACGAGCGAGCTATGGCACTAAAACATACAGCAACCGCTCCGATATCCTTTATGTCGACGCGGCCGAAAATTCCAAACCAGGATATTTCACGGCAGTCGCAGCCTATGAAGACGGCACAGTGGGGGCCGCCGCCACTATTCGAAGTAATTCGCCTGCACAGGCGGAAGGAGCCGCCATCGCACTTGCTCTGGCCCACTCGACCATTGACAAAAATGTAACCGAAATTTGCACAGATTCCCAGGCCGCGTACCGCCACTACCTAAAGGGCGTGGCGACGCCTGCAACCCATCGTATTCTTGCCACGGCCACCTCTCTCGACCGAACGGTTACTCTGTTGTGGGTCCCTGGGCATGCCTCGATCCCCGGTAATGAGCGCATTCATGCGCTGGCCCGAGAACTCTCCTCCCTGACCCCGGATGATCAGGCCCTCAACCCTGCGCAAGAGGCCCCTTCAGTCCTGAAGAGCGATCGCCGGCCGCGTCTCGAGCGGACGCGCCTCATTTCGGCTCCGGCAATTTTCGTCAGGATTACCGAAAAATTCCGTACGACCACGAAAATTTTGCTTGTACTCGACGGTTAACATTACCCGGCACCCGAAGACATCGTTCTCGACCGGGTGGGCCAATTTTTGGGCCTTTTACGCCCATTTATGTCTTCATCCAGTGAGAGCCCTAGCTAGGCCTAAAGCCAAGCAGCCGGTCTCCGGCGTTCTCCGCTGTGACGTCATACCAGCTGTAGATTATGTTTTCTTTCCCTCAGTCGCAACAACATCAAAAACAAAATATAAAAAAAATTCGTCAGTGTGAGTGGGAGCATACGCTTCCAGTATGTCACTTTATTGTTCAGTTTCACGTGGTAATCTAATGACTAATTTTGTCATTTCTACCTGCATAATATCTAAGTTAAAAGAGAAACAACACTTCCAAAGAAAACTGACGAAGATGACGAAGAGACAAGCAGTAAGTGGGCCTAGCCGCAAGCCTTACAGAATGTATTGTTGAAAGCATTGCGTAGAGTGGTATGCAATTGCTGGTAACACTGAGGCATGATGAGAACGGCCGGAACTTGAACTTCGCATTCAACGTTGAAAGTGTGCAAGTGTATAAGTAAGTAACAATGTGCATTTAGCGGCGGCTATTTAACTTTACATAGCTCAAAACGTTCGAAAAATTCCTCATTTAAAATTTTTTGCGGGCATGAAAAGTTAACTGCTCGAAAATATGCTGCTTTTAGACACGTACAAGGGCGCAGGGAGATAGGTGGCGGCACACTTTGTACCATAGAAAAGCTTCCGTACGGCTTATGCTAAGGAACCGTGCAGCCGCACCACCGCTAAAATGAAGGATTAGTAGAAGGTACCATGCCTGCGGAGATCGCATCTCGCGTTCTGCAGCGAAGATTGCGCTAAGTCCGGGCATGGCCCCCCATCCCAACGGCAGCCAACCTGGGCCACATGAGAACCGCGGGTGTTCTCCTCCCCTTCCCTCAGGTTCAGCTGCCTCCCATACCCGAGGTTCCGACCAGGGATCAACCAGGTCGTCCAAGGGTCTGGTGATGAACAGGGGCTCACCTGGACTATTTATGAGCGCATCTTTCAGGGGTAGGTCTCAAACGACAGGACCAACTGCTGAACTCAATGTTGTTGGCATACTGTTTATCAGTGCGAATTTAGGCTAAGAAAAAATTCAGGGAGGCACTTAGTTGACCTAAAGTGCGGTGAAGCGAAAGCCTTAAGCGCGGTGTTGCTGCTTGTGTCACTGATGCGTTGTTAAGATGTTAGGCTTCGCCTCTAAGAGTGAAACGCTTGCAACGCTGCCAGGGAGTCCACAGAACGCCATCGCCCGTTCGGTTCTACCCCTTGCTGGTCGGTAAAATGGTTTTTGAGGAAAGGAAATGTATCTGTCTCGCATATCTCGGTGAACACTTCAACCTCGCCGTAACGGGAAGGGAGGAAGATGGGAGTGAACGAAGGCGCGGTATTTACGAGACGCGCCTTTGTTCATTCCAAACCATCGAGCTGGCATGGCGGAAACAGGCAATAAATACAAAAAAAAGAGCTGGTATGGCGGAGTGGCTGGCATGCTCGTCTCGCACTCCGGAGACCGGGGTTCGATTCCCGAGCTCGACCAATTTCCTACTCGGTTTTATTTATTTATCTGGCCTGACTAGAAGGGTTAATTAGGCTAATTGGGTAATTAAGCAATTACCTAAACTCGGTCCCACTTACTTGGAGCATCACTATACGATCCCTTTAATTGGTTGCATGGTTACTAGCCCAAGTACAATTGGCCCCGCTTGAAATTCGCGCACTGTAGACGTCACGACCGTTTCAACCAATTGAAAAGCGTGACATTTCTGTCGACAACTCCTGCTTACAACGATGAGGCATTAAAGGCTTCCGCCTTGAAATGTGGCATGGATGTGCGGCTGTCGTGTAGGCTTTCAAGGTCCCTGGTTTTTCTTCTTACTGTGTTGGCTACACGGCGGAACACCTTGCATCTTTCATTTCGCATGACTTGGTTTTATAATGAGATAAATAATTTAATATTTAGATAGATTCTGTTATTCTTATCTTCGATGCTCTCGCAGGGTTGTTACAAAAATAGAGAGAACACAAATAAAAAGGGAGGGTGTACATACGTATATAAAACCTTTTTAAATTTCAGGCGCCAATGTGGCGGATTGGGACAAATTCTGCAATGCTGAAAAACGCGCCAAAGAAAGGAAGCGCTGGGACCAGGGTGAACAGTTGCGAAAGGAGGCCGTTCACAGACGAACATTTAACAACCTGGTCATGCTATAAATTCCCATTATCTTTGGGAAAAAAGTTGGGCTGAGGCTTAGCTAAAGTGTTAAGCCTGGATATCTCGAAGCGAAAAGCTTCGTGGCGATGCTCGTTGTTTAGCTTAAGGTTTCATACATAGGGTTACAATTTGGGTATAGCTTTCTAGCTTTTCCAAAACGTGTTCTCTTAGGTATACAACGCTTGTACAATCGTTATACGACGCTATTAAAATCTCTTTATTTGTTCTTCTTCAAAGGACACAATGTCTTGCACTTTCTGTATATCCATAAAGATGGCCCGGTAATCAGAGTAGTAGCAAGCAGCTGTGCTTGTGGCTGCTACGCAGTATACAAAAGGCACACCCTGTCTCTGACAGACAAGGTCTATAGTTGCCCCCCATTGTGTAGTGTGCTCAGTGGGAGACGTGACGCAGTTGACGCAGCGAAGCGCCGCAATTCAGCGTCCTTTTGCCGCCGTTTCGCAAGGCGTGCCTCTCGTGCTTCTGGTGTTTCAGCCGCTTTTGCACTTTTCATATGCTCGCTGCTTTTGAGCCAACTCGCTCGCTACCACGTCTGGGTCTTCTTCTCTTCCTTCCATGGCGAATGTCTGCGCCTCTTCTACAGCAGCCGCTCACGCGTGAGTCCTCGCAACGCCTTGCGAAAGAACCTTCTCTTGGAACGGACCGCGCAGCAGCGGCGAAGGGTAAACCGGTGGCGAGTAGGAGAACGGAGGGGGTGGCGAGGAAGAGGAAGGGCGTGCCGCGGCGGCGCCCAAGGGTGGCTCACGCGAAGCGCGTTGTTGACGAGCCTAGTGAAGCTTTTCACTTCAAAAATTACCGAAGACGCATTGAGTCGTCGAGCAGCCGCGGCCGGTAGCCACGCGTGACCTGTAGACGCGGCGCACTGCGTTCCTTCAGTTGGAGGCGCTGCGCTTTTGCTTTCGCAACCTACCAGGCTTAACCAAAACTAAGCCCCCGCCAATTTTATTATGCGAAGCATACTAGCCGTACAACCAAGCTCTTCTTTGCTGCGCCGCGCGCGGCCACGTAGCTACCACTTGACCTGCATCGGCGCACCACGTGATATGATGTCACAACAGCTGTGAAAGCTGGGGCTCAACTCGTGCGCTCGCTTGCGGACGCGCAGCCTCCGCCGGCGGTATGCTTTGCATCCTAGGCTTAACCATAAGCTAAGCAAGGCCATTTTTTTACGCAGCCCCCGATTATAAGTCGCATGTACGGATCCCCGCTGTGAGCTAGGCTATAACTAACAACAACAACAACAACAACAACAACAACAACAATAATAATAATAATAATAATAATAATAATAATAATAATAATAATAACAATAATAATTACTTTATTTACTCCAAATAAAAACAATACAAGACGCGGACGCGCCAAAGCCTCAATTGGGCTTGTAAGTTTATGCTGCCCGAAACGCTGAATCGTATACACTATCAGGGACATTCTGCGGCAATTTTTACGCAGGCCCCGATTTCCGACACATGGTGCCGACTACTACTACTACGCCGCCGACTCTTCGACCGAACGAGCTGTATACGATGTTGCGTACAAAAAAAATATTACTGCAAAAGCAATACTACTCCCAAGAACGGCCTTCCGCGTAGCAGCGCCCACTTGGCACGTGTGACCTTTAGAATGACCCCTGACATCATATCATGCCTAGTGACGTCACCGCGTGACGCCATACCAGGAGCGAAAGACGGGCTACCAACTCGGCTCGTCGGGTAACGGCAGCCGCTTGGCTTTCCGCGCCGCGCTCTTCCCACTGCTTTCGCAACCTACCAGGCTTAACCAAAGCTAAGCCCCCGCCAAATTTTTTATTTATTTATTCAACACTGCCAGCCTTACTAGGCCCAGGCCGGAGGGGCAACAATGAGATACAAGACAAAGTAACGTTTGGCACACAAACTAAAAGATAAACAAAAGAAAAACAACCCATGCATGATTCGAATAAAAAAATAGACAAATTGAACACAATGTCTCGGCAGAACTTGAAATATAGCATACAAATGTCGTTATAAAAAACTGGCAATGCTCTCAGTGCTTAACAGTGCAGTCAGAGGAAGCTGGTTCCACTCAGTTATTGTTCGGGGAAAATGAGAATATATATATATAAGTTGATTCTGACACGATAAGGTGTTAAGGACGGGGCGTGACGATGCCTCGTTAACCGCGTCACTAGAGGTTTTATGTAAGGATGCGGGCTCATTGATAACTTGTTATTTTTCAAGAAAAATTTTAGTCGCAAAAACTTTCAACGAGTTTCCAGTGTCTGTATGCCATTAGCATTCATTAAAGTTGTATATCGGAAATAAGTCGCATCTCCGTTTGTTCTGTCCTAAGAGTAGCTATCTCACCTCTCAGTTTATTTTGTCCTGGCAGCAGCTTTTGCAGGAGTTCAGTAATACTGCCATCGTCTGGGTTAGGACCGGGGTTTGTTTCGACGTCTCCGCACAAATGCAAAGTGCATACGCAGTAAACATCATGCACACAACAAAGAAACTGTTTGGGGCTCGGCACGACCAGAAGACAGCGGGAGTCGCTTTTCATGGCAGAATAATAGCTACCAACCTGCACAAGGCTGCAGAAAGGATTCTGCAGCAACATGCTGACGCTGGGTCCGCCGAGCCCACTAAAGCAGTTGTTGTTGCGAATGAGAGAAGAATGAAAATTGCATGGGCCTGCCAACTGGCTACAGCCGAGCCACCACCGCTGCCACGTGCAGATAGAGGAGAGTTAAAAGATAAGAGGAAAGAGCGAAAGAAAAGAAAAGACGCGCGTCGCAGCAACAACCGCGTCCGCCGGAGCGGACGCTGGCTGAAAAAAGATAAGCGGCCGTAGCCGCGATTCAGCTTGCTGGCCGGTCTTTTAAAATCATGGAGGTAAAAAAACTAGGAGGGAGTGCGCTCAGCCTCTGCAAGCCATCCTCCTCTGACGCCGCTGCCGAGGGCCCTTTTGCGCACTGACTCATGGGAAATAGGCCCT
Organism: Amblyomma mixtum; assembly: GCF_055824585.1. Classification (NCBI taxonomy): domain Eukaryota; kingdom Metazoa; phylum Arthropoda; class Arachnida; order Ixodida; family Ixodidae; genus Amblyomma; species Amblyomma mixtum. Next base: position 180,700,621 of record NC_143021.1, on the reverse strand, counting down.
CCTCCACAGTTACCAGACTGCCAGCCAGCGGTGCTTTTTAGTGAACGTCCGTGCTCCGAAGTAGCGCAGCGCAGCGCTTTGGCGGAATGCGTACCGAGCTCGAGGTTGTCTGCAGGCTCCGCGTCTCTGTTGATTACACTCGAGTTTTTGGGTGCACTGTAGAAAACTGCGGGTAAAATTTTCATCAAAGGGTGCGGCCGCGACCTCGTCACTGTTCAACTGTGGTTCATAAAGAGAATGGAGAGGAATTCCTTTCGTCGTTATACACGCATACGGAGCGTTTGTTTCAGCGCATGCTATGAGCGGAGAACTCGAGAGTAGGCGAAGAAACGAGCCTCTAAAAAAGGGCGCAGCGGCTTCCAGAGCGCTCACGGCGGACGGACGTGTTGAACGAGCGCTCCGGCGCGCTGCGCAAGATTCTATTTCTCGGGCAGGCGGACTTCGGCCCGCCCATGGGCCCTCCGTTCTCCGCTATTCTCAAGGCACAAGTCGTGCCGAATACGCGCGCGCACATAGGCGGTTCCGACGTGAAATTCAGCAGTGAAGTATTTCTCTCTCGCTCTCGAGAGAGAGTGCCGGCGGCTTTACGTCTGCCCCTGCGCGGGGTCTCCCGGCCACTGCGCACAATCACTTACAAAAAGAAGTAAACTGTATGTATACATAGCCGCGCGCTCGTAGCGTCCTGTCTCGGACTAATCGCGCGCGCGGCATACTGCACTAGCGGCTGGGGTGGGGCGCCCGGCCGCGTATACCGTCGGAGGTAGCACCCACGGAGCGTTCGTGTCACGCGTGCACTACCTGGCGAAGAGCGAGCGGGAAGTCAAGCCCGCCTGTTCGATGAACGCACAGAGGCTCACCACTGTTCTGTCACGGGTATAGAGGCTAGAATATCACGGGTGCGCGCAGTGCCGCGCGGCCACAGGAGCGCTTCGAGACTGTCCGGGATGATTCCCAGCGCCCTGCAGGCCGTGAGAGTCTCGCGACGCGGCACTGCAGAAGCGGCACAGCGAAGGAGCATGTGCTCCGTCTCCACTGCGCCGCAGTCAGCGCACGCGTCGCTCGGGGATGGTGGCCGCTGCGGCGAGCGAGCAGTTTGCGCTCACCACGGAGCCGTCAGTGAACGCAAGCAGATGGTCGCCTAGTTGCTCGTACAGCAAGAGAGCGAAACCGAAACCGAAATCCAGCTAAGAGCTACCACTGCCTTGTCACGTGAGGGCCTATTTCCCATGATGCTTTCCATTATATTTTTTATGACTAGGCTTCAAGATTGTGACGTCATGGTCCCTCCTAGTTTTTCTTCCTCCATGTTTAAAATCATCTGACGAAGTCACGTGTCCCAAAGGTGGCGCTGCGGGTGTGAGTCACAGGGTACGTAGTAGGGATGTCCATGTGCTGACGACGTGGTTGAAGCAATGCTGCACGTGTGCCCTGTTGATGGATAAGGCATTGCGTACGCTCCGGTCAGACCAAGGAAGATAACCTGCACAAGGCAGCAGAAAGGATCCTGTAGCAACATGCTGACGCTACGTCCGCTGAGCCCACACATTTTAAGGCGGAAGCCTTTAATGCCTCATCGTTGTAAGCAGGAGTTGTCGGCAGAAATGTCACGCTTTTCAATTGGTCTAAACGGTCGTGACGTCACAGTGGGCGAATTTCAAACGGGGCCAATTGTACTTTGACTAGTAAAACCGTGCAACCAATTAAATGGATCGTATAGTGATGCTCCAAGTAGGTGGGACTGAGTTTAGTTAATTGCTCAATTACCCATTTTGCCTAATTAACCCTTCTAGTCAGGACAGATAAATAAATAAAACGGAGTAGGAAATTGGCCGAGTTCGGGAATCGAACCCCGGTCTCCAGAGTGCGACACCAGCATGCTAACCACTGCCATGCCAGCTGGATGGTTTGGAACGAAGGCGCGTCTAGTGAATACGGTGTCTTCGTTCACTCCCACCTTCCTCCCTTCCCGTTTCGGTGAGGTTTAGGTGTCCGCCTAGATATGCGAGACAGATACATTTCCTTTCCTCAAAAACCAATTTACCGACGAGCAAGGCCGAACGGGCGATGGCGTTCTATGGACTCCCTGGTAGCGTTGCAAGACGCTGTCGCGTTTCTCTTATCATCATCATCATCATCGATGGCGTTCTATGGACTCCCTGGTAGCGTTGCAAGACGCTGTCGCGTTTCTCTTATCATCATCATCATCATCAGCCTGACTACACCTACTGCAGGGCAAAGGCCTCTCCCATGTCTCTCGAATTAACCCTGTACTTTGTCAGCTGCCGCCACTGTATCCCCGCAAACTTCTTAATCTCATCCGCCCATCTAACTTTCTGCCGTCCCCTGCTACGTTTGCTTTCTCTTGGAATCCACTCCGTTACCCTTAAGGACCAGCGGTTATCTTGCCTTCGCATTACATGTCCTGCCCAAGCCCATTTCTTCCTCTTGATTTCAACTAAGATGTCATTAACCCGCGTTTGTTCCCTCACCCACTCAGCCCTCTTCCGATCTCTTAACGTTACACCTATCATTTTCCTTTCCATAGCTCGCTGCGTTGTTCTTAACTTATGCTGAACCCTCTTTGTTAGCCTCCACGTTTCTGCCCCATAGGTGAGTACCGGTAGGATACAGCTGTTGTATACTTTTCTTTTCAGGGATATTGGTAAGCTACCATTCATGATCTGAGAGAACCTGCCATATGCGTTCCACCAATACCTCCTAGGAGGTATTGGTTCCACCCAATTCTTATTCTTCTAGTTATTTCCCTCTCCTCATCCGGATCTGCGGTCACTACCTGCCCTAAGTAGACATATTCTCTTACTACTTCCAGCACCTCGCTACCAATTGCGAACTGCTGTTCCCTTGCTAGGCTGTTGAACATTACTTTGGTTTTCTCTTATAGGCGAAGCCTAGCATCTTAACAACGCATCAGTGACACAAGCAGCAGCACCGCGCTTAAGGCTTTTGCCTCACCGCACTTTAGGTGAACAAAGTGCCCCCCTGAATTTTTAAGGCTGCTCATGCGCTGTGAAAGCGATAGCATTAGGATGTCATCGTGAGCCTTCGACCTCGACGCATGTTGCGACTGAGACATAAAGCAGAGGTGGCTCAGTGATTGAGGCACCCGTCTACCGAGCCAGAGTACCCAGGTTTGAACCCGACCGCGGTGGCCGCTTTTCGGTGGAGACCGAGCGCAAAGGCGCCCGTGTGCTGTGCCATGTCAGTGAGGTGGTCGAAATTATTCCGGAGACCTCTTTCTCTCTTTCTTCTTTCACTTCACCTTCCTTCCTTCTCTTACGGCGCGGTTCAGGTGTCCACCGAGATATGTGAAACAGCTACAGTTCTATTTCCTTTCCTCAAAAAACCAATTTACACCACCCGCAGCACTGTACGACGAACGGTGCGTCACAATTTTAATACAAAAATTGGTTTTGAGGAAAGGAATTGACGCAGTAAAAAAAAAAGTTTTCCATGGACGGTGTAGTCTGGGAAGGCATATAAATAACGGTGCATATGTCATGGGCTCGAATCCCTCTCAGAAGGTAGCCTCCAGCTTGACTAGAAGATGTAAGCTATACGCAAAGTGAAATCACGTGACACTCCGAAACGCTGTACGACAAGGTTGCTCGAATTTTTTTTTATACTAATGTAGACGGGAATACTGGCACAACATTGAGGTCAGAAAATGGTGAATGTATGACCTATGAAATCTGTAGCGTTGTCCAAGACTACAGTGCTCCGCCGTTTTAATGCGCTCTCAGAGCGACACAAGTTTTACTCTCCGCTGCAAGCCGCTTGACAAAAAAAATAGCAGGGGCTTACCTTTGGTTAAGCCTGGTAGGGCGGCGCGCCGCGTCTAAAGAAGGAACGCAGTGCGCCGCGTCTACAGGTCACGCGGGGCTACCGGCCGCATGGCATGACACAAGATTTTGATTTTTTGTATGCATCAAATGTTTGCTAGTCTTGCAGTCCAAGCCCAGAGATGTAGGGAGGCTGGGTATCCTGATTCCGTAGGGGTGGCTGGTGCAGATAGGGTTCTTAGAACACTGAAATGTTCGGCTCAGCCCAAAGAAACTGCTGAGGGGAAGAAAAATTCAGGGGGCACTTTGACTGTCTAAAGTGGGTAGAGGCGGAAGCGTTTTCCGCACCACCTTCGCTGTTTCTATGGCACTGGTGGTGTCACATATATTTGAGTACTAATTACTAAGTCATGGCAAATAACTAATTAATTCTTAATTACTGATTAATGCCTGAATTCTAATTAACTGCTAATTAATAACGCTTAAGCTTCGCCTTTAGGAGTGGAACGCGACAGCGCGTTCGCTGCCAGGGAGTCCACGGAACGCCACCACCCGTTCGGCGCGATGCCTTGCCCTTTGAACGCAACGCTTTTTGAGGAAAGGAAATGGCGCAGTAATTCTCTGTCATCTCAGTGGACACCTGAACCGCACCGTAGAGGAAGGGAGGTGGGAGTGAAAGAAGATAGATAAGGAGGAGCCGTAATGAAGAAAATGAAAATTGTATTTGAGGAAAGGAAATTACGCAGTAACTGTCTCACATATCTCGGTAGACACCAGTCAAAATTCAGGGGGGGGGGGGGGGCACTTTTTTCACCTAAAGTGTGGTCACTGATGTGTGGTTAAGATGTTGATGATGATGATGAAAACTTTATTTATAACAAGGGAGTTTTGGACACGTCGGTCCTTGGGCCCCCGCACGGCCCCACTGCACTCAAACGTTCATGTCCCGGAGGCTCATGACGCTGGCAGCCCGGCCGGTGGCGATGGCTTGCTTGGCCGGGTCCTCGGAGCGCAGTAGGGTCTCCCAAGCCTCCCATGAGGTAAGGTGCTCCAGGCCCCGCGGGGGAGGATCCGCCGGGCAGAGGAAAAGAATATGGTCGAGGGTGGCTTTGGGGTGGTGGCAGAGGGTACAGGAAGGGTTCGTGTGGACTGGGTGATATCGCGAGCGTATATAAGGGGAGGGCAAAGTGCGTGTTTGGAGCCGCCTCCAAAGTGTCTGATGGTAATTGTCGAGGGAAGGATGAGGTGGGGGGTAGAGCCGACGCTCGGCTTTGTAGGCCTGCGTCATTTCACTGAATGAGTGCATGCGCTCCCGCGAGAACCCCAGGTCGGAGGCCGCCGGTGCCCGGTTGAGAGAAGCTCGGGCTAAAGCGTTGGCGGCCTCGTTTCCGGGATTCCCGGAGTGGGCAGGCACCCATATCAGCTCCACATGGCGGGGCGGGTGCGCGGCGAGGGAGTCCAGTATGCGAAATGCAGGGACGTGAACTCTCCCGCGAGCAAAATTTAGTATGGCAGTTTTGGAATCTGACAGTATATATCGCGCCTCCGTGCGGGTGATGGCCAGGGCAATGGCGGCCTCTTCGGCCTCCTCCGAAGTGGCAGTAGGTGTTATGTGAAGTGTGGCAATGGGTTGGAGGGAGGGGTTCGTGATGGCGACAACCGCGTCCTCGCCCGTGCATGCGGCATCCACCCAAACGGCATACGGTTCCGTGCCATAGTATTTGTGGAGTGCCCGTGCGCGAGCTCTGCGGCGGGGTTCGTGGTAGGTGGGATGCATGTTTTTGGGGGGAGGTTTAATAAATAAATCGCGGTGAATGAGGCGGGGGACCTGGAGCTGTGTGGGATCGGTAACTGGTAGGCGTATACCGAGGGTGTGTAGGATGTGTCTCCCGGTGGTGGTTCTCGCGAGACGTATGTATTGTGTCTGTCGGTGGGCCTCAATAAGCTCCCCTATCGTATTGTGCAGGCCTAGTTGAAAGAGTTTTTCGCTTGAGGTATTTTGGGGTAGGTGTAATGCTGTCTTAAATGCTGTTCGAATCATGGCATCCAGGGTGGAGATTTCCCTAGCCTGGAGTTTCAGGTAGGGGAGCGTGAAGATAAAGCGGCTGAGGACGAAGGCATGAATGAGACGACATAGGTCATGCTCCTTCATGCCCCGGTGGTGTGCAGAAACGCGGCGGATTAGGTGTGATATCGACACAGTTGTCTGCTTGAGTTAAGCTTCGCCCCTAAGAGTGGAACGCGACAGCGTCTTGCAACGTTGCCAAGGGGTCCATAGAACGCCATCGCCCATTCGGTTCTACGCCTCGCTCGTCGGTAAATTGGTTTTTGAGGAAAAGAAATGTATCTGTCTCTCATTTGTCGGTGGACACCTAAACCTCGCCGGAAGGGAATGGAGGAGGATGAGAGTTAGTGAAGACACCGTATTCACTACAGGCGCCTTTGTTCATTCCAAACCATCGAGCTGGCATGGCGGAGTGGATAGCGTGCTCGTCTCTCACGCCGAAGACCAGGGTTCGATTCCTGAGCTCGACCAATTTCTTAATCGCTTTTATTTATTTATATGGCCTGACTAGTAAAGCTAATTAGGCTATTTGGGTAATTAAGCAATTAACTAAGCTCAGTCCCACTTACTTGGAGCATCACTATACGATCCCTTCTATTGGTTGTATGGTTACTAGCCAAAGTGCAATTGGCCCCGTTTGATATTCGCGCACTGTGACATCACGACCGTTTCCACCAATTGAAAAGCGTGAAATTTTCTGTCGACAACTGCTGCTTACAACGATGAGACATTAAAGGCTTCCGCCTTAAAATAGTTGTCATGCCTTATGTGCACGCGTTGTCACATCGTTTTAAAAGGGTAGGGGCCAAGTATGGCGTGAGGGTGGTTTTTTCTGCTCCTAATAAGCTGGGTAAGTTAGGAGCAGCAGTTCAGAGAAAGCAGGAAGGTGCCAAACGTAAGTCTGTCTGCAAAGTGAACCATGTGAACAAGTTTGTTAATTGCAATATGGGGGTTGTATACCAAATTCCGTTATCATGTGGTCGCACTTACATAGGCCAGACAGGTCGATGCATTAATGTTAGGCTTATGGAGCATGCCAATTCATTGCAGAAAAAAGATACGAACCTGGCAAGTCATTGCAGTGTATGCAAATGCGTGCCGTTCTTTGACGATACAGAATTGTTATTTTTTTATGCTGTCAAGACTACAAGAGAAGTCACCGAAGCATTCCATATCACTAGAAAATCGAAAGGTTGCGTTAGTAATACTTTCTTAGCTTTTTCAACGGAAGAAATGACATTGCTGCACAAAGGGTAGCTTGGAGGCAGGTACAACACGTGCGATCATCGTGGCTTGTTGATTTTATCTCTACTTTGTATTATGACTGTGCGCACGTCTGCCCATTTCTGTATGTATATATCGAAAATTTTGCCTTCTAATAAACTCAGTTGTAAGTTCAGCGCCGTGTTTGTCTACTCCTCATTCTGGCCCTGTTGTTTAGCGCTGTTTATATGTAGTACTTGCTCACACTTCAGGCGGAGTGCGGTACCTCTTAACTGTCAGCTTGATGGAGAGCAACTCGCATTTCCTAAGCCATTCGAGACAGCCCAATAGAAAAGCAATGGTAATTTAGGTGTCTTTCTCGCCAATTTTCAGCCTGCTATAAAATCATTTTCTTCATTTTTACCTTAAAACACCGGGCCTGTTGCGAACAGCATTGCGCTATAGCTTATGCAAATATACGAATATGAAGAAGCCATTATCTCGAAACCTTAGAGTTTAATCGCCGAATAGCCGATATCTAGCGGTAGACCGTCGTGTCTAGCGGTAGACAGCTCAAAAAGTAACATTGGGAGCTAAAATTGAGATCAGCGAAGAGTGAAATGCAATCACGACCACTACCAGACGCCCCGCATCTGTACTCCGGGCAGGCTGGGCGGATAACAACAGCGTCATTCTAGAGCGCAGCTCTTATGCACCCGTTCCTAGGTTGAGTCGCGTCGCCATCGCCGTCGGTGCAACCGAGCTCGAGGGTGGTGGTGAAAAACTTTAATACTCAAAGAGAGTTTGAGGGTCAGAAAACCCCGCTGCATGGTCGGTATCCTTAATCCGGGACACCTCATGACGAGACGCCGTCTCGCGCCCGCTTTACTAGAGCCCTTCGGGACCCCAGTGTGGAGCAGTTGAGGAGGGCAGTCTCCCATGCCTCACGGCTGCGGGCGGGGAAGGGGGAAGGTGAAGATCCTGAGTACATGCCCACACCATGTGAAAGATATCGCAGATCTCTCCACAGTGCGCGAAGCGCCATCTGTGTTCGGTTAGAAGTGTTTTGCTATGGCAGGACAGAGAAAAGTTCCTGTCTGCAGGCGCCGCAGAGTTCGCTCCTCCGCCTTACTCAGCCCATTGGCAGGTGCCGGGTAGAGACGGTGGCTGTCGCAATAATGAATTAGGATTTCGCGGAACCGCAGAATCGGTTTATGAGCTTCTGAGCCAGGAGAGCTAGGATGAGGAGCCCGGTGTGTGACCGCTCGGGAGGCCGCATCAGCGGCCTCATGGCCTCGTAGTCTCTGGTGGCCAGGAGCCCAGATAACCTTTGTGCGAGTTGGACCGGCGGGAGCGTGTCTTAGAGTTTGGGAGGCAAGAGGTGATATTTCCCTTGCAAGATAATGTTCATAGGCCCGTCGAGAGTCTGTGATATCCGCTCTCTATTTTGGATCGGCGACAGCGAGAGCTATTGCGACTTCATCCGCTCGTGTTGAATTTGGGGCCCGAAAAGATAGCCCATAGACATTCATTCCCCGGTGGACTACGGCAGCCGTGTAGAATCCCGCGGGCGACGGCCCTGTGATGTCCACGTAGTAGGCGCCCTCTTTAGATCCAGAATGCCTCTCAAGCATGCAAACCCGCGCTTTTCGTCTGCCTTCATGTGAAGCCATGTCCATGTTACGCGGAAGCGGAGCGACCCAGAGCATGTGGCGCCGCAGCACCGGGATGTTCTCCGTCTCCTCTGATATGCATGTGTATTGGATGTGTAAGCGGTTTAGCAGGCGGCGCCCAGGAACCGTCTGCGATAGCCGCGCGCCTCCCGCAACTCCTAATAGGAGTTTACCACTCCCAACGCTTTCAGTTTGCCTTTGGAGGTAGCCACCGGGAGGTCCAGTGCTCGCTTTGTTGCCTTCCTGATGATGGCGTCAATGCGCTCGTCTTGTTGTTTGGTGGTGCGTAGGTACGGCACGGCGTAGAGGATCCGGCTGATCACGAAGGCATGGGCGAGCCGTAGCGCGTCCGTGCCCCGCAGATCGCACCGCTTGTTGGAGACACGGTGGATCATGCGCCCTACCTGTTCACTTATGCGCTTGAGTTTCGCTATAGTAGAGTCCGGCCTAAGTTTGTTATTGATGAACAGACCCAGGATCCGGAGCTCTGCCACTTCTCTGATGGGACCGCCTGACAGAGATATGTGTAGAGACGTGTTGACCTTGTGGTTTGTCCTGACGTGTAGAAGCTCTGATTTGGCGGGAGCACATTGGAGACCACAGTCAGCAGCATATGCATCGATTATGGAGACGGCCTGCTGAAGGCGGTCCTCCATCTCCCCAAGGCTCCCCTGGGTTGTCCAGATTGTAATATCGTCTGCGTAGAGCGCGTGTTTTATGCCCTCCACCTGAGCCAATCGGCTGGGCAGGTGCATTGCGGACACTTTGTGCGACAGGTATCTCTGCCGCACCAATGAGCTCAAGTGGAGGGAAGGAGAGCGATTGGAGATACATGTCGAAGGTTTGCCGGTGGAGTGACTAAACTGGTTTTTCAGGAAAGGAAATGGCGCAGTATCTGTCTCACATATCTCGATGGACACCTGAACCGGCCGTAAGGAAAGGGAGGAAGGTGTGAGTGAAAGAAGATAGAGAGATAGAAGTGCCGTAGTGCAGGGCTCCGGAATAGTTTCGACCACCTGGGGATCTTTAACGTGCACTGACATCGCAAGCCCCCACCGCGCAATATGAGCGCTAGTCTCCATCAGGGTAGGCGGCAGGCACGAGCGAGCTATTACACAAAAACATACAGCAACCGCTCCGATATCCTTTATGTCGACGCGGCAGAAAATTCGAAACCAGGATATTTCACGGCAGTCGCAGCCTATGAAGACGGCACAGTGGGGGCCGCCGCCACTATCCGGAGTAATTCGCCTCCAGAGGCGGAAGGAGCCGCCATCGCACTTGCTCCGGCCCACTCGACCATTGACAAAAATGTAACCGAAATTTGCAGATTCCCAGGCCGCGTACCGCCACTGCATAAAGGGCGTGGCGACGCTGGCAACACATCGTATTCTTGCCACGGCCACCTCTCTCGACCGAACGGCTACTCTGTCGTAGGTCCCTGGGCATGCCTCGATTCCCGGTAATGAGCGCATTCATGCGCTGGCCCGAGAACTCTCCTCCCGGACCCCGGATTATCAGGCACCCAACCCTGCGCAAGAGGCCCCATCGGTCCTTTCTACATATCATCAAATCACCACATTCTACAAACTCAGCCGCATGACACTGCCACCACCCCACAGTACCTTGTCGCCCTTATCCAGCGCCACATGCGACAATTACAGACAGGCTGCTTTATTTCCCCCCACTGTCTCTCATGCTTTCACCCCACCTTTCCTCCTCATTGTAACACCTGTGGCGCGCCCAGATCCACACTTTTCCACTACCTTTGAGAATGTCCTTCCCCAAAGGCAGTACCCCCCATCCCCAATCCCACTCATTCTTCCTGGGAGGCTGCTTTACGGACCGCTCAGCCCGCCGGCCAGAAATGGCTGGTGGATCGGCCTTTACGTGAAGCACAAGCCGGTGGACTCCTGGACAAGTAGGGGACCACCCTGGAAGAATTTTTTTTGTTTGTAATAAAGTTGTTTCCATCCATCCAAGCGTGACACAAGGAACTCTTTCGAACACCTCTCCGCGTGCGCCCCGCTACGCCAAGGTCGCGGGGAGAGGAGGTCCAGGCCCCTGCACTGGGACGCTCTCGCCTTCGGAAATGTTCGGCGAAGTTCTTTTGCTATTCTTTTTTCGGCGCGCGCGCTGCAAACGCCTTGCGCTCGCTATAGCGGCCTTACAGGTGCCGTAGTGGAGGGCTCTGGAATAATTTCTACCCCTCCACAAGCAGCACGGATTCTGCTAAATTAGCAGCCCACGCGGCGCATTCGCCTAATCTGGACGCCTGCTCATGCCTCCCTTGCTGGTAATGAGGCGGCTCATAACCTAGCTCGAGAACTGTCCCGCCAAGCTGGGTCATGCAGTCCACCCGCCCTATACTCCGGCAAGGACAGGTTGTTTTCTTACAGAGAAACAGGCTTGCAAGACTCAGACTCCCCCCAGCAGATAAAACGCTTTCCAAGCAACAGGCCAAAGCCTGGCGTAAACTTTAAACTAACACCTATCCAAATCCCCAATTGTGTAGCTTCTATTCGGATGGACTCTACTCAGACAAATGCAAAAATTGTGATGCGAAAGCCGATCTAAATCATATGATCTGGAACTGCCCGCAGTCCCTACCCGCGAGTCGATTCATTACCGACTCTGATCATTGGGAGGCTCTATTGCTCAGCCCCGACCCGGGGACACAGATCAAGCTCCTCCAGCTGGCTGAAGACGCCGTTTAAGCGGGGGCCGACTTCGGGTCGCTCCTCTATATCCGCTGGAAATAAAGTTCCACCACCACCACCTTCGGGTTCTTTAATGTGCACTGACATCGCACAGCACACGGGCGCCTCTTGCCTCTCGCCTCCATCGAATGCCACTCCGGAATCTAAGCGCCTGTCATTAGCTGCTTTTGCGTTAAGATGCAGGGTGGTCTATGAAACGATCGATCTTTTGGTGAGCTGCTCGAATTTTCTATTAGTACGCATCAAATAAATGGCATAAACACAGGTGGATACTTTCAGCTCCGTTGGTCGCATCTGGTTTTTACTTGAAGTACAAAGTCGGTTTATGGTATGAAAATTTTCGTCTCCATCGAAACGCGGCCGCCGCGGCCGGGTCGAACTCGGGAACTCCGGCTCAGTAGCTGACAGCCGTAACCACTGAGCCACCGCGGCGGGCTAAACCTATCGCGACTAATAATTAGTTAATCTGCCAGGTTCCATGAGGACGCCATGTTTTCGACTGTTAACACTCACAGACACACCCACACGCACGCACACACAGACGGTTTTTTGCTCAATGGAGCAGTAAGGCTGACTCCTTAAAATGCGTTTCTGCACGGCCAAACATGCTAGTCATCTGGAAAGTCTGGCAAAGTATAGGACATGTTCCGCGCGCTGGGACATAAGCCGCTCTTTGATGAACTTGATGCAGATGATGCAGGTGAACTTCTAACTCGTGAAACCAGGCGTACTGCTCCTGTAATTTATTTCAGTTCTTAATCCATGCTTATGCTTATTTCTGTTCTAATATTAGCTTTACACTGGTAACACATGTGGCACTATGCGGTGCTGCGTGTGAGCGGTGCCGAATCACAGGCGCGACACAAGCATCATAGCATCACGACGCAACAGTACTTCACACCCCCGTTTTGCTTCTGTGGGACCGCTTCTGTTATCGCGAACATTGCTAGTCGCTTATCTCGCTCGTCGCATGTGCACACAAAGCTAGCCATGGCCTGACACGATCGTTGGCGGCGCGCGCCTCCACTTCTCCAGTCTGGCCTGGAGCATGCAAGATGGCGGCTCCAGCGACGCCAAAACCTTCCACGGCTCGCTGCTGCGGCGCTGGCGTCGCGCCTCCAACTTGAGCTTGGATTCCTTATTGAACTCGGCGCGCGTACACAACTGACGTTTTCATGTTGGCTCCCAGGTCGGCGTCCGGCTGACAGGACACTTCAGATGGTCGCAGGTCTATCGGTACGCATGAAAGCGGTAGGCTAGGCGGGCGAAATCGGTAATATCGATGCGCAGGATGTACTAAGCCATCAATTTTAGATGCCGTGTACAGCAGGGTGTACCAGACGCATAGTTTCGTTTTCGCACTCGATTCTAACGCTCAGCAAAAGGTGCGCGTTAGAATCGACTAAATACGGCAGGCTAAAGTGAGCGGATGCGCGATCAGCATATATCATAAACAGGTGTATATGTTTTCAAGGCCACTAGATATGTTTGGAAACAAAAGAGGAAGCTTCCTGGTCGCCAAGAATTCCTAGTGAACGTGGGAACAAAGATATTCGACATAAATCATCACAAAAGCCTAACTGCTCCACATAACCCACTCGCGAGGAAACACAAATTGTACCCCCGATAAGATCACTTTAAAGGAGCGCTACACGTCAGCATTACATTCGCATCTGAGTCCATTTAACCTAGACCGCGATCCTCTCGACTGCTCTGCGTGCCCGTGCTCTACACATTAAGCTGTACAGTCGGGGGTAAAAAAGATTAGCACACATGACGGAACACCACAGCGCCGGAGTTACAACGCGTGGCTCTGCGGGTGGCGAAGAGGCTGATAACGAGAGTGCCGGACCGTTCCCATTCTACAGTATTAGTGGCGTTCAGCGGACTCTCACGGACCAGCAAAATTACTGGCTAAAAGCAGCGCTATCATCTATTGTTCCCGCGAGTGGCTATGACTATGAGCGCTACGGCCATCGCAAAGGCCGTTGAAAAGCTTGGCGGCGTGATGAGCGATCTCAAAATCATTCAGCAGCGGGCTTCCAGCGAGAAAGTTGACCTGGATGCTGTTGTCAATGGCGCCAGCTCATTAGTAGAGCGCATGACCCGTCTTGAGCATGAGTTGTTCGAAAAAGTGAAGGCTAGCGGAAAACAAGGCGACTTGCTTCCAGCAGTGAAGAACACCGCGGTAACTGCCGGGCCATACCGCACTGCTTCCAAGCCTGGCGTCTTCATGTCAACGTGCAAGTTCTCTAAAATTTATGCCGGATACAACGCTATGACCGGAGTCAAAAGGGATCACCTGCTGTCAACGGAAAACGTGTTGGCCGGCTACACATTCAAGCTGGTCTGCAAGTTCCAGAATCAATGCAACGATGACGTGCTCTTAGCCTTCGTCTTGTTTCTTGGCGACGGTGGCTGGGATGATTTCTTAGAGTGGCCCTTCGCTAAGAACGTAACTGCAATTCTGTCCCATCCCAGGGATCAGGCTGCCGGTGAAGATGGAAGATCCCGAAAAGTTGAAAAAGCCTGCCCCTGGATCTTGTAACGACGGTATTTCGACAGAGACGGTCCCATGGAAGGACATCGAATTCCATGGGTTTGTTGTCAACGATACCGTCTACGTTAATGTTGAGTTCGAATAATGTCCGCAGTGTTTGCTTTCTCCCCGTGTATTGATTCATTATTTCTTTGTCGTTTTGTACCCCCAGTGCATTGTTTCTTCAAGCCTTGTTCTTTCAAGCAACGTTCTTTATGTATGTTCACCCTTGAATATAATGCGTGCGCAATAATCCTATGGATACCAACCCAAAACATAGTCGTTCGTTGTCTGTTCGCAGCTGGCCTATAGCGCGAGCGCTCCGTCCCGCAGCACTGCCCATTCATCGTCTTCTACGTAGCACAAATCCGTGATTTGGCATTGATTCGAATGTAGTAAACATTTTTTTTTTTCACAGCATTTGGCTCTGTGGCACGCATCAACGACCTGTCAACGCGGATTCGACCATATTTATACAGTGTTCCAATTCACAGTAATATTCTATACATAAGATATATTGTAGAGGGCAAAACGCATGTCTAGAACGAGCCAACTGTCTATTCCGCACCTCCCAAAGCCGCTGCGACCAAGACGTCAAAAAATGACAACGAAAAGTTTTACGGCACATGCTTACATCCAGACCATTTTTAGCCAAGAGAGGGAGAAAGGAATTTTAATGAGGGAAAGGTGGAGAGGTCGGCCGGTGGTAACATGGCCCTGGCCCGCTACTCCACACAGGGGAAAGGGAAGAGGAGGAAAAGGAAGGTGCGAATGAAGGCTGATGATGGCATAATACAATGAGTTTCACGGGTGATGTACGCACACCACACTGGCTGGCACTCGCATCGCGGTTAGTAGACGCACATAAAACTCGTAAAACTGGTGTCTGCAACACAAACACCGACACATGTCATTAACCATGTAGGTTGTGCAATGCTGTCTTTAGATATCGCGTGTTCAGACCGAAACACGCCCAGAACGTGTTCTAGACAAGCGTTTTGCCCTCTGTACTTCTTTTTCGCTTGAAGGGGGAACCATATACAGTCTTTGTCAAAAATCTACAGCCCAAGGGGTTTGCTTCCAAGCTTTGTGGATGGGGCTCTTAAGCAAGCACACTTGACAGTTCTAAGTATGGTAGGGTTTAGGACTTCAGTTCCTCTCGCCTTCCTGAGATTAGGGTCCCTGAGTATCAAGCGGAGCCGCGCTGCAGGGCTCAGAAGCAGATCCCTTGGGCTGTATACTTCTGACAAAGACTGTGCCTGCCTTCGAAGCTAAATCAAGTTCTTCGCAATTTTATTTGACGCTGCTAATCCCTTGTGTGTCGATTGTCACAATGCGTGTCGTCACTGAGGACTGCTGTCTCTTTTTAACGGGGTACGACACTCGAGGCAATTTGTCCCTGCGTCAATGTTATCAGGGAGAGACCTGGAAACCGCCTCACGAGGTCACTTCGTGCCCACTCTATACCTTTTCCGTTTTATCTTCGTTACTCATATGGTTACATCAGATAATAATGCGAATATAGCACTAAACTGCTCACCTTAATCGTTGCACCTTAAACCAACAGCGGGCGCTAGTATGGCAGTGTGAATGTAACCTCACCAGTTTTCTCGTCGCCTGCACTGGGTCGATGCACCTGCGAGGTACGATAGCCGTAGATGCGCACCATTGTGGCGGTGTCAGGGTGACGTCACGGTCTCCCCCGGCGCCGCCCGATCGCCAAAGTCATGAAGGGATGCAACTGGGTTGGCCCCTAGCTACGCGTGCGACCCTCCGGCAGTGCAACTGGACGGCGACCGATCATGCCCAGGCTAAAATTAAAAAAAGAATTGGATGTGGCCAACGCCTTATCAGAGTGGCGGCGTACGCCGGCAAGCGCGTCGGGCTGTCTACTCATCCCGTGTGCTGCTTTTCGCACCGAGCCCGATGGAGGCAGAGCAGACGCTTCCCCCCCTCGGCGCGCGGAATGTGACGAGCCGTTTTCGGACCACGCCAGTAAGGCAGCGATGTATTTGAACCAGGGATCACTTTCGCTTCTATCGCGCTCCGCCGGCGATTCAAAAGAGGAAGGAGAGGAACGTGTCACGTGCACAGAACTTTTGTAAAGTATTTTCCTCCCGGTCACTTGTAGCTCCTTTTAGCTTACCTTGAGATTACATTTTCGTTATGCGCTCTACTTCACTGCGTTAAAAAAAAAGTGTTTTCATTAGGTTATGCGAGAGCTTCCCCGGTTTCACTGCCGCCAGGGCTGCGCTGCCATCGTTACGACTGTGGCGGCACGAGTAGCGCAACCAGCGCAACTCTGGACATTCCACAGGCCTGCAGCAACTGTGCGCCCTAAACAATTAGATACCCCGTTGTAGTACCTTCTGCTTCAACACTATAGCCAAACGGGCGAGTTGGTGGTACATATTGAAGGCAAACAGCGCAACGACGCAGACAGAGTGGAAGAAAACACAGGATAAGCGCTGACTCACAACTGAAATTTATTCAATGAAAGCAGTACATTTTATAGAAAAAGTGGCCAACTTATCAGCTAGTACACAGACAAAACCCATGTTTATACGTGGCATCTAAGTATGCAACCTCACTGTCATATAATGAAATAGATGGCTTACTGACGCAAAACCTTGTTTTTTTCTTCATGTGATATGCTTCCATAATCTCACGTGTTAGGTTGATTGGTTTATTAAGGTTTAACGTCCCGAAGCAGCTCAGGCTATGAGGGACGCCGCAGTGAAGGGCTCCGGAAATTTCGACCACCTGGAGTTCTTTAACGTGCACTGACATCGCACACCACACGGGCCTCTAGAATTTCGCCTTCATCGAAATTCGGCCGCCGCGGCCGGGATCGAACCCGCGCCTTTCGGGTCAGCAGCCGAGCGCCGTAACCACTGAGCCACCGCGACGGGAATCTCACGTGTGAATCGGGACGGGTGTTTGTAGAGGATATCGCAGTAAGGCAATGAAGGAAAACAAGATTGGCAGTCTTGAACATGGTCAACTAGATTATTAGATTTGTTAGCTTCCAGATTATTTGCATTCTCTTTCAAACGTGTATTGATGCAACGCCCCGTCTGCCCGATATATACCTTCTACTTGCTCAGTGCTTCATGGCTGAGCTAACCGGGGAACTCGCCGAAATTTGCTGAACGCGCACGTAGGATGCGCCAGGGCGACCGTTGTCTGCTGAGCAGGGCATGAAAATGCGTGAAGCCCCCCGGTTCTTCGCGGTGCTTGGCATACCGTCCCCGACAGCACCAAGAGGGCAAGTGAAACCAGAAGACAGAAAGCGACTCTGCATACCGCTATTCGGTGTCGACAATCTGCATTTCGCGTTTTCTTGCTTCTAAACTGTAACGGCACTGCCATGCGTGCGTAAGTAATACTGCATGAAGCGATTTTCGCTCGCGAAAACGGACCGCTATCATTGGTATTAATGAATTTAATGGAAGGAACGCCGACCAAAGGTTGTTGTTAATACGAAGAGTAAGTGATCAACCCTTACAAAAATTTCTTTAGACAGTCTATAGACTCTCTATAGACAAACCCTAGAGAACAGTCTATAGGCAATACAAACCCTATAGAGAGTCTATAGACAGTCTATAGATTGATAGGCGTACACTTTTAGTACACTTTTGTCCATAGACAGTCTACAGACTATGAATAGACAAAAAGAAATATCTATAAGGCAACAGTCTATAAGAAGTGTATAGACTATCTATAGACAAAAGTCTACTAAAAGTGTATGGCCATCAATTCGTAGATTGTCAACAGACTGTCTATAGAGTTTGTATTGCTTATAGACTGTTCTCTGTTCACGAAGGATCGCATGCACTCATTCAGTGAGCTGACCCAGGCATACAGAGCCTCACGCCAGCTCTACCCCCCGCCCCACCCCTCCCTAGATAACAGACACGCAACACTCTGGCGCAGATTACAAACACATACTCTCCCCTCGCCCCTTACCCTAACCCACTATCATCCATCCTTCCCCACTCCCGCTTGCGCCCTATGCACAGAACCCTTCGCTTCTTCCCTCCACATCCTTTCCCTCTGCCCGGCGGACCCTCCCCCGCGGGACCTAGAGAACCTCAAGACCTGGGAGGACTGGGAGACCCTGCTGCGCTCGGAGGACCCGGCCGTGCAGACCATCGTCACCGGCCGTGCTGCCAGTGTTATGGACCATAGGAACATAAACACTTGAGTGCAGTGGGGTCGTGCGGGGACCCTGGGGCGTAGCCCGAATTCCTCTTCAAATAAAGTTTTTTCTCTCTCTCTCTCTTTATAGACAAACCCTAGAGAACAGTCTATAGGCAATACAAACCAGATAGAGAGTCTATAGACTATATAGATTGTTGGGCCTACACTTTTAGTAGACTTTTGTCCATAGACAGTCTATAGACTATGAATAGACAAAAAGAAATATCTATAAGGCAACAGTCTACAAGAAGTGTATAGACTATCTATAGACAAAAGTCTGCTAAAAGTGTATGGCCATCAATTTGTAGATTTTCAACAGACTGTCTATAGGGTTTGTATTGCCTATAGACTGCTCTCTATAGGGTTTGTCTATAAACTATGAATAGACAAAAAGAAATATCTACAAGAAGGCAACAGTCTATAAGAAGTCTACAGGCTGTCTATAGACCATATTTATGAGGGAAGGCTTCCGTATAGAAGCCGAAACGTCTTCGTATTAACAACAACCTTTGGTAGGCGTTCCTTACATTAAATTCATGAATCTTCTACTCGACCAGGCGAATTTTCGTCGAACGTTAAATTTTATCACGGGCATTTGTGGCGCCCCCTTCTTGCGCCTGCGATGATGAAAGTGTTTGGCGGCTCCGTCGCATTGCATTTCACACGCGGCGTGTTTTCGCGAGCAAAAGTTTCCTCCGCGCTGGGCACGCCTTAGAACAGCAGTACTCTCATTTGAAGTTCAGTGATCGAAAGTTTCGTATTTTGTTGCGCTCAATGACGGCATTACTAGCATGCCTCTGGTAAAACATTTTATTGACGTTGGTAATTTTAGCAACGCATTGGAAGAACATTTCTTTTGTTAAGTTGTCTCATTTTGTATTTTTAATGCTGTTGTTTTTATCTTCCCTTTGTTATCGCCGAATGATGCTGTGTGTTGTTTTTTCGTTTCTTTTGTGTGTTGTTATGTTGTTTGCCCCTCCTGCTTGGGCCACATAGGCCTGCAGTATTTTGAAATGAATAAATAAATAAAATAAATAAGAGCACAAGACGCCGTCGTACTTACTTATTTTTGGTATGAGTTCCATGTTTAGAAAAAAGCTTCTGAAGAATCCATTGACGTGAATATAATTTGGCTTCATTTTAAGACATGGTTATTGGTTTATTGGGGTTTAACGTCCCAAAGCAACTTAGGCTATGAGGGACGATTTTAAGACAATTGACCTGCACTCTATAACATTATATTTCAATGGGACAGAGAAAAATTCAGGGGGGACTTTGTTGACCTAAATTTGTTGAGGCGAAAGCCTTAAGCGCGGTTTTGTTGCTTGTGTCACTGATGTGTGGTTAAGATGTTAAGCTTCGCCTCTAAGAGTGGAACGCGACAGCGTCTTGCAACGCTGCCAGGAAGTCCACAGAACGCCATCGCCCGTTCGGCTCTACGCCTTGCTTGTCGGTAAATTGGTTTTTCGGGAAAAGAAATGTATCGGTCTCGCATAGCCCGGTGGACACCTCAACCTCGCCGTAACGGGAAGGGAGGGAGATGGGAGTTAACGGAGACACCGTATTCACTAGACGCGCCTTTGTTCATTCCAAACCATCGAGCTGGCATGGCGGAGTGGTAGCGTGCTCGTCTCGCACTCCAGAGACCCTGGTTCGATTCCCCAACTCGACCAATTTCCTACTCGGTTTTATTTATTTATCTGGTCTGACTAGAAAGGTCAATTCGGCTAATTGGTTAATTGGTTTGGGTTATGGGGTTTCACGCCCCAAAGCGACTGAGGCTATGAGAGACGCCGTAGTGGAGGGCTCCGGAAATTTCGACCACCTGGGGTTCTTTAACGTGCACTGACATCGCACAGTACACGGGCCTCGCAGTCCCACTTATTTGGAGCATCACTATACGATCCCTATAATTGGTTGCATGGTTACTAGCAATAGTACAATGGGCCACGTTTCAAATTCCCACACTGTGACGTCATGACCATTTCGACCAATTGAAACAAGGCCAGCGTACCTACGGCGCGACGGCGACCACCCGAGGTCTCGCTTTGGCTGTCGGAGTGCTGCTTTCCCAGAAGTATTTTACGAATCTGTGCATCTCACTTGACGTTATCCATGCTAAGCGGCATGTAAACAGCTTTGTTAGACTAACGAAAAAAAAAAGCCGAATCCATCTACAATCTCCAAATTAAAATCTGCTATTATAGGATTCAAGGAAAAACTGAAACATTTAAAGCAGTAATCCTGCAGTTGACTTTAACGATCACACCGTAAAAAAGCGCGCTTACACGGGACGAAGAAATAAGACACGCATACACACAGCGCTGAACTTACAACTGCATGGTTTATTGCATTGCTCGCAACAAATACCGGAAAGGAATACATAAAACAAAAAAACAAAGGAAGGCGAGGAAGATATCCTCCTGTCGCATCATGTCGTCAATGGTTATTCAAGATATTTAATTTCTTTTCTTGTCAGTGCCATCGATGGAGTGCTAACGCATGACGCGTCTTTCCTATCTATGATGAATGCTTCATATAGTTCACGTTTGTGTTGATGATTATACCGCCTCAAAATCTGGCTTCGTCCAAGGTTAGGTGTGCAATGACAGGCAGATACGTGTTTTGCCAGCGTGCTGCCGTATCCCTTGCGGATGTTAATCGCGTGCTCTCGTAGACGGTCGTTTATGCAGCGTCCACTTTGGCCCACATAAGATGCGCTGCATGACAGCGGTATCTCGTAGATTACCTCCGTGTCACAGGTGGTGAACATTTTTTCATGTTTCTTACGGCACCGGGCTGGTTTTGGGGCGCGCTGTTTTACGGTGTGATCATGTACCAACTGGCCCGGCAACTAACTATCCTTAATGAAGACTTTAACGAACTTTCTTAACATAGCCCACAAAGATTCTGTAAACATGACGGACTACTACCCATTAACCAAAGAGAAAACTACAATGGCCAATAGTTATGTTTCCTTTCAGTCAGTCTTCACGAAAGACAATGGTATGCTGTCCTGTCTCCCACCGTCTCGTATTTCGGTGCTTGATCAATTAATAAAAACGGACTCCGGAATCCTAAATCTCCTCCTCAACATTAACCTTAAAAAAAACGAATTCTCGGATGGAATTCCACAAGAATTCAGGAAAAAAAATAACCTCAGTGGTGCTGCAATTATCTGGAACAGATTTTTACTGTCAACGAGAGTTACAGTCAACGGATAATTTTGGGCATAACTGCAAAAAGACTAAAATAATATCAATTCACAAGACGGGAGACAGAATAAATTTTGCTAACCTCAGACCCATATCGCTTACTAGTACTCCATGGAAACTACTACATAGCTACATCTCATTTCACTTCATTCATTTCATTTTAATACCTTAAAGACCCACTGGGGGTATTACATAAGGGGTGGGTACAAACAGTCAAAAGAACAAGTGTTATGTTGAAAAATGGTTGGTAACAGCTTCGAATGCTTAAACTTGCTATCACCTCGCCAGCATGGTTTTCGAGCTGGCTTATCAACCATCTCTACTCTAACAGACACAGTTCATCACCATACTCTGCATTAACAACCGTTCTCAAACTGACATGGGTAATATTCACACCATCCGCCATCTGATGTCATCGTGTCACATCTGGAGTTGCACAAGAACCGGTACTCAGCCTACATCACTTTCAGACAGAACAGTTCCAGGCAGAGCCTGATGGGCACAATCGCAGAAGTTTCTTCGCCGATATGCGACTATTAGTTAAAAGTGGATTAATCACTACAGCCCCAAAAATAAGGAGTAGTAAAGGAATGAACAAGATGTGGACAACGGGGTGACAGCGCTCCAAGCACCCGAAAAACGTTTGTCATCCCGAATGCTGACGTCCAGCGTTTTTTTTTTTTAAATTTCATTTCATTTATTGAAGCCTTAAGGGCCCGTGGGCAATACATCATGCGGGGGCAAGAACAGTGCGTAACAACATATTGATACCAGCTCAACAATAACAAAAACAATAAAGCAAAGGAACGAACAAAGAAAAAAATCATGGAAAGAGACAGTAGCACAAAATCTGATTATTTGGTAAGGCCGAATACATCACGTAAGACACAGATGACTCGCTAGTTTAGGGCGGAAAATTGCTCGATCTGTGCACGAAGCTATATTATCAGGCAGGGCATTATTGCATCTGGAAACAATGAATCATTCATTGCTGACGTACGGACTTTCATGAGAGTTATGGGATGACTGTGGTTTAGGCGAGGGGATATTTTTGATGGCGGCTGTAGCAAAGGATGCCTGTTAATAGGGTGGTAGAAAAAGGAATGAAGGAGGCATAGGCGTGATGCGATGCGACGTGATTAGAGACTTGGGAGGGAAAGGGCTCGTTTTAGTGCAGTGACACTAGGATCACACGTGTACTGTGACATGATAAACCACGCAGCTCAGTTTTGAATGGCTTCTAATTCATTTGTAAGGCATGCTTGCGAAGGGTGTCTGATGGATGAGGCGTATTCGACCTTCGGGCGGACGTATGTCTGATAAGCTAGTTGTCTGATTTCAGATGATGTTGAGTCATATAAGGTGTTGTCCTTGTAGACTCGTAGACTCTACTAGCAGAAGGAAAAAAAATAACAACGATAAATAAATTGTTATTGTGCATTAAAACGATGTGTTGAACGAAATAACAACTCTCAACAGTTAAAGAGGAAGTAAATTGTGAGCAAGACAATGCGCCATAAAAGAAAGCTACCACTGCAGTAGCAAAATTGAAAAAATTAGGCATTGCAGTCGTTCCTCATGCCCCACCTCACGTGCCTCCTACTCCACATCCCCCCCCTCCCCTATTGAAAAAAACTCAAATAACCTGCCCAGGGATATTCTTGCCCTGTCAAAATGCCGTTCCTGCGGTCAAAATGCAATTCGCTCCATATGAAAATTCACACTTCTATGTTTGTGTAAAAAAAAAAATCGCACGTAGTGTGGGATTGAACGTGCAGCGTGTCTGTGTTAGCAATTGTTGTATAAAACTAAAAAAGTTTTCCGTTTGAACACGAAATGCGTTTTCTTTGGATTCTTACAAGACTTAAAGGTGCACTGAAGAGGAATCTGAACTCGTCTTTTTGCCGCGGAAACTCGATCTACACGTTCCTAGCATTCTTAGAAACTGAGACTTATTGCCCTGTGTGGCCGATTTTCCTAATTAAATCGAATTAACGTCCGGCTCCCGCCTTTTTTTTTTTTTAATTCCCCCCGTACGGTGGGCGGAGTCGACCAACGCGTGGAGTGCCCTTCAGCCAGCTCCGTGTAGGCTTTGCATTCGCTTCATTTTGTTTTTTATGTTTCCGTGAATAAATAGTTTCATTTGCAGATAATATAACCAGAAAATAAGCCCGCAGAAATAAAATTACGCGCAGACTATTTGCTTCGACGGACTACTACGTATTTCTCCGCCGATGGCAGAGCGGCAAGCCGCCACGGGACTGGGTGAAAGGCACTCCCCGCGTTGGTCGACTCCGCCCACCGTACAAGGGAGAATTAAAAAAAAAAAAGGCGGGAGCCGGACGTTAATTCGATTTAATTAGAGAAATCGGCCACACAGGACAATAAATCGAAGTTTCTAAGAATGCTCGGAACGTGTAGATTGAGTTCCCGCGGCAAAAAGACGAGTTCAGATTCCTCTTCAGTGCACCTTTAATGAAACATAAAAATGAGTAGAGAACCTTACAGTATGTTTTTGTGCGCGCTTTCTGGGTTTATCTTAAACTAAAATAAAAACACGAAACTTCTGGGCGAATATTGAAGCGAACGTTGAATACAGTTGAAGCGAACGAAATCACTAAGTATGCTGAAATTCCCCGCCTTTGGCTTTTTCTTCAAAATCAGCAATGCACACCACGGCTTGTTTGTCGGCCCGGTGCTAATGCACTTCTCCTGCACACCTTGCAACACCTGCCGCAAGCGCCCACATTTCTGCTTAGTTCCTTGTTTACTGTAGCAGAAGCCGCTCAAAGATTTTCCACAAGATACAAGAACCGACGAAACAGAGGTTGCCATTTGGTAGCAAATAAAAGAATGAAGAACGGGTGCAGTCTTATCTAATCGGCCTATCGCCGCCTGTCCGGCTTGCACTGATCAATCTGCGTGCTCTGCGATAGCATTACTCCCATGGCGTCAGGTGAAATATCTCAACGCCATATGATTAATTCATGAAGACGCAATGAAATAACGAACAAGACACATGCATCCCAGGAGTCATACGATTTGTTCATTGTGTCTTTTGCGCTAGAACGCCAACATTATAGAATTCCACGCGCCCCAGCGTCTGCCGTCCTGAACTGACCTCGAACCTTGCGCTTCGCTGTTATCCATTCAGGCACATGCGTGGGCGCACAAAAGTGCAGTATTTATTTTCATAATCAATGAATTCTCAAGCAGTTTTGTGTGCACAGAAGGTTTTTGTTCGGGGTAGAATTATCTGCGGACGATTTGGCTCTGCGGTAGCGTCCGCTAATATGCGACTTGACTCTCTCTCTCTCTCTGTTCCTGCTATTGTTCTGACTTGCCACAGTGAAACATCGGAGATGACAGCTAGCGATACTAGCGTCCAGCGACGCCGATCCATTGTGTTTTATCTGATTGTTTACAAAGTCAGACTCCCGCGATTTCTAGAGCTTATGGAGTTCGTAGTATCTCCATAAAGAAGAGTTTTGCCAGAGCTTCGTGCGGTGCAATCCAGGAACCTGGCATTGAAGATTTTTTCCCGCCATTGTTCGAGATTGCAAGTGTCCACAGCATGGGACACCGGCTTGTGACGTAATAATGTTTAAGCTCGAAAGTACTGATTGCGCACAGTAACCTTATACAAAGGTCGGCGAGATAGGAGTCACATGTATAAAAGTTGTGGACGTATATAAGCGCTGTGTGGAGACGGCAGGAAAGTGATCAGGCAGTGACGTAGCATTTGAACTAAGAAGGGACTCAGTATCTAACAGCTACGCTGAATCAGCAGTATGGCTTTCCCACTGGCATCATGTGTTCTCCTGCTCTTTTTGACGTCACCTACGTGGCAGGCGCCTGCACCTGCCACCACTTCAGAGCCGTTGGAAGGTAAGGTGTTCAGCTATCTCACAGTACTGAATCTTTCAGCTAAGCAGAACAGAATTTTTCCGATTGATTTCATTTCATTTATTTTCCTTAAAGGCCAGGTGAGGGGCATTACATAAGGGGTGGGTACAATATTCGTTGGCGGCAAGTGTTAACACGATGACAAATGAGCATGAAGATTATCAGCGAAGGTCGCGGAGCACATGTTGGCTGCAATGTCTCTGGGAAGGTCGTTCCAGTCCACAAGGGTACGGGGGAAAAATGAGGCTGCAAAAGTGACCGTGCGGACACGTGGTCGAGAAACTTGGAAAGGATGACAAGTGCGATGAGATATGCGGGTTGGCGGGACGATGTAGGGCGCGAAGGAAAGCGAACTGTGGTAAAATTTGTAGAATAGGCAAAGGCTGGCGATGCGACGACGAACGGAGAGGAGTGATAACCCTGATTTATCTTTCAACCCTGACACACTGATGTCGTAGGAATATGAAGAATGAATGAATCTGGCTGCTCTGTTTTGTACTGCTTCAAGTGCGTTGATAAGGTAAGCATGATGCGGGCTCCAAATAGGTGATGCATATTCTAATTTTGATCTGACAAGTGTTTTGTATGCTAGTAATTTTACATGATCGGGGGCATGGCGGAGATGACGTCGTAAAAAACCTAGTGTTCTATTAGCAGATGAGATAATATTAGTGATGTGTGCACTCCAGGACAAGTCGTTACACAAGGTGACACCTAAATACTTATATGATAGAGAAGTCTGTACAGGAACGTTACTAATTACGTATGGGAAATCAAGCGGATTATGGCGGCGGTGAAAAGACATGCGCTTACACTTATTGATGCACTCTGAACGAATCAAAATAACTCGGTGCTTCTGCAACCTTCCGTGGCTGACAAATGGTAACGTTAATCTTATGGAAACCAAGCCTTTTGGTGTACATTTAGATCTTTATGCGAGCCTGCTGGTCAATTATAAAAAAAATGTGTCATCATCTTGGTTACATACACTGCCATTTAAAAATATCTGAGGTTCCTTTCTAAACAGCCTGCGGCCCGTTTTGTTGCATCGGGTAATATGTTGCGATTTGTTAATGTGCAGTATAGCAGTGCGCCAAATTTATCAAAGCGTATCAGTCAGTTTGAAAGCTTGGTAACATGAGCAGCTATAACTTTGTTTCATATTTCTTCTGCAGGGACATCGGGAAGGTCGGATCATGTCTGCCGTTCATTTATCTTTTCTCTTCTTCAGCGCGCAATAGTGGGGTCTGTTGTGCCCAATGAATTTTAATGGCGCGAGGTCATCTGCGGTCGAATAGCGCCAATGCACAAGGTATTTTTCTTCAGCACAACGGACGGTCAGCGATGCATTTTCTAAACGTTTCGCCATAGGGAAGTCGAGCACCAGGCTAGGGAAAGCTTGAATTCATTCAAAACTGGTGGGCATTTTGCGGCACTGGGAATCGAACCCCGCACCTCCTGAATACCAGTCGCATGCTCAGATCACTACGCCATCGCGGCGGTGGGTCTCTCGTACTTATAGGGACTCAACTTTGTCACAGAGACGTCTAGACTTCATTATCAGTGCTGTCCTCCCAAAGCCTGTATTTAAAACCGCTCTTCCGTGATGCACGGTTCCCAACTGTCCGCGCAGTTCATTCATTCATTCATTCATTCATTCATTCATTCATTCATTGGTCTTTGTTGCTTTACAAATGTACGCAAACACTGCTCGGACACATAGCCAACGGCTAATAACGGGTCCAATAGAAAAAAGTATACAAGCATGCAGGCAACAATATACCAAAATAAATACAGTAAGTTAGTATAAAGAAGGCTATACATCACTCTCAACACTTGTAAGAGCATCACTCGTAACACTTGTAAGGCCGTTTTTCTCTGAGCATTGCCCGTTTAATATTCAGACCGCGATGAATACAAATTTCTCCTCTCTTCGAGAACATGGAAGACGTCTTTTACACGTCGCAATCCGGAATATTGGCACATGTATATGAACGCTAATCTCAGCTGAACTTTTTGATGCGCAATCACCTCACCCAGTATTGGCATTCAGTTTTATTATCTAAATAATCGTTCACGATGAACTGAAGCCTTTCCCTGCTAGTGGTGTCACCTAGGCTTGACACCAAGGAAGCTACTTTAGGTTGATTAAGTAGTGTCGTACCGTGGTTGTGGTTGTTGACTGTGGTGTCGCATATTTCTCACAGAGTTTTTGTTGTTTTTGTCGGGCAACGTAGAAATAAAGCTTGCTCCGTTGAACTCTTAGAAACATTTTAGCCAAACATTTTAGCTTATCTAGCAACCATGCGTGGCACGCAGGGTGCCGTGTATGAGCAAAAGTCTGTCCGAACGCGTGATTTCATTGGAGGAATCCCTGGATTCCCTTGCTTATAACAGCACTACTATAGCAGCAGCACTCCTGGTACTCTGCTTGAAAATAGCTGCTGTTAGTACCAGCACTGACGCTGACGTAACCAGACTGAAGGAACCACCTTCTTTTTTTTTCTGGCATCTCAGAAAACCAGCATGAAGCGTTGAAAGAGGCGGAAGACCCTGTAGTTTTATTAGGCTTAGATGCCGTAAATATTGCGACCGATCAGATCAACATCGACCGCATTCAGAAACTCGGAACTTTAAATTCAAGCAAAAAGCTGCCATATATTGCGCATAAAAGAACACTGGCTTCGTTTAGTGTATTTAAATGAACTAAACACCGCATTAGCTCGAATTTTTCGCGCGCCGTTCATACAGCTCGTAGGTGAGCACTTGGCCTAGGTGGACAAGAACATCCACATTTTAAATTACGGTATGCCAAGCCTGCTACCAACGTCTGCGTGTAAAGTTCTAGACCGAATAATATACACCACGCTTCGGCGCTCCAATTCTTACCTCACATTTTGTAATGGGAGAAAAAAGTCTGCGGGCTCTCTGAGAAAAGAGACCAACCTCGTTTACTTGCACCCCGATTTTTTGGAGAAGGCAGTGCGAGAACAACATTTGAACAGCGAAGCGTTCCCTATATTACTTTTTCGCGATCGTGTGTTTATGGTTCCATATCTGATACTGTCGTGCGTTCGAAAAGTAACCGTCTCGAAGCACTTAGCTCCCCGCAGCGGTTTTTTTTAGTGACTTTAGTTGTCAGCCAGCAGTTTTCCAGAATCTAGGCATTACTTATCAGATGCAGGAGGTATAAAATGAAACTGACGACCGGGCCTCACTGGTGTCACTTTCAAGCATGATCTCAATGGCGGTGAGTCATGACTGCACAGTGTTATTTCTTGCTCGGAATTGGTTCTAGAATGGTTTGGTTTATGGTGTTTAACGGCCCAAAGCGACTAAGGCTATGAGGGACGCCGTAGTGGAAGGCTCCGGAAATTTCGACCACCTGGGGTTCTTTAACGTGCACTGACATCGCACAGTACCAGAGCCTCCAGAATTTCTCCAACTTGTCGTAACAGAAACGCATCTGCGACGCATCCATGTTTTTGCTGCTAAAAAAAGGTTAATTTTAGCTACACCTAATGTTGTGATGGCATTAGTGACACCATGTTGATTTGGTTGGTTTGGTTTATGGGGTTTAACGTCCCGAAGCGACTAAGGCTATGAGAGACGCCGTAGTGGAGGGCTCCGGAAATTTCGACCACCTGCGGTTCTTTAACGTGCACTGGCAACGCACAGTACACGGGCCTCCAGTGACACCATGTGTAGCAAGGTTTAGCTTAAATATAGACAGCACCTTACTAATGGGCAATTTACCGCTCAGCCAGTGACGTAAGCAATCATATTTCCGAAAATGACCAAGTTTTATTTTCTGCGGAACTCGAAAGGGCATTTCGAAGCGGATACGCAACCTGTTATATTTTTAGAATAATATGCATTTTCACTCTCCAACGGGAGAAAGAGGCATGTAAAGGCACTAGCAAAGCAGTCGCAAGCCTTGCTTTTATGAATGAATTTTTTTTTTTTCAAAATTTGGTAAGCATTGAAAAAATGAAGGCAAAAGAGATTTGGGAGTGAGAAAAAAATCACTTTATTAAACATTTGCATGATAGGTGGTTCAACTCTTCACACGCAGAAAGAGAGGAAAGTGATACCAGAGATTCATTAATTCATTTCCGCGGGCCCCTTTTGTAGCTATTGCCTAGCTGGTCACTAGACCTGAAAACGTCTGGAGGAGCGTGAAGGTTCGGCAGTAATTTAGAGATTTAGAGGTTGTTGCTAGTAAAAACGCCGGTAACAAGGTACTGAACTTTCTTCTCTTACATAGGGGCCGAGAATGTCCACGTAGCGTAGAAGTAGTTTCTTCATTCTAGATTTACTCGTAGTGGGCGCGTTCTGATTGGTGACTCCTGGCTCTCTTTACGCAGGCGTCTCCTCGTCGTCTCCTCAAGATCGTCTCCCAAATCCACGCGATCTCCTCGAGAGGGAAGGTCATTTCGAAGGAGACATCTTACTACCCAAAGGCTACCCCGAGGATGTAAGTCAGCTCTTTGTAAACAAAGTGTACTAATTCATTCCACGCCTACACGGTTCTGGATATAGTTGTTAGTTCAGTCTTAATTACGGGCGTGAAAAAGAAAGTTCCGAGGTTTAGACATTCGAATTGGAAGTTTCAGCTCCATAAGAAACAGATGGCACACTGTTACGTGAAAACAAATATATTTTCACGTTGCCGACATTCTAAATGTAAGTTTACTGTCTGTAAGGAAACGATAGCGCATAGAGTTGCGAAAACGCAAATAATTCAACTATATTCATACCTAACAATTCTGAGCAAAAGGATTTTTTAGCGGGACACAGTTATTAACAAAATTTTTTCATACAATGTTATATTTCACTATAACAGTCAATATATCCGCAGATGACCCAATGGCACTCTCCCATTTTTTTTCTATTAACCGTTTTGCAATCGTCAAAAGCATTGCCCATTCGTTTTAAGACAGTTTTAACTGTTCGATGTGATCGATGGAAAAACAATAAAAGAAAGTTGTTGCTACACTTGAGAATAATGGACTATTACCTTATATATTCAAAACAAGGTCTCACATTTTTTTAATTTTCAAAATTTTTGTCCGAGAACGTTGGACATGTGACACTTAAACGAAATGTCTCTCCCGCAAAAATCCGATAACACAACGGCAGGTGAATACCTCAATGTCTTCACATTCTTTGTTTTCAGCCGCCTCGTTAGCTGAGTTAAGGTGCTCGGTTGCTGACCCGAAGGACGAAGGTTCGATAACGACCGCGGCGGGATATGCTAGAGAACCTTGTTCTGCGCGATGTCAGTGCATTTTAAAGAACTCCAGGTTTTTCAAAATTATCCGGAGCCCTCCACTATGGAATGTCTCATAGCCTGAGTATGCGTTGGGGCGTTACATCCCAATAAAACGAAACCAAACCATTGGCTTTCGCATATATCGTCAATTACTATGAAAATTGAATTCCCGTAAGTCGTAGATCAAATATAACAAGGAAGATGCACCAATATCTTCGGCGTTTTCATATTTAAAATGAAGAATTCGTTTTTGTATAACTCAGTTGGCACAGCTAGTGAAAGCGCAAGAAAAAAAGTAATAATCTAGATCGAAAAAGAAGGGGATTAAAGCGGGAATATCTTCCCCTTCTTGACATTGGTTTGTGGTTTATGCAGTTCAACGCCCCAAAGCGACTCAGGCTATGAGGAACGCCGTAGTGGAGGGCTCCGGAAATTTCGACCACCTGCGGTTCTTTAACGTGCACTGACATCGCACAGTGCATGACCCTCTAGAATTTCGCCTCCATCGAAATTTGGCCGCCGTGGCCGGGATCGAACCCGCGTGTTCCAGGTCTGCAGCCGAGCGCCATAACCACTGAGCCACCGCGGCGGCTCCTTTTTCATTCAGATGCCGGAAAGGTGCACTGAAATGGATTCTGATCTCGTCTTTTTACCACGGGAACTCGACCTGCACGCTCCAAGCAGTCTTGGAAACTTCGATTTGTGGTCCTGTGCGGTCCATTTCCCTATAAATCGAATTAAACGTCCCGGCTCCCACCTTTTAAATCGAAAATGTGTAGATCGAGTTCCTGTGGTAATAAGACGAACTTAATTATTTTCACGGCACAAAGTACGCAAGAATAGACAAAATGAAATGGCCTGTTATGATTATATTGTCCGTTAGGCTGACTTGCGCTCGTAAAATTATCACTCAAGCGGTACTTGCCAGCACCCTCAATATGTTATTTCAGGCATAATATAATAACGATGCATTGTGCTTAGATATTTTGGGAAGCGAGAAGTCCTGTCACTAAAAGTGGCTACTATGACCAGCACAGCCTTGTGCAGAAAGTTTTTTTTTTTTTTCAATTTTCTCCTTTTCTGATTCCCTCTTTAGTTAACCAGTTTACGTAGAGTGCAAGCCAACAGAGAAAAGTTGTTCCGGAGCCAGGTGTGGAAATTTCGCCCCATTAGGGACGGATATAAAGTCCAGCTGAGAACTGCAATCTGCCTGGAACTAAACAGCGCCCAAAAGAGCGGAAGGAAGACAAAATAGGGGCAACCACACAAGTGGACTCTTCACCCAGTGGACAGGCATCCCGCCATATAGAGAACTCTGGAGCGTCAAAATCCGCCGGAAATATTCAACATTGTCTTTCTTCTTCGAGCTCCGCCGCGGTGGCTCAGTGGTTATGGCGCTCGGCTGCTGTCCCAAAAGACGCGGATTCGATCCCGGCCACGGCGGCAGCCAAATTTTGAGGCGGAATTCTAAAGGCCCGTGTACTGTGCAATGTCTTTGCACGTTAAAGAACCCCAGGTGGTCGAAATCTCCGGAGTACTTCCCTACGGCGTCTCTCATAGCCTGAGTCGCTTCGGGACGTTAAACCACAATAAACCAATAAACCAATCTTTCTTCTTCGAAACCAGTGTAACTACTACTACCGATATTGACAGAAGAGTGTTGTCAACATAAGCGTTATTTTAGATGCCATGTAATCGTGTGGGGTCTACACGTATTTAACCGCCATTATACAGTGCGTATTTTTATTTTCGAACGACTTATTGGGGTGATCACGTCTTTGCAAATAAAACTGAGAAGTGTAATTATTGGAACCGCTATTTAATGGAACGAACACAAGCAGTAAAGAACTCTTAAGGCGTAAGGTCATGTGAATATGAGCTGTGGTAGATGCATGATTCTACCTTATCTTTCTCTATGGCGCGTGTCGGATAAAGACCTATCAGTAGAGACAGCAGGCGTGAGCTCCCGACTGGCTCGAATTCTGTTCCGCATTGGGATGCTCACGTCCCTCTTATCTCTGATTAGAACATTCCCGCGGAAGCAGGCCATGTTCAGGTGATAGTCAAGCAGATAGGAGCCAGGACACACTCCAGATGGAACAGGTGGTAGAACTCGACCTCTATCGCCTACTTCCCTATGGCATGTGCCTCTTGAAATGGAGAAAAAGATCCATGACTGTGCAGCCGTTGTCAGTGGCACCAACGTCCGGCAGGGATGGCACAATATTGCACCACACAAAGGCATTAACCGAAAATTCTAGTCACGAGTCCATTTTTTTTCTGGCCAATAATATTGCCGCTGGCAATGCATGTGCTCTCGGGCAACCCTTCTGCTTGCGCTAAAAAGCCGCACCTTGTGTCGCAAAGGACCCACACGTGAAGTGCTGAATCATATTTTGAGCCCATGCCCGACATTCTTGAAAAGTGGGAAATTGTAAGATACTCTTATAGAGAGATTGAAGCTGAGGGTCCATTCTTCTTATATGTAGCAAAATAATCCTCTTAAAGTGTTTCAATCAGTCTCATCGAACAGTTAACGCTCCTAACAAAGATGACAAGAATCTTCATGAAGTTTCTTGCATACCATCTTAAAACTCTTGTTCTGGCATTTTACTTAAGACTGCCGTAGAAAAACAATGGGGAAAAAGGGGGGAGGGGGGGGGGGTTGACCATAGCAAAAACGTTAATTGAAAAACAAAGAAAGGCTGCCGTCGGGTGATCTGTGAATACATTGATTGTTTTAGTGACATCTCACATTATATGAAAAAAATTACGTTCATCCGTGATTTCCCGCTCAAAAAAAATTCAGGGGGGAACTTTGTTGACCTAAAGTGTGGTGAAGCGAAAGCCTTAAGCGTGGTGTTCCTGCTTGTGTCACTAATGCGTTGTTAAGATGTTAGGCCTCGCCTCCAAGAGTGAAACGCGACAGCGTATTGCAACGCTGCCAGGGAGTCCATAGAATGCCATCGCCCGTTCGGTTCTACGCCTTGCTAGTCGGTAAATTGGTTTTCGAGGAAAGGAAATGTATCTGTCGCGCATATCTGAGTGGACACCTAAACCTCGCCGTAACGGGAAGGGATGAAGTTGGAGTGAACGAAGACACCGTATTCACTAGACGTGCCTTTGTTAATTCAAAATCATCGAGCTGGCAAGGCGGAGTGGTTAGCATGCTCGTCTCGCACTCCGGACACCAGGGTTCGAATCCCGAACTCGACCAATTTCCTACTCGGTTTTATTTATTTATCTGGCCTGACTAGAAGGGTTAGTTAGGCTAATTGGGTAATTAAGCAATTAACTAAACTCAGTCCCACTTACTTGGAGCATCACTATACGATCCCTTTAATTGGTTGCATGGTTTCTTGCTAAAGTACAATTGGCCCTGTTTGAAATTCGCGCACTGAGACGTCACGACCGTTTCGAGCAATTGAAAAGCGTGACATTGCTGTCGACAACTCCTGCTTACAACGATGAAGCATAACGGCTTCCGCCTTAAAATACTTTTGCAAGGAATTGTTGGGTATGTTGGTGCGTCTGACTGCAACAACGTCTGGACAGCTGAGAAAACTTGTCACACTCTTCTGCAGAGGGGTGTGGTGACCCGAGATGTGCGGCTATGGCCTAATGGTGTCATTCCTTACGTCATCAAATCCAGGTCTGGTGAGTGAACCTGTTATCTGAGTGTCAGAGCTCTTTAAATATTTGCATCAAATTTATCTTCAATGTCGGTAATCATTGAGTCCGCAGCGGCAGGTAGGGGGGCTCCAGGCTACTTGTCTACAGAATGATGCTAACATCCTTTATGCATTTTTGAGCTACCATATTCATCGCGCTAAAAAACATGTGCGCAAAATTTTCCCCTTAGTACATCAAATTTACTAACCGCATTAAAATAAATGACGTATGAAATAAATTAGTTTGGTCCTGGATAAGCATACATACGAGGAACAACCACAGGCATTAGAACTAAATGCTATTTGGAGGGGATAAATAAACTTCAAAATGCGGGAATTCATTTACACACATTTACAGCGGCAAATAATATAGTGAGGAGCCTTCGGGATGACATGCCTATTAAGGCACGAAACATTTCAGTCAACAGCAATTTCCAGAACAGTGCAAATTCGAAAGTAACACACGCAGCTAAGTTTAAATTCTGAATCGCCAGCTTGTGATGTAAAAAAAAATAATAATTTACGAAAAAGATTTATCCCTCTGCATCAATTACGTTAGGAAATTGCCAGCCGCAGATGCTTCTTGATGTAACGTGCATTGCCACAGGTCGTCGCCTGGCTATTCTCCTCATTTGTGTCTTTCGATTAAAGCTGCTGCGCGCTGTGCACGGAATTTCACTATACTTGTAATTTTCCCGCCAACGTTTGTGTACACTATATTTTGTCAATGTACGAGCTTTCTTTGTAGTTCATGAGAAGCAGTATTTATTATTTTCTTCTTGCATGCAGCACAAAATTTACGACGAGTACGATCTAGTCAGATGCAAGCAGGCGCCTTTCGTCCTGGGTTTTTTGCTATTTTAAAAAATTATAAATCCTCAGATATTAATGTGCAGAAGCGCTTTCGAAGTAAGCTGCTTCGCAACGTTTTACGCGTCTTTTTTCTTCGACAGCTGGAGACATAAAGAAGATCCGGGACGGAATGGCGTCGGTTGAGGCCGCGAGCTGCTTACGCTTTGTGCAGCGCACAACACAGAAAGACTACATTTCCATTGATTCTTCCGACGGGTAAGAACGATTGCCGACTGCTCTTGGTCGCTCGGGAAAAGCATTTGGCGCCTTTGTTAGGACGAGCACTTGGCGCATGCAGCAAAGCAGACATGAACGCCGACTCTACTGGTGCACATTATAAACACGAATTCCCCAATATGAGAGTAAAAAGCAAGTATGCTGTCCTCTCGCGTATTCTCTTTTAGGGGGCAGATTATGCTGCCCAAGTTCCGGAGCATATTTTAATCACTAATTATACGGAATGCTTACTTCTGGAAATGGAGGTATGTTCCCGCTGCAAAGCTCAAAAACTGGGTGCATGTAGCAATGGGATGAAGCTCATCGAATTCTAAAACCTCTTCAGTTGCCCTTTAATTTCAGCAATTTAGCCTCAACACAAGACAACGACAAGGCACGGACAGATGTTCAAAGACGCATTTGCGCTCATTTGTCTGTTCGTGCTCATCTCCTTGTCTTGTGTTTCTCTGCGATGTTGCAATCGTGTCGCAAAATCTCGCCTCATGTGCCGTACTGTGCAGCTACAGTTCGTTCATCGGCCGCCAGGGGGGAGAGCAAGTACTGTCCCTGAAGGATGGCTGCCTCGCCAAGGCTACAGTTATGCACGAGTTACTACATGCTGCTGGTTTCTACCACGAGCACACGCGCTCCGACAGGGACGACTACGTGGTGATCTTCCCGGAAAACGTGAAGGAAGGTGCGGATTTATTTAGAATAACTTTTGGGGATAGTGGCATACCGCAGTGTCAGACCTACGAAAGCCAGAGAACGGGTGCGGTTCCCGTAGCGACAGTCGTTTAATAAATGAAGCATCACCGCTGTGGCCATAAGTGATATATATATCTTTGCGAGCAAAGTGAGAGACGTGAGTTCAAAGGATAAGTTGGGGCGGCATTTTATTTGTAAAATCTTGATTTTCACGCAAGCAGTCAGACCGCTCGAAGTCAGTTATTGTTGTTGCATTACATACTACCTCAGGACCTTCACAGGCTCCAGAAAAAAAAAGTCTTTCAACGTTTATAAATGGTCCCATCAGGAAGCTAGTGGTCTTTGGAAAGTTGTGAGCCCTAAGCCATACTTGCCATACGTATATTGTTGAACACTGTCCTTACATGCAAGGTCCAAACGGAGAGCTGTGTTCAGACCGTTTTCTTGTTTCAGCTTCAGGGTCATTCCTCGTAGGTCTATAAAGACACGCCCTTGACCGCAAAAATTGTACCCACGACCTCTCTACTCCATTTAGTGGTCAGAACAACAAAGAACTGTTTCGCACATTTAAAGCAGTTGCACGGACATTTCGAGCCTCACGCAGGGGAGAGTAGTGACCCCACCAGAGCATTCAGCAGAAATGGCACCAAGTTTTTGATTTCGAGTTCACGCGTGCTCATAGATGCGAAAAAAAGTGATACTAGGAAAGCATTGTAGATGTAAAAAATCCTGAATATGTTTTCTGAAACCATTAAGCAAGCAACCAGTAACCAGGACTGTAACCAGTAAGCAGGAAGCAAGAGCTGCTGTTAGCTGGTTTCTCATATGAATACCAGCAATGTTAGTCAAATGTTTAGGGGAATCCCCCGAGGCGGAGTAGATTTGTAATAGGGGAGTAATTACTCATGGCATCCCCGCAAGTATAGCGTTAAGGCTACGAAGGAAAGCTATACAGCTTCGAAAGAAACTTCATAGTTCAAGAAAAATTCGTCCTGGTCCGGCGTTCGAACCTCGGGCGACCGCTTCACCAGCAATCCAGCTCGAATGTTCGCTGTTTTAGTGCAAAGCACTCTTTAGCGTGGTTAAGCCCAACCAAGAATCTTGCGTGAAGCCTCGGAGTAACCGGGTAAGCTGGGGTTCGGAGGAGCGTCGCGTCAGCTGTAGCCAATAGGAGGAGGGCATCGCGCCAGCTGTAGCCAATAGTAGAAGGGCATCGCGCCAGCTGTAGCCAATAGGAGGAGGGCATCGCGCCAGCTGTAGCCAATAGGAGGAGGGCATCGAGCCAGCTGTAGCCAATAGGAGAAGGGCATCGCGCCAGCTGTAGCCAATAGGAGGAGGGCATCGAGCCAGCTGTAGCCAATAAGAGGGCATCGAGCCAGCTGTAGCCAATAGGAGGAGGGCATCGCAGCAGCTGTAGCCAATAGGAGGAGGACATCGCGCCAGCTGTAGCCAATAGGAGGAGGGCATCGAGCCAGCTGTAGCCAATAGGAGGAGGGCATCGAGCCAGCTGTAGCCAATAGGAGGAGGGCATCGCGCCAGCTGCAGCCAATAGGTGCAGGGCATCGCGCCAGCTGTAGCCAATAGGTGCAGGGCATCGCGCCAGCTGCGGCCAAGTGGAGAGAGGGTGTGAAGATGAAGAGCGAGAAACGCTGTTGCGTGCACATGCAGATGCCAGAAAGAAGAGGCGAAGAATGAACACATGCTTTCACACGTCTACTCCGTTTAACTATGTTAAAGCCCCACCACTTTTTTAAGTCGGTGATGTTGGTTACACGTACAATATATATTTTTCGAAAAAGACGGCACTTTGTCATTGTTTTCAAAAGCGTACGTTTGCAACATTTTGTGTTTGCGCCTAGCTATTGTCGCTGCAGGCACTGGTACAACATAGCATGGTTGACTTTCGTGCTTACTCCCGCGTGTTCCTACTAAAATACTACTGCGTTTCTCAACATGAACTTCCAGGCAAAATGCACAACTTTAAGAAGCGGCAGCCTTCTGAAAACCGACTGCTGACGCCCTTTGACATGAAGTCTGTGATGCTCTACGGCTCCGAGACGTTCTCCCGTGCGCCAGGGCTGCTAACCATACTGACCAAGGACGGAAGACGTCTGCCAATGACCTACGACAAGAAGGGACTCAGCGCCAGTGACGCCCGTCGCATTCGCATGCTGTACAAATGTCGCAATTAATATTGCTAACGGGATGTGAGCAGAATAAACATATGCATTCTTGTCCTTACAAGACAAATGTACTGCTGCTATGTCTGCGCCCTTGCCCTTCTAACATTGTTCTCCTCGAAATCCTAAAGGCCACCGCGGGAGAATATGCGGAGGGCTTCGCGTAGGTCTCTTGCTCTCTCTTAAGCTGTTCTTCATTAATGCTGCTGAAGACATTAGCATGTGTGGGTCAGCATGTGAAACCCACCTACTTCGAGTAAATAACATATAGCTGAATAATTTTTTTTCTCTTCACGGGCGAATCACCTCATTGGCGACGTAGTGCACCATTTTACTCCTCCGCGCTCCATGACATTCATTAAAAGAAATCGCCCATGCACTCTGTATTGGTACTTTTGAGAAAGAAACAAACCAATGAATTAATAAATAATCCCTGGTCTGGACGACACATCATGGGATTTCTTCACCGATCATGATGCTGACCTTTATCGTCGCTTTGCCCTGTCGCGGCGGCAGTAGCCGCCTGCTTTGTCGCAGTGCTCCAGCCTGGGTGTGAAAGAGGTAACGTCGGTGCGTGTGCGTTTTGGGCCTCGCGGATCAACTTCTACTCGAAAGAAAGGACATTTTTTTTTTAGGAGACAGCACAACGAGCCCTTTGAGGAGTTTTCCCGGCATTGTTGTCTCGCTGTCACACACTGTCGATATTTTGTTTGTTGTGTGTATGCAGTAACAATCATGGCATGCGTGGTTACATTAAAGTGTGCGATTATGGATGATACATGATACATGATTGCTGATGATCATGTTACGTCATGACTAAGCATTATTAACTAATTGGTGTGTAATCGGTCTGTATGGAAGCCATGGTCTCATGCACAGCGATGAGTGTGAGTATATGGTATGGTGAGGATATGACTAAACATGATGCGCGCATGGTGACTAAATGTATGATGCGCGGTCATGACGAGCATGTAATGTCACGGCTCATTATGACAAATTATTCGGTGGTGATTAATTTCTGCTGATTGCTGCGTATAGAAACCACGTAACAGACCAGTTTGCATGATTCATGGGACATCACTCAGTCATGCAAATCATGCTCATGACTCAGCAAAACATCTATGTTTTATTAATGAGGAAAATAGCACTGATGACGTCATCATATCTTAGCTGGGTGCGAGCGGGGCGTCACTAAACCGGCTTATCTGCCTCCTCATGCCGTCGCAACTCAAGATAAGCATTCTCTAGGCGCAAGCAAATTTTTTTGCCACCGTGGCAAGCAAAGTTGCGCTTTTGAAGTTCTACAAGCCGATAACTGTAGAGCTAACCAATAAGTAGAAATGTCTCAATCTAACCAGCGCCGAGCTGTAATAGAAGCGCATTAGCAGGGTTTAGTTGACTAGCCTGCTTGTATACATGATCCACATGATTTCTGGCATCCCGCACCACTGGTATTACTATGCGTTAGAACATTGGTTTGGTTTATTGGGGTTTAACGTCCAAAAGCAACTCAGGCTATGAGCGACGCCGTAGTGGAGGGCTTCGGAGATTTCGACCACCTGGGGTTCTTTAACGTGCACTGACATCGCACAGTACACGGGCCTCTAGAATTTCGCCTTCATCGAAATACAGCCACCGCGGCCGGGTATGCGTTACAACAGACTTTATAGCTAAAGTAACCTACTTTTTAATATTGCTAGCTGGCTTCGTCGTTGTATAATTCCCATTGAGAATGTTATGAAAGATTCCATGAGCAAACTTCCCGAAGACTCTCAATATGCGAAACAATCAGCGTTCAACCATATAAGGAATGTACAAGAATTTGGCAGTTTTGCTTTATCAGTAAGTTCAAGGATATTTCGTCCCATTTTCTCAAACATACGTATACTGATGCAATCTCCGCGTGATTTTCTTGGGTTTACCCCGAACATGCAGAATTTACGGTTCACAATCTATCCATCGCCTGGCACTGATTTTGTGTCCTTAAGAAAGCCGCACTTGCCTCAGTTAAAAAAAAAAATCGCGTCCATCTTTTCAGAACCCCAAGCAGCTAATGCACGTATAGGTTTACTGCTATTGAATTGGTGCAATGTTTTCAGGTTCTGTGTTCTCATAACATTTATATGTCTCTGTATATCTTTATTTCAGGCGAAAATTAACTTCATAGTATAGATCACAAAATGAACAAGGGAGGGGAAAACCTCAGGTTGCTTGAGCCAACGTTTCGACAAGGGGACTTGTCTTCGTCTGGGCGAAGACAAGTCCCCAGACG
Source organism: Amblyomma mixtum (assembly GCF_055824585.1). Classification (NCBI taxonomy): domain Eukaryota; kingdom Metazoa; phylum Arthropoda; class Arachnida; order Ixodida; family Ixodidae; genus Amblyomma; species Amblyomma mixtum. The sequence goes on along the minus strand of NC_143021.1, from coordinate 180,660,123 downwards.
AAGACAAGTACCCTTGTCGAAACGTTGGCTCAAGCAACCTGAGGTTTTCCCCTCCCTTGTTCATTTTGTGATCGCCAAGGACCATCTACCACACCCTCTCTCTACCATGGATTCATACTATAGAGTCACTCAACTATTTTTTTTTATTTCCTTTTTGCAGCATATTGGGCCCCTTTTTTGCTAATGGATTTCTATTCTACTTCTTTCAGTGTAATTAGCTTTTCTGATGTTTATGTTCTACTATTGACTGCCCATGAAATGTAAACCAGTTTTAGGCTTAGCCAGGTGGCATCCAGCGCTCTTTTCCAGCACCTCGTGGGCATACTGTACCATAGTACTTAATTATGCCCCTTACAGCCTTCACAGTAACGTTGTTCCCACGGAAAAGACAGCTTGCTTAACGCTACTTAGATGTGGCCTGACATGCAGATTAAGTCTCAGGTTTATTCTCCGTGTGTTTAATCCTCTGGCGTACTATAACTCAAAGCTTTCTCACCCAGAAAGCGAGATTCCTTCACAGACAGCCGCAGTTTTTCAATGCAGCTTGAAGCTACGGACCATGACATTAGATTCTAATAACCCACCAGTATACAGGCTTCATGCTCTTGAATTACAGAGCAAAACACATGCATAATGCATTGTCTATAATTACACAATTTAATAGCAGGTAATCGATCCTTTCCCACCCTTGCGTAGCGTGCTGTTCGGGTTTAAACACTATTTTAGCATGACGTAACAAGGAAGTCGTTAAAGCCGCTTGTAGCGAAATTATGCAACTTATCGAGAAATACGTAACATTAAAAATGTCTAAATACTGTGATCCTTGCAGTGATTTTCATCACAAAATTTTTAAGAAAATAATTAACTAACCTAAAATGCTTTGAGGCCATCATCTTCCTTTCGACGGGGTTTGTTAGCGTTCTTTCTGCCGGCAAAAAAAAAATGCTGTTGCCTAGCAGCAACGAAAACCGATTTATTTTTGGTTTAAAAGAAAAAGCCGTCAAACACAGCAGTGCGGCACAAGGCAGGGCAACCCCTGCCTAAAGAAAGGCCCAGATCACCAATATTTATCAGTTCGACGATTGATTCACATCGTCATCATCATCATCATTTATTTACCCTTAAGGGCCCCAGGGGGCATTACATAAGGGGGGGGGGGGGGGGGGGGGGTCGAACAGTAATCAAGTCACAAAGAACAAAGAACAAAGTTGGAACATAAACTTAGACACATGTAGATACAGCTGTGAACACTTCAAAATAAAAACAAGCGAGTAAGTAGGTAAACACAAGAAAAAGAAAGAAAAAAAAAAAGAAAAGAAAAAGAAAAAGGGCCTTCAACGGGAATCATTTGGGGAATAAATCAATTAACATCTGTTTAAATTTTAGGGAATTAACTTCATTCACAACACTGTCAGGAAGGACATTCCACTCGGCTATGGCCGCTGGCAAGAACGAGGAATTGAACGCATTGGTTGAACCATGAATGCGTTGAATACTACGGCAATTAAACAAACGTCGCGATGATCTTAAAGGGGGCAAAATTAGGCTCTCACGCAGTTGGGGAAAATTATAATAAAGTTTATGAAATAGACAGAGCCTTGCTATCTTACGACGGGATGCCAAGGAAGGTAAACCAACGGAGGATTTGATATTAGTAACACTCGACCAAGAATCATAATTTGATGTTATGAACCGAGCAGCTCGATTTTGAATGGCCTCTAACATATGTGCTAAATACTCTAGATGGGGATTCCAAATGCTCGATGCATATTCAAGTTTAGTGCGGATGAAAGTTTCGTATGCGATTAGTCTAACCTTAGGGGGAGAAAATGTGAGCGATCGTCTGATGAATCCTAGTGATTTAGAAACGCTAGCAGCCAGTGACGTAATGTGCTTCGACCAGTTAAGATTACTTGTTATTTCTATGCCAAGGTATCTGTAGGATTCAACTTCAGATAGCGCGGTCCTGTTTAGCGAGTATGAAAAGTGCAGGTTAGATCGTTTACGGGACACGTGCATAAACTTGCATTTAGTTTCATTCAATTTCATGAGCCAGGTAGAGCACCAACTTTGTATCAAGTTCAGGTCGTCCTGCAGCAATGACTGGTCGTTCGTAGTGCTAACACGGCGGTAAAGAACGCAATCATCTGCGAACAAACGGATGGATGATGAAATGCCAGCAGGAAGGTCATTGATAAAGACAAGAAACAGGAGCGGCCCAAGAACTGAGCCCTGAGGCACTCCGGAGGTAACTTTAGTAACGGTAGAAGGATGGTTGTCGATGACGGTGTATTTCGAACGATTAGTTAGGAAACTGCGAATCCATGATAATATCAGCGGGTGCAGTGAAAGGGAGGAAAGTTTAGCCAAGAGGCGCTGGTGGGGAACTCGGTCGAAAGCTTTAGAAAAATCGAGGTAGATGATATCTGTTTGAAACAAGGAGTCAAGGTTTAGGTGGAGGTCAGTCGTAAATTCAAAAAGTTGAGTTTCACATGAGTAGCCAGAACGGAATCCGTGTTGGTTTGGAAAGAAAAAAAGAATTTCTATCGAGGTGATTAGCTACTTGGGAGTAAATAATATGTTCAAGTAGTTTACACGCAATGCATGTTAGCGAGATGGGACGATAATTTGATGGATCAGAGCGGTTTCCTGCCTTAAAGCAAGGCACGACTCGGCTAATCTTCCACTCAGACGGAATTTGGCCACTAGAAATAGATTGCGTGAAAATGATTTGCAGGAAGTGGCTGGATATTACTTTGGTACATTTAAGAATTTTCGCAGAAATGTTGTCGGGCCCAGGAGCACTTGATACCTTTAAATCTTCAATAAGTTTACATATTCCTTCGGCTGAGATACTAACAGGTGGCATTTCAGATACATTTAGGCTCTGTGATGTAGGAATGTTTACGGCTGGTTCGTGGGTGAAAACAGATGTGAAGTACGCATTCATTACGTCCGAGCGAAGCTCATTTGGAACATGACAACCATCTTGATCTAATAAAGATATATTATGCGATCCGCTACGACCTGGAGTTAAAATAGTCCAGAACTTTTTTGGGTTGTTTCGAAGGATATCGAGTAGGTCATTGCTGTAAAAATTTTGTTTAGTGCTCTTAAGCAACTTGGTGTAATTTCTCAGGCAGCTAAAATATTTTTCCCATTTAGACGCTAAGTTGGAGCCCTTAGCTTCTCTAAATAATCGTTTTTTCTTATTGCACAGACTTCTTAAAGAGTTGGTAAACCACGGTTTTCCGGCATCACCACGAATGCAAACGAGGGGTACATAAGATTCAGTTAAAGAGGTAATTTTATCTCTATACATGGACCAGTTATCATCAATAGACCTGAAAGAGGCAGTCTGTTCGAAGTGGAGAAGAAATTTGGCTAGTTCTTCATTGATTTTAGAAAAATTGGCTTTTTTGTAGTCGCGTATGTATTTCACTGAGCGTTGTCGTGGAGTGATGCGAACTGAAAAATTGAACAACACTATGCTATGATCGCTAAGACCGGCGATGGATGATAAAGACTGGATTAAATCAGGATTAGATGCAAGTGCAAGATCTAGGATGTTAGTGCCCCGAGTTGGTGTTCTGACTGCTTGAGAGAGGTCAAACGAAAGAATAAGATCCAAAAATTCTCTGGAATGGCGGGAAGATGCGGTTAGATTGTCCCAATCGATGTCAGGGAAGTTAAAATCGCCACTAACTATAAGGTTGGCTCTGGGAAACTGTTTATTTATGTCGAGCAGAATGGTACTTAGGTCGTCGTTGAAGGAATGATCGGAGTCAGGTGCTCGGTAACATGCGATTATTATATTGGTGCAATGAGCAAGAGAAACGTTCACGCAAATTATTTCACTTTTACTATTGACTGCGACAGCAGAAGAGACCAGAATACTTTTAACAAGAACCATCACGCCGCCTCCCCTACGCCCTGGTCTGTCACGGCGGAAACAAGTGAAGGATTGCTTATCTTGGAAAAGTTCGTCATTCAGTATATCAGGTGTGAGCCACGTTTCAGTAAAGATCGCAATATCTGTGCTGTTGTCTTGCAATATAGCTTCCACGGCTTCTTTCTTTGGAAAATAACTTCGGATATTTGTTAGTAAAACGGAAACTGATTTATCGATTGGGGCAGGGGCTGCACGCGTGCGATTTTGGAAGCATTGGTGCATAAAGGACCTGTGTGCCTGCGGTGAGCGCTATAAATTTATTTCAACCACAGAATCTTTAACAGCATCGTACACAAACTGTTTGTTGTTCATGATGAGCTTATCAAACCGGATTTTAAATGAGCCACCTCGTTGCTGACCATACGAAAAAAGTTTCTTCCTTGCCAAGCGAACGCGTGCAGAGTAGTCCTCACGGACAGAAAATGAAGAATTTTTAAGCTTGGAGCTGGCAAAAAGGATACGCCCTTTGTCTTTAAATCTCATAAAGTTTACAATGATAGGGCGGTTTTTTCCTTGTTGGAAACGGCCAAGTCTGTGAGCACGCTCAATATCGTGGCTATCAATTGTGACATCGAGCTCGTCCGCGCAGAATGAAATAATCCGCGATTCAGACTCGGACCAAGATTCATCTTGTTGATCTGCGATTCCAAAAAACAGCAAATTGGACCGTCGGAGGCGGTTCTCAGCGTCATCACATTTATCTGAAAGTAGCTTAATGTCGGATGAAAGTTTAGCCATATCAGGATCGGCTGATAAACTCGGGCTACTTAACTGATTTGAGCTCGTGGATTGTTCCAGGGCGTCAACTCGCGCTGAAAGGCTGGATATTGAATCCTCGACCTTCGACTGAGCAGCGCGAATCAACGCTAGTTCACTAAGCATAGTATTTTGAGAGCATTCAATGCGGGATATAGCCAAGGCAATTGATTCGAGGGATGGTTGAGGGGCGTTATTCTCTGGGGGTCCTGGATTCAATTCCACATCCCCGGCTAGCACAAGCATAAGACAAACGACATAGGCGTTGATACACTGGTAGCATGAAGAGCACAAGAACCTTCGCAAACTGCAGTCAGCGTCGATGGGGCACGACACCGCAACCAAAAACGCGTTATCAGAGCGAATGCAATTTGAATTTTGTAAGTAACCAACCTGCATGAAAAAGGGCATTCTTGTGACCTGCATCGTTGCGGTGGCGTGCCCCGAGTGATCGCAGTGTGATGGCGGTATTTGTAGTCCAATCAACGCGGTGGCGCTGAGCGTAGTTCCTGGTTGCCAGATGTGGAAACAGTTCGCCAGATGGGGAAAGGTTGATACAAGCGGGTACTGCACGGCGTCGATTTCGTTGTCCATGAAGTCAACTTGCTGCCGAACGTCGGAATCCGTGTCCAGGTTGTAACAGCTGCCTTGACAGCCCGGCGGCGTTGACGTGGTAATCCATATCAGTAAGGCCTGCATGAAAAAGGGCATTCTTGTGACCTGCATCGTTGCGGTGGCGTGCCCAGACAACAGAGTCGGCCCGGCCAGCGACCGTCCGCTAAGAATCGAGCGGGCCACCAGAACCTTTCTCCTTGTGTGCTGGCTTTTTGTTGCGAAAGCAACACTACGCGAGTCGCTGAGCCATTTCGCGGAGCCTAGGAAAGGCCATACTGCGCATGCGCGAGGAGCAGTGACGGCGCGCACAACGCACCGCTGGCGCGTCGCCGCCGTCGCTGCGCGGGTGACTCAGAGATGACGTCTCCGCGCTCGCCAGTTGCGCATGCGCAGTAGCGGCACAGTGTTAGCGTGCCGGGGCCGCCGCCGTTGCCGCGCGCTCTCCATCGCCTCTCTCTCCTCGTTGCTTTCGCAATCCTCCAGGTTTAACCGGAGCTAAACCACTGCCAATTTTATCTCCTCAAGTCGCGTGGCATGTCCCCTTCGTTGAAGCACTGCGTGATCTGACGGCGCGTTGCGACACTCGGGCCGTTATCTCGGTGCGCGCGCCTAGAGCTTTACAGGCCCCATAACGTGGCGATGGGTGAACGGAGCTAGAGAGAGAGATAAAGAGTGGGGGAAAGGCATGGATGTTAACCAGAAAGGTTTCCGGTTGGCTGCCCTGCACTGGGGAAGGGAATGATGGGATTAAAAAGGGAAGAGAGAAGGAACGAGAGACAAAGTCACAATCTAGCAAGCAAGGCAGTCTCTCGGAAAGACAAAACAGTGCCTTGTGCTAGAATAATACCAAAAGCGAGGCGTCTCGCAAAAAATGTAGTATGCTTTCAACGTAGTTAAACCGAGTAGACGTGTGAAAGAATGTGTTTAGCCTCTTTGCTTCAAGGTTTTGATTTGCTGGATCGTCGCACGTCTGGCGACGATATTAGTTCGATAGAAGATGACTAGAATCTCTATCTTGACGCACTCCAGGGTCAGGTAGCACACTCTAAAATGCTTCCCGGTCGTGGAGAAAGGAAAGGCATGGCCACGATGAAAAATTATCTGGCAGTGGTTGTGGCAACTGCGCACAGGGCCACCCTTAGAACAAAAATATGACACTCAAGCGAGGAAAGTGACGTCACGTATATTCTCCTATACAACATACTTCGTAATATTCTTGTCAGTGTCAGATTTCGAGTGGGGAGTTTGTGCAGGAGGTATTTTACAACGTTGCTACACATAGAATAAGGTGCTGGATAAAGTTAAAGTTTGCTTCGCCGCATAAACACTGTTATAAAGGTAGTGCACGCTTCACAGGGGCAACACAGCACGGTCAATTTCTGCGCCTCGACCCGGACTTGGCGTAGTGGCTGCGGCTTTCGGCTGCAAGACCGAAGGACGCGGGATCGAATCCAGGCCATGGTGGCAGCATTTCTATGGAGGTGAAATTCAAAAGCGCTGGTGTGTTGTGTGATGTCAGTGCACGTGCCAGTGCGCAATGTAACACCATCATCAAAAAATGGCTGTCGCGTAAGTTTTTTGGCGGAGGCAATCATGGTGGAGCAAAAGCAGAAATATGGAGGCCAATAAGAACTCTGGCGAAAAAACTGATGTCACAGATGCTGAGGAAGCCTCATACACGAGGGTGTATTATGAATACCGAAAACAATGTTTTATTCTTCTTCCAACCATGCGCACTTAATTAGATATAATAAGGTGTGAAAAACTTACCGACGATTGCAGTACTCCATAACGCGAAATTTGGCTGCGTCTTGATTTTCTGATATATTGAGGCAAAAAACTTGAATAACTCCTAAGGGGAATTAGGGTCTAAAACCAGGTTTGAAACCTGGCATGCAGGTGTATCATAGAATGCTAATTTCAAATATGCATTTAGATTTCAAATATCTCACCTGGAAGAAGATTGATGGTAAAGTAACATCCCAATTAGGCCATTTCTTACGGGCCTTTATAGCAATTTCTCAGTTTAAAAAAAGCTTATTTAAGAAATATGTAGACATTTCCACAGGTCCATGCACATCCTAAAGCTTTCCTTTTTCCTTTAGACATGATAGATTAGCAATTAGGCCAAATGTGGGCTAATTACTGCCACATTCTTTTTTCTTTCCAGCTTTATTTTTTTAGGTTTAGTATGTGCTGTGGGCCTTTGAAAATGTTTGCTTATACTTAAAAAAGCTTCCTTCGACTGATAAATTGCTATAAAGGCCCGCAAGGATGACCTAATTAGTATATGTTATTTTGCCATATATTTCCTTGCAAGTGAGATATTTGAAATCTTAATGCATCTTCAAAATCAGCATCCCATGATATGCCTGCATGCTAAGCTTCAGCAAGATATGCTAACAAATAAAATAGTTTTAACACCCTCATACCTCCTTAAGCAACCCTTAGGAGAATGCAAAGCGTTGCCGATTTATCACACGAGGACTAAGGGCGTCCGCAGAATTTTTTGCAGGGGGGGGGGGGGGGGGGCATTGGTTGTTGGCGCCGGAGGGGGCGGGGGGGGGGGGGGGGGGTATGTTCGTAGCAAAAAGGCACTATTTGCGGAGTAAATTTATTTATTTATATATAAGTAAAAAATAAGTGAAATACACACATGAAAGAAAAATTACAAACAGCAGATTAAAGCGTGGCTAGGAGATATACATTGGAGTTTATCAACGAAGAAACAATTAAAATTAATAAAAATGCAAAAATATACTGTCACTTCGTGGAGAAGAGTGCTCAGTCTTGCTGCATACGGGTTCTCGACTCACCCGGATTGATGACCAGCACACAGCACAATATGTTCACAAACACGCAACTACAGTCACTCAGTCAGTCTTCCATGAACAGCAACTGTAGGCGCCTCGGGCTTTTCTGGGCGAATTGCGTGATTACACGGGTGATAAATTCATTTCTGTGCTTCATTACACGTTCTCGGTGCACACTCATCATACACATTGATTGGAAAAACGGTTGAACGCGTACGTTGAAAACAAAAGATGACTATATATACAACGAAAACTTGTTTACAAGATAAATGCACGCTCGCAGCTTCATACACCTCGCTCCATCTTGCTCGCGCATCCGCACAGTCGAGCAACCGCACACACACTGCTCGCCGCTCGTCGTTTTCTCGTCCGCTGTCTTGGTTGTTCTCAGCTTCGTTGACAACCGGCCACTAAAAACACCGAAGCACAAACACAGAGGCGCGCGCACGTGCAAGGGCTTACTTGCCGCAATATCCCCGAATGCGCACTTTGGGGTTGAAAGGAACGCCGCGCGACTTCCAAGAGGAAGGGACACTCGCCACTCCGGTCGGAAATTTTTTTTGTGTGTTTTTATGGGGTTCAGAGCCCCAAAACGACTCAGGCTATGAGGGACAAAGTAGTACAGAGTTCCGGATAATGTCGACCACCTGGGTCTCTTTACCATGCACTGACATCGCACAGTACATGGGCGCTGTTGTGATTTGAGGCCCAGCCAGAGGTGACAGGCGAGCCAGGCAGGCGCCATCGGGCTGCGTTGACCAAAGGCGCTGGTTTTCGGAGAAGACGCAAGGAACGCTGGTGTGGGGGCGCCTCTGGAGACTGCGTCGCCATGAACAAAAGCAACTGCTAATCCCCTTTGCCGAAGATTCTGAAAGCGGCGCCTCTACCGAACTGCGCTCTCCCGTGGATCGCAGGAGACAGTGAGCGGCGGCGGCGCCAACTCATCGCCCGCTTGGCCCGACAAAGCGGGGGTGGACACGGCTGATTTGTCCTTCCCTCCTGAAGAATTCATTGGTGGCCGGCGTACGAACGTATGCTGATTATAGCGAGCAACGAAGGCTAAAACAAGATGCCCTGTGCACTGTCTGCCTCCGTGTCGCTATCTCTCTAGAGATCAAAGAAACAGACACCCATCTCAAGGCGGCTCGAAACACATGCTCGTCGGTGCCGCTGTATGTCTGCAACAGGTCGCCCTTCAACAGAGCTAACGACCGTGTGGTTTGAAAACGGCGTAAAGACGCGCACCCGGACGCGGCATTTCGCAGATGTGACCCAAAGCGTGGAAGCGGGGCTGCTTTTACCCTTTTGGCTGAGCGCACCACCGCCCCTGGCGTGCGGCCATCACTCACGGTTCGAGTGAGTGATTTTCCAGGGGGGTGCAGCCGCCCCCCCTTGCCCCCACCCCCCCCCCCCCCCCCCCCCCTCCGGACGCCCATGACGAGGACCGTAAACTATAGCACTGAATGAACATTCCTCAGTGGTGTACAGCGACGCGGTGCCACCCTCGACCGATTGCAGCGTCCTCTCCTATGTCTGCTGCCCCCTGCGAGAACGCGTTGCAACGTGCTTGTCTCATTTCTTCAAGGAGGAAAGCTGAAGCCACAAAGGAGGCGTCTTCGTCTGGAGCTTTCCACTAGGCGCATGGACCACGCATTCAGAGTAGCGCATACCCGTTCCCATGGTAAACGGCGCGGACTCCACGAACGGCCCCCGTAGACGCCCATGTGATTGCTGGTTGCCGGGTCGACTACCGATTCATGCCTGACTCAAGTTTCGACTAGCAGTTTTGTGGCAGATCTTACGCTAATTCGAACATGACCAGCCGCGCAGGTGGGCGACGAATAAAGGGCCCACGATATTTGCGCAAGGGATCGCCTCACTTGGACAGTGCAGTGGGTCGTTCTTTATAAATCCTTCAGTGTGTGCTGCCTTGAATGGAGGGGCTGCTGAAGTTTCTCCCTGTTGATGTGTCCACGGCAGAGCACCCGCTTCATCGTCACAAGCAGGGGCCGTGTGACGGTGCGGCTCCTGCCATATTGAGTGTCGCGCGCCAGTGTGGTGCGCGATGTTTGTGCGCGGAATTGGTGCGCGGTCTTCCTCCCGCGTGCTTCCCCCGCGCGTTTGGACCCTCTTGAACTCTTGTACTTTGGACACTTTGTGTTTCGGGCACTTGCGTTGCTTGTGAGTGTATGTACGTGTGTTGCATCGGGCGACATCGGTCGCCGTAGTGTTTCTTCTGTTTTGTGGAGGGACGGCTGTCCCTTGTATGCTCCAAGGTCGAAATAAACTTCTCTTCACGTCCACGGCAGTCGCTTTTCCGAGCTGAGTCGAGTGTCCACCGTTGTCTTTTCCTCTTTGAAATGTATTGCGAAGCAATCGCATTCTTAGGATAGAGTATGAGTGGCGTGGAATAGCTGCTTCTATGTGGCATTTGGTTCAAGACGAGGTAAACAGCAGGGTTGCGATGACTAGTAACTTTGATCTACCCTTATTGTAGCGGCGGTATCTTGTCCAATCGGTTTTTTGCGATCGATATGGCACATTTCGTTTCGTTTTTTTTTTCTGGGGGAGAGAGGCACACGGAACTGGTTTGTCGTGCGGCGCTTGGGCAGCCACGTTCGAGGGGTGAGTTCTCCTTCCCCTCTGCGTCCGTGTGCTGCCGGCTGCTGGCTCTCTCTGCTTTATTCTTCGTGTGTTGCGAGGAGACGATTGCCCACCACTGAGCCGCCGCGGCGGCTCAGTGGTTATGGCACTCGGCTGCTGACCCTGAAAGAAGCGGGTTCGATCCCGGCCGCGGCGGTCGAATTTCGATGGAGGCGGAATTCTAGAGGCCTGTGTACTGTGCAATCAGTGCACGTTAAAGAACCCCAGGTGGTCGAAATTTCCGGAGCCCTCTACTACGGCGTCCCTCATAGCCTGAGTCGCCTCGGGACGTTGAACCCCCATAAAACCATACCAAACCCAGCACAGGCACTCACCTCTTATTTTCTAGGAACACAGCTCAGGGAATTGGTACCTGGTGTGCCGCTCAACCGAATCCCGCAGGATTTACAGATGTCAGCGCTTTATGCAACTGCTGCGGCGTTTCATAAGCACGCCCGCCACATGAGCCCAGATTTAGGTATCGCTGCGGACACAGTAGTGGAGTCCATGGGCATAACTTGCATAAATAGGCAACGGAAACCTCTTATTCAAAGGAACAGAACAATGAGAGCAAAATGTCATGAAAGTGTTTGTTGATTGCCACAAACGGTGCTGATCACCACGTAGGGCAAGGCGTCGTACCGAGAGCAAGAAAGTATCTCACTGCTTCTTACCTGGCGGCACTGCACGCTTGAGCACTCGTCAGTATCCACCGGTGGAAAGCGAGAAGTACAGCCACTTCCTCGCACACAAAGCCATGCGATGAATTATGTGAACTACTTTAGTACATGAATGTTCGCCGCAGTTGCGACCACCCATAAATTGTCAACAACCCTTCCCTCTCGTCTCCAGTTAGACTGTCAGATATTGGTTGTAAAAAAAAATAAAAGTAACTAGGACGACAAAGTTCACCTCAACGTAGTTTACATATAAAAAAAAAAGAAACTCAGCAAATCTACCTCCGGCCCCGAAAACCGTGCAAATTCATTGAAGTGCTAACTTGAGTCAGCTAAGTAATGGTGCCATTGTTCGCTAAGCTTTTCATCTCGTGAGAATTACCGGTTTGTGGCTGACAAGACCGTGGTGTGCTTGTCAATCATGTTTTCCCACAGTTGTGACGGCGGTGAGCTCACCAATCACCAACCATCTTCAAATGCTGGGGTGCTGTGAGCCATAGTTGGCTGACGTCAACTTAATAACCCCTCCACAAACGCGCAATTTCGACGCTGTACTACGGCAATGTTGCTAGGGTAATGCAAATAGCCATGGGCGTCCGGAGGGGGGGGGGGGGGGGGCAAGGGGGGGCGGCTGCACCCCCCTGGAAAATCACTCCCTCGAACCGTGAGTGATGGCCGCACGCCAGGGGCCGTGGTGGGCTCAGCCAAAAGGGTAAAAGCAGCTCCGCTTCCACGCCTTGGGTCACATCTGCGAAATGCCGCGTCCGGGCACGCGTCTTTATGCCGTTTTCAAACCACGCCATCGTTAGCTCTGTTGAAGGCCGACCTGTTGCAGACATACAGCGGCACCGGCGAGCATGTGTTTCAAGCCGTCTTGAAATGGGTGCCTGTTTCTTTGATCTCTAGACAGATAGCGACACGGAGGCAGACAGTGCACAGTGCATCTTGTTTTCGCCTTCGTTATGCCGGCCACCGATGAATTCTTCAGGAGGGAAAGACAAATCAGCCGTGTCCACCCCCGCTTTGTCGGGCTGCTCATGGGCAAGCGGGCGATCAGTTGGCGCCGCCGCCGCTCGCTGTGCCTCCGATCCACGGGAGAGCGCAGTGCGGTAGAAGCGCCGCTATCAGAATCTTCGGCAAAGGAGATTAGCATCTTTTGTTCACGGCGACGCAGTCTCCAGAGGCGCCCCCACACCAGCGTCCCTTGCGTCTTCTCCGAAAACCAGCGCCTTTGGTCAACGCAGCCCGATGGCGCCTGCCTGGCTCGCCTGTCACCTCTGGCTGGGCCTCAAATGACAACAGCGCCCGTGTACTGTGCGAGGTCAGTGCCCGGTAAAGAGACCCAGGTGGTCGACATTATCCGGAGCTCTGTACTACTCCGTTCCTCATAACCTGAGTCGTTTTGGGGCTCTGAACCCCATAAAAACACACAAAATAAATTTTCCTACCGGAGTGGCGAGTGTCCCTTCCCCTTGGAAGTCGCACGGAAGTAAGCCCTTGCACGTGTGCGCGCCTCTGTATTTGTGCTTCGGTGTTTTTAGTGGCCGTTTGTCAACGAAGCTGAGAACAACCAAGACAGTGGACGAGAAAACTACGAGCGGCGAGCAGTGTGCGTGCGGTTGCTCGACTGTGCGGATGCGCGAGCAAGATGGAGCGAGGTGTATGAAGCTGCGAGCGTGCATTTATCTTGTAAATAAGTTTTCGTTGTATGTATAGACATCTTTTGTTTTCAGCGTGCGCGTTCAACCGTTTTTCCAATCAATGTGTGTGACGAGTGTGCACCGAGAGCGTGTAATGAAGCACAGAAATGAATTTATCACCCGTGTAATCACGCAATTCGCCCAGAAAAATCCGTGGAGTCTACAGTTGCTGTTCAAGGAAGACTGACTGAGTGACTGTAGTTGCGTGTTTGTGACCATATTGTGCTGTGTGCTGGTCATCAATCCGGGTGAGTCGAGAACCCGTATGCAGCAATACTGAGCACTCTTCTCCACGAAGTGACAGTATATTTTTGGATTTTTTATTAATTTTAATTGTTTCTTCGTTGATAAACTGCAATGTATCTCTCCTAGCCACACTTTAATTTGCTGTTTGTAATTTTTATTTCATGTGTGTATTTCACTTATTTTTTATTTATATATAAATAAATAAATTCATACCGCAAATAGTGCCCTTTTGCTACGAACATGCCCCCCCCCCCCCCCCCCTCCGGCGCCAACAACCAATGGGGCCCCCCCCCCCCTGCAAAAAATTCTGCGGACGCCCTTGCAAATAGCTATCGTTGTAAAACGCACAATTGCTGCTGGATGACTGTGCACGTTAAACGCCAGAGGGCTGGAATTAATCCGAAGCCCACAGCTCTGCAGAATAAACCACAAATATACCCTTCTGATCTCTCTGAGCCGCCGCGGTTGCTCAGCGGTTATGGCGCTTGGCTACTGACCCAAAAGACGTGGATTCGATCTCGGCCGCGGTGATAGAATTTTGATGGAGGCAAAATTCTAGAGGCCCGGGTACTGTGCGACGTCAGTGCACGTTAAATAACCCCAGGTGGTCGAAATTTTCGGAGACCTTCACTACGGCATCCCTCATAGCCTGAGTCACTTTGGTACGTTAAGCTCCCGTAAACCCAAACCATTCCGACTTCTTGCTTTCTCTCTCTCTCTCTTTCTCTCTCTCTCTCTCTCGGGAATTTCGTGGTTGAAAAAAAAATGTGCGTGGAATCACGACCGCTCAGTATCGACGGGCCAAGGCACGCTCAACTCGTTATAATTATCTTTATTTCAAAAAAAAAAAATGTGCGTGGAATCACGACCGCTCAGTATCGACGGGCCAAGGCACGCTCAACTCGTTATAATTATCTTTATTTCCACATTTTATATAATTATCTTTATTTCGGGAATTTCGTGGTTGAAAAAAAATGTGCGTGGAATCACGACCGCTCAGTATCGACGGGCCAAGGCACGCTCAACTCGTTATAATTATCTTTATTTCAAAAAAAAAAAAATGTGCGTGGAATCACGACCGCTCAGTATCGACGGGCCAAGGCACGCTCAACTCGTTATAATTATCTTTATTTCAACATAGGGGAGCACACAAGAAGCATATGACAGATGTGACTATACTTGCACTGTTGCTGTAGTCAGTATTTCTGGCATCGCTGTGGTGGTGTTCATTGATTGTAAAACGTTTTGTTCGTTGGAAAGAGCTTGGTGCTAAGAGGTCGCGTTAAGTGGTCGAGAGTGCATAGCCCTCGACGACTTTGTCAGCCCACTCCACCGCCAGAACTCGCGTTCTGGGGTCAGGACTAGCCAGCACAGTCTCCCACCGCCCGAGAGAAGGAGCGGTAACTAGATCACGCGGAGGTGGCTCTATTTTGCAATCCCATAGGTTATGATCGTAGTTGGCTCGTTGGCCGCAGTGTTTACTGTTCGGGTTGCGTAGATCCGGATAAATGTGCGCGAGGAGTGATGGGGTGCGTGTCGATCTCGTCTGCAGACGACGCCACGTAACATCTCGTTCTTTATTAAGGATTTTGTCCGGAGGGGCAAAGTTCTTCTCTCTAGTTTAAAATGATTGGTGAGATCATGATATGTGTTCATGCAGTCGTCGTGCTCCAGCTAGAAACTAATTCAAAACCGGCGCGTTCTTTGCACAGCGTAGCTAGACCCCAAATAAGCGCCAAGGTCAATTGTAAGCGGCACGATCATCACGTAAAGGCTGTTTAAACCATTAATACCACTTTTATTTCCAAATTTTATTTTATTTGCATCACATACTTAGTATTTTTTTTACAAATAAAGCAAATTATTTTAGTTGTTGTACTATAAACTTTATTTTAGCGAATTTGAAAGACAAATCAGGCCACCATCTCTTTCTGCCGTTTCTTTAGTTTCTTTCTGTCAAAATGGCAGCTCCCAGCGCGTTAAAATGCTGCCGAAATCTTCCTCTTGTTGTAATCCTCGGCGCGACTGGGACGGGTAAATCCAAGTTAGCCATAGAAATTGCTTCAAAGTTTAATGGGGAAATAATCAGTGCTGATTCTATGCAGGTAAGATGTCCAGTCGTTCGGTTTTCGTTCACCTTGTTCACTTTACCTCTTGCGTAGTCTGTCGCGCACACGTAGTTTCAGTTGTTTGTCCTGTCTGTCACAATTCAACAGTTACTGCAATTTTGTTAACCTCTCAAGGTGTACAAGTCACTCGACATCATCACAAATAAGGTGACGCCCGCTGAAAGAGATGCTGCCCCGCACCACCTCCTCGACTTTTTGGATCCCCTGTTGAATTTCACTGTAGCCGACTTCCAAAGCAAGGCACTTGGTGTTGTGAGTCTGTCTCCTTCGCTGTCTTTTTTTTTTCTTTTGCTCATTTAATTCGTGTCTCCTTTACAGCTTAGTCAAATTTCGTAATTTTATTTTCGCTAATTAGCTAAATTTCACGCGCATACGTTAGCTCCATTCACTGTGGCATCAGCGCGATGACAGTGTACGCCGGCTTACAAGTTTAAATGAGTAATGTAAACACAGTATTTAGACGTTATTCGAGTACTCGAAAACTTCTGCAAAGCATACCCGGGTTGCGTCGATAACTAAAAGCCGGTAGTTTTAAGGTGCGCGGTTGCAAACAAGCTTCTAAAAACGTATGCCTTGAATGAGGGTGAACCATTGAGGTTCTCTCGAATGAATCGAGAAGGTTATGGTAGTGTGAACTCTAGTTATGGTTAGTCGTTATGATAACCTCTTTGGTATGAACGCGCGTTGTTTGTTTGGAGTGACAAAACGTCTACTGCTCTTTTCCCATCTTAGATTAACAACTTGGTCAACAAACAGAAGCTACCCATAATTGTTGGTGGCACAAACTATTACATCGAGTCCCTTTTGTGGAAGGTTCTTGTGCGGCCGCAGGTATGTTCCTCTGACTTGTTTCGTGTTCATATTCATCAGTGCAACCTTACTTAAGCTTTTATATTTACTCATATTGGGACCTCTGCTTCCTATCACCCTCACAGAAGCAGTCTGATGACCAGCCTGCGTACAACAGCAATCGCGTCTTGCTGAAAGAAGTCATCAACTCATTCCTGAAAAACAAAAGTGACAATGACAGTGAGGCCGAGGCAGCTGCAACTGTACTACTCTCCGAAGTCTCCGAGAGCGCCATCTTGGAAGACGTATCGACAGAGCACTTGTACAAGTGCCTGGAGACAATAGATCCTGAACGTGCCCTGAGACTCCACCCAAAGGACCGTCGAAAGATCGAACGGTACCGTCACTTGTTTTGGATCTGCTTGAATTGTGCTGGAACTGCTGGAAAAGTGCAGTGTTTTTTTGTTCTGACCGATGAAATGGTCTGATTTTTGTAATGTTTTGGTATCTCTGTTGACAGCAAAATCAAAGCTTATCTAACTACTATCTCATGTACATTTCTCATATTTTTAAACATTTATGGTATGATGACTTATTGCCTTCAGTTTTGTTTACTGTCAGCTACGAAAAGGCTTGATAATAAGTCAAGTGTAACAGAGTGAGCTATGGAAAGGAAAATGATAGGTGTAACATCAAGAGACAGGAAGACGGCAGGGTGAGTCAGGGAATGAAGGTGCGTTAATGATATCCCAGCTGAAATCGAGAAGAAGAAACAGAAAATGTCTGGTCATGTAATGCAAAGTGTATGTAACCAACAGTCTCTTAGGACAACCAAGCAGATTGCAAGAGAAGGCTGGCATAGGAGAAGGTGGCAGAGAGCCAAGTGACTGGTTGAAATTGAGAACTTTGGGGGGGGGGGGGGGGGGGGGGTAGCCACAGTTGGCGAAGGAGGAAGCTAATTGGAAATCAGTGGAATGGCATTCATCTTGTCAGTGGATGTAGTTAGGTTGATGATGACGGTAGTGACACTTATTGCCATGCTGCGTAACTATGAAAGTTAGCTAAACTAAAAATATGCAAATGAAATGAATGTTTGCTGAATAATGTTCCAAGTGACTGAGATCTTTGGAGGCAGTTTAGTTAAGCAGAGCATAAAGAATGGGAGGGGTGTGTTTTGCTACAGTATTTCTTGCCTCTAACCTACTTGAAATTCTAGAGGCCCGTGTACTGTGCGATGTCAGTGCACATTAAAGAACCCCAGGTGGTCGAAATTTCCGGAGCCCTGCACTACGGTGTCCCTCTTAGCCTGAGTTGCTTTGGGACGTTAAACCCCGTAAACCAAACCAAACCATACTTGGCAGTGCACACTTTCCTTCACACTGTTCTTGTTCTCTCACATTTTAAAATGGTGGTAAATCTCTTCTTTGGCTAGTACTGTAACCCTGAAGAGAACCGCATGTATTTAACTTGGGTGACCTGATGCTCAGCTGCAAATCGTCTTGCTTATGATTTCTCAAAGAATGGCATAACCCAGAACCTTTCCTAATATCCTAATGTGTTTTACTGTATTGAAAGAGCAGGAGGTTGTGAGAAGGCAAAGGTTACATGCAAACTGTGTCTTTATAAATATATGTTGAAATGGCTTCAACTCAGCTCTCCAGCCCAGCCTCATTGCTTGATGCATTCCAGCTGAGTGCCACATACCTCTTGCTGCTTTTTCTTTTCAACAGTGCCATAAAATGTTACATCTCCTTGTGTCATCTAAAGGTTGCCTTTAATCTATGCTTTTTTTTTGTAATAAGGGTATAAAGCAACATAAGAATGGAGTGCATCTTATAGTAGTAGTAGTAGTAGTAGTAGTAGTAGTAGTAGTAGTAGTAGTAGTAGTAGTAGTAGTAGTGGCAGAACCATTTATTTCAGAACACAAGTGAGGTGGTCAAATTGTGTGTCACCTGCTACACCTGGCCTAGCTGGTCCTTTTCATGATAAGCCAGCCAGATATGCCAGGGGAGGGCTGGGGATAAGGCATGGGGGCAGAAAAGGGACTGAAGAGCAATAGGACAGTAGAAGAGACGGTGTGTGAGATAGGCATTGAGCTCAGGGCAATTGGGCCCAGAGTGGAAGCAGCTTAAATAACGTTTTATTGGTGAAATTAATGTCTTTCATAATTCTACAAAGGGTATGAGCCTGGGAAATAAAGAGATAAGAGTGTGAGGCAGGGAGGGTGGCGAACTCCTTCCTCAGTTGGAGATGGCTTTTTTTTATCGGGAGTTCCTTATCACAGAATAATGGGCTGGGCTGGGGGGATCACTGGGGCCCAGTCAAGAGCCTCGCGGGTGAGCTGATTACACGGCTCATTTCCAGCAATCTCCGAATGCCACCTGAGTGGTGTTGTACGAGGTTTCAGACCCAGAAGTTTCATGTCTATGTCGGAGTGTGTGTCCGGGGGTATGATGGTCCTTTGAAACGCACGGAAAGCAGCTTGATGGTCGGTGTACAGGATGTACTGCTCGGTCAAGGGAAGATAAAGCATGTACAATCTAGAGCATCTCTCGGTAGCACAGTCCACGGGGTCGAGGTAGGGACTGCAGGTGGAAGAGAGAGGTTCATGACAAAAAAGGGGAGTGTATAAGAGTACGAGCTGAGCTCCAGCACTGAAAGATCTATGTATGGAAGCAACGATGTATGCTACTGTGTGACTGTGCAGAGGCGGGAAATTATGGGCAGCTTGGGCCTGCCTGCATCCTGGGTGAAAGGTTGAAAACAGCTTGTGGGGAGTGGGTGCGATGCAGAGGTTGTAGAAATGGGAGGCCAGGGACCTGAAGGGCTATGGGCATAGATAGGATGTGAGCCTGAGGGAGGATCCATCCATAGGTGAGCAAGTTGAGGATTGCAGTGAAGGCTAAGGGAAGGAGCATATATGGAGAACAAAAAAAATCTGGTATCATAAGAACATAGTACAAAAGTTTGAGTGGGGATTTGGAGAGCTGCTTTGTAAAGAGTGTGCAGATCAGATTCTGACTTGTCTATTTGGGTGTGTCCGTAAGAGTGCGATAGAGAACCTTGTAGAGGGTTTTGTCGAGTGCCTTGGCTTGGGCAAGACTATGGATCTGAGCCTCGTGGAGTCAGTTTGCCATTTGACCACATGACATGCAAGATGTGTGACCGTATGACAGGTGGAGAGGCCTTAGTGAAGAGTAAAACTGGTTTTTGAGGAAAGGAAATGGTGCAGTATCTGTCTTGTATATCTCGATGGACACGTGAACCATTCCTTAAGGGAAGGGAGGAAGGTGGAAGAGAAAGAGGTGGGGTAGCTGAGGTCCCTAGAATAATTTCGACCACCTGAGGCTCTGTAACGTGCACTGACATTGCACAGCACAGGGCTGCACTGACATCGCACAGCACACGGCCGCCGCGGTTGGGTTCGAACCCGGGTACTCCGGCTCGGTAGACGAGCGCCTTTACCACTGAGCCACCACGGCTGGTTCTTAGTGAAGAGCCTGTACATTTTTGTGCGAATGGAGTGGTATGCCTAAAACATGACAAAATGAGACTGCGGGTTTGGTTGGTTTGGTTTGGTTTATGGGGTTTAATGTCCTAAAGCGACTCAGGCGATGAGAGACGCCATAGTGAAGGGCTCCGGAAATGTCGGCCACCTGGGGTTCTTTAACGTGCACTGACATTGCACAGTACACGGGCCTCTAGAATTTCTCCTCCAAAGAAATTCAGCCGCCGCGGCCGGGATCGAACCCGTTTCTTTATGGATCAGCAGCCGAGCACCATAACCACTGAGCCACCACGGCGGCGAGACTGCGGGTTTGGATGTGCAATTTGCGAGTAACAGATTACTAGATGGTGTACTAGGTTAACGTCTCTGTTGTAACTCTCAGACCCGCCTTGAAGGGAAAATTGGGAATAATGTTCAGACCCCGCTCAAGAGTGGTGTTGACCTTTCCCTGGGGTGCATCGAGGCACAGTGTCGTCTTTTATTTGTCTACTTTCTTTTTCTCACTTCAGGAGCCTCCAGGTATTCCAAGTCCATGGAAGGCCCCACAGCGAGCTCATTGAGGAGCAGCAGCAGCTGGAAGGGGGAAGCTCTCTTGGTGGGCCTCTGCGGTACGAGAGGCCATGTGTGCTGTGGCTGCAGTGCGACCAGAATGGTTTGTGCGGATATTTTTGCCATGCATACACATTTATCATGTGGGTCAATCCACAGCTGCATACACAAACGGCTTACGATACCGCTTTGGACAAATGGACAGTCCGCATTGTGACAACTGTGCCTCGGTAGAAACTGTGGAACATATCCTGCTTGAGTGCCCTGCGTATGCTAACGAGCGTGCATACTATGAACATTGCATGCAGAAGCTCTGCCCAGTGCCCCTAACAATGAACAAAGTTTTAGGTCCCTTAGCCTGCCTTAGGCAACAGAGACTTGCAATGAACTTTCTATTTACATATTTAAAAGACATTGGACATCTCGATAAGCTCTAAATTCACTTGCAAGTTACCTTCATGCATTCTTCATGCAGTGAACTTCGTCAGTCCATTTGTCGGACTATGCACTCCATCATTCCATAGGTTACATCAATACTTGCCGTTGCATCCTTAGTACCCATTTCATGGCCGCATTTTATCTTCGTTTTTTTTTTTCACGTTTTCCACACCGCTCTCCTTCTGTCTTTATCTCCCCAAATTCCCCTCCCTACGCAGAGTAGCATGCCAGCGATTTTTAAACACCGGCTAAATTCTCTATATTAAAGAGTTTCTCTCTCTCTCTCTCTACAGCTAGGAGAGAGAGAGACTTTAATGAGTAAAGGAGAGGTCTGCCTGCTAGGAGCTTTAACTGTGCCGCTTAGATATTAAGGTTAGCTATCACAGGTCAAGTAGAATATGACAAAGGGATGCAAGAAAGGACCTAACATGACAGCTCACTTTTGTAGATAGCAGGATACTTTAGCCATTGCATGATGCTGCGAGGTAAGGGTTTTAACGGTGGCGCTGTGGCACTAAGCAATCCGATTGAATAGCATAAACAGTCATGACATCCCTGGAGAAATATCTTATTGTCGTCGACTTCAAATGGGGAAAATAGATAGAACATCTCAGAATCAGAAAAACTGCCAAATCATCTGCCTCCTTTCGAACGCTGCTTTCTAGAATGCAGTTAGCTACCCATTGCTGTTTAGAGAAGGGCCAACCGCGTGGATCCTCAAATCCCTTTGTGGTCCACAGCTGGCTGTGGTTCTCATGGTGGTTTCTCAGCAGTAACATCTAGGCATGGTGATCAGAGGCATAAGTTGTGTTGGTCATGGCCACTCCGGTATTTTTGCAGTGGTCACTTTGTGCTATTGTCCTTGTGAACCCGCGGAGGTGCATCTATGTCAGTGAGAATCTGCTTTTGCTGCACCTGAACAATTTTTTGCCATCAGGACCATTCATTCACAGTGATCCAATTTCCTCTGATTACATACACTGACAGCATGGTTGGTTTGGTTTATGGAGTTTAACGTCCCAAAGTGACTAAGGCTATGAGAGACGCCGTAGTGGAGGGCGCCGGAAATTTCGACCACCTGGGGCTCTTTAACGTGCACTGACATCGCACAGTACACGGGCCTCTCGAATTTCTCCTCCAAAGAAATTCTAGCCGCCGCGGCCGGGATCGAACCCACGTCTTTCGGGTCAGCAGCCGAGCACCATAACCACTGAGCCACCGCGGTGGCCCCACTGACAACATAAATATGGTACAACTCAGTGGTCATTGAAGCTGCTGATCTGACACCTCTATGATTCTGAGTTCCGAATGCTGTGTTGTGAAGTCCTCTTGATTGAAGTCAGTACCTTTGGCAGAAGGACTCATGAAAACATTGAGTGCACGGTGGAATTTTAACTTTTTTATAAGAATGGCACTGCTTGGCATGTGTACTGGCTTTATGGGCTTCAGGTTACTTTTTGGACTTTGCAAAGCAAACACCACTTCATTCTCAGTAAAAATTAATTTTTCTAATGGACTCGACCAGTGCGGATGACATACCAAACTTGTGAATAAGATTTTATGTTCTGGAGTGAATTTTCATATCATCTCTGGGCGTTATCGTATTATTGAACATCATGATAGGAAGTCTAGATATGTTGCCACACTCCAAAAATTATAGCAGTACAAACGTAATGCATTCTACTTTGGGGGCTAGGTGGTATTTCAATGAAATATAAAGTGCACGCTGGTATGTTTAGACTATAAATACGGACACTAAACTTCGCGGCGTGGCCTTTTTTTATAAATAAACTAAAGGTGTTGAACAATTAGTCATTTCCTGCATCCGTGTTTCTGTGATCACTCTCAACATTATTGCAGTGCTGGATGAAAGGCTGGATGCTCGTGTCGACGACATGATTAATGCTGGCCTCATCCAAGAGATGGAAGAGTTTCATGAAAGATACAACAGGCATCGCTTGGACCACAATCTGTAAGTTTGCCTCATTTGTATACTTCTGTAGAACTTTCAAGTTTTAAGGCGGAAGCCTTTAATGCCTCATCGTTGTAAGCAGCAGTTGTCGACAGAAATGTCACGCTTTTCAATTGGTCGAAACGGTCATGACGTCACAGTGCGCGAATTTCAAATGGGGCTAATTGTACTTTGGCTAGTAACCATGCAACCAATTAAAGGGATCGTATAGTGATGCTCCAAGTAAGTGGGAATGAGTTTAGTTCATTGCTTAATTACCCAATTAGCCTAATTGACCTTTCTAGTCAGGCCAGATAAATAAATAAAACCGAATAGGAAATTTGTCGAGTTCGGGAATCAAACCCCGGTCTCCAGAGTGCGAGACGAGCACTCTAACCACTCCGCCACGCCAGCTCGATGGTTTGGAATGAACAAAGGCGCATCACTAGATAGGGTGCCTTCCACTCCCATCTTCCTCCCTTCCCGTTACAGGGAGGTTCAGGTGTCCACCGAGATATGCCAGGCAGATACATTTCCTTTCCTCAATAACCAATTTACTGACGAGCAAGGCGTAGAACTGAACTGTTGATGGTGTTCTATGGACTCCCTGGCAGCTTTGCAAGACGCTGTCGCGTTTCACTCTTAGCTTAACATCTTAACAACACATCAGTGACACAAGCGGCAACACCGCGCTTAAGGCTTTCGCCTCACCGCACTTTAGGTCAACAAAGTGCCCCCTGAATTTTTTTGACACCGAAGAGCAGGAAAAGAAAAAATCAGGAAAAGGAAAAAAACAGGTATTTTCCTTCTTGCATTCATTTAGACACTCATTGTGTAGCTTTAGGCAATGTACTCCCAATCAAACCGTTTTTGACTAGTTGAAACGGGTAGCTAGTGCATTTTTGTGGTTAAGAAGTTGCCCACAGCACTATCCTGTCTGCGCACGATGCAGTTGCCCTGAAAGCTGCCATTTAAAACTGCACTTACTGCATATTGTTACGGGAAACATTGCTTCTTAAGTGTTCTTCATGTTCTAAATACTACACATGCTTAATTGTGAAAGGATTAGTAGGTTTACTCGCCGCGGTGGTTCATTTGTTAACCCTTTCAGGCGCCATTTTTTGTTTTGACTGAAATCTATTATTTTTTCACCCAAGTAGTATATTCAGGTCTCAAGAAAGGGAATTTGTTAGTTTTCGAACGTGGAAGACCAGCAGGTAAGTTTTTACAACGATGTGGAGAATTCCATACAAAGTGTCACATTTGTTAGAAATAACAACATCTAAATGTTCTCTTGTGTCGGGTAAACACCCTAAGGATCGTGGAATCGCTTTGTGTTTGGAAGATTCACATTACGCTCGAAATTGAGCAAAAACAATCGATGTTTTCACTCGCGGCAAAATCTGTCTGCACAAAAACGGCGGACAAAGTGCTACCTAGCTCACTCTTATGTGAAATATTATTTACTGCATTCGCTACATGGCTCAGAAAAGCAACTTATTTGCAACAAGAAGGGTGCTCAATTTGACTGAAATAATGAAATCACTGTTAAGTGTTCCAGTTTCTCAGAAAAAGCTGTAAGTTTGCCGCTTACACAATTGTGTACAAAGCGCCTGAAAGGGTTAAGGCGCTCGTCTACTGAGCAGAAGTACCCGGGTTCAAACCCTACCGTTTCAATGGGGGGGGGGGGGGGGGGGGGGGAACGCAAAAGGTGCTGTGTGATGTGGGTGCATGATAAAGATCCCAGAGGATCGAAATTATTCCCCTTTCTTCCTTTTTTCTTTCACTCCCTCCTTTAATGGCTGAGATATGTGAGGTAGTTACTGCGTCCTTTCCTTTCCTCAGAACCAATTCTCATTTTTTCAAGTTTCATTAGTAGCTTTTGCTTCTCAGCTGATCCCAGCTTTGTGAGGATATCTTTCTAATCCCATGATGGTTATTTTCTTCCTCACACTACTTCTCCTTGATTTTCCCAGAGAAGCTGATTATACAAAAGGCATCTTCCAGTCGATTGGCTTCAAGGAGTTCCACAAGTACCTTCTCATGAACGCCGAAGAGAAAGCCTCTCCAGATGGACAAAAAGCATTTGCTGAAGGTACGCCTCACTGTGGATGTATACAGCGTGTCAATGTTTAACTATGGGATACAACTTACCATTTATTGCCGCGCATAAGTCGACGTTTTTTTTTAAATGTCCTTCCAAAGTTGGGGGGGTCGACTTATAATTGGAGTCGACGTATATGCGGAGTCTTAAGGTCTGCCTATATGTGGGGTCAAAAGTAATTTCGACCGAGTCGCGGATAACATCATGCCCTGTGCACTCGTAATTCCATAATAGTTGTTAAACACGGTGCGAAAGTGGATCTGCTTAAAAAAACACTTAAATTTAAGGGGGGACATTGGTCTTTGAGACCAAAAAATGACCAAAAAATCGGTTTTTCAAAAAGTGACATTTGTGGAATCTCGAGCTATTATTTTCCAACTGTACCAATTTTTTCCTTCAAGAAATCAGCGTTTTCACCATAATATCCCACTCAGATCATCGTATGAGCTGAATTTGTGCAGGAGCAGACAATTTAATGGCATGAAAATTTTGGACATCTGGTTGTCTTAGTATGTCGATATCTCAACATCTAGGACAGACAGAGGTGTCGTATTGCTTGCTAAGGGAAGCTGAAGGCACAGTGTGTGTAATAATCGAAGCAGATTTGTTCAATCGCACTTCAAACATTTATAACTTTGCAAAGTTTATCGATGCATTACATTCACACCTTGAACATTGATATTCCAAGTGCTGTAAAATTACTAATGAGGGTAAATTGGAAAAATGGTTTTGATTATTGCACTCTTTAGTCACCATACTATGTAGCCATGGATTAAAAATTATTCTTTATCGAGCGGTTTTTTTTTGCACCGAGGTACTAATGAATGACTAATTAAAATTAATCATCTTGGGAACCGACTAATTTATGAGAAAGGTAATTTCATTGTTGAAATCAGCATAAAAAAACTGAGCAAGGTGGTACAGTTTCATTAGGATTGAAATGAAAATAAGGAAAATAGTTCTAAGACCAGTGTCCCCCCTTAATTGAGATATGCACCAAAGGTTTGTTTTAATACGATAGCAACTGGTTATCGACAAACCAGCGGCAGCAGTGGCTCATAAGATGACGATCGTGACTGTGTCCTCACAGGCGACGACGAGTCTGAAATGTTTCGTGAACAAATAAATGTTTCTTTATGACTCGGCCTTCTGAAAAACTTTTTGGGCGAGCTAGGACCGCAGGGTGTGGCAGGGTCGGCCTAAATTCGGAGTTATTTTTTTGCCCAATGGGGGCCGCGAGTTGGGGGGGTCGACTTATAATTGGAGTCTACTTATAATCGGCAATATACGGTAAGCCTGTAGTGAACCTCCGTGCACATTCTTGACTGCTGCACAGAATTCCTTCATGACAAAAAAGTTGTCTGTTGTTAAAACTCTTCTTGTTACCTGAACAATCACAAGGAAAAAATTTATAAGGACTAGAATTTTGATACCTGGCTTGTTTAATTAACCCAGACATTAAAAAGATGATTTCGTTTACTGTTGTGATTAGCCAGCGGAGTAATATGAGTAATAAAGGACGCCGTGGACCGTTGCAAAATGTCACCAGCTGCTGTTGTATCCTACTATAGTAACTGTGAGCCCTAGATGTTTTCAAGTTGTTTTCAAGGTGTCACAGTTCTTACTCTGAGCCATATCAGGTGGTAGGTTTCTTGTCCATTGAATAGTGTTTATTTTGTTTTTGCCATTGTGAGCACAAGTTTTTGTTTCAATACTTGTACTCTCACCTCCTGTTCTAAATTTCCAGAGAGGAAGTCGGGGGATGTGCTCAGAAGTGCATTATATTTTTGTATTTGCAGCTGCAAATGTTCGATTCTGATTCTAAATCCAAATGAAAAAAGAAAGCTATGTGAAAACATTAAAGAATATTTTA
The DNA here is from genome assembly GCF_055824585.1 of Amblyomma mixtum. Taxonomy (NCBI): domain Eukaryota; kingdom Metazoa; phylum Arthropoda; class Arachnida; order Ixodida; family Ixodidae; genus Amblyomma; species Amblyomma mixtum. Next base: position 180,633,380 of record NC_143021.1, on the reverse strand, counting down.
TGACATCAAAATGAACTGTAGAAATATTTTTCCACACGTTTTGTTTTAAACTTCCAAAATGCTACAAAGTGGGCACTAACAGAAACAACAGTTGTCAAAATCCATCGATAAATCAATAAGTATTCACTGTCTAACCAGTCTGTTTATACATTTCAGAATAGCTATTCTCTCCAGCCTACCACTACATTATATGAGGTCCACATGGCCTTTTCTCAAATGCTCAGTGACCCGGCTTTATTGACATCGAGTGTGCACAAGTACTGCACAAGTACGTTAGTTAACAATTCAAGAGAATAACCGTCATTGCTGTTAAAGGTGCACTGAAGAGGAATCTGAACTTGTCTTTTTGCCGCGGGAACTCGATCTACACGTTCCTAGCATTCTTAGAAACTGCGAGTTATTGCCCTCTGTGGCCGATTTCCCAAATTAAATCGAATTAACGGCCGGCTCCCGCCCTTTTTTTTTAATTCTGCCTCGTACGGTGGGCGGAGTCAACCAACGCGTGGAGTGCCTTTCGCCCAGTCCCGTGGCGGCTTGCCGCTCTGCCATCGGCGGAGTAATACGTAGTAGTCCGTAGTAGCAAATAGTCCACGTGTATTTTTATTTCTGCGGGCTTATTTTGCGGCTATATTATCTGCGAATGAAACTATTTATTCACGGAAACCTAAAAAACAAAATAAAGCGAAAGCAAAGCCTCCACGGAGCTGGCTGAAAGGAACTTCACGCGTTGGTCGACTCCGCCCATCGTACGAGGCAGAATTAAAAAAAGGGCGGGAGCCGGATGTTAATTCGATTTAATTAGGGTAATCGGCCATACAGGGCAATAAGTTGCAGTTTCTAAGAATGCTAGGAACGTGTACCGTATTTTCCGGTGTATAAGACGCGGTTTTTTTTCAAAAATCTTGCTGGTGCGTCCTATACAAGGGTGCGTCTTATATGCGAATTTTCCGTCTTTTTTTGCGAGTTCAGAAATTACTCAGGTTCATGTTCAAGCTTTTTTCACCGAAAAAATATTACTACTGTAGTGTAGCAGCCGTGCTCGCTCACTGTGGTGAACTGTAGTAGTGAAAGAAGACGACGATCCTGAGGTGTGACGCTCGCTCGCAGCCCGAACGCTTGGCCTGCACCTTTGCTGAACGTTGCAAAGCGACCTAGGTTCTGCTCAGCCACAACCCCATCCTACATTTGGTGGAGGTAGCAATAACGCGGTTGTAACATGGTTAATACTTCAATACGGAGACCGCCGTGCGCAACTTTTTTAGGTGAACTTTATCATGAAACGGCGGGGTTGACCACTTCCGGGATCTTAAACACGCGGCTGTTTCGGAGGCCCCAAGCAAAAATAATGTGAAGTGCCAAAAGATGGCGACAGTCGCGCTTCTCGCCATTGTCAAGACAAGCCAAGAGAAGCCGATATTTTTTTTTTAGTCACCCTTTGCAAGTACGAAGTGCGAAGAGAATGCTTCAGACGTGTTGCCTTTTCAATAGCGCATCCGGAGATGAAGACATTGAAGGTTTTATGTAAAAATAAATTGTTATGGACATAAAGAGAGTTCTTTCGCTTTTTTTCTTTTGTGCTAAGACGTGGGCTGGTATGGCGTGAGTGTTGCCTTTTTCGATCACTCAGCGTTGCTTAAGAACTTCTCACACGCACGGTGCATTTTGCGATGGTCGCATAAGCATGTTTAATTAAGCCTCACTAGCCTAACTGGGTAAATTGGGGTGCGTCTTATATACCAAATTTTTCAATGACAGCCTGCATATATGGCAGGTGCGTCTTATACAAGGGTGCGTCTTGTACACCGGAAAATACGGTAGATCGAGTTCCCGCGGCAAAAAGACAAGTTCAGATTCCTCTTCAGTGCACCTTTAAGTCGAACTCTAGAAAACAGCATTATTTATCGTGAGGAAAATTCCTTGGCAAATGCAGACAGCTGAGCTTCATACTTCTACCTACAAAGTAATACTTGTTGAGCTTTAATGTGCATAGCAGCTGCTGCTTGCTGGGAACAACCTCAACTTCAGGCTCCCCCGAATGTTGTAAAATCACTGTGCGTAGCTTTGAAAGCAATGGACATGAGTTTGGATACCGCTGAACAATGCAGAACAGTGTCCAGGAAATGACAACATGTCAGGAAGCAATACGTGAGATTGGCTTTCGCTAAATGGCGCTGAGGCAAAAGATTCAGGGAAAAGCACTTACGAGGGTCGAGACGTCTCCTGTAGTTGTCAGCTTGTGCGAGCTCGCACTGAATTGTTATTCTTGGCTGCCGCTCCTCGCATACAAGTGCAGTAACAAAGTATGTGGAAGAATAACTTTTGTTCAGCCGTTGCATAGCCACACATAATGCTGGCAGCAAAGTCATGGTTTCATTGTTACGGAGAAACCTCGATGTTGTCCAATTGCCACTCATAGCTGCTGTTAAGAATTCATTGGTGAAATTCGTTGGTGAAAATAGCATTGAGTTCTTAGCAAAATCTATAGCTGGGCCTTTCATGAGTGTGTTGACGTAGATTTAAAGGGACACTGAGGAGAGCTCTATTAATATTTTTTTTGTCACAAAATCCGATAGTTCGGCATTTCATGGCTTTGTTGCCACTTGGCCGGCAGCGAAAGATGCCTTTATTTCTAAGAAATTTGGATTCGAAGTTGAAGAAGTTTTTTTCGCCGCTCTGATTCAAACTTGGGATTCTCCTATGACGACACAGGACTAAGTGACGTGAAACATGACGTGCACATGACGTAACGCAGACTCCGTGATTTCTGGAAGCCAGCAGTGCGGCCAAGCAGTGTGGCCCAGCAGCAGCCGAAAAGAAAGCTACTGCCGGCCGCACGTTGAAGGCATCTATCGGCTATTGCGGCCGTCGCTTCGTTTACGTTTGCACCGGCGTTTTGCCAGCGTTACAATGGATCCAGTTCTCGAAGTCCTCAACGAAGTTCTCGCAAATAGACACTTTTAGCATACCGTGTACCTTGTTTACTGTTAGCGGAATACCGGGAGCCCGCATATCGCTGTAAGCATGCAGGCGCTGATTGGTCCCGGCGCTGCAGGAGCGCGCGCAGCTGTCGGGTACGTGGCGCCATCTGGCGACATCAAGAAGATTTGCGCATTCATTTGCTGCGCCTCAGTGATTCGTGGCTTCTCGTGTCCTAGTGTTACTAGAACCATTGGTTCTAGCAACACTGTTTTGTCCTATGATGTCATCACGCTTGTACTTGCGAGTTTGGCCTGTGGCGGCGATACCTGTATTTTGGTTCTTGCTCTTTTCTTCGTTACAAGAGCTTTGTTGTCAGTATGAGTGGCGTTTTTGTAATCGGGAGCTGGTATTCTGTCGATACAAGTCAACTTCAATTTCTCCTCAGTGTCCCTTTAACATCAGAGGTGCTTTCATTGCTGAGGATCAGAGTGGAATATTTTCTTCCTCTTTGACGTTGCTGGGGATGTCCAGTGTCACGGGATTGCTTCTCTTTTAAGTTTCAATGTTTGTTTAGCTGTTTTAATCTTCTTCGTGCATTAAAGGTGCACTAGCAGTAATGATACAAAAGCTACCCTAACATTTTGGCAAGCGATCATTCATTTCATGTTTCATTGAACAAAAAAAAAAAACTTACGGTGGTGTCACCTCACTGCTTGTGTAGAAACACCCAGTAACACCAATATAGGTGTCTTTCAGCCTGTTTGTCATCAGAAGGATTTAGTCCATGATCCTAGACAAACTTCAGGTTGTCCTCAGAGTCAATTTAGAGCTGAGACAGTCTGGCTAAGCATTGTTCATGGTGGCAGAACTACCGCTAGTGAATGCCGAAAACTACCAGTGCCAAAAACAATCCAAAGTGGTGATGCAAGGACAGGAACTCTTGTGTTGTCTAGAAGTAAAATATGAATGTAATCGGTACCCAGGAGCAGTTACTCTGCATCCGGTACACTGTCTACATCAGATGTTCGCAACATTTTTTAGCCTCATGGAACCTCAAATGCTTTCAAAAGATGCTGGAGAACCCCGTGTGTGTTGGCTTCTGTTTCTTTCTGCCTAGCATGCATGCGAAGAAGAGCATGTTGGTGTGTGGGTGCTGAAAAAAATCTTAAAGTTCATTTAATAGTGACTGGCTCTATGGCAAAACAGTAAGCATTTACAAAAGTATGGTCAGCCCCAAAGTAAAGTGAGTAAAGGGACGGTGGTGGTTGAGGCATGCATAGATTTAAATGCTTGGAGAATCCAAGAATCACTCCAAGGAACACAAATGTTCTTTGGAACCCGGTTTGAGAGCTCCCAGTCTACATGGTCAGTTGGTTGAATGCCAGATATGTGCTGCCTGTCACACTGGGCTGAGCCATGACTCCAGCGTCAAAAGTTTACTCGTTGCAAGATCTGCCAAAATATATCCTTAAGTGGAGTTGTGGAGATCAGATCTCAAAAATTGCAAAAGAAGTCCATTTTTGAAAAGTACGCTTTTTCGCATCTCGAACACTGTTTCTATTTTGTGCTGAATTATTTCACCCAAAAATAAACTCCAAATAAATATATCCAAATAAATATATTTGTCGGCATCTACATATAGACAGTGTGTGCTAGCTTAGAACTTTCAGGCTTGTTTTCTCGAAAGTTTGTTTTCAGCTTAATACCTTACTCGTGGAAAGCGTAGCACAGCAATGGGTGCATGGATTTTTACCTCGTTTGTTTTGTTGTGATCACTGAAATGTGGTCTGCATCGAGACAGTCTCAGATTTACCATTTAGGCTCGCATGTTTTTATTACATGGCAATTAGAGCACAATACATTCTAAGCATAAAGAGAAGGTGCATATTGTGTCCTTTAAACAAAAGAGTTGAGAAACTAAAAAAAAAATTTAGAGAGTCTTGATCTATACCACACTTCTTAGTAAATATTAACAGCATTTACAGACCTGTAGCCTGTTTTTCTTTTGTCATGCTAGGCTTTCTGCAAGCAAGCAACATGGGGGCAACATACATATAAACAATGATGAAGCTGTCATTGTGAAACTTTATATCTGATTGTTTGATGCTGTTTTAAGCCGGTCTGCCAAATTTTATCACTCTGAGTGGAAAAATAGAAAAGTCACCTTCGATCCCCTCATCCCCCCTTAACTGCTTTGAAAGCAGGAGATGTACATTTCTGTTCAAGGGCATGTGCTTTAGCATCATGAAGTTCAGGTTTTTAGGGTAGCTTATCTTTTGTGCAAAGTTTCAGTTGTTTTACATACTAACGTACACTGGGTTTCAGGAGGAGCGTACTGCAGCGACGCTTGCTTGATCACAGGCTATCTCTCACCTTCAACATGTGTTGACGCTTCCGTAATTTTTATTTTAGCAGCATGTTGCTAATGTCAAGTGGTTCGCTTAGATATGGAGAAGTTTATTCGATTGAATTACAGTAAAACCTCATTACAAGAGAGCCCCGCCGCGGTGGCTCAGTGGTTACGGTGCTCGGCTGCTGGCCCGAAAGACGTGGGTTTGATCCCGGCCGCAGCGGCTGAATTTCAATGGAGGCGAAATTCTAAAGGCCCGTGTGCTGTGCGATGTCAGTGCACGTTAAAGAACCCCAGGTGGTCGAAATTTCTGGAGCCCTTCACTACTGCGTCCCTCATAGCCTGAGTGGCTTCGGTACATTAAACCTCAATAAACCAAACCAAACCTAATCATTACAAGAGACACTCAAGGGGCCTGAGAAAGATGTCTCTTATGACCAAGGTCTCTTGTAACCAAAAATTCTAAAAACACTGAGGAGTTGGACTAGATAACTTCATCCATGTAGAATACATCATCGTGGCTGTAACCGTGAAGTAGCTGAGGAGGAAGTTCATGATCTCTCCATGAGGACATGCAGTCTGTGATATGGCAATTTCGGTGCAGCGAGACAGTAGTTGCAACTATGTGATATGTGACATGAATCAAGTCAAGGGAATGAAAAATGCAGTGTGTACAAGTTGGTACGATGTCGGCCGCATTGCGTGAGCATACCTGGGTTGTGTCTCTTTTAAATAGTGAAGTATTTACTCTAGGGACCCAAAAAAGATGCCCAGGCTTAGCTTGGTTAAGCCAAGAATGCGTTGCATATTGCGCGGTCTTTTTGCGCGCGGTATTGCTTGGCGGCACTCGATTTTCTCAGCAGCTTTTCCTCCGTGACGTATGGATGGATGGATAGGAGCGCCCCCTTTGAAACGGGGCGGTGGCAACCGCCACCATGCTCAGGCGTTTTTTTTTTGTTTTTTTTTGTCTCGTTTTGTTTTTTCACGTGTTTTGGTGGCTGCCCGGCCACGCCCAAGGGCTGAACTGAGTGATTGCAATATGCTACGCATAAAAAGTTTTCCTTAGGAACCAAGTGTCTCTTGTATGTGATGTTGTTAACATGGCGAATGTAGGAAAACCAACCAAACCACTTTCAAATGTCTTTTATAACCAAATGTCTCTTGTAACTATGTTGACTTCTTTCATTTCTTACTTGTTCTCCTAGGGCTGTGGCTCATGAAGCAAGTGACGAAACGGTATTCCAGAAAACAGAAGAAGTGGATCGTGCAGCGGTTCTTGAGGAGTGAGTGCCGTGTTCATCCCTTTCTTCATGCTCATTTATCGCTTGTAGCTCAAGGCTGTTATAAAGTCATTAACTCAATCCCATTCATTCTCGCTGCTCACTTTGCTCATTTTGAAGAAGAGGAAACAGTGACAGTTCCTGCCTTTTCAGCTTTCCTGGGTTATTTTCATGTTTTCTCCAATATGCCTTGCGTACTTTTTTCATTTCGTCATCGATTTGTCAATGTATGTCGTAAAACATCTCAAATTCCAGCCCCAGACAGACAAGTGCCGCCAGTTTACAGCCTGGACGCGACGGACGTATCACGCTGGGATGAAACTGCAAGAGACAAGGCCTTTGAGATTGTCGGTGACTTTATAGAGGCAAGTGAGGTTTTCCACTGCTTGTCAGGGCCCGGGGCGAGAGCATGTATGCAGGACAGGAAACTTGTCGTTAGAAAGCTCATGAGCAGATGGCTGGATAACTTCACATAGATGGGCGTCGGCAGAAATAGGTGTATGCACTGGTAATCCCAGGTAACACAGATTGATAAAAGCTTCTGGCACTATGCTTTGCTGTCGGAGCAGCTGTGACACAGAGCACTGGGCATACTCTTAGTGTTGGCGCTTACCTACTAACACCAGGGTCCCTTAATGACCTCTTTCTTTTTTTTTATGTGTTCACAAAGCTTTGCTTAAGTTTATGTGTGAGGAGCGAAACCAGCCAGTGCGAGAAGAACTGCTGTCTAAAAGAATGGCAAATCACCCTCCTGTCAGTTGCCTTCGTGGCTGAGCATTATGTTTGTAGTTAGGCTGATGGTGATGATGATGTGCTCTGGGGGTATTGTTTCAAATTACAGGCAAAGCTGCTTTCAAAGTCAATAATAATCGGTCGGTGTATTGAAAATGGTACTCATTCACGAAAACTAACACTCTCTAGTCAGTGGTAGAGAGAGGGCAGGCAGATGGGTTTCTTGAAAGCACAAAGTAAAGAACGGGGGGGGGGGGGGGGGGGGGGTCAAGGTGCTTGCCATCATTTTCACAATATGGGCCTTCACTGTGAGGTCATGTATAGCAGTCTTCCTTGTTGTCTGTTTCTGGCAACTACACACCCTACTCGTAAGGTAAATTTGCACGAATAATTCAGATGTCAAACATCGTAAGGCAACAAGTGCTGTGTATGGATCAAGGTGGCAGTAGGAGCTAGTTTGTTATACATACTAAAGGTTGAACAATCTACCACTGAGAAACTACACGACGGTTATTAGGACACGGATGAAGACAAAGGCAGTCTTGTCATGCGGTCTTCATCTGTGTCTCATTAACCATTTCGTAGCTTCTCAGTGGTAGTGCGTTAAACATTCAGTGTGTATGGATCAGCTCTGATACGACCTCTATTTTTATTAATCTATGTCATCAGGAAGATCATGTGAGGCTTGCGATCTGTGTCACAGAAAAAAGCTTGCTGGTTAAAACTTGACATGTCTGGTGGCCCACCTTACAGGGTAGGGTGCCCAGCCATGAGCCCATCCCTCTGCTTGATAGCAACAACAACCGGCATCGTTTGTTCACCTGTGACATCTGCGACATCTCTGTCATTGGCAGCATCACCTGGGAGGGTGCGTTCTGACTTGTATTTTCTCGAGCAAGCGAGGGATTTTTCTTGCACGTTGAAGATGACATACTATGAATATTGTGCATGTAAAGTCTTGATTGATTGATGGGTGGATTTTTATTGGTCAGAGCAGCACAGTGGGCTAAGAGAGGCATCGTAATGGAAAGCTCCAGATTAATTTCAACTGCCTGGGGTTCAGTAATATGCACTAAACTCTAGGTCTGCCCAAGCCGCCACGGTGGCTCAGTGGTTATGGTGCTCGGCTGCTGACCCGAAAGACGCGGGTTCGATCCCGGCCGCGGCGGCTATAATTTCTTTGGAGGAGAAATTCTAGAGGCCCGTGTACTGTGCAATGTCAGTGCACGTTAAAGAACCCCAGGTGGTCGAAATTTCCGGAGCCCTTCACTACGGCGTCTCTCATAGCCTGAGTAGCTTTGGGACATTAAACCCCATAAACCATAAACCAAACCTAGGTGTGCTCACATATGTTGACAGCTAGTTATGAGTTGGCACATCAAACTTTTCAGGAGATACAGAGTATTAATGCTGCTGTTATGGGTTGGCCTGCCGCTAATGTGATTTCTAGCCCAAATTTTCATCACTTGCACTGCTCAAAAATGAGGTGTGAAGTGCCTTGCATATTCAGTAAAGAGGATTATGAAAAAATGCAGCATCTAGTCATCTTCACTCATCTGTTCAGGAAACTTGTGTAGTAATTTGGAGTTCACACAGTGATTGGAATCATATAGAGCTTAGTACTGCATGTTTAAGTTGATGGTAGGGAAAACAAGTTTGCCATATATGCATTTAAACATGATAGTTACTAGCTGTGGCAGTTGCATAATAAAATGAAGTTTGTGCAAAGGTGCACGCCGTGGTGTGATTTTTGGCTTTAACTGGTGTTCTCCTCAGCCATCTTCACAACCTCGTGAAGGACGGGATGAACGGAAGTACCGTATTTTCCGGTGTATAGGACGCGACTTTTTTTCATAAATTTTGCTGGTGCGTCCTATACAAGGGTGCGTCTTATACGCGAATTTTTCGTTTTTTTTTGCGAGCTCAGAAATTACTCAGGTTCATGCTCAAGCTTTTTTCACCGAAAAATTTACGCTGCCAATAACGCGGTTGTAACACGGTTAATACTTCAATACCGGGACCACTGTGTGCTACTTTTTCAGGTGAACTTTATCATGAAACGGCGGGGATGACGTCTTCCGGGATCACAAAAACGTGGCCGTTTCAGAGGCCCAAAGCAGAAGTAATGTGAAATGCCAAAAGATGGCGACAATCGCGCTTCTCGCTATTGTCAAGACAAGCCAAGACAAGCCGGCATTTTTTTTAGTCATCCTTTGCAACTTTGTTTGCTCCGTGTACGTAGCACGTACGTAGTGCGTGTTTCAGCCGCGTTGCCTCATGAAATGGGCTAACTCTTTGATAGCGCACCTGAGGATGAAGACTTCGAAAGTTTAAGTAGAAATAAAATGTTGTTGTGGACATATGGAAGAGCTCCTTCGTTTTTTGTTTCTTTTTTGGTGGCGTGAGTGTTGCCTTAGCGTTGCTTAAGAATTTCTCACAGGTACGGTGCATTTCGCGATGATCGCGGAAACGTGTTTAATTTAGCCTCACTAGCCTACCTGTTTAAACTGGGGTGCGTCTCATACACGGGTGCGTCTTATATACCAAATTTTTCAATGGCAGCCTGCATAAATGGCGGGTGCGTCTTATACAAGGGTGCGTGTTATACACCGGAAAATACGGTAGTCCTATATATATATATATATATATATATATATACATACATATTCTATGGTGCATTTTTCTAAATAATTGCAGCAGGGTTTCTGCAGGAAGTGAGAAGTGTGCAGAGCTGGCTTCTGTGCGTCGCCATTCTGTTCAAGAAATGTCCTTTTTGCGCCAGCATTCATGTATCTTTTTTTTCTTTTCAGCTCACCGGAAATCAAAGAAGCATCTCGCATTAGTGAAGCAGAAGAGAGAGACGGAAGGGTGCATTGAGGTGGAGAGGTAATACGAGCAGCAAAAGGCTTTGAAGGAAGTCTTAGTGTTATGTTTCCTTTATATTAATGTGCAGAGAGGGACAAGCATTACCACTGGCCACAATGCTAGCTATTGCGAAAACTCTGTGACAGTTGCGCATTTTGTGTTCACTTGTGTAGGTTACCTTTCATGAGATGCCTGTTTGCCTTGAGCACCGCCACAGCAGCTCAGTGGTTATGGTGCTCGGCTGCTGACCCAAAAGATGCGGGTTCGATCCCTGCCGCGGCAGCTGAATTTCGATGGAGGCGAAATTCTAGAGGCCCGTGTAGTTGTGTGATGTCAGTGCACGTTAAAGAACCCCAGGTGGTCAAAATTTCCGGAGCCATTCTCTACGGCGTTCCTCATAGCCTGAGTCGCTTTGGGGCATTGAACTGCATAAACCACAAACCAATATCAAGAAGGAGAAGATATTCCCGCTCTAATCACCTTCTTTTGGATCTAATAAATGAGTATTACTTTTTCTTCTTGCGCTTTCACTAGCTGTGTCAACTGAGTCATACAAAAACGAATTGTTCATTTTAAATATGAAAACGCCGAAGATATTGGTGCATCTTCCTCGTTATATTTTATCTACGACTTACGGAAATTCAATTTTCATAGTAATTTCCATAGTAAAGAACCCCAGGTGGTCTAAATTTCCGGAGCCCTCCACTACGGCATCCCCCATAGCCTGAGTCGCTTTGGGACGTTAAACCCAATAAACCAAGCCAAACCATGTTTGCTGTGACTCTGGGAAAAAAAAAAATTGTATGAGGGCTTTTATCTGTCGAAGAGGATAGGATTATCATCAAGTACACTATAAACTGCACTTGGTAAACACATTTGAGGCGAATCTGAATCATACATTCTGAGAGTTTTTTTCTCAAAGTTGATACTGCTCTCATGTTGTCCATGCATATCTGATAAGTAATTTCACATTAAAAAGAAAACAAGATTCTGTGTGAAGGCTATGGTGAACTTATTGCAGGGAACTGTTTTAACTAAATGCAAAAAATTTTGAAGATTTGATTCGGGAGGTTTTATAAAGAACACACATCATTCCACCCAAGATTGCTTCTTGGAGAATGGTTAGTCACAAGGCCTTCGCTTATTCTTGTGTTCTGGAAGGACGCTGATACATATTTTAAATGTAATCTGAAATTTTTATGTGCAAAAACACAACCTGTTTTGTTACCAAAATGCCAGGAGCGGAATTTTAGGGGAGGCGATAGGGGCAGTAGCCCCCCCCCCCCCCGCCCCTAAACGAAATATTTTACATAAGGAAATCATTCTCAACCCTATTTTTCGGTCAAAAAAGTTGAAGAAATACATAGCCCAGATGGGACCACCCCTACCCAATTGCCCCCTACCCAACTGCCCCCTACCCAACTGCCCCCTACCCAACTGCCCCCTCCTAGAGTCACCCTTTAAATATGCCCCTGCAAAATGGGCGGTTTTTATAACATTGCTTATGCACTATAAAATCCTGTCTAGCATAACAAAGCTTTCATATCTCTAAGAACTATTGCTACAGCTTTAGTGAGAAGCATAGAAGTGAGAGCACTACTAATGTACTACTGATTGATTAGTAGATTTCTGATAAGAATAAGATAAACAGTACAAGACCATTTGGTTGGTTTCGTATAGGACTGAATGTAAAAAAAAAAAAATCTGTTCTTTGTTTCAGAAACCGACATGACATCGTCTTGTTCACGGCATCAAACTCCCATTTGAGACTAACCATCCAGCTACAATAAATAAAATGTTCATTAGTTGGTTTTTGTTAATTACCTGAATAATTAGAGGGGGTTTTGCAGCATATTGTGTCCGCCAGGGCAGAGTGTGTGATCCTACACCTATTTTTTTCCTATATAGGACCCAATATTTTCAGGAATTTTTTTAAGTGTTTAGTGAAACCCCCGGTATATGGACATACCCAGCGTGCTCACCTAACTTGTTTTGGGGTACTTCTGTTAAGACAAACAGTTTCGTGGTCCCTTCATGTTCATCTTAAAGGGAGTCTACTGTGCCCTTCATTTGTTCAAAAGTGTGTGGAGGTTATTAGTTTTGAGTGGCTGTGGCAGTAGCACGCACTAGTAGTCGGGAGTGTTTGTTTAAGGAAGCAAGTGGAGAAACGGTAACATTTGATTACGCTGCAGGGATAACTTCTTCAAACATTTTTCCAAGTGCAGTGACTTCTACTAAGTGTATGCACACCAGGAAAACGGAAATTATTCGAGGGTTAGGTCTGCTGTCAGCGGCAAGATTGGCCATTGGTATTCTTTTTGTGTCTGTAAGCAGTTTGAGGAAATATGGCAGGAAAGACCTGGTTAAATTTCAACCTCTTTAAAAAGGCTCCTAAAAAGTTTACTAAGTAGGTTTCTTATTGAACTTGAAAAATCATCCTATTAAGTCTAGCATTTTTTAGAAGTGTCGCCAACGTGGAGCACATTTCAAAAAGCGATGCAGATGTGTCAAGACAGACGTCAACTGTAACCCTTGTTTGATACCTGCTTCATGTTGGATGGATTCCCCAAAATAGTTTGAAACGCTGGCCCACTTCAAATTTAGCCTTGCCTTGTGGTCTGCTTCCCAGACAACACAACTACGTCCCCAGGACATCCTGAGGATTAATCTTTGAGGACATTGTGTTGTCCTGAGGATGTCCTCTTCTAATCCTCAAAAGGTCCTCATTTAGTCCTGTTGTCCGGCCTCAGTACGTCCTCAGGACATTCTCAGATTTCCTCTGGAGGACTTTCTCAGTCTGTTTTCAAGACATCAGATGATGGTGTAGCCCAGGGAATGTGGTTCACTGTGTTGTAGGCAGTGTGCACAGGGGTTGTGAAACAGCTTTCTTCATGCTTCTTTTGTCTTGGATTTTAGCAAACAAATATTGTAAAAGTTTCACGTACTCAACAAATGACTGGTTCGTTCACCATATTTGTTGGCAGTTACAGGTTATTCTCCATGCAATATTTTCCTACAGCAATGACTATATAACTCTCTCAGGAGTTGAACTCTGCCACCTCAGTGGGCCAATCCGACAAATTGCCCAAAAATCTGAACACTCCAACCCCATCAGAAGTACGCAGTACATAAGACCAGGTTTGAAAACAAAAGTAACTTAAGATATCTCCTGAAGGCACATAATATTTTCAGTCACAGTGGTTTCCTACATTACATCTCTATTGTATACAAGTATCTTTTAATAAACCTGCAGTTTTTACGCAGTGAAAGCCGAGTGCGGGAGATAAAGCTGGTTTTATCTCAGTTCAATGCCACAATATTGTCCTGCGATAGGATGTTTGTAGGACATTTGAGAAATTTTTGTCCTGGAGTTGTTCCGCGAAGTACAAACTGAGGACATCCTCGTGAGGACATTTTGCCGTGATGCACTTAAAAAGTACTCAGAATGTCCTGTTCGGGATGAGGACGTTTTGTTCATTTGAGGATGTCCTCAGAACGTTTGGTGTTGTCTGGTAGCTCAACTGGCAAAGCAGCAGCTAATTCCAGTCATGATACCTTAACCTGGGTGTGTTGTCTGTTAGCGGTATAGGTTTAAGACAGCCATGCATTACTCTAGTACTCTCAATGTATGGCTGTATGCATGCAGATGTCAGTTGCAAAATTTTGGCTGCATTCATGCAAATGTTAATTGCAATATTTCCATTGTCTGGGACCAGCCTTTGTTTTTCTTAAAAGTGTATAGACACTTAATAAAAAGACTACAGAAGACTTGCCAAAAACTTTCTGCATCTACAAGGAGGCGTACAAGCAATGGCAAAAGGCAAACAATGCGCACAAGATATTGTATTTTTATTTTAGGATATGCGGAACCAAGCCTGAGTGGCTTTCAGAACCTTTCAGAAAAGAATACAGCCTATAATTTTGATGTTTCTATTCCTTTAAAGGGATACTGAAGCAAAATCTGAAAATTGAACAAAAACGCTGAAAATAGATTCTCGGAATGTGATTACACCGAAATCTAGTCGTCACTGCGCATATTTTTCAGCGGATGGTTTTATTTTCGATGTTTCATGAGCGCGCGCCAAGCCCTCCCGGCCAGCGCGAGGTGAAGAGTGTGACGTCATGGCACCCTCCCACGGCGACAATTATGGTGGCGCCCTTCGATGCATGAAACCTCGCTTCGGACTGGTTGCGTCGTTGTCACTGGCTTCTTCAGCGCGTTCACCGGTCATAAATGGGCCACCGGTCTTTCGCTTCGTCTCCTGTCACCCATAAGAAAACTTACGAGTAATAAATTTGCTTTATTTTTTATTTAGAGTGATGATTCTGCCCCCTTTAGGCTAAGAGGGGTGTCGGTTTGTTGACAACAATGCTTCCCTCCTGACCACCAGATGGCGCCACCAATCTGAACATTGTCGCGCTTCTGTTTTAAAAGTGAGAATGTTAGAAATGGCGTAAGGTCTGGAAAAAGTAGCTGCATTTAGCAGACGTAAGCATGCATACGGTTATGGCAAGTAGACAGCATCGATTAACATTTTGACATATCTGTGTACGCCGTGAGCAGACGACAGACATGGAAAAGCCGAGAGTAACGATGGCAATCGTGCTTCTGCGGGAACGGTGGGCGCGCGGGTGTAATGACGTCAAGTCGCAGCTTCCACAGGCGGCCGCCAGGTGCAACGATATGGCAATAAATCGCGAAAGGAAGCGTGTTATTCGCCTTTTTCGCTAAAATGCTTGTCATATTTATCAGTTTTAGCAGTCAAGCTCTTGTTTACACGCAAAAGAGCAGCGCCAAAAGTTTGGTTCAGTATCCCTTTAATGTCAAGCCACATGCAAGCTTACTCTCTCCTTTTGAATATAAATGACCTGATGCCTCATGTATTAGACCACACTTGCCTTGTCAGCAATGTGGTTTGTAAAAAAGTTGACTCAAGTAATCACAGCTGATATTGTTTTGTTTTTTCTAGGAACTGCGCAAAGGAGCCTTCCTTGGTACAAGATATCGCTGGGTAGTTTAAGAAATACATTTGATTCACAGATGGCTTGAAAGTTCCATAATTCTGTGTATTGTTTTCATTGCTGTTGAGCTTTTCAAGGACCGTAGGTACCTAATTTTAATTGTGTGTTTTCTTTATTCAAATGATGTGTTAGGCATTGGAATACATAGTTCATCATATGTTATTTGCCTATGACCGCTAAATAATTTATATAATTGAATTTATTGTTGACGCTGTTTTGGTTTCATCAACTAAACGATTGCTTTGATGTATTGGGAGTTTAGGTCACGCAAGGCATGAAAAAAACTGCACAATAACCGCTGTTACATCGCTTGTTGCAGTCTAGCTCTGAACAGACTGGCCTAAGCATTATAGTGATTGAAAACTACATTATCAGTGATTATATTGCGGTTTGTTTGGTACCTCCTGTAACCTAAACACTTGCGACTCGTCACAGCCATCGTTCAGTTGGTAGAACTTTAACAGCATCAAGATATTCAATTACTGTAAATTATTTATCAGTTGTAGGCAAATGCAAGGTGATGAACCAAGTATTTTAATGTCTAATGCATCATTTGAAAGAAGCAAACATGCAAATAAAATGAGGTGTCTATCGTCCTTGATTGGCCTGCATTAGTAATTAGTCATTAGGAACAGCAAGCGTCTTAAGAACCAGCACAAGTCTTTCTCAGCGGATGTTGCAGCATTTTCCTGGAATCAAAGATCTAAGCAAATTGTTACCTTTCTAAGAATATAGGTTTGCAGTACTGTAATGACATATCCCTGGTGAACCTGCCATCTGAAAAGGCAAAGCGCTGTCAAGTTTTGCATGAAGGCATCATTCTTGTTTTCTTCCAACACGATTCAGCATTTCATAAGACACAACAAGATGGCAACGAATTCGAACCAGAATTAAAAATTGTTTTCCTGGCAAAGGTCTACATTTTCCATTGGCTGCTGTACAAGACAATGATATGTTTTTGTTTTCGGAGTAAAAAAATGTTGGCTTGTTTCCCATGTTTTGTGGCCCTGTGGCTCAGAATCTGCCTTCTGGTCAGTACGCATTAGTACGAACATTTTGACATGCAGTTGGTTCCAGTTGGAACCAATTGGGTTCCAGTTGGTTCCAACTGGAACCAACTGGAAATTGTTCCATAAACCAGTTGGGCTGGGAAAGATTTTCGCCAGGGTGGCACTCAGCACCTTGGAGTTGGTGAGTGGCATAATGTTCTTGTAGTAAAGATGTATATTTTGATTTTTGACTCTATTTGAAGCTGGAGAACCTCATTATCCAACTGCTGTTGTACTGAGCAGGAATCAAAACCCCAAAAACTTTTCGATCATTTCACCTCGAAGCCTATAAGCAGAGAATTACTGAGAAAAGTACTTGATGTTCACGCATTCATGAAACCACCATCAAAAAGCATTGTTTTATTGCATCCAGAGTGTTTCTTTGCAGCCTGTGCTTCGCATTGTAATCATATGGCCTCTCACTACGCAGTTCACCTCTGCGTCTGGGCATCATTCTGTGCATGGCTGTCTGAGACTCCAATCCCAGTACTCGGTTGACATGTTACTATATTCACTCATGCAAGATGTTAGATGTTAGTCATGTTAGGCCTGCACCCACCCGTTTTAAATGCACATGAGAGCATGCATCACCCTTTATTTGGCTCCTGCTAGCTGCAATACCGCAGTGTAACATTAGGTCAGGGGTCCTCAAAATTGGTTCTGTAGAGCTCTTGTGTTTCTTGGAGGGCTTTTTGAATTGCCCTAGCACCTAAGTCATAGCATATGTCCGCCCCCAACTTTCTTCCTTACCCACTGTATTCTGGGACTCCGCCATCGGCTCCATGCATCTCAAGCATCCCAGAAGTCCACCTACGACTGCCGACACCATGAAGTCAGCTACGAACCTGGATCACTCGTCGTTCTGTGGTCTCCTTTGCGCCACATTGGACTCTCAGAGAAACTTTTTTCCCACTACAGTAGGCCTTACCTTGCGGTGCGCAGAGTGACTGACATCAACTATGACATCGCTGCCCATGTGTCCTGTGGCAACGTCCAGATACACTGTTGTATCCTGGGATGCTGGTGTTTTCTGTAAGCGGTCGGCCCTTGCCTCTCTGCGGTCTTTGTGGAGGTTAGGGTCCATGTTTCTTGGTATTGGTGCCACTCTGAGCGTGCTGCGGTACTCATCGGGGATCGTTTCAGTTCGCAATATTTCTCCAATTTGTTCGGTGTAGCCCAGTTTCTTTAAAATAACTCGAGATTACCAGCGCCTCACTGCAAGACTGCACGATAGCTGCGGCTGAAGAAGCGGCCGTCGCTCTAGCGGCAGCGGAGGGCTATCGGACTGGGCGGTCACTGACAATTCTTACTGATTCACAAGCAGCCTGCCGCAACTATCTTTGCGGCAGAACAGGTCACAGAGCGCTCCGCATACTCCGCTCTGTAGACTGCAAGACGCAACAAACACATGCAAAACCACACAAGCCGATCAAACGTAAGATCATCTGGATACCGGGGCACTCGGGGGTGGCAGGAAACCAAGAGGCAGATAGGATAGCTCGAGGATATACTAACTACCGAGCATCCAACATCAACGACCTTGAGCAATCCCTGCCAGTACCTCAGGAATACTCGGCCATACTCAACAGCTACAAAGGCAGCAGGATGCGGTACCCACCACCGCACAAATCTTTAAACAAAGAAGAGGCTGTCACATGGAGACAACTTCAAACGGGGTCATATCCAAACCTAAACACACTAAGTAAAATTCACCCCACACTTTACGCACACAATTGTATGTGGTGCCATGAAAAACCTACACTCTATCACATCACATGGGCATGTCAAAAAGTCGACGTAGTCCCACTTATACCAAACCCAAGTGCGGAGCAATGGGAGGGTCTGCTCTCCAGCGACTGCGATGACCAGATCGGTTTGATACGGCGAGCTCAGCTGACGGCAGCATCCAGCGGAGCCCTGGAATAGGGGCAACCGATCGTTGCGGATGGACTCATCTGACCGCATAAAAAAACCTTGTGCTAGAGCCAAATAAAGTTATCCTATCCTATCTTACCCATGTGTCCTACCATCGTCCTCTCGCCCCGTCACTGACATCATCCACGTCCGCTGCCTTAACACTACCACGTCGCTGACACTTCGGCCTAACACCAGGAAGGTGCTTCTGCCACCCAGGGTCATGTAGCGGGCTGACGACGATGATGAAGAGATGCACTATGCCCCGCGTCGACAACAGACGAAGACCACAAAGATCTCTCACTCAGTGCGCTCGGCGTTGCTCGAAGCTATCCCGGCTGCTGGTATATGTCTACCTGTAAATACTTATAAACACACTCTTCCCCGCTACAGTATAAATGAGTGACTCATCGCACAAGAGACAACACGCATGAAAAAAGGAAGCAACTTCTTTGTTTCTAGAAAAATCGGTCTGTCTGCATGAGTGTCTCAAAGAGTGCCCAAGCAGCCACATTTCCTGGAAACAGACAGTTGTGGTACTCTTCCCAGCTCAGTTTTGGGCTCCCCAGTGCGATGACTGAAAGAAAGAGAAGAGAATTAAGCATTAGCAAAGAAGCCAGCAGTGAACATTTTTTTCGTAAAATTACAATTAGGCACACTAAAACGCACAGTTCATTTCCAATTCTGCAGGCAGTAAATGTAGTATACATTGATTCCTTCGGTTACTCTACAGGATATCAGCACACAAAAATTGTAAGAGCCACTAGTATATTCAAGTTCTCATCCAGCTTTCCTGACAAAACCAAGTCACACAGTAAACACTAGAAAAGAGAGCTTACGTATCACTGAAATGAGCAACAATAAATGTCTCACAAATCGTTGCATTTTATCTGTACCATAATCACTCAATGGTATGCAAGCACTTTTTTTTTTTTTTGTACAAAAGAGCGGCTCAAAGTATGTGCATGAGGGTTATAAAAAAAGCTTCGGCGGGCACTGCCTCTCTTATTCCCGGCCACGGGAACCAAGTGAATGCTACACTATGGGCCCGTTCTCCGTAAATGAATACAGAAGCTTACCATTTTCTTCTATATGAGCTCACAGTTAAGGCTTTGTGCAGAGTGGGGAAAATAAGCAGTTCTAACCTTAAGGAGGTAGTGGTTTGTGATAGCACATAATACTGACTGGAATACTGGCTAGGTCGTGCTTCAGCCACTCAGAAGTTTTCCCACAGCCAAATGGACCATCCTCGACACCACTAAGGCAAGAGGCCTCTAAACACTCACAGAAGGTTGCCAACACTCTTTTTGCCAAAGAGTCACAAATCGTCCTTCAATCAGTAACCCACACACTGAACATTGCAATGTCTCAATGCAGGAAACAGCAATTAGCACAACTAAATGCTGCAGGCTGATGATGACTGCAGATCTTAAGGGGGGACACTGGTCTTAGACCTATTTTCCTTACCTTTAGTCCAATCCTAATAAAACTGTACCACCTTGCTCAGTTTTTTATACTGATTTCAGCAATGAAATTACCTTTCACATAAATTAGTCGGTTCCCAGGATAATTAATTTTAATTAGCCATTCATTAGTACCTCGGTTCAAAAGAAACTGCTCAATAAAAAATCATTTTTAATCCATGGCTACATAGTATGGTGATTAAAGAGTGCAATAATCAAAACCATTTTTCCTTATTACCCTCATTAGTAATTTTACAGCACTTGAAATATCAACGTTCAAGGTGTGAATGTAATGCATCGATAAACTGTGAAATTATAAATTTTGAAGTGTGATTGAACAAATCTGCTTCGATTATTGCACACACTGTGTCTTCAGCTTCCCTTAGCAAACAATATGACATGTCTATCTGTCCTAGATGTTGAGATATCGACATAGTACTAAGACAGCCAGATGTCCAAAATTTTCATGCCATTAAATTGTCTGCTCCTGCATAAATTCAGCCCACACGATTATCTGAATTTAATATTATGGTCAAAATGCTGGTTTCTTAAGGGAAAAAATTTGTACGGTTGGAAAATAATAGCTGCAGATTCCACAAATCTCACTTTTTGAAAATCGATTTTTTGGTCATTTTTTGGCCTCAAAGACCAGTGTCCCCCCTTAAGATGAAAGGGCAGCTGTGGCCAATGAGTGCGAACAGCAAGCTTAATGGTCAATGTGGGTTTCTAAGATGCGTTCTGTTGGTGAATTATCTAAAACTTGCAATAGAACATGTTGCGCATAAGGCCTGCAAAAAGTTATTATTTATTCAATCTTTCAGGAAGCTGCCCAATTCCATGCAGCAAGGAATAAGCCCATCTCACCTACAATGCAATCAATGGATGGAAGGCGACTGACTGACAGTGTAATCATGCTAGCCTCATAGATGCGCAACAACAAAAAGAACACTGGCAGTACTACAGATTGCTTCCGAAAGCCTGTACTTCAACAGTTGGCCTTTTCCAGGAAGTAGCTTCTTTTGTCTTTAGGTTAGAGCCTGGTAATCCTTTGATGCAAGCCACCTCCAATTTGCCTTTAGTGTCCGTATGAGTACTGACCAATATCAGTCAGGCCAGCCTCATGCAGCCACTGGTCGACCCAGAAAAAGCGAAAAGCCAACGCCTGGCCTGTAGAGGCCTGAAAATACATCACCTACGCCCGCCTCCTACCATTTTTATGCCTCAGATGTTGCAAATTTAAAGGGACTGTCAGAGCATGCAGAAGTTTGCCTTCTGGGCTCGAATGACCAAGGGGCTCTTGATAATCTAAAAAGTACCAGCTATAATAAAATACAAGAGTCGCCATCACTGTCCGTTCTCACAAGCAAACTGCGGGTACGTCTAGATCCCTTAGGCCAGGCTACACAAGTTTTTAAATGCGTGGTGGGAAAAAAAAAGGCGGTCCAGTTATCGCAGCCGCCAGACAAACATCAACGTAGTCGCATGGAGCTGCACAATCAACACTGGATGGAGTTGTGCTCGGTGGCACTGTGCAGCCAGTGGTGCTCACCCGGTCGGAGCTGCTCAGCCGGTGCTCCAGGTGGCCGATCTGCTGCTGGGAGCGGAAGTGCAGGGCCTGGGTCTTGTCGATCAGCTGCTGGTAGGGGGATACCGCCTGGGTGCCCATCACCACGTGGCCCTGCAATGCACACTCTTGCTCAGCACGTGCTGCCAATCACTCCCAGTGGAAGGCCCTTCTTATTAGCTAAGCAAAGAGGCGTACAGTGACATTGCGAAGAATCACTCTTGCAATGTCTTTTCATCAAAGAATCAATCAGTAATCCATTCACAACAGCACAGTCTTTGACATGATTACAGTAACCAACATATATATACCTTCTTACTACAGTGGACTCTCAGTAAATCGAAGTCCTAGTCAATTCGATCTGACACTTTACTGCCGCCAACACCAAGTGTATTCAAAAAGACTTCAGGTAATCCAAACTCTGTGTAATTAAATCAAACTGCATAATTAAACCAGACTTCCACCCCTTTCGAACAATGAAGTCATATTTGAAGGGCGAGCATTTTCCAGATGATGACCCTGATTTCTGAAGTCACAACGTGGTTTTTGGAGCAACCTGTTGACTTCTACAAGCGAGTTGTTTATAGTTGCATAAAAAGACGGGAGAAATGTGTGTCCTTGGGTGGCACGTATGTAGAGAAGGACTAATAAATCTGCAAAGTTTCGTTGCTCTCCGTCCACAGGAAGTGGGTCAGGGGAAATCTTTGTTGAACGCCTCTCGCAAACAAGAGTAGGAATTGGATGGATGCGTGAGGTGACACAAAAAGATACGATTTGAAAGCACCAAAACTACAGGAACAACAAAGTTTGCAGATGCTGAATCCCAGGTTCAAGCAGGAAGTCTGGTATAGCTTGGCCAGGAAAATCTTGGTAATTCGACGTCACTGGGAGCGCGAAAAACATTTTAATTAAGCAGAATTATCAGAGATGCTGGTAACTTAACTCCCTAACCACAGCACAGCACACACAGAAACAGAATGGTCGTGTCACAGGACACACAGTGACACTGCTGGGGGTAGATGGGTGCTTCAATACCACCAGTGCCTCTATCTTCACAAAATGGCGAGAGCACGTAACCTTCCAAACGGTATCCCTAGCTGCATAGCAGTGAAGCACGTCTTCTCCTCTGCAGGCATATGCTTTTCGAGCTGAAAGTACTGGGGCCGAGGCGCATTACCTATCAAGCATCAGCACTGCTCTGTGGCGTCGCTTTGCAGCTTTGAAGAGCTGTTGCTTCACCGGGTTTGGAGCAAAATTGCGATTGGGGCACTCTTGCATAGCACCCCAGATCTTCGAATCAAGCGAGTTCGAATCAATGAGGTTTTACTCTAATGATAAGAGGTACCACTTGACGAGGACAACGAAGACTAAAAAACAAGCTTGCCCCCCCCCCCAAAAAAAAAAAAAGTAGCAAAGCACCGCAAAGCTGAGGCAGCAGTGCATGAAGGACAGGATAAAATGCTCATCAAAACTAGCTAGCCACTCAATAACAATCAGCTGCAGCTGATGGATGAAGCCAACTACTTGGTCTTATTCAGGGAAAGTGGGAACAGTAAAAGTGTGATTGCTAACTGCCCACCAGAGTAACAAACTTTTAGTGAATGACCAGCACAACAAAATCTGTCACATCTAGGCTTGGTCTTGGACATGGTACACTGTCACAGTTTGCCATGTCCGCAAACCCACCGGCTCCTGAACAACCAACAATCCGAGAGAGAGAGAGAGAACGTACCAGCTTCGAATCGATCTTGGCGTCGAGGTGGGCGTTGCGAATGAGGTTGACAATCCATTTTTCGGCTGCTTCCGGGGTCATGTTGAGCTTCTCGGCCAGCATACTGTAGAGGGTCAAAGAAAGAAAGAAAAAAAGAGACAAACTTAGCCATCTTGATACGAGCCATTACTTAACAGCTTGCTATGCATTACACATTCAAAACTCATGGACAAACCACAATAACAAGTGTACACTATTCAATACTTAAACAGCTACAATCTTTGCACCACACCATCATCATGACTACGCCCACTGCAGGGCAAGGGCCTCTCCCATATCTCTCCACACCACACCAATGTAAAGGCGCTGCCCAAAGTGGACTCGTGTCATTCCAACTTATCTAATTCAAGCTTCTAGCTAGTTCAAAACTGACTTTGGTCTCACCAACATCACGTGTATTAAAAGGCTCCCTTAAATTCTAACAAACCTTGTATCCCCTTCAAGTTTCAAAGATTGAGTGACAGCTGTATTTTATAAGCAGTTGAGTGCTTCTGACTCAAACTTCTAGTCCCATAAGAAAAAAGCCGGCAGCTTGTGTGTGTGTGTGTGTGTGTGCATCTATACAAACATTACACTTAAACAATGCACCCAGGGACAGTAATGCTTCCACATTCCCACATGTAAGCAGTCTTAAGTGTGTGCGCGAAATTCTTTCTTTGTGCTAAGGTCTTGAACAGCTTTGCCACATCTCTGCTCTTCCATTTTTTTTTTCCTTGAAATTATGTACAGTAAAGCATCCTGCATGAAATAATATGAAACCACATGCGTCTTTGATTGCTTAAAAAAATACCATTTGTTGGTAACTTGAAACACAGAGCCAAACGTGTTGGAACAGGCCACTCGTGACACAGCTCACAGTGACATTTGAACAATGCTACTTCATCTTCATATTCATCATATTCATATTCAAGGCGCTAGCTGAATCTATTATAACCTACGGCATTACATTATATGGCACCTGCTCTGATCACAAAATGGGAGCCATAAATCGCATAATTAAAAGAACTGTAAATAGTATAACTTATGGTACTATGCTGCAGGAGGTTGATAAGGAGGAAATATACAGTAGGCTAGGTGTACTGGAAATGCGGGAACTATTTTATTACACAGTGCTCACACGTCATTACTTTACAAATGCTTTCAAAATACCCGTCAAGAAAAACGCTGCCTTAAGAAAGACAGAAGCTTATAGTAAGCCGCGCTGCTTCACGCATTATGGGAAAAAGATACGGAGATATTACGTACCACAGGTATTCAATACACTTGGTGAAGAATTTTACAATTTCAAAACAAAACGTAAAATGACTAAAGCAATAAGAAAATGGTGCTCATCCTTGCAGATAAATCACTGATGGCCTCTTGCATGCTATAATCTATTTTCCCTGTTTTTTGCTTCAGATTTTAGAGTTGTTTACATATTTTAGATTTGTTCAGTTGTTTAGATGGCTCATTTCAAGTTATGATGACGTCTGTTCATGTTTGTTTCCGTTTTTCTCGAGTTGCATTGCTCAATATGCATACATAATTTTTGTATAATATGCATGTACTAGTGTTCTTAAATTTATTGTTTTGTGGATATTTTTTTGTACACATTCGGTGATTCACTGTACTGCCTGAACAACCAACAAGCACCCTGTGCTTAGGTTGGACGGGAAAACTCATGTACTAAATGAACATGAATAAATTTGATTTGATTTATGAGAACTAATTAATCAAGGATCACTGAGAATAAGAGCAGACAGGGAATGAGTGAGAAATAAGACTCCAGCATCACAGTGGAGTTAACGACCAGCAATTATTCTGAGAAGAATCCTCAAAGTGCACAGGCATTAAACAGCACACGGGCATGTTTTTCATTCTGCCTCCACGACAATGAAACCACTGACTGGGACTTCATCCTGGCAACCCTGTGCTCGGAAGCCGAAATGTAAAATCCATCGAACCACCACGATGCGGAGCTTGTGAAACACAGTGCACTGCAAGCAACTCCTTTTCGTCTACATACTAACTGCTTTGCCCTGAGATAAGCTAAAAAATGCAAGTCAGAACGAAAGCCAGCTGTTCTTCACTGAAGTAAAAATTCCAAACTAATCCCGAATCAAATTTTACTTCTCTTTTTTTGTGCCACCTGTGAGGCAGAAAAAAAGATTAAAGGTGCACTGAAAAGGAATCTGAACTTGTCTTTTTGCCGCGGGAACTCGATCTACACGTTCCGAGCTTTCTTAGAAACTGCGACTTATTGCCCTGTGTGGCCAATTTCCCTAATTAAATCGAATTAACGTCCGGCTCCCACCTTTTTTTTTTTTAATTCTCCCTCGTACGGTGGGCGGAGTCGACCAACGCGTGGAGCGCCTTTCACCCAGTCCCGTGGTGGCTTGCCGCTCTGCCATCGGCGGAGTAATACGTAGTAGTCCGTAGTAGCAAATAGTCCGCGCATATTTTTTTTTCTTCGGGCTTATTTTGCGGCTATATTATCTGCGAATGAAACTATTTATTCATGGAAACCTAAAAAAACAAAATACAGCGAAAGCAAAGCCTCCACGGGACTGGGTGAAAGGCGCTTCACGCATTGGTCGACTCGGCCCACCGTACGAGGGAGAATTAAAAAAAAAAAAAGGCGGGAGCCGGACGTTAATTCGATTTAATTGGGGAAATTGGCCACACAGAGCAATAAGTCGCAGTTTCTAAGAATGCTAGGAACGTGTAGATTGAGTTCCCGCGGCAAAAAGACAAGTTCAGAATCCTCTTCAGCGCACCTTTAAGCTAACAGCTCAATGCACGTGAAAACTCGTCTATTACTAAGCCACTTCTTTTACCCAATGCTCACAACTTTGTGGGGGGTTCTCAACAACACAAGAATTGCAAGATGTCGACGAGTGAGGGAGGCTAACAGATTTGTTACTAGCAGTCAGTGCTGATGCCGCGGAAGTGGTCACGTTAGGCAGGAAGGGTTAGAAACCAAAACACACACACAGGGTTTTCCAACATGTCTATGCAGCCAATGGTGCAAGTGATGAGAACCCTTGCCACACAGCACAACTCAATTTGCAACAGCCCACATCCACTGCAGTGCGAAGAAATATTTTTTGTTCCTTCAAAAGCAGGCAAAACTAACACAACCACCCTCCACTGAGCGCTTTCAAAAGGCAGCACTGCGTACTTGATGGAGATGCACTCGTGGATGCGGCAGAAGGTCTCGAAGATGAAGAGGCGGGCATTCTCGATGAAGTCGTCCTGGCAGGCCACCAGGAAGAAGTCGTTGGAGAGGACCACCTCACACTCGCGCAGCTTCTGCTGGGCCCCGTCAAAGTCGAAGTTGACGAAGAGGCACTCCACAAACTCAGTGATGGGATCGTGGTAGGTGTACGACTCCTGCGTCGAGTTCCCCAGGCAAATGACAACATCAGTGGCACGCACTTACTAATGCACCCGAAATCACATCACATCACTTTATTTCCTTAAAGACCCCCAGTTAGGGGGTATTACATAAGGGGTGGGTACAGGTAGAATCAAACTTTATATACAAAGGTGTTATTCGTTAAATATGGCAGTTATGCAATTCAAAAATGAGGATGAACAGGTGGTTGCAGCAACGTCATGTGGAAGGCCGTTCCAGTCTTTGGCGGAGCGAGGAAAGAATGATGCAGCAAACGTTGTGGTATGAGTCTGTGGACGGGAAACTTGCAGGGGATGACCAAGGCGGAGTGAAATGCGTGCTGGAGGGCTAATGTAGGGTGGAATATGCAGTGAGCTGTAAAAAAACTTATGAAATAAACACATACTGGAAATAAACACATATGGCTTCCTCTCGGCATGCTTCGAACATGCAAGGTAGGCAGAAGAGGAGGCAAGTTTACGTGCAGCAGTACCCCTTAGTTGTATTCTGAAACTAGTGCCTTCAGTTCACTTGACACAAAATTTCGCGCGCTTTTTCTATGCAGTAAAGGTCGCTCCCTGAAGCAATAAAATCTCAAATCAAATAAAATTTTTGTGACAAGAGATAAAAACCTCTTGTTACGAAAATTCCACCAGAACAATCTTGAAAATACACTCAGCAGGTTATACCAGTAACCAGACCACTGTTCTGTTCAGTGAAAACGCACACAGTTGGCAGCAGGGTAGTCATTTGAATGTTCAGACAAAGAAAAACGCACTCAAAGCTATTTAAATTGTACAACAGGTGTCAAAAAACTCAACAAGTGTGAGGCGTACAAATGAGACTGACAGAAACTGTAGCTCCACCGACAATCTTGCATTTTCCCTATTGCTTGAGGCAAGAAAAGAAGAATGAACAACTTTATCAGCAGCATGACTTCTTATCTCCAGCCCAATCTGCACACGTCAAAAATGGCTATTCTGAAATATGGTCCCACCCCATGTCACTACTACAACACTGACAAGTTTTCATTCATTATGAGCAATTCTCAATGTGAACAATGTGAACAATGCCAAATCTTTAAATCACGGACTACCTAGGACAGAAGCAGCAAACCATGAAAGGCATCTTTAAAGGTTTCAAAAGCACTGAAAGGATCCCTGAAGCAATTAGTGGTAGGCATGTTTTAAAATCCATACAGGAGATTGTCACGAGCGCCCCCAGATAAGGGTCAAGAGCTCTGCATGAACCCTACAACTTACAGGAGCGGTAACACTCAAACAAGTTAGTACGGCACCACTTTGTGCCACCTACACATACATGTTAAAGGGGCTGCGAAACACTGCCTGGGGGAATACCGGCTATACTTCAGGTGGGTTCTTTATGTCACACAGATGCCGACTTAAAAAGAATTACAGGAATCGATGCACTGGAACGGGAGTTATTCAGTGAAGAAATTTCAAAATACAAGCAAACAAAACGCTG
Organism: Amblyomma mixtum; assembly: GCF_055824585.1. Classification (NCBI taxonomy): domain Eukaryota; kingdom Metazoa; phylum Arthropoda; class Arachnida; order Ixodida; family Ixodidae; genus Amblyomma; species Amblyomma mixtum. Next base: position 180,605,590 of record NC_143021.1, on the reverse strand, counting down.
CCCTCAACTCGATTTTGGCGGGGCTTCCCACTCCTATTTCGCTCTCCCAATGACGGCACCTGGCGCAACCAATCAAAACAGCCTGCCAGAGCACGTTGCGGAAGTTTGCACTCCATGGTTGCCTGCTCTCTGTAACTCGTTCTTGCTGAGAATGGCAGTGTCGTTTCCATGCCAGAGCGCCCCTGGTGGTGTATTTTTATTTTACTTGCTTTGCAGGGCTTTTATCTAAGACAAACAAGTTGTTTTTGTTGATCTAATATAAAACGCAGACAGGTGACAAAATGTGTCTCTATTTATTCACACAATTTGCAGTATATTTACTGTTTGTCCGGTCATCAAGCTCGCGCCAGGTGATGTCATATCCGCTGCTAAAAACCCGCCACTGTGTGGCGACACCATCAGAGCCATGTTGTTGTTTTTGGGAGGACATTAAAATATTAAAAAACGGAATGTGCGCGGTATTACCGACGCTAATAGCACCATTATAACTCACTGTATGCAATCAACAGGCAAAACAGTTAACCAAGATTGTGTTTCTGGGGCCCCCTTAATGAAAAAATATCTACCTGCTGGATAACCTTGACCAGGTCACGAAGAGCATTGCGCTTCTGCTTGTTGGTGATGACGGCACACGTCAGATACCTCAGGATGTGTGGGCAGATGGTCTGTATGGTGTTCAGATACCTGGTAGAAAGAAGTAAACAAATCATAAACAATAACAACATTTCCTCTAGAACTGAACTATGATGATAGTGGTTTGATTTCAAAGGTACAAAGGACAGCTGGGCCAAAGAGTGCCACATCCAACACATTTTTTGGTATGCATGAGGTAAAGTCAACGACCATTTTTCTAAGCATTCCACCCCTGAGGCTGAGCATCAGGCCAGACGAAAGCTAGTACCCACTGGAAAACCAGCAGGTACCCAGCAGCACTGGGGATCGAACCCCACACCTCCCGCATAATCTAGGGGGTCTCTCATGCAACAATGCCATTGTTGTGGCCGCTGCCCTTTCTTGGTCGTGATCAGTGTCCTTGCAGCAATTTTAGCCCTCGCACTTTTCTTCCTATGGAATACTGCATTACAGTGTAACTGTACAACATCAACATTTAGGGCCGGCACATTAAAGATACTCTTTTTTTTCACAATAGCATTTTTCACAATAGCACTTACAAATCACTTTATCTTGTCTCTTACACTTGGCAATCTGCTTTGAACTTCTTGTGATTTTCTTTTTTCATTGCTATCTCGCTCTTGTGAATTGCTATCTTATGCTGCGTCGTGTGTTCACTTGTATGCCCTGTATATATTATTGCTTTTTTGCGTCTTTTTCCCTGAGTATCACTTCAAGAATTCTACTCCCTGATATGGTCATTTTTTGTGTTTTTGTGTTTTTTTGCGTTTTTTTTTTACTTTCTAGAATTAATGCCTTACGTTAAGTTTTACTCATGTTATTTCCTTAAGTGTACCTTTGTGGCCTTTCATTACTACAGTTGTTCCTGTTTCATGTTTTAATCTTGGTACTAATGTTGGTGAGCCTTGTATTGACGTGTATCTTTTGTTTACCACTTTACTCTGCTGCTTACTCTGTAACCCCCCTTACACAATGCCCCTATGGGGCCTGTAAGGTATTTTAAATAAATAAATAAAAAGACACATTGACATTAGCTTGGATTGATGCACCATCACTTGCCCTTGACAGAGCGGCTACTCTGTTGGAAATTCTAAACTGTGGAGTTTCCAAAGTGACCCAAATGTCCCAAAGCAACGTTAAACATGAGGTAGACAAGGACCCGTGTCTCCACAGCCATTCCCTGCCAATCCAGGCAACATACAAGTAGGAAACTTACTGTGGCTGCCCGAGGAAGAGCTCAATGATGAGGTCCCGGCCCTTGGCATGGTTGAAGAAGACGAAGAGGCTCCAGTGGATGAGCCAAGTGCGCTGCTGAAGCGACAGCAGCGGTGACGAGAAGTTCTGCATGAAGCGGCAAACGCCAAAGCGAAAATCAGCCCACTTTGCACTCAGCTGTTTTACACAGAACCGACACCAAATGCTGTCCTCCCAGCATTCACAGCTTTAAGCACATGACGCATCTACAGAGAGACATTACGGCTTCAGCAAGCACTTGTGCTCATTAAACGGCACTGCTGTAGCAATAGCGTTATACTTTAATCAACCTTCAATTGCACAGATGGAGTAAGGATGAAACACAAATCAATATCTAGAGCCAGCACTGCCAAATGAAGACCCGTGGCAAGAACTGTGCTAGAGAGTTGATGCAGTGAAGTAGAGTGCACAGATAGAAAGGCAACGTTTCAATGAAGGTGCAGCTGGAAAAAAAAAAATGCATACTGAATGTAAACAATGTGCACTTTTGAGCCTGCAGAGTTATGTCGAATATTTCGGCAATTCTTTCACAGCTACCACTAACTACATTATAGCAAACACTAATGAATGGACAAGCTATGGCATGCGTGACCAACACAAAATAAAATTCCCTATTCACCAGTACTCTAAAAAAGGCACAACGAACTACTATGCACAATTTAAAGCACTCATACCTAGATTACCCGTATTTATTGGAGCTCAAGTCAAAGAGATATAATGCAAAAATCGGCCAATCAAGTTAAACCACAGTTTCAGAACTTCTGTGCTTGCCTGCAACATGACCAGAAGAGGCTCTTGCCAAATGTTGCAGCCATAACACATCTGTCCAGCAGTACTGATAACGAGTCCAGTAGTCCTTAGTCTAAGGAAAGCGACGCAGACCAAACCGCAATGCTGCACCTCGTCACTCACGTACAAGACTCATGCCTGAGATGTTGGCACCTGTGGGTTGCTCGTTATCACTCTAACCCAACTAACAACTGCTTGTTCTTTTTGTCTCTATTCTATCTATAGATCCTCTCTCAATTAATAACAATAAACGAGAAGCAATGGTAATAACATCTGTCTGCATTAATGAATGACCCATGTAGCAGTGAAAGCTGCAAAGCCCACAAGGTTTTGGTTTATTGGTTTATTGGGGTTTAATGTCCCGAAGTAACTCAGGCTATGAGGGATGCCATAGTGAAGGGCTCCAGAAATTTCAACCACCTGTGGTTCTTTAACGTGCACTGACATCGCACAGCACACGGGCCTCTAGAATTTGGCCTTCATCGAAATTCAGCTGCCGCGGCCGGGATCGAGCCCGCGTCTTTCGGGTCAACAGCCGAGCGCCGTAATCACTGAGCCACCGCGGCGGGGGCCACAAGGGTCACTCAGCCTGCCCCCGCACATTGAAGTCTAAAGCTCATAATTCCAGCCATAAATGCCCATGTAAAACAAAACACCTGTAGTAACAAAGTATTACTAAGAGCACGAAAGAGTTTCCCACTTTGCAAAGCTACTTACATTGTTGTCAATGTATTCCCGCAGTCTGCTCAGATCGTCGAGCGCCACATCCCAGTTTTGCATCAGGATCTCCGAGGCCAGCTTGCCCCAGAGATTGTTTAGATAGTTCTTGTCGTTGGGAGATATCTGGAACAGGGCAAATGAGTTAGCTAACAAACACGAGCACTAACAGCAAACAGGCTGCTCAAAGCATAACAGGATCAAGCTGCACAGCATGTAGGAGGCTTGCACGTGAAGTCACGGCGCCATTTTAAGCGCACAGCTTCAAAAGTGCAAGCCGGATCAGGTGGCAACAAGCCAATTAAGCACACAGAGAACCTTTTACATGTTCCATGCACGTAAAAACGGTGGCCAGCGTAGCTTATGTGCAAGCTCAATATAATGCAATTCAAAAAGCCATAGTGATTAACTTGTTTTTCATGGGGACTTCAAAATTAGAGAATAGGAGCATCAATCCGCTTTCAACTCCCAGTCGTATGTCATTGTGTGATAACTTTACACTCACCAAGAAGCGATGAAGGTACAAGCACTCTCCAGCACCTGTGTAGCTGCCAGTCTCGTACTGGTGCTTCGCGTAGGCATAGAGGCTGTCGATCATCTCCGGGTTGATCTGGTAATGACAGAAAAACCGCAAAACATGCATGAACTCCTTATTGGAAACAAAACATGACTGGCCATGCCTGATGGCCAACCCTCAAGGGCATGACAGGAGACACCGGGAAACAACTAACAAACGTCTGACACTTGAAACTATCATGCATTCACTGAACGTGTAGCCATAGAAAAAAAAAACAAAAACGGTGTAGACAGGAAAGTGAACTCAAGTAGAGCTTTTCAAGGCATTTATGAAAATAATTTAATAGAATCTGGTTTCTGTACGCTCGTTCTACTCACAAGATCGCAGTTCTGCATCAGGTAGTCCATGACTTGTCTGCTGTCCCTATTTAAAAGAAAACGGAGTTAAATTATCATGCCAAAATAGTGTGAATAATAAGGATTGCTGCGCTGGTCCTAAAAGTGCAACGTATTTTCAGCCAGAACTAAATTTACCTTGAACTCTGGATGTACTTGCACACTTCATCATTTTGACAGGCTTCGATCAAAGCGAGCGTCTGGGACTTCAGAACGACGAGCGTTTGCACGACCTCGGCTCGTCGCTCGATCATATCTGAAAAAAAAAAAAAAAACGAAATTGAACTTTTACCGTCTATTCTACGATGGCGCATGGTTTTAAGGCAGTGAACGGGTCGAATACCTTGCGGAACGTCGGCGTCAGGATAGCACATTTTGTAGACGTCGATGTTGAAATCGACCATCTTCGTGTTCTGAAGTAAGTCCAACTTGGCCTTGAGGAGGTCATCTTCGTTGTAGACCTAGTGATGGTAAAGAACAGTTAAAAATCACATATGTCGCTCTTGGTAGTATGGCACTTGGATTACTAGGTCAACGACTTGAGTTCCGCCGGTTATACGACACACAGCAGAGCAGCGACCGACACTACTGTCAGCACCTAAACGGAAACATGCCTACAGCCGTTTCCAGAAAAAGTACGAGATTTAATGACTGAGCCACGTTAGACATTCTCAAACGCGAAGACCAACATGGGAGGCGATGCAGCATGACACATGGCTAAAGTGCGAACAGGTGTTTCCCAAGCGATTTTGAAGAAGCATACTTATTCTGAACGGCAGGAAGGATATTAAAAACACTCACACTCTTGTTCTGAAGGAATTCCAGCAGAGGAAATACCATATGCCGGTCTATGTACTGGCCGACAATGCAAGTCAAGTCCCATTCCGCCATTTTGACTGCGAGAGAGGCAGCCGTTGCCAGACGACGCTAACGCCAACCTCTGAATCTGTCGCTGGTGCAGTTTTTCCGAAAATGAAACCGAAACAAACGTAAATCCTCCGACGAGGAAAGCGCGGGCGTTCGGACGTAAACTTTCTGAACAAACTTGCACTCCTAAAAGAAACGTAAAAAATAGCGACTAATTTCTTTTTGGCAGCAACGCGCGTTGTCTTGGTGAATTAATAGAGCACTTAGCAGGGCCATTTGGTACATTTCACAAAATTAGCAGCGCAACAAACGGGACCAAGTAGAAGACACAGACAGCAGCGCTCACACTATTTAGTGAAATAATTTTATTGCAGCAACATAGTATTGCTGTTATGTTATAGCAGCAACAGCAAAGAGCACTGAAGCAACCCTTCTGTAACCTTGAATTGAGTAGAAACACCAAATTTTAGTTGTTTTTTTCTCTGTAGAATGATGCGCAGCACATTAGAAAACATAGACAGTTACGTGGAATGCGCCAACAAGCAGCGAATACTTTATAATAAATTTTTTTATCTTATGCCTTTTGGGTTTCGGTTTCAGCAGCTAAACGACGACTGCGACGCCAAACGGGCTCAGGTCAAATGAGGAATACAAAAACTGCAGTGTGTTTGCTGCTTTTTTTTTTTCCTTTTAATTCACAGCAACTCTTAAGATGGGATCACAAAAAATAACAAATAGCGATTATAATAAAGTTTTGCATGTTTCACATGAGCTGAACATGTCTTGTGCGGCGCAGCCGCCGTTCGGCTTTTGAAATAAAAACCGAAGCGACACGAGAAAAAAATTCAGTTGCAAATTATTCAGCTGCCGTCGCTATAGCCGTAGGTGAATTTCCCGTCGTTACTTATGTATACCATGGTCCAGCGCATCACTCCAAAGGAAAAAATATACACCCAAAACTTTGGTGCTTTTTCTCACAGCAGAAGCGTAACGTAGCAGGGAGTTATTATTATTATTATTATTATTATTATTATTATTATTATTATTATTATTATTATTATTATTATTATTATTATTATTATTATTATTCCTAATACTCCTAAACGGAAATTAAGGAAAACAATTCGTTATTATGTGCCGCGCAGTGTAACTAGATACGGAAAAGCAAGGCGCTGTGCTTATGTACCTGAAATCTTTAATGAATTACCGGATGAAATTTTTGCTGTAACTTCTATGCGTGACCTGAAGATGCATCTGAAAGCCTTGTGTTGATCTTGGTTTTCTTCTGTTAGAGTGAAGTTATGCTTAAAATGTTCGTTATTTCATTTATTTTTATTTTGACGTATACTCTGGGTTTAGAGTTGAATTTCTGAATACTTGTGCTGTTAACCTGTGTTTTCCAATTTTTGTTTTTTTTTTTTTTGCTCTCGTTTGGGTGTAACGAGAAGCGTTACTGTATCTATTGCCTTTTTTGTAGTCCTGGCCGTAACTGCCGGGCCCAGTCACTCAAGCCTCTTGTTGGCTTTGACGGGCCTGAACCTTATTGTATTATCTACAAAGTGGCAATAAACATTATTATTATTATTATTATTATTATTATTATTATTATTATTATTATTATTATTATTATTATTATTATTATTATTATTATTATTATTATTATTATTATTCTGAGGGAGGGATCTGAGGTGGATTTCTTGTATCCGGGTGGGGCTGCATGCTTTCTGAAGAAATTGCTGTGTGCATCCAATTCGGTTTTTACCCCCTCTTAATTTCCGATTAGCATAGTGCTTTCAAAGTGATCCGCATTCCTGGTACCCTCGCTTATTTCTCCAATAAGTTTGGTTTGGTTTATTGGGGTTTAACGTCCCATAGCGACTCAGGCTATGTGGGACGCCGTAGTGAAGGGCTCCGGAAATTTCGACCACCTGGGGTTCTTCAACGTGCACTGGCATCGCACAGTACACGGGCCTCTAGAATTTCGCCTTCATCGAAATTCAGCCGCCGCGGCCGGGATCGAACCCGCGTCTTTTGGGCCAGCAGCCGAGCGCCGTAACCACTGAGCCACCGCGGCGGGGCTATTTCTCTAATAAGGATTTACTCCATTTTTGACCGGAGTAGCCTTCTCTTCGCCGTCGTTAGCATAAAAAGCAATGAAACCAGAGACCAGCATTGTTCTCTCACCATGTCTTCGCTGCTTGCGTCACAGGCAGTAGCTTGAGGGAAAGGAGAAAACCTCGCCACAGATAGGACGACGGCCGCCTCTTCCGCCTCTTCTGTGGTGCTGTCTATCATGGAGCAGCTGTTCTTAACTGTCCCAAATTCTTCTGTGACGACTGCAGTCATGGGTGCCTCGTGATCGTGTTCTGCAGCGCCTGTGTACACGTCCTGGGGAATGGTCAATCAACCTTTCAGCCAGTCCCGTGACGGCTTGCCACTCTGCCATCGGCGGAGTGATACGTAGAGATCGACGAAAGCAGAGTCCACGCGTATTTTTATTTCCGTGGGCCTAATTTGCGGCTATGTAGCCTCTGACTGGATCTATTTATTCACGGAAACCTAAAAACAAAATAAAATCAAAAGCGAAGCCGCCACGCGCGACTGGCTGAAAGGCCCTCCACGCGTTAGTTGACTCCTCCTACCGTCTGCGGCGGGTTCAAATAAAGGCGGGAGCCGGGACGTTTAATTAGATTTAAATTAAGGAAATCGGCCGCACAGGACAATAATTCGAAGTTTCTAAGAATGCTCGGAACGTGTAGATCGAGTTCCCGCGGTGAAAAGACGAGTTCAGATTCCTTTTCAGTGCACCTTTAAAGAGCTCGGGTCGCACAAAATCCGGCGCCGTTGATCATGAGCGAAAGATCCCCTGAGAAGCAACTCCAGCAAACCAAAAACCTCTCAAAGACGTCTATAGCTAGACGTCTCTGAGAGGTTTTTGGTTTGCTGGGAACCTAGGAGGCAGGTGTGCCGCCTAGGTCACGTGACCCTGCGGCAGCATCACAACCTGCCCACCGGATAGTGAGCGAACTGCCCACCGTGGCAGGCGGCAGGTAAATTAATGATTGGTCACTCGTGAAGAGCAGCCTGGATCGCACGAGGTCCACCGGTGGCACGACCTGCTGCGCAAGTGGTATGAGGACTTCTAGGTATCTATAAATGTAGTGTAGAGAATGACCAATAGGGGATATTCAAATTTCCGCAAGTGCGCTTTCCCGCATAATAATGTTGTCCCAAACAAGATGGCTGACCATGCGTTTCCAGCTGAAACAAAGCAAGAAAGACTGGTTTTTTGTTAGATTCTTCCAAAATACGTTTCTTACATTCTATTCACACCTTTAGCGCCTGTCCTGTAGCACACGTAGTTCCTTTATAGCGAAGTCGGCCATCTTGTTTGGGGCAACATAGTTATATGGGAATGCGCACTTGCGGAATTTTGAATATCCCCTATTCTGCATATATGGGCATTAGCCCATTACGCTATCGAGTCATATCCTTAAAGGGTAGCTGCAGCACTTTTTTGAGAATTTCGCGATATTCAAGGATTCAAATCTATGTAGGCTGTAGCTAGAGCACGCCAAGTGCTTTTACACTATCATTTAAAATAGTGACGTAATCGACGATTGAAATTTGCGCTTCTCCTCAGTGCACCGGAGGAGTGCAGGAAAACTCAGAGTGACGTCACGGAAGGTATGATTTCAAATTACCGCTGTCGTCAGCCACACCCTGCCCTGAAACGTTAGACGCTGCCAAACAACTCTCGGCGGGGTTCGTCTTCGGTGGCATTGGTTTTTTCCTTCAAAGCAGGCGTTTGTGCGTTGGAAATGTACCGATACCTTCTAAGACGTCATCATGCGCCCCCCACTTGGAGTTGTGCGCTGCGGAGAAGTTTGAAGGGGGTCCGGATTTTAATCGGCAACTACTTCACTATTTGAAGTGCTAGCCCAAAAATACTTCGCATGCTTTGCCTCCAAGTGTCAAACATTCGACCGTCTTAAGCTCGTTGATTTCTAAAACCTATGCTGTTTCCCTTCAAGGCGGAGCTTAATTGTCCCCACCAGTTTTTTTAGGAACAGTTCGATATAGCCGATAATTCGTAATATTCGCGTTCGTTATATCGAGGTTTAACTTACATTTTCCTTATTGCCAACTCTCGGCAGCCTTTCCTCGCTACGTCGTCTTTTCGAAGCTGCGATGATTGTAGGCGGCATTGTCGTCTTCGTCCGGTAAATCCATCACTCCTTGCTGCTCCGTCTTCAACTCTCGGTACTGCACGCGACGATCTTCTGTCCTTTAGTCTTGATCCGATTCTTCCGACTGCACCATCTTCCCGGCGTTCGTTACTCTTAGTTTTGCAAGCAGCGCAATTGTTCCTTGCAGTTCACTCGCTAGACGGCTTCTCATATTGCGCAGCCCGCTCGCCACGTCTTCAGACCCATGTTAATTAAAGCAGAGGTTCTTCACGTCTTGACCATGTCAGCTACGCCATTCCCGATATCAATTTGTTTGTGATGATGCTATTTCCTGTCCTTCAAGAATTCATTCGATATTCATGTGAAGACGCGGAGCTGAGTGTGGGTTTCGTGACGAACCTTGGGGGCGTGCTTTGCGACTGAGGACGTCGGCGCATTGCGCAGGTCTTCCGCGGGTAGTGCACCCCAACTCATTTTCTCAAAAATGCTGTGATTATGCCGTACACAAAACTGGCTTACATTCAGAACGTCTCTTCCAGCTCATTTCAAAAATTAACTTCGGCACTTCCGCTACTTCAATAACTTCCAAGTAAAAAGTGCAACCTCTCTAAAACCCACGACGTTCCCGACCATCACCTCGTGGTCGGGAGTCGTGGTCACCAGCGGTGGCCTTTTGGTAGAACATCCACCTGGTATTGGGGAGGTGCTTGGTTCGACCCCCAGTGCCGCCGGGTACTCACCGGTTTTCGAATGGGTTCTAGATTTCCCCCGGCCTGGTGCCCGGCTCTTCTGAGGTGAAGTGGTTGGAATAGGTCCTGTGTTTAGCTTCACCCCTCCTTCGATTAAAAATCTAGCCGCGAAGGACCGAAATCCGGTTTTGAGGTAAAACCCACTGTGCCCCCCCCCCCCCCTTTTTTTTTGCACAAGTTGGGTTCCAAGACCCACTTCCAAGCGTCCACCGCAAAGAAGCCGAGCACCAGGCCAGGGGAAAGTTTGCACCTATTGCATCACCGGTGGGTATCCGGCGGCGTAACGCGCGACGCCAAAAAAGGTTCATCTTTTCAGAAATGTCATTGAAAAAAACCTCTTAAAGTGTTTAAGCAACAACGTTTTTTTTTTTTAAATATATCTTTTTAAAAGTGCGCCTGTTAAGCACGAAATATAAGTTTCTGTGGTGCGCAATATTTGGCCAATAGGAGAGCCAGCTATCTCCTATTTTGGGCAAACTTTGCATTTACATGCTTTTCTGCTCGTTTGTTGCAACATTAGACAGGACATTGAATGTTAGGGCATTGGTCGAACAGCGTTTATTTTTGCACTATCTTTTTGGCCAAAAGTTGTAGTTCTGCAGTCGGTAGCTCACCGGCCTATGTAAAGTCACTGGTTCCAGTGACTTTAGGCCTATGATGCTTGGAGCGCCCATGGTGGCTGAAGTGGTCACGAGGGGGCTCCACGCAAGCTCCCATAGACGGGTCGCCAGCTTTCCCTCTAGGTAGTAGTAAGAAACTCTATGGTTTATAACGAATAAATGATGCGCGCTTGCCGCAATGGTAAGGCGAGTGATCAGCGCGATAGCTCGTTCGCGAAATGAACAACGAAATGACGACTTGACGCATAATTAGTTTATGATGGCAGCGGTGGTGGTGGTCCCATTAAATCACGCGATACCGCATATTGCGTTTAGCCCATGCGTTGGCACTGTGCCATATCCGTTTCTTGCATCCAGATAATGTATGCGTGCTTCGCAGTGAGCGATGAAATGCTTGGCTATGGGCGTAGTCGTTTTTACACTGCGCTGTCTGCTGAAATCCACATCGCTGCACGTGTTTCATGATGTTGTCGACTGCTTTAGATTTGTTCAGATAGTGAAGTACACTCTTCAAAAAAGTTCGTAAAACGTTAGTAAATGGGTAGTGAAAAGGTAGTAACTGCAGCAGTAACTAACTCTGACTTCATTTTACTACTTTTTGCCAACTACTTACGACCCTCTTCAAAGTATAGTTAGTAAAAGTAGCCCTTGCTACCTTTTTACTAACTGTGGCCGCCAGTTACTACCTCGTTAGTAACCGTTCCTTTTACCCCAAAATAAAGTCAAAACAAAGTCAAAGAATGTAACTGACGCAGACTGTCATGCCAATAAATTGGTTTTGTAATTAAACATTTCTGCAGGGGCATGCGGTTGGGCGGACTGAGCTGTTTCTGCAATCTCAACTTCATAATTAACGCTGGTATCTTAGCTCAACCGGTACGAGCAACTAGCCCGTAAATGTGAGCCTGATTTACGGAGTGTATAAGCCTGAGAAAGATTTCCATACATGTGCACGCTCAGTGCGCGATTGTGACTCTTCCTGATTTGTGCTTTTCCTGCATTCTGGATATTTGTGTGCGCGCGGTAAGGTTGTTGGTGCCATCATCTCGCATAATTTCTACATGTAATGCGCGGTAAGCTTAAACGTAAGTGTGTGATTTACTGCCACCACGTTCTGATAGCTCTGTCTGGATTCCGGAATTAGTCAAATTGACTGTGAAGCTTTTTTTATTTTTCGAGTATGCACACATTTGACAAGCCACGCCAGCACACCGTACGAAGAACCTAGCAGCGTATGCAAGTTTCTATTCATTTTCTTAGTAAATGCTACTAGCTTCCCGTTACTAACTGTGGGTAGCAGCCGTTACTAACTCAATGGGTTAGTAACTGTTACTAACCTCCCCGTTACTAACTGCAGTTACTAAAAGGGTAGTAACATATGTGACAACCAGTTACTACCCCAAAGTTAGTAAGCACTACTACCCTTTTTCTAAGAGTGTATGTACCCTCTGGACGTCCGTGGCAGCCGAAGCCAAGGATGACGACTCAATGAAAATTGATTAGTCATAAATACCTAAAGGACTGACAATGGGTGCTATTGCTGCCTAATGCAATGCTATATCGCACGCCATTTTGTTGCCCTTCGACCACCTGAACGGGTCTTCCTTCCAACTTCCCTTATTATTACTGTTCTGCTTGAGACTTTTTTCGAGACACGTTCACAGGAAGTGGCGTGTGTCCACATCAGTGTCCGGCGTTGAACATCTCGGGCTCGTGCTGTGTCCAGTGCAGAAATGTAGTTGCTGCTTTATGCATGTTTTCGAACCATTCTGTTCACAGACTAATGAAAGACCAGTCCAAGGATTTTTAATTAGGTCATCTGCATATGTGTCTTCGATCATGAATATTTTAGTCACGAACTGCTTTATTCAGTTTTTTTAGCGCAGGCAAGAACTCCAAAGAGTCGAAGTTAATGCGGAGCCCTCCACTATGCGCCGTCTCTCATAGGTCGCGTGTAGCTTTGGGTCATTAAAACCATCCACGTACCATACCATACCATACCATACCATACCATACCATACCATACCATACCATACCATACCATACCATACCTAGGCCATACCATACCATACCATACCATACCATACCATGCCATACCATACCATGCCATACCATACCATACCATACCATACCATACCATACCATGCCATGCCATACCATACCATACCATACCATACCATACAACCCCGCCCACCCGCCGCGGTGGCTCAGTGGTTACGGCGCTCGACTGCTGACCCGAAAGACGCTGGTTCGATCCCGGCCGCGGCGGCCGAATTTCGATGAAGGCGAAATTCTAGAGGCCCGTGTACTGTGCGATGTCAGTGCACGTTAAAGAACCCCAGGTGGTCGAAATTTCCGGAGCCCTTCACTGCGGCGTCCCTCATAGCCTGAGTTGCTTTGGGACGTTAAACCCCAATAAACCAAACCAAACCATACCATCCCATACCATAAGGTTTCGTTATCCAGGTGTATGTAGCTGGACGTTTATGGGAACAGTTCCAGCAGACGCGCAATTATGGTATCGTCGCGTGCTGGACGCTGGTTAACTAATACTGAGCAGTTAACTTTATAACCATTACTGTTAGTCTCCTTACTTATTGAGAAGCGTGTAGCCCACAGTAAGTTATATCCATATATCAGTTTTTAGAATTAACGCAGTTACCCCCCGCGCTGTGACCCAACAAATGTTGGCTGCATCGCGCCAAAATACGTGCGTTTTCTGAAAGCTTACAAGCAAAGCGCACGCAATTCGTCGATACAGACAAAATCTGTTGGGCCACAAGGCCACCGGTAACTGCGTTTTAGAAATATACAAACTGATATGGATATTACTAACGATTGTTTATCCAGGCTAGAAGTAAGCGCGTCTTAGCTGTATCCTGAAGCTGCGCACTCTATAAACACGACTACGTCTGAGACAGAGATTGTAATAGCGCTGCAATAAGACGTACACAAGAAAGACTGACACAGGACATGCGCTAACTTCATCTGATTTTATTTACTGCAAAGCCAGCAAATATATAGAAAATTCAAGGCATGCGCAAGAAACACTGTTACAACAGGCATCAACAAAACCGTTCAAGATATGATATCTCAGTCTTGAAAAGGCGGACCGAGTTATCGCTCACGCAATCTAATCCCCTCTTCCTATGTCCTGTGCATGTCCCGTGTCAGTCTTTCTTGTGTACGTCTTATTGCAGCGCTATTTTCCATTTCTGTCTCAAATAATGCACCATCTAGCCCAAATTGACGTTCTTCTAAAACGACTACGCTTATATGGGAGTGAAAAGAGAGTAGGCGATGAGTAAGAGGAGTGCAAGAGAGGACAGATTACTCCCTTTCTACTTCTTTCTGCTTAGAGTGCTCACCGCTGACAATGCTGTGACACAAAAACACTCTTCTAACTTGAAAAGCCTATTTAAAAAAAAAGGACTGCAGAACACGTTGGTAAAACACCCTGCATGCAAAGCACCGTAAACACGACAGCGCCGGTATACAGGGTGTTTCACCTAAGACTTTCTGCAATTTTTAAAAATAAGCTATTTGAATTAGATGCCCGCTTTTTCTGGCATAGCATTGTCAGTGGTGTACTACATCATAATGCAGCTAAGACGTGCTAACTAGCAGGCTTGTTAACCAATATTTAATAGTTAACTTTTAAACTATTACCGTTGGGCTCCTTAATTATTGAGAGGCATGTAGCCCACCGTAAGTAATGTCCATATCCGTTTTTAGAATTTCGAGAACGCGATTATCCTCGGCGCTGTGGCCCAACAAATTTTGGCTATTTGGACGAGTTACGTGCACTGGAGAGGTTGCTTTGCCTGCAAGCTTCTCAAACCGCATGTATTTTGGCGCGATGTAGGCGAAATCTGTTGGGCCACAGCGCCGAGGATAATCGCGTTCTCGAAATTCTAAAAACGAATATGGACATTACTTACGGTGGGCTGCATGCCTCTCAATAATTAAGGAGCCCAACGGTAATAGTTTAAAAGTTAACTATTAAATATTGGTTAACAAGCCTGCTAGTTAGCACGTCTTAGCTGAATTATGATGTGCTGCACCACTGACAATGCTATGCCAGAAAAAGCGCGCATCTAATTCAAATAGCTTATTTTTAAAAATTGCAGAAAGTCTTAGGTGAAACACCCTGTATATATATATATATATATATATATATATATATATATATATATATATATATATATATATATATATATATATATATATATAAGTTAATTAATTAGCTAACTTTTTAATTATTGACTTCAGGAAGAAAGTGTCAATGGAAATGTTTTAGATCGCCTCGAAAAACCGATAGTAGTGCTGTTTCCGTCAAGTTACGATTCACGTAGCGTCATTTATTGGCCTTAAAAGAAAGTTATCACGTGACCAGCTGCTCGCTCGCATCTCTGCCCCAATGTGCACCCGTAGCCTCATCGAGGAGAGGACTTCGGGAAAAACGGATTTTATTCTTTAAGGCGCGTCTTGGGACGTTGAACTGGCACAGTTGTCATCTGGGAGCTTTTTCTTACTGTTCGGGTTGTGGTTAAAGGCCGGTAAAGAAACTACTTTACGTAAATATTACTTTGCTGCAAATGTCTCAGTAAGCTGTTTCTCAAAGCGATCTACAACGTTTTCATTGACACTTTGTTCCTCACGTCAATAATTAAAAAGCTAGGTAATTAAGCTTAACTAATTAGTCAACCTTGAAGAACGAGAAAAATACTGCAGACTAGGTCACGCGACTCTAAAAAACCCTCATTTGGTTTCAGACGGCTAGGACACCCCGTGTTTTTTAAAAGCTTGGTTACATTTAGCTGGGTGTATATATATATATATATATATATATATATATATATATATATATATATATATATATAGTAACCCACTGCGTTTCATGTCGTCGAGAGAGGGCGTGCACGGGCCCCTCCCGCGCCTCGTCGCGATGCGCACGTGCTGTTTTGCATTTTGCACACGCTGTAGGCGATCAAATATGCGCGCCAAACTGCGCGCACCTGGGTCGATGGGGAGGATGGACACCCGACACCTTTCATCCGCGCTCGGATTCCACCCCGGCCGGCGCGTTTCACCGCCTTCGCCCTACTTTTATTTCAGCCGCACGTGCGCATGGTGAATGAAATGGGAAAGAGAGAAAACCCAATTTTTGTTTCTCGCGCAGCGACCATATACGTAGGCACTGCCGGAAGTGTTGTGTTAAACATATACAGACAAGCGCGAACGCTTCAGTGTCGGAACACCCGATTCTTTTGTTGCATTCGTGGCTTTAGTTTTCTTTCTTTTGTGTTTATCCAGTTTCCGTCAATTATTCCGTTATTTAAGTTGCTAAGTTTCCGTCTGGTTGTAGAAACTCCGTTCTGCGTTTTGGGATAAGTAGGTGACCGCCAGCTTTTCTTGTAAAACTCAGATTTTACGAGATCTCAACGATATCATATTTTTGATTCTACTTGAAGATACTGCGCTTCGTCAAAGGGATTTGAACATAGTGGAACTACACCATATAACAGAATAAACGCAGGCAACAAAACAGTGCAAAAAAAGCAGATTGATTATAATGACAATATAAGAAAATGTCGTTAATCAACGAAGAAAGACAGAAAGAAAGAAAGAAAGAAAGGAAGAAAGAAGGATAGAAAGAAAGAAAGAAAGAAAGGAAGAAAGAAAGAAGGAAAGAAAGAAAGGAAGAAAGAAAGAAAGAAAGAAAAAAAGATAGAAAGACAGAAAGAAAGAAAGAAAGAAAGAAAGAAAGGAAGGTAGAAATAAAGAAAGAAAGAAAAAAAGAAAGAAAGAAAGAAAGAAAGAAAGAAAGAAAGAAAGAAAGAAAGAAAGAAAGAAAGAAAGAAAGAAAGAAAGAAAGAAAGAAAGAAAGAAAGAAAGAAGCTGGCAGGACAAAAAAGGCTGAGTAACTCCGATATTAGTCAAATTATTCCAATCAGCTACGGTTCGTGCCATGCACTCGTAGTTCAGACATTTAAAGTAATTATGCCCCATTTGTCGACTTGAAAAGGCAAGCGCTAGGCACGTACTTTTGTTGCTGTGTCCGCAGTTTTCCTAATATCGCGATCATGGTGTACATCGTGATCAATAGCTTTTATTGGTCTCTTAACGTTTCGAACTTTCCATTCTTTGAAATAATTCTTGATCTTTTAGCTTGTCTTTTTCAAACATCCATGTATTATATTTTGCAGTATTATACGTTTTTTTTATTAAACTATCGCTATCTGACTGTTTCTTAGTCTACAGTATGGTCCTGCGATCTTGCCTTTTTCTGTTTCGAAGTGTTTGGTTTATTGGGGTTTAACGTCCCAAAGCGACTCAGGCTATGAGAGACGCCGCAGTGGAGGGCTCCGGAAATTTCGAACACCTGGGGTTCTTCAACGTGCACTGACATCGCACAGTACAAGGGCCTCTAGAATTTCGCCTGCATCGAAATTCGACAGCCGCAGCCGGGATCGAACCCGCGTCTTTCGGGCAAGCATCCGAGCGCCGAAACCACTGAGCCACAGCGGCGGGGCTTTTCAGAAGTGTGCCGCCAGCGAAACAAAATTGTTTAGGCACAAGGACGATTATTAACACGCCGTAGTGGCTTACTGGTCTTGACGTTCGGTTGTTGAACTAGCACAAGGTCTCGGCTTCGAATCTCAGCCGCGGCGGCCGTTTTTCAACGCAGGCAAACAGCAAGAACCCCCTTGCGCTGAGCGATGTTAGTGTACTTTAATTATCCCTAGGTGATCTAAATTACGTCCTGAGCGTCTCTAAGGGGCCGCGCGCTGCTTCCGAGAAAAGTTATCAATGTCGTTGTTGTTCGTGCAAACGGCCGTTATCAGAATGGTTAAAGAACGCCATTCACGCCGACTCACCCATATTAGAATTCACGTGCATTACGAGCTATGCGACGAATATCCGCGACGAATATCCGAATCCCATCCTGCCTGAACCACTCGAAAAAAGATTTCAACTGACACTATTCGGCGTGCTCTTACTGAATGTGACACTGTGAGAGTGGCTGCCACGGATGATACCTGTAGGTAACTGACAAACTGCGTTCTTATTTTAGGCCGTTGAGGAACTGCTATTTTCCTCAAAATCCACTAGCATAATGTAGCGATTCTTACTGCCCTTGTATTATGTTATAAAGTTGGCTGAAACGTATGCTGAGACTGGGGAGCGCTAGGTATAGACAAGGGAACAACACACACAAAGAAACAACACGAGACACGAGGGCTCGTGTCGTGTTGTTTCTTTGTGTGTGTTCTTCCCTTTTCTATAACCTAGCGCTCCCCAGTCTCAGTATGCACGACCAACTGGCCCCCTACAAAGCTTTACTGAAGCGTATGCTTTTTATTTTTGCAATGGTAATAGTAATCACTGTCCTTTCGTAATGAACTTTGAATTTTGTATGCGGTAATTTCTGCATTTTTATAAAATTTAATTTATTGCGGTACTGGGTAACCATTTTTCACTGTTTTCTTTTGTGATTATTCTGTATGAAACTGCTACAGTTTTTGAAGCATGGAAGCAGCATTATTTTGTTCATGCGTGCTTTTTATTCTTAATTATTGGAACCTAGAAAAAGCGCAAATGTTCCCGAGACGACCATAAAATATTAACACTGTACATTATTTTCGTCTCATATAGACCTATACTGATTTCCACTGCGGCGAATCTAGCTTTCCGCGTCAATATGGTTTCGACGTCCGCTCTACAGAACACTATGAGTGTGCTGTAGTTGTTGTGAAGCTGCACTTTCGCGGTATCTGGTAATATTTCCATAGTGTATAGTTACCATTCGGAACGTACAAAATAGGCGTTCTCATGCAGAGTTGCCCAAAACCAATCGTATTTTAAAACAAAATTGAGCCAAATTGAAGAAATCTTTTTAGCCTTGCGGAGTGCGCTGCAGAAGTAGGTGGTTGGATGGTTCGACAGAATACCGGCAAGCTATCCAAGGAAACTAAAGATCTGATTAAGAAACGCCAAAGCATGACGACGTCTAACTCCACAGACAGATTAGAAAAAGCAGAGCTGCCGAAGTTCATAAATAAGCGCAAGGTAGCCGACATGAGGAAGTTTAGCATGGAGAAAATCGAGCATGCTCTAAAGAGCGGAGGTAGCCTAAAAGCAGTGAAGAGAAAACTAGTCATAGGTGAAAACCAGATGTATGCGTTAAGAGACAAATAAGAGACAAAAAGGGCAATGCCATTAGCAATATGGATACGATAGTTAAAGCAGCCGAAGAGTTCTACACAAATCTATACAGTAGCGAATGTAATCATCAAGTTACTGAGGGAGGCAGTCGAGCACAGCAATGGGACATCCCGCCAGTAACTAAGGAGGAAGTAAAGAAAGCCTTAGGAGCAATGCAGAAGGGGAAAGCAGCAGGTGGGGATCAGATAACAGCATATTTGTTGAAGGGTGGAGGAGAGATTGTACTAGAAAAACTAGCCACCCTCCATACGCAATGCCTTGTGACCTCGAGCGTACCAGGAGCTTCGAAGAACGCTAACATTATTTCAATTCATAAGAAAGGAGACGTGAAGGACTTCAAGAATTACAGACCGATCAGATTACTGTACGCTGCCTGCAAGGGATTTGCTGAGGTAATCGCCAATAGGGTCAGGACAACCTTAGACTTCAATCAACCAAATGATCAGGCAGGCTTTCGTAAAGGCTACTCGACAATAGACCGTATCCACGCTATCAACCAGGTGATAGATAAATGCGCAGAATATATCCAGCCCCTATAATAGCCTTCATTGATTACGGGAAAGCATTCGACTAGATGGAAACCTCAGCTGTCATGCATGCATTGCGGAATCAGAGTGTAGAAGAGTGTTATGCAAAAATATTTGAAGATATAATACAGCAATAAAATTCCAATAAGGAAAGGTGTCAGGGCATGGAGACACGATCTCGCCAGTGCTGTTCACCGCCTGTTTACAGGAGATATTCCGGGGCCTGAATTGGGAGCAGTTGGGGATAACAGTTAATGAAGAATACCTAAGTAATTTGCGATTTGCTGATGACATTGCCGTGCTAAGGACATGAACTGCAAAGCATGATAAATGAGTTAGACAAGCAGAGCAGAACGGTGGGGCTAAATATTAACGTGCAGAAAACCAAAGTAATGTTCAACGGTCTAGCAAGCGAACAGCAGTTCGCAATTGGTAGCGAGGTGCTAGAAGTTGTAAGAGAATATGTATACTAAGGGCAAGTAGTGACCGCTGATCTGTATCATGACAGGGAAATAACTAGAAGAATAAGAATGGGGTGGAGCTCATGAATCGCAGTTTACCAATATCCCTCAAGAGAAAAGTATACAACAGGCGTATCTTACCGGTACTCACCTATGGGGCAGAAACGTGGAGGTTAACGGAAAGAGGGTTCAGCTTAAGTTAAGAACAACGCAGCGAGCTATGGAAAGAAAAATGATAGGTGTAACGCTAAGCGAGCGGAAGCGGGCGGAGTAGGTGAGGGAACAAACCCGGTTTAAAGACATCATAGTTGACATTATGCGAAGCGGACTTTTGAGCGAAAAAAAGAAAATGAGTTCAGTCATACTGAGACGTAAATCCCTTGTATCGGCGCTCTTGCTGCCTTTTCGCTTTTATTTTTGCGCTCAGAGTTGGCTGGCAGCCCACAGATGGCGCCACCGCTCCGTGTCCTTGGAGATGCCTGGTAGCTTGCGCTTCCTTTAACCAGTGAATGCAATGCATTGTTCATAATTTTTAAAATTGTAGTTGAAATGAAATTACGCATCTGTAGATTGTAATGATGTTAATAGCGCCGAAGCAAGGTAGGCTATGGCGAATTTGAGACTTATATTCCTATAAAAAAGGAAAGGTTTCCATGATGTGATTCACTGCATCCGCAACTTACAAGCAACTTATCCGAGAACAATAGCCCTGTAGAAACTTTTTACGCAGAGGGTGAGGTGGGGGGGGGGGGGGGGCTGAAGCTGACTCCAGTTCACTGGGCAGATGGATTTAAGTATATGAAAGATCGTTGCAGATAATATTTAACAGGGAAGAGTGGCGCTGTAGTCCACTTGGAATCTCATCACTGCGCATGCGCCACAAACTTCTATCGCCGCCGCGGTGGCTCAGTGGTTATGGTGCTCGGCTGCTGACCCGGAAGACGTGGGTTCGATCCCGGCCGCGGCGGCTAGAATTTCTTTGGAGGCGAAATTCTAGAGGCCCGTGTACTGTGCGATGTCAGTGCACGTTAAAGGGACACTGAGGAGAAATTGAAGTTGACTTGCATCGACAGAATACCAGCTCCTGATTACAAAAACGCCATTCATACTGACAACAAAGCTCGTGTAACGTAGAAAAGAGCAAGAACCAAAATACAGGTATCGCCTCCACAGGCCAAACTCGCAAGTACAAGCTTCATGACGTCATAGGACAAAACAGTGTTGCTAGAACCAATAGTTCGAGCAACACTAGGACACGAGAAGCCACGAATCACTGAGGCGCAGCAAATGCATGCGCAAATCTCCTTGACGTCGCCAGATGGCGCCACGTACCCGACAGCTACGCGCGCTCCTGCAGCGCCGGGACCGAACAGCGCCTGCTCACAGCGGTATGCGGGCTCCCGGTATTCCGCTAACGGTAAACAAGGTACACGATATGCTAAAGGTGTCTATTTGCGAGAACTTCGTTGACGACTTCGAGAACGGGCTCCATTGTAACGCTGGCAAAACGCCGGTGCAAACGTAAACGAAGCGACGGCCGCAATAGCCGATAGATGCCTTCAACGTGCGGCCGGCGGTAGCTTGCTTTTCGGCTGCTGCTGGGGCGCACTGCTGGCCGCCAGAAATCACGGAGTCTGCGTTACGTCATGTTCACGTCTTGTGTCACGTCACTTAGTCCTGTGTCGTCATAGGAGAATCCCAAGTTTGAATCAGAGCGGCGGGAAAAACGTTTCAAACTTCGAATCCAAATTTCTTAGAAATAAATGAATCTTTCGCTTCCGGCCAAGTGGCAACAAAGCCATGAAATTGCGAACTATCGGATTTTGCTATAAAAAATATTAATAGAGCTCTCCTCAGTGTCCCTTTAAAGAACCCCAGGTGGTCGAAATTTCCGGAGCCCTTCACTGCGGCGTCCCTCATAGCCTGAGTCGCTTTGGGACGCTAAACCCCATAAATCAAACGTAACTCAAGCTAGCCACTGAGAGTGCAGCGTTTTTTTTTTTAAATGAGAAGCATTTCTATGGCCAGCCTTGCGACTTTTCTCGCGTCCAATGCAAAGTTACCCAGGCAGGGCACGAGAAGATGTAATGCAATTCGTCATTCGTTGGGCTTGGAAGAAGGTGCATGAAGACAGCATTTATAAATTCGAAATAAAACATTTGATAACTCCAGCCGAGCTTATTCCGAAATATCGAATCGCTCACGGGAAATGTTGAACTTGGGTGGCGTGCAAATTCTTCTTTTCTTTCTCTTTTTTTTTTATTTCCCAACCTTTTAACAATGCATTGGGAATTCGCGGTTTTATCACTCAGTCTCCTGCTTTCATTCACGTCATTACTTGATCACCTTTAGCATTCGTACGTCGACACCTCAGTATCAGCCAATATGCCACAGAGTACGTGCCATCTTCGGTTTGACGACAACGACTACATGTGGTTCTATTATCATGGGGTTCTGTGAGAGCACCCTTTTAAAACCTGGCTCAAGTTACGCAAAACAGACCATGATATTGTTCCTTCCGTCTGAGTTCTATTCGCTCATCCAGCGCTACAGTGAATAGGCGGAATATATGGATCACTCTCGGAAAAGGTGATCCGGGGACGGGGTCGGTCACATCTGAACTATATATCTTCAGCGCGAATTCCGCCGAAGACTTGTCTGTCTCGTAACACGGCCCTATCATCATCCAGCGACACGGACAGTGTCAACCACGTGTTCCCAGACAACGCAAAGACGTCCTGAGTATGTCCTCAGGATGTCCGCGTCAGGATGTTCAGACGTCCTCTGGTCACCAAGCAGTCCAGCTGGAATCCATTTGTCCATCCGTTGCGCATACTGAGGATGCCTTGGGGATCATGTTTGGCGACGTTTTAACTACGACTTCAGGATTTCTGTGAAGGGCTTTTATTTTTTATGGGAGTGCCGTATTCAAAGATAATAAAAGTGAGGGTAATTAGAATAAGCACGAAGAACGTGTTTACCAAGGGCCGCAGAGAGTAGCTGTCTAGAGTTGAATTCTGCTGCCTGACTGCCTGAATGGAAAAGATGAGTGGCCCAAAAATCTAAACAGCCCAACCCTGTAAACAGCCCAACCCCATCAGAAGCATGCGATGCATAGGAACAGATGTAGAAACAAAAATATCTTCCGATATCTCCCAAGGACCTTTGTTTTTGTGGTCACAACGGCGTCCATCATTAGATCATTATTGTACACGCATATCGCTTAATAAACCTGGAGTTTTTAATAAATGAGAGTCGAGTGCGAGAGAAAATCTGACCTGATCTCAGTTCGGTTCCACAGTATTATCATGCTTGGGTTGGTTTATGGGGCTTAACGTCCCAAAGCTCATAAACCAAACCAAGAATGATAATACTGTGGAACCGAACTGAGATCAAGCCAGCTTTTCTCTCGCACTCGGCTCTCATTTATTAAAAAACTCCAGGTTTATTAAAGCATATGCGTGTACAATAATGATCTAATGATGGACACTATTGTGACCACAAAAACAAAGTGCCTTGGGAGATATCTGAAGATATTTTTTGTTTCTACATCTGTTCCTATTGTTGCGACGCAAGGTAGCAGATCCCACCGCTGCCACCAGTTGTTGCGGCTCGAGGTAGCGTGGCCAGTTGTTGTTGCACCAAGGGAGCTCGTCCGGGATGAAGGAACTGTCTGAACTTCAGATGGTTGGAGATTACAAAAACAAGCAGATTTAATGGCAAGAAACTGAGACACTTATTTACAAAAATTTACAAAAGAAGAACAAGGAATCAAAATTTAAGAGTTCATAGCGTCGAGCGTCTGGATGAGCCTGATACCCAAGGCCCAGAGCCAATGGATGAACCTATTCCCAAGGTTCAGAGCCACACTGGATGAACCTATTACCGAAGGTCCAGAGCGTTCGTGCCCACTTTGGTCGCAGTTTATATAGCCCAAGGCTCCGCCCCTGCACCAGGCGACATTCCATCGCGACACAAAAGATCGGCACCAGCACCATTGTCGAAGACCTGTTGAGCCTCCTCACTAGGCGGTAACTCATCGTGGCACAAAAGATCGCCACCACACGTCACTGCCAACTAAGACACCTGCTTAGAGCCCGCACGTGGGAACTGGCGAGTCCGCATTCCTAAGTCCGCAGTCCGCATTCCTATAGCATTGTGTCGTGTTGACGTCACAGCCGCAGCTGCGCAGGCTTCCTCTGATTCGTTCCGGGTTTTTTTCTCAAGACGAGGGACACCCTTTCTTCTCCTGTCGTCGGTTGCTTCTCGAGGGGGAGGTCGTTTTCGCCGAGCCGAGTGTGGGAAGAGCCTCGTCGGCCACTTCCCAGAAAGCCACCCTTTTTCGTGAGGTCATCGTGGGGTCAAGTTGAAGTCAAACGACCCGTCAAAATTGCCGCTACGTTGAATCTCCCTCCGTTTCATCTCAGGTCTCAAGATGGGTCGTAACAGCTACCTCCCCCGCCAGACGAGTCTCGGCGAGTAGCAGTCATCGCTGCTGCACGAAGAGACGACTTGCAGAAGCATGCCAGAAGTATGCCAGAAGCCCTCTGCCGCTCGCAACGTGGTCTTCTATTACGCCGGCCAAATTCTTTGAGGCGTCTCTGAAACTCCAACCACATGCGCAAGCAAGCACTCAACCTTCCTCCGAGCAAACCAGTTCCAAAAGAGGGTGCTATAATCCGGTTAGTATAGCCGTTGTGAATAGCCCACACTGAAAACTCCCAGGACCCACGCAAGCTGAGAAAAACCGAACCTGCTACTGTACACCTTCACTTTCAAAACCGCACGAAAAAAACTTATAGTAGCAATTTTGGTTCATAAAGAGCATTCCGGACTGCTAAAAAAAAGAACAGCTAAGAAGTCCGCGTCCCTTCCTGCATGTACTTAAAAAAAAGTAAACAGCTCCAAAAGCTGCACAACTGAGTGAAAATCACAAACTTTACAAAGACCACTCAGCCTTACCACCAAAAACTGGAAACTCGTTTGCCTTCACCCCTGTCTCGTTTTTTTCAGTGAGTCAATGCACAAAAAAAAAGAGGCAAACACTTATTCCTCGAATTGGACAACCTTTAGCCGCGCCCTGCGCGGTCGTGGTCGGATGGCCGGTCTACAAGCAGGTGCTTCAAGAAAACTGCGAAGTTGATTGGTTCCGCCTCCACTCGACCTACTGCGGAAAGGGTGCGTCCTCCATTTCTTTGTCCCGGCTTGTCGCGTCCCCCTCCGACTCACGCGCTCTCTGCGGCGCCCCTTTTTGTGGCTGTCGAGCCCTATTCTTCGTAACGCTAGTAACAGGTAGCATGCGTCACGTGTCCAACGACCACGCCGTCTGTCCCTCTTTTGGCCCGCAAGGGCAGTCACCTGGGCTTTCATCGGGCCTATCCGCCTGCGGAAAAATTTCACTGATTTTCCTTTTCGGTCACTAGCTTTCGTGGTGCCGTCCCTTGTTGATCTGCCGGCCTTTGCATCAGCATCAACACCTGCACTGGCACTTCTCAATTGCTTGTCGCGTTCGCGATGTTTCTTCAATGGACAATGGTGCTTTCGGCCTGCAAGGGCAGTGACCTTGGCTTTCCTGGGGCCCAGCCGCCTTCGGGAAAATGACACTGTTGGTTTACCCTTTCCCTCAACAGTTCTCGCGGTGCTGTCCCGAGTTAATTTGCCGGCCCTCGCATCAGCATTAACACCTGCCCTAGCAATCCTCATTCGCTTGTCGCGTTCGCGGTTTTTCCTGCGCCGCGACGCTACTTGCGGTTTACTCACAGTGCCAGGCGGCGGCTCAACTGTTGAATCGTCCACTCCTGTGGTTCCATCTGAGCACCAAAGCTCATTTTCCTGCTGCCTTTCTTTCGGAGCAGCATCAAACCCATTTCTGGTTACAGAATCAATCGCGTTTCTGTGGCACTTTCCGGCGAGCGTTGGGCTCTTGCCTGGCGCTTCACTGTTGCCGTCAGGCAATTCCCGTTCACTCTTTGTGCCCCTTAGTACCGCCTCAACTTCCTGACTGCTAGCGCTCGCCAGCTGCACCAGCGGTGTCCCTTCTCTGGCTTTGTCATTGCGTTCACACCGAACCTCGCTGCATTCTTTCTGGCGCGGGACATCTGTCTTATCTGCCAACGCGCTATCTGCCTCAGGGCTAACAGTACGCGCGTCACACCTTTCTTTTTCCTCGCAAAGGTTTCGCTCTTCCTGTTCTTTCTCCACGCGGAGGCTTTTCTGCGGAATAGTTTTACACTTCTCGCCTGCCTCCTTGTTGAGAAGAGGTACTACTTGCTGGGGACAACTGCCCGACCTCTCGCTCAACTCTTTTGAGTTACGGAGCTCAATCGCCCGCTGCAGAATCGTTTCAGCCCTCTCATCTGCCATCTTGTTGAGAAGAGATTCCAATTGCTGGGGACAACAGCCCAACCTCTCGCTCAACTCTTCTTCTAATTTACTGAGCTCAGCCCTTTTCTTCAGTAATTTTGCTTCCCTCTCACGTTCGCGCTGACGCCATTTTTCCTCTCTCTCTCGCTCCTCCTGCTGTCTGAGCTGCTCTTTTTCCTGCTCTTTTTGCCGTCTGAGCTGCTCTTCCCCCTGCTCTTTTCGCTGTCTGAGCTGCTCTTCCTTTTTTTGTTCGATGAGACTCCACTCTTCAATGAGCTCCTCATCATCTGCCCCCAAATCAGTAATGGCCTGAATTATCATGGGTTTTCGTGCCAAACCCCTTGTCTCAATCCCCAATTCCTCACACAACAGCAACAGGTCCGACTCCTGCAGTCTCTGTAGGTCCATGATAGTTCTGAGTCTGAGCTATTTCCAAAACAACTATGCAAAAATACCAAACCTGTAAGATTTAAGCACAGGTGTCTACCAGTTCTAAATTTTAACCCTCTCTTAGAACCTGGTCCACATCAAAGGAAAAGCCAAGCACTCACCCACACACGTGATCATGTCCAAGACAGCTGCACTCTCGCTGGCCGACCGTTGTTGTCGCTTGTGGCTTCAGATTCCCATCGCTGATCCACAGTTGTTGGGTCTTCGTATCCCACCAGTCTCTTCGGATCCCAGGCTTCGGATCCCAGTTGGGTCTTCGTATCCCACCGCTTCGGATCCCACGGCTTCGGATCCCACCGCTGTTCACCAGTTGTTGCGGCTCGAGGTAGCGTGGCCAGTTGTTGTTGCACCAAGGGAGCTCGTCCGGGATGAAGGAACTGTCTGAACTTCAGATGGTTGGAGATTACAAAAACAAGCAGATTTAATGGCAAGAAACTGAGACACTTATTTACAAAAATTTACAAAAGAAGAACAAGGAATCAAAATTTAAGAGTTCATAGCGTCGAGCGTCTGGATGAGCCTGATACCCAAGGCCCAGAGCCAATGGATGAACCTATTCCCAAGGTTCAGAGCCACACTGGATGAACCTATTACCGAAGGTCCAGAGCGTTCGTGCCCACTTTGGTCGCAGTTTATATAGCCCAAGGCTCCGCCCCTGCACCAGGCGACATTCCATCGCGACACAAAAGATCGGCACCAGCACCATTGTCGAAGACCTGTTGAGCCTCCTCACTAGGCGGTAACTCATCGTGGCACAAAAGATCGCCACCACACGTCACTGCCAACTAAGACACCTGCTTAGAGCCCGCACGTGGGAACTGGCGAGTCCGCATTCCTAAGTCCGCAGTCCGCATTCCTATAGCATTGTGTCGTGTTGACGTCACAGCCGCAGCTGCGCAGGCTTCCTCTGATTCGTTCCGGGTTTTTTTCTCAAGACGAGGGACACCCTTTCTTCTCCTGTCGTCGGTTGCTTCTCGAGGGGGAGGTCGTTTTCGCCGAGCCGAGTGTGGGAAGAGCCTCGTCGGCCACTTCCCAGAAAGCCACCCTTTTTCGTGAGGTCATCGTGGGGTCAAGTTGAAGTCAAACGACCCGTCAAAATTGCCGCTACGTTGAATCTCCCTCCGTTTCATCTCAGGTCTCAAGATGGGTCGTAACACTATGCATCGCATGCTTCTGATGGCGTTGTGCTGTTTAGATTTTTGGGCTGTTTAGTATTATCATGCGATAGGGCGATTGTAGGATATTTGAAAAATTTTCATCCTCGAGGCATCCAGCAAAGTAAATACTGAGGACATTCTGAGGACATACTGAGGACATTTAGGCATAGATGCACCCAAAAGGTACTCAGAATGTCCTGTTCGGGATGAGGACGTGCTGATCACTTGGGGACGACCTCAGAACGTTTGGTGCTCTCTGGGTTCGTGTAGCTTGGTCGTGGCTGGCCAAGAACAAACGCTGAGCAAGGACCTCGCCAGTGATTGAAGAACAAAGACGCGCCCCGCGAGTGTGGCGGGTTGACAAGCGGGGTGGGTGTCAACGGCAGCCTCGTGGGGAGCCGCGAAAGCCTTCGCTTTTCCAGCGAGGACGTGTAGGCAGTGAGAGATGCGAAGTGGCTTCTTCGTTTAGGCGCGTCGTTGACCTCGGTGATGGATTTTCTAGTGAAGCAGCGCAACGGCACAAGGCCAACGGAAGAAGAGGACAAACTCAGCGCTGTGTTTGTCCTCTTCCTCCGTTGGCCTTGTGCCGTTGCGCTGCTTCACTAGAAAATATGTCAGACCAACTCGCCCACCAGTTCATGTTGTACATCTCGGTGATGGGCTTCGAAAGCTGACGTGCACGCGAGTAGCACGGAGCGGCGAACAAAGGTTCTGCAGGAATCAACGCTTGCGCTTTCAACTTCGCCTTGAAAGCAGTGCCATACCTCTACTCGGCGTATCTGTGTTGTTACTGCTGCTCGCATTTACTGACAAAGCACATACCGACGAGTCTATAATCGGCCTGAGATCCTGAACTTCCTCGTTTCTTCTTTCATATTCCGCTTCATGAGTCCGGACCCGTTCCTTGCGTTATACGTTAGAATCGTAGCGCAGATTTTGCATACTATACTGTCAGTCAAGTTCCTCAGCACCTAGATGCAGGGACGTGGCCAGGGGGGTGTTTCGGTCTCAACCCCCCCCCCCCCCCCCAAAAAAAAAATAAATATGTGCGCTGAATCACCCTCCCTCTCCTTTCGCCTTTTTATCGCCCATGCTATTTACACACCGCATCGATATATTACAATGTAAAAACGAAAATGGAAAGAGTGTCCCGCTTGTTGACAAAAACGCTTCCTGTTATAAAAACCAGATGACACCACTAAGCTGAAGTTATCGTTATCATAAACTGTAGCGAAAATAAAAAGTGCATTTCTTTTAAAGCGCATCTGCGGCCAGGCCGCAGGTTCGCATGCATGGGGTAGAGGTTATCACAAATGCCATTCGTTAGCAGTTGCTGACTTCGTTGTAGAGCAGATTTTATGTTCTTGTTTATCATGCGAAAACATTATAAATATCCGCAATTTTTCGTACGAGCGTTTTTTTTTTTGCGTGAAAATAAATGTTTTTTTTACGAATCAAGTCCTCGCAGTACTGTGTGAACTCATATTTTTATGTACATAATACAGTGAACGAAACATCTAACCTTGCGGCTTTATTACAGCATAAAAAAGGACTAAGATATTGTTTGGGCGCAGACTGCCTTTTTTTTTTTTCATCAGCGGCGTATAACACCCTCGGAAAAATATTTCTGATTACGCCACTGCCTATAGATGATTTAGTTTCCTGGTTTTCGACCGGAACTTGCATTAATTTGCAGGCCGCGTTAAATCGATTGCACCGCCCCCTTCCTGCATATTTCTGTACTATACCGTGACCTCGGAGGCAGAGGATGAAGTGGACGTTAGTTGCGACCATTAGTTACGGAGTAGTAAGAACTACCAGTACTAGGAATCCAGGAAAGCGCCCATCACGTTCGTTCCTGCAGCCACTCGACCATTCTCTTTCTTTATTACGGCACGGATGATATCAATACGCTGTTTTTTGATGTTCAAAGCCATGTACCACGTAGTAGCAGCCTATAGGCAACTAAAAGCTTTTGACTCCGCCGCGGTGGCTATGTGGTTAAGGTGCTCGGCTGCTGACCCGAAAGACGCGGGTTCGATCCCGGCCACGGCGGTTAAGGAGCACCATGTGGCCGAAATTTCCGGGGCGGGCACTTCACAACGGCGTCCCTCATAGCCTGAGTCGCTTTGGGACATTAAATCCCCATAAAAAAATAAATAAATGCTCTTGTACCGAATTTTTGGTGATGGTGAAGGCTACAACGTTGATTCTGTAACTTCGACTATGAGCGCATGCCAGTGACCAGTGAGTTGGAGCACCAGGAAGTTGGAGCGTTGAGGGGACGTTGTGCTAATCCACATAGAGTTAGTGCTCACACACCGACGGCGTCAGTGTGGTACCGTCGTAGTCACCCTCCGGGGTTTGCATAACATCGTTTTGTAACAATATGTGTACATAAATAAATGTAAAAATGAAAGACAAGACTCACTGGATGAACAGTCGTTGAAATCAATTTGATGGGGCACTGAGAACCAATAGAAGTTCGCCCGTATCTATTAATTGATTGATCGGTAGGCTACTTTCACTAAACGGAGCTTTTATGAGATAGAAAAGACGAAAAAATGAAAGGGACGTATTTCCATCACAGGCCATTTTCACAAGAAAACTGCGATGATGTAAAGTGTTTTTTATGTTCGTTTGACGATGTCTGAAGGTCGACAATAACACTATCATCCGCTTCCTTCTGGCGATCGCGGTTTCGTAGTGCAATCAGCGTCATCATCAACGTCACACGTTTGAATAAAGTGTCAGAAAATTATATTTCATTTTATATTCGACACCAAAGTATAAAGCTATGAAGGCGTCTTTTGCAGCCGAAAAAACAACAAATCCCCTATAAAAAACAAAAAATCGAATCTCTAAAAAATAAAAACAGATTTGAGGAAGTTATCCTCATAGTTTCTTTAACTCATAAAACTTATTTTTTACTTCCTGCCACTATAATTTTGGTGGCATCTTTTCTTCTCTACAATAATAAGGAGGACGCTACTATGCATGAATCAGCATGTGGTATTGGCCTACACCTCTAAATAATTTATAATCAAATTATTTTGCCATGCTGTTTCGGTTTTGGTTTGACATCAAAGTGCGGCTATAGGTCACGTGAGGCATGGAAAAACTGCGATATAATCGCTGCTTCATCGTTTTAATCCACTACAGTGCTGAAGCCAGCCTTTCTCATAAGCCGGAATGACAAAAAATGTAGAAGCAGCGATTATATCGCAGTTTTTTCATGCCTCTCGTGACCTATACCCTCTCTTTGACGTCACAGTCACCGTTCGGCTGTTGAAACCGAAATAGTACGGGAAAGAAATTCGATTATAAATTATTTATCGGTCGTAGGAGGATACCACGTGATAATCTATGTATAATAAAGCATCATTACAAAGAAGAAAACACCCAGTCAAAAGTTAGGCGTCTATACTCCTTTACAAGAGCCCAGGAATTCTATCGGCAAGTTTCAGTTTCATGAAACTAGCGGCCACCAGGGCACCGTTTACGATAACGTGTGCTCTGAAAGATTGGCGCTTCGAGATTAGTACGTTTGGTCTGTGTAGGAGCTGTACGCTACCAAGAGGCGTGCCACAATGGCTACCACGACGCCGCGGGAAAAAAAATGTTGATACGGAATGTGCAGGAGTGCAGTCGTAAGTACCACAACTTCGTGTCTGCTTCGTCTTTGGCTGGGGCTATAAACGCGACGCCTACTACGCCGTTTACTGTCGCTAAAATATGCTAAACTAGATGAATACATGGCCACCGCGGTGAACAGCGCGATGGAGACGGAAAAGTACCTTTTCGTGTGACTGCGCGCTTGGTTGGTTCGCAAACGTCGCAGACGCAACACGCAACTGTATACGCTGCGCACTAGCACATGCTGAGTTTAAAACGCTAAAAAGAAAAAAAAAGGCAGTGAAATGAATGGCGGCAGGTTGATTAGTGGACGGGAGTATGCGTAGAATGTTTCCGATCTGTTCACGTCACTGGTGGAAGATATGTTCAGCTGCACTTTCGCTACGCAGTCGCTTTATGCCGATGACGAGGATAAGCATGTAAAAATGTGCGACGGAATTGAAACATTGAGAAACGATTGTAATACAGGCACAGCGATTTCCGCTACCAGCGCACGTGGCCGGTACATGTTAGGAAAGCAGGTGCGGGTTACAAAGGTTCTTGGTGAAGGATTCGATCCATCTGCTCACTTTTAGGATGTACGAATCTTACCAGCACTCTGACCATAACATAGTTTATTTTCCCTAATAGATCTTATCGTTACTGTGCACCGGTAACTTTGATGAACGCTCATTTAGCAGTAAAAACCCGAAATGGTCAAATGTTTAGGGGAATCCCCCTAGGGGGAGTAGATTTGTAATAAGGGAGTAATTACTCATTGGCATCCACGCAAGCGCAGCCATACGGCTAAACAGGAAAGCTATACAGCTTTCTCAGAGTTAAAGAAAAATTCGTCCCATTCCGGGGTTCGAACCCGGGACCACCGCGTTACCGGAGCAGTCGCTCTACCAACTGAGCTAAGCGGGACGGCAAGCTTATGGTAGGGCGAGAGCGGATTGATCAATAACTCGAAGTTGGAGCAGTGTTGGTCAGATATTGTGTTGGACACAAAGCTTTCCTTTGTAGCCGTATGGCTGCGCTTGGGTGGATGTCCATGAGTAATTACTCCCTTGCTACAAAACCCAAAATGTTAAAACCAGCGAATCTAGTATTAACTGACCCTCCTCCGTAAATGGGCTTCTTCCATCACGCATACGGTCATATTGAGTCTAAAACACGGTGTAATTTGATATTAAACAGCGTGGCCTTCGACCTGACTTCACTCCTACAAAACAGCGCAACATTGCGCTGGCTAATGTGATACATGTCCAGGGTTAGCCAAAAGTTCCTTGGGTCTTTTGTTTTTTTTAAATTACAGTATTGCACTTACGGCACCCCTAATGCTACCAAGGTCCTGATGGGTGAGGATGAGATAGTCAAAGGATTAAGCCTAATCCTCATCCTATAGAGATTTCAAGCTTGGGGTTGTCATAAATGGCCCACTGCACAGCTCGAAATCAAACCCTGTGGCTTGGAAACTTTCTATGAACTACCACAGAGTGTTATGAAGGTTGAAGAGCAGTTTAAAAGCCCTAACGTAACGTCAGCAGCCTGGGCCTATTGCCACATGACTGCCACAAGATTGCCACATGATTGCCACCTATGCAGTGGAGTGCACCCAAGTGGTTTACCTTTGAAATCCGTCTTCTCAGCCATCAAAACTTAAGCCGGTATCATGTAACAATTTCTTAGTCTAGCCGCCGCGGTGTCTCAGTGGTTATGGTGCTCGGCTGCTGACCCGAAAGACGCGGGTTCGATCCCGGCCGTGGCGGTCGAATTTCGATGGAGGCGAAATTCTAGAGGCCCGTGTACTGTGCGATGTCAGTGCACGTTAAAGAACCCCAGGTGGTCTAAATTATCTGCAGCCCTCAACAACGGCGTCCCTCGTAGCCTGAGTCGCTTTGGGACATTACACCTCACAAAACGAAAACGAGAATTCTGTTCTATACGAATGTTATTACCAGCCTTGCTGGCGGCTGATCTCAGCGATAACCAGGGCGTGACGAAGCCTCAGCCAGTGACTGAGGGTGAAAAGAACACTCGAATAGAGGTAACTTGAAAACGTGCACTGACACAGACATGGACAGTAGCGTATGGGCATTGATTGATTGATTGATTGATTGATTGATTGATTGATTGATTGATTGATTGATTGATTGAAAACATCTTTATTCACTGAACGTTTGTAGAACATGTGGGTGGGCCGCCTAGTCCTGTAGTCCACGGGTTATTGCTGCGCTGGCCCTCCCCACCAGCCAGCGCTGGCGGTCAGGATCATCGCTGAGCAGAATAGCCTCCCACTGCTCCTCTGAGGGGTTTGGAATGGGGTCAGCTAAGGGAGTAAATTGGCATGCCCACACCATGTGGTAGAGGTTAGCTACCTCTCCACAGTGTGGGCACTGCGGAGAGTATAGTGTAGGGTACCACTGGTGTAACTTAGCTGGCGTTGGGTATGTGTTGGTTTGTAGTCTCCTAAGGGTGTCTCCTAAGGGTGTTGTGTGGTGTTGGGTACTCCTTTCTGTCTTTTCTGTATGGCGCGAGATTGTCAGCATACACTGCTAAACCTATTAGGTCGCGGCACCCTCCATGGTCATCAGGGGGAGACGCCCGGTATAGAACAGCTCGAGCATGCCTGTGGGCGGCTTCGTTTCCTCCTGGTAGTTCCAGGTGACCGAGAAACCAGATGACTGAGGCTTGGCTGGGTGGATGCTTAGTCAGCAATGACAACCCTTACCTGAGAATTAATCCGTTATTAAAGTTGCGACAGGCGTCCTGGGGCATGAACACTATCACATAACGCTGTGCGCCTACTGTACAGGTATCTAAAAAGCACCTAGCTGTTTTTTGCGCATCATTTTTTTTTCTTTACCATTTCTCTGGCGCTCCAAAAAAAAAAAAATAGTTGCAAGTTCACCCTTTTCCTGTGCCTTTTCTATGTGCCGGTCTATGCGTTCAGTTGATCCGAACAGAGTTGTTGTTGTTGTTAGTGGCTAGTTATTGATAATAAAAAGATATAAATGAAAATGGGAGGAACAAATCTTGCTAGCCGCAGCATCTGCCATCGAGACCTGAAGCACCTGAGTTGCGGCTAGCGGGAATAGAAAAACGGAGAGGACAGAGAGAAGGAAAGAAAGGGGGGAGCGATGGAATAAAAATTTGGTTTATGGGGGTTTAACGTTCCAAAATGACTCAGGCTATGGGGGACGCGATAGTGAAGGGCTCCGGAAATTTCGACCACCAGGGGTTCTTTAACGTGCACGGACATCGCGCAGAACATGGGCCTCTAGAATTCCGCCTCCATTGAAATCCGACCACCGCAACCTGGATCGAACCCGCGTCTTCCGGGTCAGCAGCAGCTATAGAAGAAAGGATAGGGGTAAGGCGGCAATATACACTATGTACAAACACAGGTTTAAGTTAGTTTAGTTCAGTCCAAAGTGGTTTAATGTCCAAAAGCAACTCAGGTATGAGGGACACCGTAGTGAAGGGCTCCGGAAATTTCGACCGCGCAAGATATTGAAATAGAAATACATGTGGGCCGAACAGAGCATTGTTATTTTACTATCTCTTTCGTCTCCTTCCATTTTCTTCTTAAAAGCATGTATACTTCACGGTCACAAAGTGAACAATGGGGTCAACGTTTCGACAACAGGACAACGTTTCCTCTTGTCGAAACTTTGTCAAGCCCCCTGAGGTTTTTCCGCTCCCCTGTTCAATTTATGATTGTCATGAACCATCTGACCAACAGGAAGACCTCTCCTTTCTTCATTAAAGTTTCTCTCTTTCATGTGACCAACCTCGCTGAATACAGCACGGGTTACATGTTTTTGCAGTCAGTTGAGTAGGTGGGTTAAATCTGTCGGCTAGCATTCTGTACCGAGGATCCGGGCCATGCTAAATAGGTTTATATCGCGGCAGCTGTCACGAGTCTTTGTTCCGAGGCTCATATATACATGCGCAGGCATGTTTATGTTTTTGCACTTGTTCGGGTCTGTGTGACTCCACGCGCTTGATAAAGCTTTGTTTATCCCGGAAGCCTCGCTTACTTCCGCGTAAAAAAACACAAAAATGAGAAGAGGGGGAGCGTAGCAAGAAAAAAAAATCAGACTCCACTCTGTAATATGTTAACCAGCTTCTTGTAGCACGCAACGCTGCATGGGAAAAACTTGTTCTTTTTTTTTGGGCCTCTGTTCTATGCAGATGCTTCGTATTCGCTCGCTTTCAACAGGTGCTCCCGCTTCGTTAAATTCACGGCCTACCTTGTGCAGACCCGGATCTGGGTGCAGAGGGTGGTAACAGCGCTTCCCTCTGCCACATACGACCTCACTCTCTGCTCAGAGGAGGCGTACCTATGCCTGCACCATCGCTGCTGAATGCGCCGTTCAAAGCAGCTATACACTGACCTAGATATGCCTCTGTTCACATTCATGAATGCGAATTGAAAGAAGATGTCGAAGAGCGCGTCAGACGTTGCAGCGGGTTGGCTAGGGGCTAGACCTAGCCAGCTTAGGCTTAGCGAGACTTGGTTGGGCTTGGAATTGACAACACCTAGGCTTAACCTGGCTTAGGCTAGACGACCTTAGCAAGATGCTATACCTCAACGCTTCAGGAGAACGGCTTGCTCAACGACTCGCTTACTTACGCTCACACTTGCAGAAAAAACCTAATATATTGATTCCGCCCTATTTTTAGAGGAAGTCTTAGCTATTTCAAGAGCAATTTTGACCTTTTCTAGACGTTGAGGACATAAGAGAGGGAAGTAGGTGCTGAATGCAAGCTTGGAAGGACATATGCCACATTATTAGGAAAGTTTAGATAGCGTACGCTAAAAAATACAATGCTTCGTAGTGCGCATGCGCCAAACGCTATTTCAAAATGCAGCCTTACCGTACGCTCCCGATACGGACGCTATTTCCCGGGTTTAGCGTCCGTGGCTGTTGAGTACGCGAAGACATCGTTTCCAACATGCCAGCGCGCTTCGAAGGACCCCTCCCTTCGGAGCGAGTTATTATTATTAGTGGCTCTTTATTGATAAAATAACGATGCAAGGAAAAGGTTTTGCTACCCATGACCTCTGCCATCGAAGCCTGAAGTACTTAAGTTGCGGCTAGCGCGAGTAAGAGAGAAAGAAACAGGGGAGCGATAGAATTAAAGGATAGTGGTAGGGCGGCAATACAAACTATTTACAGATGCAAAATATGCAAGAATAGATGTCACTGCTTTCTTTAATACGTTCAGTTGCCATAAAGTGGGCATCATGCTTTCATATTGTCTCATCTGGCCAATAACAAAACGTATGGGGCGATTAATTCGCTGTATTTTTAAGGCTCTAGCGCTCCAAAACTTAGAGAGCAACGTTTGTTTTTTAACCAAAGAGGTTTCTCTGGTAATGTTCAGATGACGCAAGTAGGCCGAAGAGTCAGATTTAATCCAATTTTACCTCACTGCGTCTCAATTTGCATAAACGAAACTAAAAGTGCGGATGTGACAAACAGCGTAACGTCGCGTAAAATGCTTGCGTTTAGCGTACGTTAGCCTGCATGCGCTATTGACCACACTAGCGTCTCCGAGCTTAAGGTTTTTTCTGAGGAGCAAGGATTAGGCCACTAAATTTAGCAACGCTGTAAAAACACTACTATTCGCTTTTGCCTGATCTGATTAACCTCAGGACCTTGTGAATGTGCTTTATTGAAAAAAAAAAAAAATGCTTTCGCTGTGCTATATTTTTTTCTTACTTGCATACTGGACCTAGAATTTTATAACTGAAAAATTGCCATTTTGTGGCTTATTTTAATTGGTGTCATGCGCGGAAGACATTTTTTACTCAATCGCTTTGTATTGCTGCAAGGTATACATCGGCCTGTTTGGCCGAATCAGTGAAAAGCTAAGGGAGCATAAAAACGATTTGTCAGGTAGTACATCTCTCAGGAATCTGCCAGTCCTCTGCCGAAACTGTGACCCAAAAGAAGCCATGCCAGCCAATGTTCGAAAAGGCCACTGTGTTAAAAAAGCATCGGTATGGGGTGGTGGTGAAAACATTTATTTGGAAGGAACAGGAGGTATGTTTGGATTAGCCCGTAAGGGACCGATCCTTACAACGTCCCAAAGCGACTCAGGCTATGGGAGACGCCGTTGTGAAGGGCTCCGGAAATTTCGACCACCTGGGGTTCTTTAACGTGCACTGACGTCGCACAGTACACGGGCCTCTAGAATTTCGCCTCCATCGAAATTCGGCCGCCGCGGCCGGGACCGAACCCGCGTCTTTCGGGTCAGCAGCCGAGCGCCGTGACCACTGAGCCACCGCGGCGGGGCCAGTGAATGGTGTGATGGAAGCATTGAATATTCTGAAATATGTGTATAGCTGGAAGCGTGGTTACAGCGATGCCGCGGCTATTACGAAATAACCGCTTCCCTTCGTGACCTTCATTAAAACGCTACTGCATTCTGCACGGCCAAGAGTTATCTGCTCACGAACGAGCCAAGTTACGGATTTTGAGGAAGGTTTTAAAGCATGCACTTGCAGCCTTCAAATTTAAGGGGCCAGAGACATTACCGGTCAACTAAACGATCAAATGATCAATTATGCAGAACGTGTGTCCTAAGTATGCCAGCGTCGTTTCCGAACAGTGCGGCCTATTTGTGTCCGGGACTTACCGAATAAAGCTTAACTGGAAACGTCTTATTTGGCTTTCGCGTATACACCGTAGAATTTCTTTTTTTTCTTCCATGCTCCAGCATTCGACAAATTAATCGCCTCGTACTGAAAGGTACTCGTTCCAATCACTATAATAATGCTGAAGCGTTATATGTCCCATTAGCACTAAAACAGACCCCCGTCGCCGTCCATGGTACGGAATTCCGCAGTGACATCGCCACCGTCTCCCATAACGTCAGCAGTAGACCATAAGATAGTGGTGTCATCAGCAAATGAAAATTAGATTTCTTTCGAAGGTGTGGGGACAAGGACTTCAGATTATGAGGCGAGCACGACACCCATAGGCCACGAAACCACGTTGGTTCTTGGCGAACAATGGCGATGCTAGCATATGTGTTGCCAATGAGTAGTGAGTGATTAGAAAGGAAGAATTCTTTAATGAACATCGCAACAGAGCTCACGGCGGGACCATGCTTTCGCATTGAAAGTGCCAAAGGAGTCTTGAGTGCTGTACTGCCTTCCTTGCAGCTTGCAATGGATTGCATTTTAAGTGAAACAAGAAAATAAAGAATGAAACGAAAGAAAGAAGAAAAATTCAAGAAAGTCGTTAAAAATTAAGTATGGAGAGCTTCGAACGGACACAAAGCAGCGAAGAAACAAGGACGACTAACAAGTAACGCGAGCACAATGTTTACTTTCTTGTCAGAACAAAGCATAAAGAAAGCAAAAAGGAATGAACGTAGTAAAATAAAGGATGCGCGTCTCTCTACCCTGCTTCCGGAAACAATACTCGGCACATTAAACTAGAAACGTCCGACTGAAATTTGTGTGTCCGGCGAATATCTGCGTAGTTGCACCTGCTTTTTGAAGCATGGGCCCAGATGCTAATGTTTAAGAGCGGACCGCTGCTTTATATTTCGCCTCTCGTGCGCTACTAAATCAAAGAGCCCATTTTAAATGTGCAAAATTTACTTTTTATATGCCGTGTGTTCCGGCTAAAGGTAATCTAGCTTATAAAAAACAAGGGGTGACCCTATCCCAGTGAAACCATCAGAGGGTTGTTGTGAGTCGCATGGCATAGTCTG
This sequence comes from Amblyomma mixtum, assembly GCF_055824585.1. Lineage (NCBI taxonomy): Eukaryota > Metazoa > Arthropoda > Arachnida > Ixodida > Ixodidae > Amblyomma > Amblyomma mixtum. The sequence continues at coordinate 180,566,317 of NC_143021.1, read as the reverse complement.
CATTATCTTTTCGTTCTTAAAATTATTTAGTAAATGTCAATTGCATAGTTTGTTAATTATTTGCTTCGGGAAGAAAGTTTCAATTCAGAAGCTGTAGAACGTCTTGAAAAACAGCGGATTGGAATGATTGTACCGAGGTAATGTTCATGTAAAGTAGTTTTAGCGCGGTAGCGTTGAAAGCTCCGTTCTCCAGAAAATCTGTTGTTGGCGTTGTCGGCGTCGGCGTTGTAAGCGAGAAACCACGGTCATGGCTCTGGCAGGTGGTCCCCAGAGAGCGACCTAGGAGGCAGGTAGTCCACCTATGTCACGTGATCTTGCGACGTCATATCACAAGCTGCCCACCGGATAGTGAGCAAACTGCCCAACGTGACAGGTACAGTCTTTGTCAAAAGTAACCAGGCTCCATGGTTTGCTTCTCATGCGTAAACAGAGCCCGCACGGCTTCCCTAAAGTTCAAAAAGTTCTTCAAAGGTGAGGACAGGGGTTCTTCTTACCATACAGAGATTCAGAGCTTCAGGGCTGGCATAATAGCATTAATATACGACTGAGAAGAAAAACGTGCAGCCTGGTTACTTTTGACAAAGACTGTACGTGGCAGTGAAATCAATGATTGGTCCCTCGGGAAGAGCAACCTGGGCCGCACAAGGCCCACCGCTGGGAGCACCTGCCATCGCAAGGCAGTGGCGCATCGCTTAACCGCTCCACCACAGCGCCAGGAATGGCATGAGGACTCCCAGGGATCTATGAATGCAAAGTGGAGAATGACCTTCTGCATACACGGGAATTAATCCATTATGCGCTCTATGAATGTAAAGTAGATAATGACATTCTGCATGTATGGGAATTAACCCCCTACGCTATCGCGTCCTACCCTTAAGGCGGAGCTTAACTGCCCCCTCCAATTTTTTTTTGCTGCCGGCGTTAAAAGATAACTCGCACATCAAAAAAAGCTTCCAACTGACAGCGGTTTCAGCGTCACAAAACATGTCTCATAAAACAAAATCCTCTTTTCTCTGGAGCGCTCTCCCCGGTGGGGCTTCGAATTTGCACTCGGCGAGAGATATGCTACAGCAGCTGGTCATGTAGTAGCTTTCTTTTAGGGCAGAAGAACCAATCTGCGTAATGGCCCCTTGGTGCAAACATTTCAGCCAGCTGTTTTTCAAGACCGTCTGCAACTTGTGAATTGGCTCTTTGTTCCTGAAGCCAATAAAAAAAGTTACCTATTTTTTGTTTACTAATAAGTAACTATGGAGACCGAAAATAACACTGCAAACCATAGGCCACGCGACTCTCAAGAACCTTCAGAGTGTTTCAATGGGCTAGGACATCCAATATTAAGGCGAAAGCCTTTAATGGCTCACACTATCGTCCGTTAACAAAGCGTGTCACACGCAATTAGCTCGGGAACTAAAAGACATTGAAGAAAACCAATGGTTGCTTCAGATAAAGCAGGAAAAAATGAACCTAGAAGCCAAGCTTGACGAATGCAGATACGTAAAAATGTCGAAATTGCGTTAAAATGGCGCGGACGTCGATATAGCCACGCTAACGGTGTGATGTCGCATCCACCGGAAGTCGTCACGGCATAGTGAAAATTGTCACAGATAGGTCGGAAAAACGTCGGATTTGTGTCAAACTAGATGGAAAAATGTGTAATTAAGCGCAATTAACACTTAAAATCCCCGAAAAATGTACAATTTGGGTATTGATATAGCGACGGGAATGATGTGACGTCACATCTATCGGGGGTCGTCACGGCATAGTGTCCTCGGCTTCCGCCTATCAATACTTTAGCTGCCAAAGTGTCCTCGCAATTTTTTTAACGCTAGGCTACCTTTAGCTGGGACACCTGCTACCTAACTCCGACATCTTGAAGCAAGGGAATAGTCGCGTATTTCATTCTGCAGTCTCATTGTATAACGTACGATTCGAAGTTTGAACGGTGTCACGCTTTCAGTATGTCGCCCATGACCTGCGCTTATACTGTGCGCTCTTTTTTCTGCTACACGCAGGTGTCATTTCGTGAGCGACGCCAATTTGTCACTACAACGTGTCACAGCCGTCGTCCGTATACAACACGGGCGAGAAATATGGCGGCCCAGCGGAAACGGGTGAAAGCAGCATGACATGTAATTCGTTACATGTAACGTGTTATACAGCGGCATAAAAATGAAAAAAAAGTAAGCACAAAAGCGTGAACATGGAGTCTCTTAAGTACCTTTTTTAGTTCCCTCGCTAGAATTTTTGACAACAGCAGCTCGCTTACAATGCAATCTGGGCACGTGCGGCGAATGACGCCTGCTCTCGCCAAGTCCCGCTAAGCCCGGTGCTTTTGTATGTATTTCAACAGCCTTTTGGCTCTATAGGCAGCGCTTCTCAAGGCGTGAAGTGGCTGCTAAATGTATCAGCTTGAGTTCTTCTGTAGAAAGTTGAATAACTGCGTGCTACACATGGATTACCCCTTACGAAATTTTTTTAGCCAGTCTGTAAACTGTCCATAGACTTATGTTTATAATGCTGTAGACTCTCTGTAGACAAATCCTAGAGAAGTCTATAGGCAATACAGATCCTATGGACAGTCTATAGACAATCTATGGATTTATGGCCATACACTTTTAGTAGACTTTGATCCATAGACAGTCTATAGACTATGAATAGACAAAAAGAAATATCTATAGGAAGCCGTCTGTAAGATATCTATAGACTGTCTATAGACCATTTTTTATCAGGGACCCAATTGCACGAAACGGAGTAGGTTATTACGCGATGGCATAAGGAGCTCGTTCTGTTGAAAACAATCCGGTGGGCAGGTTGTGATGACGATGATGCTACGAGGCCACGTGACATAGGATGGAGTGGCAAGGTCACGTGACCGGGCCATTTTTCAGCTATGGCGTGTTAGGCGAGGACGAGCACAATCTTGTGCCCCAGGTTGGCCTTATTGCTGCCACCCTGAGTGGATAGGGTGGCCACCTGGGCCACCCTAACCCGGCCACCCTCAACAGCGGCGACGACGACGACGCCGCCGGATATTCTAGGGAACGGGAGGGTTGACGATATCGCTTTAAAACAGTATGTGAGAGGTAGAAAAAATTCCCACAAATTCTACCCTCTTTCTTCCTCTCAGCCCTGAGTGTGCCCGGACCAAATCCAGAAGACAGCAAAAACTGTTCACGTGATTTCACGTGGCGCAACTCCACCGTGTTAGAAGATGTGATGAAGTGACAGGGCGACGTTAATAACTTTTCTTGTATATGGCACGTATCACGATTGTTACGATGCCGCCGTAAACTCCGCAAGCCTCCTCGATACAGGCAATTGTATAAGGTCACTGCATCATTGCAAGCTCATCGTTGAACCACTGGTAGTTCATTACATCACTGCGTTCTCATGTAATTACACTTGCGCTGTGGGACACACCGCGTAATGGAGCGGTTCTTGCTTTCCACCAGTCGTTCTCAAGCTCATATCCGAGATCTTAGCCGCTGCGGTTGGCAGTCGCACCCGAGACGTCCTGCTGAGCGGGACAACGTCACCACCGGGGAATTACCGAGCCATGCAGAGAAAAATAAGAGACGAGAAAGCAGCCTGCAAAAGCCAACTAGTGTCATGTTGGTGTTCGCAGCATGATTTGTAGCAGAACCATAGACTTTTAGTTCCTCGTAACCCACGATGTTTGCAGATAAAATTTAGAGATAACTGCGGCGACCCGCATTGGAAGAATGCGAAAGCACTGACGCCTCCTCGGCTTTCATCGCCTCTTCTGCCTCTCTTTTCGGTTTCTTTTTGTTTTTAATTAATTTAGGCACTGAATTAGCGTGACTATATTATGTTTTAATTAAAGATCGATTTATTTACTTTGATTATACCTTTTTTTTCTCAGTCGACCATTTTGGTTTTTCAAATTTGGCGCCGTGGTTGTTTTCCCGATCACTTAGTATATCCCTATCCAGCCTACACAACCGTCCAATTGCCTAATTTGTCTATGTCAATGAAACTTTTTGTTTATTAATTATCACTCATCAAATACATTCTTTTCCAACTTTATTTTCACTCTTTGCCTATTTCCCCACTATTTTCCCGCCAACTCACTATATCGACGTCCGCGATATCGACGTTTTTTTCGACATTTTTGGCTCTAATTAATGAACTAATAATCCTATCGACATATTTTTTGCGCAGCATCCTCACATCGTCCTCTTCCGATTACAACCACTCGTTCGATGCTACCTCTTTTGAGAACGTCACAACTGCTGCAGACACATTTTGCGGACACGTTTTGGTGACCCGCCACCCCGCCGACGTAGCCTAGAAATGCTTAGGCATTAATGACTTTCGGCTAGAGTGTTACACGGACACTGTTTCAAGCAAGTGTAACGCATTCGTCGGCCCATACTGCAGTATATATTGACAAATTTTCTTTTCTTTTTTTTCTGTAATATTCGTGGACAGTATCGATTTCATGTGATTTCCACGTCTCGCTAGTTATAAATTTGCCCAATTTTGTTATCTGCCTGTCCGTTGTAATGACAAGCGCAGAGAAGCGAAATATACTGTCACCGACCAACGGGTGAAGAAAGAGCCCAGGTTCTAATTAGACGAGGTGAGCGTGCCAGCCAGCAGGCACCTCGAGCGAGGAAGAGACGATCTTCGAGCACCTCGAATGCCCAAGGCTTGGCAAGTCCCAGCTTAAACAGTTCGGCCGCGGTACGGCGCCACTGATTGGTTCGGACGGTGGCAATACCAAAATGAGCGCTGAAGCGGGATTAAGAGCCTGAGTGCCACCCTGCCAACTGAACAGTGCTCCAAATTAAGCACATAAAACCGTGTATGAGGTTAAAAATCCTTAAATCGATGCGAAGTTCTCAACACGAGGGGTCAGTACTGAGGTGCAATGTACGCAGGGGATTATCGTGGTGCACAGTAGTGATTTGTCCTGTGGCTGTGTATATCTGGAGAAATATGGTTGTTGTGCAAACAAATTGACTGATGCTGCGCGCTAGTGACGGCGAAGATGGTAGTAGACCTGATGTGGCGGTCGACTGTACGCGGTAAACACGAATACGCCTATATGGGTGTAAAAAAGGGTGTAAGCTGTATCCTAGCACACTACCTTTTATAAAACGGAGTGCTCGAGAGGAGAGTTTATCCCATTTTTACTACTTTCTGTATAGAGGGCAAGCTTCAATACACATGAAATGTGTTCATACGCAGCAGTAGAACGATCCGCCAAGTTAGAGGAAACCTTTTTTTTCCGCACAGTGACGAGGAATCCTACGTCAGTGACTCGTATGTAGCATTGATACCCAAAGATGACGACCGATTTCTAGGGGAAGCGTGAAATGATTGCTTTTCATTTGGCGATGTTTTTGTACACTAAGCTTCTCCATTTTATGATTTCGCATTCATTGCTTTTCGCATTAATCTGTATTTCTCTCTCAGTTCCTTTGTTTTTAATTAGGAGTTCAGCGTTTCGCCTTCAGGAACCACGTTCTGAGTTCGGCCTTTTTCGCGGTACGTGTTTAGCAACGATTTGTTACTAGCCTGTCAGTCTTCCAGTTCTTCAAAAGCGAAAGAACAAGCTATCGACGCAGCGCCGGTTGTATTGTGGGACGTATATATCCGAATCTGTTGCATTCTCACAGAACCTCTGGCTAAGGCCACGAAATCCCATCATTGCAAATAAAAATTAAAACCTCTGTCACTCATCGTCCTATATTACGGAATTCCTTACAAAAAACGTAAACCTGAAAGCTAAGCCTAAATTGAAACCTAGACGCTGAAGCAAAAGCTGTGATGACACTGGGAGAAACGTTGCAAGGAACAACATTATACACGTGGCTTAAGAGAACTTCCTGCCGGGCTAGTTGATAATTCATTGTAAACTAAAGGCGACAAAAACCACACACACAAGCAAGACAAGAGAACGGGACAGAGCACCACTCACAACTTGTCTTGTGTGGGTTGTGAGTGGCGCTCTGTCCCGTTCTCTTGTCTTTTGTGTGTGTGTGCGCGCGTGTGTGTGTGCGCGTGTGCGTGTGTGTATGCGTGTGTGCGTGTGTGTGCGCGTGTGCGTGTGTGCGTGCGTGTGCGCGTGTGCGCGCGTGCGCGTGTGTTTTTGGCACCTTTACTTCACAACATTATACACGTATGAGACCTTTCATACCTCCTAGCTGTGTTAAGCAAAGCCACTGGCAGGACAGGACAGCGCACACGAGTTTGATAAGAGGGACATCGCGGCAGTGGTAAGACCTCAGAGGTGCACCGTAAACTTATCGAAGTTAGCGATAAAGGAAAATAAAGACAAAAAGATCACTCTTCCATTTATCCTTATCGACTTACTTGCGACGTTTTCATTTTTATAGATTTATTTACATTTGCGCGCTCTGCCACTCCCACTGTTGGCCGATTTGCAGTGGGAAAGCCAATTCTCTCAGAGAGCAGTTCGCTCTTGCGTCAGCCCGTTCGTCTGAGCCGCCATTGTGTCCACCACAAAGCAGTGCCCATTCGGACAACAGACAAACGAGAAGAAAAAAGGGAATAAAGGGAAGTGGGGTGGCGAAGGGACAGGAAGGAAAGTGGGGAAAAGAGAACAGGGAGAAATGGGAGCCAGATCAAAAGGCGAAGGGATTGAGAAGCTATTGTTCCGGAAGAACCCCCTGCAGATCGTTGGGTTTGACCTCGGACCTCTGAGCTGGGAAGACGGAGTTGGCAGCCACAGTTGAATTGCACAACGAAGTAAAAAGGATCCCGACATCACTGGGAAGGGGTTAAAAGGGTGGGGAAGCTTTTCTTGAGTGGGGAGACTTGTTACGGAGACGATGTGTTAGAAAGGAATGACGGATGGACTGTGTGGAGGCATTGAAGTGGGCTGTATGGGAAATTCAGCGTTGAGGACGCGGTCTTGTTACAAACGTGAAGCGTATTGCACTGTCTCTGCGATCGTTATGTGGTACATGCGAGTTCAGGTTCTCTCTTTCTAACCACTTCAGTTTCGTATTTCGCTTTCGTTTTTTCTTTCTGTGATGGCTATCTTCATGCTTACAGCACCCTTCAAGTGACAGAGAAATAATTTTAGGGGCAGGTGCGGCCGGTGGGTTCGGAAGGGCTCGCTACACCGCTTCGGATGTCTTGGTGTCGGGCGATGGCCGGACTACACTGTTGCAGAACAATAGGAATGTGCTACCAGCGTTCATATGCCGCATTAACTCAATTCTGCGAGTGTGAGTGTTCCCAGATCTTTTCTTTTGTGACGTATTTAGTTTTTATGCGAGTACTCACATAAGATATGAAATTAAGCAACTGAATAAAGAATAAAGTCGACCAAGTAATACAAGGCCCAATGAATAAGGGCGCGAATATTTTACTTTGAGGTAACAGCATGTATGCCCTCTGTTCGCCTCTCCCGTCCTCATTATCAAGCCATAGTTACACTTCGTTATATGGGAACGGTCTTTATGTCTAAGTAACAGTTACATCGAGGCAAACGACATTTTTCTTGAAAACTTGGCACACTGCTATTCCGTGCAGTAATAAAAAGTGGTAGGAAGGAAAAAAATGTTGCGTTGTTGAGGGAAAATCCCAAGTGCACGCTCTTCCATTAAACAGCTGCGACTCTTCAGAAGTGCAGAGCCCTGAACATCCAAACACTTCGACCGATGCAAACAAAGCTTTTGCAGTCTATATAACGGCGGGGAGTAAAAACATCGAATGCACAGAATAAATCGAGGTCAGTTGGATGAGCCTTCATTCCAAGAGCCGGCGGAATTCACAGCTTGGCGAAGCAGAATTTTTTTTTACTTTGTTGTTTCTTTTCAAGAGCGTAATCTGACATTTCCTTCCTCCTTGTCTTCCGCCCACGGCGAATCATCGCTCACGCATCCGCGCACTCATTTCCGAGGCTCCGCGAACACCGGCAGTGGACTTCCTTGTGCGTGCGTGCGTGTGTGTTAAGCGGGACGTTTGTTAACGCTGCACGACGCTTGCACCCACCGGTGCCTTACGGCGATACGGGGCAGTGTTCGATGCGTCACTCGGGCATCTGATCTGCCCATTGCCTGCCTTCATCCAAAAAAGCGTGCAGCTTTGGCGAAGCTATTGAGCTGGCGATAGTTGTTTAAGCCGAATCCGTCTTTCAGTGCGAAAGCTCTCACACGCTCACGAACACCGATCAAGAATCTTGTCATCTTTTAGACCTTGTGCCTTTGTCTAGAATCAGCGACGCCTTGCCGTTGCTTACCAAAAGCGACGCTAGGTTAAGTTAAAAAGAAATCAAATCGATATCCACGACTGGGAGCCGAACCCGCGGCAGAGAGATAGGATAAGCTTCGCAGGCCGCTGCGCGAGAGCTCTAGGCTATTGACGTATTTTTTTTCTTTCATGGTATTTATTCTACATGGTTTTGTACAGAAAGGATGTATATACATATATATGTGAGTGTGTATACACACACAAAAAGCTACTTACAGAACACCTAGGTAGGCGCTACGTGGCACAAACTTCGTAGAAAACATAACAGAACTAAAAGGCCGGCAAGGATATACAGCGCATCAGGGGAGGAAACCAATCCGATAAAAAGTCCATCATCATCATCATCACCAGCCTGACTACACCCACTGCAGGGCAAAGGCCTCTCCCATGTCTCTCCAATTAACCCTGTCCTTTGCCAGTTGCCGCCACTGTATCCCCGCAAACTTCTTAATCTCATCCGCCCACCTAACTTTCTGACGTCCCCTGCTACGTTTGCTTTCGCTTGGAATCCACTCCGTTAATACCGGCTAATTCCTCCAACAGCACTGCTAAGCTAGCCTCACTTGATAAGTTTCTTGCATTAAACGTTGCCAGGTTCAGTTTCCAATGGCGGCCTGTCCGGAGCCAGAGATTCTTAGCACCCTCCGCTGCGTCACAGATCTGACCGCCGCCTTGGTCAGATCTTCGTAAATATCCTGCAGCAACATTCGGCTAAAATAAATTCTGGGCGAAACAACAGGTTCAACGTTGCGGTCTTGCATGCGCGTTTTCCAAAGGCTATGAAGTCCAATTAGAAGAATCATATGTTTCAAGTCAGGTTGGGAAACAACAAGGCAGCTCACGCTGTCGGAATTTAGGATGAAATCTTTCTGTAGGTTCCTCTGCAACACATCCCAAAACAAAATCGCGTGTTTGCAGTCTATAAAACAATGTTCAGTTGTTTCAGCCGAACACGCCTCGTGTCAAACTGCAACCCACTCTCGCGCTGTGCACTGCACATCGCCTTCTTCGTCCACTAATACTACCCCTACTTTCGCGCTATAATCGGTTTAACCAAATTAAAACCCTGACACTTTTATTTCGCAAGATGTGGCGCCCTCTGGGGAGCGGCAAAAAATTCATTTGCTACTATTTGATACGCTCGTGGAGGACGTAGGCGCGATCCGGTGCTTCGCAGGCGCCAAATGCGCCTGCGTAGTGGCAAGTGTGCGCTTGACAGCTGGCGCCATCTGTCGCATGCGCCGGTCGCTGTCGTGAACTGTTCGCGCGTAGGAGAAGCTGGCGGCTTTCGACCAGTTGAACTGGAGAACGAGAGGCGCGCTAGTGCAGAGCAGCTGATTAAAAAAAGTGTATCCTGTGAGCCAAAACATGCATTGCTGAACAAAAATTCCCAGTCGTTAGGGTCTGCTTTCGTGCCTCGTGCAGTGATCTGCCGGTTGGGAAATTTTTCCTTTTTCAGTGGACTTCAAGAACAAATGTTTGCGTAAAAGGAAGTTTTCAAGGAGTTTCGGGAAATTTTAGAACGGGAAATGTTTTTTTTTCAAAATTGAAGGGGAGTTTTAAAGGTACTGAAATAAACTAGGCCCGAAATAGGGAATTTTGGGCCTAACTCAGGGAGTTTTCGGTTACGACATCAAACATCACTGGCCTTGTAGTGGGTTATTACGACACCTTTCAAGCTCGAAATCTCTGCAACCATGATAGTTTAAGAGCTCGACTATACAGCTCAAAAGAAGGCCATTTGGCCTAGGGATTTTGACCAGCCCCATGAAAAACTGAGCTCAATAAAGATCAAGTGGTGTGGCAGACACACTTGAGCGAAGCACAAACACGAACATATGCGGCGAAAGCAAACACGGGTGTGTTTTTTTCTTCATTTCTTGGTCGCTTTCTCGCTATTGGCGTCATGCCCCACGCATCGCAAATTACGACAGATTATCTGAGCTACTCGCACGTGTGAACTTTTTCGATTGGTTGCCACTGCACGGTCGAATCATGCACAAGACAAAGACATCACTTCTAGCTGGTGACCAGCGTCACGAGAAACGTATCCTAGCGCTAATATGACCGAACGGAAGGGTGACAACGACATGGTCTTGTCTTTGATATTTCGCTCCGTAAACTTAACATTGACCAGTCACGTGATGTAAATCATCGCTGAACGAAAGGGTACCATTCTGACGTGCACGCGAAGAAATGATCGGTTTCTGCCGCTGATTCAGTGAGGCCAGCTCCACACAACTTCCACAGCGCGCTGCACAATTGTGATGGCGGCGAGGTGTACAGAGAGCGGAAGCAGATATGAACAAGCGGCACGGGACCCGCTGACGTCACAGGTAGCTAAGGAGCGCCCGTCTGCAACGGTTGAGATAAGGGGGAAGGCCCGAGAAACTTAAAACGAAGAGAATGGGAAAATCAATAAAAAGAGCAAAAAGGGAAATATACACAGCTACAGAAACAATACGGAGAATGATAGCAGCCTATCGTCACGGAACCGTCACGGAACGGAAACGTCATTCGCGCTCGTTTCGAAAGCAGCGCGGCAGCTGTGTGTTCCACTACGGCGGGAAGGAATGGGGTTTTCTATTCTTTTTCTTTGTTTTTCGTACTATCGCTTCCTCTTCTTGCGCCACTGAGTTCCGCCATCCGTTGGAGATCTCGCAATTTCGGGCGCCGGCCGCTCGAGTATGAATTGAACGCATGTGCTCTTGCGTTCTACTGTCGGGCGTGGGAGTGCGCAATCTAGTCTGTCAACGTTCTCCGCTTTTCGGCCATTATTTCTTGTTCACCCCCGCAAACTTCTTCTATTCGGCTTACTTGTCCCATAATATGACCCGGCTAAGTAAACAAAAATTCAGCCTTTAATGCATGAAGGGTGTTAAGCAGCAACGTTTCTATCTACCGGTGCCCACAGTTGCCCTTGTTTGCTTTCCATTTGTCCGCACATTCTTAAGATAACGATTAGGTCCAAAGCTCACTGGAATAACAATAGAGAGCACACATCCCATCACTGACGCAAACGCTGTTATATATTACACATGTATAGCATGCACAGCATCATATATGGACGCGTGTAGGCAGCATTGTGGGTTATCCAAGTTATTCAGGTTCGTTTGGAAGAAAGCGAACACTAGAAAATAGTAGAAGAAGAAGATGAAAAAAAAAAAAAACTCGTCGTACAGCTACCACTTCATAATGCGAGATTCAGCGACAGCTACTGAATATGTCATTTATTCGTTTTTGTGTTCTCAAGCAGAATGCGTGGGACGTTACTAGCTAGCACTCGCGGCATCACTGAATTCGGCTATTCAACATAGTGCATTGCCATGGCGTGTTGCAGTCAAGACCTACTGAACTACAGACCTGCACATTTTGCACTGCTCCAGCGCGCATGTTCTAGTTCATGCCTTTTGCCGCTAGGAAAAGGCACCTACGGGAAGCGTGGCGCTACATTATACCTGTTGAACAAGATGGCCTCCTCCATCATTTTATTTCAAACAAGGCAGTTTTGTCGTTTGTCCACGTAATCATTAACATCCATTTATCTATGCTAGGCACGGTGGTGCTGACGAAAACAAAGCGGATAAAAAGAAATACGTTTTTTGTACTCATCCAGAGCGAAAAAAGTCGTTATTGTGGATATTTTTTATCGTTGATGTTAAGATAGCAGAAGAAGACGAAACAAATGTATTAAATATCTTGCTCAAATTGGCAAACGATGATGATGATTACAGCAGACGAACAGGTCAACCGAGCGCCCTCAACGGCCAATAAGCTAACGAAAGTTGACGCACGCTGCTCCATAGGACCCCGCCATATGTGCAGGTCTGTAGTTCAGTAGGTCTTGGTTGCAGTGACGTCATTTTGTAGGGACCTAACAGTGCTGTACGTTGTTGAGATATCATTCGTGACTCCACTGCGTGCTGACCAATCAGTGTGGCACGGTGCTACGACGCCAACGACGCCGCTGAACCAGGGAGCGTGCCCTCAACAGCTGTCGTTGTAAAATAGGATCTCAAAGAGTACATGAGCATCTGTGGGGAACACCCTTTAGGGTAACGCACCGAAAACAGCGGGGAAGGCACCCTGTTGCATAAGGGAATACTCTACTGCGTTTCATGCAATAGGGTAATTTAGACGTAGCACAGATAAGCCTTCAATCTGTTCGCTGTTGCTGCTGTACATGAACTATTGCGCCTTAAGAGGCCGTTCTCTGAAGCTGAATCTGTCGCCTACTGTTTCGCCTTGTTCTGTTTCTTGTTTCTTCAGGTCCGGGAGGCGAGGGCAATGTGTAGGTATTTCCTGCTTTGAGAGTAAGTTTTGATTTTTAAACCCAGTGCAGCATGTTCGAACGCTGCTAAGATTTGTCATGAGTTCAAGCTAGTAATGATTTTGAATAATAGTAAAGTACACAACTGTGTTTCAATCAGGCACATCAAGGAGGCGCCATCGATATATATGCTGTCATCTCGCAATTCTACAACGAATGTCTGTTGTACACAGTAGCACATGCTTAACGGTGTTTCAGAATAGGGGCACCCTATCAATTTGGGGGATAGGGGAACAACGGGGCGGCAGTGCGCAAGCGCAGAACGATAACTTCTTTCGAGTTATTGTCCTGCGCGTGCACACTGGCGCCTAGCTATTCCCTTATCCTCTTAATCGATGGGGTCCCCCTATTCGGAAACTCGCTATATAGACGGGCAGGTCAGCTCATTGACTGCTTTGATTTTTACCCGATGACTGTAAATTCTGGCTAGCTATCGTTACGTCTCACAAGGGAACGTGAAAGGAATTCATGTGGACCAAACTGCCACGATCAGGCAATTTGGGAAAAACGTCACACTTCTTACGAGTCCTTCAAGCTATTCAGCAGCGAGGACGCAGCCATCATTCGTCGACCGCAGGCATCAAACACTTCTCGGAGAGAACACCGTACACTGTCTTCACTGGCTGCCAGACGCTCGAAATGCATCTTTCGCAGAAAATAAGCTGACAGCGCGCACATATTACGGGACTGTCTGCGGGCCTCTGACATTTTGCTGCTGAGCCTCGGCTCCATCTACTGACAAAGAAAGATGCATCATTGAAGAGACCAACCCTTATAAAAATGGTCTACAGACTTTCTATAGACTTCTTATAGACTATTTCCTTCCTATAGACATTTCCTTTTAGCTATAGAGAAAATTGTACTGAAAATCTTTGGCTGTAAATATATAGATTTTCGATAACCTTTCCATACGATTTGTATTGTCTGTAGACTAGTCCATACTGTATATATACAACAAATCTACAAACTTTATTGAGAGAGTTCTATGGGCAGTCTATAGACCATGTAAAGAAATTTATGTAAGTAAACTCCCTGAGCGAAAATGCATACTGTTTTTCCACTTATTTTCATTCACCCTTCCCAAGACTCCGCTTTTCTTCGGTGAAATAAATTTATTATTTTTCTTATAGGACTCCTCCGATGTCGCTGTCGAAATCGATCGGGCCCATATTCGCTCAAGACCTGAACATTAAGAGGCGCGCGAGGTGATCCAAAGTAGCTGGCGTATGTCATTGTAAGGTCATTGCAAGGTCATTGTAAGGCCACTGTAAGGCATCCCTGTCGATTTCAGAAAAGGGAGCATGGTCAAGTTTCTCTGAGTCATTTTCCGGGCAGCACATGCTAGAGTGGCACTATCGGGAGCAAGGGTCGGTCCCGACACCAATAGGGCTTCGTCAGGTGGCGCCCCCCGTGCAGAGCGGCAAGATTCGGAACCACGTGGGGTGTGATGTCCTCTCACTTTTGGCCATGATACTATGTAGGCCGCCGTAAACAGGGCAAAATAAACATAGAGATGACAATGCTATCTACATCTTGAACACCCACGCCTAAGTACGAAGAGTCCATGCGAATGCGATATAATAACGTAGCGTCTGCTATCTTCAGCCCTTTAATCACACATGGTTGGTGAGGCCGACACCACAGTGTTCTTAAGTGGTTTCTCACTTTTTTTGTAAAGTGTCTAGTGAGTTCATCGAGAGTTTCCTTTGTAGACTCAGCAGATAGCACCCCACCGGCAGCACCCTTGTTGTTTAGGGCGCCTGTGTGCGAATGGCACCCACGTAAAGCGTACAATAACTTCGCGACTGTGTATAGTTGTCGTGCCAATTTCGGAGTATTCTGAATTGATCTTTTCAATGACAAACCACGCTGTAGTAGTTAAAGAGCTCATTTCGAGCTCGTCTGTATCACCATGGGTCGAGGACGAGAAAATCTAACGTTGTCAAGGCCGGCTCGACAACGACGCTTTCTGTCGTCGTCTCCTGCATCGTGATAGTACTTAGAAACACTGATCGAATCTTTTACAAAGTTGTTCTTTCAACCCTGATTACACTGAATTATATGTTGTTCTTGCTCTTGATTCTTTGCGTCTTCCTGGAGCCTTATTTGGCGAGGATTCTCTTTCCGTTCTACTCTTTTGTCTCTTCGCCATTGGTCAGCTCGCCTGTGAGCGACGTTGCTTATTGCCTATAAACCCTGACGTCACTGGCAGAAGATGCCTGTGACGGCAGAGTCAATAGCCGTGAGGTCACACCCAGCGGCTGTCGATAATTAATCGACGAGCAAGAAAAAACAAACGGAAATGAATCTTTGCTGCATGCGGTCTCTAGATAAGGTCGCATTCTGTATCGGTTGACCTTATAAGTGTCTTCAAGTTAAAAAAGAAACGCAAAAAAAAAAAAACAGGAAATTCGAAGAGCAAAGAGAAACAGATTACAACCGCAGAGTCTGCGTGACCCGTCCAAGTCGGACGCCGACGTCATGGACGCTCTTGCCAAGCAAACAAACAAAAAGAAAAGCGAACCGCGTGGGACGTTGTCTTCTTCGCACTGCCTCTAGTTGCCTCTCTACCTCCCACTGGGCATCGAGGCTGGCTCGGCCCACACGAACTGCGTGGTCCGGTCATTCGTCCTGTTGCGCAGTTTTCTTCCTTTTTTTTTTCTTTATTTGTAGCGTTCGGCCTACCGGGCAGCGTCTGCTTCCCTGCTCTCCTCACCTGGACGGAGCGAAAGCATAGAGAAAGAATGTAGAACAGCGCTGGATGCCCGACTTAAAAACGCAGGGCTCCGCTGTGAAGAGCTGTTCTATTTAGGCTGGAAACCACCGCGGCGCAGATACAAACCCCTGCACCGGCAAGCCCGAGCGAGGCGTGGGAGGTTTCTGTTTTTCCGGCACGCCTCAACATCACTGCTCGCAACTATATCTCGTTGTAGCCTGCGTGGACTTCGCCGCGCTTGTTAATCCGTGCAGTGCACGGAATACCCTTTGCTCTGCCTCGCCTGCCCAGAAGCCAGGCTCAGCGGGGTAATTAATACCCACTGCGGTCGCTGCTGTAGGGTATCTTCAGTTTCTGCGGAGTCATATAGTTGTGATATGACTGCATTTTCGTCGTCGTGGGGACGACTGGATGTTGCCCTTCGTATAGATAAGCGTATAGGTGTCTGTGTGAATAGCCGTGCGAACATGTGTGGTCTCTTCGGGAAGAATTTGTCTATAGAACGCTGTGCGTGACAATTGCTAGCACATTACGCAGTCACTTAAATCTGCCCCTTACTTTCGAGATGCTTCCAGATTCAGGAGGCACGGCTCGTTACGCATCAACCTAAAACCGATAAAATGCAACGATGCAGTACGATACACTACAAAATAACAGAATGCACTACACAATAATATTGGAGTAGGGAATGTTGTCGGGATAGTTGACGTAATTCATCAGACATGCTAATAAAGTGTCGCAAAAAACCAGCACAATACAGGATTTAAGACGAGCGCAACTACAATACAATACAGTATACAATACCATACAATGGAACCCAATTGGATGCAACGCAGCACGATGCAATACAATTTTATTGACCGCGTAACACAGGCCGAGTTTAAAATGACAAAACGAAGTGTTTTTTTTTTTGTTATTAAGAATAGTTGTTAGGATAAAGGTTGTTGCATGTGTCAAAAGCTCACATGTCACCGTGTTTACGTCTGAACATTTACGTTAACTCCTTTAGCACCCTCAGTCTTCCATATCTCTCGAGGTCGAGCATGATATCCCCCCTCACCCCTTCAGAGTTTTGCAGTTGCAAGATGGCTAACTGACCTCCCCGGCGCTCCCTCTATCCGCAAACACCACGGCCTTTAAGTCCTTAAAGCTGTACATCAACGTTGAGAAAGGAACAGCGCTGATTTTCGACATTTGTTGTCAGGCATCGGTATAGCGCGGCATCTACTTTCATAGGTCCTGCATCATGACCATGACCTAAAAGAAGGAAAAGACAGAGCAAATATAAGCGTCGGCTAATATATAATATAAAATAACGGTGACCGGAATGCGAAAAGGCTATATTTATGAATATTTTTCGAGTGTTTCCAACGGACAAGCTTTTGCTCTTTTTTACGCGTCCGAATTTTCGGTTACTTTGCTATTGCCGAGGGAGCCATTACCGTTGGTGCTATAATTATAAGTCTCTCTTTTCGGGTCTCACAGGTGTCGAAAAATGTAGGTCTCAAACCATCGATCAAGAACCGAAACACGGACTCGCTAATTATGGATGGGCGTGCAACGGAAACAAGGCTGAGCGCTTAAACGAAACTTTTTGAACCACGCGCAAGTGCTGCGAAAATGGAAATGAAAGACCACATGAAATTTTAAAATATCGTGACACAAATGACTCGCATTCAGGTCAGTGGCTCACGAAGTCAGATTGGCGCTTGCCTTTCGCTAATAGGACAAAAAAAGAGAGAGAGAAGGACACGAAAGAAAATCTACATGACTTTTCAGCCTCCCCGCGTGCGTATATGGCAACTATGGCTGCTCTGTACATCAGTACTTTAATTTAGTGGACTGCGTCCCACCCCCTTCTATTGTCCAGCTGAGACCAGTAATTCTCGGGTCCGTCTGTACCACGTGACCAAGTGTGTCTGTAGTCTGCACCAGAGTGTTGCGTGTTTGTTATCTAGGGAGGGGTGGGGCAGGGGATAGAGCTGGCGTGAGGCTCTGTAGGCCTGCGTCAGCTCGCTGAATGAGTGCATGCGCTCCTTCGTGAATCCCCGATCCGAGGGCACCTGAGCCCGGTTTAAAGAACCTCGGGCTAAAAGGTCATAACGAGCCTCACATTTCCCAACACATGTCAGCTCCTTTTTCAGTGACACTGGCCCCCTTGTCACTAGAACGCAGCAATGACTCAATGCAGTCCAACTTCACCAAGTCCTCAGCGTTCCTTTCAAAAGCCAGGTTCAAGTGTCATTTCATTTCATTTATTTCGTCCTTAAAGGCCCGAGGGCATTGCATAAGGAGGGGGTTACAAGTTGTTTTGTGTAAACGCACTCATTATGAAAACATAGGCAACGAAAGAAGCACTGCAACTGCAAACGCTAAAAAAAATAAAGAGTATCAAGAGGTTATAAAGTAAGAGAAGCCAAAAAAGTACAGAAAAATACAAGAAAAACACATGGAAATACAGAAAAAAAGTGAAGGCCAACAAACGGTTCACGTGTTCTGAAAATGACTGGTGAGTTTCGCGCGAAATGATTTGCGATCGTTGCATGATACTATGTCGTTGGGCAGCGCATTCCATATTGCGTCAGGAAAAAAGGAACTGCTCATTGCTAAGGTACGGCTCTTGATGCTGGCTATGGGGTGGCAGTGGCTGAAGCGACATGAAGTTCGGATCGGTGGTTTAGCAGGGGGTGTTTTGATATCGGATGGTAGAAAAAGCTGTGCAGTAGGCAAAGGCGTGAGATGATGCGGCGTGATTCAAGTGTAAGGAGGGAGATAGAATGTTTGAGTGCAGTGATGCTACTTTCTTTTGAGTATTCAGAGGTGATAAAACGGGTCGCGCGGTTTTAGATGGCCTCAAGTTCGGCGCTAAGGGCAACATTGTGGGCAACATTGTTCATGGGCGGGAGCCTGGAGGCGGCCAAGCGAGTTGTGAGGTCATACTGCGACGCTGAGAGCGTCCAAGCGTTGGCGTATATGGCCGTATGGCTGCGCTTGGGAGGAGGATGGAAAGTTTCTGCAAAAGATATAAAGCTTTCGCAGAAGCTTCGTATTGGAAAGGTTCAACCTGGTCCGGGCACTCTCCCAACCATCTGCTAGTCCTACTGGTAAACTCGCGGTGGTTCCCGGTTCGAACTATCGCGCCATACTCTTAACGCGGAGCTCAAATGACGCCTCTAAAATTTTTTTAGGTATCTCTGCCGCTGCCACAAGCCACCTTTCCTTGCTTATTTGCTTCGTGTTCAGAATGTTCAGATTCTGAAAAAAAAAGTGAGCCAATTTCATCCTCATCAGCCTGACTACGTCCACTGCAGGGCAAAGACCTCTCCCATGTATGTCCAATTAACCTTGTCCTTTGCCAGTTGCGACCACCCTATCCCAGAAAACTTCTTAATCTCATCCACCCTCCTAACTTTCTGCTACAGTTGCCTTTTCTTCAATGTCTTCAATCTGCCTTGAGACATAGTGACCATGAGCAACTTACAGCGGAGATACGATATCTGCACCACGAGGCAATCGAACAAGATCATGAAATCATCTTCCAGTGGGTACCAGGCCATAGCGGCATTGTTGGTAACGCCTTAGCTGACGATGCTGCTCGATCGGCTCACGATACAACCAACACTGTCCGCATACACTGACAAGAGCTGACGCAGCAAAGCACCTTCAACTGCTCGCCCGAAACCTGACTGTAACGTCGTGGTCTGCCCCTGGAGGTTGGACACCCCGCTCGCATCACTTCAACCTCTTGCTCCAACATCATATACTATTCGGCCTCCCCCGCGGTGATACTACGCTGTTGTGCCGCCTGTGGCTGGGAGTGGCGTTCACAAACGCCTATTCCCATCTCATCGCAATGGCTGACTCTCCTGCGTGTGACCAGTGCGGTTGTGACGAAACGATCAGTCACCTCCTCTGTGACTGCCCTCGTTTTGAGCGAGAGCGCGGTTTTTTAAGTGCTTCTCTGCTCCGCTTGGACTCGCGTCCTTTAACAGAGTCTAACGCTCTGGGGCCTTGGACACAACCTTCCAGACAACGGAAAGCGGTGAAAGCGCTCCTGACTTTCTTAAGGGACTCGGGGTTGCATTCCCGCCTATAATATTTAAGTTTTCAGTGCGCGCCCTCTGTCTCTGTGACATAGTGGTCGCTGGACACTTAGACAACTCATTTCCTTGCCGCTCTTTTTCCTTTTTTTCCCTTTGTTCCCCTCCCCAAGTGTAGGGTAGCCAACTGGGCATCGCCTGGTTAACCTCCCTGCCTTTCCGTCCTTTTCTCTCTCTCTCTCTCTCTCTCTCAGTCCGTGACTCTTAAGGACCATTGGTTATCTTGCCTTTTATCGATCAAGGTAACCGATTTATACTTAATACCAATGGCAGTTATACCAACATACCAATTTATACATCCTTTATTTGTTAATACAGTAGTAATATTTGGGGTTTAACGCATAGAAGCGACACGGGGCTATCAGGAACGCTGTAGTGGAGGGCACCAGATTAGCGTAGACCAGCTGGGGTTCTCCAGCGTTCGCTGACATCGCACAGCACACGCGCGTTTTTGCATTTCGCCACATTCGAAACGCGGCCCCCGAGCCGGGATCTAAACCGCTGTCTTGGGATTAGCAGCCGAGTGCCATAGCCAGAGTCATCTTGTTTTGTTATGTTTTTGTTGCGGAAGCAAAACTACGCTAGATGTGAGCGATTTCGCGGAGCCCCGGAGAGCCCTAACTGCTCATGCGCGAAGAGAGAGTGACGTCACAGCAGCGCGGAGCCGCCGCCGACTCCTTCGCTGATTCTCCAGGAGGAGTGACGTCACACGGCGCACAGCTGCGGTGCTGGGGCCACCGCCGGCTCCTCCGCTACGCGGGTGACTCAGAGGCGCCGTTGCTTCCACAATTCTACTCGGGATGGCCATTGGTCAAACCACAGCGATTTTTTTTAGTACGTGCTGTCTGAGACAACAAATGTCTCCGTAAGTAAACGTTTCGAACGTGATATGGCCGTTGCGCTTATATTTTACGCATACTGTATGGTACAAGACGCAACGAAAGGGCAGCTATTTTGACTCGGTGCTCATGAGTTAACAGTGCCAAGTGCTACAACTCTAATCAAGACTCTAATATTATTTGAACTCAAGACTCCACATCCGTCTGGCGCAGAGTGCTTTAGAATATCCGAAAACACATCACAGAAACGCTAATTAGGTTTCTATCTAGACATCAGACTTCCTTACAATGGGTGCGATTTGCGCACTGCCGAGCGCAGACAGCTTTCGGTGGGAAATCTGCGTGCTAGGCTGCTAGCACATCTCATATTGTGTGAAGAAAAAAAAATATGCCGCGTTGCAAAGAAGAAGTGGGCCTGAACCGAGTCCCGAACTGGTTTGGAACGGTCCCTTTGAATCGTTCTGGTTTGAGGTTTCAATTCAATTCAATTCAATTCAATGTTTATTTTCCAACTCTAGGTTGGGGGGCACCTCAGCGAAAAAGCAGTTTCTCACTGCCTGAGAGTGCCGAGGGCCCTCGCATACATCAGCAGGCAACAGTTTTAGCAGGAAGCTGCTTTACATGGAACATATTACAGGCATAAACACAGGCATAAACACAGGGATAAACACAGGTATAAACGCAATACAAACGCAGTATAAACGCAGGTATAAACACAGGTATAAAGAATAGATATGTGGTTACCGAAATAACAGTGCAATCTCATGGTATTACCAGAGGGATACAATCAAAGCATCAAAAGGATAGTTTCAACGTTTCACGAAATATTCGCGAACTTGTCTCCGAGTAAAAGTAGTGAAATCAGCACGCAGTTTTTCATGTTTATTCAGCACAAAGGGAACCTGGTATGTAAGTGATTGCAGTAAGTATCCCGTGCGACGATGCGGTAGAAACCACATGTCTGAAGCACGGGTTCGGGGATCACTTCTTTGACTAGTTTAGCAAGAAGAAGCGGTTAAAAATGCTTTAAAATCTTCACTTGAAAAGAACAACGAGTAGACTAAGCGGAATTCAAAGACAGTCATCACATTGATAATGCCAAAATCTGTAAATAACTGGCCGGTTGCATGTAGTAGTGGGAAATTGCCAATGTAGCGCAAAGCTTTCTTTTGCAAACGATGAAGAATGCACAGATTCTTAAGGCTCGTTGTAGCCCACACAAGTGTACAATAATTAAGAAAAAAGAGCGGGGTAAACTTGGAGTTTGGCTTTCACTGGTAGGAGCTGCCGGCATCGTGATATTGCACCTGCTGCTGCTGATAGGTGTTTTGATAATGATTCGATATGACTCGTCCATGTCATATCAGCGGAGAAGGTTACACCCAATATTTTAAGTTTATCAACTATTGTTATCACTTCAGGACCAAGTACAAGAGGGTGGCTTATGTCCACATGTTTGTTTCTGGCTTTGAATAGTACACCTTTAGTTTTAGTTGTATTAATTTTAAGTCCATTAAGATTGGACCAATCCCAAATTTTCAGCAATTCAGATTGAGCTTCCGCTAAAACTGCACTAATATGTTTGCCAGAAACAAACATGCTCATGTCATCAGCATAAAGCACAAATGATGCAGTATTTCTATTTTCAACAGCGTCATTAATATATACATTGAACAAAAACGGCCCCAGAACACTACCTTGAGGTACGCCGGAGGTAACTGTTTGAAAAGACGAGCAGATATTGTCAATAGAAACACACTGCTGGCGGTCACATAAGTAAGATTCAAGAAACGAAGGACATACACCACGTAAGCCATATGCAAACAGTTTGTGTAATAATAATATGCCGAGTGTAAGGTAGTTGTTGTCAATGTTGTTAATTATAAGTTCTTTCATTGTAAGTAAAGCCGTTTCAGTACACCTGCCTTTCCGGAAACCGTGCTGGCAGTCGGTTAGTAAGCTATGCTTCAAGAAAAAGATGTTAATACGTGCAAATATTAGTTTTTCTAGTCCTTTTCAAAATACAGGAAGTATAGATATCGGTCGATGGTTATTAATATCATTCTTTTCGCCCCCTTTATGTATAACGGAGACTCTTGCTTTCTTCATAGCGGTTGGAAAACAACGTGATTCAAGTACTAAGTTAAATATATACGATAAACAATGTGGGATGATATCAATAACGTATTTAACCGGCTTTATTTGCAAGTCGTCAGCATCTTTGGCATTACTGTTATGTAAGTTAAAAAATGTGGAACAGATTTCTGCCTCATCGGTTGGCTGAAGAAAAAGAGTGTCACTGCAGCGAGATGGAAAGGTGAAATCTGCTTCCAGGCTATCTTGTGTATTTGTCAAGTTGACAAAATGCGTATTAAAGTGTTCCGCTAAGTCAACACCGGAGAGGTTTGTATTGCTTAGAAATTCTGCCGCTGAAAACCTTGGATTTCGGCCCTTCAACACCATGTTTATAACATTCCATGCCTTATGAGGACGACTCTTTAACGTATTTGTAAAAAAGTTATTATAATACAATTTCTTCGCTTTCCTTAGCTCCGCATTTAACTTATTTCTGCATTTCTTGAATTTTAAGAAAGCAGATGGCTCTCTGGTGTCCAGGAATTTTTTGAAAAGTTTGTTTTTCTTATTTATCATTTTCAGATGATCGGGCCCAACCCAATGCTTTCTTATACTTTCATTCGATATCACTCGTCTATATGGAAAGCAGGTGTCATAGTAACGGCGAAAAATAGAGAGGAATGCATTGTAGGCATCGTTCGCATTTGTTTTCTCATATACAAGAGACCAGTCACCGTCTGAAACACACGTGCGAAGAGAATCCATGTTTGCTGTCGATAGGCACCGAGAGGTTATTGGAGGCTTAAGCATTTTTTTCTTGGAGAGATTACCATGATGTCGAAAAAAACTGGCTGTGGTTTAGCTCTGCTTAAACCTGGAGGAATGCGAAAGCAACATCTGCGCGTAGCCATATATTGTTGCGTGAGCTGCATTGCCCACAGTATCGCCTTTTCGCGTGTTCTTGCACGACCATACTGCGCATGCGCGAGGAGCAAGTGACGTCACTACGCAGAGCTGGCGTGCCTCGCCGCGCGCTCGCCTTCCTTTTCTTAAAATGATCGGACAGTAAAATGTTGACAACGCCAACGCCAATGGACACAATGAACGCCGATGGCCAATGGCTTCAGCACCGCGTTTCTGGCACAACGTTGCACGGGTGATGAAGCGACAGCAGCTGTGGTGGACTCCTCTTTATCCGCCCTCCTCACACTACCCCTCCCTCCAGACACCTCCCCAGAAGCTGCAGAGGAAGCCGCCATTGCACTTGCTATCACCCGCGGTACATTTTCATCATCATCATCATCAGCCTGACTACACCCACTGCAGGGCAAAGGCCTCTCCCATGTCTCTCCAATTAACCCTTTCCTTCGCCAGTTGCGGCCACTGTATCCCCGCAAACTTCGTAATCTCATCCGCCCACCTAACTTTCTGCCGTCCCCTGCTACGTTTGCTTTCTCTAGGAATCCACTCTGTTACCCTTAAGGACCAGCGGTTATCTTGCCTTCGCATTACATGCCCTGCCCAAGCCCATTTCTTCCTCTTGATTTCAACTAAGATATCATTAACCCGCGTATGTTCCCTCACCCACTCCGCCCTCTTCCGATCTCTTAACGTTACCCCTATCATTTTCCTTTCCATAGCTCGCTGCGTTGTTCTTAACTTAAGCTGAACCCTCTTTGTTAGCCTCCACGTTTCTGCCCCATAGGTGAGTACCGGTAGGATACAGCTGTTGTATACTTTTCTCTTGAGGGATATTGGTAAGCTACCGTTCATGATCTGAGAGAAC
This sequence comes from Amblyomma mixtum, assembly GCF_055824585.1. Taxonomy (NCBI): domain Eukaryota; kingdom Metazoa; phylum Arthropoda; class Arachnida; order Ixodida; family Ixodidae; genus Amblyomma; species Amblyomma mixtum. Next base: position 180,542,220 of record NC_143021.1, on the reverse strand, counting down.
CTGCCATATGCGCTCCACCCCATTCTTATTCTTCTAGTTATTTCCCTCTCATGATCCGGATCTGCGGTCACTATCTGCCATAAGTAGACATATTCTCTTACTACTTCCAGCACCTCGCTACCAATTGCGAACTGCTGTTCCCTTGCTAGGCTGTTGAACCTTACTTTGGTTTTCTGCATTTTAATTCTTAGCCCCACCGTTCTGCTCTGCCTGTCTAACTGATTGATCATACTTTGCAGTTCTTGTCCTGAGTGGCTTAGCAAGGCAATGTCATCAGCGAATCGCAAATTACTCAGGTATTCTCCATTAACTCTTATCCCCAACTGTTCCCATTCCAGTCCCCGGAATACCTCCTGTAAGCAGGCAGTGAAAAGCATTGGCGAGATCGTGCCTCCCTGCCTGACACCTTTCCGTATTGGAATTTTATTGCTGACTTTATGGAGAACTATAGTAGCTGTGCAATCGTTATAAATGTCTTCCAATATTTTCACATAACACTCTTCTACACCCTGATTCCGCAATGCCTGCATGACAGCTGAGGTTTCCACTGATTCAAATGCTTTCTCGTAATCAATGAAGGCTATATATAGGGGTCGGTTATATTCTGCGCATTTCTCTATCACCTGATTGATAGTGTGAATGTGGTCTATTGTCGAGTGTCCTTTACGAAAGCCTGCCTGATCATTTGGTTGACTAAAGTCCAAGGTTGTCCTGACTCTATTAGCGATTACCTTAGTAAATGCCTTGTAGGCAACGGACAATAAGCTGATTGGTCTGCTGTAATTCTTCAAGTCCTTGACGTCTCCTTTCTTATGAATTAAGATAATGTTAGCGTTCTTCCAAGCTTCTGGTACTCTCGAGGTCACAAGGCATTGCGTATACAGGGTGGCTAGTTTTTGTAGCACAATCTCTCCTCCGTCCTTCAACAAATCTGCTGTTACCTGATCCTCGCCAGCTGCTTTCCCTCTTTGCATTGCTCCTAAGGCTTTCTTTACTTCTTCCTTCGTTACTGGCGGGATGTCCCATTGCTGTGCTCGACTGCTTCCCTCAGTAACTTGATGATTACATTCGCTACTGTATAGATTTGTGTAGGACTCTTCGGCTAATTCAACTATCTTATCCATATTGCTTATGACATTGCCCTGTTTGTCTTTCAGCGCATACATCTGGTTTTTACCTATGCCCAGTCTTCTCCTCACTGATTTTAGGCTACCTCCGTTCCTTAGAGCATGCCCGATTTTCTCCATGTTAAACTTTCTTATGTCGGCTACCTTGCGCTTATTTATTATCTTCGATAGCTCTGCTAGTTCTATCCTGTCTGTGGAGTTAGTCGTCCTCATGCTTTGGCGCTTCTTAATCAGATCTTTAGTCTCCTGAGATAGCTTGCTGGTATCCTGTCGAACCATCCTACCACCTACTTCTGCTGTGCACTCTGTAACGATAACGGTGAGATTATCATTCATTGTTTCAACACTACGGTCGTCTTCTTCAGTTAAAGCGGAAAATCTGTTTTGCAGCGACATTCTGAATTCCTTTACCTTCCCTCTTAATGCTAACTCGTTAATAGCCTTTCGCTTCACCAGTTTCCTCCGTTCCCTCTTCAAATCTAAGCTAATACGAGACCTTACCATTCTGTGGTCGCTACAACGGACCTTACCGAGGACCTCCACATCCTTTACGATGCCAGGGTGTGCACACAGTATGAAGTCTATTTTATTTTTAGTCTCACCATTGGGGCTCTTCCACGTCCACTTCCTGTTTGCTCGTTTGCGGAAGAAGGTATTCATAATCCGTAAATTATTTATATCTGCGAACTCTACTAATAACTCTCCCCTACTGTTCCTAGAACCTATGCCATAGTCACCTACCGCCTTGTCTCGAGCCTGCTTTTTACCTTCCTTTGCATTAAAGTCGCCCATCAGTACAGTGTACTGTGATTTTACTTTGATCATTACCACATCATCATAGAAGCTTTCAACTATCTGGTCATCATGGCTTGATGTAGGCGCATAGGCCTGCACCACCTTCAGCTTGTACCTCTTATTAAGCCTAATTACGATAGCTGCCACCCTCTCGTTAATACTGTAAAACTCCTCGATGTTGCCAGCTATATCCTGATTTATGAGGAATCCCACACCTCGTTCTCGCCTATCTGCTAGTCCACGATAGCCCAGTACAGCCCGCCCTTTAGTACTGTATACACCTCATCTGTCCTCCTAACCTCACTAAGCCCTATCACATCCCATTTAATACCGGCTAATTCCTCCAACAGCACTGCTGGTACATTTTAAGTGATTCTAAAACTGCGATTCTAAATTTTGCTCGAGGCCGAGTCCATGTCCCTGCTTTTGGCATACTGGACTCGCCAGATGCAACCCCGCCCCGCCAAGTGGAGCTGATATGGGTGCCCGCGCACTCCGGGAAGCCCGGAAACGAGGCCGCCAACCGTTTAGCCCGAGGTTCTTTAAACCGGGCTCAGGTGGCCTCGGATCGGGGATTCACGAATGAGCGCATGCACTCATTCAGCGAGCTGACGCAGGCCTACAGAGCCTCACGCCAGCTCTACCCCCCGCCCCACCCCTCCCTAGATAACAAACAAGCAACGCTCTGGCGCAGACTACAGACGCACTCTCTCCCGTCACCCCTTACCCTAGCCCACTATCATCCCTCCTTTCCCACTCCGGCATGCGCCCTATGCCCAGAACCCTTCGCCTCTTCCCTCCACATCCTTTCCCTCTGCCCGGCGGACCCTTCCCCGCGGGACCTAGAGAACCTCAAGACCTGGGAGGACTGGGAGACCCTGTTGCGCTCGGAGGACCCGGCCGTGCAGACCATCGCAACCGGCGGGGCTGCCAGTGTTATGGACCTTAGGAACATAAACACTTGAGTGCAGTGGGGTCGTGCGGGGACCCTGGGGCGTGCCCCGAATTCCTTGTGCAATAAAGTTTTTCTCTCTCTATCTCTTGTCAATCCCCGCGCATGCAGCGCACACCTGTCACTACAGCCACTTAGCTTAAAGCATGGTTGGGGTGTCCACTGTGCCAAGAGGAAAGTTATGCGCCTTCCCTCTGGTTCAGGTGTCCACCGAGATGTGCACACCTCGCCCTCACCTCACGCTACGTATATCCTGGCATAGCAGAGCTAAGCCACTGCCAATTTTATGTACACCACAAAGCACGCAGATGGCGATGCGCAATCGCTACTGTGCCTCAGAGAGGGAGAGAGAGAGAGAGAGAGAGAGGGAGACTGTCGGCGAGGCGATGGAGAGCGCGCGGCGGCGGCGGCTCCGGCAGCGGCCCCGGCCGCCCGGCCGCCCGGCAGAACTCCGCGAAATGGCTCGGCGACTAGCGTAGTGTTGCTTTCGCAACAAAATACGGGTTGAGTTTGGTTCCGATTTCGGGTTCAGGTTTGGGTTAGGAAAAGTGACCCGTGTATTACGAGCCGATAGAAAAGTGAAAATTGTTTTTTGAGGAAAGGAAATGGAACAGTAATTATCTCACTCGTCTGTGACACCCGAACTGCGTCGTAAGGGAAGGGATTAAGGAGGGAGTGAGAAGAAAGGTGCCTTAGTGGCGGGGCTCCGGAATGAAAATGAAAATTGGTTTTGAGGAAAGGGAATGATGAAGTAACTGTCTCGCTTATATCTGTGAAGCCCGAACCGCGCCGTAAGGGGAGGGATAAAGGAGGGAGTGAAAGAAGAAAGGAAGAGGTGCCGTAGTGTAGTCGAGGTCTCCGGAATAATTTCGGCCACCTGGGGATTTGTAACGTGAACTGACATCGCAGAGCACACGGGCGCCTATTACTTGTGGCCATTCTACGCATTTAGAAGCTGTGTGTTTGTCTGTCCGTTTGTCTCTTCCTAGGGCAGACACAGAGATGATGATGATGAAAACTTTATTTGTAACAAGGGAGTTTTGGACACGTCGGTCCTTGGGCCCCCGCACGGCCCCACTGCACTCAAACGTTCATGTCCCGGAGGCTCATGACGCTGGCAGCCCGGCCGGTGGCGATGGCTTGCTTGGCCGGGTCCTCGGAGCGCAGTAGGGTCTCCCAAGCCTCCCATGAGGTAAGGTGCTCCAGGCCCCGCGGGGGAGGATCCGCCGGGCAGAGGAAAAGAATATGGTCGAGGGTGGCTTTGGGGTGGTGGCAGAGGGTACAGGAAGGGTTCGTGTGGACTGGGTGATATCGCGAGCGTATATAAGGGGAGGGCAAAGTGCGTGTTTGGAGCCGCCTCCAAAGTGTCTGATGGTAATTGTCGAGGGAAGGATGAGGTGGGGGGTAGAGCCGACGCTCGGCTTTGTAGGCCTGCGTCATTTCACTGAATGAGTGCATGCGCTCCCGCGAGAACCCCAGGTCGGAGGCCGCCGGTGCCCGGTTGAGAGAAGCTCGGGCTAAAGCGTTGGCGGCCTCGTTTCCGGGATTCCCGGAGTGGGCAGGCACCCATATCAGCTCCACATGGCGGGGCGGGTGCGCGGCGAGGGAGTCCAGTATGCGAAATGCAGGGACGTGAACTCTCCCGCGAGCAAAATTTAGTATGGCAGTTTTGGAATCTGACAGTATATATCGCGCCTCCGTGCGGATGATGGCCAGGGCAATGGCGGCCTCTTCGGCCTCCTTCGAAGTGGCAGTAGGGGTTATGTGAAGTGTGGCAATGGGTTGGAGGGAGGGGTTCGTGATGGCGACAACCGCGTCCTCGCCCGTGCATGCGGCATCCACCCAAACGGCATACGGTTCCGTGCCATAGTATTTGTGGAGTGCCCGTGCGCGAGCTCTGCGGCGGGGTTCGTGGTAGGTGGGATGCATGTTTTTGGGGGGAGGTTTAATAAATAAATCGCGGTGGATGAGGCGGGGGACCTGGAGCTGTGTGGGATCGGTAACTGGTAGGCGTATACCGAGGGTGTGTAGGATGTGTCTCCCGGTGGTGGTTCTCGCGAGACGTATGTATTGTGTCTGTCGGTGGGCCTCAATAAGCTCCCCTATCGTATTGTGCAGGCCTAGTTGAAGGAGTTTTTCGGTTGAGGTATTTAGGGGTAGGTGTAATGCTGTCTTAAATGCTGTTCGAATCATGGCATCCAGGGTGGAGATTTCCCCGGCCTGGAGTTTCAGGTAGGGGAGCGTGAAGATAAAGCGGCTGAGGACGAAGGCATGAATGAGACGACATAGGTCATGCTCCTTCATGCCCCGGTGGTGTGCAGAAACGCGGCGGATTAGGTGTGATATCGACACAGTTGTCTGCTTGAGTTTCCGTATGGTGAGTGTGTTTTTCCCGTTGTTCTGGATGTGGAGGCCAAGTACCCGGAGAGTGTTTACCTCCGGGATGGGCCGGTTTTCCAGTGTCACGGTGATGGGGGCTGTGGGACAGTTTCGTGTTGTGGGGCGGATTATGAGGAGCTCCGACTTCTCCGGTGAGCAGGAGAGTCCGATACTCCGCGCATGCGTTTGGGTGAGGATAGCCGCGGACTGTAGGGTGTTCTCTATGTTTCCATCACTGCCATGGGTGGTCCATAGCGTGATATCATCGGCATAGAGTGTATGCCGAAGGTGAGGGATGGCTTGTAGCTTGTGGGCAAGGGGAATGAGAGTGACATTGAAGAGGAAAGGGGAGAGGACGGACCCCTGGGGGGTTCCGACCCCACTAAGGGTGTATGGGGGGGAGATGTGGGGACCGAAGTGAATTTCGGCCGTGCGGTTAGTAAGGAATGTTTGAATATAGGTGTACATACGTTCACCTGTGTTCAAGGGGGAGAGAGCCGCCATGATCGCTTGATGGTCCAGGCGATCAAAGGCCTTGGAGAGATCCAAGGCTAAGACAGCTTTTGTGTGACCCGGAATGAGGGGGTCGAAAATGTCCTGCGTGAGTTGGAGCATGGCGTCCTGTGCTGACAGATGGGGACGGAAGCCCACCATGCTGTGCGGGTAGAGGTCTTGCTCCGCCATGTGTTGGGTGAGTCGAGCGAGTGCGACGTGTTCGAAAAGCTTGCCTAGGCATGAGGTTAGTGAAATGGGACGGAGATTTGAGGGTGTAAGTGGTTTGTAGGGCTTTGGCATGAATATGAGACGGAACTAACTTTAGAGGACTTACTACGATCGGCACAAGCTTAGAGCTGAGAATTCCGCTAATGGATCTGTTTATATTTGGATTGTAAAACTTTTATTTCAAACAGTTTGAGGGGCTTTAGGACCCTCACCTAAACGACGGCCAGAAGCTCTTGGCTCCTGGCGGCGCCTTCAGCCAGTTGGACGACCTTTGTCTTAGTCTCCGTTTCGGAGCTGAGTAGGAGAGCCTCCCATTGGGCAAGCGAGTTTTTTTTTTTTTTTCAGGGGAGCAAGAGGGAATTCCCAAAGAATAAGGTTGAGATCCACTTTGTTGGTTGGTTTGTTTATGGGGTTTAACGTCCCAAAGCGATTCAGGCTATGAGAGACGCCGTAGTGAAGGGCTCCGGAAATTTCGACCACCTGGGGTTCTTTAACGTGCACTGACATCGCACAGTACACGGGCCTCTAGAATTTCTCCTCCAAAGAAATTCAACCGCCGCGGCTCTTACATAGCTTGCTGTCATTTGAATATTGTCCCGGATAATGAATAACCGGGTTCCGGAATTTATCATTTTGGAGACGGCGCCAAGAGGTGGACTGACTGTTATAAGCGGGAGAATCTTCGTTCTCTTGAGCCTGTAATGTTGTGTGATCTCTCGGTAACAAACAAGACGACCTCTGTCTGGGAAGCCCTCGGTATGCCCACTGGCTCGGAAAGCGAGACCCCGAGCCAGTTCGTGAGCTGCCTCATTTCCAGCCAGAGATACGTGTGCAGGTGTCCAGACTATGTGAATTTTGCGGTCGTTCGTTGCGGTCCGCAGGGTTCCGTTCGTCAGGGGGCTGACCCTCCCCCTGGCAAAGTTCATCATTGCAACACTGGAGTCACTGAATATAGTTGACGACCCCGTGTCCGCTATTGATGGTGGTGAAAACTTTTAATTGATGAAATAGAGTTTGGGAGCCACAGACAGACCCCGCTGCATGGTCGGCGTGCCTAGTCCGGGACATCGCATGACAAGGCCCCGTCTCTCGCCCGTTTCACCAGAGCCCTTTGAGACTCAAGCTATTGCGAGCGATGTTAGAAAAAATAATTATTTACATATGTACACATCGCAAGGTTACGGATTCAATGACATTCTCAAGTACGCATGACGTGAAGCAACCAAGGAATTGCTCGTCGTCAATGCTAAGACCAAAGTGTACCTCGAAGAGAAGTTTATTGGACTGATTATTCATACAAAGGGACCATAGTCCCTCACAAAGACAAAAACAACAAGGCAGCGACTAGTGTCGCTCGGTACAAACAAGCTATGAAACAAGAACACGACGGCGACTGCTGTCGCCGTTCACACAAAATCATTCACAGCACAGAATGTTCAAAGGGTCCATAATGTCCAGGCATCGCGGGGGGAAGCACGCTCACTAAATACGACGAACGCGCACCGACACCGCGCACCACACACTCAATACGGCAGGAGCCGCACCGTCACGCGGCCCCCGCTGGCAGCGCTGAAGCGGGTGCTCCACCGCCGCAGGAACTCGTCTTCTGGGAGGGTCACATGATCTAAACACGCCTGATGAAACAGGCGCGCCCGAACCCTCTGCAGCATGGGGAACATGGCGCGCTGAGGCCGGCCCTGCAAGGAAGCGACGCCTCTCTGGCGCCACAAAACAAAGGCCCCGACACACAGCAAGAGCCGCACAAATGCGTCGCGCGACCTGGTGTGCGAGTCGAGGCTAACAAAAAACATGCGTGAAATCAGCCTCCAAGAAGTGCGCGCTACGACGCACTCAAAAAGCGCGTGTTCGAGGGTCTCTGTCGCACCGCACTGGGGACACCGAGAAGAAGGAGCGATGCCCCACGCGGCGATGCGGACCCCCGTTGGGAGGACTTTCCAGCCTCGCAGCCAGCCGAAGTCGCGGACGTCTGGTGGTACCCAGTGCGACGTCAAGTCTCGCCACCGTACCCGCCTGCTCCGCTCTAGCTGTTCAGGTGTAGCCTCCTGGATGGCAAGGAGCTTGCAAACGCGGGAGGACTGCGCCTGAGAGACGTCGACCTCGGGCAGGGTGGCGGTGAGAGACTCGGCCGTCCGACAGACATACCGGAAGAACGCCGGCTGCCGTTCGGCTCACCAAAAAAGAGGCGCCGCGAAGTCCCGAGAAGGTAAGCGAGGAGCCCTCTTCCCGGGTGGTAGGTGGCGTCGACCAGGTCGCGGACGCCTCGAACAGCAAGCACGCTGCACATTGTGCGCAGGTTGGGCAGGCTGAACCCGCCCATGCGCGTGGGAAGACGGAGGAGCGCGCGAGTGACGGTCTCCGTTTTTCCCGCCCAGAAAAAACAGCCACAGAGAGTGGCCAAGCGGCGCGTAAAGGTGCGCGGCGGACAAGCGACGCGAGCTATAGACCTTTTTCAGGTGCGCGCGGCCATCTTTCGACAGCAGCGCCGTCTTGCGTCTGGCCGATTTCTCCGCCATATTGGCTTGGGCGGCCGCCGCTGGCGTACAGACAGCGAATACTCGCCGCGCTGTTCAGCCTTATCCGAGTGTTGATTTTTTTAGTATTTTGACCTGCAAACTGTTGCACTGTATGCACTGAGCAACTGTGAACAAAATGGCCCGTGCTTCGGCGAGTGGCGAAGCGAATGTTTCCCTGCAAGTTGTGCCGAAAATCGACATTGGAGGTGCGCTTCTACGCAAGTGTGCGCAATTCATTTAACGGCTTTCTGGTATCTATAATGGAGACATTTATTAATGCGAACACGAAACTTGCTGAGCGCTTCTTTGTTGTAGTTATAATTATAAAAGAAAAACCGCTCCGTTCCGAGCTAACAGCAGTGTTGCAGTCAAGCGCTCAAGCGGTCTGCTCTGCGTTGCGCCGGTGACATGAACAGTTTGAAACTGCGTTCGACCTCGTCTTTCACTACCTTTTCCCTCTGCACTGTCCTCAAAAACGGTACTTTCTGTAGTGCTACATGGAGAAGGCACCGCTGGAGCGCATAAGCGCACAGAATCCTGTTGCGGCTTTTGGCTTCGCATAAATTTCTTGATTACTTGGTACGAACGGTAAAATAACCGGTGAAGCGTGCAAATGTAGGGTGGTTCACTCCTAGCGTCAACATGCGAATGTGTGGCTCTTCGGAGCGCCAGTGGATCCAGCGGCGCCGCGCGTCGAAGCAAAGTGTCGCAGGAACCGAGGAAACTGGATTTGGAGCTTCGCGTCATCTGACATTTCGCTAAACTCGGAAAAAGATGTAGTAGAGAGGCATCTGGCCTTCGAACGCGATGTAATTTATACACTCGAAACTGGTGCACCTGCTGTGACAGTTCCTGAGGGGCGTATCTGCTTGGTCCGTCTCGGGTGTGGCCGCTGCTTAATGCCGAAAGAACGAGAAAGCGCGTGCGTGTGGTAGGGTGGGCACTGCGTGCCTGCTGATTGCACGTCCCTAATAGGCACATTTTTTTTAACAATCGGCACTTTGCATTATGGCGTCAGTTGAACATAATATTTGGTCGAAGCATGAGGTGTCACGATGCATGGTGGGCACGTCAAAGCTGCGGCCTTCAGTTTTTTAAGTCCTGCTGGTTTATCGGATATTTACTGCAAGCAAACAGCTGTGGCATTTGTGCAATGCATCATGGCTCTCAGGTGCTGTCAAATATGTGTGTTTACAGTGCCGCTGTCGTTAATAATCAGTCGCCAGTGTCGGCAGTTATAACAGAAATGCTTCACGTAACCCGCAGTGCTGCTGCATCATTTACCCAAATTATTATTTATGTTTTGATTTTGCAAGGGTCGCAGACGACACATATCTTAGCAACATCAGCAGTAGGTGCTCGCGTGTAAGGTATGTGTAGCTGAAACAGCCCGCAACCGCACTGCCGCCGTGGCTCTGTGTTCTTAACATTGCTCCGCTTCAAGCCGTCTTCGCTTCCTGTAGTTGTTTGAAAAGTAGACGACTGCTCAGTGGTTTCCCGAAGACCTCGTTGCAGTTTTCATCGCACATACACCCAAATCGGGCTACTACAGCTAAGCAACCGCATACAGTAAACACGGAGAACCGCAGAGAACGCACGGGACGCACGGACACCGCCTTTCCGAACCAGCCAGAGAGGAGGAAAGCAACATGGCGGTGTTCGGCGCGCTGGGAGCGAGGCTAAAACTGAAAAAGGTCTTATAATAGAGCGGCGCGCACACCGATGACCTGATGATAAACGCGCGTTCCGACAGCGACAGGCGGAAACGCGCTGCTACTGTCAGGCGTCGCTCAGCGGTCGCTCTCAACTCGGTCCACGAGTCGCGGGCTACCTCCCCCGAGGAAAGGAACACGACTCCTAGCACCTTACAAACCGGGACCCACTCCACCTCGCCCAGCAGGTCCGACGCGAAGGCCCCGAAAAGCAGAGTCTTGCTCTTGCCCCTGTTGAGGAGGGCGCCGGACAGCTCGCTGTAACTGGAAAAAAGCCGTACAAACGCTACGAAGCTGTCCGCGTTCCTCAGAAACAAGGACACGTCGTCAGCGTACGCTGACACCTTCACCTGGCCCTGGCCAGGAAAAGGGAAACCGCGAATCGATGGAGACTCTGCTACGCGACGCAAGAGCGGGTCTAAACATAACACGAAGAGCATAGGTGACAGGGGACAACCCTGGCGAATACCGCGCTCTATCCCGAAACGTGCGGTCAACGCCCCGTTGAAGAGCAAGCAAGCTGTGAGATCTGAGTACAGCCGCTCCAACCGCTCTACGAACTCCGGCGGAAAGCCGAAAGCCCCGAGAACTCCTAAAAGGTATCGGTGCTCGACCCGATCGAAGGCTTTAGCCTGATCGAGAGAGACAAAACAACCAGGAATTCCTGTTCTCGAGGTGAACGTGAACAAGTCACGCGTTAGTGCGAGAGACGAGAACACCGAGCGTCCAGGCACGCTGCAGGTCTGCGCAGGGCTTACGAGCACCAATAAAACCTTAACCTTTTAGCCAGCAGTGACGCCACGATCTTGTAGTCTGCGTTTAGCAGAGTGATTGGGCGCCACGCCTGCGGGTCAGATCGACACCCGCCGGGCTTCAGGATGAGCACTACGCGGCTCTCTCGAAAAGACTCCGGCCTCTCGCCGTCCCTGACGAAGGCGTTCACCATCCGGAGGAGGTGATCCTCCAGGACGGTGTAAAACCTAGCATAAAAGCTGATGGGAATGCCGTCAGGGCCTGGAGCTGAGGCGGCGTTCATGCCCTTAACGGTGTCGAAGAGCTCTTCCGCGCCTACGGGAGCGCTCAGCTGCGCGGCGAGATCGCTCGGGACCTGCGGTAGCGTAGCGCAGAAACTACGGAGGGAGTCCGTGAAAGAGGCGTCGTCCCGCCTTTCGGCCTCGGAAGCAGAGTTTAGAAAAAATTTTATTTACATATGTACACATGCCAAGGTTGCCAGGTACAGTGACATTTCCAAGAACACATGACAATAAGCATGTAAGGCGAGCCAATTAAACAGCTACCATAAACATCTCTAACTAATATGAATTGCTCGTGGGCGATGTAAAACAGAATAGAATACCTATTGACACAAGGGTGAAAAGACAATAATTTGACATTGAAATATTTAAAAAGACACCTTAGCGCCAGTTTGGCCTAAAAACCAGGACAAGACGACTATTCTTCACAGAAATGAATGGGCATGACCATTGCCGGAGGAACTCTTCCTCACCCAAGAAAAAGAGTTCCTCGGACAAAAAACTGATGAGCTCCCGTCGGAGACGGCCGAGAATCGGCCACACAGCACGGCGCCGAAAGCCACCAGCGACCGCGGCGCATCGACTGCGCCATAAACTAAAAAGACCCGCAACAATTAACAGGCGAGCAAAACGGCCACTGGGGAATCGGCCGCGGGAGACGAAGTACGAAATGCCCTGCCCACGGAATCCCGCATGAACCGCGCGCCAAAAGACACGCGCTACCACGCAGGTGACTGTAGCGTGGCGATTAGATTCCGGGAGTGGGCAATTCGGACAGGTACTGGAGCGTAAAACACCCCATCGCTCTAACCGATCACAAGTAGGGAGCACTGCCCAGCCAAGCTTCCAGACAAAGTCGCGTAGATGGTCTGGGAGAGGTGTCGACGCTAAGCGCGCCCACTGAACGCGGCGCATAAGTGAGCGGCGAGCCGCCGGCACAACAGGCAACAATAGCGAGCCCATAATGTCCACCACACGGTCTGCGACGATGTTGACATCAGGTGCTACTGCTGTTACATGCCTGTAAAAGGCCACTGACGAGGCATAGAAAGCGGAAGGTTGCTCTGACTGAGGTCCATGATTAACAGGGGCCGCGGGATCCAAAAAGCGCAAAGAAGGGCCCAAAAAGTACCGAGTCAGGGTTCGCGCCGGAGACGCGTTTCCTAGCAGGATACGCAAAATACCCTTTAAAGCTAACAGCGAGGACGTAACAGACAAATTTGGAAAGGCAAAACCTCCTCTCTCCCGTGGTTGTCCAAGAACGGCACGAGCCACAAGCTCGGTACCGCCTGACCAAAAAAAAGAAAAAACTGTAGTCTGCACCCGCCTTATGACACGGAGGGGTGGTTTAACAGTATAGCAAAGGTACCAGAAGGCACCGAGAATGACTGACTGAACCAGGTAGCGCCTCTCAAGCAGAGGCAGGTCGAATGTCTGCGCTCTTCGCACACGAGCTGTAATGTCGTCGACGACCGAAGACCACACACCATCCCATATGCCAGAACAGTCGTAGGTCACACCTAAAATGCGCATCTGCGCGCACCACTGCAAAGGTATTGCAGATGAAATACGAGTCTGGGTAGACCCCACAAAAAAGTAACAACTCTTCGAGTAATTAAGAGCAGCTCCAGACAAGGAGGCGTACTCACGAAAAACATTTAGAGTTTCAAGCAGGCTGCGTTCATCAGCTAAGTACAGAGTGATGTCATCTGCATAAGCAGTGACGCGTACCGCTTCGCTCCCTGGCAAAGCCAGACCTCTAATAAGGGAGTGGCGATTCACTGCCAAGAGGAAAGGCTCTAATGCTAAGACAAACAAAAGGGGGGAGAGCGGACAACCTTGACGGACGCCACGGCGAACATCAAACGAGGTACTTTCCCGGCCATCGAGGAACAGAGTGCTTGAAATATCTCTGTACATCTCTTTAATGAGAAGCACGAAAGAAGCTGGGAAACCGAAAGCATCCAGCGTCCCGTAAATATACTCGTGCTCTAAAAAGTCGAACGCCTTCTCTTGATCAAGGGAAACAAGAAGACCCTGGGCGCGCCGCCGTAAAGTATACGTTAGGATGTCTCGCGTTACAGAAGATAAACTATATTTCACGGCCTGGGATGGAGCAAACCTGGTGGCAGGAAATAAGCCACGGGAGGAGGGACCGCAGACGACGAACGAGTAATTTTGCTAGTACTTTGTAATCTGAATTTAGTAGGGTGATAGGGCGCCAATCTGCCGGACATGTCGAGAAAGGAGACTTTTTAGGAATTAGGACAATGCGGCCTCTTTTGAATGATTCAGGGAAAACCTGCTGAGTGAAGCATAATTTTAGCACTTCCGAGAAAATGGGGCCTACAATATCCCAGAATTGTAAATAGAACTCCACAGGAAGGCCGTCTGGTCCAGGTGCTGAGCCTCGTTTCATGGAGTCCAACGCCTCCTTGATTTCCCTTGTTGTTGGCAGAGCCATAAGGCCGTCATGGAGTTCAGTGGAAACCTGAGGCAAGCCTGCTAAAAATGGGTTTGCGGAAACTACATTGCGATCAAGTAGAAGGAGCGACTGAGCAATACTCCTGAAATGGTTATAAAACGCACTGAAATTCCTGCCACCTGGTTGGGACATAGCCCCTGCGGTAGGTGTAAAGGCAGGGGCACCTTGAGGGGTCAACAGCTCTTGACGCGCAAAGCGAAGTACCTCGGGATGAGCAGTTGGACTGCGTCGACAACGCCATGCAGAAGCTGTCAAAGAGGAGGCACGTAACAGGCGCTGTAGGCGCTCCGAAAGCTCCTCTTTCCATGCGCACATAAGCGACGAAGGCGACGGGGTGCGTTGAGCAATACGCAACTTCGCCGTCACCACGCGCACCTCATCTGACACGCGAGCCCTAAGGGCTCAACCAGATGCGGCGCAATGGTGACGCCACTGCTCCTTCAGACGTTCCCAGTCACCAGGCACGGCCCCAACAACCGAAAAACGCAAGACGCGCGTGAGCCCCTCTTTAGTGCTGGCGTCGTGAAGGATGCGTGCATCCAACCGCCATGGTCTCTGAGGAGATCCTGCAGCCGCCGGAACCGCGAGCGATAGAAGAAAAGGGCGGTGGTCTGATATGTGCACCGGCGAGGATGGTAGCATCATTACATTGGCTGCACACACTGTCCGCGAAAGGCTCGTCGGAACATACGCCCTGTCTAACCGACTCGCCGATAACCCGCGACGCCAAGTCCACACAAAGACGTTGCCATAGAGGAGCTGATAAGCGTCCGTGAGCATAAAATGGCTGACTAGGCGGCGCAACTCGCGCGCATTCCAGCCTGGCCTACCCCTACCAGGGCCTTGCACATCGGCGACCGTATCGAGCACGCAGTTGAAATCGCCCAACATCACAACATTACGCCCTCCAAGAAAATACACATCTAAATCTTTAAAGAATGCGTTTACCAAATTAGAATGAGCAGGCGCATAAATGCAAAGAATTCTCAGCTGAAGTGCGTTAAACGTGCAGTCGAACGCCAGCACGCGTCCAAGCGCATCGTAGATAACATGATGATCTCGCAAGAGTGAGCGGTTCAAAACGAGAACGCCAACGCCGCTAGAACGCGTGCTGGCGTACGAAAAGAAGGCATCGACGCCAAACCTACGCTTGAATTTCAACACGTCACTGAGGCGAAAAAAATTGGTTTCCTGCAGACAGACAATATCGCAACCCGAGGAACGAGCGAATGCGACCACCGCTGCCTGCTTCAAAACACTGCGGAACCCGTGTACGTTAAGAGTAATAATTTGAAGATGAGTCATTTTGGAAATGAAAAATTAAACCTGAAAAGTCATGATGTTTAGGCAATACAAAGCGCGCCGCGAACGGCGCTAAACCACCTCACTTTTTGCGGAGGGTCGGACCAGAGGAGGCACGAGGCCTCCTTGGCCGACCGGCAGAATTGTCCGAGTCCGTAGTTGACGCATGTGGACGCTTTAAGCTTGAACTCGAAGCGACCATCTCAACATCGGAAGACTGTGCGCTGGAAGTGCTGGCGCTGGTCCTCGATGTCGAAGAGGACGGCGATTGCACAGAATCAGCGTCTGGAGATGATCTTGGCTCCTCTCCAAGCGATGTCGACGACGACGACGGCGGCGTCGGGTCCTCCTCAGGCGTGATGACAGTCTCGTCAATGACGAGGTTGACTGAAGAGGCTGAGGATGGCAAGCTGCTGTCGTCACCGTCAACCTCAGCTATGTCGGTGTCCCTGCTCAAATCCGCAACGCTGGCCGCGGGCTGTAGCACGGGCTCCGAGAGGGGCACGTTCTCAGCATCATGGTTTTCCAGGGCCACAGTAGGCTCGACCCCCGTGGCATCAGGGACGCACGGAGAGACGGAGGCTGACGCAGCACGTACATTTACTGTCTGCTCACTTGGTGCAGTATTGGACGCATCAAGAGCAGACTCCGGTTCTTCAACGCAGTGAGGCTGGGACGCAGCGGAAGCAACCGTAACGGCGTCGGTGTTGGATGCGCCGAGCTTCTTGATGGTTTCAGCGGCTCCCTGAGCGGCCTGCGGGGGCGCAGGGCGGGCCGCAGCCTCCGAGTACGAGGGCTTGATGGCGCACGCCACGGTAGCGTGTGGATCGCCACAACGGCGACATGGGAGCACGCAACCTTGACCTTGGTGCCCAAAGACCCCACAGCGGGCGCAGAAAGGAGCCGTGCACTGTGCCCTGAAGTGCGCAGTGGACCCACAACGCCGGCAAACGCGCTGCATTCCCTTGTAGTCACACGTCACGCGGTGGCCCGCGACCTTGATGTAGTTTGGTACGGGTGACTCCGGCTTCATCTCAATCCGCACATAACGGGTCCCGGTGGTGACAGTGGGACGCGACCCCATGACGCCGCGACTTATGTGCAGCACCTTGCCATAAGGGGAGAGAGCCTTGGCAAGGGCGTCACTAGGTACACGGGCGGGCAGAAAGAGGACAGTCACCTGGGTCACCTGCGGCCTCAGGGGAACGATGGCGACGCGTTCCTTGCCGATGATGAGGCAGGAAGCTTCAACGATTTTAGCCATGGCGGCTTCACTTTTCACAGTGACTTGGTAGTTGCGTCCACCGAAGTGCTGGACGCAGTACACTTCTTCCAATCCAACAACGGAGGCTGTCGCATCGACGACATCCTCCGGACTAGCCCCCTCAGGGACGACAACATCAAAGGCAAGAGCCTTTGTAGGTGGCTGGCTCACCATATTGAGGCGCCCGCCAGCCGAAGGACACCTTAACAAAAGCGCACGTCCAAAGGTCGAACACCGGCCACCGACGCAAGCCGGCGGCCGGAAAACACACCAAAGCGTCCACCAGCTAGGGATGCGACAACAAAACAAACAGCGGATTTTGGTGGCAGACTGCCAATTGCGACAAACGCTCCAGGCGACTGTGCTCTCTATGCCACTACATGGAACTCTCGAAGTTGCCCTGCCATTTTGATTAAACTTAGTAATTTATTTCAACGCTTCGTTAGAGGTCAAGCGCATGTTCTTGCGATATTTCTGCATCTCACATCCTGCATCACTCTACAAGTTAATGTTTGCATATAACGAGGCATTTATCAGAACAGTAGCCAAGTATTGCAAGGGCAACGGGCAGAATTCTGAGCATACCTCGAACTCGAGAGAGCAGCAAAAATAAAAATGATAATGAAAGTGGGTTGTTAGAAGACATGACTGGCGCACTAACTGTCTCGCTGCTTGGCTGACACCTTTAGCCGCGCCGTGGGGGAAGGGAGGAAAGAGGAAGTCAAAGAAGGATGATAGAGACAGAGGGGATGCCTTGTGGAAGGCTCCGGAATAATCTCGACCACCTGGGGATATTTAAGACGGGGAGAGAGGGTTGGGGTATCTGTTGCAGCCAGCGTCGTCACTCCGGTGGATACGCGTCTGTTCTTTCACTCTTTCCTCTTATATCTTTCAACTCTCCTCTATTGGCACGTGGCACCGGTTGTAGCTGAGCCCGAGCCAGTAGGCAGGCCCGTGCAATTTCCTTTTCATCCTTCCTACAGTCGCAACAACAACATGCACTGATATCGCACAGCACACGGGTAAAAAATGGTAAATTGGTTTTTGAGGAAAGGAAATGGCGCAGTATCTGTCGCACATATCTCGGCGGACACCTTAACCGCGCCGCAAGGGAAGGAAGGAAGGTGGGAGTGAGAGAAGAAAGAGAGAAAGAGGTGCCTTAGTGGAGGTCTCTGGAATAATTTCGACCACCTAGGTATCTTTAACGTGCACTGACATTGCACAGCACACGGGCGCCTCTTGCGTTTCGCCTCCATTAAAACGCGGCCACTGCGGTCGGGTTCGAACCCGGATACTCCGGCTCGGTAGACGAGCGCCTTACCACTGAGCCACCGCGGGGGGTGAAAATGAAAATTGGTTTTGGTTTTGCGGAAAGGAAATAGGGCAGTAACTGTCTCACATATCGGTGGACATCCGAATCTCGCCGTAAGAGAAGGTTTATAGTTTATACAGGTTTTACGTTCCAAAGCGATTCAGACTATCTGAGGGACGCCGTAGTGAAGGGCTCATGAAATTTCGACCACCTGGAGGAGGGAGTGAAAGAAGAAAGGAAAAAAGAGGTGCCGTATAGTGGAAGGCTCCGGAATAATTTCGACCACTTGGGAATCTTTAACGCGCACTGACATCGCGAAGCACGGGCGCCTTTTTGCGTTTTTTCGCCTCCATCGAAACGCTGCCACTTCAAGACCTGCTTAAAACAAAACGGATACGGCATCTGCTGCTTCACACGTAGATGAGGATATGCCTTCAGGCAGAAGATAGCTCGTAACTGCTTGAGTATCGCTCATGTTGAACTTCGCTTTACGCAGAGAGCAAATACTGCGAGAACTATTCCGCTTTCGTTGCGGTCTACATTGCTCTCATAATCGCGTACAACATCAGCCATCACCTGTCGTGCAGAAGTTTTTGTAAGTTCTTGTAGGTGTGTTCGCTGCCAAAACAGCCTTTCTGTTAGGCGTTCAATAGGTCCTGGGCCAAGGTGACGAAGGCGCGTTGCAGTTTCCGATCCAGGGAGGCGAACCAGATGGGCCACGGGGAAGGGGATGGCAGGGCGAGGAGGGGGGGGGGGGGGAGGATAGGGCAGCGTTCTATGTCTGCATATGTGTGTGGACAGTTTGGGCAGTGAGGTGTATAAGTGTACGGGTACAGATAAAGTTTGGCTGGTGTACGTAGGAGATTAAACTGCATTCGGCGAAGAATGCGAGGTTCACGGATCGATAAGGATCGGTGTGGCGGTGGTAAATCAGCTAAGCCCAGTTTTTGCTGCGTGTGGTATTCGACGGCGTAAGCCCTGACCACCTTATTGGCCGAGCGTGGTGGTGGTGGTGGTGAAAACTTTTAATTACTGAAATAGAGTTTGGGAGCCACAGAGTGGCCCCGCTACATGGTCGGCGTTCCTAGTCCGGGACACCGCATGACAATGCCCCGTCTCTAGCCCGTTTCACCAGAGGACTCAAGCGAGGAGCAGTTGAGAAGGGCAGTCTCCCATGCCTCTCTAGAAGGGGTAGGGGAAGGGGGGAGGTGGGGATTTTGAGTACATGCCCACACCATGTGGAAGATATCACAGGTCTCCCCACAGTGTGGGCATCGCCCATCCGTGTTAGGATCGTAATGCTTTAAGATTGCAGGACAGAGTAGAGTACCTGTCTGCAGGCGCCTTAAAGTTCGCTCCTCCGTCTTACTCAGCCCCTTTGCAGGGGCCGGGAAAAGGCGGTGGATGTCGCTATAATGCGTTTATAAGCACTGAGCTATCGCGGTAGGTGCTTCATCTTTAAAGTACCCAGGTGGTCGAAATTATTGCTGAGCACTCCACTACGGCACCCTTTCCTCCCTTTCTTTTTTCACTCCTTCTTCCCTTTCCCTTATGGCAAGGTTAAGGTATCCACCAATATGTGGGACAGTTACTGCGCCATTTACGCTCCTAAACAATTAACAATTAACCACTGAGCCACTGCGTGGGGTGAAAAAGTCGTGCACAGTGTCTGCAAGGTTTTAGGTATTTAATTCTGAGCTCCAGGCACTGGCGCTCGTGCACAGCTGCGCAGATTTCGCAGCTGCAGTTTGTCTTCGTCACCGTGGCCATAAAGCGCCGTGTATGGAGCCACATTCTATGCTGCCTCAGTTTCTCCGCTATCGCCCTTTATCTTTTTTTCTTTGTCACTGGTCGCAAATCTTGTGGAATTAGTCGGCTGTCAAGTGACACCGGTGTTTTGGAATCCAGGCGTTTCTTTTTTAGGTTTCTATTTCTTTTTCAATTATTGCGTCGGCACGTGCAACAAATGCCCCAGACACAGGGACGCCTGCGGTTGATCCACAGGGAACGCACAACGATCGTGCGGAGGAGCTGCAGTCGGCTCACCTTTTAATAATTTCATGTTCAGTAGGCGTGACTGAGGTGACACCAGCACCATCATCATCAAAAGATAGAGGCGAATCTAGTGAATGCATGAGTTTCATAAACAAAAATAAAAGAAATTAAAATAAATAAAAGAAACAAAAATTCATAAAAATTAAATAAAATATGAACAATAAAACAAAAAAAAACCAGTGCGCCAGGAAACGCTTTCGCCTTGCAGCACTTTAGAGAGCCAAAGTGTCCCTTGAATTTTTTGGCTTACGTGCATCAACGAGTACTGCTAGAAGGTAAGTGGTGAAGAGCAATGTCCTACAAGGGTGGGTTACTCCCCTAGCTTATCGCATTTACCAAAATTGTAGCCGAGACTCGGATCCCGCGCACCGATCTCTCGTTTGGGCTCCAGGTCACCAAGGCGTCCACGGAAATGAGGCAGCCGACGCCGCCGCCCGCGCGCTCTCTCTCCGGGCATTTCCCACGGGACCCGACGCCGACCAGGACACTGATTTCAATCCGATTTATACTTTTAAAGAAATATGCGAGTATTACAAATCCACGCACCAAACTCTTCCCACCCCCTGCAAAGGGCTGGGGAAGGTCAACGAGCGGGTACTCCTGCGCCTGCTCACCAACACGATGTTGTGCCCGGCAACTCTGCAACATTTCGATCCTCAATTCGACGGGCGGTGCTCACACTGTGGGGAGGTGTCTGACACTTACCACATGGTGTGGGCCTGCCAGCAGAACCCATCCCTACCCCCTATCCCAAACCCCACCCGAGAGGACTGGGAGGCGACCCTGTCCGGTTGCTGCACCCTCGAGGCCCAAAGGGCCTTAACGCAGCGCGCCCGGGCTGCGGCAAACGCCAATGGGGTACCTGTCTAGGCATCCCACCTAGTGGTTGTAAGGGCGTGACCCTTCAGGTCACGACCCCAACACCTCTCCCTATGATTTAATAAATGTTTTCACCACCACCCACAAAGTTTACAGCAAAAGCCGCCACGGTGGCTCAGTGGTTATGGTGCTTGGCTACTGAACCGAAATACGCGGGTTCCATCTCGGCCGCGGCGGTCGAATTTCGATGGAGGCGAAATTCTAGAGGCCCCTGTACTGTGCGATGTCAGTGCACGTTAAAGAACCCCAGGTGGTCGAAATTCCCGGAGCCCTTCACTAAGGCGTCCCTCATAGCCTGAGTCGCTTTGGGACGTTAAACCCCAATAAACCAAACCTAAACCTGAAAGTTTACGGAATTAACAATGCATTATAGTGAGTCACAAGGAGGTCTCTACTGCGTATGACAGGCTAATGGATTTAATGGTGGCCTTTGGGTTAGTGACTGCATCCGGTGTTCATAAGGCAGACCTTTACTCTCTTCATTAAAGTCTCTCTCTCTCTCCGTTGTTCATAGTGTGCACGCTTGTCGGCATATGCTGGGCATTCAAACAGAATATGCTGCACTGTTCGGCGGAGCCGTAGTTGTCTTACTTCGGAGTATTCACTTGTCCTAAACGGTACCGTAAGCCGTTTGTGAACGCAGCGATCAAACGAAGTCGACGGTACACAGTTTCAGATGGGGAGAGAGTGTGGGTGGTAGTCTATGAATAAATTATTGGATCTGAGCTTACAGTCTTAGCGCTTTAATCAGCGTGAGCTGACTGGCATTAGCGGCCGAGGCGTTTGGAGTGGCAGGCCCAATTTGACCTTTCACAGGTGACTGCCTAGTTGGGCATTTCACAGGACCGTTTTGATATACGCCCACGTGCACACCCGTCTTTCCACTTGCGGTCTTCCGTTCGATCGCGTTCCCAGCACACTTACGGACTACAGGGGCCCACTTGCGCGAAACAAGTAGTCTAGTTCCGTGTGTTGTCGTCTTATTCGCAGTGTAAGCCTTCCGTTGGTTTGTACTGCGTTGAGCTGCCGTGGTCGTCAGGGAAAGGCTTTCGCATTTCCGCTCTTAAGCAGACAAGTGCAATCTTGTAATTTTTTTAAAACATCCTCGCCGTGTTCCTGACGAGAATTCCAGTTCGATGCCGCCTTTTCACTTGGGCGAAATGCTTCTGTGCACGCCAGGAACATGCGTTGAAGCTGTTGTCATGGGAGGTGAGAGAGCCATTTTAAGGCGAAAGCCTTTAATGCCTCATACTGTCGTTAGCAGACGCGTCGGCAGCCGTGTAGACAGACACGTCGGCAGCCGTGTCGGCAGATTTGTCCGCCTTTCGGCGTCACTGCTTAAAAAGAAACTGCGCCGAGGGTGGGAATCGAACCAGGGCCTTTGGCATTTGAAGAGGAGACGCTACCACTCCGCCGCGAAAGCTCAAGGTTCGAGCATGAATAAAGGCGCATCTAGTGAATGCATGGGTTTCATAAATACAATAAAAGGAATAAAGTCAAGAAAACGAAAAATAAAAATAAGAAAATAAACAAAATAAAAATAAAATAAAAATATATATAAAAATAAAAAACGATAAACATAAGAAAAGGAGCAAAACAACAAAATAAGAAATATGAAAAATTAAAAAGTAAATAAAAATAAACAGTGCGCCAGGAAGCGCTTTCGCCTTGCAGCACTTTAGAGAGCCAAAGTGCCCCCTGAATTTTTTAATGATCCCAGGAGAGGTGTCCCTGGTAGTTAACCTAGCAGGATACTCCAGATGAAGGTTAAGGAAGAGGGTGAAAAAGAGGGAAAATGAAAGAACGAAAAAGAAAAGGTTACAGAAGAAATAAATCGTATACAACATTCGTGCACTCATAAACACAGAGGATCTTGTAAGGGTGTCTATCAGAACTGTGCTCCTAATATAAACTGGTAGGGCTTTTGTCCCACGGGCAGCCGATTCCGCAGCACTCCAGGGTCCTATAGGACATGCTTCCGGCTCAGGTTGTCGTCCTGGCCCAGTCCTAAAGTACTTAACAATGCCTTGCGGTGTATATAGAAATCTGGCAGCAGCAGACCAAGTGTTCAAAATCTTCAACTAGGGTAAGGCCCCACTCCGACACCACGACAGTTCCGTTTAGACTGCAGCCGTGTCCTCAAGGTAGTGGACTCGCTTCGGCTTTGGGAGGTGGTGGGCTCGATTCCCACCGTCGGCCGGCTACCCACCGATTACATCAGATGGGTTCAAGATCGTCTCCCGACCTCTTGCTCAGATTTCGTGAGTGAATATGGCTTGGGAAAGGAGTCTGTGTCTCCAGATCCCGTCACTCTTAGCTTGAACAGGCCCTCCAAGCATTGAACGGTCACCGATTCGGAGCCACGTTTGCGCGAGCGCCGTCTTTATTGCTCGGTTTAAAATTACAAAATCTAGACATCACTCTACCTCTTAATGTACCGTCTTTGCTCCTTGTTCGTACCCTCTCCCCCGGAGTCTCACTCGGGAGGAGGAGGTATCTGTGCGCCGGATTCGGGCAGGAGCGGCTCTGACTCCTTCTGTGCGTCATCGATGGCGTGAAAAACGTTTCCAAGCGACTGACAAGTGTCCTCATTGTTGTGCTGCGCCAGACCAGTGTGGCGAAAAACACTTGCCGTGGACTTGCCCGGCTACAGCTTCCGTGAGACGACGCTTCCTAAAGAAGGTAGGCCTGCGATGGGACGTTGCAGGCGACTATCGCAAGTGGACTCGTGATGATCGCTTTATCGTGAACTTTTGCCACTTTTTAGGCGAGGCTTGTTTACACTCCTTCTTATAACTTTCTTTCCCTTTTACATTATGCCTAATAGCAAACACCTCGAATAAAAAAAAAACCGCGCAGCGGAACACTTGTGGCAACCGCGTAAGGCGTACGTGGAAAACCTCACTTTGCGGTGCGGGACCTTTTGTTCTTTAGGGGTTCCGTGAAGGCTCCACTGTAGAGGCTGAGGAACAAACCCCGTTGCCCGGTTACATTTGGCACAGACGGCACGTGCTCTCGACCAGTACAGACTACTGAGTAGCCGCATTAGCAACCGCAACAGCTTCGATATCGTAAACAACAAAAAATCTCTGCCTCTCCCGTAAACGAGAGTAGAGTAAGCATGAAATGTTTACGGGCCTGTCATCTCGGTGGACACCCGAACCGCACCGTACAGGAAGGGAGGAACGCCACCACCCGTTCAGCGCGATGCCTTGCCATTTGAACGCAAGGTTTTTTGAGGAAAGGAAATGGCGCAGTAATTCTCTGCCATCTCGGTGGACACCCGAACCGCACCGTAAAGGAAGGGAGGAACGCCACCACCCGTTCGGCGCGATGCCTTGCCCTTTGAACGCAGCGCTTCTCCCCCGGATCACGTATGACAACGAAGTGTAACATGGCATTTATGTGCTTTTTGCACGCGTTATTAGAAATCGGAAATTATAATTCCGTGCATTATCAAACCCACAGCTCCACTGATATCTTGATAAACATTGAGAAGGCACTGGCAGCAGTTATTTTTTGTCTCGTTTGGAGACCAACCGGCGCTTGCATGCCGGTCGCGTATGAGGGCTTAGAGAGTCTCGTTAAATCTCGTTAAGTCTCGTACGGTGCCCGGATGTTCTCGTTTTAGAGCCCGGATGAGTGGATTTCAGTGCCCGGATGACTGGAATTCAGTGCCCGGATGAGTGGATTTCAGTGCCCGGATGAGTGGATTTCAGTGCCCGGATGATGGCTCTCGGTCTCGGCGTGACGTCACCACACTGCCGACAACGGGAGCTAAAAGCATTTCATGCTTAAAAACAGTACTTTCGTCAACACAGCCTACACTTAAAAGACACTGCCTTGCTTTCAATAGTTTCATTCGACCTGCGTTTAGAAGCGATGTTAGTCAAGTATTGTGGGTTATGGAAGATGCTTTTATTTCACTTTTTTCTTCCCATGATCCTTGACTCCGGACTTCGCACTCGATTTAAGGAGCTTTCTGATATCTCTCTCTCTCTTTCCCTCCCCATCCCCTTCCCTGCTCTAAAAAGAAAGAGTAAGGGGGAGACGATAGTGATGTGCACGACTCTGTTAATCAGACCCTCTTGTTAAGCATTTCTGTCCTTTCTCTTGTGGGCTGCTCGGAAGCAAGGAGATGTAAAAAGCGCTTCTTTCTTTCGGACAGCTGATTGTGGGCTCATAACAGGATTCTGCTGCGAAGACTGCTGTCAATGACAGCGGACAGTGCATGTAAGGCGGATATGCCGTTAGCAAGAGGCCTGCCAGCTGTTGAGCGTTGAGCGCGCTTCAGAAGCGGAGTTCCACCTGCAGCTATGGCGTTGTGGGCCCACGCTGCTCCGTCGTTTCTAAATTCAAAAGACAGATGGCAGTGCATGTCAGTGTAGTCAACGATTTTCCAGCCAGTGACCACAGCTGACTGTTATTTCAGGATAGCGGAAGTTGTGCTGATGGGTATCGACGGGCCTAAATGAGGTGCACTCAATAGCTGTGACTGTAAAGCCAGCTTTTTTTTTTTTTTTTTGCAGGCAAGCAGACCAAACTGTGTGTTCAACATTATTAGACTTTCACAATTTTCTTTAAAGCAGGGTCTAAGTAGTGCCCGAATGCTGTTCTTCCCGTTTAGTTAGGTTACAAGGAAGACAAAATGAGAATAAAGTTGTCGCCTAAAATCTCTTAACGAAAATTATTTAGTTAACTCCGTGCAGTAAGTTTGCTTGCGCGTGTTGAAAGCTTAAAGGCACGCCTATTTCATTTGGTAGAAACAGCTCGCCCGTGTCTAGCGACAAACATTTCTTGCTTCTGAATTCAATCCGAATAATTATGCCTAGAGGACGGTGATAACCGGTGAAAATCTCCCGTACTGCGTGGAACACTATTTTGTGTTTTTAAAGAACATTTCTGTGAAAAGTGAAGGGGAACTGATTTCTCTGCGCGTCTTAAGAGTCCCAGTGCTACAAGTCTGGCTGCGTTAAAGGGGGTCCCAAGTGATTCGAGCACAGGTGGAGAGGGAAATGAAGAGGGAAAGCGACTGGTGGCGTATTTTACATATGGTTTGGTTTGGTTTGTGGGGTTTAACGTCCCAAAGCGACTAGGGCTATGAGAGACGCCGTAGTGGAGGGCTCCGGAAATTTCGACCACCTGGGGTTCGTATTTTACATATCGTTTTATACAAAGGCAGGAACTATTTTTAAAGACATTGTTCGTTTAGTTTACGACCCAGACCTGAGAGAAACGATCTCCAGGCTTTGCCAGTATGGTCGTTGTTGCGTGTTGCGTAATCTTGGAGCTGAGAGGCAAGCTCTCGGGTTTTAGAAAACATGTCGATGGTTGTTATTATAAATCACATTGAAATTTTCGGATCGATAAAAAAGAATTTTTCTCACCACCACTGACAAGAAGAACAAAGAAATGGTCACGTGCTTTGAATTCATGCAGTCTCAACATTATATAGCACGGCGGGTCTCAGATTCTTTCAATACGGGGGGGGGAAGAGACTCTCCGAGACCCTCCTGACTTCAAGACCTGCTTAAGAACGAAACGGAAACCGCATGTACTGCGCCACACGTGGGATGAAGGCATGCCTACAGTCAGAAGACAGCTCGTACCTGCATGAGCAACAGCCGCCGCGGTGGCTCAGCAGTTATGGTGCTCGGCTGCTGACCCAAAAGACGCGGGTTCGATCCCGGCCGCGGCGGCTAGAATTTCTTTGGAGGAGAAATTCTAGAGGCCCGTGTGCTGTGCGATGTCAGTGCACGTTAAAGAACCCCAGGTGGTCGAAATTTCCGGAGCCCTCCACTACGGCGTCTCTCATAGCCTCAGTCGCTTTGGGACGTTAAACCCCATAAACCAACCAACCAGCATGAGCAACGCCCATGTTGAACTTCGCTTTACACAGAGAGCATATACTGCGAGAACTATTCCGCTTCTGTTGCGGTCTAGGTTGCTCTCATCCCCGCGAACTCCATAGCCAGCACCTGTCATGCAGAAGTACTTGCCAGTTTTTGTAGGTGCGTTCATTGCTAAAAGTAAACTTTACCTCCGGCGTGTAAGTTATAAATTTAATCTTTTTGAAAACGTAAACTTTTGGTCGAATAAGCGTTGCCCGTTGGCCGCGGGCTCGCATCGGGCTTCCGTTATGCACCTATAGATATATTCTCACTTCTGAATTTGTACTCCTTCATATTTGCAAGATTGTCTGCTTTTGCTTTACTGTCAAACTCAAAAGGCAAAATTACCTCGGTACAAAGTCAGGCCAATATCGCTGGCCGATCGTAAAATTTTTGTCCTGATCAAGGCATATAAATGTCAAGACCAGCTCAGCGATGAACACATGTCTTACTCAGGCTACAGTTAGCTCCTCAATTTTGCCCATGGCCCTAACAGCATAAAATTAAGAAAGAAGCTATATAGCCAAGGCCGAGTGCAAGTGGGCGTTTCATCGTTCCGGCATTACTCCAAGATGCAAATGCGGCGTCTGCGCGACTACTGAAATGAAGGAGTGTACGATGGGGGGCTAGTTGGTAATCCATGAACTAAGAACGAAAACCACGCAAAGGACGATACGCAGGGAAGAAGTAGACAGGACGAGCGCGGACTTGCAACTGTCAAACAGTTGCAAGTCCGCGCTCGTCCTGTCTACTTCTTCCCTGCGTATTGTCCTTTGCGTGGTTTTCGTTCTTAGTTCATCGACTACTGAAAATGTGTCCACCCAAGCATGGTCAAGCCAATAGCCCTTATTCATGGTATTTCTTGCGCAATGCATAACACTGCAAGCAGCTGCTTTTGAATATGCGCATCATACCCAACAATTCTGGACAAAAACATTTTCGAGCGAGAAATAGTTTACGAGCGCATTTTATTCATTTTGTTAGCGTGCACTATAACAATCAAAATATCCGCAGATGTCCCATCAGCAGTCTTGCATTTTTTGCTATTAACGTTTTTTCAATCGTCAAAAGCGTTCCACATTGGTTTTTTATGACAGTCCTAACTGCTCGATGCGAGCGAGGGAAACAGTATAAAAGAAAGATTTTGCTACATATGGAAAAATATTACCATTACCCTCAATATTTCTGTTCTAGCACCTTAGAGTTTCTCAATTCTGAATTTTTCTTTCCACGTATGTTGGACATGTTACTGCAGAGGGCTGGTTATGTTTGAAAAAAAAAAAAAAAACGTGCGAGAAACATAGTGTAGAAGTTTAGAGGAGTAGAACATAGTGTCATGACTAATAGAATTTCATGATATAGCATGTCTGGGCAGCCAACTTCAAGTTCTGCGATGGCATTGTTTGAAGGAGGCTTTATTTCCTATTCCAATGATGTACCTTGACCCATAATCAAGAGCGGCTTTACGAGAAATGACAGTCGGTAGAGAGGGTTGCTGACAACATATTTAAATTTCCACCTTTCTCCAATGATGATGGTTCTAAAAATTCAGGGGGCACTTTGACTGTCGAAAGTGCGTAGAGGCGAAAGCGTTTTCCGCACCACTTTCGCTGCCTCTGCTGCCGATTGCATGCAGCTTGCGGCAGGCGCATGCGTAGTAGTGAGAAGCGACTCTAACTCAGTGACGTCACCAGTGTCACTTGTAACATCACCACTAGATGTTGTCACACCTAATCAATGACTGATTACTAATTAATGACTAATTAATATTTATTATTAACTAATGACTAATGACTATGCAATGTACATAATGACCAAGACATGAGTGTTCATGGCTACGACTTACTACACCACCCATGAAGTCATCAGTTTGACAGCTATAGTGTGACCACTTTCAACATCTCGAGGCAGCATTAAAAACGTGATCCGTCTTTGGCATGGAAGTTCAGTTCCAATCTTTTTGCTACTAACACATGGAAAAGAACCGCAATTAGTAGCAGTTCAAATTACTCGTATTTTTATTTCATAACTGTGAATATTTTTTTTTTGCAAATCGAGAGCAGGATTCATGCGTGCATATATTATTATTAGTGTTTTATGTTGTTTATGAGTCGTTTATTTCACTGCAACACTTTTCAATTCAATTTATTTCGAATCTCTTTTACGGAAAATACAAAACACTTTTTGGACCCATAGCCAACGGCTAGTTCGGGTCCAAGTACACAAAATATGTAAAAGCAAATTCAAAAACGGCAGACTTATACAAAATAGCGTAAGCGCAGTACAAGATTAAAAGCAAAGTAGTCTAAATAACACTGGTAGATAACATTCGGCGAGACAAAAAAGTAAGAAAATAGCTTTGAAAACATGACATGCAAAAAGAACTTTCAGACATCGAGTGTTAGTACAAACTGTGTTACATACAAAGTACATAACGACAGAAAACTACGACGAAAAAAAAATTCAGGCTAAATCAATTATTTCAGTTAAGTGTTTTTAAACATACCAGCAAAATTGTGTGAGTTTTTCAGAGAAATGGGTATCGCGTTCCAGGCCTTTACCCCTGCAGACTGCACTAAACGCTCACCATATACATTGCGGATGGGAGGGAGGTTGAAATTGCCGAAGGAGAGGTTTCTAGTGGACCGAAGAAGGGGATGAAGTATTGATGCATGAAAAGGGCGGTTGTGTCGTACTATGTTGTGAACACATACAGAAATTTTTAATCCGTACAATAAATCAAATGGAAGAATCATTGACTTGCAGAATTATGCCGAATGAAATGTTTAATACGTGCACTGAACCGAACAGGATCTATGAGGTCGGCTGTTGAATGACCCAACATTGGCGTGACGTAAAAAGAGAAACCATGTCGATAACGCAGCCCGATTATTGATGCGGCAACATTCACTACCAACGGTCAGTCAATCCCTTTCCTCAGCATATGTTAGCACGAGATCGGCAAAATGTTCAGCTGCCATCCAAACCTGTTTTGAACTCATCTATATATGCCTGAATGATCATCGGCAGTTCGTCAAATTACAAATTCTCGTGCCGTAGATTTGAGAGATTGCAGGAGTGGTTATACAAAGCGAAACAAATGAATTCATAGTGCCTAACCATAGCACTTCGAAAAAAATGGCAGTGGATTAGCTCTGGTTAAACCTAGCGGATTGCGAAAGCAACGAGGAAAGAGAGAAAGAGGCGATGGAGAGCGGGCGGCAGCGGCGGAGGCCCCGGCACGCTAGCTATGCGCCGCTACTGCGCATGCACAACTGGCGAACGCGGCGGCGGCACCTCTGAGTCGCCCGCGCAGCGACGGCGGCGGTGCGTCAGCTGTGCGCCGTCTGACGTCACTGCTCCTCGCGCATGCGCAGTATGGCCTTGCCTCAGCTCCGCTAAATGGCTCGGCGACTCGCGTAGTGTTGCTTTCTCAACAAAATGAGCATACGGTAGCTGAAGCAAATAAGCATCAACTTCATTTTACATTTAGACTGTCTGCTGGAACAAAGGACATTTATGACAATAAAAATGACCTCAATGTTGTAAAATGACATGAATGGTACTGTGCTCAAAGAATCAATCCTGATGATCACACGGACAGAGTGGCCAGCGAATGAAAATAGTGTAGCTTTGCAATCGTACCTGTGAACAATTCTGTGTAGCATGTCGATCATACGGTCGTCGATGCTCCAGCGAATTCAGTGATAAGATGTGGAAATGCTCGCACGGGGGAAAGTTGAGACCGCGGGGGTTAAAAATTAATCTGAGGCTTTTTTCTGGGCGTGCTCAATAGCATCGAAATGCATCGTGGTGGAGCAGCGCAAAGGACGGGACACAAGAAACAAGAAACAAGAAACAAGAAATCTGGCCAAGCACTGCAAAAAATGTGAAAGCAAAACCTGCGCCCCAATTTTTAGCCAATGTACAATCATTGGGAAAGGACGAGACCGTACGTCGAGAGAAATAATTGAGGCTTGCAACATCCGTCGTGCAAAAGACCACTGTGTCAGTACATCTTCCATTAGTTTATCTCAGAAAGAATTGGATTTTCTGAGAACAGCAGGGCATGGGTTCTGAATCTTGGCGTTTGATTTTTATCCCTTCCTGTTTTTTAGTGTTGTTTTTCCCTGGGTTTTTAATTGTGATATAGGGTTAGTTTTTATTCGTCGCAGGCTTTTACTCCTCCTTTTAGTTGTTTCGTGCTTTTAGCCCTTTTTTTGGCCTCCTTAAAAATTCATCTTCCGTGAGGCCTTAATGTGTTTGTTGATTGCCGGCCCTTCATACCTCCCAGCCTACCAGGTATTAATGTTTCTAAAGTGTTTCTTTAAATGTTCTTAACGATTTTTATGTTTTTAATGCCTTCATTTCTGTTATTGATTGTCTATAGCTTTTAGTCCCTTTAAGGCGACCTCATCTTTCATTATCGATCATCCGTTATTTCGCGCCTTGGCCCTATACACCCTCCGCTTCTCTTTATCGTCTTTCACCGCCACCACATTCACCAACATACTGTATCTACTGACGTGACTGTCTTCTGGATTCCGGTGACCGAGCAACCTTTTATCTATGTTCCACCCCCTCATGATCGCTATATATTCTCTGTATTTCGCAATAAAAAATTCAGTTGATAGTCAGCGCCTGTGTTCGTCTTTCCTTGTTTCTTGTGTCCCGTCCTTTGCGCTGCTCCACCACGATGCAACAGCACCAACTAGCCCAGCAACTTGCTCTTCTAAGCATCGAAAGCTTCGCTTTTTTTCGGCGAAGTTCCTTGAGGCTCGTCCAGATCGAGACTTCTGGCATTGAGTGTTTTCATACGCGCTCCTTCGAAAGAATTTTACTGGTTTCTTTACGTTCAAGATTTTATTTCTACTAGACAGACCACTTTCCATTTCATTATAACGAAAGACAGCTGCTGGGAACAACCACGCCTACGAGTTCACAGCAAGCTATAGTGTTCTTTGTTGGGGGTTTCTTGCAGCCACATGTCGTCTGAAGAGCGACGGCTCTGGTGACGTTCTGCCAAATAAGAAAACAAACAAACAAAGAAACAAACACAAACAAACAAGCAATCAAGCAAACAAGCAAACAAACAAACGAAGTGGCAAGCAACGGATATTTTCTTGTGATTTCTGCAGCCTTCGTGCTTTCTTTTGTTGGTACTTTTGTCAAGCGCTGCGAGATAAAAAAAAAATGAACTGAAATATCATTTCCACGCCTCACTATTGTAGACAATTTCGGCTTTATTACTGCATTTACTGATAAGTTCAGTGCTTTTTCACCACAGACATGGCACCAGGTAGAGATCGTCTATCTATCGAAAACCTGCAGAACGCATTTTTCAGTTGTCGCTTTGTTTCAAAAGTACGCGTGTTACAACCGGCCGTTCTTGGTCAACGCTAAGTAAACAGAGTAATTTTCAAAGATGTAACATCAAATAGCGCTCATGTTCGCCTTTAATGGGTTTGCGATCTCCATCCGTGCGCATTGCAAGCCTATCAGGTTTTATTGCGCTCGTGAATATTGCCTCCCCTCGGGCCTCTTGCTAGAACGACATGAAAACAGTGACGCGTGAAACGTTGACGTGCTTTATACGGGACACTTGTTACAGAGTAGCGGAAGATTTACAGAATAGCGCTAAAGTAGCGCTGGAATCAGTTTACTGAGGAAGTGCATTCGGTCCGTAAGAAGGAAAAAAAACAGAAAAAGAAATGCAGCCCGCCCCGACAACTATCGATCACACAGCCTCCCATGTAGAGTGTTTCCTTCGTCGTCGCTACAGCGGAGATCAATCGAAGCCAAACGAAGAGGTACCCCATACATGCGTAGCGAGTGGGTTTTTACACAAAGCCAGCCGCTTCCTTCAGAGCGCACACGATAAATGCGGTAAGTTATGAGCCAGGCGGAACAAAACCGAGTCTATTTCCTGACACATCTGATAACATATCCGTCGTAGAACTCGCTCTCGTTAAACTTCTCTCTGCTTTTCTTTAAATTGTATTTTGTAGTTTCGCCTGAAGGACAGTTGCAGAGTTCGCCGCAGGCCAAGGCCGCACGGCCCTCCGCCTACGCCTGTAGACGTACAGACGCTGTCGCAGCCAGCATGACACGTGTGTACTAGCTGATACGTACTATACGCCCGTGCAGCATTGGGGCTTAACGCAGACACTGCAACTATATTTCCGCGCAACTTTCATTCACAGGGCCTGTGCTTGGCTGCCGTTATTTCAGCTTGCGTAATAACGGACTCTCCGGCGCCGCTGTCATGCGTAGGCGACGAGGAGCCAAGGTCGCGGGTTGGTGACCCAGCGGCGCCGGCGCGCCGGCAGGCACATCCGCCCCCGCCCCCGCCCCCGTCGTCTCATCTGCGCACGCGCCTTCTAGGACTCTAAAATGGCCGCCGCACACAAACTGCGCACGCGCGCACAGCTTCGCATGCGCAGTTTGTGTGCAGCGGCCATTTTGGGGCCCTAGCCACGCTCTGGCGCTTGTTGGCGAAAGGCCCGTATACGAGGCCCCGCCAGACGTATTCGTTTCAGCTAAGGCCCGATCGTCATTCTCTTCATTCCTTCGCCCTTTTTGGCAGCAGATTGCACTGAGAAACGACAGGCTTACGAAAGATCAGACACATGCCGGTTGGATATATTCCTTCTCTATTTTTTTTATTTATGCCCCGGTTTTGAAATTTATTACGAGGCATGCGAGGGCTTGCCCTGTGCATACCTTCCTTGCTTTTTTCCTTAGTTTTTGTATGTTTGACGGGCATCAGCTGCGAGCAGTGTACAACTACATGCCTGGCACCAGCTACAACTGTCGATTCTAGGTGCTCAGCTGCTTAGGTCAAGGGCGCTATCAACCTATATGTTTCGTTTCTGTCCAAGTTCCCCAGACAGTGTGCAGTGAAGCATGAAGTCGTTATGGGAGTTGGAAAATTGATTTTTTCAGGGAATTGAATAACGACCGGAAGAACAAATGCGGCGGCCTGCCTGACAAGGCCGGTAACAGTGTAGAAAAGGGCGGTAATAAACTAGCGGTGATCCGTACAGAAAAAAGAAGGACGGGTGAGCTGTTTTCTGTAATACAAGAGAGACACAGTTTCTTTTTACTCTTTTCAGCCGTAAAACACATCGACAGGAAACTCCCTTATTTTCTGCCAATGAATGGCCCATGGAAGAAAGATATGTTGCTTTGAGCAAAGTTTTTTTTTTCTAATTTAAAAATACAGTGTAATCTCACTGGAGAAGATAGGCACCGCAGCGACAACGCCCTCTGAAAAAAAATAGAAAATAGCGTCTTTACAAAGTTATTTTCTTCAAGATCACTGCCTGTAGTACTCAGAAAACTACCCACGGGGAGCTCATGAGATACTAAAGCTGGTCCCACTTAATGCACTGTTTATGACCGGTGGATACTGACTACGGTCCTTCAGAAGCGCTTGCGTTTTCATTCATCTTTATGCTGTTAGTTAACAGAACACATTGGTTTTGGTTTGGTTTGGTTTATTGGGGGTTTAACGTCCCAAGGCGACTCAGGCTATGAGGGACGCCGAAGTAAAGAGCTCCGTATAATTTCGACCGCCTGGGGTTCTTTAACGTGCACTGACATCGCACAGCACACGGGCCTCTAGAATTTCGCCTTCATCGAAATTCAGCCGGCGCGGCCGGGATCGAACCCGCGTCTTTCGAGTCAGCAGCCGAGCGCCGCAACCACTGAGCCACCGTGGCGGGGTACATCTGTTTTGAGTCGTTCAGTATAGCACGCGAACTTCTTAGCAAAGATTCGGGAAGCCTTCAATACTGTCGCAGCCAGAGACGCATTTTAAAATCATTGTAAGGCAAGAACATGAGGCAATTGCATGCGCATGTCGACTAGCAGCATGCTATCGGCATTGAAGAACAAGCGGCGTGAAATGAGTCTAGACTGCGCATCTTTTCACTGACATTCAAAAGAAAACTATGCAATCAGTGTATCATGCTGACACTGTTCTGCGGAGCCAAAACTCTGAGGGCTCTGGAAAGACTGGAGTGGATGCCAAGGAGGGCGTCGCGAATATTGGAAATGATAACAATAAGTATGACAGTGAGAGATTGGCATAGAATACAGCAAAACAAATAGTGGGTGAGAGTGGATAATAATCGAGTGAACTGATAACTTCAGGAAGCTATATATAACTATATAGAACTATATAGAAGTCACTCTATATACTAACCTAACAACTCAGATGGCCTAACAAGTCTTGACCTGCCGGTAGCCCTGGCTACAACTTTTCTTCAGCTAAAAGATTCGATCAAGGTTTAAGGTACTTCCACGCACCCTACTGAATCTGCGACCGTGCATGTACATTACAAATAACATGTTGAAAAATTTTCACTGACTTGGGAGGAACATATAAAGGCATATTTGGATATTAGTTTTCTTCCTTCAAGGGCTAATGGTTTTTAATTTTTGCTCTTTGTCTTCCTTGGTCTCTTCACTGGGGGTGAACAATGGATTCGAATCTAGTGCTAAAAGTTTTGTGAGGTTCCTAAAGTACCCACTATGACCGCTCAACTACTGCTAAAAACGAGGTCACAGGGGAGATACCCGACTGAGGATGGAGTATTTCAATGGCGGTGAAATACAAAACTTCTCGTGTTTATGTCAGTGAAGTCCAAGAACTCCACCTGGTCAATTAGCCTGATGCCTTCCACATAGGCGCTCTTTTCGCGCATAGACCTACTTGAGTACAAGATAATTCGTTACTTTCGATAAACACAAGTTGCTCGTGTTCCACCTCCCCTCCCCACCACATACGTGGAGGCAGCATTACTGGAGACATCTCCACCGCTATACCAACAGGGCTGAAGCTAAACCACCTGACATCACACACACGCGTACTGTCACCCGATTCCACCCCGCCGCGGTGGCTCAGTGGTCACGGCGCTCGGCTGCTGACCTGAAATACGCGGGTTTGATCCCGGCCGCGGTGGCTGAATTTCGATGAAGGCGAAATTCTAGAGGCCCGTGTGCTGTGCGATGTCAGTGCACGTTAAAGAACCCCAAGTGGTGGAAATTTCCGGAGCCCTCCACTACGGCGTCCCTCATAGCCTGAGTTGCTTCGGGACGTTAAAGCCCAATAAACCAAAACCATGTCACCCGATTCCGTATAGCCGCAAGTCATCGCCGGACCCATCCTCCCGCAGCATCACTCCACTGACACCATTTGCACTGACAGTCACAGCGGCCTCCGAGAGTTCGCCATCAGCCCCATATCACCGCATATCAAGCATGATCGTGTACCTCTAGCTCGATAAGTTTCTTGAATGCGTCTTCGTACACCAAGAAGGTGCTGGGAGCAAATGGGCCCGTTCTTACACTAGTGAAAAACTGCACCCGAGCTTTCTTAAGCCCTGGCTCCAAGACTGCAACTTTCGCGAGGAACGCACCACCCATCGAAAAAGTTCAGGGGGCACTTTGGCTCTCTAAAGTGCTGCTAAGCGAAAGCCTTTCCTGGCGCACTGTTTGGTATTGACTGCAAGACTGTTTGTGCTGTACTAGTGATCTATTTGACTACACACTTTGACTACACATTACAACTACACACTTTGACTGCCGACTTTGACTGCTTCTTTGGCACGACTCCTTCTCTGCTTTGGTGAGCGCGGTTGTATCCATGGCTCTGCTCGCAGAAATAAGGTATGTAATTTGGTCACCCACGGACGCCTTACGCCCCCAGTCTGAGCTGACGACAACTATTTTATTAGTTGTCGTCTGCTCCAAAAGGGGACGTCAGGCATCCGTGGGTGACCTCATTACTTCGAATCCGCGCACTCTGACGTCATGACCATTTCGACCAACCGAAAAGCGTGACACCTCTACTGACAACCTTCCGTCAACAACGACGAGGCATTAAAGGCTTTCGCCTTAAAAACCACAGACAGTGCCTCAACGGCCTTCGTTTGAACCTCCGCACCCTCCTGCTCCCTGCCACTAAGCTCACTTCCAAAAGGCACACCCGCTTGCCGAGCACAAACATTATCACTGCCACGAGAGCTACTAACACGTTACATTATTAACCGACTTCATATTTCTTGGCTTCAGGTATGCGCCTGAAACACTGAAACACGCACACACAACGCACACACACGCGCGCGTGCTCAACCTGCTTGAGCACGCAATGATACCCACATTTCCCCCCCCCCCCTTCCATTCTTCCTTGCTATGTCCGTTTTATAGGGGAGCGCTGGGCCGCTCCACTGCTTCTGTGGCATCGGCTAGCAGGACATATCAGCCATGTTTTAGACCACACAGCTATCACAGAGCCTTCCCAGTATCCTGCGTAACAATACGATATCACCCGTGCTTTACAACTGAGATTCGGGACGTCGTGGATAATGTACATCGATTTCTTATTGAAGTTTCCGATTGGTTTTATGGCATTTAACGTCCCAAAGCGACTCAGGCTATGAGGGACGCCGTATAGGAGAGGACTACGGGTAATTTCGACCACCTGGCCTTTTTACATGGACCTGTAACATTTCGCCTCCGTAACATTTCGATATGCGACCGCCTTGGCCGGGATCGAACCCACGTCTTCCTGGTCAGCAGCCAAGCACGATAACCACTGTGACATCGCGAGGACTTTCTTACTTTTTCATTGGCCTGCATAAGCCGTACAATGCTTTGAATAAACCTGTTCGAAGTGGCTACTTTCCCCTCAACATTTACAACGTAGTTCCTCCCGAATGCAGGCATTCCCAAATATTTATCGGCGTCTTTTAAACTCACCAGTTTTTACCTTCATTGTTTCAAGTTTCCCAAGGCCTACGCAGTCGTACTCAGTGAAAGCTCTGGTGGCAAACGTCCAAACCGGTGTCAGAAGAGTAACTTGACTAGACTCGATTTCTGGACGTGTGTTGTCTTCTGCGTCTCCTCTGGTGCTTCCATCTTACGTCCAGTCTTTTGCACCTAACTTGCCTTAATTGTTGCAGCTAGCCGCGGTCTTCGCCTTGTGTGTCGCCTTTCAGCGCGGTTATCCTTGTCCACCGCTTCCAATCAATCAAATCTTTATTTCAGTTTTTACATGCAAACTGGGGATGGTGAGAAAAAGCAGTGAATGATACAGCGCTTGACGAGCCGAGTTCTACCTGGGTTCAACGAACTCTCAGGTAAAAGGAGAGGGACCTCCTTTTGCCCGTGGACCTTCTCGTTCACTGCCGCCTCCATACCACCCTCCCCTGAATGCCTGAGCCACCCCCGCGCTTCCCTTCCCCCTTCCTTCCCCTCACCTGCAGGAGCACAAACACATACTCCAGCAACGGCTTGTTCCCAGCCCACCCTTCCGCCCACAGAGCTCGTCTGTATCGACCGCGTGCGGGAGACACGTGCAAAGGCCGAGCGAAGTTGAGGCTCGTCTTCCGCCGTGCCGCCCAACCTTTGTGTCCTTTCCCGCGTACCGCTCCCCTCTCTAAAGCGAACGCCAGAAATAAACCACCACCACTTGTGTGAGTTGTGGGGAGGCCTGCAAGTGGCGTCCGCCTGGCTCCTCTTGGCATCGGGCCGAAGCATGCACCGCCTCGACGACACCTCTGCGGTTGGTCCCTGGGACGTTGCCTGTTTTTGCCTCCTTAGCTATAAGAAGGTGAAGCTTGTACGTCGTTTGAAAGTGGTTTACTTAAAGCTTACGAATCATGCAAGTGTATGTATAGAGAGCAATAAAACTATCAAGGTTCTAAAGTTTAATACTGCACTTGGGCCTCTTGGAAACGACCACGAAGGAAAACAAATTCGAGCTTAAATACTTCCCTGCGCCAGAGTGTTACGGCTTGGAATACTTGAAAGGACTAAAGAGATGCGTAATAATCACCAATAACGCAGCCTGTCACTGCAAACATTGATATTTGATTGGCTTGGTTAAGGGGGTTTAACGTCCCAAAGCGACTCAGGCTATGAGTGACGCCGTAGTGAAGGGCTCAGGGAATTTCGACCACCTGGGGTTCTTTAACGTGCACTGACATCGCACAGTACACGGGCCTCTAGAATTTCACCTCCATCGAAATTCAGCCGCCGCGGCCGGGATCGAACCCGCGTCTTTCGGGTCGGCAGCCGAGCACCATAACCACTGAGCTTCGTGTAAAAGCTTCGTTTTCTATTAAAGTATATTTTTTTTTGCCATCAGAACGCGGTATTATACGCGGACTTAAATTTTTCCCCATTGCCTCTGTATGTGTCCATCACGCTTATTTAAGGTTTTCCCAGTGCGCCAGCGCAGATAGCACCTAAACACCGTGTTGCCGCAACACAGCGAAATGATGAGAACCAACACCGTCTTCCGCGGTGGCAGACTATGGACGCTGCGTATTCTGAGCTTAAGGCTAGGCCTGATCACGCCGAGCCAAACAGATATACATTTTGAGTCGCATAGCTTTGAGGATTGTCTGCACCCCGGATGACGCAAGTACTAGAATTCCGCTTTGATTTTAATTGATTTTTCCAGTACGGCCGCATCTGCCAGACCCCCTGGCGCCAACAGCTGTGCAAGCAGATTCACAAGCTCCCCGGAGAGTACCGTCATGGGTCGGTCTACGAGGGAGTCATAACGTTTTCAGTTTTCACTCAATTTTTTAACTAATTCTAAGGCGTACGTGTCGTGTTCTCGCAAATTTACTTTTGCGTGAGCACTGTAGAACTCATAAAGGCCACCCTTTTCCTGTATTTAAAAGCATACATTGTATACAGAATGTTTAACCGAAAGCTTTACGCAATTTTTAAAGATTGGATTTTTGAGTTGAGTGCTTTTTTCGGC
Organism: Amblyomma mixtum; assembly: GCF_055824585.1. Taxonomy (NCBI): domain Eukaryota; kingdom Metazoa; phylum Arthropoda; class Arachnida; order Ixodida; family Ixodidae; genus Amblyomma; species Amblyomma mixtum. The sequence goes on along the minus strand of NC_143021.1, from coordinate 180,502,992 downwards.
ATAGTGTTGCCAGCGGTGAAGTAAATCAGAATGCAGCATAGACATACTAACTGGGAGACTTGTTAACTAATATTGATAGTTAACTTTTTGACTGTTACTGTTAGTCTCCTTAATTATTGAGAGCGCGTAGTCCACCATAAGTAATATCCTCATCAGTTTTATAATTTTGAAACGCGGTTAGCCCAAGAATTTTGGCTGTTTCGACGAGTTAGGTGCACTAGAGAGGTTGTTTTGCCTGCAAGCTTTTCGAAAGCGCATTTATTTTGCCGCGATGTAGACAAAATTACTTGCAGTGGTCTACACACCTCTCAATAAATAAGGACCCTAACAGTAATAGTAAAAAAGTTAACTATTCAGTATTATTTAACCAGCCTTCTAGTTAGCACGTCTTAGCTGTATTTTGATGTACTGAGCCGCTGACAGCCGCCGCGATGGCACAGCGGTTGTGGCGCTCGGCTGCTGGTCCGGCTGCTGGCCTGGCTTTTTCCTTGTATTGGAAAGAAACCAATAAACAAACAAACAAACAAACAAACAAACAAAAAAGGCGGGTTCGATCCCGGCCGCGGCGATCGAATTTCGATGTAGGCGAAATTCTAGAGGCCCGTGTACTGTGCGATGTCAGTGCACGTTAAAGAACCCCAGGTGGTCTAAATTTCCGGAGCCCTTCACTACGGCGTCCCTCATAACCTCAGTCGTTTTGGGACGGGAAACCCCCGTAAACCATAAATCTTAAACTATGCCACTGACAATACCATGACGAAAAAGCGCTGTTCTAACTCAAAAAGCCTATGTTTAGAAATTGTGTAAAGCCTTAGCGGTGCACCTTGTATACGGTCCCGTACATCTGTATATACGCTGAATCCATGGCCGCCTACGTGGGAGGGTAGGTTACCAATTACATTCAGGTCAGCTTTGTAGGAGAAGGGGGTGAAGAAAAAGTACTCGACGAAGAAGGCCTCACTTTGGTTAATCCCCCTCCGTGGCTATGCGCCCATCCAACAGAGACCAGCAACAATAACAGATGGCCTACTGCGGCTCCTTCTATGCAAGACTTTTAGACTCGATACGGCTCTCTAGAGAAAAATGTTCGCATATTCTAATCTCTTTTGCAGTTCGTATCCTTGATTCGTTTCTTTACAAGTCTTTCTACTTTCTTCCCCTGCAGTACCCTTTCCTGACACAGTTGTTAGGCTCACAAAAACCAGTTTGTTAATTTTAATAAACGAATATTTTTCGTTTAGATACATTATAGTGAATCATTTCTGAGCACCGCGACGTCGTCGCTCAAGTATTGGCCGATATTGTACCGTCAGTATGAAGCATTCTCCATTTGAGAACATTAGGAATCACAACTCATAGTTTCTTTGGCTTCCCTGGCATACGTCACGATTACATGTGTCGACAGCCTTGTACCTCTTGGTATGTAAGCACATGCGCACGTTCCCATTTTCGTCTGTATGACCGCGTGTCGGCTTCTTTTTTTCTTATTATGCTGCATACTTTGTGTTGTTCTCATCACTTGTATGTGACGTGTTTTTTGCATTTTGCATTGTGCTATTTACTCTTGCGTTTGTAACCCCCCCGCTGTAATGCCGAAAGGTGTTGTGGGTATCAGATAAATAAATAAATAAATAAATAAATAAATAAATAAATAAATAAATAAATAAATAAATAAATAAATAAATAAATAAATAAATAAATAATACTGCTATGAACATTCAGTCAGTATGCGTTTCTGCAGCAGTTGCACCTATCGTTTTGCGTGTGTACCGGCGATATGCATTTTTTTTATTGTAACGTCTTCTTATCAGTGAATCTCCATTTCTGTATTTTTCCTCGTTTCAGTTCGGTGAGTCGGTGTCGTGATTTAAAGTCGTTGAGTTCTTCCTACGTCTCCAGGGGGCGGGACCACTAAATGTGATGCGTTCACGTGGAGACCATTGTCGTGCCAGACACTGTCCGCCGCCGCTTGATCGACCGCTATGGCGACACACATGCTTAGCGGTTTTTTTCTGTTTTGTTGCTTTTTTTATACATGGGGAACTGTTCCGAGAGTTTAACACTGAAAAGAAGAAAAAATGTGCGCAGATGTCGCGCTTCATGCCGTAACGATCATTCGCTAGGACGATCAATACCGAGTGAAAAATTTTTCAACACGTGTTAGCTTTACGGGAAAACCTGAAGATAAAGCTTGTTTACTGGTTACTTCTTCACGCATACAGTTCTTTCACACACTCATTTCTGTGGAAGTTGAGTAATTAGGGGAGGAGGAATAACCGCAAACTTGACAGGACTGAAGATCGAGAAGAGGACAGGACGAGCGGTAGGCTTGCACGCCTCTCTTTTAGCGACGTTGTTATTACAGAAAGTTGGATAACTGAAAAAAAAAAGGGGCCCGTATGGTTCCCTGAAGGTCGTTAAGGCGTCATTAAACGTCGCTAAAGGAAGGTTTGCGACAAAGGTTTCGGGTCTTTCTGGTTCTGGGCAAATTCGGTTCCTTTGGATGCGTTCCCTTAAACAACCTTTGCAACTCGGTACGGGAGTTGTTAACAGCTGTCCCATATCTTACGACAAAATACACAAGCAACGCTTTGAACTTAAAGGGCTATAGAGACCGAATTTTTATTTGCGTTTTTTTTTTTCAAGCGATGCGTTAGGCACTGTATACATGGAGCACCCCGTGGTAAACGTCTGTGACCGCAAAATAATTTATGATTGAATTTCTTTTTTACGCTGTTTCGCTTTCTTTTTCAACTGTCGAACGATGGCTGTGACGTATAGTTTATGCTTAGGTCACGTGAGGAATGAAAAATCTGCTCTATAGTTGTTGATAGGTCGTTTTATGTTGTTGAAGTCTTGAAAGAGACTGGCTATAGTGTTGTAGTGAATTAAATTTACATATCAACGATGATATTACAGTTTTGCTAGTGCATCACGTGGTGTAAACACCAACTACACGTCCCAGTGATCGTTCAGTTTATGGAGGAAAAAAAAACTCAGGAGAGAGCGTGACGTCACGCGGCCAGCGTTCGCAAGCCGAGTGTTTACGAAGCCGTTTTCTCCCTCAGTTTTTCGCTCTCCCAGTCAGTCCTTTATGATTCGGATCTGGTATGTTTTAGTGCACGCGTATGCGTGGCTTGTGGCGCAGGGCGTCTACAGCAAGGAGGTTGATCTATAGTCAGTCTACCGCGCTAATGCGCGCATGCGCGCGCGCAGCGGGGCTAGATTTTACCGCGCGCTATCACGTGGCGTGATCACGGAAGGACGAACTCTTTTTTTACTACATTTTTACTTGTTAAGACTAGGCTTCAAGGCAGTCGCCGGACGCTCCCTCCTCAGTTTTTTTTTTCCTGCATGGTTCGATTGGTGAAACCGAAACCGAAATAGCACGAGAGAAGAAATTCAGCTCTAATTTATTTAGCGGTCGTATGCGAACACCACGCAGTAATTCATGTATTCTAATGTCTATAACACGTCATTTGAAAGAAGAAAACACGCAGTAAAGTTAGTTGTGTATAGTCCTTTAACTTCTTGGTATTCACGTGTAGAAGTGTATAAGCAGAGTTGTAGCGCGGCACTTTAAACTCAAGGGCACGAGCAAATGCGTCTGGCGTCGGCGAGCACCCGTTCACTTTATGCTCCGCTTATGAATGATGTCTGGCACAAGGACCCAGTTTTAAGGCGAAAGCCTGTAATGCCTCATCGTTGTCGACAGAAGGTTGTCAGCAGAGGTGTCATGCTTTTCGGTTGGTCGAAGTGGTTATGACGTCAGAGTGCGCGGATTCGAAGTAATGAGGTCACCCACGGATGCCTGACGCCCCCTTTTAAAAGGAGCAGACGACAATTAATGAAAAATAGTTGTCGTCCGCTCCGACAGGGGGCGTAAGGCGTCCAGGGAGGGGGGGGGGGGGGGGGGGACCTTATTACATACCTCATCACTGCGAACAAAGCCATGGATACAACCGAACTCATCGAAGCAGAGAGAGAGTCGTGCTAAAGAAGCAGTCAGAGTCTGTAGACGAAGTGTGTAGTCAAATAAAGCACTAGTACAGCACAAACAGTCTCGCAGTCACTGCCAAACAGTGCGCCAGGAAAGGCTTTCGCCTTGCGGCACTTTAGAGAGCCAAAGACATGTGCCGAGAGCGGAAGCCATCAATTTCGCCGCAAAATACTCGGGCAGTGGCCTTCGTGTTTTCGCGTCTCATTTTCGCATTTAAATAGTAAAAGATCAATGTTCCTTATCCGTGCTTAAACAGCTCACTAAGCAGCCGCTAACCAGCTCAGCAGTAGCTTTATCCAAACTCACTTGATACCTCTGACCCTTTTCCGCAGGCTACGCTTGTCGTCTCCGAATCTCGGAGGCCCAACGCAAGAGTTCATTTCAATCGACTAATATTTAAGAGGCTAAAGGAATGCGAGAGTTCATTATCTCTCGCAGCAGGAACTTCGCCTCGCGCGCTCAGGAAATGGGGCTCGTACAAACGGACTCGGTTTCTGATGTCGCAATGAGCAATTCCAAGCGAAAGGCTGAGCAAAACAATTAGCAAACTTAAGTTGATTATAGCTGGTTAATTGGCACACCGCTCCCTTTCTTTCTCGAGGCGTGCGCGTGGAAACGAGGCGTCCTTTATCACAACTTTCGGCTTCTATCCTTATTTGTTTGGTTAGTGAGCCCGCCCGAAACGCCTTGCGCTCAATGTTTGACCTTTTCGCAACCGCGTTTGTCTTTTTGCATCGCCGTCGGCTGTGGGCGCGGGCAAACAATCCGCGGACGTAACCGCAGGGATGCAGTTTGCATATTATCCCATTTGCGACATAGACTGGTTTTGAAATAGAGATGGAACGTAAATGATTAAGTTCGAAGCCCGACACACGCAGCTTGCCTATTTCCGATCATGGCGGCAGTTACGGTGAGACGAGGCTAGAAAAATATTGAAACGAATGAACAAAATGGCCTCTTCCTGCACGGCTTAAAAAAAAAAAACAAGATTGCATGGAGGACGACTGCGTTCATGAGACTTTCGTAAAACGGAAAACCAACTGGTGATTTTGAAAACAAAGCTGCATTTCAATAAACAGAAAAAAAGGAGTTGTTCACCCTTTTACTTTAAATTCCTTTTATCGTTTTTCATTATTGTTTATTGGATACCTGCATCACAGTAGGGCCTTACAGAAGGGAGCTACAAGCGTTAACTGTCAGTTTACATATTATTTCAACGAGAGAGAGAGAGACTCTTTAATGAAGAGCAGAGAATTTAGCCGGCGTTTAAAGATCGCTGGCATGCTACTCTGCGTAGGGAGGGGAATTTGGGAGATAGAGACAGAAGGAGAGCAGCGGGGAAGAGGTAAAAAAACGAAGATAAAATGCGGCCATGAAATGGGTACTAAGGATGCAATGGCGAGTATTGATGTAACCTATGGAGCGATGGAGTGCATAGTCCGTCAAATGGGCTGACGAAGTTCACTGCATGAAGAATGCATGAAGGTGACGTGCAAGTGAATTTAAAGCTTATCGAGATGTCCAATGGCTTTTAAATATGTGAATAGAAAAGTCATTGCAAGTCTCTGTTGCCTAAGGCAGGCTAAGGGACCTAAAACTTTGTCCATTGTAAGGGGCACTGAGCAGAGCTTCTGCATGCAATGTTCATAGTACGCACGCTCGTTAGCATATGCAGGGCACTCAAGCAAGATATGCTCCACAGTTTCTATCGCGGCACAGTTGTCACAGTGCGGACTGTCCATTTGTCTAAAACGGTATCGTAAGCCGTTTGTATATGCAGCATTAAGACGAAGTCGATGATAAAGTGTTTCCAGATGTCGAGGAATTCTGGGTGAGAGTCTTGATCTAAGATGTGGGTCGATTGAGTGAAGAAATTGGTACTGATATGTCGGCAAACTCCAAAGCCGATACATTTCTTCGGAAACAAAACTTTTGGCCACCTGGGACGCATCAGATTTCGTAAAAAAAGTTCTAATGTATCTCCGATGTTGATGGCCCTTACGGGCCGCTTCATCTGCTTTTTCGTTAGCCTGAATGCCACAGTGAGCAGGTACCCACTGAAATGTTATGCAGTGGCCTGCGGCAATAGCTAAATGATGTAGATATCCGATGTCCAGGGAAACTGGCTGGTGATTCGTTTTCTTCAGCAGGTTGGCCAGGATCTGGAGAGATGCTTTCGAATCGGTGAAGATAGCCCAACGGTCGGCGGTTCGGCGCAGGATGTAAGAAACAGCTTCCTTAATGCCGTGAAGCTCAGCTGTCGTAGAGGATGTCCTCCGCTGAAGCCGGTAAGAAAGGGCATGGCCTGTTGAGGGCACATAAAGGCCACATGAAGAGGTTTCTTTAGTAGTTGAACCATCGGTGAAGATATGGGTGTGCTGCCTATATTCCTCCGTTAAGTAGGCGAGAGTAGTTTGCAGAAGCGCTGCCTGTGGCATGCGGCTCTTTGCATTCACACCTGGAACAAACTTCTTCACCTTTAGAGGAGAGAGTGTCCATGGAGGAAAGGCGAGAGGTAGTAGTTTCTGTGGCTGATTAATAGTAGGGATGGGCAGGAGCTGCACTGCCTGGCCAAAGCTAGAGTTGCTGTGAGTTAGGTGGACACGGTGCAGGAAGTGCTTCTTCCCTTGAAGAACATGGCGGAGATGGGTACGCATAGTTTCTTGGGCGGCAATCACCTCTAGTGGGAGACATCCTGCCTCCGCTACTGTTCCTGATGCAGAGGAACCCTTTGAAAGGCCAAGGCATATTCGCAGGCAGTTGTTCCGTGCGGCCACGAGAGACTTATTGCTTGATGTAGATAATCTTTGAAACACTGGTAGACAGTAGCGCAAGGTTCCTTCAACGTAGGCTTTTTCAAGCAGAAGCATTGATCGGCAGTTGCTACCCCACCTTGTTCCCGCCATGAACCTAAACACTTGAGATGCTGCAGTGATCCTCTCGCGGAGGTTTTTGATCTGAGGTGTCCATGACAGATTATAGTCAATTACAACACCCAGGAATCGCTGAGATCGTACATATGGTAGCGATCGTCCGCCTAGGAGCAGCGGATATCGGGTCATCGTTTTTCTTGTAAACGCCATTGCAACACTCTTTTCTGGCGAGAGACGAAGACCTCTGGAAGCCAGGTACATCGAAATGTGCAATAGCGCTTTCTGTAGACGTTGCTGGGTGATATAGCGCGAGCGTGATGCGGTCCAGATGCAGATATCATCAGCATAAATTGTTATACGGACCCCTCGCGGAAGGTTTCTTCTTATGTGTATAAGGGCAATATTGAACAGGAGAGCGCTGAGCACCGCTCCCTGTGGTACGCCCCTCTCTACTGCGTGAAAGCGTGTTGGACCGTTTGGAGTGGTCATAAAAATTTGCCGTTCTTTCAAATAATGCCCAATCCATTTGTATAGCTTTCCTCCAAGGCCAAGACTGGCAAAGGCGGCGAGAATTGCATGGTGAAAGACAGAGTCAAAGGCGGCCTTGATGTCTAGGAAAACGGCTGTCGGGATGTACCCAGCATGAAGGTACTCCTCAATTGATGAGACGAGGGAGAAGATATTGTCAGTCGCAGACCTGTTTTGACGGAACCCGTTCATTTCTTGGGGGAACTCATTTCGGCTTTCTAGGAACCAAGTTATGCGTTTGCAGATCATGCGCTCCATGAGCTTACCAACGCAGCTCAGTAGGGCAATGGGCCGGAATGATGCGTAGCTTCTTGGCTGCTTACAGGGCTTCAAAACAGGCACAATTTTCGCCAGCTTCCATTCCGTGGGGACCTCACCAGTCATCCAGGAAGAATTGTAATACTCCAGGAGTCGAAGACGGGAGGTGTGGGGTAGCTTTGCAATGGCTTCATAGGTCACCTCATCATGACCCGGAGACGTGTGTCTATTTGTCTCCGCGATAGCTGTGGATAGTTCTTCCATTGTGAAAGGCAGGTCTAACGCGGGCACTGCCGCCTTTGGGATGCCTGATTGACCATTTGCGGAGAGTGTCGAATGCCCTGACCCTGCCGACAGTAGCCTGCAGTATTCTTCTGAGACTTCTTTTATAGATTTTTGTTCGTGAAGGGAGAGTGCAGCGAAGGGGAGGAGTTGTTGAGGTGGCGTGCGCATACCTCTAACTATCCGCCAAATATTGGTTACTGGTTATATTGGTTATTTCAACGCATGGTAAAAAGAATCGTTCATCGGAATATACACAGTGCTTGATGGCAAACTGTTCCATTCTTGCGGAGTTCTAACAAAAAAAGAGTAACGCAAGACGTTACCCCTTTACATTCAGCTGTTTTTAAGTTCTTCACACTTTCATTCTTAGTTACTATTATCGATTTCTCTTTATCGTTTTCTTTACCTTCGGTTGTTTTTAGGTTGTTCACACTCTCATTTTAAGCTCCGGTTATCATTTTCTTGTCATCGCTTTCTCTGCCTTCAATTGTTTTTAAGTTGTTCACACTTTCTTTTTAAATCACTATTGTCGATTTCTCTTTATCGCTCTCTTTACCACCGGTTGTTTTTAAACTGTTCACTCTTTCATTTCATTTTACCATTATCGATTTCTCTTCGTGGGTCTCTTTGCCTTTCGCTGTTTTTAAGTTGTTCACACTTCCATTTCAAGTGCCCATTATCGTTTTCTTTTAATCGCTTTCTTCGCCTTCAACTTATCTTTAGTTGTTTAAACTTTCATTTCAAGTGCCAATTATAGATTTCTCTCTATCGCTTTCTCTATCTTCGGTTGTTTTTAAGTTGCTGTCCCTTTCATTTTAAGTTCCTGTTATCGTTTTCTTTTCATCGCTTTCTTTAGCATGAGTTGTTGTTATGTCGTTCAGTTTAATTTTAAGTGCCTATTATCGTTTTCTTTTATTGCTTTCTCTGCCTTCAATTGTTTTCAGGTTGTTCACACTTTTATTATAAATCACTATTATCGATGTCTCTTCATCGCTCTTCTACCTTCGGTTGTTTTTAAGTTTTTGACACTTTCTTTTTAAGCCCCTATTATCGTTTTCTTTTTATCGCTTTGTTTACCACGAGCTGTTGTTAAGTTGTTCACACTTTCATTTAAAATTACTATTATCGCTTTGTTTTTATCGGTTTATTTACCTTCAGTTGTTTTTGTACACCCTTTTGTTGGAGCTTCATTTGTATAATCGACTGTCACTTGACACTTTCATTTTAAGTCCCTATTATCATTTTCTTTTTATCGCTTTGTTTACCACGAGCTGTTGTTAAGTTGTTCACACTTTCATTCTAAATTACTATTATCGCTTTGTTTTTATCGCTTTATTTACCTTCAGTTGTTTTTGTACACCCTTTTGTTGGAGCTTCATTTGTATAATCGACTGTCACTTGACACTTTCATTTTAAGCCCCTATTATCGTTTTCTTTTTATTTCTAGAATTTCTTTGGAGGAGAAATTCTAGAGGCCCGTGTACTGTGCGATGTCAGTGCACGTTAAAGAATACCAGGTGGTCGAAATTTCCGGAGACCTTCACTACAGCGTCTCTCATAGCCTGAGTCGCTTTGGGACGTTAAACCCCATAAAACCAAACCAAACCAAACATTTGGACGTTGAAAGTAGTGAGGGAATACTCTGATATGGTACAAGTACCGACCGTCTGTACGAATAATGAGCAAGAAATTATGAGGAGAACAAGATTAGTCTGAAGCGCGCTTGGCAGACGCTCTCAATTTATTAATAGCAACTTAGAGTTAACCCTAAAAGGGAAAGCATATAATCTCACTTGTATCTCGCAAATACTAATCTAAAGGTCTGAAACCTGGCGGCTAACGAAAAGGCTGTACTTAAATTAAGCACAGCATAGAGAGGTATAGAGAGGAAAGGGATGGGAACGGCATTAAGACACCGTTAGAGAGCAGACCACGGCGAGGAACAAGCGTGAGTTATATCTTACCCAAGATCAAGAGGAAGGAATGGGCGTGGGCAGGGCATGTAATGCGAAGGCAAGATAATCGTTTATCCTAGCGGGGTGGTCTGCGGGGCAGGCACGCGCTTCGGCTCGTCTATGCTTTCGTGACTAGCCGGATCCTCTACGCCGTGCCATATCTCCGCACTACTAAGCAAGACGAGGCGCGAATAGACGCCATCATCCGCAAGGCAACTAAGCGAGCCCTGGATCTCCCGGTGGCTACCTCTAATGCCAAACTCAAGGCATTGAGGGTGCTAAACTCCTACCAGGAGCTGCGGGAGGCCCACCTCGTGAACCAATACACGCGGCTCACGCAGACGGCTCCTGGGCGCCGCCTGCTAAACCGCTTACACATCCAACACGACTGCACTCCAGAGGAGGCGGAGCGTATCCCAGTACTGTGGCGCCATATGCTCTGGGTCTCCCCGCTCCCACATAACATGGACACCGACATGCATGAAAACAGACGACAAGCGCGGGCTCGGGCTCTTCAGAGACAACACGGCTCCCGACCCGGTGTATATTATGTAGACGTAGCAGGGCCATCGCCCACGGGATTTTACTCGGCCGCTGTCGTTCACCAGGAAATGCACGTTGATGGACTCTCCTTTCGAGCCCCGAATACAATGCGGGCCGAGGAAGTAGCGATAGCGCTTGCTGCCGCCCACGCCAATTCGAGAATAATCATCACGGACTCCCGAAAAGCATGTGAACATTACTTGGCAGGGGAGATCTCCCCCTTAGCTGCTTGTATTCTACGACGGACTGCCACTGATCCAACACCCAAACGAATCATTTGGGCTCCTGGCCACCAGGGCTTACGAGGTAATGAGGCCGCTGACGCGGCTGCCCGAGCACTTACTCACCGGGCTCCTCATCCCAGCTCTTCTGGCTCGCAGACTAACCAGCCGCTGCTGCGATTCAGGGAAATATTAACACATTATAGCGACAACCACCGCCTTTTCCCGGCCCCTGCAAAAGGGCTGAGTAAGACGGAGGAGCGAACTTAAAGGCGCCTGCAGACAGGTACTCTACTCTGTCCTGCAATAATAAAACATTACGATCCTAACACGGATGGGCGATGCCCACAGTGTGGGGAGACCTGCGATATCTTCCACATGGTGTGGGCATGTACTCAAAATCCCCACCTCCCCCCTTCCCCTACCCCTTCCAGAGAGGCATGGGAGACTGCCCTCCTCAACTGCTCCTCGCTTGAGTCCCAAAGGGCTCTGGTGAAACGGGCTAGAGACGGGGCATTGTCATGCGGTGTCCCGGACTAGGGACGCCGACCATGTAGCGGGGCCACTCTGTGGCTCCCAAACTCTTTTGCACAAAATAAAAGTTTTCACCACCACCACCACCTACGGATAACATAGCGGAGAGAAGACAGGCGTAGCGTGGGGCTGAGGACAGTTTGGCTTGCAGATGAAATAAGAAATCTCGCTCCTAGCGTTATCAGGTGCGCTGCGTGATAATACGCATACGAAACACATTAGAGTCAATTGACATTAACGGAGCTTAGTGCGTTTCAGCGTATAACAGCGGTGTAACGCCTAAATACTCTTGTTGCAGCTGCGCGAGGTCAATGAGCGCTGACGGCGGCCTATCACGTGACCCTGCACGACCTCATCAATGCGGCAGTGCGTGTTGGGGTGAGTAGGAAGTTACTACGAATGCGTGCTGGAGTTGGGCGATCCATTCTCGGTTCATTATCGAGGGGCTGCGATCGCTTGCGAAGGACCTGCGGCACGCATTCTTGCATGTCTGAAGAGGGGAAGCCTTGGCGGTCACGGCGCCGCGTATCCCTGAACGTTTCTCCGGGCGCAAACGTGACCGCTTTACGGGCGATAAGAAATGCGAGCCCGTTCTTGTCATGCCTTTACGTAAATGTAGATGTCGATACAGCAAGCGTTTAGTTTCAGTTCCGACTGTACACCCTTTGAGTGAAGTTCCGTACCTTTTCGACTCAAGCATTTCATTATATACCCGCCGCGGTGGCTCAGTGGTTACGGCGCTCGGCTGCTGACCCGAAAGACGCGGGTTCGATCCCGGCCATGGAGGCCGAATTTCGATGAAGGCGAAATTCTAGATTCCCGTGTGCTGTGCGATGTCAGTGCACGTTAAAGATCCCCAGGTGGTCGAAATTTCCGGAGCCCTTCACTACACCGTCCCTCATAGCTTTAGTTGCTTCGGGACGTTAAACCCCAATAAACCAAAACCATTTCATTATATATTTGTCCGTCGCATTGCCCGCTGTTATATCTGCATACTCCTAAGAGTGTACTAGTAAACGAGTATACTCTCATTATTGGTTTATTGGAGTTTAACGTCCCAAAACAAGTCAGGCTATGAGGGACATCGTAGTGAAGGGCTCCGGAAATTTCGACCACCTGGGGTTCTTTAACGTGCACTCACACCGCCCAGTGCACGGACCTCTAGAGTTTTGCCTTCATCGAGATTCGGCCGCCGCGGCCGGGATCGAACCCGCGTCTTTCGGGTCAGTAGCCGAGCGCCTTAACCACTGAGCCACAGCGGCGGGTGTTGTATGCTCTCATTAATGTAAGGGTATACATACCGTATACGCTTGTGCTCATAAGAGTACAACAGGGTACTGCTATGCTCTCATGAGTTACAAAGACACACGAATACTTGCGCATTGTCAGTAAACTTCATTATCATCATCATTTATTGTACCCTTAAAGATCCCGTCTGGGACATCACATAAGGGGTGGGAAAGACAGAGGTGTGAAGCGATGATGCAAAAGCATGTGAACGTAAAAAAAGAACAAAAATAACAAGAATAACAAGTTTGACGTCAAATTAACGTTAGGTAATCCAAACAATACAAAAAATATGTGACAAAAAAGGCAGTAGAATATAAAATTAAACATTAAAATGCGCGGAAAATAAATAAGTGGGAAAATACTTGTAGGGGATGACGCAATGACATAAGCAGTTGAAATTGCAGGCAGAGCAGCGCGAGGTAAGTAGCTATAGTTGGTTCAAGTGGTCTGTTAGTCGCTGCCTAAATCTGGTGGGATTAGATTCGGTGACAATGACTTGGCATTTACGTCAGTCATTTCTCCTTTTGCTCTTGATCCTATTTTTGTATCATTAGACAAAAATAAATGTAACCAAATCAAATAAAACGCACGTGTATGCATACGTTCACCTGAATAATTGATATTAAGTTTGAACCGACGGTAGCGGCGTGCGATCGTCTTATTAAGTGCGCCACAGGAAGACGTTCTTTACTTTCTCTCACTTAATTTTCTTTTAGGCGTAGAGCCAAATAAACTCTAGTCGAAGTGCGCGTATGTGTTAATCTCTCCACAGCAGCACTCCGTTTAGAGTAGGTAAGATTGGACAAATAAAAGCCAGTGCGTTTAAATTTTAGCGCCCGCACCTGCCTCGGAACCATGCGCTCCCTCCACCCACGTCCTCTTCCGTTTTCTCGGAAATCCTGTCGCTGTAAACCTGAACGATAGCGACTGTGACGCAATGCGCATTCCGCGAAACAGCATTCATAGAGCAGTTCAAGGCCTGCCGCGCCACACGCGCCGTACTGCAGCAGCCAAAGTGCGATAAGAACCAGACGCGTCTTTAAAAGAAAAAAAAAAGGGGGGGCAGAATTCCATACAAAACCTTTTGCCTCCTGCAGCGCGTCATGGCGACCTTTCTCGCCTGTATGCGCTCCCAATCGCGATCAGGGAGCGAAATCGATTAACGGAAAACCGGTCCTAATTGTCGCCAAGGAGTACGTAACGCTAACAGGACATGCCTGGGCATGCTGTGTATTATGCTAACACGTTCGGGCGTATAACGTGTGCGGGTCGTTAGTTACCCCGCGTATGGCTGAAATTCCGTGCAGTGCTTCGCAAGGCTGGGGGGAGGTCGCTGCACAGACGTGACGGGGAAAGCGGTGCCGGGTTTCGACGCAGATTATTCGGGGCATTGAGTTGTTTCTTCTTGTACGCACTTTCGTTGCGTCGCTCAGCCCAAGGTTGCGAGTTCGAACCCAGGCCACGGCGGCCGCTTTTCGATGGAGACGAAATGCAAAAAGTTGGCAGAAGCTTAGCTTGGTTAAGCCCGGAAGGTTGCGAAAGCAAATTACGAGCAAGTTTAGCGAATACAGTAGTGAAAGGCGAAAGCCTGAGTGCTGCACGGAACGCCGAAATTAGCTTAAATTGCTATTGAGGTGCCCAGTAAACCACAGAGTTGGTAAGGCGCCTTTCCTTTCCTCCAAATCAACGCAGTCTACAACGCTGCCTATGTCAGAGCGCATCAATGAACGCCACAACAGAGGTCAAGCTAAAGGTCAAACGTGGATCCGCCGGGACGACGCTGAAGGCTAAAAACCTAGCGCAGTATTGCTTTCGCAATAAAAGTGCTCGTGTGCTGTGCGATGTAAGTGCAGGTTCAAGAACCCCAGATGGTCGAAATTCATCCGAAGCCCTCTTTTACGGCATCCCTCATAGCCCAATTGTAGCTGCTGGACTTATACCAAACTTCATCGCACACTTGTAAGTCTCGCACAAGAAGCGACGCTACCTCAATTCATTCTAACTTGCCCCGGACTTCGGGAGGCACGCAAGCAATACCTAGTCATTCAGGGCTACCACCCCATCCACCAGACACTCGAATCTGGGCCCGTAGGCCTCAAAAGTGGGCCTTGTTGGCATTCGTAGCCGACACCGGCCGCACATGTACAGTCTTTGTCAAAAGTATACGGGCCAAGCGGTCTGCCTCTGAGCCCTGCAGCGCGGTTCCCCTTGCATACTCGGGAACCATATTCTCACGAATACGGGGAGAACTTAAGTCCTCAATCCTCCCAAGCTTAGGACTGTAAAATTTGCCTAAGAGCCCCGCTACGGGGCTCGGAAGCAAACCCTTCGGACAATATATTTTTGATAAGGACTGCACCTATGCCGAAGGGCATATTTGAGCATTAAAAACAAAAAAAATACATCTCGCACCATTCTGCACGTTGGCCATTACGAATCCATGATTCGGCTTTTGTGGCTGTAATAAAACCGTGAGCACAGGGGGCGCCAGAATGTTAGGTGGGCGGATGAGATTATATATATAGAGGAAGCTTGGGGAGGCATGGTGGCCGCAGCTGGCATAGGGACGGATTTTTTGTTGGTACATGGAAGAGGCCTTTGCCCTGCACCTTTATAAAAATGGTCGATAGACAGTCTATAGACTTCTTATTGACTCTATTGACTTTCTATACTTATTGCTTTTTGTCTATTCATAGTCTATAGACTGTCTATAGAGAAAAGTCTATTAAAAGTGTATGGCCATAAATCTATCCATTATCTATAGACTGGCTATGGCATTTGTATTGCCTATAGACTTTTGTCGATAGACAGTCTATAGATTTCATAAACAAAAGTCTATAGACACTCTATAGACTGTATAAAACTTTTTTTGTAAGGGCAGTGGGCGTAGCCAGGCTGATGATGGTGATGATGGTGACCCATGAACATGGTTGTCCACAGGGCTCGAACACCTAGAAGACGGTGACTGCGCTCGAACGCTGGCGCAGAAACATGCAATTTTCCCTCGCAGTTGCCCTGTTCCACTAATAGACAGATTGAGCCCAGGCTTCCCTTTGTTCCACAACATACCGCCCCTGTAGAGAAGCGCACTGACGACTGTGTGTAATGCACTCGATGCGTACCTCACCACCGCAGCCTGAACGCAGTCTGTCAGGTTTAGCTCTGTGCGCTGCTTTGAGAAAAGGTCACACGAAAGACAGCGCGCGCCTCCTCTCTTTCGTGTCACCGTTTGTCAACGCACTGCTCAGTGGAAGGAATGAACGAAGACTTGTTAGCCTAAGTTTTTGTTTTATTAAAGGGTCTATCAAACTTGGTAACGCGCCTTACTGTGAAGCAGGAAAAAATACAGAGCACGTGAACCTCGGAAGGCAAAAGGCGATGCCGAAGTTACTGTCGTGTATGTGCAGAGCTTAGGCGGCGTATACAATAAAGAAAAAAAAATTAGGCGGCGTATCTGTTAGGATACAGGGTGTTTAACCTAAGACTTGAAGTAGTTTTTCAAAATAGGCTTTTCGAGTTAGAACAGCGCTTTTTTTTAGGCATGGATGGTCAGCGGCGGAGTACATCCGAATGCAGGTAAAACGTTCTAACAAGCAGGCTGGTTAACTAATATTAAATAGTTAACTTTTTAACTATTACTATTAGGCTCCTTAATTACTGAGGGACGTGTAGGTCATCGCAAGTTTATCCATATCTGTTTTAGAATTTAGAAAACGCGATTACGCTCGGTGCTGCGGCCCATCAAATTTTGGCTATTTCGACGAGTTGCGTGCGCTGGAGAGGTTACTCTGCCTGCAAGTTTCTCGAAAGCTCATGCATTTTGGCGTGATGCAGCCACAATTTGTTGGGCCATAGCGCCGAGGGTAACCGCGTTTGCGAAATTCTAAAAACTGACATGGATATTACTTGCGGTTGGCTACACGCTACTCAGTAATTAAGGAGCTTAACAGTAATACTTAAAAAGTTAACTATTCACTACTAGTTAACCAACTAGCTAGTTAGGACGCATTAGCTGTATTCTGATTTACTTCACCGCTCACGACACTATGCCGAAAAAAGCGCTGTTCTAACTCAAAAAGCCTATTTTTAGATACCGTGTAAAATCTGCTGTGAAACGCCCTGTATAGACAACTTATAGTGCCCAAGCGGCATTGCAGTTGCTCCAATGCGCGCCTAAAAGCTGCACGCGTCAGTTGCCTGGGCCGTGACAAACGCGAGGCCTGAACGATTAGAGGCGCGCATTGGTTAACTTTCCTTGTCTTTAGAGGCTCTCGGACGTAGCCTATTTACCTGACCCACGCCGGGTATGGCTACGGCTGAGCGCGGAAGCTCAGCCCTATACATAAAAAAAAAGAGCAGGCAGGTGGCTTGGAAAAGCACTACGGATACTCCTATAAAAACGATTGCTCCTCTACCTAGATGCGTGTCGTGACGCTGCGATCAGCACGGCAAACTTCATTGCATGTTTCCCATATGGCCCCATTAGGAGCTGCAAGAAGAGCGCACAGTGCAGCCCTAGTAAACATTGAACTTTCATTCCGTACTCACGTACACCATGCAGCAGCTGCCATGGCTTGACATACAGGGTTTGCGACCCGTACTGCAGTAGTAGAAACCTAGCATTACTTAACAAACTGGGCAAAGCAGCTTTGTATACAACGACGTCCTCTGCTCGTTCTCCAGCTTGTTCTCAGAGACTCAAGCAAGCCGCGCAGTTAAGGCGAAAGCCTTTAATGGCTCACACTGTCGTCCGTCCGTTAACAAAGCGTGTCGCACGCGTTTAACTCGGAAACTAAAAACGTAAGAAGAAAACCAATGGTTGCTTCAGATATAAGAGGGAAAAATGAACATAGAAGCCAAGTTTGATGACTGTATATTAATTAGTTAAATAATTATCGGCAAATTTGTCGTAATTGCGTCTAAATAGCGCGGACGTCGATATCGTCACATTCATCGGAAGCCGTCACGGCATAGTGAAAATTCTCACAAAATTAGTCGGAAAAACGTCGAATTTATGTCAAATTAGATGGGAAATGTGTAATTAAGCGTAATTAAAACTTAAGATCCCCAAAAGATGTACAATTTGGGTATCGATATAGCCACGGGAACGGTGTGACGCCACATCCACCGGAAGTTGTCCCGGCATAGTGTCGTCGGCTTTCGCCTCTCAACGCTTTAGTTGCCAAAGTGTCCTCGCAATTTTTAATAGCGCATGGCCGACGCTATATACTGGACATGGGCTTATCGAGAAGGCCGAGAAGCGATGCTATACAGTGGATACAACTCGGCAACGAAGCGGCAGATGCCACTCGAAGGTGACCCTCCAGCCAATAGCGTCGGCCAGTCACATCGCGGCTAATCCGTGATTAATCCCCTCTCACACTAGCGTGTCAGGGGGTTAACCTCTAGCTTGACTTTGGATTAACTATGTATTAACCGCAACGTAATGACATTCGGTCAGTGCTATTGGCTGATGGGCCTCTTTTGAAGGACATCTGCCGCTTCGTTCTTTTGTTGTATCCGACTGCATCTAATCAGGCGCGCAGTGAGCAAAGTCGTTGGAACATATTAATATGGGTTTGCGATTTACGGTTCCTAGCTGTACCCAATACGCTGCGTGGCTTCACGCAGTACTGCCCACACTCAGACGAAACACCCAATTGGTGTTCAAACACCGACAGCATGCAGCTCAAACTCCAGACGAAGTTCAATTGATGAACCTTCTTTAATAGGCCTGCACCTGAGACGTCATATCGGCTACTTTCACAGCTAAAGCTGCTTATGGGAGAGTTTTCGCGAAACGCCAGCGTAGCCGCGTCAAACCCTTAGACGCTAGTGCGCACGCCGTACACTAGGAGCGCTGCGCGAAGTACAAGTTAGTGGCGCCCCCACGGGATGGCTTTGTGAGCGCTCCAGTCGTACAGTCGGAGAAGCGGGGATGGAGCGAGTGCGAGGTGAAGAGAGATGCACTTTTGAGAGGTTCGTTTAGCCGAAAGAGAGGGAAAGGAGGTGATTCGCGCAGGAAAGTGGGTAATGCACTTGCCTGACGCCATCTTGACGCCGTACTTGCTTTGCTAATACAGAGGTTGATGGTCCGATGAAATGTTACATTGCATGCACTGTGTGGACCAGTAAGCGTGGACGTAGGTCACTACGTGAACGAGCTACCACGGGCGAGTAAAGAGGCATGAAGCAATGGGAAGCGGTGCGGATATGGCAGAGTACTGACGTCATATCGTGGATTAAAGAAGCGGTGTGAGGCATCTTAGACACAAGGGGGCTCTACGCACTAGCTCTCTGTGTACCAAGCTTTCGGTTACTTTAACGATTTACGCAGCGATAGCGCAGACACTGCCTAGCTTTTCCTCATATCTTTCAATAAATGTTGCTGCCAAAACTATAGCATAAAAAAGAATCCGGTACTCCCTGTATTTCGGACCGTAGTATCCATCGATTAGTCCACTCGTACATACATACTGTCTCCCCGTGTGCTGCACGCTTCAAAAAAGGCGGCCAGCGACGATCGGAGCTCCAGATAAGGAGCCAAACAAGAAGCACGAAAACGCAGCTCACGCCCGCCGGAGGAATTCGAAACTCGAGGAAGTGACCCGCCTTGGGCAGCGGCCCGTCGGTGTGGTTGCCTGGTTTATCCCTGTCTGTATACTTACCGCAAAACACGTTCTGAATGACCGCTCTCTCTCTACCTCGCCGCGGTTTCCCGCTCCCTCGGGGGAAGAAGAAACCCCGGCAGATCGACCGTGCAAGTTAGCGGAAGGTGTGGGTGCGTTATCGCAACCGGTGTCGCCATTGGGACCAGTGGCCTCTTCCTGCCCGCATAATGGCGGGAGTAGTCGCGATACGCTTGATCGATAACGTCTCTTTTCGGTGGCGCGATTGCATACCAAGTGGTCGCATTTGAATGCTCGTTGAATATTCGTACTGCGAATCCTCTCCTATGCATAGAAATGTGTTTGCAGGCTCTTAAAGTAAGTGCATTTTAATGCATTCCAGCGGTCATATTTTGGTTATTGGTTATTGTAGAAGTGTGTGATGAGAGGCTAGTTGGTAAGGCATTCTTAAGACATAAAACTAGGCAGGAGACAGGACACAGAAATGATGCAGACAGGACGAGCGAAGCTTTTCAAGCAAACGAAGATTATAGGCTGCGCCATTGAAGGACTATGGCTGCGCGAAGGACAGGAAGGCACGTGAGATTTTTGCAGCCTGGCAAATTGCTAGATACGGTGCGGAAAAATGTGTTAGTGAGGCATCAGTTCACCTGTATCAGAAAGAACTTGAATTTTTGGGCTGATAAGATAGGGTACTTTTGCTTTTGGCGTTTTGTTTGGTTGCGCATGCGTTGCTCTTGAAGGAAGGTCGTTTCGTTCAATTAATCAGTTGTTAGTCTACGCTCGTCCTGTCTGCATCTTTTCTGTGTCCTGTCTCCGGCGTAGTTTTATGTCTTCAGTATTGGTTATTGGGATTTAACGTCCCAAATCAACTCAGGCGATGTGGGACGCCATAGTGAAGGGCTCTGCAAATTTCGACCACCTGGGGTTCTTTAACGTGCACTGACATCGCACAGCACACGGGACTCTAGAATTTCGCCTACATCGAAATTCGGTCGCCGCGGCCGGGATCGAACTCGCGTCTTTCGGGTCAGCAGCCGAGCGCCGTAACCACTGAGCCACCGCGGCGGGGCCGGTCATATTTTGTAGTATACGCTTTCCTTCTATCTTTTACCTCTGTGATTGGTCGCGGCTTCCTGGTGACGTAGGACATGGCGGAAAGTGACAGAGGTGCAGAAGAAAGGAAAATAAAAGAGAATGATGGTCGATATGTGTATGCGATTAAGGTGCGCAAACAGTTCGGTTTTCACTTCGGTTCTGTCGTTCAGATCCAGTGTTCACGGATGGCAGTTCGTATAGCGACAATCGGTTAATATCCATACATGCGGAATTGGTCATTCTCTACATTTATAGATTGCTGGGAGTCTTGCTACCACTCCTTGCGCAGTGGTGCAGTGCTCAAGAGATGCACAACTTGCCTTCTGTGGCAGGTGCTGCCATGGGTGCGAATTGGGTTGCTTGGGTTAGGTTCCAACCGGAATAATTTCGACGATCTTTAACGCGCACTGATATCATGTAGCACACGGGCACCTTTTGCGTTTCTCTTCCATCGAAACGCGCCCGCCGCGGCAGGGTTCGAATCCATGTCCTCCGGCTCAGTAGCGTACCGTCGATACTGTCGATAGTAGAATCGATAGTATTACTATCGATAGTAGACTATCGATAATACTATCGATAGTCTATCGATAGTAGCACTATCGATAGTTTTTTTTACACTATCGATAGTTTAAAAAAAGCTGTCGATACTATCGATAGTCAATTTTCCGATAGCTTTGCATCACTAGTTTGGAAGCGTTTAGCGGCGTCTTACGACCGAGCGTCCCACCCAGTTACGGCAAATGTTGCTGGAGGCACGGAGTACGGACAGGGGTGGTCACGTGATCCGCTCCGTCCGAGTACACGGTGGAGCGTGGGCAGTAACAGCTCTCGCTGTTACTGTGTATTAGATGAACCCGCTGGGCTTTTCAAGCAGTAGGGAATAAACCAGGCGTTGCGCGGATTAGCCCGGGAGCTTTTTTAGAGCACTACAGCACTGGATGCCTCGCTATGGTCGGATACAACTCAAGAGGTGACTTTTCCCCGTACGGCCCCCTTCCAGCCAATGGCGTCGGCCTGTTCTCGTGACCCTGCTAGCGGGACAATGCGGGGAGTGGCAGATGAAAGGGGATAGCCCCCCTCCCTCTATAGTCGGTTATAGTCCCCCTCCCTGTATTGTCACGCGCCGCTCTCTACATTGTCACACTAACAGGGTCATGAGAATCTGCCGACGCTATTGGCTGGAGGGGAACTTTATAGGGGAAAAGCTGCGTCGTTCTTGAGATGTAGCCACCTATAGTGAAAAGCTGTCCCCGTTGGCAGGTGGTGGTGATGATGATGGCAAATGATGATGTCCCTTCTAGTCCCTCCTGTGCGCACGTCATCCCGTTTATTCAACTCCATGAGCATCAAACGTTTACACGGATCAACTAATGCCTTTAACAAATCTTTTTTGCCAGCCGCTATTCAAGATTGGAATCAGCTTCCAGAATCTGTTGTCTTTGAATGCGATCCAGTAAGGTTTAAAGCACGTCTGATGTGTTATCTTGCTGTATAGATTGTTTCATTTCCCTTTCGTGACTTTATTTCTATTGATCCTTTTGTTGTCTGTGTGTTTTTGTTTTTTTTAATTCTTTTTTTCCCCACCAATGTGAGTCATGTTGAATGTACTACTCCCCCCCCCCTTATGTAATACCCCCCCCCCAAGGGCCTTTAAGGGTCAAATAAATGATGATGATGATGATGATGGTAAATGGACAGAGAGGGAAACCCCTGTCTTTACTTTCAGGAGAGGGAAATGAAAGTGGGAGAGGGAAGACGAAGAATGGGTGATAGGCGACAGGTTGCGGGTGGCAAAATAGAGAGAGGGAAACTCCCCCTTTCTTCTCCTGCGCTTGCACTAGATGGGTCACTAGAGAAAAAGCCTTTATGTGTCCTTGTGGAGCCTGGTGTTGTCCTGGTGAAGGAGTAATACCGGATTCACGGCAGCTGCATCCAGACGGAAAGGCAGAAACCAGGTTGCACCAGCTTCCTCAACATTGGGTATAAAACTGTCATACGTAACCTATGCGAAGGGTCCGTGTATTTTGTCCTAGCGCACTTACGGAGCTCGTTTTTTTTTTTTTTGTAAATATAGAAAGTAACACAGTTTGCCGACCTATTGTCAGTTTCAACAACATCCGATCTCGTTGGTCCGAACGGAAGTAACAGTGACAAGAATAGCATCAGCTTGATCCTCTGTTTTTGTTGTTTCTAAATAGGGGTGCTGCTTGATGGCGGCAGTAACCGAAAGATGCTATATACTATGTGCTCGCTTTTAAAGGTTGCTCAGCAAAGTACCCAGGCGTCGTTTTACGAGCACCGATACGCAGTACTTAGCGGTCAACAAACGCAGCTTTTCTACATTGCGTGTTACAAACCGCCGTAAAGAAGCGGAATCTGGATTTCGTCATTCTTTTCTGCTCATGGAGGAATGAAATTGTGAACTATAAGGGCTCCGCCAACACTAGAGTTTTTCACCACCACCACAGTAAAGATCCCCAGGTGGTCGATGGTCTTGGTTAGGCTCTCATAGATCCAACCAGAGAAGACTCTGTCGCGTGGAGGTAGCTACAAACGGGCTCGTACCCGAACCTACACGTACTCAACAAAATGTATCCCACACAATACACTGACAAATGCCCTTGGTGCCAAGAACCACCCACGCTGTACCACATAACGTGGGCATGCCAGAGGATAAGCGTGGTACCAGTGATAACAAACCCGAGTGCGGAGAAATGGGAGGGAGTGCTCTCCAGCGATCGCCGAGTCGACCAAGAAGGTCTGATTCGGCGAGCACAACTGCCAGCAGCCTCCAGCGGAGCCCTGGACTAAGGGCAGCCGACCTTTGTACAAGAAGATGGACGAAGCCATCT
Source organism: Amblyomma mixtum (assembly GCF_055824585.1). Classification (NCBI taxonomy): domain Eukaryota; kingdom Metazoa; phylum Arthropoda; class Arachnida; order Ixodida; family Ixodidae; genus Amblyomma; species Amblyomma mixtum. The sequence goes on along the minus strand of NC_143021.1, from coordinate 180,479,926 downwards.
GACAGCTGCAGAATAAAAGCAAATCTAGAGCTTAATAAAGTTGTTCACTCACTCACAGCCAGGTGGTCGACATTATTCCGAAACTCTCCATTATGGCACATCTATCTTCTTTCACTCCCACCTTCCTTCCTTCCCTTACGGCGCGGTTCAGGTGTCCACCGATATAGGTGAGACAGATACTGCCCCATTTCCTTTCTCTCAAAACCAATTTTCATTTTCCTTACAGATCGCTTGGCCAGCTGTGGCCACAGGGTGAGACCAGCAGCGCCAGTTTTGTTGTCAAGAGGCGGAGGCGTGCGGAACTACGCTTTGTCCCGTGCCGGTGGTGGTCCTTAGGCTAGATGCGCTCATATCAGCGAGGGCATGTCATGGCGTCAACTGCCATTGACTGAAAGCTAAACAACTTCGCCGAAGTACTCTCCCCCTTTCGTCAGCCCGGCGGTGGACGAAAAGCATGTTTACATCACTAGCCGTCAGAGCAATGTGTGGCTGCTTCGCGTCGACCAAGGCTCTACACTTTCATGACGTCAGCGTGTCCTGGCTCGCTGGCTCACTACCATTGCAAAGAAGAGTCGCCCACAGCCATACAGTTTCTTACTATTACCTAGAGGGAAAGCTGGCAACCCGTCTTTGGGAGTTTGCATGGAGGTCCCTCGAGACCACTTCAGACACTATGGACGCTCTAAGCATCATGGGGCGGTGAGCTACCGACTGCGAACTACAACTTTTGGCCAAAAATAATAATAAAAATAAAGCTGTTCGATAACTACGAATGTCCTAACATTCAATATCCTGCCTGTAGATTGCAACAAACGAGCAGAAAAGCATGTAAATGCAAAGTTTGCTCAAAATAAGAGATGGGTAGATTTCCTATTGGCCATGCAATGAACACTACAAAAACTATTATTTCCTAATTAACATGTGCAAGTTCAAAAGTAAATATGTTTTTAAAAAAATGTTGTCGCTTAGATGCTTTAAGGGGTTTTTTAATGGCATTTCGGAAAAGTAAAATCTTTTATTGACGTCGTGTGTCGTTGCGTTTTCACTACTATGGCTTTTGCACACTGCGTTCGCGCGAAAGTCGTCTGCGCACACACGAACAGCGTTTTCGGAATGAAACATCTCAGTAGGGCCACTCCGTGTTCCCGAAAAAATACGACGGTCCCGCAGCAAGTAGCTCACCGCCTCATGATGATTTGAGCGTCTACGGTGGCTGATGTTGAACGCCGCCAGCTTTCCCTCTAGGTTATAGTAAGAAACTCTATGCCTACAGCAACACTCGAAAGAATAACTTCGCGAACGTTGCTGCGAGCGCGACGCAAGCGATGGCGATAATAATAATAATAATAATAATAATAATAATAATAATAATAATAATAATAATAATAATAATAATAATAATAATAATAATAATAATAATAATAATAATAATAATAATATCTTTTATTCACTTCAATTCGCAAGTACATGCTCCAGCCCGCGTAAGCGTTATCGCTTGTGTGCGGGGCTGGGCAGCCGAAGTGTGAAGTACATGATCAGCGGTGAATAAAACACACACACACACACACAAAAAAAAAGAGCTCGAACAAGACAGACTCAGAAATTGCTTCCGCAATGCAATAAAACATAAAAACACTGAAGAGCTGAAACCAGACAGACTCAGATACTGCTCCCGCGGTGCAAGGCGAATACATGAACAAAAAACATCAAGTACAAGAAAGCATCCACCGTTTTCATGCACGAAATGACAACGCTGAGAATATGAAAAGAAAGGAAAAAAAAAGAAAAAAATAGATTAAAAATTTATCACTCAGTATTACTATTCAACCACGATCGAAGAAACTTATTAAGTTGTTTTAATCCCTTAATGCTCGGGGCTGTTTGTATCTTATTGAAGTAATAAGGAACATAATGACTGCGGGTTTTTTTCCCATAGTTGGTGTAAATCCGTGGTATGACGTATTTTTCCGACTGACGGAGAGGCCGTGCTTTAATGTTGTCGATTTTAAAGACGCTGTGGAAGAAATTTTTGCGCAATATTTCAAAGATAAATTGCTTGTGTACAGGTAGCATCTCAAAATGTTCCATACTAGCTTTTACCGCTTTATCATGACAGCTAGTTCCGTAGGCGAGATTAGATGCAATTCTGTACAGTATGCGGCTTAGTATGTTTAGTTTATACAGTGATGCAGTTCCGTAAATGGTTATTCCATATCGCAATATGGATTCTCCTAAACCTTTATAAACCATTTTTCTAACCGACACATCGCAAATAGATCGCAGGGCATACATATAAACACACACCAAGCGCAAACGTTTGGCTAGCTCCTGAATATGAATGTTCCATGACAGAGTTTCGTCAAATGTCATGCCAAGATACTTGAAACTAGATTTAAGCTCCAACGGCGTGCATGAACAGCTTGTACAATTCTTATCATGAAGATATATATTAGAGCATGTACGAAGTTGTTTGTATGGACTATGAAAACAAAGAAGGCAGGTTTTTGAGATATTAGTATAAATCTGATTAGCGTTGAGCCATTCTATCAAAAAATGAACATCCTGTTGCATCCTGCCGCATGCTTCTTCATAAGTTTCACTTGGTACCACCAGAGCAGTGTCATCTGCATATAAAAAAATCTGAGAGCTTAACGGAAGATTGGTCATGTCATTGACGTAAATATTGAATAATAAGGGTCCTAACACAGAGCCCTGAGGAACACCAGTGTGAACATGTAACATTGTGCTGAACGATTCGCCTATTCGAACACATTGTTCTCTATCAGCAAAATAGCTCTTAAAAAACGACATGTAAGGACCTCTGAAACCAAAATGGTCGAGTTTAGCTAATAGTAAATTGTGATTAATAGTATCAAACGCTTTTTGTAAATCAATAAAAAGTGTAAGGACAATGTTATTTTTATCTATTCCTTTACATATTAAATCATGAAAATCTTCCAGTAGGCTTAAGGTACTTTTACCTTTGCGGAAACCATACTGGGCGGCATTTAATAGATGGTACTTATCACAAAAGGACGTCATATAGGCATGTACAATTTTCTCCATGATACAAGCGATGGCGGACAAGATCGCAATTGGCCTGTAATTATTAAAATCTCTTTTAGAGCCTTTTTTGTGCAAAGGTCTTATTAAACTTATTTTCATGTACCTATGAATAGGTCCAAATTCGAAGTTGCGCTTCCGTGAAACACGATGGCGATGTCAGAGCGTGGCGCCGGCATCGGAAAAGTGCGCGGCCCCGGGTTTCCATATTCGCTAGCCACAAGACGCAGGCGATCCACGAAGCCCCACTCGGCCGTTTGAGCGCAAAGCAAGCCCGTCAGGCTCTGTGTGTTCGGTGCGTAACAAACTCGCAACGATGCCGCGAAATTAAGTCATTCATTCACAGGTGACATCATAGTGAGGTGTGGTTAAGTGTAAGAATTGAAAGCGAAGGTAATTGTCTCACATCTCCGTGGACCCCCGAACCACTCCGTAAGAGAGGGGAGGAAGGTGAGAGTGAAAGATTAAAGAGACTAAGAGGTGGCCCGTGGTTGCGGTTTCCGGGATAATTTCGGCCGCCTGGGTATCTTTAACGTGCACTGACATCACACAGCACACGGGCGCCTTTGCTCTTCGCCTCCATGGAAACGCGGCCGCCGCGGTCGGGTTCGAACCCGGGAACTCCGGCTCAATAGCCGAACGCTCCAACCACTGTTGGTGCTGACATTCGCAGCATCTTTGATGTAGGGTTCGGGTATTTTTTTTGTGTGTGTTAAAGATTTCTTTGTTTCTAATTCTAGAGCCCTATGCGAAAGTTAAAACGGCCTTCCCGCCTCCCTTTCTTTTCTTAGGCCTGACGGGACAATAGAGCACCTTGACGCCGAGGGACAAAACGGCAACTCAGTCATAAGCGTGCAAAAGCGGAACAAGTCGCCTCGTTTCCGCCAAGGCGCCAGCAACAACCGCGTGGCATTTCGGTGATCTTAAAACGCGCCTGGCATTTACCTTGAACGGGGCGTCTACGGCGCCACGCTAGAAGGCTACAAGAGGTACGCGACGCGTGAATGTGTGTGCGTGTGTTCCTATACTTTTGCAATTTTCACGTGTCGCGGCGGCGCTAAGGCGGGCGCAAGGTGAACCTGTGGCTGGATTGTGTACCGAACTGGGTCACGTCCTCCATTCCTGCGAATTTCTCTCTCTCTTTCTGCCTTCCTCTTCCTCGGCGTCGAGAGCTCTGCTCTGCAGCGTACTAGCATACCGCTCTGTTCATAAGTAGAGTGAGCGATGAGAATCCACTTCGGCCGGTGATGAATGGACCGATCGGAGAGCACGCCGGCGTGGTGGTGGGTGCGCGCGCGCGTGTGCGGAAATAAGATCGCAAGCCGTCACGTGGCTACACGGCTGTCTTCTTTAGCGCTGTTAGCGGTGTCAGGTAGGTATGGCTGAGTCCGTGGCATCGTTATCGTCGCCGTAGTAGTAGTCGTGGCAGTAGTACTAAAAAATTTTTCCGTCACTGCGGCGACACGCATTGGAGCAATGCGAAAGCAAAACGCCCTCATACTATATCGACGTCCGTGGCAGTTCTGACGTCCATGTACTATATCCGCGTCCATGGCTATTTTGACGTCTATAAGTGTATTGTTCGCGTTTTTCGTGTTTCATTAATTGACTAATTGCACCTCATCAACCAAATTTTTCCCACGGCAACATTTTATCACAGACTATCTACCACAATCACACTTTCACACATATATCTTCAGAGAACGACGTAATAGCGCGGAGAAAATCGCGGACAATTTTTTTCTGACGCGACAGAGGCATATAATGCTCTCGCATTAAAATAGTAGCGGCAATACTAAAAAAAAAATAGTACTACTTCGGCTGCAGCGCCCGCAGCAACCGTAGCAGCAGCAGTATCAGCCTGAACATAGCAGTTATCGCATCTGTATTAGGGACATAATCATCTGCAATTCCTGCTATTGTAATCCACTACTGCGTCTAAATTCCAAAACCACCGCCGATGCACAACCCCTGCGAACGCACCAGACTGCAGCAGTCGTAGATGCCGCTAATATCGTTCACGGCGAAGAATTTGCTGAAGCCAGCGGCGGCTGACAATTACTGAATTTAACGCTATGTACAGGAACGCTTGCAAGAGGTCCGCTTCGTTCAAAAGTTCTTCGTCCACAACTGCCCCGGTCTTCGATGTCTTCCCGCTCCTTTGGTTGCCGCCACCCCTGTACAAGTGGTCTTCGTGGACGGGCAAAACGGAGAGGGTCAATAGTCTTCGCCGAAGGGGCAGCAAGTAAATAGCAAGCACAGAGGGGGCAACGCCCGGGTATGCCATCGTTCTACGTACATAAGTTATGTGCGTTGCAGTAGGAGCAGTAATAGTAACGGGAATCGTAGTAGTGCGGAACAACTACTACTAGTAAGGCAGTAGTAGTAAAGGATGTAGTAGGGGTAGTATGCCTGTCGGAACAGAAAACTCGTGTCACCCCTCCTCTCGTCTACTCAGGTCTGGGATCTGCGTACCAAGTATTCGAACCGCAGCGTCACTGTACTGGTAGTAGTACGAGGACTCGCCGTCATCTAGGAATGTTAGGTAGACAGTGACCGATTATGCATATATGGCCATTAACCCATGGAGCTCCGAATGGGGTGCGGTTTGGTAGCCAATGCGTAGTTACACAAACCCCAAGAATACAACAGACATAATCAGCCACAAACCTCACTAACGGAAACAGCCGTAGTGCACAATGTTTTCTCATTCACAGCACTTAAGGAGACTTAAGTGCCCCTGGTAGTTCTTTTTTTTTTTTGCCATGTTTGGGTGTTATCTTCCGACTGTACCGCTGTGTTCGCAGCACAGTCAAAACGGGTAAATACGCCTGAACTTGGGCGGTGATTGACCACACCTGAAAAGTTCTTTTCGCCGCTATCATACCCGTTGCATATGCTCATTACAATCCTGCACTCATAAAGGCTAAGCGCAATTAAAATCTTTTGAGAAAAGTTCTTCCAATGGCCGTGTTGTGCTCGATAGCAGTCGCATTTCGTTGTGCCGAAGTTTAATGGATAGAAATTCCTTCGTGACGGTGGCTTTGTATTTATCGTTGTGGACGATCCTGATCGATGGTCAGAAACTAGATGGATGAAATCCAGGGTTTGACGGAAACCCTTCTGGCCGGTAATGTTCATGGCGGGAAAGTATTGAGTGCCAACTAATCTTTTAAAATAAATGACATTTCGGCCCCGCTACGGGGGCTTGTTCACAAAAGTACTGAGCGCCGACCAATCTTGTTCACAATGAGCAAGGCCCCCGTAACTGGACCTAAACGTCTTTTATTTTAACAAGGTTACCCGCATCGGTGGCTCAGTGGTTATGGCGCTCGGCTGCTCACCCGAAAGACGCGGGTTCGATCCCGGCCGCTGCTGTTGAATTTCGATGGAGGCGAAATTCTAGAGGCCCGTGTACTGTGCGATGTCAGTGCACATTAAAGCACCCCAAGTGGTCGAAATTTCCGGATCCCTTCACTACGGCGTCCCTCATAGCCTGAGTCGCTTCGGGACGTTAAACCCTTAGAAACTATTTTAACAAGATTGTTCGGTGCTCAGTGCTTTCCCGCCAAACTATAGGGGTTTAAAACATGCCCTAGAAAGCATTTGCTCTATATGAAGAGGCTTCGAGGTGAAGAGCTTTGTAAACTATTTGAAGCCTCTTTTCACGCCTTGTCATGAGGCCTTTGGAAAGCAAGATACTTCTTAAACTTGGGGCGGGAATATTCGTTAGTACTAAAGAGCCCCAAAGTGACACAGCTCCTTCTGCTGAATTTGTGCATAAAACAAGTGGCGACTGTAAGAAAGAAGAAAAATGCGTAATGCGAATGCAAGAGGAATGAAAGAGCCACGGATGATTCAGTGTACGATGGTTTTCCACCGACAGCAGGTGAAAATCAAGTCATGTGGTTCATGTACAATGGAACGAAAAATAAAAATAAAATGCTTTTATGACTCAACAACAGCAGGCTGATTTGAGGTTGGCAGCCGTTTTATCTTTCCGTCATTGCTGTGGCTGTAATGAGCTCACAGGAAATTAAAAAAAAATGGAGGCAGCCCTATTCCGCTCGCCCATAGCACAGCCGTTCGAGCTTACAATTATTATTTAATTGCGCAGGCAACCAGCGATTCGGCTGACATCGTCTGTTCCTTCTTTTTGGCAATTTTTTGATGAATTAGCTTTCGAAGGCGCATGAAAATGGCCTATCCTGAATAAGGCATGTCATAACATGGCGATCACAGTATTCACCGACGTCACAGAAGGTGCTGTTCTGTTGTCTGTTGACCACTGCGAAAGGACGCCGGCGAGTCTAAACGGATTATCGCCTCATGCTACTGCCGGTACTGCCGAAGGTACACACTGGAGAGCAAAAACATGAGGGGACACTTAATCTGGGGCAGTGGAGCAGCGGCTATTCGCACTGGCACTGCCCCAGCGGGTGGCTGTTTCAAACACAGCCACCTGTTTGGTTTGGTTTGGTTTGGTTTATGGGGTTTAACGTCCCAAAGCGACTAAGGCTATGAGAGACGCCCTAGTGGAGGGCTCCGGAAATTTCGACCACCTGGGGTTCTTTAACGTGCACTGACATCGCACACTACACGGGCCTCTAGAATTTCTCCTCCAAAGAAATTCAACCACAGCGGCCTGGATCGAACCCACGTCTTTCGGGTCAGCAGCCGAGCACCATAACCACTGAGCCACCGCGGCGACCACAGCCACCGGTGCAACTTGAGAGACCCAGGTTCCTGTTCGTAATAAGCGAGTGAATAATCATTGATATCAAGTCAAGTCAAGTCAAGTTCATTTTCCTTTCTTACAAAGGAGGAGTCGGGACTAAAAGTTGTGGTAACAGCTTGACTGAAGGTCCCGACTCCTTGAGATAGTGGCAGTACAGAAGGAAGGCGATTGTCACATCATTCACATCAATTTGGAAAGTCATGGGTGGGCCACACAGATCCACACTTACGCTAAGAGCGAACACGCATGCAAGAAATCGCAACACACACATCGCTGAATGCAAATGTTTGGAAATAACTCGAATATGTAGTATAGATGCCACAAGCAATGAAGGAGGAAAATTCATATGTCTGCTTCTTTCACAGACGGAAATTGTCACGGCAGAAATTGCCACGGCAGTGAAATTTTCATAGCAGAAAGGGGTATAGTTGTATAGGTGAAGCGGTGGTCCCAGGTTCCCACCCCGGAGCAGGACGAATTTTTTTTTTTAGCTGCTATGTTTCTGAGAAAGCTGTGTAGCTTTCCTCTGTAGCTGTATGGCTGCGCTTGGGTGGATGTCAATGAATAATTACTCTCTTATTTAAAATCTACTCCACCTCGGGGAATCCCCCTAAACATATGACCAACACAGTTTCCACTTCCAGTTATTGATGAATTCGCTCTCGCTCTACCATAAGCTTGCCGTCCCGGTTAGCTCAGTTGGTAGAGCGACTGCTCCGGTGAAGCGGTGATCCCGGGTTTGAACCCCGGACCAGGGCGAATATTTCTTTAACTGCTGTGTTTCAGGGAAATCTTTAGAGCTTTCCTTTGTAGCCGTATGGCTGCGCTTGGGTGGATGTCAATGAGTAATTACTCCCTTATTTCAAATCTACTCCACCTTGGGGGATTCCCCTAAACATCTGACCAACAGGTTGCTCTTCCCAAGCAACCTCTCGCGACCAGTCATTAACTTAACTGGCACCTGCCACAGTGGGCAGTTTGCTGACAATCTAGTGAACAGGCTGCCACCTGCCATGGTGGGAAGGTTAAGATGACGTCACAAGGTGACGTATAGGGATTTCTCTTTAGATTTTTACTCACCAGGCCGGGTTCTCAGCTGAAAGAAACACTAACGCTATCTCGTTAAAATGGCGCCCATGACGTCACATGAATAGCCCCTTTTGAGAATGTCGCAGCGCATTTTGATGATGCCGCCGTCCTCCTCGCTCCCAGACTTATTATTTACCTTTTTTCCGCATATGTGGTTGGTCCGATGCGTCGGCGCAATGCATCGAACGGCTAGCGTTGGTTTAACAGCGAAAGCTGTACATGGCTTATTCGGCGAAACCGTGTCGTCGTCACCGTCGTCCGCCTTCGCCCTCCCCCATGTCCCCATCCTTCATGACTATACCTTACACCTGATGACTAGTTTCTGTAACCGGCTACTCTAACACTCTCAGCAAAATGAATTCGCTAGAACCAAATCGTGGTGATATATCATTGCAATTCAGTGTTTACTCCCCGGAAGGTGCTGGAAGGTTTTCAGGGCTAAAAGCGCCTCTGGGCATCTTGACATAGCCCTGGAACCTTCATTTGGCTTTGCAAAGACGGCAAAGCAGTGGAAATACAATGTACAGATCATGAAGACAAAAGTAGACCCCATTTTATGATTACTTCACACTGGATTACATTTAACCTTATTAATTTCCATGCGTACAACAAACTTGGAGGCGGACGTGATACAAATCATAATATAACTGAAAAGGATAAAAAATTTCCTTACGGGTAATGAAAAATGCGCAGGTTTTACAGATTATTATACCAAAACCTATTTTGGAACAAGCATTGGAAAAGGAATTATGTAGTACTCAGTTCAACAACACATAGACTACAGGAAATTATATGACACACACAAACATTGCAGCTGTTGGCTGTGTAGCGGTACAAACCCAACAAACATCGCACAGCTTGCCTACACTTACTAAGCACTCCGACAGCCATCGGCATTTGGCACAACCACAGCTGCCACTCAAATCAACATCACCACAATGAAAATGTCCGGTGATTTTTTGTTTATTGTGGCTTCTGAAAAGGGCCAGAGCATTAGTGTGCTGGCGCAGTGTTAGCAGACTGCACGATACTGCGCAAAAGATAACGAATTGCCCGGAATAAAACTTAACATCCAAAATTGGATTTAATACCAGTGCACGGCGAGGAGGTGTCAGAGGGACCTTAAGCCATTCTGGCCATCCAACGGAGTAGCTTGGCCCTTTTGGTAATGTTGCTTTTGTGAGGAGCCTTTCGAAGCGGAGTTGGCTTTGGAGGGCTTCGTTCCAGATATATTTAATACTGCCTTGTGGTTGTACCACGCCCAAGGATCAGTGAACCGAGTAAACCGCGTGAACCACGAGATCCAGTGAACCACGAGATCAAGGTCACCTAGATATGCAAAACACGATTAGTGACCGAACCCTCCACTGAAGGAAGAAATATCCCCGTGAACATAGTACTAAAGATGTTTTCCTTTATTATTGGTTGGTTTATGGGGTTTAACGTCCTAAAGCGACTAAGGCTATGAGAGACGCCGTAGTGGAGGGCTCCGGAAATTTCGACCACCTGGGGTTCTTTAACGTGCACTGACATCGCACAGCACACCGGCCTCTAGAATTTCTCCTCCAAAGAAATTCAACCGCCGCGGTCGGGTAAATCTAACCCACGTCTTTCGAGTCAGCAGCCGAGCACCATAACCACTGAGCCACCGCGGCGGTGTTTTCCTTTATTATTATTTTTCCAGGTAGTGGTTCAGCCCATGAACTCAACAGCAACGGAATTTGCATCGGCATAAGTTAGGAGTGATATGCTTACCAGTCTATCTCATCGAAACTGCAGAGACACCCTACGGTGGTGTCATGGCTGCAATCTTGAGAAATTATCGTTGGGAAAACAGCGTCGACTAGGTTATTTTAGTTGAAAAAACGTTCGAGAATTGTTCTGTGCCACTGAGAATATGAATAGGAATGCAGGAATAGGGTAAGTGTAGGAAGGACCCAGATGAAAAAAATCTAGCTGGTTTCAATTGGTTCTAACTGGTTTCAGCTGGGATCAGTTGGTCCCAGCTGGGACCAACTGGCCAGCAGTTGGGACCGACTGGCCTGCAGTTGGTGCCAACTGGCCTGGAGTTGGGACCAACTGACCAGCAGTTGGGGCCAACTGGCCTGCAGTTGGGACCAACTGACCAGCAGTTGGGACCAACTGGCCAGCAGTTGGGACCAACTGGCCAGCAGTTGGGGCCAACTGACCGGCAGTTGGGACCATTTGGCCTGGAGTTTGGACCAACTCGCCAGCAGTTGGGGCCAACTGACCGGCAGTTGGGGCCAACTGGCCCCAACTCAAATCCGCATAACTGCATTTTGATTTAAGTTAAAAACGTGGTTTGTCCTGACTATTACCTCAATCCTGTTATTGATCACCTGTGTTTAAAGACATTTTTTCAGATCTTGCAAGAGAGCATCAAAAAGCAGGCAGAAATTATGCACAGCAACAATTCACATCTGAAAGGAAAAACTGTACACCAAGATTTTTCAAAATTGACACAGCAGACTTTATCATTAGTGAAAGTTTGATTTTATAGCATATATGCAAACAAAGATCATATTCACTGCAAGACAGCATACAGGCAGTAAAAAATCATCTCGACTCTAGACAGCAGCATTGCCTTGGAAGTCTAGATGTGGCCATTTCGTCAATGACATGAAAAAAGTGCGCACCTTATTAAACAACTGTCCCCGCTGCATTTCATTTTCATCAGAAATGATGAGGATAGGCCCAGCATCAATCTTCACGTCAGAAATCTTGAGTACCCCACACACTTCATGATCGGCTCGGTGTGGAGTCGAGGTATCGTTTGTGAGGCCGCATTATGCTGTTTCGATAACGCGACTAGGAGATCAGAACAGATTGCAAAGCAGACATCAAAACATGCATCAAAACAATCAAAATAAACCATGCACGGAGCACACTTCAACGCGCGGCCATTCGGATTCGGATATGTGGCTTTCCCTTTGTATCGGGCGGTCCTTACGGAGAAAAACCTCCGAAAGTGTCCTAGCCTATTTTGGAGTCTTCCTTGTCTTCATGGATATTTCTCTCCACAATGTCAAACGACGTTTGGTTTGTTTTCACCGCCAATGCTGATGTTGATGTTGATGCGGCTGAGGATTTCGCCGATGTCTCCCCAAAAAGTGCAATTTCTAAGCATATTCTAACAAGTATCTTTATACGGTTGCTGCAAAATGTCACGACAAATACGAAAAGTACTTATATTTTTTTTGCGCATTTGGTGCGACATATCGCATTTTGTCTGGCATCGTTCAACCGCGTTGAAACTTGAACATAACCAGCGGCAGCCATCGCCATCGCTGTCACTGGCCGCACTGGCTACGATTGTGTGTTGTCTGTGTGTCGTCGGGTCTAGTGATTTCCCTAATATATTCTGAGCAGTAGGTATGTTTTAGATTCTTTGCCCCATGTTTGCCTTAATAAGATTCCTCGCGGATATCGACAAGAAGCCGCACGTGGTGCCAGCGTCCGATATTGAAGACTTTCGCCCGACGACAACTGAGGATTTTTACAAGTCTGTCTACTCGGTCTTCTTGACAGACAAAGAAGGGGACGGAGAAGACACCGGCTACTACGTCGCGCAGGTACTCTTACTAGCCGGTAAGTTTTAACCCTGTGTCAAGACCCGGCACTCTGACAGTGGCTTGGCGTTCGGTTACTGATTCTAAAATCGCGAATCCCGCCTGCGGCGGCATTTCTTTTAAGAAATGCAAAAACGCCTGTGTACTGTGCGATGTCACTGCACGCTCAACTATCCAAGGTAGAGTAAATCAGTCCGAGCTCTCCACTATAGCCTCCCCCATAGCCCACGTTTGGAATGTAAACACCACGTACTGTACACACTATGTGACGTGTCTATCGTACTGGCATAGACAGAATCAGACATTCAGCGCACTTTGGCGTTCGAGTAATTGCCTGAGCGGATTGTTATTTTAGTGAAGCGCAGCAGCCAGCACCAGCAAGAACTTAATTCGCGCTGCGATAGGGTGTCAAACACGTGTAGCGCTGGTTCGACGAAGCCAAAGCATGCTTAATGGTATTAATTCCTTTACCTACTAGAGAACTGAAATTAAGGGCATATTGCGATCGGAATAAAAAAATACGTGTAGGCTGCAAAAACACGGACATGGAAGTGGATTACGTGGGCCAAGCAAATATGAAGCAAAAGACCTGGTCTGTTTTATTTAGGTTGGCTTGTTTTCGTTGCTGCTTCCAGTGGCGTGAGATTAAAACTAGTGCAGATGTGTGTGCACACTAGTTAGCTTAATTTTGGTGCATCCCGCCAGCCGAACTGCCATGGCTGCTTCTGTTAGCGTTTTTGGTAGGTCATAATATATTTAATCTGTTTCAATTATCTGCATAATTGTGAATGGCCTCAGAAAGGGTCAGTGCTGATCTTGAGCAAAATTTTCAACCAATTTAAGTGTTAACTGTCTGCTGAGCAGTGCACTAGTCGGGCAATGTATGACTGTGATTGCTCACTACTTCAAGAAGCATGGCTGTTTATTTTGAATTATTTGGCCCTTTTACCACGCATGCTGTATCGTACATTGATAGCCATAAGAGATTAAATATACTTGCATATAGTATTTTTTAATGTTCTACAATCTCATTTTCCCTTTCCTCTCTAAAATTTCACACAGCAGGCGATTCCAATTGTATTTGTAACTCGCGGCTGCATTTGTGCCTTGTGTGACAATTTTTATGGAATGTAGGGCTGGAATTTTGCATTTTCTCATGTTGCTGCCCTTCCCAACTATTTTGTTTGGGAAGGCATGCGCCAGCAAGACTGCTGCATAATGTGCACGTTGACTTTAAAACTTGTTTTTTTTCTGTAATTTTTAGGTACAGTCTGGCAGTGGGGCTCCCAAAAAGGCGTGGATGTGGAAGGGACTGTGGCCATCATCCCGGGACTCCTGACCGAGAAGATTTAAGATGTGAAAAAACCTCTCCTCAGGAAGCTTGGAAACACCTAAGTGCATGCTAATAAATAGTTTTGACACTTTTCATGCTGTGGGCAGTGTGTGCTGACTGGAGGGTCACTGCCTGCCTTTTGAGCGGCTTTTGACCAGCCTCGGTGCACTGTGGCAAAAACAGCACCAGAGGTAACCATAACCAGCTGGCAACTGGTCCCAGTTGGGACCAGTTTGCAATGGGTCCCAGCTGTTGGGACCAGTTGAACTGGGTTATGGAGTAATTCCCAATTGGGACCAACTGGCAGTGGGTCCCAACTGGGCAGCTGGGACCCATTGTCAGCTGGTCCCAGCTGGGAATTATTCCATAACACAGTTGAACTGGTCCCAGCTGGCACCAGCTAGGACCAGTTGCAATTTTTTCATCTGGGGAAGGTGGCAGGCATTCTGTAATGTTGGCGGGGTTTCGTCGAGGAATGGCGCAAAATCAAGAAACTTAAAGTTCACTGAACGATATATTTCACGTGCCTTTCGCTTCAACCTGGAGACAACTGTCGGGTCTTAAGGTTGTAAAGACAGTAAGCTGCCGGCGATTAGGTGAACACAGCATCACAGCACCGCGAGAGTTCGACCACGTTCTACTCCAGGATGGGCGTGTACTCTCTCTATCTCTTTCTCTCTCAGGGCGCGCTTCCCAATCTGTGCGACAGGTGGCAGGACGATCCCGCCGAGACAGCCGAGCCTACCTTAAAGTGGCTCGATGCAGCTTACCGCCGAGTGTTCGGGTTTGTTCCAGCTGTTGCTCCTGGCGTTTCCTGTTGTCGAGGGCCTGACGCCATCCCGGTTACCGGGAGAAATGGATGACTGACGTGGAGGCCGTCGTAACACGGTCGCAAATGCTTCGTTGCGCTAATCTACGCTTTACTCCTTCCGTTTTCATTTTTGTTTTGTGTACGGACGGTGTTTTGTGTCGGCCCGTTGTGCGGCTGCGGCCGGCTGCTCACTGAACTCATAAGAAGGGGCTTATAAGGAGGACTACTCCGGGGCATGCCTCGAGCAAAGGCAGGCAGCGTGCGAAGCTGATTCATTACGAAGGCTTGTCCAAGGAACGGCAAATAATATTGAAGAACCACTGGAGACAAATTGAAGTTGGCCTTTGTTGATGGATTACCGTTTTCTAATTGCAAGCAGCCTATTTTCGCACACGCACACGCACACACAAAAATAAAAAATGGAGCTCTTAAAGGAGGGTTCACCACCTGGACGCGGGGCATTCGTGTAGCGTCGTCCATAATGCTCATAAATGGCCTCCAAGATTGGGCGGCACTCAGGCAGGTTGAGCGAATCCCACCTTGATGCCTGATCTCGGAGTCTATGAATCATACGCAGCTGTCGCCCCTTTAGCCTCCCGAGATGTGGCACTATAGTTGATTCTATGCGTTCTCAGTTAAGAAAAAATAGGAAATAATTAAAAAAATCGGCAGCGGAGCCGGCTTGCAGAAGCCCAGAGAAGAGAGGTTCAAGAGCGGTACGTTCTCTGCGGTACGTTCAAGAGCCGTACCGCAGAGTACCGGGTAGCGCTTAGCTCTTTTGTAGAGTTATTCACTTTGTACGAATATTCGCACAAGTGGCGAACATTCGTAACAAGATATTCGACTCGTATTCGGTTAGTTTTGTGGCAACATTATATGTATTAGATTCGGTAGCAAAGTAACTGACACTATTCGTATTCAATTCTGTTTCAAAAAAGTGGTATTCGCTCACCCGTATCCATTGTCATCTGTAAGCACCTTTATAGTTTGCATCCCAGTATTTCAAGACAGGCGAATTACATGTCGGTTTAAAGCGCTTTCTTTTTGGCAACTGCGCGTAGGAGAGCAGACCGAAGTGTTTGCCATAAATCTTCCGTCTAGCACCAAAACTTGGCAACGTTATGTTACCCTCGCCTGGGTCATTATTGGTGGCCTGTGATTGGAAGTCCATCGGCCTCGCCAATCGTGATAGCCGACTGCACGATAGCCAAGGCGCTGTCCTACCCGTGAGGTGTCCAGCGTGCGGAAAACTTTGGCAATTAAGTTCCTGATTCGCAAGCACTTGTATCAGTACAATGTAACTATTCTTTTTTATCGATTCTGATATGTTTTTATCACCCACTGCGTCGACCCCTGTAACAAGAAGGGTCGCACACGAGCCATTTATCCAAAGATCAGATTACTAGTAAATTCGAATTAGAATAGCATTGATATACTCTCTCGACATGTAGCTGTGACTGGCTCAGCGCTGCCAAGGTTTAGATCAAGCACTAACGTAGTCGTTAGGCATTTATTTACTGATGCTGACTTGTTTTATTTATTTTTATTTATTTATTTATTTATTTATTTATTTACATATACTGCAGCCCCGATGGGGCTATTGCAGGAGTGGGAGGAAGAAAGAAGAAGAAGAAAAAAAAAGCAGAGAGCGACAACATATTCAGAACTGAACACCATTAAAATACAGAACAGAAATGCAACAGACTAATCACAGATTTGCAACAACATTGAAAAATAGGTTTGGTTCCAGGGAGCGTACATCACCAGGTAAAGAATTCCATCGTTCGATAACACGAGGAAAAAAACTAAATTTGAACATATCAGTGTGCGCGTGAATGGGTGTTACATTCAATGGGTGGTAGCTCCTTGTAGATGAAGATGCTGAAAAATGCAAGTACTCAGACAGTGAAGCAAAGCGGGATGAATTAACAATACCATGAAAATATTTTAAACACTCATTGTCGCGGCGGGTACAAAGGAGGGAAAGGCCTATGGCAGGAAGAGTGGATGAAGGTGAAGAATTTCTGTCATACCGTCGGCAAATAAACCGTACTGCTTTCCTTTGGACGGATTCCAGCTTACTGATATCAGACTGTTTATGAGGATTCCAGATTATTGACCCATACTCCAAAAGTGGACGAATTAAAGCTTTGTATGTTAACAGTTTAGTTTCTTGGGGGGCAACACTAAGTGTACGTTTTAGATTACCGTGCCTCCGCATTGCATAATTGGATATTGTGTTAATATGCTTTGACCAGGACAAGTTAGAAGAAAAAAGAAGACCTAAATATTTGTACTCGGACACTTGATTCAGAGAGTTATCTTTGAATGAGTAGGTGTAAGAAGATGGTATTGTGCGATTACAGAATGACATGCATACAGATTTACGAAAGTTTATTTGTATTTGCCATGTTTCACACCATGAGCAGAATGACACGAATGACTGATTTAATTGCGCGTGATCCTCAGGGGTGTTAATTGAACTGTATATCACACAATCGTCTGCATACAACCGAATTTTTGAAATAATATTTTGTGGTAAATCATTAATGTATAATAAGAACAACAGTTGCCCGAGCACTGATCCTTGTGGTACACCGGATGATACATTAACAGTTTCAGATGAATAGGAGTTGAAATAAACATACTGTGTACGATTAGAAAGAAAGCTTGATATCCAGTCTACCAGTAACGGGTTTTTGAGTATTGCATTAAGTTTACAAAGAAGTTTGCTGTGGAGAACGGTGTCGAAAGCTTTAGAAAGGTCGATAAATAAAACGTCGATTTGTGAGCCCGTGTCGAGGGAACTAGCAATGTCGTGCGTGAATTGTACAAGTTGTGAAATGGTACTGAGCCCGCGCCGAAACCCATGCTGAAATTTGCACAATGTGATGCTCCGATTAACTGCCCTTTGCTTGAGCCACAGTAAAAAATAATCATAACGATTCTTTTCAAATACACATTTTTCACGCGTTACTATTGGTCGGAAACACTTCATGTACCAGGGCTACCGACTTACCACTTCCTGGCTGTCAGACCTGGCATCACAAGCGGCGGATACCAATTACGAACGACCGAAATAATGAGCCAAAAAAGAATAGTTACACGACGAAGGGCCGTATCATGTAATGATTCTTCTTCTGATGTACCGTTGGTAGTTGGTGTTGGCGACATCATCACTGAGAGCTAAACAAGCAATGCAATTCGCCGGCTCTGGCACCGACGGAGGAGCTTAATAATGACACGAAACTAGGAATGTTCAATTAGGCGCGGCGAGTGAATAGTGAAAAGGATCTTATCAGAGTACGCGCTCTGGTTTCTGATTCAAAATGTAGTTCAGTCGTGTTTGTTTAAAGAGTGGAGTAAGAAGGTAGAACAACGTAGGCCGTCTGTGCCTCAGAAACGATGAGGCATAATGCATTTGGGATTGCATAATGCTAATACGAAACAGCATCCGCGAAGGACAACGTCGTGAGCAAAAGACGTGCTCGTCAAGAGGTTTTATAACCGATACGAAGCAAGAAGAAATGTGGCAACATTTTCGAGAGTACTCGAAAGTAAAAAAACTTCTCTTCCTAAGCGCGGTTGATGCGAGGCCTCGTTACGACTATCACTCCCTAGGCTCTAGTATCGGGAGTTTTAGGACCTTCGTAGCTCTCGGGCAAATTGGTGTGTCCGTCCTTTTATAGCACATCCTTGACATTTTCGTGCAGAAGCACGATTCCGATAGGTAAACCCCGAGCAAGAGCTTGCGATTTTTGCGGGTTTCCACCAAGTTAAAGAAATAAACGAAAATAAATCAAATAAATATCCGTGACTGGAAATCGAACCCGCGGCGGTGCGAACAAAGGCAGCTTCGCTGGTCTTTGAGCGAGAGCACTAAGCTATTGCAGCATTTTTTTTCCAACGTGGTATTTACTACACGAGTTTTGTATGAAGTCGAGAGTGTGACGGAATCCCGTCTGGCCGGAGGGATACATTTCAAAAAAACAGAGACGCCGACCAGTAAAATGAAAATTGAAATTGAAATATCCGCAATAACGCCTTGGCAGAGCACGCAGTGACGCATAATCACAAAATCGATTGGGAAAAGGCACGAATCATCGAGAAAGAAAGACTGACAGCATCACGGCTTCATCTCGAGTCCCTGGTGATACAGACAACGTCCCAGACGCTTAATCGTAACGAGGGCAATCTTAACCAGATTTACGCGCGATCGTTACGGCGATTACTATAGCTTTTAATGACGAACCCTCTCGGTGTGATTCCATTGTGAACAAGGCCCCCGTTCTGGGTGCCCAAACGTCAATTTCAATTTTCATTTTACTGGTGGGCGTCTCTGTCTTTTGAAACGAGTTTTGTATGTATACAGAAAGCGGCTATATACAGATTATTTACAATGCACACAGCTAGTGCCCCAGCCGAACACCAACACACTATCGCGTAGTGCATTGCACAGCGTCTTCTTCATCAGCAAATACTGCTATCAAACTAATATTCGCGTTTTGTGCTATGTGCTGGTAGTGACAGAAAGATGCGCGCTGCATGCATTGGCGTGGACAAAGTTGCGGCAGAAACACGGCACTGTTGGCGCTGACAGCATTGCTGCAGAAACGCGGTCCTGCATCACAGGCCACACATTGGGTAAAAAGTAGGATGCCACGTTGAAGGCGCGCGCATAAGTGGCACCCTGGGTCAGTGGACACAGTGACCTCAATCGCGCTTTCTGATGGTTTACTGTGGTCTCCACCTGCAAAAAAACTGCGCTTTCGCACAATATTTCAAGCTTAGCAATGCTAAACGGCCAGCCATTTTTAAAGCGCCGTTTCTTGTTAGCCGTCTTAATCCGTTAATTCTCACGGTGGACGTTGAAGGCGCTTGGTTTGAAAATGCAAATGTCAGGCAGACGACGAAGGTAAAGTGCACTGTCCCCAGCGCGCAGTTAAGGCCATGAGAACACACGCGCGCAAACACAAACCACGTGCTCTCTAAGTCCCCTCTCCCTTATTTTTTCCCTCTTTGTTCGCAAGTCTAGACGAGGCTTGCGTCAGCGTGACACACAGACACAGCGGACAGAAAGCGAGCGGTCGGCCAGGCGCGACCTCCCGTACGATTAGCCTTGCCCGCTTTGATTACCAGCCGCGATAATGACATCATTAATACCCGCGCGCCGCGCCTAATTGAACATTGTGTGTCCCCGTGCGCATTATAATACCGTGTGTACACACACTGAAGAGAAACGAGTCGTCGTTGCCGCCGACTGAGTTGGCTAGCGTGCTCGGGTGTTGTGTATACACCATAGGCTTGCGTGCCTGTGATCTGCCGTGTCAGTCCGGTGAACACGCAAGGAATTTGAAGGCTACGATTGTTTGGTCGTACTTCCTTACAGTGTTACTGTAACAGCCAGCGTTTGACAATTCTGGAAGATCTATGAGTGTAATTACCTTGTAACGCTGGATGATTTGATGTCTTTCGAATGGAATGATATTTTCATGTAAGGCAATCAATCGACTGTTACAAGGGACTGGATTAGTTAGTGTCAGCATGTTCGAATGATATTGGCCATATCAGTTCGGCGAACACAACGTATTTTGGATCGAATACACCTTACAGTAACATTACAGTAACAATTACAGTAACACTGTAAGGAAGTACGACGAAACAATCGTAGCCTTCAAATTCCTCGCGTGTTCACCGGGACAGAGTCAGCAGTGAAAATGTATACTGCACAGGAGTAACCTGCAATGTATGTATCATCGAAGAAACAAGTTTTATTAGTTTAGATTTATAACACTTAAGAAAGCTTGTAGCGAAAAGCTTTCCTTATTGCAGGTTATAAAAGGTAGCAGTTAATCTTGCTGTAAGCTTCACATGGATACAGCGTGTGCTACTGACACACGAAACGCTCTCGACGTAATACTTTTGTTTCTTGCGTTGAATTTAGAGGATTCCTGTTTGGCTTGAGTCTTACACCATCAGTACCTATGCTCTACTTCCAATGGATGGGTGCTACTGAAGTATTGATGTGAATTTAAGAATTACTCTTAACATGAACCGAACCAACTATCTAACAATGTCGAACTGAAATCGCAAACACTTGCATGTACACTTCGTTTACCCCGCTTGTATTTTATCTCTGATTGCCAGTACTATCATCTGCGAGTAGCATCACTTTCTGCCCCATGAAGCGCATAAATTGAGGAAATTCCGAAGTAAGCTTGGCTAAGCTAAGTTTTGTGGGCCTCTTCTGAGGTTCGCAAGACTAGTAAGACTAGGATGCTGTAAATTCGGCTAGTGATTATATGCTGATTTGGTTACTCTTATCCTTTACTTCTGCGTTAACATCCTTCTATTAACGTGAAAGCGTTGAAGATCCCGCTCTGCAGGCGGAGTCGTCTGCTTTGTGAGCGAAGAATCAAGGAGAAGCAGACAGGTGGGCCGCATAGGTCACGTGACCTTATGACGTCATCAGAACCCTCCCACCGTATTGTGAGCAAGCTGACAACCGTGGCAGGTGGCAGTTAAATTAATGATTGGTCGTCGGGAAGAGCAACATGGGCCGCAAAAGCCCCACAGGTGGCAGCACCTGCCATCCTAAGACAGTGGCGCATACCTTAACCTCTGCACCACTGCGCCAGGAGTGTATGGGGACTCCCAGGGATCTATGAATGCAAAGTAGAGAATTACTGCCAGCATGTATGGGGATTAACCCCCTACGCTATCGCGTCATACCCTTAATTAAGGCGGAGCCTAAATGTCCCCTCCATTTTTTTTCTCCTTACTGATTCAGGCTCTCCCTCTCCGCTAACGACATAATCAAAAATATTGCAACATTTGCGCCTTGAAAGGAAGACACTCCCGAGGCCCGCTAAGGGTCTCAGTAAATCAGAGGAATGTCACCTTCGCAGGCTACAAACTATGTCTTTCAGTAATCCAGCTACGCTTCACGCCATTGAGCCCGAGTCCTCTTCGGCACAGTGCAGATTTTGTGGCCAGAAGGCAAACTTGTACCATATGGTATGGGCTTGTCAGAAAAATGACAGTATAGACATCATAAATCAGCCAACGCGGGAGGGCTGGGAGGCGGCCCTGTCCAGCTCGGACCTCGAGGAACAACGAGCCCTCGTCGCCAGAGCACGGGCAGCGGCTTTTACCAACGGCGTCCCGGACTAGGGACCCGATAAGCCTTCCGTTCAACTAAGGCATTGTAGCTTTCAATAAATGTTTTCATCATCATCATCATCCTATACTGCGGCCAATGAGATCTCGCGGTAGGCAAGAGCGCATAGCAGGCAAATTACGACTCCGTTCGTTCGCGATGGGGCCGCGCTATTGAGCTGAGCCGGGTAACTAAGCCAGCTGGGAGTCCGGATACCACCTTATAGTAGCTCCACAGCTTAGTTGGCGGCCTACGAGGTGAAGGTATAGCACAAGTATTCAAACTGAATTTTATTAAGACTCAAATCGTCACGCTGCCAAGTTTGTTGAAGGCCCTTACGTATAACTGAAGCCCTGACTTGTCCTGTTCCGAGATGGGATTCGAGTCTGATAGTACGCATTTTGGACCAAAAATAAAAGATAAAAGGCAGGGGGGGGGGGGGGGGGGGGGGGTGGGGGGGTAATGTGAGGTGGCTGTTTAAGAAGAAAACTGACATGTTTTTAGCAAAGATTGGTGGTGCGGTTAAAATTTATCTGGTGTGAACAGCATCGTTGTACGTGACATCCAAAAACATCCTCTTCGCCATCTGCCCAAGGTCCACATTGCCTGGATGAATCTTTGCCATAAAAGACACGTTTAGCTCGTAATGGTAACTTTTTTCCTTTTATTTTCTTGTCGTAGCCCGTAAATACAACGGGCTGATTGACCCGTTTGTGACAAAATTGTAGTAATATATAGTTCCGCGGTGGCATAAATTTCGGAATTCCAAAACACAACGGGAATTTTTTTTTATTGCTGACAGCTGTCACTCCCTTGGCCTATTTCTTCTGTCCTGTGACACCGCAGCGGCCACCGCTCAGCGCTCACCTTGAACCTCGTGAACGATCGAGAAAGAAAGGAGACAAACAAATAACATGCACTACCCGGAGCTAGCTGCCCCCCCCCCCTCCCCCCCCCCCCCCCCCCCCCCCCTCCCCCCTCATATAGCGGTCCGGGCTGGCATCCGCCGCGATGCCAGTTTACGATCCGACGGAAGTGAGCGACATATACACGCTACAGCATCAGGTGCGCGTCAGGGATTCGGCCGCGGCCCGCTTGCCACCTGTTCCTGGTGCTAAATGCGGAGACGCTGCAAACACACGGGCTCGGCCCAGCCTTCGGCAATTGCCGCATATTAGGATCCCCGCCTAGGCGGTTGGCGTCCATGGGGGTTGATGAAGCAGGGGGTAGAAATCCTGTGTCCTTGGTACGAAGAGGAGTTGAACAACCTGTGCATACAACGCCTTCTTCACCTATCTCTGTCTCTATCCGTGGGAAGACTGCCCCACATCTGTATTTCTAGAAGTGGCGTTAATGCACGAAAGGACGACGTTCAAAATGGTACTAAGTATATCTTACCTGACAGAAAGCGATCAGGCTAATCCGTGCTGCGCCTGGATTAACCTAAATGCAATAGGGCATTCTTTCGTGCAATGGCTACGCCATTCTTCGAGACTATTAACGCTTGTAAATACGGGGAGGCTGTTCCGTTATCCGTGTGAGCTTAGACCTGAACCTGTGAGGTGGATTCCCACTGAAGCAAATGCTATACTGAGCTATAGCTCTATCAGGGGTGGTCCGACGCGGTGGCTCAGTGGTTATGGCGTTCGGCTGCTGACCTGAAAAACGCGGGTTCGATTCCGGCCGCGGCGGTCGAATTTCGATGGAGGCGAAATTCTTGAGGCCCGTGTACTGTGCGATGTCAGTGCACGTTAAAGAACCCCAAGTGGTTGAAATTTCCGTAGCCCTTCACTAAGCGTCTGTCATAGCTTTAGTCGCTTTGGGACGTTAAATCCCATAAACCAAACCAAACCATATATTAGGGGCGCAGGCTCGTTTCACAACGTCCGGGGTGCGCAAAGAATTAGCACAGGTGCAGAGTGGGTGTATAGACTGACCTTTATATAGGTGCCCACCTGTGCGGACGGAGGGACAAAAACGAGCGGACACAATGGAAACGGGCACCAGTAGACACACACCTTTAGACCAGACACAGAGAGAATGGACAGGGGAAATTCAAAATGCAACCTCTTAATGAATTTCTTGGATTAAAAATGCAAGACTTCTGTTCTCACTCCTCAGTGGGAAAGACTGCCATAGTCGTACTCTCCCCACTGTAAGGCCGACGTGAATATCCATGGGACCATCCTCGGTAATACCCACCCATGGGTAGGGAGTCCACATTAAGCGTGGAGCCATACAGTACGCGTTCCTGACAGCGCCCTCTACTTACATGTACCGCTCCTTTTCCCCACCTATAGACAACACTGTCATGGCGCGTATTGTGAACGCTGGATTTTTAGTTGAAGACCTCATACGACGGAAGCGGCATTCACAACTACCCCAGAGAAAATCACTCGTGCTATTCCCAGGGAAAAATAGAGAGAGCAGCGTCAGCTTTGTAGATCAAAACCGTATTTCCAATCACAGGGGTGTTCGCGACAGGGAACTAGTAAAATAACTAGAAAATAACTAACCAGGAATAGGAAACTGACCAGTAAGTATGCAGGACACAAGGACGGAGAAATAAAGAGCTTGAGACGGGAGGTAAAAACGCAGAAGGTAAAAACTGGATTAATTCAATGAAAAAGAAACATTCTATAGGACTACATCGAAATTGGAAAAGGCAGATCAGGAAGGAATAGTTATGTGACCACAAAAGAGGCATGTGCCCTACTCTTTGAAGCTAGATCAGGATGTCTTAGAGCGCAAATTTATCCAAGAAGGTGGCACTCTGTGCAGTCTGTGGTAAATGTGTATAAACAACTGAACATCTTGTCTAGAGTGTGGTGAATGATATCCATCCGGATGTCGATGCGGGCCCAGTCACTCTCCCTAAGACCCCAGGGTTTAGAGATAACAATGGTCCTGTGAATGAATCCGTTAGAAATGCAGGATTTAAAAAATGTATTTAGATAAAATGGCGATTATATAAACCGATTTATAACACCGGTGCAGAAATATACAGAAAAACGCGATTGAAAGATTGTTGCCACAAAGCAGAGGTTGCATAATGTTAGAAGTGTAGGATTAAAATTGTATTTAAAGAAAATGGCGAATATATAGACCGATTTATAACATCGCTACAGAAATATGAAGAAAAAGAACCGGCATGAATAGGGTGCACAGTTGAGAAAGTATGGTTGAAGGCTGGTTCAGAACTTATTGCGATTCTGCTGCCGTGCTACAGGTCAAGGCATTCTTAAATTTTTACTTTCGCAAAGCACAAATTTGGTTGGTAATTTTTGTGATGAAGTGTCCCTTAAGTGAGAATAAAAAATTTCACGCAAGAAATTCAAGGATAAATCAGAGAACCAACGAATGCCTTTGCCTCTACTATGATCCCACTAGTGCGATAAAATAGAGTCAAAATATGTAAAACAAGTCGTGAAAAAATCTGCTCCGCAAGGTGAATATCTATGTAGAAAACCTTAACTGAGAAAAAAGCCATTGTTCGAGCGTTTCCCCGCAGCGCACAGACACCGCGATTCACGAAACAATTTTTTTTTGGGTACTTCCCGATCGATTTCAGAAATCAAACTTCGGGACAACATAAAAAGCGAGGCATACAAGTGAATACAACAATTAACAAAAAATCTACTCCATGGCCATTGGGGGCGGGGGGGGGGGGGGGTATCAAAGCCGTTCCCCCTAAAGAAGAACCACTCGTTACTGGCTGCCGCCCGGACTACCTTACAGTAGGCTTTCATTATATTTATTTATTTATTTATTTATTCAAGTGCATACTGCACACCATGGTTAGGTCTAGGCATGAAGGGCACATGAATACAATGTAGAATCACAGCAACAAAATATACACTATTTGAGAAAAACAACATAACGGAAACATATACCAATACAGTAATACATCAGCAGCGTAATATACTAACATGGAACATTGTTAACGTATGAAGGTTAGTTTTCCGGGGGTTGATGAGGTTTCGTTAATGAGTTCCAGTCGTTGGTGGCACGCGGAAAGAAGGAAAACATTCGAACTTCCACCATGAACTTTGATGTGCATGGTGCACGATCGAACGGGCCAGTAAAATTCGACCCCTCATCAGATGACCTCACAAATGGGTCCCGAATGCTAGCAGGTTTGTGGTGACAAAAAAGGCCATAGTTGACGATCTCTCAGCAAGTTTCGAGCGAAGAATATGCGGAGAGGGATTAGAATACACAGGGAACCGAGCCCCGCAAGAGCAATGCTTTTAGCTTTTAAACGGTGCCACGCTCCCTACAAAAAGAAGAGCTTTTACGGCGAGTCCTTCTTGTGACTAATGCAATTAACGTTTTTCTACAGCCAGTCCCTGCAGATTATACACAGGATGCGTAGTACGGTCCGGAAATTACGGCACTCGCCTAGTGCCTCAGAGTATTTCAACGCTGTAGAAACTCTTGGCGAGAACAAAAGGGTACATCGTTAATTATTGTGGCTGGATTGAGCGCTTACGTATTGTTTCATAATGTAGATAGTTCTTTTCAGATACTATAAGGGAGCAATAAATACTCAGGGTAGCAGGGCCAACTCGCTGAAACTTCTATCCTCGTGCACCTGAGTGCAGTAGTACGGGATAGTAACTATCATCATCATCGTGTCATTTATTCAACAAAACACATAAATCATACATCAGAATCTGTTTGGCCCATAGCTATAGCTAGTTTTGGCCCATAGTTACGCACACTTGGCATCACAAGTACAAATTGCGCAAATGCATCCCAGACATCATACAAAAAAGAAAAATAAACAAATAGAAAATTGGAAACACTACTTGTAGTTTGTACATACTGCTAAGAACAATTCTATGTTAGCCTATTTTGTAAGTTTTTGTGTGTTCATGCATGGCGCAAATCTATATGTGACCAAAGATTGTAAGCTCTCTACCTGCTCGTTGAACGTCATCCGGAGCGAAAGCTTTTGTAAGGCACTGCAGCCTTTAGCTTTCGCTCCGGCTTTCTGTAACGGAAAGGAACAAATAAAGAGAAAGAAAGAAATCTTTTTATTGGGTGCTCAAAGTTCATGGATATTTTCACCACAAGCGGGATATCATTCCAAATTTTTGCACCATAAAACTGCAGTAGTCGCTGACCATAAATATTGCGTGTTACAGGGAGATTGAAGTTGAGATGGCTAGCATTCCTGATGTTACAGGTAGGCATAGTAAAGATATGGATTGGGACTGGGTAGTTGTTGGATATAATGTTTTGCACTGTACATGACACGTTAACTTAAAACACAAGCATGAACGGAAGTATTTTAAGTTCTTGATAAAGCGGACGGCTTGGTTGGTGTAGATTGGAGAATGTCATAAAACGCATCGCCCGTTTTTGAAGGCTTATAACGGGATCATGAACATGCATCATGTCATGAACACTGGTATAGCATGGGTACTTTGTAGTAAGAAATCGCTTGGTCTACGGGCATAAACCCATAGTCCTTATTTTATGCTTTTTGGTGCGCAAATTTTCCTCTAAGCGTATATTTCTGGCTCGTGAAGCGCAAGCTTTTAGCACCGAAATAAACTGGATCATTAACCGAACCTAATCAACCATGAAAAATCGGACGCGTTCCTCAGCCACGTTTGATATTGCGTATTATGTATCTATTTTCTGCTTTGTCTTCCACTGCTTTATTGTTGTTTTACTACATTATTGTTGCTGTATTGTTGCATTTTTCTCTATATTTTTGCTTTTTGTGAACCTGCCCTTCATGCTTGGACCTAACCATGGTCTGCAGTATGTACATAAATAAAACAAATAATAACAAGCAACGCAGGCTCCTGACGAGTTTTGGAGGTTGTGTCTGAGGCTTTGCATATTAAGTAGCCCTCCCCTCCCCGTCTGCACGGGCCCTCTACGCTTCTTCAGCATTCAATGATCAGGCCCTCGATCGCGCGGGCCGTTCGGTTCCATCGTGGCATTGTGTTCAACACGACCTCAAGGGCCGCTCCTCTCAGGGCCTCTGCTCCCAGGTCCCATATTGTGCTGACCTTTGACCCGCAGTGGGGGTCAGACAGGTTGACCGAATTCGGGGTCCCCCTCCTCTTCCCATTCGCCTTGCCCTGCGCGCACAATGTTCCATTGTTGGCGCGCTCCGCTCTCGGTCCTTCTCAGTGCACGTGTCCTTCAATGTGCATCCCTGCTTCATATTTCACGTCTAAACTGGGGCGAAGCCCTTGTATCTGGTCTGTACGTAGAGACCCTTTGGTCCGGGCTTTCCAGACGGGATTTTGGCTCTATGGATTACGCACTTTTCGCTTTTTGGGATGATACTGTAGAACTCTGCATGCCGATGAATCCCAGTCTATAAGAATCCAGGAAGATCTGAGAATTATTTCGCTGAACTTCGTGCTTGTTAGAACTGAAAAGCAATGCAGAAAACTCAAGGGAATATAATTGTTTGTATAGTCAGATACAACTAAAGTCTGCAGTGAAGCTCCGCCCACATTCAGCCTCCGCGCAGAGAATTCCTCCGCGACGAAAAAGTAGTACGCTGCTTAAATGTTTCTTGTTACCTAAACAAAAAGCTTTCACAAGCAAAAAATTATTGTTTGATATAACCAAACATTCAAAGACTGATTTCGTTTGCTGTTGCGATTGGCCGGCGGAGTAATACAGGATGCCGCGAACCGCGGCCCAGTGTTAGCAAATGCTGCTTTTTTTTTAAGTTGTATCCTACTATATAGTGTGTAGTGTGGTGTTTTAATGGGTTGTGCGTGAGGTATGAGGGACGCCGTAGTGGAGGGCTAAGAAATGAATTTCGACCACCTGAGGCTACTGCAGCGTGAATAAGTTTATAGTCTTACCTTTTAGAGTTTCAGTATCAGCCTGCCTACCCGCGCTTGTCGTAGCCCCCAAGATGGTTTAGTTTTCTTAAAGATGGAACCACCTGAGAACTCTGAGTGATGACACTACATCTGTCCACAGTTTATATAGCAGCAAGTGACGTTTTGTCTCGGACATTGAGCTCTCACTAAATACCGTGGCATATTCAGCCACGTGGCTTCGAATTTACACCTTTTTCGAAAATTTCATGAAATTGAGATCAATATTATACTCCTGAAAGATTAGAAAAATTTTCAGGCTTATGTTTAAAGCCGGAAATTCTGAAATTGCCTCTTGGATAGAGCAAAAAAAATGTTTAAAACGGATGACGTGGTTCAAAGCAATAATTAGGCTTTCGGAATTGTTTTCCATGATTCTTCACAGCCACTACTGACTCTCCGGTAAGCCTAGGAACAGGCACTGATCGATATACGTAATGTGAACAAGGAACCCGTAGCGGTTCCGAAACGTCATCCTTCATTGCTTAACTTGGTCAGTGACTGCAATTAATTTTTTGTCGCTAATCTATGCCTGACCAGACGAATTTTCGTTTTTCGTCGAACCAATTACTACGTAATAAATACATTTTTGAGGTACACCTAAGTGGAGATGTCCGGATAAATTTTGAACACCCGGGGCTCTTTAACGGCCGACAGAATTCCGGCATAAAAGCGCGTTTTTGCATTTGGATTGCAACGAACTGCGGCCGCCACTTCCGGAATCGAAACCGCGAGCCCGTTCTCGTCTGCAATGCGCCAACAACTTGCGAGCCACCAAGGCAGGTGCTAAACAAGGAACAACTCTTTCTAGAAGTACTTGTGCGAGTACATCTAGACTGCTCCGCACGCTACTGAAACTGTGCATGAAATGGATAGGAGGGAATCAGTCGTTCGCAGTGGTCAAGGACATTTACTGTCATCAACAAGCACAGTACGATCATTGCCACAATCATCATTGTTCAGACAAGTCCCCTTGCATACCAGTTTATATCGCAGAGACATGATTTCTGCAATTCATTTGTGAAGAATGAAATCAGTGTTTGCTTCGTTAGAAGCCCGATATTGTTGGCGGGTGGTGCTGTATCCAAATCCTGTTAAAGGTGTGAAATAGTTTACAGGGCAGCATTTCCCTTGGTTTGGTTTGGTTTATGGGGTTTAACGTCTCAAAGCGACTCAAGCTATGAGGGACGCCGTAGTGAATGGCTCCGGAAATTTCGGGCACCTGGGGTTCTTTATTGTGCACCGACATCGCACAGTAAACGGGTCTCTCGAATTTCTCCTTCATCGAAATTGAGCCGCCGTGGCCGGGATCGAACCCACGTCTCCCTTGTTTGGCCCTCTAAATGTACAGTAAGCTCCACAGGACGATGCACTGCCTGGCCTTGCTGAAAAAAAATCTTCTACATCACACCGTATATATCATATGGTTCCTGCCAGCGGAGTGAAAATCTCTAGTGACGCGCTTGAACGTGCGTTTGGGCAAATAATAATGGCTCAGACTCTTTAAGCGCCGCGTCCCGCCGCGGTGGCTCAGTGGTTACAGCGCTCGGCTGCAGACCCGAAAGACGCAGGTTCAATCCCGACCGCGGCGGCTGAATTTCGATGGAGGCGAAATTCTAGAGGCCCGCGTACTGTGCGATGTCAGTGCACGTTAAAGAACCCCAGGTGGTCGAAATTTCTGGAGCCCTTCACTACAGCGTCCCTCATAGCCTGAGTAGCTTTGGGTCGTTAAACCCCAATAAACCAATAAACCATCTTTAAGCGCCGTATTTAAGGTCTTCAAGCAGAACCACCTTGATGGTACAAGCCTCGTCGTATGAACACAGTGCGTTGATGAGCAGCAAGAACGCGGTGTAGTCAACTTTCCGAACGGCTGCATGTTCTTGACGTTGTCTTCCGAGGGCTCGATAGAGGGCTCTTGCGTTAACCAACAGATTCAAGAATGTCTAACATGCTCTTTGTTTTAGGGACCTCTTTTCTGATACAGGCGTCCCAAGAATCTTGCCTAGGTGGCACAAAGGAGTTATGCTCAGCTCTTTTTTCAGAAGGCCATGCATGCGAGTGTGACAAAAAGGCGGGAAATATTAAAGAAATTGCTGTAATCATATAATTTCGGGTCACTTCACCAAAAACAGAAATACCACATAACAAAACAGCACGCTCGACTGCAGGACGATATCACAAGCAGCCGAAATTGCGAGGACACTTTGGCAACTAAAGTGTTGAGAGGCGAAAGCCGAGGACACTATGCCGTGACGACTGCCGGTGGGTGTGACGTCACACCGTTCCCGTGGCTATATCGATACCTAAATTGTACGTATTTCGGTGATCTTAAGTGCTAATTACGCTTAATTACGCATTTTCTCATCTAATTTGACACAAATCCGACGTTTTTCCGGCCATTCTGTGACAATTTTCACTATGCCGTGACGACTTCCGGTGGATGTGACGTCACACCGTTTTCATGGCTATAACGACGTCCGTGCTATTTCGACGCAATTTTGACGTTTTTGCGTATAATTAATTAACTAATTAATCTACAGTCATCAAACCTGGCTTCTAGGTTCATTTTTTCCTCCTCTATCTGAAGAAACCATTGGTTTTCTTCTATCTATTTTAGTTCCCGAGATAAACGCGTGTGACACGCTTTGTTAACGGACGACAGTATGAGCCATTAAAGGCTTATTCATCATTTTAACCTGTGCTCAGAACCATACATTTACATTTCTTTTTTGCTCTACATATGCAAAGCATGTTATCTTCACGGCTATGGCTAAATGAATACAGCTAATTTATTGATCACTGCGCCACATGCCATACGTAGATTGTATTGCTGTAATCTCGCCTATACTCTAGTTTCTCTTCCTGGTAATCTAGTGCGCTTGACACTAATCGGAAAACTTCTCAATGAAGCGAAGGCGGCGTATCGCATCGTTTATCAAAGTAATCAAATTGCGGA
This sequence comes from Amblyomma mixtum, assembly GCF_055824585.1. Classification (NCBI taxonomy): domain Eukaryota; kingdom Metazoa; phylum Arthropoda; class Arachnida; order Ixodida; family Ixodidae; genus Amblyomma; species Amblyomma mixtum. The sequence continues at coordinate 180,448,321 of NC_143021.1, read as the reverse complement.
AGAGGGGCTTGCGACGGGTCGTTTAGATACCATCGTGTGGCGTCTAGCATGGAGGAAAAAAAAGTAAGGAGGGAGCATGACGTCACGCGGCCAGCGTTCGCAAGCCGAGTGTTTTGAAGTCGTTTTCTCCCTCAGTTTTTCGCTCTCCGAGCCGGTCCTTTATGTTTTGATTCCGGTATGTTATAGTGCGGGCGTTTGCGCGACCCGTGGCGCGGGCGTCTACAGCAAGGAAGTTGATCTACAGTTAGTCTGCCGCGCTAATCCGCGCATGCGCGCGCGCAGCGGGGCTAGTTTTTACCGCACGCTATCACGTGGTGCGATCACGGGGGGACACACTCTCTTTGTTTTGCTATATCTTTACTTGTTAAGACGAGGCTTCAAGGTTGTCGCCGGACGCTCCCTCCTCAGTTTTTTTTCCTCCATGGCGTCTAGAGTCAGGCGCAACGTATTGGGGTCAGGGGCGACCTATAGAACTACAACCAGCCCTTAAGTTTCGCGAACCGATATTACGGCTGTTGTCGATGGAAGTAGGCGACTGACATTCTATATTCATTGTTAGGCAATCCTCTACGCGGAGGTGCAGTTTACGAGTTGACCACATTTAATGAAGCCAGGAAGGGTTTGCGAAAAGTGAATTTTGATTCAGGAAACGCCTTTTAGGCGGACAGAATCGGCAAAAAGGTTCCGCTTTGCCATAGTCCATTAAACGGGTATAGGTGTCATAAATGTACTGATTTGGGACTTAATAAATTGGTTCGAAAGCACACGTGCTCCTGTCGCTACAACTTTCTGTAGTTTTATTTTGCAAGTGTTTAGCAAATTCGGTGCTAATTTATCAGTAATAGTCCAATCAACAATTACCTATTAGATACGGTCTGCCCGCTGCGATTCAGAAAAATGGAAGTGAGTCCTATGTTTATGAGATTAACCCAATATGGAGTAGTTTTGTACTTGCTGGCTTTATTCTCAGCTTAGGTGGAAGACCTACTGTAGGCGGTGGTCCCGGGTTCAATCCCCGCATCAGGAGAAAATTTTCTTGAACTACAAAGTGTAAAACTATACATAACTTTCCTTGGCAGCCGTATGGCAGCGCTTGGGTTGATGTTAATGAGTAACTACTGCCGTATTAAAAGAGCGTAAATAATCATTTGGGTCATTTTGTCCGAACGCGAAATGAATAGAAGTGAGGACAGCAAACCATACTGATGGTCCTAAAACGATAGTGAATTTGCCGATGAGAACGTAAACAAGCATATCAAAAGGGTTAAATGTTGGGCTAGTTGGTGTTCAGACTAAACAGGCATATTTTAGCGCGAAAGACGGTACGACAGAAAGGCAGGACAAACACGGGAGCTACTTACAACGGTTTTATAGAAGCGAGAACGAGGCATGAAGGAGTTGTAAGTAGTTCTAATAAAGCAGTTGTAATTAGCGCCCGTGTTCGTCCTGCCTTTCTGTCCCGTCTTTTGCGCTAAAATATGCCTGTTAAGGCTAAAGCAAGTATATCAATTTATCTCGCTTGCAGTCCTTAATACAGCGGCACCAGACATCTTTCGTGCAACCAATATAAAGAACAAGCCTCTGATAAAAATTAAGGATCCACGCGCTTCCAAGGCATCGCAGTAGCAGTCATGTTTCGCGCGACGTCGACAGGTGGCAGTGTCATCGCTCAGTCCTTGAAACGACAGTGGGGCTGAATGGAATGGGGGGAGGAGGAGGGAGCATGGGTGGGGAGCTGCCGCGGGGTCCGCACATACTGCACTTGCCGTTATGTGGCGCCACCTGTGCCCAGAAATTCACGCTCCACTTGTCGCCGGTGAATGCCTTGACCTCGGGCTTTCTCCCGCGCTTGTATCCTCGCCCCTTTGACCCGCGCCTAAAGGAGTGACGCATGCAGCAGCTATTGAATGCGTCGCCGCCGCGGAGCTCCTTTTGGGAGTTTTCTTTTTCTTGTTTCTCACTCTAAGGGAGTTGAAAGGAAAGGAATATTTTTACAAACACGTGAACAAAATATTGTGGTTTGCACTTATGCGTTTTGCCTTTTACGGGGGGCGCAGAATGTCGGGAACGTTTTGTTGGAATTGAATTGAAAGAAGGAAGGAAAGAGATAAGATCGCGGCGGCGTTTTCAAACCGTTTTTCTTTTCCTTGTTGATCTGATCGCATCATAAACTTCTCTCCCCCTTTTCGACAGCCGTCGTGAGAGTTTACGGCAAGGCCCTCTCCAGCTATTGAACGATGGCAACCTTATAAGGACCTCGATGGATCGACGGGCTTTTCGTTTTTGTCGCTGTTGTTGTTTCGTGATGGCTGTTGTGGACCTGATCTCCTTTCGAAAGCTAAACGGTAAAAGCACGCCCCTTGCAGTATTTGGACCCTCCACCACACAGCTGCCCCTAGAGATCTGAACAGGAGCTTCTTGAGCACGTTAGGTCGTCTTCTTTTTTGTTTGTTTGTTTGTTTGTTTGCATCCTGGCCGTGTGCAGAACCTGCGGAGGTGCTTTACTGCCGAGGCTACCAAGCGTGAGGATTACCTCCTCCTCTTTTTTATTGTTGGGTGCTTAGTCACGTCTTGGTAAAATCCTAAGATACGTGTTCTTCCTTCGCTTTGATATCGCGACAAAGAACATTTTATTAATGAGCGAGACTCCCGTTCTAGTGTGTGTTCTTGATGGCTACTGTAGACGCCCCTTTACCTTTTAAATTGACGTCATACCTCACAGTACGCCTTCGTCGAGTTTGTTGTTTACTTAATTGCAGATGGATGTATGGCATAACTTTATTGTCCAACAGATAGAGGGAGGGCTTCATCCCCCCCCCCCCCCCCCCCCCGCCTAGACGACGGCTAGGAGTACTTGAATCCCAAAAACCGCTGCTTTTCATAGTATTATCTCGCTTTAAAGCAGTGCTATTCCGACATTTAGAGATTTTTAACTCTAACAACCTTTTCGATGGAGGCGAAATTCTAGAGGCCCAAGTACTGTGCGTTTTCAGGTGTTCGAAATTTCTAGAGCCCTTCACTGCGGCGTCCCTCATAGCCTGAGTCGCTTTGGGATGTTAAACCCCAATAAACCTAAATCTATACCTTATTCCAATTTATACAGGCTTGTACTCTTCCTATAGTGTTCGAAAATGAGAGGCTGTGTGATTAGAAATGGACTAAGTACACCAACATGGCGTTCAGAGAGACGGCTATGCGTCGCTCCACGGGCAATGCTCCCAGGATGCAGAGTGCATGCAACGCCCGGTGCAAACAGAAAGAGCAAGGGAACGAGAAAAACCGAAACGGAAGCGCACGTAACCTGTAGAATGAAAATACTTATGCCCGTATACAAGAAGGCGTCATCACTGAGGTTCTGAATATGGGAGCAGTATTTTTTGCAACAGGTGGCTCCGTGGTATTTCCGACGAGAAGTTTTCGTCATTGTGCCTTCCGACGGAAGGAAAAGGGAAGGCGAGGATAGAAGGGACGTCTTTTCACAAGCTTCGACCTCGCCATGGAGGGCGCGATTATTTGGGGACGGCCGCCATTGAAAGGGACTGAACGACCTTCTACGCTCTCTTTGAAAGCCTGTGACCCTTACTTCCATTCTTCCTTCACAATGATCCCTTTGTGGACTTTTTTTTTTGACAACGCTATCCTTATTTTCCCTTTTAAAAGTATGCGTATGTAAAAATAACTGCTTGGTTTTCAGTACATGCCGTATCGCCCGAACTTTCTTCATGCAACCTGACGTCGTACCTGTTACCTGACTTTTCTTTTCCAGAGTAGAATCCTATGCATCCATTTGGGAACAGCATCGAGAAATTGTCCCTGTTGACTTCAATTTAATTATCTCTTTCTTTAAATGCAAGATGCGCGTATAATGGTTGTGAAAGGTGACCAAATTATGCACGTTTATTTTCAGCGCCAGGCCGCGCAGTTTGGTGCTATTTAAGCTGAATCATGTTTTCGGAGGTCATTTCCTGATGAGGAGGCATGATCTCGAGAATGACGTAATTTGGGTGCCTTCGCTACGGTGCACTCAAATCCAGAATGATACTCCTCGACGCCTTTTGTTTTAACACAAACTGGAAAATATTGAGCTAGTTAGTTTGAGGACCCCTTCAGTCGCGTGCTTTGGTGCTGTTAAAGGGCCACTGACCAGGGTCCGGACATTTTTGAAAAACAAGCCCACTGCATAGATGAGGCATCGAAGATAACCTCTGCAAAATACTAGAGCCATGCGCGCCCCGAAAAGCTGCGAAAATTCAAATCAAAGCCGGTTCGTTCTTTCCTTCCTTCAAAAACGGGCCCGGCCCACTACTCTGCACCCCGCTGACGTCAAGGGGGGCTACTTTCGCTAAAGGCACTCCATTGGTGCATCGTTCTGACTGACGGGAGAAGGTTGGGCGTAGCCTTGGCGTCGCGTCGTCTGCACAAGGCTTTCCGCAGCGCCTTCTGTTCTGGCTCATGCCTACAAACCCGCATGAAGGAACAAAAAAAAAAAAAACTGCGGAGGGAGCGTGCGGCGACAGCCTTGAACCCTATCCATAAAAAGTAAAAAAATAGTAAAACTGAGGGAGTTGGTTCGCCCCCCCCCTCCCCCCCCCCCCGCCGTGATCACGTCACGAGACGCTCTGCGTGCGCACTCCCTTCTCAGTTTTTCTTCTATGCGAGCCCCCCAAAACAAGGTTTTAATTAGTAGTGCAGCAGAGCCTTTCCCTCGCTCGCCCACTTCACCGCTCCGCACACACACCGCTTATCTTTCGTGCATCTTGGGTACGCCTTGACTCCAATGAATGACATATGCTTTGGAGCGGAGAAAAGACACAAACACACAGAACACAAACACGCATGGAGAAAAGCAAACGGGCGGTTGCCGGGTCCGCGCTTCGCCGTGTGTTTCGAACACAACCGACTTCCGCCCCTCCGCTCGTGAAACGGTGGGGAGGCCTAAAAGAAAATGAAAAGGTGGCTCGTTAACTGGGAATGACAAACACATGTATGAAAGGATGCGCTCGCTAACAAGTCTAGGTGGTCGAGCCGATCGCGCCTCTCGATCGTTCAGTGTGCGGAGAAAATGCAAAAACCAAGAAAAGAATTCTACTGAAGGCGGGGCCATGACGTCGCCCTGTGACGCACTCCACAGACACCACGCCTCCGGCTTACACCGGAGAAGGAAGGGGTGATTTTGCCTTGCCGAGCCTACTCGACGAGGAGCGGGAGAGAAAAATTTCGAGGAGGGAATGGAAGGAGAGGAGGCTCGCTCAAAGAGAGGTAGAGAGTGTCTGCTGCGCTGGGGTGGGCACGGGGCCTTTAAAGCATTCGTTACCCCTCGAACATTTTTTGTCTCGCTGTAAAATACGAGCGTTTCTGCACAATAATTGAGCTTTTAGAGAACTCATTTACGAAATGCATATTGTGAAGTGAAATGTAAACTCATTTTTATGTAAAATGTATAAAACGTATTGCCTTTGGGGCTTAAATATATAGATCCACAAATAGGACACGTTTTATAGAGTTTACGTTGACATGAGTTTACATTTAACTTTGCAGTTTACAGAGGCAAAGAAGCCAGGTTTAAAATCATCCACTGTAACTTCAAAATTCGGATAACTCTAAGAAAAGGTACCGTCGACAGGATATAAGATATTAAATTGAGTTATTTTGTTTTGTTTTTCACAAGAGTATACAAACAGAAGACAGGTTTGTTTGTTGGATTTATCATTAATACCCTATGTGCACTAGTGCCGCAGGTAAAACTATGAAATCTAAGCTTTGAGGAAATCACTTCTAGTCAGTTAGTCAGCTCATATCATCAGCAAAAGGAAACGCCGACCAGTAGGCACTTTTATTTCTGCGTACGCAGTGCCTCCGCGGGTAACGAATGCGCATGCGCAGAACGCTACGTATGCTGCAAATCGCAGCGCTTGTGCGCTACGGGCACGTTACGGGATACGCTGACAAGATGGCGGCGCCCTGCTCGCCCGCTTCGTGCAAATACATGTCGCCGCTGCATTCTTAGACGCGTTAGTTCGCTTTAAATGATAGCTGTTCGCTTTTAGTTTTCGCATTCTCGCCTACACGTAGAAGTGTGAGCGACAACTAGCCCCTGTATATTTCTGATAGTTTTGCGATCTCGAACCTCTTAGGTCTAACTAGATGCAGTGTGCTTTCCTCGTAGCAGCGGCACCTGGCGAAGCAGTTCACTAGCTTTTAATCATTTCTTACATTTTCTTCTATTTGTATAGTTTTGCTTCTTGGAGCAAAAAAAGAAAGCGTCGCAATACACCCACCCTTGTTATCAATAACTGCGGATAAAAATTTATTCAACCTAGCGTTGCTGTGCGTCGACGTCTTGCCACTAGATGGCACCACTGTTCGCACGTGCACTGCAGGACGCTACGGCACGGAAAAAGAAACATAATGTAAAACTCTAAAGAATTGAAGAACCAAACACAAAAGAAAAGAGGGGTAGGGTTTGAATTTTGTTAAACCGAGTAGGCGTGCGAAAACATGTGTTTACCCAGGTTGGCTCATGGTTTTGGTTTGCTGGGTGGTCGGCACGCGTAAAGACGTTATTAAACTCGGGTTAAGCTCTGATCGTGGTAAAGCTGATCTTATCTGTTCGCGCCGCGAATGGAAGTTGATGAAGACGACGATGCGCAATGCACAGCGCCAGAGTGTGTTGCAGTTTACCACGAGGCGTGATCAGCTGTGGCTGATCATTTGGGTGTACTTGCATGCAATAAAGAAAAAAACTGTGGCGGTAGCATTGTGCTATCGTGCAGTGGCTAATCTGTTCGGGCAACCGCCGGTTCGAATCCCACTCGCGGCAATGTTCATTTCATTTATTTATTTACTCAAGGTCAAGGCTTCAGCGATGGTACGGATTTTGCAGCTTAGGTCGTGCAGACCTTAAAAGAAGCGTCGGAACATTCGCCCGCCTAGAGCAGCGGAGCGCGAGCCCCGTCCTCATCGAAGTGCGCGCAGTCACGAGTCAGGTGTTGCTCGTCCCGGCCTCGTAAAGAACTCGTTTACGCTCCTCGCAAGCTGTCGAGGCCCCCGGGATTTCTGGGAACCGCCGCAGCGTCTGTCGCGAGCAGCTTCGGTGATTCACGCATGCTGGCCTTAACGGTGCGCGCCCAACGCTCTCTCACCGTGCAACCTTGGAGCCTTACTAGATCGCGACGCGTTCGTATTGAGCGCGGTTTAGTTAGATGGGCGTATCTTACTGCACACCTAGCAATTCTCGACAGCGGGAAATCGTTGATGAATGCAATTTTATTCGCACAATGCAAAATTTCTCGACCACAATCAATATATGCGTAGATCACCCAGTGACAGTCTTGTAAGGATATATGCATTGTTGTCGTGAAATATTGCATTATGCGAAACAAAAATTGGCTTTTACCAACGGTTTCCCACTCAACTCTCCTCTGTCTGCACGTGGCAGCGATTGTGGCTGTGTACTTTCATCGTTCCTTCAGTCGCAACAACATCAACAGCCGTGTATTTTTTTTTGTATTGACGCTTTTGCTATCTTCAAAAGCGTTCCCCATTTTTTTTTTTAATGGGAGTCTTAACTGTTCGATGCGATCAATGGAAACACTTTAAAAGAATGATTTGTATCACCGGTACACATCGGTGATACAACGGGTACAAGCTTTCTCCTGGTCTGATGCTCGGCTTAGTTAGGGTGAAATGCTTGGGAAATGGATCCTTGACCCCACCATGAGTGGAAGAAAAAATACCCTGTGTCATGGCGCTCTTTGGCCATAGATGCCCTTGCGCCATAAAAATCCATTGTCATCATCATCAAAAGAAAGATTTTAGTACATATCAGAAGAATGGACCATTACCTTCAATATTTACGTAACAGTATATCACAATTTTTCAATTTTCAAGTTTTTTCTTCGAGAATGATGGACATGTTATGCGCATTAGTAAACTTGTGGACTTGGCGATTTGAGACAGGCGGCATTTGTCTCTCGCATTACGGTTAATAGCAATCAATGCTCAGTAAGCGACCCGGTAAGCGAGGAAAAATATATTCATGATCAGTAGTATGACGTCGAAGGAAAAGAAAACGAAAAAAAAATGTTGGTTGATTTGCGTAGCTAGGCTAAATCGAATTAGGTGCACTAGCATTTCGTTTTTCACTTCGGTTCCGGTGTTCAGATTCAGTGTCCACGGATGGCAGTTGCTCAAACAGAGATGCTGGGTTAATGCCCCTATATGCGGAATTAGTCATTCTCTGCATTAAAAGATCGCTGGGAGACTTCCTACCACTTATGGCGCAGCAGTGCAGTGGTCAAGCTATGCGCCACTGCCCTTCTATGGCAGGTGCTGCCAAGGGTGGGACTTGGGTTGCTTGAGCTGGGTTGCGATCCAGGTTGCTCTTCCCGAGCAGCCTGTCACGGTTAATTGGTTTATGGTTTATGGAGGTTCGACGTCCCGAAGCGACTCCGGCTATGAGGGACGCCGTAGTGGAGGGCTCCGGAAATTTCGACCACCTGGGGTTCTTTAACGTGCACTGACATCGCACAGTACACGGGTTCCGGTGTTCAGATCCAGTGTTCACTGATGGCAGTTGCTCGGTTAATGCCCCTATATGCGGAATTGGTCATTCTCTACATTAAAAGATCGCTGGGAGACTTCCTACCACTTATGGCGCAGCAGTGCAGTGGTCAAGCTATGCGCCACTGCCCTTCTATGGCAGGTGCTGCCATGGGTGGGACTTGGGTTTCTTGAGCTGGGTTGCGATCCAGGTTGCTCTTCCCGAGCAGCCTGTCACGGTTAATTGGTTTATGGTTTATGGAGGTTCAACGTCCCGAAGCGACTCCGGCTATGAGGGACGCCGTAGTGGAGGGCTCCGGAAATTTCGACCACCTGGGGTTCTTTAACCTGCGCTGACATCGCACGTACGCTGACATCGCATTCCGCCTCCATCAATGAAATTCGACTGTCGTGGCCGGGATCGAACCCGCGTCTTTCGGGTCAGCAGCCGAGCGCCATAACCACTGAGCCACCGCGGCGGCGCGAGCCGATGGCGTTGACCGAATGTCATTACGTTGCGGTTAATACATGGTTAATCCAAAGTGAAGCTAGAGGTTAACCCCCTGACAGGCTAGTGTGAGAGGGGATTGATCACGGATTAGCCGCGCTTTAATTGGCCGACGCCATTGGCTGGAGGGTCACCTTCAAGTGGCATTTGCCGCTTCGTTATTGAGTTGTATCCACTGTATAGCACCGCTTCTCGGCCTTTTCGATAAGCTCATGCTCAGAATATAGCGTCGGCCGTGTGTTATTAAAACAACGGCGCGGCTTGCTTGCGTCACTGAGAACAAGCTGTAGAACGAGCAGAGGACGTTGTTGTATACAAAGCTGCTTTGCCCAGTTTTTGGGATCGAACCTCTCACGGTTAATTGAGCTGCCGCCTGACACGGCCTGCCCACCACTCGATGGATACAAAACCGGCTTCAGTCAAACAGACCAACAGACATACACAATGGCTAAATCCGGAGAATGGCCACTGTAAGTGCTAGCGCATAAAAAAACAGATGCGAGTATTGTCGAATAAGGAGCAACTTCTGGACTGTACTTTTCAGTTAGGCGATGCTGGTGAAAGAGTAAACTGGAATCGAAGAAGCGATGAACTCCCATTGCGCCCTTATGTACAAGTGAGCAAAAGAGCGCTGCATAAGAGAACGAGTGGTCCCCCGTAATGGATATGTGGGGGAAGGGACAGGGCAGATTGTGTCCCATATTTTCCCCTTTTTCCCTGGAGAAAGGCGATAGGCGCAGCCATAAAATTTGCCTCCTCCCCTCCTCCCCATTTCTTTAGGGACAGGCCTGTGCATGCTTATGGCGTCAGGAGATATGTATACCTGAGTTGCCGCTTCTTGAAGTCTAATACGTTTTTTGAGAAACAACGCATATGTGTCATAAAGACTCCTAGAGGCATGAAGCGAGGAATTACGAACCTGTAGTTATGAACTACAGGTAGGTTATGAACTGAAAAATTTGCGGAGGCACGGGGGCCGCAGCTGGAAAAGGACAGGGTTAATTGAAAAGACATGGGAGAGGCCTTTGCCCTGCAGGGGGCGTAGTCAGGCTGATGATGATGATGATGATGATGAGTTACGATCTGAACTCGGTACCCACGGTACAATGCTTTCCTTGTCTCACCGTAAAGCCACAGGCAGCGCAGATAATTAATAATACAATGCACGAAATCTTTTACCTTGAGAGGTAGCTGTTTGGTGATTTTTGGAGTGATCAGGTGCGACTTAATGTTGATCTGGAAGTAAGCGGTGGATTGATGGTACAAAATAGCGAAAACCATCATTTCGCGCGGCAAGTATGCCTTTATCGTTGAATGTAAGAGAAAAAAAAAACCCTTTTCGTCGTTTCATATGCATTTTTTTTTTCATGCTCTTTTTGAGTCTAAACGCAATCACCGCAACCTGTCGAGCTGGCTCCTGCACCCCTTCCGGGTGCAGGTGCAGTTCAATGCGAAAAACGGGGGGACCGTGTTGCGCGAAACCACATAACAAACTCGGAGCAAAGAGCTCGCGGCAATCTTGTCTGTGCATCCAAAGAGACGGGGTAAGAAAGAAATGCGAAACAAACAAATCACGTGGGGTGGCTCCCCGAGCGATACGTAACCCCATCACAATGGATTCCCAGGCCACCCAGTATTCCTGAGCTCCTATTGTCTTCGACTCCGTACAACTAACCGTGAGAACCGAAGACGTAGACGCCACGGCGGGGATTTCCCCCGAGAGCGGTCGGCGCCGCCATATGTTCACGGTCTTGTCGCCTTACTGCAGCAAGCATCTGTACGCTGGTTGTCTTTTTCACTATATTTATTTTTTTTTTTTGCACCGGCGTCCCACATTGGCGTGACGATCGTGCTTTTAGTGCTTACAATGCGATGAAAGGGAGAAGGGTTGACGAAGAAAGGAAAGAAGGAAGGCGTACTATTCATTTCGTTTCGTGTTCATGTCGGGTGCCTTTCGGTTTCGTATTCACACAGTCATTGGGCACCTCTCCGCGGACTGATGAAAGTGCGCGAAAGAAATGGGGGCTTCTGCACATGTACCCCTCTCCCTGGTAAATTCACACCTCGCATAGGTGTGAATGTCGTGTTGCAGTAATATTGTCACGACCAGAGGAGCCGTGAAGGTAGACGTCGGGGAGAACCCAAGACCGGGAGCCTTCTTTTTAATTATCGAGCCAGCTTCCACGACACAGAACAGAACAGCGCGCCACGAGAGCCCACCGCCGCTTCGTCGTCGTCTTCGACTCAGCGCGGAGGCCGCGCGGCGCGTTAGGCACGTGGCATTATTCCCCCCCCGCGAAAGCAAACATCGTCTCGATGTGGAATGGGATATGTACAGTGAGGGGAGGACTGGGGGTGAGGTGAACTATACAGTGCGCGCTAGATGACATGCAGGGGAGTCAAGTTCACACGTGGGGTAAGGGGAAAAGGTACGAAACAGCGTGAACACAGCGCTCAGTCACGCGAAAAGTACGGCTTTAAGCGCACTACATGCACGATTTCAGGCCGTTGACGCTGAGGGCCGACGACCACAGTTCCATGGGGGACAACTTCGTAGTTGACGCTGTTCAGGCGGCGCAGGACCTTGTACGGGCCAAAATACCTGTTTAAAAGCTTTTCGCACAATCCCTTGCGGCGCACTGGTGTCCACACCCACACGTGGTCGCCCGGCTCGTAGTGCACGTCCCTGTGCCGAAGGTTATAGTGTCGGGCATCGGCGCATTGCTGGTCCTTGATGTGCAAGCGGGCCAGCTGACGGGCCTGCTCTGCTTGCTCCACGAAGTGGCCAGCTTCAGGGGGAAGCTCTGCGTCGCCGTACAGCAGCATGGCGTCTAGCATCATGCGGACCTCTCTGCCATACACGAGACGGAACGGGGTGAACTGGGTGGTTTCCTGCGTCGCGGTATTATATGCGAAGGTGACGTACGGCAAGACCTCATCCCAGGTTTTGTGTTCAACGTCGACGTACATCGAGATCATGTCCGCCAATGTTTTGTTGAGCCGTTCCGTTAGACCATTTGTTTGGGGATGATACGCTGTTGTTGGTCGATGAGCAGTATGGCTAAGCGCTAAGATGTCACGTAGGACTCGGGCTGTAAACGCCTTGCCTCGGTCAGTAATGATGGCCGATGGGGCGCCGTGTCTAAGCACGATGTCGTGCATAAAGAAGTGGGCAACTTCGGCGGCAGTACCTCGCGCAAGGGCCTTCGTTTCAGCGTAGCGAGTCAAGTAGTCTGTGGCGACTACGATCCACTTGTGGCCGGACGACGAGAGAGGAAATGGCCCCAGAAGGTCCATGCCGACTTTGTCGAATGGTATTTGTGGCGGCTCGATGCACTGAAGCAGCCCAGGAGGCTTGAGCGCGGGTTTTTTTCGCCGCTGGCATTGCCGGCATGTCCGGACATAATGCTTGACACTTGAAGTTAGGTTGGGCCAGTAATAGTTCTGCCGGATTCGGGATAAGGTGCGGGTAACTCCAAGGTGGCCGGAAGTCGGTTCATCATGGCAGGCAAGTAGGACTTCATCCCGCAGATCAGACGGTATGACGAGCAGGTAAGTTGTCGGACTTGAAGTAGAGTTCTTTTTATAAAGCACCCCTCTCCGCAGGCAGAACGACGATAGTCCACGAGCTAGGTTTCGTGGTATTTCAGGGCACCCACCTTCGAGATGTTCGATGAGCAGACGGAGCTCGGCGTCGGCACGCTGTCTGGAAACGAGCTCAGATGTGCTGACCGCTCCAAGGAAGCTATCATCGTCGGTGGTGTCTTGCGGAGGAGGTTCGACGGGAGCACGTGACAAGGTATCAGCGTCGGTGTGTTTCCGGCCTGACTTGTAGGTGACGGTGAAATCGAATTCCTGCAGGCGTAATGCCCAACGTGCTAGGCGGCCGCAAGGGTCCTTTAAATTTTTCAGCCAGCACAGCGAGTGGTGGTCGGTGACGATACGAAACGGTCTGCCATAGAGGTATGGGCGGAACTTGGCGGCGGCCCAGACTACCGCTAAACATTCTTTTTCCGTGGTAGAGTAGTTCAACTCAGCACGCGACAGTGCGCGGCTGGCGTAGGCAATTACTTTGTCGACACCGTTTCGCCGCTGAACTAGAACGCCGCCAAGACCGACGTTGCTCGCATCCGTGTGCACCTCCGTGTCGGCATCTTCGTCGAAATGTGCCAGGATGGGCGGTGATTGGAGTAGGCGTCGTAACTCGTCGAAGGCAGTCTGTTGTTCGTTGCCCCAGGAAAATGACGTGTCATCACGGGTTAGGAGCGTCAGAGGGCTGGCGAGCTGGGCGAAGTTTCTAATGAAGCGGCGATAATAGGAGCACAGGCCCAGAAAACGTCGGACAGCTTTTTTGTGGGAGGGGACCGGAAAGGCAGCAACGGCAGCAAGCTTCTCTGGGTCAGCGCGGATTCCGTCAGCACTAATGACGTGCCCGAGGAACTTCAATTCGGTGAACCCAAAGTGGCATTTTTCTGGTTTGAGGGAGAGGTTGGCGGATCGAACGGCTTTGAGGACAGTCCTGAGGCGGTGCAGATGTTCCGTGAACGTTGCGGAAAAAATGATGACATCGTCAAGATAAACAAGACAGGTCTGCCACTTCAAACCGGTGAGAACGGTGTCCATCATTCTTTGGAACGTGGCAGGAGCACAGCAGAGCCCGAATGGGAGGACGCGAAATTCATACAGCCCGTCCGGTGTAATGAAGGCGGTTTTCTCACGGTCCCTCTTATCAACTTCTATCTGCCAATAACCACTTCTGAGGTCGACCGAAGAGAAGTACTTGGCTTGACGAAGTCGGTCGAGTGAGTCGTCGATACGCGGGAGCGGGTACACGTCTCTCTTGGTCACACTGTTCAGCTTCCTGTAGTCGACGCAGAACCGTAGTGTCCCGTCTTTCTTTTTCACGAGGACGACAGGAGACGACCATGGACTGCTTGACGGTTGGATGACGCCGTCTGTGAGCATCTCTTCGACCTGTGTTTGAATAGCATCTCGCTCACGAGGGGACACACGATAGGGCTGCTGATGGATGGGTCGGGCTCCTTCATGCGTGATAATGCGGTGTTTAACTATCGACGTTTGGCGCACTTTGGACGACGACGTGAAACACGCACCAAACTCCCGCAAGAGGTCCTGGAGTTGCCTCTTTTCAGTGGGTGGAAGGCCAGGATTTATGTCTACGCTGGTGACCGCTTCGGCGTCAGCTCCAGGTGTGTCCTCCGCACAAGCAAAGCATTCGGCCACTTCCTGAACATGGTCGACGTAAGCGATGGCTGTGCCACGGAACAGATGTCGATGTTCATTGCAGAAGTTGGTGACAAGGACCTCTATACAACCGTCATGAAAGGATCCAAGGCCCCGTGCCACCGCAACCCCCTTAGTGAGTACGAGGGAGACATTAGGCTCGACAACCCGGAGTCCCCTATGTGGCTCGTCGCAGGTAACTCTCGCGAGAATGCTGGCACGTGGTGGCACCGTAACGTTATCGTCGGCGACTCGCAGGGCGGACCGAGAACCCTGGTGCGCAGGTTCTTCTGTGGCCATTGCGGTAGAAAACGTCACCAAGCGGTTCGGGAGGTCTATGATCGCACCGTGCTCACGAAGAAAGTCGATGCCAAGGATGACATCACGAGAACATTCGCGGAGAACGAGAAAAGTGGCAACGAATGTGCAGCCTCGAACCGTAACCCGGGCCGCACACATGCCGAGTGGTGCGACAAGATGTCCGCCTGCCGTGCGTATGTCGGGACCGTCCCAGGGTGTCGTCACTTTTTTCAGGGCCGTCGCAAGCCGTCCGCTAAGGATAGAGTAATCTGCGCCCGTATCAACCAACGCGCTGACCTCCTTTGTGTCGACGAGAACAGGGATATCCAAGGAGACCCTGCCTTCAGTACGGCCCGTCGATGGCTGTTGTGGAGGATTCAGTCGGTGCGGCGGCGGAACCTGGTCGGCGACTGGGGTTGCGCTGTCGGAGCGATTCAAGCGGCGCGTTGGGGGAAACTCTTCGGCGATGCGGCGTTCGGCGTCGGGGCGATTGGGTCGGTGCGGCGGCGGAAGCGAGTCGGCGACTGGGGTTGCGGCATCGCGGCGATACGAAAGGCGCGTCGGGGAAAACTGTGCAGCGATGCGGCGTGCGACGTCGGGGCGATTCAGTCGCTGCGGCGGTGGAAGCTTTGCGTCGGAACGGCGTTCGGCGGCCTCGCCTCCAAAGGCCGCCGGAGCTAGTTTTCCCGACGAGGGCTCGAGGAACCACGTTGTCCTGAGGCGAAACGGGACCCAGAGGGCGAAGACCGGCGTGGAGAGGGCGATCGCGACTCGCGGCGCGGAGGAGATGGTGAACTACGCTGGCGGGTGACATACTCGGCGATGTCTTGAGGGCGCTCTCCAGGGCGTGGACGGGGGCTGTCGACAGAAAAACCGCGTAGTCCCATTTCGCGATAGGGGCACCGCCGGTAGAGATGGCCGGCCTCACCACAGTGGTAGCAGAGCGGGCGTTGATCCGGAGTGCGCCAGAGGTCAGTCTTCCGCGGTCCCTGGCGCCGATCCGCCCAGTAAGGAGTAGGCTGAGCAGAGTGCACCGCGACCAATGGTGCGGTGTAATGCGAAGGCCCAGGAGATGGGGCCGCGCGGCGCACGACGTCCGCGTACGTGACTGGCTGGACAGGAGTCGGGTACGACGCGGGATCGTATGGGGTCGGTTGCGGCGCCGGCACAGCTGCAGCGTCTTGTGCCCTGAGTGCCTGTCGGACTTCCTCGCGGATGACGCTGGTGACGGAATCGACGCGAGGGGCAAAGGTGGCTTGAAGGTGCTGCAGCTCCTCGCGGACCACGGAACGGATGAGTTCGCGAAGAGAGTCCGGATTCGTCCTGGGATCATGGTCCAACCGGTCCAACGTTGATAGAGTCGACGTCTTGCGCAGTTGCCGGTCGTATTGATGGGATCTTTGCTGCAGCAATTTCTCCATGTGCACGGCGTCGGCCAGGAACTCCGCGACGGTGTTGGGCGGGTTCCGCACGAGGCCGGAAAAGAGCTGGTCTTTTACGCCGCGCATCAGGTGCCGCAACTTTTTTTCTTCAGGCATGGCCGGATCGGCGCGATGGCAAAGACGCTTCACATCCTCGACGTACATGGCAACACCCTCATTGGGGAGCTGAATTCGAGAGGACAGTGCACGCTCTGCGCTCTCCCGGCGGTCGCTGTTGGCGTACGTACTCAGGAGCTGACGTCGAAAGTCCGGCCACGTAGAAAAAGTAGTCTCATGGTTTTCGAACCACGTTCGTGCAGAGTCTTCAAGGCTGAAGTAAACGTTACGCAGCTTTGTAGCGTCGTCCCAGCAGTTAAAGGTCGCGACCCGTTCGTAGTGAGCCAACCAGTCTTCGGCATCTTCAAACAGGTCGCCGTGAAAGGGCTTAGGCGTGCGTGGAGTCTGAAGGGTCAGATAGGTGGGGCTGGCTGCAGGGACAGTCGTAGGCAGGGCGGGCAGTGGCGTCGCCATGAGTGGAGTGGTAGTTGAAGGCGCGCTGACAATAGGAAGGGCCTCGGGGGAAAGGCCGCGGATCCTCCGGCTGGCACGATGGACAGGGGTGGTCACAAGAGGCGGACGCGTCGAGTCGTCCTCAGGAGTAGGGAGCATCGGCCGCACCTCCACCAGTGTCACGACCAGAGGAGCCGTGAAGGTAGACGTCGGGGAGAACCCAAGACCGGGAGCCTTCTTTTTAATTATCGAGCCAGCTTCCACGACACAGAACAGAACAGCGCGCCACGAGAGCCCACCGCCGCTTCGTCGTCGTCTTCGACTCAGCGCGGAGGCCGCGCGGCGCGTTAGGCACGTGGCAATATTAAAATGAAAATAATTCGCAAGCGCGAACAAAAGTCGTTTTAATTTTACTTTTTTTTTACTTACGTACAGTACCTCTTCGTTCTAACTTTTTCCTTTTCGCACCCCCTTGGGGCCACGTGTCAATAACGTGTGCAGGTGCTTCCATGGGAGAGTTGCATTTGCTTTTATTCTTGCTTTCAGCGGCAATCAAAGAATCCTACTATAGCAGTACTTCAGTTGGAATAAAGTGCTAATAACAATGATAATACCCCTTACAACATGACTTTTTGTATGTCTTATGTGCCCTGGCGCAGTGGATTGACAGTATCGCTTAATAAATAAATATGAAGAAGAAAAAATAACAGAGGGAAATGCGATTTTTTGTGCATTTTATTAATCTTGCTTTTACGAAACAAGCTTTCGCCGATGTCGTCTGCAACGTGCACTAGGCAGTCTTCAGCGACCCAGTCGGAGGTAGTAGTTTTCCAGCATTTCCGTTCTTTTTTTGTCCCTACGTTGTCTTCTGCAAACGCAGAGTAAAGCAAATGCAAAGCAAAATCAAAGCAAAACCAAACGCGCATTATACTAAATGTTGTGGGAAACCGCCATTATATGCTGATTACCTCTGATTTCAACAGTACCTTTTGCTGGGCTAGTTGGTGAGACATTGTGTTAGAAAAGAAAAAACAGCGCTAAATTCTACACAAACCACACAGAAAGACGGACAGGACGGGCGCTGACAGCGCCCGCGGGGACAGCGCCCGTCCTGTCCGTCTTTCTGTGTGGTTTGTGTAGAATTTAGCGCTGTTTTTTCTTTTCTAACACAACCTCTGATTTCGGCCGCCTTTCCTCGTAGTTCTCTTTGACAAGTTTCCCATTTTCCGTCAGACTTGAATTTCATGCTTCTCCAGCCTTTACGGATCCTTATTCCTTTTTATATTTGTTTAGTTTTCCTGAATCTACGTTCGTCGGCTCGTCGCTTCCATTACGTTTTTTTTTTTCTGCTCCCTTCTTTTTTCATCGCTCCTTGGACTTCCACGAGCATTCGGTAGATATACCTCAGGTGACACACCGTGGCCACAGCCTGTTGAAACACAACATGATATTCTTTTAAGGCGAAAGCCTTTAATGCCTTATCGCTGTCGACAGAAGGTTGTTAGCAGAGGTGTCACGCTTTTCAGTAGGTCGAAATGTTTATGACGTCAGAGTGCGCGGATTCGAAGAAATGAGGTCACCCACGGATGCCTGACGCCAGGGTGTCGAACCGGAACCGAACCCGAACCCGAAACCGGAACCGAACCCGAATTTTCGTCCGGAACCGGAACCGAACCGAACCCATATTTTTTCGCCATCTTGGAACTGAACCCGAACCGGAACGATTCAAAGGAACTGTTCCGAACCGGTTCGAGACCCGGTTCAGCCCCACTTTTTTGCATCCCGGCATACCTCATGTTCACGAACAAAATTTGATGATCTAGCGTATAGATTTACCCATCCGTAGCTATCTGCGCTAGGAAGTGCAAAAATGGTACCCAGTATATGCGACAGCAAACTTACAGGAAGTCTGGTGCCTGAGAAGAAGCCTAATTGACGCTCAGTGTAATGTACTACCGCCAATTCTAAATTCTTCTACGTCAGGTTTATGTGAAATCTTGAGTTATTACTCCTCCCCTTTTGCATATTTGCGTAAATCTTTAATCAGATTTTTAGGACAGCTCTAACTGAATAAAGTACTATAGACACCAAATTTTTGCTTGCGTGCTTTCTTCTTTCAAACGATGCGTCAGGCATTGGGGTACATGGAGCACCCCGTGTTATTCCCCAAACACATAATAAATAATTTATATTTGAATTTCTTCTTGACCCTGTTTCGGTTTCACCAACATAATGATGACTGTGACGTGTAGTGGAAATCAGGTCGCGTGAGGTGCGATAAAACGGCAATATAACTGGTGACACGTCGTTCGTTGTACTTATAGGTCTTGGAGCCGCCGGCTGATTAAAGTGCTATAGTGAGTCTAAACAACGTATCAGCGTTTGTATTAGTTTTCCCGTGCCTCTCGTGACCTAACGTTGAGCTCACGTCATAGCCATCATTCGGTTGATAAAACCGAAACACCATGGGAGAAAAAATTATTTCCTAAATTATTTATTGGCAGTAGGCGAATACCACACGGTGGACCATGTATTCTTATAATTATGGCGTTATTTGAAAGGAGAGAACACGCAACAAAACTGGGTGTCCATAGTCATTTCAGCACCGATTGAGAATGCCTTCCTTTTCTTTGCGTCCTTTCCCACAAATGCATGAAATATTAGCGCGAGGACCCAACAGCGCTCTGATGGGGGTTTTTGAGGAAAAGAAATGGCGCAGTAACTGTCTCACTTCTTGATGGACACCTGACCCACGCCTTAAGAGAGGGAGGAAGGTGGGAATGAAAGAAGAGAAACCGGCGCAGCAGGGGATGTCTCCGCCATAATTTCTACCATCCGGGGATCCTTAACGTGCACTGACATCGCGCAGCACATGGTGCCTTTTGCGTTTCGCCTCCATCGAAACGTGGCTCCCGGGCCCGGGTTCGAACCCGGGTACACCGAATAAGTAACCGAGCGCTCTAACCACTGAGCCACCGCAGTGGGTAGTGCAACATTTACTTTTGTAGGCGCTCATTGTCTCAGACAGCAGGTTCTAAATAAAACCCCTTACGATGGGTCTGTAGGGCAATAAAGAAAAAAAATGGCTCAGTGGTTGTGGAGCTCGGCTGCTGATTCCAAAAATACAAAAACCAGTGGGTTCTGTCGCACGTTGCAAATGCCCAGCTGGTCTCCGTCAATCTGGAGCCCGCCACTACACCGTCTATCCTAGAGCCCCAGTGTCTACTCGACACGCTAAACCGAGATATCACTACTAGTATTAACAAAAGAAGGGTGTATAAATTGGTGCAGCTTCTTTTTTTTTAGAATCTACATATTCTTGTTTGCGCGCGACGGAAATATGCAACGAAAGGTGGGTTCTTGGCAACGGGGGAGATGTAGTAATAAGAAAAAAATTAAATACCGATTACACAAAAGAGCAATGCGGAAATACATGCGCTCGCTGGCATGCGATAGTAATTACGCCCAGAAAGATGCTACTGCGATGAAGTGATTTCGTTATGCCGATTCGCTGAAATCGTTCTGCTTCTAAGAAAAAAATTGCTGCCAGTCGCCAGCGCGCGGCTCCATCCGCTGTTCTCGCACTGCTCGATCTTGAATTCTCGGTCTAGCGACTTATATCTACTTCTTGATGTCACGCTTCCGGTTCTTAGTGTCTGATACGAGAGGCTTATGATTGTTGGCTTTTTTTTTCGTAGAACGCTTGGGAAACTGAATACGTTGAGCCGTCACAACAATCTGCCTCGGCTATATAGGGTACAGGTGGGTGATGGGTGGTGGGGAGATGGGTGAAAGTTTTTGAAGGTGCATTTTTACCAGTGAATGCCCGGATGTGCGTCCACCGGAGTGCAGCCACCAAGGGTGGGGGCTGCACTCACTCATCCCCCCCCCCCCCCCCACACACACACACACAGCGCGGTTATTTTTGGGAAAGCGGGCTATACTGCTAACGCAGTAAAAAGAACGACTAAAAGAGTATGCATACTCTAACCTCTCACTCTGAGTGGGATTCATACCAATGGCGGCGCAACAAAAAACTGTTTTTTATGGTTGTTGCATTGAATATTTGGAGCCTCTCTGACCCTCCTCGTGCCATATTTGACCGCGTCTAATTCAGCGCTCTCGGAATAAGGCCTCATGTCACCACAACTCCCTTTCTCCGCCCGCGCATGAAAATTCCAGACGGTGCACACGTCAAAAAAGGGGAACCAGTCAGTAGGTTGAACTTGCGCAGCATATTCCTCCTGCATTAAAGTGCACTGCTGTCTGAACAGTGACCTCGTTGAACGCGGCGGTTCTGCGTGTTTATCCATCATGCGGGTTTTCCACACGCTAAACAGTTAGTTCTATGTACACGAAGAGTTCGCACGGAATTCCGCCGTTTTTCATCGCAGCCATAAATTTTATGATCAAATGTATGATGTCAATGGGTTTTTTAAGAGACTGCTTAAGTATGTCCCAAAAGAACACAGCATCGCGACAAAAATATGATTTTTTTGCTCGAATTGTTTCTCGTTGCTCGCACAGGTAGAAATGCACTGACCACGGCAAAAACGTCCCTTTGGAGCGAAGGTACGTCCTAACATGTAAGGTCCATGTCTGAAGCGCGAAAAAGGTTTTTGCGGCCGATTGAATCTACAGTCGGGCCCACTTGTAACGAACCTGACGGTCACGCGGGTTCCGTGCAATATATCTGATATTCGTAGCAAGTGGACTCTTCTTACAACAGCCAAAAATACTAAGGTCGCTAAAAGTGGCGTTTATTTCTTATAAAATTGCGTTATGCCTGCCTACTTGTGCAAAGCAGAGCTTGTAGAAGCTCTTTCTAGGCTATCTAGGGCGGTCATTTAATCCTCGTCGAGACCTTGCTGCCCACTATCAAATTTAGGGACGGGGTATCACTAATCATGGAAGAAGTGTGCATGGCAACTGATGGCAGGTCGGCCACATAATTGAGATTCCTGGCAGTAGGGAGAGCTCGCACTTGATGTTCAACGTCTCCGTCAGAGCAGGAGCTTCTGTGATTTTGTGGTCCTCAGGAACGTAGTTATCCGAGGAAACATCTGGTCGGCTATGGATCCACGAAGCGTTGCCAGAAATCTGCATGCGCCTGGTCACGCGTGTTTTCACGCTTCATCTATCGTTCCTGGGTTGGTGCAGCGACGAAGTAGCGCAGCGCTTGTGGCGCAGAATGCATCCGTTGCACTGTCCGCTGTATGACAATGCCTGCACATAGTAGCGGCGGAAAAGATGGAGACGTGCAGGCTATGCATACCACGTGACCGGCATGGCCAGCAAGGATTTCAGAATTGTGAAATCGTTGCTGTTAGTTGATCCACAACCATGGTCAGCAGCTTCGCTTTCGACGATGCCCCTTTCTCACGCGCACCGCGCTTCTTCTATTTGGGATGCTTTGCCGAGCCGGCGAACGCGTAGGCAATAATTGCCCTCGTAGGCCATCGACGCGGGTTTGGCCGGCGGTTACTTACTATTTCAGTAGAGAGTTATAGCATATCGTTACCGTGTTTACTTTACCGTTTACAGTGGTACCGGACGCCGGACTTTCCGATTAGCGCTACTCACGCCAGTGACGCCTTTTAATTCCATTTCTGGGTTTACATGTTCTTTCCGGGGCGGTGTCGTGAAGGTTGACAGGCGCTCTTTCATCTGCGTGCTTAGCGTAAGAATGACCTCTACAACTTCGGGGTATTTCACCGCGCCACCTCGTTAGCTATAGCCGTGTGGTGTGGCCAATTTGTTCGCTCTGTCTGCGACGAATTTCCGTTGCCCCCCTTATGGATATTTTCACGGGAGCACCACACCCGCTCGTGATAAGCGAGCGTTCGTTATATCTGCGGCCATTGAAGTGGGCTGCCCAGTACATCCGCTGATGATACACTAGTGTCAAGAAAGTCTAGGTAAGGCTGTAGATGAACGGGTAGAGGAAGTAATGACCGATCGCAACATTTGTCATCTTCCTTGTGGAGAGGCCGTAGTACAGGTAAGTAAAAGCGAAGAATGAGGAAACAGAATGAATCAGCACAAAGTTTTCTCGCAAGCATATCCAGAAAAGACAGGTGAGCACATAGTCGCCTATTAAGCACAGCTGCCAGAAAGGGGTTGTTTGTAGTTTTGAAAATAAATGGCTGAAACAAGTTGCTGGAAAAATGGTGCACGCCAGATTAACCGCTCTTTATCACTCTATCAAGGGCGCAGAAAATTCTGTTGACACAAAGGTTGCCTTTGATAGCGCCCCAGGAAAAGTAACAAACATTCCATGTAGTGCAAGCATCGTGGGCAATTTATTCGCCTTCGTCGTGGTCGCCTCTCCGGCTGCGACTTCATTCTCTTTCACCAGTAAATTCCCATTGTCATCCCTTGGGGATGTTCGCTTGGAACACGTCTCTGGCAGAGAGCTAGAATAAACGTCTTACGTGAAGTCTTCCCTTACACGTGGTGGAGGTGCACCTTGGATTCCCCGTATCCTCTTTCCACGCTTCCCCCTGGAGCTGCGTTCTGGTCGCCGCTTGTGTACTCTCACCGTCATGTCTCAAGAGGAGAACGCGAAGTCTTATGTGAAGTCTTCCCTTACAGTATATCTACTTCCTCGCATAATGCTGCACTTGTAAGATTGTTGCAGCTCAACGTCGCAACGAAGATGTTGCCAATTTGTGTCCGTGCAAAAGCGAAGCGTTCTCAACCCATCCAAGCGTGTGTTACTTATCATA
Organism: Amblyomma mixtum; assembly: GCF_055824585.1. Lineage (NCBI taxonomy): Eukaryota > Metazoa > Arthropoda > Arachnida > Ixodida > Ixodidae > Amblyomma > Amblyomma mixtum. The sequence continues at coordinate 180,425,069 of NC_143021.1, read as the reverse complement.
CTCTTTTTATCAGAAAAAAGAGGTTGACGTTATCATAATAAGTCAATGTCATAATTGCTTACTGTACTATAGTGAGAAGCCACGATTAGCTTTGTTTTTAAGACACTGAGCTATAGGGGCCCGGGATATATAACGTGAGTCACAGAGGTGATGTCGAATAGGTGATTTAAATAAAATATGTTTGGTAAGTTCTCGATGTTAGGGAGAGCCAGTGCTCACATGAGGCTCTCGTTGGGCGGCGGATGGGCGGTGGAGGGATTCTCGCACATTTTCTTTACCATGCTATAGTGAAGGAGGGGGGGGGGGGACTGGCAAATCGGTTTCGGGGCGACGGAAGGGCCTCTGTCTGTATGTAGGTGCCGATACATGACAGTTTCGTTTCTTACTAGTGCGCAGGAACGTAGAGGGCGCATGTGGCGGCAATTTCGGGGCCCTGTGAGTACACTGCGAACGATAAAGTCCCAACTGATTCAAGCTTCAGGGAGTACTCGCGCGACGGGGTCTCCCAAACTGCTCGAGCAGGAGGGTTTTGTAGATGCAAAATCCATCGGGTTTTCGCCTTGCACCTCATAAGGTGGATTATTACGTATACATAGCCGATTTTCATTAATTTCGAGTTAATTCATTTTGCGGTTCTTGCCGTAAATTCGTCTTTTTGCTGCGGACAACAAATAAAATGGGTAAAGTGAGAACATCTCGCATTAAACAATTTATTCATGCTTAAGTAACGCAGTAAACACGACGAAAGGAAGACGGGAGACGACACGAGCGCTGACTGACAAGTGGTTATTTTTTCCGAGAAAAGTATATAAAGGCGCAGGACACAGAAAAAACCCCCGAAAAAACAGACGAACAAAGGTTAAAACTTAAAAATCATACTGCGCATGCACATCACAGTCGAGTCATGATGTCTTTTTCAACGAAATTCGAAGACTATCTTCCATAGCAGACGGCACTCACCTCACACAATTGACAAGAAAGCCTGACTCCGTATCTACAAAACTAACAGATGATGAAGCAACACATTCATCTGCTTCCTTCCTGATCACAAAGGCCTCGACCAACTCCCTACAAATGCAAACAGGGTTATTAAGGTGGCGGTTCCACTGCCGCCATCTTGCGAGTAGTTCATATTCTGCCACCAGGCTACGACACTGATCCATCACTGAGAAAGTGTCTACCCGTCTTGCCCCCAGCGACCCGAGACTGGTTTTGGTTGAGATGTTGAGATACGTGTCCGGTCCTTTCTTGACCCGTGCACCTGTGCTGCGTGAGGGTTCTTTTGTTGCTGCGCCTGCCTTCAGAGGATTACAAACGAACCATGGCAAGCCCGGCTGCTAGTCCTCGTCGGGCGTGGGGGGAGGTGTTGGCTGGGGTGGTTCCGCATGCTTCTTTCTCTGCCTGTCCCTTGCCAAAGCCAAAGAGAGTGGGGCGAGCCGGGGCAAAGAGGGTACCGTCTTTGTCCAAACGGCGTCAGAGGTGAGGTGATCCTTGTTCGGGATAAGGATGCCAGCACGGGAACAGAGGACCGTTTCCTTCTCTCTCTTGTTTAGCATTGGCTAAATAGCCGCAGAAAGCTGTACCGTCGATGTTACTATCTGGAGGGCCTCCTTTGAGGGAATGTGCCGTTTCGTTCTTGAGTTTTACGCGACTACAGACTTTCCTGTTTTCAATGTCGTGACATATATTAGTGGGAGCAAAGAAAAAGAAAAAATAATGCTGCCCAGCCCGCATCGCAAAAGGCACAACGTCGACACAGTGGAAACTTGGGAGAGTTAGTGATAACTGTCGACATAATTGCACAGAGCAAATTAGTAAGTAAGCGAAAAGAGGAAGCGGACGCCAAAAATAAGGAAGGTGTGAAATAAAGAAAATTAATTATGTTTATGTCCCATGTATATATTTCTAGCGTTTTTTTTTTCAATGAACCTTATAGTTGAAATCGGTGCCTTTCTTGTGTCCTTCCTTCTGCCCTCGTCTTTTGCGCGTTCAATCACTTCGTCACTGTTGATGCATAGTAATATTAGTAGTAGTCGGAACACTCCTGGTCTAGAGTGTAACCTGCTAACTATAGCGCTGAAAAAAAAAATATTTTTTTTATCAAATGATATTGCATCTATGATAAGAAAACTATAACAAAGACAGCTATACAATTTAGTCAACGCTCAGCGTATGCCTGTCCAACCTTATAAACTATGGTTGGTAAAGAAAAAGGCAGAGAGAAGTGGGCAATTGTCAATTTCTGTTTACCCTTGAGATGAATCGACATTGCGCAAGAGACGTGAAATTGCTATTGAGAGGGTTAGCACCGCAGGGTGTCGGATGTGTTTACCTCAGAAGCAAATATTCGTCGTACATGCGGCGGCACCTTGCAACCAATTCCGATCAACTTCGACGGAATTTTGCCAAGGCTCACAAAAATGCAGTATACAGATGCATACCATTCACGAGGCGGACTCGAGACTTTTTTATAGACATTGTACGAAGAAGAACGGGGGGGGGGGGGGGGGGGGGGGGCGAGGTGTGCAGGAATGCTGCCAAAAAAAAGAGGTCGGCTACAAAGCGATAGTTCTGTAGGCACTTAGGGCGACCCCCTCCCCTCTCTCGTTTGGACCCTCAACTGCGTGCTCTTATTCATTTTAGACGTACGTCTTTCTTGTATCCAGTTTGCATCATTAGGTTGCTCATTCCCTCCAGAATTTTCCATCGCGTGTTGAAATGTATATCTTTCTAACCTTGCGTCGATTTGCCTCGATTTGGTTGGGTCAAAGATTGAAAAAGTGCGCCCGCGTATGTGTGTGTGTATGCGTGCGTGTCCACGCGCGCGTACCTGGAAACTGTAGGAACAGCTGCTATTTTCACACCGTCTATTGTCAGGAAACTATAGCCTCGTTTACATGAACCCGACTTCGGCGGGTCGAGCCAGGAGATCGAGTTGAGCAAGGTCAGCCCAACTTGACTGCATGCTTACATGAACTCGATTTTAGCGAGTCGCGACCGGTTCAACAGCAGCGGCACCAAGCGTCGAACGGCGCAGCGGAAAAGGGCAGTGGCAGCCGGGAAGATTGCGGCATGCACGGCTGCCTCGCAGGCGCTACGGCGCAAGCGAATAACAGGTTCGCATTTATCACCCCTCCTTCCACTAACCCTACTCAGACCGGTTTACGTGCTGTCTGCTGTTGGGGTCGAGTGAGTCAACCCACCCCCTGCAGCGGAGTTGACTGGACCCGCTCCCTCGACTCCCGGAACCGACTCGTTTACATGAACCCAGTAACCGGTTTTCAGCTCAAATCCTCCACTCAACCCGTCATGTAAACACCGCTTATAACGTGCTTGTAATCATTTTCCGAGAATTCCTTTTCCTGCGGCGCTAGTCTACCCCGCCTGCAGGAGGGGCGCGCAGCAAGGGGAGGGGGCGGTCCTTTGTGCCAGTTCCCGAAAAGGGGACTTCTCAGCACTATAGTCGGTTACAACAAAAGAACGAAGCGGCACACGCAACTCAGACGGAGCTCTCCAGCCAATCACGTCGATTTGTGTGGCTGTGCATGCAGCCAAGTCTGCGAAAGAGAACGAAGGAGTCGGTGCTTTGTCCCCGTGTCGCCGACGGTGGATGTCCTTTGTTCGGGATAAGGCTAAAAGAATAATAACGCAAAAAGAAAGGAAGAGATTTTGCTGCCCCGGTATCCGCCATCGTCTCTAGGAGCACCTGAGCAGGAGCAGGGGAAAAGACAGGGAGAAAGGCGAAGGTACTAGTAGGTGTGGTGCCCCCGTTAATTGTCTCAGCTGCACTGGCCACTAAAGGGGGAGGGGGGGGGGGAGAGGGCTGGGCTGCTCACCTTTCGCATAGATCCGCGCGAGAGCGTCTTTTTCGCAAAAGCGCTGAATGCTACAGGTGGGGTCATATTCGGCAACAGACGGTCGTGGCAGCTTCAGTCTCCACTGCTGTCGCGGCGCACCTGTGGTGACCGAACAGAAAACTGTTCGGTCGACGCGCTTGGCCGGGCGGTCTCCTTTGATGGGCATGTGCTGCTTCGTTCTTGAGTTGTACCCGACTTATATACCACATGGATTCATTTCAGCGGTGGAACATAGCGCCCTCTGAACCACGGCATTCGTTTGAAAGAAGTGCGAGTCTAGTTCAGGAAAACTGCACCTGCTCCATGGTTAGTGCTGAAATAGTGCAGCTGCAGCCGCCAAGGAAGCAGATGATGGTTTGCGGGTTGTGATAAACGGCGGAGACTCAAGTAACTTTCACTCGTCGACAAGCCAGAACGCTGCTCGAGTTCTCCAAAGAAACGGATCGAGGCTGGTTCATGGCAACATGTTATTGTGATGTGCGGTTTGCACATTTCTTCATGAGATACGAGAGGTTGGCTGCCGCTGATGTAGGCTGTAAACAGCTGGCTCCAATTCATTGGCATCGCAAAGGCTAGCGACGACCAGGCCTGCACTCGACCATCCGTTTTGGAAGCAGACAGTGCCAAACTGCGCTCAAAGTGCCGGAACTAGCGGTACACACCCGCCGCACCGCCGCTGCCGCAGAACTTTGCCGAACTGGTGCATTGAGTGCAGGCGAATCGAGCGCTCTCCAACTTCCCCTCCACAGCGCTAGCCGGAACAACGAACAACCGGCAGCACGAAGCGAAAGCCTGTCTCTTCCCTTTCCTGTCGCTTTAGCAATGCCAAAGCTGTCCTCGAAAAATAATACGACGCCCAGAATGCGTTTCGTAGCGTCAGGTGAAAAAAATTGGCAGTGGCTTAGCTCTGCTATGCCTGGATATACGTAGCGTCAAGTGATCCGGTGTTTCGGCCGCACGTTTCGCCTTGGCTGCTCGACGGCAAACTGCCAGGCGACAACATCAGGATCGGAAGAATTTACATTTTCCAGTCTTCTGCGCCGTTTGGCAGCGGCTCGACTCTCCTTAGCTTACCAGAGCTTACATGTTGAGCGCGACCGTCATTTCTCCGCGCACCCTCCTCGCGCATGCGCAGTAGCGCGCGGCGCAACTGTCGTAAACACGAGGTCACGCGTCGGAGAGGAGCGCACGCCGGCGGCGCCGGCAGCGAGGAGCTCGCACCGGCGGACCTGCGCCTCTCGTGACGTCACGCGGTTCTCGCGCTGCGCATAACAGGCGGCGCACACTCGCGCAAAACTCGGCTCTGACCCGCGTAGTGTGGCTTTACTAGCTTTACGCTACAAAACAATCCAGCAAAGCAATATGGCGGAAATCTGCTTGGAAGTTCGACACACACCACATAGGGCAAAATCGAGGGAAACGTGCGAACATCGTAGAGGTATCGTTCCCTCTCGTGAAGACCTCCTGATTGTAAATGTTTAGCAGCGCCACACTCGTTATTTTTTTGAACTGTGATTATTTAGTACACGTGCATGTGTGTAGATGGCGCTACTTACTAAATTTATCTACATTTATCGCATGTCGCTGCGTTATTGCTATTATTGTTTGTATTCTGTGGACTTTGTTCTTGGCAATTGTTACAAGTTGATTAAAGGAATGAGAGACCGACATTTTAAGAGTATATTTGCCAGAAAAAAAGAAGCCGCGGAACGTTTCAAGAGCTTGTGTCCTTCATGAGGAGAACAAAAAAGGTAGCTAAAATCAACTAGACATTGCGCATTCCCCAAAAGCCGTAGAGTAAAGGCGATGCTTAGCCGCGTAGAGCGAAGTATTAAGTTTCTTCACGCAAAATCTCAAAACTGCCACGCGCTGGTTACCTGAACAATTTTGCATTCCGTTTTTAACTATTTCGAAAAAACGCTAATTTTGATCAGGAATAACTTTTAAACTAAACAAGGCAGACGGATGAAATTTTCAGAATGGAAGGGCGATTAGACGATCTCAAACTGTACAAAAAGGCGCCGCAATGCAATGCATATCCCAAAAGTTATTGCAGATTACATTGTTCTGTTTTCTATGCTTTTCAAACATGTGTGGCTAATAAACTAATCTATACACGTACTTCTAAATGCTTAAATATGTTGATTAGCATCCGATCTCAAAGTATCTCGAAAGATATTTCTCTAGGTGCAAGAGGTTTTTCACAATTTTGCATTTCCTGAGACAAGTTGAGCTCAACTGCCAGTTTTCATCTTTGCGTTTTCTTTTACAGTTGAAACAAATTTGCAGCTACCGTTAAACAAAATGCATCTTTTGAAAGCAGAGAAAAGTAGCTTTTCGGAGATATCTGAACCATATTTATGAAGCGAACGAGCGAGGTACAGTCGACGTACAAATATCACCAAAAATGGTTCCCGCTCACCGTCAGAGTGGGACCGCCACCTTAAACAGGACCCTTGTCTTCTCTACTGAGGGAAGCAATCGTGGCACTCGCGGTAATGCAAGCCAAGTTGCACGACACCGCTACTTTTTCACCCATCTGTGATGCCCACTGCTTCCCCAATTAGAAAGACAAGTCTCCTGTTTAATCACCGTGATCGAATTTGTAGGGAGATGGTAGAGGCCTTTATGGTTAGGAAGAAAGCAGATGAGGGTGTTGCTTCACCGTCCATCAATTTCGTAGATAAGGAGTCAGGCTTTCCTGGCCACTGTGTGAGGTACAGGGGATAGGTGAGTGCTGTCTACTATGAAATATAGTCTTCGAATTTCGTTGAAAAAGATGTCATGACTCGACTATGATGTGCATGCGCAGTATGGTTTTTTAGTTTTAATCTTCGTTCTTCTGTTTTTTGGATTGTTCACTGTGGCCTTCGCCTCCATATACTTTTCCGAGAATGTAATAACCAGTTGTTAGCGTCTGTGTCGTCTCCTGTCTTCCTTTTGTCCTGCTTACTGCGCTGCTTAAGCATGAGCCCTTACGAAGTAGCCTAGTTTTGATATTCTGGTAAACAAACCTTCGCATTTTTTTTATTTTGTATACCGATGTGCCAGAAAAAAGAAAACGCATAGCAAGGTTGACTGAAACCTATCTGCGTTCAAACTTTTTTTTTGTCCTGAACCCGTTTGAACCCGTTTGAACCGGTTCGAGACGGTCCGAACCGGTTCGAACCGGAACGGAATGGCCCTCTGGAGCCGAACCCGGAACTGAACCCGAAAGGCGTGAACGCGAACCCGAACCGAACCCGAAAAAATGCCGGTTCGACACCCTGCCTGACGCCCGCTTTTGAAGCAGACGACAATTAATAAAATAGTTCTCGTCCGCTCCGACAGGTGGCGTAAGGCGTCCGCGGGTGACCACATTGCATATTTCATTACTGCGAACAGAGCCATGGATACAACCGAACTCATCGAAGCAGAGAGAGAGTCGTGCTAAAGAAGCAGTCAAAGTCGGGAGTCAAAGTGTGCAGTTGTAATGTGTAATAAAAGTGTGTAGTCAAATAAAGCGCTAGTGCAGCACAAACAGTCTCGCAGTCAATGCCAAACAGTGCGCCAGGAAAGGCTTTCGCCTTGCAGCACTTTAACGAAGTGCCCCCTTAATTTGCTCGAGGCTTTAAAGCTCATTAGATTCGTCGTCGCTAATGCGAATGCTCGCAGGCAGCTATTCAAAAGGATAATGCCATCGTCTGCTCCATTTTCTCCCGGTGTCTTCTTACGGTGGGGATAGAAGCTGGATTGATTCATTGATTGGCTGAATGACTAATTAAAAGAATGAACGAAAGAACGACCGAACAAACGAAGGAACGAAATACTGAATGAGCACTGTATGTCCGCGGGACCGAAGTGGTTTTCGGAGTGTCAGCAAGTGAATGAATGCGCGCAGTATGATCGCGTGAACCTAGTGGATTTCGGAGTGAGGGCAACGAACGAATGAATGAATCTGTACTGTATGGCGCTGTAATCGAAGTAGATTTCTTCGTGACCGCATTCAATGAATGAATGGATGTGCACTGTGTGGTCCCGTGATACAAATGGATTTCGTAGTGACGGCAATGAATAACTGAATGAGTGTGCACTGTATGGTTCCATGATGCGAATAGATCTCGGAATGACAGCAATGAATGAATGGGCACTGTATGATCGCGTGATCCAAATGGATTTCCGAGGAACGGGAATGAATGAATGAATGAATGAATGAATGAATGAATGAATGAATGAATGAATGAATGAATGAATGAATGAATGAATGAATGAATGAATGAATGAATGAATGAATGAATGAATGAATGAATGAATGTGCACTGTATGGTTGCGGGATCCAAATGAATTTTGTAGTGACAGCGGGTCAAGAAATTGAGGAAGTTAGAAACGTGACTGGCGACATATGGCTACGGGCAGTAGCCACGTCGCTGTCTCATCTTTGCTCCGAAGAAAATCAAAGTCATACTCAACATTTCCTGTTACTCTAGTTTGGAAAGAATTCCGCATAAATGTTTAAAGCAAAGCGAGCCACTGCGTTGCTCTTCGTTTTGGCGACGACTGCGGGGTACAGAGCTTACATTCTTGTTCTGCGATTGACATGTTCTAACACATAACGTTTATGACTCAGGCCTGGGCAGAAACTCTGAACTGAACGGATTTCACGCAACCACACTCATACATCTTTCATACTGGTTACCGTAAGGTAATAAAATTGAAAGAAAAAAAGACGGAAAGGTGAACGGTAACTCAAATCGCCTCCCGCTCGCTCCCCCTCTAGTGACAGTAGCACACACGCGATGGCGCGCCGAGCTCACGATCTGCGTCGTAGAGCGCGCCAAAAATCCTTGGAAGTGCTTCCCACCTGTTTTTTCACGGATCTTTGCTTTGAGTCATATCTGTGCGTAATTTGCATACATACATATTATTGCTGCCTCATTAAAGTTATTTCTATATATGCAAAAAAGAACCCTGAAGCTCTCAGACTTCATCTCGTTCCGGCTGCCTCTCTACTTGTCCCCTTTCACCTCCTCTTTAGCACTAACGCAGCAACATGAAAGAAGGACGTGGCCTCGGCTTGGATACGAAACAACAACAACAAAAAATGCAATTTAAAACGTAATACTATGGCGAAGTGTAAAGGGCACCCCGTACCAATCTATTCTTCGCTTTTCTATGCGACCCTTCCCGCGCCTCCCGCCATCCTCTTTCGTTCCCCACATTCCCCCTCTCATCCAACAAGACCCATTCTGGAGGCCGTGGGTTATGTGCGCCAAACTAAGAAGAGAAAAAAAAAACATTGATCCTCGCGTGCGGACAGGTTGTGCCGGGTTCACCTGTAGCGAACACGAGCAGCACCACCAACGAGCGAAGCGAAATGTCATTCCTGCATTCGCGTCGCAACGCTGCGCAAAAGCCATGTAAATGCGGCATCCGTGGAACGATTCATTTCTCAGTTCAAAGCAAGGGCTTGCATGAAGCATTAAAAACAACACAAAAAAGGAAGGCAACGAACAATAAGAGAGCACGTAATATGTTGCGTCAGGTCGATCTCCCTCACCCCCTGTAGGCATGCACTGAAACCCCTCGCACATGAAAAGAACATAGAATCCTGACCCCTCCATCCTTCTCTCTCTGCTATTTTATATTTCCACTGAACGGGTTCGCTGAATGGGTTGTTGCAATTGGGGAAGAGGAGCGGGTTGTATGGGATGCGTAGGGGTCTCCCGGCTCCCTTCGGGTAACTATTGTTGCGTGTGCGCGACCCGAGCAGACACTTCGTTCATCTCAAGTTCATACGAATTCAAGTGGAAGGGTTCGCAAGCGCTTTTGCATCAGCAGCAGCGACATGAATGTGAATATCGGGACCACAAGAGCGAGGAATTGGGTTAGTTAGCATTTAGAGCATCACAGTTGCCTTCACTACGCTCCTGAAAAGCATGCATGACGAACGACACGTCGTGTGCACGCCTCGAAATAGCGTACGAAAAATTGGCTGCGGTTCGACCCGGCGCCCTCCCTTGTTAAATTACCTTAACAAGGGAGGGCGCCGGTGTCGCAGCGCCACGAGCGCCACAGATGGTGTGATTGCTGCGGGCTATAGTCTAGATGAGCGAAAGCAAAGCCGGAGGTATTTATAGCGAAGAATGGTGTAACGTCACATCAGGCGATGCGAATCTCAGCTCTAAATGTCAAGGCCAAATGTCAAGTGACCACTGGTCGTCGGTCACGTGGTTGCTGGTCATTAGCTATGACCATATCATACAGGCATGTCATGGCTATGCACGGCCGCCGTGGTGACTCAGGGGTTATGGCGCTCGGCTGCTGATCCGAAGCACATGGGTTCGACCCCGGCCGTGGCGGTCGAATTTCGATGGAGGCGAAATTCGAGGCCCGTGTACTGTGCGACGTCAGTGCACGTTGAAGAACCCCAGGTGGTCGAAATTTCCGGAGCCCTTCACTACGGCGTCTCTCATAGCCTTAGTCGCTTTGGGACATTAAACCCCATAGATCAAACCATGGCTATGCGCAGGAAGACACATAGTCATACGTATGACAGAAGCCAACAGCCACAGAAACCAAGGGGCACAGGGGATTTTTTTTAATTAATTTATTTAATTTGTGGTGTTGATCAATTTAGAATATTACTGAATATGTTATCGCTTAATGCTAATTGATTAGAAAAGCAGAAGAAAAAACAACCACATGCCGCCGGTGGGATCCGAACCCACGACCTCCGAATTACGCGTCCGGTGCTCTACCTCTGAGGTCGGAGGTCGTGGGTTCGGATCCCACCGGTGGCATGCGGTTGTTTTTTCTTCTGCTTTTCTAATCAATTAGCATAAGCGATAACATATTCAGTAATAATCTAAATTGATCAACACCAAAAATTAAATAAATAAATAAAAAAAAATCCCCTGTGCCCCTTGGTTTCTGTGGCTGTTGGCTTCTGTCATATTTATAACGAGCCCCTCATTCCCCTTCCCTTGTTTGCTTAATAGTCATACGTAGTTAGTCTTCGGGGTTTGTGCTTGGTTTGAGCTTGGTCGGGTGTAAGGGTTCGGTAGCGTTCGCGGGGGTCATCGGAACGCGGCTGGGGGTGCTCAAAGCGAAGCGTCTCCTTTCTTGGAACGCGGCCGCTCGCGAACGCGCCGGCAGGTATACGGGTGTCCCCCCACCCGCGGTACTGATTCGCACACGTGCTGGAACGGATGTCTATTTGTGTTTTTGTTTTATTTTGTGGTGGAGAGAGCGCTCTACCTTACGGAAGCTGGAGGGCTGGCCATGCCCTGGATGAACCAACCATGTTAAGAGCGCAACATGATTGGAAGTTACCGAATGTGGGCCGGGCCTTTAGGGCTTTAAAACCGGGCCCCGGAGCTGGAAGCGGGGTTCTGCGCTAAGGTTCGATGCTATGCATCTTCGGCAACGCCGAGTAGGGGCCTCCCCTAGTATTAGCCAGATCCACCTTTTTGTTGTTTTGTATATTTGTGCCGTTAATTTGTCTCGAGTGCCTGAACTTGTATCTATTGTAAATTGCTGTACATAAACTGTACATAAGTTTTCCCTTTATCCCTGCGTCTCGAATCATCGAGAGACCGTCTCTGACGGGGCACCGCTGGTGCGAAGAGCTTCAGTCTTCGAGTTATACCAACCGTCTCTGGCGGTGCACCTCTGGTGCAAAGAAGAAGAAGAAGAACCTGGAAATTTACTGGCGCAGTCGACAGGATCCTACGGCCATCGGAAGACGGCGCAGGAAGAAGGCTGACGGCAGGGAGAAAGGCGACGATCAGGCAACAGCAGCGTTCGAGAAAGGACCTGCGGAGAGACGGCGGCAAGGATGCAAGGACCACGGCAGTAGTCCAGCGACGCGGGACTGCATACGATCCAGAAAAGCAGCGCGTCGATAACTTGACGGTCACCGGCGGCGGACCAGCGGCGTGCGACAGCTCATCGCAGCGTCCGGGGAAAGTGGCGGTGGACTCCGACGCCAAGGAGCAGGCAATGCGGATCGACGCATCGAAACCGTGAGTTTCCTTGGTCGCATTGTTCACGTCCCTGTGTTCGAGCCGGTAGGACAGTTGAGGAGTACAGACGGCGGTATGGAGGGCTATCCATGCCGGCCCTCACTCGATGTGAGGTACCAGGTTGAGTTAGCGAAGGCGCGCTTAGCGGACCTTCAGGCTCAACTCGCGAAAGTGAATGGCGGAAAGGCGGTGCTTCGCGAGGAAGAACCTCAGGATGTAAAGTATGTCTTGAAGGTTATAGAAGCAAGACGCCAGCAGGTAGAGCTCGAGATCTCTAAGATCAAGGAGAGCAGAAGAGCCAGTCAATCAGCCACGGAGAACTGCTCCGAGTCCCGAGAGATGAGGCCGTCTGTGCTGGAAGACAAAGACTTATCCTGCTCAAGCACAGGTGGAGGAGAGAGCAGTCAGGTCGCTGTAGGTAATCAGCCGATATGCGCGGACGCCTCTTTGTTGGGAAATGCCGCAGAGAGCGAAAACAGGATTCCTGAAGGACGCGGAAATACCACAGCTTTTCCGCCACCGCGGGCGGCTAGCAAAGAACAGGAGCAGCCCAATTCTAGTGGTCTAGGGCCAATCGTGACCAAGGTGTCCGATAACAAACAGGACAGCGGTGGAATTCCTGTAGGCTCTATGACTAAGATTGTGACCTCTGACGCGGAGCTAGTAACAGCCAGTGAAAATCTGGCGTTGCCGCAACCGCACACTGTGTCGGGTATGGAGCATGAAGTGCCCCGTAGCGTTTCTGGTGGCAAGAGCCCTTCATCCGAGGCAAAGAGCGGAGGTGGGCCTGTTGGGCCGACCGGGCAGAACGCCGCGCAGTTGTTGAACGCACCCGGTGTGTGCCCGACCAGGTCAGTTGAGGACCCGGAAATGAGTGGCGACTTGCCGCAAGGCAAGCCCGGGTCAAGTGACTGTCAGGGAGCTCATGGAGCCTCGGAGTCAGACTATGCCACGGGGCCAGCGGGCGCTGATCAAGCACGGAGCGGCGGTTTCAAAGTTTGCTCGTGCAGTAAAGGGGCAGATGGCCCCGGGCGAGGTGGAGTGGCAGGAGGCAGGTGGGTAGCTTTCACACTGAAAGTCGGCGCGTGGAATAGTACGTTCCGTGCCGCAGTACGCCAGATCAAGTGTAGTAAAACCGGCCTCACTGGTAAGGTTAGACTGAGAAGGAGATATGCCCCTTACGCAGGACACGGCTCGTACTGGCGCGCCGGAGCGAGCGTGCCCTCAAGGGCGCTGCGTGGTCAGGGATTTAGACCCATCGAGTACCACGAGGTTTTTGATCCTGGAGGGCACCGGCTTTTCAGTTCACGACCCGTTGTGGCACCAGCCTAATGAGTGAGTTACTGTTTAGGCGTTCTTAGTGTTGAGACGCGTGGTGGCTCGAACGCACACAGGGACGCTCGGTGCGACTAAGGAGGCTCACGTGGCCACTTACGGACGTCGTGCGAGTGCTACTTAACGCTCCACTTGCGAGCGTCTGTGTGTGTGTGTGTGCTCGTTCGCGAGCAGGACGCGGATGTGCATGCAAGTGAACTGAGTAGCCTGTCAACTTGGACTCCGTTTTACGGCGCACAGCAAGCGTATCACCGCGTGTATTTGAGTGTGCAATTTGCTTGTGTTGTGTTGGTGCCCGTGTGCATTTTTTTTTGTTTTTGGTTTTGTTCGTGCCAGTGTTTGTGTAGCTGCGGTATGTCACCCACAGGGTGGTTTTGTGACCCGTACCGATCCCTTTGTTAGAATTCTAAAAGTGGCATTTGAGCCCTTTGTAGAATCTTGGGAAGGGCGTGTAAGGGTTCGGTAGCGTTCGCGGGGGTCATCGGAACGCGGCTGGGGGTGCTCAAAGCGAAGCGTCTCCTTTCTTGGAACGCGGCCGCTCGCGAACGCGCCGGCAGGTATACGGGTGTCCCCCCACCCGCGGTACTGATTCGCACACGTGCTGGAACGGATGTCTATTTGTGTTTTTGTTTTATTTTGTGGTGGAGAGAGCGCTCTACCTTACGGAAGCTGGAGGGCTGGCCATGCCCTGGATGAACCAACCATGTTAAGAGCGCAACATGATTGGAAGTTACCGAATGTGGGCCGGGCCTTTAGGGCTTTAAAACCGGGCCCCGGAGCTGGAAGCGGGGTTCTGCGCTAAGGTTCGATGCAACGCATCTTCGGCTACGCCGAGTTAGGGGCCTCCCCTAGTATTAGCCAGATCCACCTTTTTGTTGTTTTGTATATTTGTGCCGTTAATTTGTCTCGAGTGCCTGAACTTGTATCTATTGTAAATTGCTGTACATAAACTGTACATAAGTTTTCCCTTTATCCCTGCGTCTCGAATCATCGAGAGACCGTCTCTGACGGGGCACCGCTGGTGCGAAGAGCTTCAGTCTTCGAGTTATACCAACCGTCTCTGGCGGTGCACCTCTGGTGCAAAGAAGAAGAAGAAGAACCTGGAAATTTACTCGGGCTTCAAGGTAAAACGTGCAAAGCCAGGCGAAACTCTGAGTTCTACCTCGAGAAGTAGAGCTTTCGCTCTAGAACTTTACAGTGCACTGTTTTGCAGCTGGGCAATTTTTTTAAAATGATATTTGTGTCGTTTGCTGTTTTTTCGTGGCCCCAAAGAACGCTGCGTAAGCATGACTGCTCGAAATCAGTTTTGAGAACCTGCGCTACCTCAAACGTTTCCCGAAACCTCAGTAACCGAATGTTTTGCATTTCCCCTCCATCGAGATAAGGTCGCTGTAGCCGGACTGCGTACTTAGAAACTGTGAGTGATACAGTATCTAGCCTTCAGTTATTTATATTGCGCCTATTAGGGATAACTAAAGAAGGGATAAGCTACGGGAAAGGCTCGAGTAGTGTTTGTAAGCAGGTGCGAGATGCGATGAGAAAGAGGGGGAGGGCACTTAACGCGGGATGGCAAGTTCTTGTAATAGTTAAGTTCGAAGCCACTGGCAGCTTCTTTAGCATTATGGCACGGCAAGATTTTTATTTTTGCACTAAAAGCCTACTGTCTCACTGATTTTTCTCATGCCTTGCATATCCAGGTCACAGGTTTTCTACTTACACTAAGGATTTACCTTATTACACGTTTGAGACACCACTCCTTTTTTAAACCTTTCATTAGAACGAATTATGGTATGCAACCGCTCAACTGGAAAATTCCTAACTGCTTGAATCTTTTCCCTCCTTTAATCGAAATCGTTAATTGTTGTTCTTCCCTGATTTCCTTCAGGAAAAAGGGGAAAATTTATTTTCTGTATAACTTGTAAGCATACCTACAGGATTTGGTCAATGACTCTGCTTACCAATAGCATAGCATAATCCAGTGTTGTCCTGTGATTTCATTATTTTCCACTGCGTGAGTTTATGCCCACTGATTGGTTCTGTATTTTATTATTCAACTTATTCTGTCAACTTATTTTGTGCTTAGTTTACACAAATGTATAATGTGACTACCTAGTGCTGGCTTCAATCCTGCTCTTTTTAATTTCCTCTTTAATCGACAGATTGCCTCTGTTCATGTGCAAGTTTGCTTTATTTGCAGTCATTCCTATGTGTGTGCTATATGTGCTGCTAGTTTTGTAGGGACATTGGCCCAGTCAGGCGTTCATTGCTATCGCCTTTTGCCTCTGCCCCTTGGCACTACTTCTGTACTGTCTTAAGCACAATAAACAATAAAACATTTTGTGCTGGTGGGACTATAATTCGAAGTTTCTAAGAACGCTCGGAAGGTGTAGATCGAGTTCCCGCGGTAAAAAGACAAGTTCAGATTCCTCTTTAGTCCATCTTCAAAAGCTGGTGTAAAGGCTCGTTAGCCCTACGTTGAGCACATGATGTGGCCAGGTCTAAATGCGTCTCTACAGATGTCATTGTTAGTCACTGTTAATGTGTAATTAACCAATGCATCACTCTTCTCTTCTCGTTTACTCAAGTGTGTTGCTATTCTGCAAGTGCCGCTTTTGTGTACCGCACTGATCTGCCACACCATGTGTTCGCATTTGCTTTTTCGTTGTTCTACCCCCAAAGGTATGTAAGACGGTATATTAAATCAACTACTTTCTGTCTTTGATTCGGTTCCATTTCATTCGCATAATTCTGCGTACGAGCGGCGAAAAAATTCGGCTGTATGTGACAGTTACCTGCGATGCACTAGCTAGTGGTGAGGGCGAGGTTTGCCCTGCTGAAAAAAAGTTCTATGGTTCTATAACCTCATAGAGGCTTAATCATAGAATATCAAACAATTTGTATGATATATCATACAATTTGTATGATATTCTATGACATCTCTAGGACGACTGTATGATTTTACGGAAATGTATGACGTTTGTAAGATAATTTTCTATGATTTGTATAAGTCTAAGATATTTGTATGACAAACTTATGAGTTTATTGCATCATAAAACTTTTTTCAGCAGCGTGCTCCTTTATCTGAACCCAAAATCTGAAATTTGGAGGGCGTAGGTTCGGGTCCCATCGGCGGCATGCGGTTGTTTTTTCTTTTGTCTTCTATTGAATTATTATTGGGTGGTAAAGTTATTATGCTGTTAATCTTACATTGATCAATAGCACAAAAAAAGAAGCATTCCCTATATGCTCTTTGGATTCGGTTCGTTTTGGCTTCCTTCATATATGCAAGTCATAAGTCCCTGATTTCCCTTCCCTTGTCTGCTCAGTGGCAGGAATATCTCATTATCCTTCTAATGATATTTCTTGCCGCTTGCACGTAGACGTTCGCGGGCAGAAGTAGATGGGGCACCCTACAACGTTCGAGCAGCATTCGCAGCTCTCCTACGAAGAATTTATCGAGGCTGTAATCATTAATATTTTCGAGCGCATGTGATGGACACTGGCCTTTCACTTATCAATATTCATGCGAGTTCACGCTCCTTGACCCTATCTCTTATTCTGGCGCGCATGCGCACACAGTACTTCCGAATTCCGGTCAGCCAATCAGTGAAAACACCGCCGGTGGGAATCGAACCCACGACCTCCGACCTCCACCACGACCTCATACTTTTAAAGAGCCCCTCATTCCCCTGCCCTTATTTGAAATATATATATATATATATATATACCCTGAGGAAGGACGGTCCTCCGTCCGAAGCTGTCGGTATTAAATGAAGATAATTGCAATGTTGTGACCCCTTCTTCTATATATATATATATATATATATGAGAGAAGCCAACAGCCACAGAAACCAAGAAGCACAGGGGATTTTTTTTTTAATTATTTATTTATTTTTGTGGTGTTGATCAAGTGAGAATATTACTGAATATGTCGTCGCTTAAAGCTAATTGATCAGAAAAGCAGAAGAAAAAAAAGCAGAAGAAAAGAAAAGCACGTCCGCCGCTTATGAACGTGGGTGGCGCTGATGAACACTCTCAAGGTTAGGTTATTTGTAAACATAAATACCCCCGAAAGCAGAAGGTTTGACAGCCGTCGCCGTAGCTCAGAGGTAGAGCACCGGACGCGTAATTCGGAGGTCGTGGGTTCGGATCCCACCGGCGGCATATGGTTGTTTTTTCTTCTGCTTTTCTGATCAATTAGCTTTAAGCGACGACATATGCAGTAATATTCTCACTTGATCAACACCACAAAAATAAATAAATAATAAAAAAAAATCCCCTGTGCTTCTTGGTTTCTGTGGCTGTTGGCTTCTCTCATATATATATATATATATATATATATATATATATATATATATATATATATATATATATATATATATATATATATATATATATGGCCTAATTTCCAGGCTTCTTTCAGTGTATCTGAGCTTGCCAGTGGCACGTGTAGTTACGCTAAACACAGCTCGTTTGTGACAGGCCGCGGGCTTTCGTCTGTGATTATTTACGCAATAATATACTATCCCTAAACTTTCGGATACGTTGAACTTCTTTTTGTTATTGTTTGCCGAGGCGGCAGGAGTCGCTATCGTCCTCGGCATCTCCGGGCCACAATCGCTATCAGGCGGGCGAATCTTGACCTAAGGGAGCGTGCTCCGCCTAGCAAGTGACGCATGGCTGGTTCCTGAGGCGACTGAAGGCTCTGTATTGTGTCACGGTCGGAAATTTATCTAAATATGAGCGTTTTCAGGCCACTGTCTCGCTTTATATCTACCCGCGAGGTAGAGCAAAAAGGGGCAAACTAAATAAATTACTTTCACGCCTTCCGGGCTCCTGTGCGATGGAGTGACAGTAATTGTTGCAGCACACCTAACATCCCCCCTCTCACCACCACCAACTTCACTTATGCTAGCCTATAGACTTGAGAGTGTTCTCCCAACACACATGTACGCAGCGCTCAAAAGATCCCCTACTTGACCCACCCCCACTATAACACATTGCCTCACGATGCGCATTCTAGAGCGCTCCCAGTCGTACTCGCCTCAATAACATCCTCAGTATGATGTGAACGCGGTATTTTTGGTTACAAGGGAACGACATGCTGAAAGTGGTAAGGGAATACATCTACTTAGAGCGAGTAGTGACCACAGTTCAGGATCACGAGAGTGAAGCAAGTGCATTTGGCAGGTTCTCTCAGATCATGAATGGCAGTTTACCAATGTCCCTCAAGAGAAAAGTATACAACAGCTGTATCTTACCGGCACTCACTTATGGGGCAGAAACATGGAGGCTAATGAAGAAGGTTCAACTTAAGTTAAGGACAACGCAGCGAGCTATGGAAAGGAAAATGATAGGTGTAACGTTACGAGACCGCAAGCAGGCATGAGTGAGTGAGAGAAAAAGGCAGGTTAATGCATCCTTGTCGAAATCAAGAGGAAGAAGTGGGCTTTGGCAGGGCATGTAATGCGAAGGTAAGGGTAACGGACTGAATGAGAAGGCAAACGTAGCAGGGGGCAGCAAAAATTAGTTGGATGGATGAGATTAAGAAGCTGGCGTGGATAGGCTGGCCGCAATTGGCAAAGGACACGGTTAATTGGAGAGACATAGGAGAGTATTTTGCCCTGCAGTGGGCGTAGTCAGGCTGCTGCTGTTCCTGCGGCTAATTATGATGATTAGGATGATTATGATGAGTATGAGGCATGGTTGAAAAAGCGTGTAAAAAGACAAACGGACTAAGAAAGAACACAATGTGAAGCGCTGACTCAAAACATTTCTATGTGATTTTTCAAGCATGCATTATAACACACTTGCTCAACTTTCTCTCATGCTATCCGGCTGTGCCGTTTATATCGAATGAAAAATTTCCTGCATTGAAATTACTGAACAAGGCTAGCACGCCACGGCTCATGGCTCTTCCTGTTGATGCAAGACCACGGACATTTGTAGCACAACTGTTTGCTGAACTGTGGAGGACCAACTACTGAACATGCGATTACGTGGCTGGAATTCTTGTCTCAGGATTTTATATTAATGATGTGCACCTGATGACACTCCTCGTGTATATCACGAAGAATGTGAAGGCGACAGGATACTTTGTCACACTTAAACTGATTTAACCATTTGAATTAAAGCGGAGGTTTTTACTAAAATAGTCAAACCCCGGCCGACGCCGCCATATTTACAGTAGTTTGTTCATTATTTCAAAAGACAACGCGATCTAATCTGATCTACACTCATTCTTCCTCCTTGACGGCGATGTGAGTTAATTGACTAGAAGGTGCATGTATGAACGGGAACAGATCAATTTAATTTGCACATAGCAACGTGTCTTGCATTTTCACACTGAGATTTAAAATCGATTTTTGGTAATATTTGGCGAAACGAAAACTACTTTCAACTAATGAAAAATCGTGCATGTCACTCTCGTTTCTGGAGTAATTATCATTGGTTGGATGCTCGTAATGCGTTCCGTTTCATACTACCATTACCTGTGCATGTCACGAAACATCGCTGCTCAATTACTTGCAAACTTCGTAAATGCATACATAAAATCCGGCTGCTTGAAATGCACCCCGCAACGTAGGGCGACTCGTATCGCAAGCTCGTATGGTTGCAGGGCGCAAGAAACTCCCCTCTATGCAACGAGTGCAGCGCCTTCAGTACCCATTTCCTAATACCTAATGAATATATCGAGTCGCGTGCCAGCGGCGCCGGCACCGATCTCGGTTTGTTTACATTGGTACCGATCGCTTTCCTCCTCTCAATCGGCGTGGCGGTCCTCGGCGGTGTGTTTATATCCCGAGGCCAGAAACAAAACAAAAAAAGAAACTCCAAAAAGATGAAAGAGAGAACGAGAGACACGCAAATAAGAAAGAAGAAAATGCGCGCCAAAGCAGGGCGGCATGTCCTCGACTTTCGCCCACTTGGAGGCGACAGCAACGACCACAACTTTCGCTTTTTGCCAACGCCCTAGCCGCACACAGCCCCCAGCCATGCGGCGACCGACGCTTTGCGTACACGCTGGTTTCATGCTTGGCACACAGGACAGCGCTGTCAAAGCAGTGGAGCTACTGCCCGCTCGTTTTGAAAGCGAAGAACTGAAAGCTCAGTGAGTCTGCTCTTCGAGGCAAATTTCCGATACAGAAACAGAAACAACTAGGAAAAGACAAGCGGGATGGATTGCTTGTTTGGGCAGTCAGATTATTATTAACTGCTTATCAGCTATTAGTAACATCTCTCAAAAGTTTTTGCCAGTATACTCGCCTAAGACGCAGAAACGTGGCGCCTAACAAAAAGGCTTTAACTTGAACTGAGACTATGAAAGAAACATTAGTGATGTGACACAAAGGTGCACCCTTTGTCAAAGGTTTAGAGCCCAGGGGGTTCACTTCCAAGCTTTATATTGGGACTCCAGGAGCATTCGTGGAAGTCCTACCTATTGCAGGAGCCAGTACCGGAAATCGTCTTATGTCCAGGAAATTTTGAGAACTAGAGACCCATTAAAAACGACAGTGTGGCTCAAAAGAAAACCCCCTGGGCTCCAAACTTTTGACAAAGGCTGTACGTGTAAAGGCTCTGGCGAGTTGGTTGGTTCTGAATAGAAGAGCACAAAAAGAGCAAAAAAAAAGCAAGTTGAAGATATAAATTTATCTGGAAACATGGCTGCGCACTGCCCCCAGCTGATATACAGAGACTGCTATAGGTTCTGGTCTGGTGCAAGTCCCTGCTAATAGGGGAGATAATAGCCCTAAATCACTGCAAAACCCTGCGATTCATGCTTCCGTGACAGTTGATTAGTTATCCGGCAGATTGTGAATCTCTTGCTTTCCAGCCACATGGTGACTTTCCTGTATGTTTCCCGATTAGAGCGGGTTGTAATTGTTGTAAATGCTTCCAGTAATCTTCGCATACTGTCTTGCATATTTTTGCTTTTTATCCTATCATCTTTACAGTGTACTGCATTCTCATAAGACACAGATACAAGAACATTTCATTGAACGTTAATTCAAGGCCCTACTTACGCTATTCTGATAAGCGGACAGCGAGTCAGCTGGTCGACGTAATCCTGTGGAGTGATGACGCAGAATTTTCATCTACATGAGTTATATTAGCGTTGCTTATAATTCATGCTGCCCAACTCTTGAAACGTATTAATGTTTTAATAGCGCTACAGGAACGTGTCCCTGTTCTCGTGTATCATTCCTTCCGTTCTGTGCATCTCTTAAAGACTCAGTCAGGATATGAACTGAAAAAAATTTTGCTCTCAGTAAAAATCGGTGGTTTAAATACGTGGCTTTGTTGACGTTTCTTTTTTCCCCGGTCGCAAAAGACTTACTGCTCAGAAAATTGGGTTTAAAAATAGAGCGTTTTTTTCCTTCACCACTCGATTTCACTCGCCAGCTTGACGTCACTAACGCAGAGGGCACCGTGATCAATGTTAAGAAGTAAATAGCAATTTAGTCTATTTTCAGGTATCTGTTTTTTTTCAAATTGACGTTAAAGTCATCGGAGTTCGGTTTTGAAACAGTCAACTTAGGCGATACTTGTATAACCACTTTTTTTACTTTTTCTAACTTGTTAAAGCTTTCAATGCAGGACAACAGGAAAATTTAAACTTGTTCTCGCTATCCCTTTAAATAACTGGTCGTTCATTGTTCTTGTCTGTTATAATGTAACACTTCTTTCCCCTCTTTAACCTCATCATCTGAGTCATGAGAAAATACGTAACGGGTAAATATAAGCAAACAAGCAAGTCTCTTGACCGGCGCACCGGCCTGAAGCCCTTCAACGCAACCCCGACCACAACAAACGGCGCCGACTCCCTTTCTGCGTGACCAAGAGCACGTTCCCGCCTGCGCCGAAAGTCAAGCGTTCGCCGGTTCAGTGGGTCAAAGCGCGCAATCTCCCGCTTATCGCGCATGCAGCAACGACGACCGGGCGAGACAGCGAGGCGATTCGAGGTCATCGCCTCTCTCGGCCGGCTTCCCCCGCGGCGCAGGAGGACAGTCTATCCAGACGGGGACGACGCTACATCCTTCATGTCTCCTCCTCTGTTGTTGAGATTAAGTTTCGCCCTTCCCTTCCTCTTATTCTCGTACTTCCTCCTCACCGAAAGCGAGGTTGTAAGCACGGGTTCTCGGAAGGAAAAGCTGCGGGAAGGTTAGCCATTTCTTCGGTTTCACTTCGTACGCAACGGTACATGAAGAGGCAGGCGTACTAATAATGAGCAGGGTTCTACAGTGCGCTCCAGAGATGTGCTGCGGAACAAATAAAACTAAACTATTGCGCTGCTGCTGCGTTAGTGGCACTGCGAATTCGCACGTGTAGCTTTTATGTCTCTACGCAGTGGTGCTCGAGCACAAGCATTTTCTGTGAAACTCAGTACGTGCTTCAATTTCTCGCTTCTTTAGCGCCATAGAGCAGCGCTTGAGTAGCCTTGCAGGGCGTTCCATCCTCTTTAGCCTTGGAGAATGCCAACGACTTTTAAAACGCGCTAATGAACACCATGTGCATTGGCTTAATTCTCCCTCTGTCTACAAATACGGACGCGAAAAGAAGCACGCTGATGAGTGGACCCTTAAAAGATGCCCAAATGTAATTTATGACTAGCTGTATAGCCGGACAACGTGCTATGAAAAATTACAATATGTTGTATGGTTTAGGTTTAGGTTTATGGGGTTTAACGTCCCAAAGCGACTAAGGCTATGAGAGACGCCGTAGTGGAGGGCTCCGGAAATTTCGACCACCTGGGGTTCTTTAACGTGCACTGACATCGCACAGTACACGGGCCTCGAATTTCTCCTCCAAAGAAATTCAACCGCCGCGGCCGGGATCGAACCCGCGTCTTTCGGGACAGCAGCCGAGCACCATAGCCACTGAGCCACCGCGGCGGCCAATATGTTGTATGATACACTCGAGTATAGCCACACGACATTGTATCATACAACGTATAGCCACACGACAATATGTTGTATGATACAATGTCGTGTGGCTATACTAGAGTGTGAGCTGTTACAGCCATAAGCGTTTCAAAGCGCGCCTTTAAGAGCACCAGAATAGCCAGTGCCTCGCAACTTTAGTTTCAACGTACCATCATTTTTCTCGTTAGTTCTTTAGGTGATTCCATCCCTGTAGAATAGCGCCAAAGTATTCGTTCCCTCACCCGAAGCCACTTGACGCCATGAAATCAAGGGATCGTCGCCCCCTCAAATAACTATCACCGTCAGTCCTCACACCTTTGTTCTAATCAATATGAACCATAGCCTTCATGTTCCTTGCGCATACACCTTGTACACCAGCTTATCAACACGCAATTCATCCGCTGCGAGACTAGAGTTAAACCTGTCAGATAACAAGAATTAGTTGCATGAAGACTGTAGTGAATCAGAGCCTGCCTCGTCCGCATCGGATTTCTCAGCCACTGTGATATTTTCTGCACACATCTAGTTCACGCCCTTTGTCTCATGACGCGGACCAACTTGGGCCGAGCAGTCTCCACCAGGTTCCTGCATAGGCTTCTGTACTATCTTCCATCGCCGATGCGAGCGTTAAAAGCATTTGTCCATAACTGAGTTAACGCGCATGTTCGCACTCAGATCTTGCCACGCAGCTCTACAGATTCGGTTCACACAAATACTAAATCTGTAGAGCCTTTCTCGAGGTCAAAGTGCTCCGCCATAATCGTCACTAGGGCGTGAAGAAACCTGCAACATCTGCCGGCATCTTCGTTCTTCATTATCTGAAAACTTGAGGTACGACGCTTGACCCCTTTGAACAACTAAAAAGGCAGTTGTCCCGGGGGTCGTGGAAAGGTCTATACCACGACGCCACTGTTCATGCACAGACGTGAGGTGCAGGTTAAATTTTGCGCAACGACCCTGCTGACGGGTGCATGCATTCGGTCGCTTTATTTGCGTAAAATACGTGTTCAGCCAGGTCGTGACGTGGGAGGCTGAGCTCAGTTTCAGATTAATCAACCGCAGGCTGCGGGATCCTGATGCGCTCAGGGAGCCGGGGGCGGCGCGGCCTCAATGTTGGCCTTCGCCGACGGCTCCGGGACGTTGGCGTCCGTCATGACTGTCTCGTGCAGACGGGTGTACGAGGGCCTCTTCAGCCTCAGCGGCGACATGGGCGCAATGGTGATGTTCAGCTCGTTGGCGCCCTTGGACATCGCAGCCTTGACGCCGTACTGGTCCATGTTGTCGACCGGCACTCCGTCCACCATAACGAGCACGTCGCCCGGATATATGAACTTGTTGGGCGTCACGACTTGCACGTCAGGGGTCTGCGCGCCAGCATGGAGAGAAAGCAGGGAAGGTACGGAATGAACCGAGGGCCTCAACAACAGCGGAGGATGGTTGGTTTCACCGAGCTCGTGTCCAGGGAAAAGCCTGTGGAGAAATCTGTATAGCTGAACTTACCAGCTTAGATCATTCATCAGCTAAAGGTGCTATAGCTTTGGTCTAGCCATTTAGGGTAACCCCATCCTTCCACCCTTCCTCTCCTCTCCAATAAACGTGCAGTGAGGAATTTTCCTCTCTCCAATTGCCACGTGTAAATTTTCATTAATTGAAACATAAATTAATCCACTGAGTAATTAAGGTCTTACGGCTGGCCCTGAAGATTAAAACGGTAGAACGCTGCACTATATAGCTAAACCAAAGCTATAACAGCGCTTTCGCTGTAAAACTAGCTGGTACCCGGTAGCACTGGGTATCGAGCTTATAGCACTTCCCTCATACACGGCGAGTGCTCAGATCAGTAGGCGACTGCTGTTGTCTGACCGTTGTGCAATATCGTTGCTCTCTGAGCTCGGAGCTCGAAGCCTACAGAGGGGGCACATCTAAGTTGGTTTGGCCCTCCGAGATACTATCGCGTTGTAGAAAAATGACAAAAGAAAGGCAGGTAGTTATAACCAGGCATGACGCCGGAATTGTTACCCTGCAGACGAGGAGAGGAACAGAAAGAGTTAAAGACAAGAAAAAGGAAGAACAAAAGGTTTGTTCATCGCGGCCATGGGAAAGGGCCATGCTGTTGGCTCCGTCGCGGTCAAAAAAGAAAGTCCTGCCATAAAAGCCCGTACACATAGCATTGATCGCCATTTCTATTACAAAAAAAAAAATCCGTCGCAAAATTTGATGGCCTCAGACAAATCTATTTGTCTTCAAACGAGAATCGCCAACTGTTGTTTGATTTATTAGAGCTGAAAATAATCTGAATAACACTGCGACGGGAACAACGTCGACTAGGCGTGCAGTAAGGCGACAGGCCGCATGATAAGGCTGAGGAAAACATCGATGTTTTCTGGTTGAATTTTCAGGTCTATAATTTCGTGAAGTTGTCGGAAGATGTAAGTCTACTCACTAGGAATCAAGAAAAAAAATTTTCTGTGTGAAAATAAGTTCGCAGTTAAATTGCCGTTCCCTGTTTTGAATCCCTATATCTGCAAATGTCAGCACAAGCTGAATATTAAGGCCGCTCTTCTCGTTACTTGTGCCTGTTTCTTAACTTCCAACTTCCAGAATTTACATTCATTTGTCAAATGGCTCCTATGTATCGTAATAAAATGCACTAAGCTTTCCTCATAAATTTCACTTCCGTTGCGGTTCTTGCGACGTGTAAGTCGGAGTGATTGCCTACAGCACGATCCATTAGCTCGGTTCCTTTACCTGTCCTTGTGCATAAAACCGCGCCAGGCTCCTTACGAAAAGATGAAGGTACACACAGAAATGACTAGAGTCTCAAAGTTTATTCCTTTGCCCCCCCCGCCCCCCCCCCCCTTCTGCCTGGCTTCGTCTCTTCGGAGGAAGTCTGGTGTACAATGAACAACGAACTAGCCCCTGTGCTTTCCCTACTCGCTTGTCTCTTTTCGCCTCAACTTACAAGCGTATAGGTCATCATCATCATCATCAACCTGACTCTTGCATCATCAGCATGACTCAGTTAAAAGTCGTGGCTCTGTAGCTAATCCTGTATATCAAGAACTGCAGATTGGGCTAGTTGGTGTAGATTCATAATGATGGTTCAACAGCGCAAACACACACAGACCAAGAAGGAGACAAGACACACACATTCAGCGGTGGTGTGTGTGTCTTGTCTCCTTCTTGTTCTGTGTGTGTTTGCGCTGTTGAACCATCTTGTATACCAACAAGCAGCCGTTCATCGGTGCCGGGCCCAAGAGGACGTGCGCGTTCATACCTTCTGGATGACGTGGCAGTGTACGAGCGCCTTTTTCGCCTCGTTCCACGCCTTGGCCTCGAAGACCTTGAAGCCGTAGTAGCCGCTGCCGCTGCAGGCTGTCTTGATGGCTCTGACCGAGATGGTGTCCTGGCCGGCGGCCTTGAGGATCTGGTCCCAGTCGCGCCGGGACTCGAGCAGCCGGAAGGCGCTCGAAGACAGCACCGTCACCACCAGCTGGTCGCCGCAGTCCTGCATCCGGCGCTTGACTTCGGCAATGGGCAGCTCCGATATGTCCTGGCCGTTCACGGCCACGATGACGTCACCCTCGAGGACGTGCGACACTTCAGCGGGGCTGCCGCTTTTCACTTTCTGCGCAAGGACAGTTGCACTTTTCATCAGCGCAGCGTGGAACCAGCGTATGCTCAGAGAACTTTAGTCTGTCATGCCCAACAGTCCCGGACAAAAGCATTTTTCAACAGGAAATAGTTTATGAACGCAATTTTTTTCATATATTGTATAAAATTTCACTGTAACAATCAATATATCCGCAGATCCACCGTGAGCAGGCTTGAACTTTTTGCTATTAACGTTTTTGTTTTCGTAAAAACTTCCCCATTGGCTTTCTATGGCAGTCTTAACTGATCGATTCAGTGATGGAATAACTTTAAAAGAAAAATTTTGCTATACGTCGGCAGAATGGACCATTAACTTCAATATCGCTATAACGGTAGCTTACAATATTTTAATATTAAACATTTTTGTGAAACAATGCTAGACATAATTACATGCTGACAACCCGATACCATAATACAGTAACATGTCTTGCATGGAATTGTAAACCACATTTTGTTTCATTTTCTACACTTGCCCTCATAGAGCAGCTCTGAAAGGTTTCACGAATGCTATACATTTTGAAAAATCTTTGGAAGTGCAAAAGAGTAAGTAAGATTTATTTATTAGTCAATTATCGAGTTTAAAAGGGTAGTCAGTGATCATTTGTACACCAATTTTTTAAATTTATGTTTGCTGCTAAATCGGTGAAGCCCTGGTAACATTAGATAACTTTGCAAAGGACTTGCCTGCTTTCACACCCCTCGCTTTGCTACTTAGAGCGTAAGTCTCCTGATTATGTCTACGCAGGCCTGTACGCCATGCCCATTTCATGTAGACATACGCGTCTATACCTTTTGCGAAATATATGCTGGTCACTTGGAATTTTCTGCTGAGCTGCACAGTGTGACTTTTATCCCCTCTGGAACTCTATGAAAGCTCTGGAGAGGCGAAGACTAGAGTGCCTCTCACATTTCAGAAATTCGGAGCCCACGTTTCATAGCATAGAAGCAAAACTTGATGTCCTGCGTACTTTTGAGTAAAGCTGTAAATATTCACGCCGCCCCCCGGCCCGAATATGGGCAACGCGTAGAAATCGAGCAGGAGAGCAGCTATGCCATCACTATAAAGCTGTTTCTGAACATGCCTAAAAGTGTTCAGCTTAAGTTAAGGATAACGCAGCGAGCAATGGAAAGAAAAATGACAGGTGTAACGTTAAGAGACTGGAAGCGGGCAGAGTGGGTGAGGGAACAAACGTGAATTCATCGTTGTGATGAATAAATCTCTATTATTATCATTATTAGTAGTAGTAGTAGTACTATTATTATTATTATATTTAATGACATATCCTAGTCGAACTCGAGAGGAAGAAATGGGCTTGGGCAGGGCATGTAATGCCAAGGCAAAATAACCGCTGGTCCTTAAGGGTGACGGAGTGGATTCCAAGGGAAGGAAAGCGTAGAAGGGGGTGGCAGAAAATCAGATGGGCGGAGTGAACTAACAAGTATGCGGGGATAGGGGGGCCGCAATGAGCAAAGGACAGGATTAATTGGAGAGACATGGGAGAGGCTTTTGCCCTGCAGTGAGCGCAGTCAGGCTGATGATGATGAATATTGGAGCCATGCACGCCTCCACCCGAGGTGTGCAGAGGTATGCACGGATGGAGGCGGGGATGGCTGCGTGAAAAAGCAAATTCTAGCCTGTTATATCTTAGCGCTTGTTCGATTGATATCTCCTCACTCTCTTCGCAAGAACGAATGCCTTAAAACCGCTCACCTCGACCATGAAGAATTTCTTGTTGTTCTCCCCCACGACATCCACGATGTTGATGCCGAAGCTCCAGTACTTGCCCAGGCTCTTCGTTCGGAACATGATCACGTCCATCTTTTCCTTGGCCGTTATGGACTTGTCCGCTGAGGCTCCGGCTGAACGCCACGAAAAGCAAAAGGTAAGGGTTAGAGTGTACCGCCCTTTACTACGTCACGATGCTCTTCACCGCGTCGTCCTCTCTGCGTAGTTTACGCTTGGTGACTTATTTTCTCCGCCTAGTTCGAAACAACACTCCATCCCTCTTATCGAAAACGAACAGCGCGGATTGAAGCTAGTTGCTCGATTACTGGTTAATCCATGTTTCCTGGGCGCATACAAAGTATAACCGTACTCAGTGAAACGGATAATAAAGCGGCTAAACTTTCCGCTTTAATGACACAAAGCGTTTGCAGTTAACTATGGCCACTGGGGGACGTTGTGGCGAATAAGGAACGAGTGCGGAACTAGAGAAGCTGGTTTGGTTTGGTTTGGTTTGGTTTATGGGGTTTAACGTCCCAAAGCGACTCAGGCCATGAGGGACGCCGTAATGAAGGGCTCCGGAAATTTCGACCACCTGGGGTTCTTTAACGTGCACTGACATCGCACAGTACACGGGCCTCTAGAAGCATTCCAACCATATCTTAAATCTTGGAAGAAAGTTTAAAAATATAAAACTATGAGGAAAAACATGGGGTAAGAATACTGCGTACTGTAGGGTCGGAAATGTTATTCTGATAAGCATAAACAAGAGAAACTTCTATATCTTAAATGTTGGAAGAAAGTTTAAAAATATAAAATTGAGGAAAAAAACGTGGGGTAAGAATACTGCGTACTGCAGGGTCGGGAATCTTCTGATAAGCATACACAAGAGAAACTAACACCTCAGAGCTGAGAGAACACAACAAAAAGTAAAAGGGCACAAAATTTAACGTTAAAAATATAGACGCGAAGAAGAAAACGATGCATATCTCGTTATATATAGGCGTAACAATATTATACGAATACCTGCTATAAGTTTAAGGGTATAAAAACATAGACTAAACATGAACTATCCAAAAAATAGTCTGTATACTATCCTATAAAAATGATCTATATACTATCTGCGCGCATTGTTCAACTGTAACCCCGCCGCGGTGGCTCAGTGGTTACGGCGCTCGGCTGCTGGTCCGAAAGACGTGGGTTCGATCCCGGCCGCGGCGGCCGCATTTCGATGGAGGCGTAATTCTAGAGGCCCGTGTGCTGTACGATGTCAGTGCACGTTAAAGAACCCCAGGTGGTAGAAATTTCCGGAGCCCTCCACTACGGCGTCCCTCATAGCCTGAGTCGCTTTGGGACGTTAAACCCCAATAAACCAAACTAAACCATCTTCAACTGTAGCTCTGTAAGGTACAAGTGGTCGTAGGAACTGTCTTTAATCAGCCCATACAAGCCTGCATATAAGTATTTAGACTGAGGACAAAGGTAAACGCACTGTCCACACTGAGACCCAATTACTTTTTTGTAATGGCCTAAACTGTAGCTAATCGGCGACGAATTTAGTAGTCCTGACTGCCCCTTAAGGCAGACATAGCACATCCAGGCTAAGCCGTGAAAATGCCTCTTTTCCTTACTTCCGCTGTAGGCGCTGATACCGGCCTTCACGTCCACATCCGAGGCCTTCTTGTAATCCAGTTCCTCCGATTCCGCGCCATCACTTTTGAAGAATGACTCCTTGACCTCCACTGGACCGGCAGCCGTTTTCGCCTGGTGGGGCAGTAGGCGCAGGTTAGTTCATGCTTCCAACGAGACGAAAGGGAGCCATTGACTACCTATTTGTGGAGCAGCAGTTTGCTCTACCGAACAAAAAAAAAGCATCCTGTAGGTCTCATCTGTAGGCCATTTCGGCTAAGCTACTGACTTGTTCCAGTGGACTTTAAGCTAAACCTTGCATGCAGGCTTCCACCGCGTTTAAGATGTTACCTCTGAAAAAGCGGTGCTCGCCAAGTGAATAAGAATTATTTAACTGTGCCTCCGACCTCAAGCCAATCTCTGCAAGTGTGGCCAACGGGGGCGCCACCTTCGATGTCCTCGGTGAAATACTGGGTACTGAGGCAAATTTTATGTCCCAACTGTAAAAATGCGTTGAGCTTGCTGACTAGTTTATCCGAATGAAGCAGATGACGTGACAGTCAGATAACCACGAGTTTCAGAACAATACGTGCGCATGGCCATAGCATCGGCAGCTAATGACACGGGCTCTCCTAAATGCCAATGACTGCAATGGTCTCGTCACGCTTATTTCACGCGAACCTAAGCTTGCTTTTTTCATTCTGATATAGACTCCACCCTCTAGTAAGCTGGTTCCAGTCACGTTCAAAACATGTAGATTTAAGCATAGGGCCAATTTAATCATGCGCTGTTGCCCTTAAACATTGGAATTTAGAAGGAACACCAAAGCCCAAACGCAGGACATCGATTTTTAACAGGAAATTGCGCTCCATGCTGTTTTTTTGGGCTCTGTCCTTTGGTCTAACGTACTATTGGACCTTTCTCACAATGCAAGAAAACCAACATAGCCCGATTTAGTGGGTGCTCAGCCGAATCCCCGAACGTTTTATAGCGGCCCTCTGCGCACACCAAGATCTGACGGCTTCCGAAGCGTGCTGCACTTCCGAATCCTGAAAGGAGGCAATATATAGAGGTTCCTAGAGTCCTCTACAACTTCCGCAGGAGGCAGCCACCAACAACGCAGGCGGTTGCCGAGGTAACGAAGCTTATAAGCCCTACCCCACCTTCCTCCCTACCTCAAAGCAAGGGACATGAGCGACATACGTATTACAGATGTCTCAAGCGCACCAGGACAACAGGGCCGCAATAAGCACAGGGCCTGCGGTCTCTCTGCTTGTCATCGATCTCTATTTTATAATGTTTTCAAACAATCTACATACCCTCTGAAGATTATCTATAGATTGTCCATAGACTGTTTAGGAAATTTCCAAAAGGAAATTTTGTGAGGATCTGTGAGACGAGCACGTCGGGGCAACCTTCTGTTTGCACAACGTTTATACGCGGTCCCGACGTTCCACGATGGTGACCCCGCTTACTTTTAAAGAAGGCCTCCCGCTGTAGGTGAAAATCTAAAAGATTGTCTTAGTATTTCATTCTAAACGACTATTTTGAAGCGGCCTTGCGGCGGTTAGTGAAAGACGTTAAGCAGCAGCTCACGAAGTTGATCATCTTCTTGAAGCTCGGAGAGGCGTATGTGTACAGAGGCCGCTGAGTCTGCGCCTCGATGTCAATCATCTCGTCGACCTTGAGCAGCTTCCTCTTGAGGGTATTGCTCGTGGCGCTGACGGCTGCGAAGCACCGCCGAACAATGTGTGGTTAGCAGTGCCTCAGGGAGCAGCACCGTTTATTTCTTTTGTTTATTCCAGCATTCTAACGCCCTAAATTAAGCGAGAAGAGTTGTCGAGAAACTATAAACAAAACCGGCATTACGAATGAACAGATCAGGGTTACAAGCAAGGCGCAGACATAAAAAGTAACAGCTGCAGTCATTGAAAGCGAATAATAAGAGAAATAAAGCAACTCAAGAAATGAACGACACCAAGACATAGTTAATTGAAAAACAAAAGCCTGGCGCGATGACATTTTAAAAATGTGCAGCATAGTGCGGATTTAAATGAAGATGGCTCACTTTGTGTGACTATGATTAGCAGGTCGCTAATGCAGGACGCAAGTTCAGAGATTCCTTATTTCGAACAAAACGCAGTTGCACTTCATGGTGGTGGCCGAAGTCAGACGCAGTAGGAAGTGCTGCAGCTGACGCGGAAAAACAAGTGGTTCAACTGCAAACCTTACATAGATCGTAGATGTATATGTTGCGCAGGTCTTTGCGAATAATATGCCCTGAAGAAACCAATCGTTTGTCTGTTCTATTTCTCCTAATCCTTTCTCATTTTTTACAAAGCGCCACTTTTTTGTTATATTTGGTTTGTATTATCGCTTTATGAAGTAAAGTCACGATGAAGTTCACGTAATTATAGCATATTTGCCGGGGAAATATTTAACACTTCAAGCTGTTAAGGGGCATGTAACATGCGTAAGGTGAAAGGTGTGGCTGACTCTGTACTGAGAATGAATATTTGGCTCACTGAAATGTTCAGGCTTGTCGGCTTCTTTCTTGCGTGTCATGCACTCTCCGATAGCCGGGATGTTGCAGAGGTCCTTTGTGGTGGACAGCCTCTTCCAGTTGAAGCCGGCGAAGTACGGGTGCTCACGGATCTCTGCATACGTCGCCGAGCCCAACCGCTCGACGGGGTTCTTCTTGAGCATCTTGAACACGAAGTCCTTGGCCTCGGGAGTGGCCGAGTGCGGATGCTCCTCAACCTTAAACGAGAACAGCGGCGAGATCAGAACACAGCAGACCTTTTAGAGCGAAGCTCTGAAGGCCCGACTCCAATCCCACTTCCGAGGCGTCGCGCCACGCGCTGGCGCGCTGAGCGCCGCGCCGCGTCGGGCGTCGAGAGAGGTAAGGTACGAACACACTAGCGGCAAAACGCGCGGCATGCCGCTGGCGGCGCCACCCCCGCCGCGAAAGGGACGGCCGCACTCGGCGGCAGAGTACGCGGGTACGCGCTGCCGCGCAAAGCTCCATTCATGCCAAACCAGTCGAGGTCCGCAATTCTGAAAGAGCGCGCGCGGCACCGCCGCCGCCGCTGGCATGTAACTTTAGTAGGAGCCAAGAGGTGGCGACACAGACGCTCCCCACGTGACAAAGCCGGCCGCGCCTCATTGGTCTCCCCGCTCCGCGGCACGCGGCAAGCCGCCGAAAATGGCTCCTCGACCCATTCGCTGCGCGCCAGATCAACCCGCCGCCGCGGCAGGTTTCGCGGCAAGCGGCTTGCCGCCGGCGGCGTGCCGCGCGCGTTTTGCCGCCAATGTGTGTCCGTACCTTACCTCCATTCTCCGGGAACTGGCTCGCGCCGCTCGCGTCTGGGTTAGTGTCGCTAGAAGCAGTTCGACTGCCAAGAGCGGTGAGAGGTTGTAATTCGCGTAATTAAATGATTTTAAAACGTGCGGAATGTATTTGGTACACAAATAATTAAGCAGGCCTTTTCACTGTGATGCTGTATCTCAGAACTTGCAAAACCCTCAGCGCCATCGACACTCGCTCACTCTGTAGGGATAAGCCCCAAATCCAATCCATGCTCGCGTGCGGCGCGGGCGCGCCGCGCGCCACGAATATCTGGCAGGGACAGATCGGAGCGTCGAGGCTCGCGCTGCTCGTGCTGCTCGCGTGAGGGGCCATGCGCATGCGCAGACTGGTTCTGGCTGACGCGCGGGACGACTGGCGCAATTGTGTTTGGAGTTCAGGCTTTAGGCGCTCGTTTCTGGGTTTCGCGGCGTCGCCGTCGTCGTTGTCCCTTGTAACAAAGCCGGTCGTGCTTGTAACCAAGGGAGGGTAAAACAGCAACCTCCTCCCCTCCTTAGCAAGAAACAAAAAAAAACGCCGCGCTGACGGCTCTCACCGGCGCGCTTCGTAAAATGGGGGAGACAGAGGGGATTTATTATTATTACTTTATTTATTCAGTTTGTGCTGTCGTTGATTTATAATATTACTGAATATGTTATCGCTTAAAGCTAGTTGATTTGAAAAGCAGAAGAAAAAACAACCACATGCAGCCGGTGGGATCCGAACCCACGACCTCCGAATTACGCGTCCGGTGCTCTACCGCTGAGCTACGGCGATAGCTGTCATATCTTCTGCTTTCGGGGGTATTTATGTTTACAAATAACCTAACCTTGGGAGTGTTCATCAGCGCCACCCCACGTTCTTAAGCGGCGGACGTAGCACGTCCAGAGTACCGCTGATGTGACGTCGAACGTCATCGAACGGCGAGGGTGGAAGCTGTGTGAGAACCCTCTTATGCTTACTATGGCCTCAAGGCTGCCAGAACCGAGGCTCTCGCTAAACAATTAAGCAAACAAGGGAAGGGAAATGAGGGGCTCGTTATCAATATGAGATAAGCCAACAGCCAGAGAAACCAAGGGACAGAGGGGATTTATTATTTCTTTTTAATTTATTTAGTTTGTGCTGTCATTGATTTATAATATTACTGAATATGTTATCGCTCAAAGCTAATTGATTTGAAAAGCAGAAGAAAAAACCACATGCCGCCGGTGGGATCCGAACCCACGACCTCCGAATTACGCGTCCGGTGCTCTACCGCTGAGCTACGGCGACAGATGTCATATCTTCTGCTTTCGGGGGTATTTATGTTTACAAATAACCTAACCTTGAGAGTGTTCATCAGCGCCACCCCACGTTCTTAAGCGGCGGACGTAGCACAGTGGACACCTAAATCGTGCTTTAAGCTACGTGGCCGTAGTGAGATGTGCGTGCATGCTTTGGCATCGACAACGTTGTGCCAGAGACGCTGCCATCCTGCGAGGGTGGCAGGATGGGTGGCGACTTTAACGTAGATATAAAGACAAGCGGGAATTTCTTACCACTTATGCGGGAGAACATCCCGTTCCTCTCGCTCGTAACGGCTCCCACAGCTGTGACAACCTCACGAAATACTTGCGCAGGTCTCGTCTTTGAGAACCAGGCATTGGTGCAGCAAGTCGAGCATATATCAATCTATTTCTCCGCCCACAAAGCTTCCTTCATGACAATCAAGAACTGTTAGTGGAGTGTTTCTTGAAGACGGAATATGTGTGAAAAATAACAACTTGTCTGTCTTTGTACATACATGTCTTGCTCGAATCATTTGCCTCAATCTATCGAAAAGCTGAAACAGCTGATGAGCTGCGCTCAAATTTCGTATTAGGAAGTCACGTAATCGTCGGCAATTTTTTTTCCTTAACTTATGTTCCGTTATATCTGCGCACCTTGGGCCACTTGAGCGGCTGGTTGATGATCTTGTCCGTGAGTTCCTGCTTGGTCTCCCCGCGGAAAGGCACCCGGCCGGTCATCATCTTGTACAAGGTGGCGCCTGCCGACCACCAGTCGCAAGAGCGACCGTACGGCCTGCGCTTGAGGATCTCCGGAGCCATGTAAGGAACTGTGCCTGCCGACTCGCCGTCGTGAAACTCGAACGCGGTCTTGGTGAAATAGCCTTTGCAGACACGCTTGGAGACTGCGCAGCACAACAGGGTACCGTCACTCGGTTAGGCACTCGCGCACGGCGACTTATTTATCTTCTAGGCTTTTAAGCATTTAGGGCTTAACACCCCGAAGCAAGGGAGGATTTATGAGGGGGCGGGCCAAACGAGAAATTTTCCATGTAAGAAAATCAAGCTGAAACACATTTTTACAAATACATGGTTCAAAACAGATGCCAACACACACACACACACACACACACACACACACACACACACACACACACACACACACACACACACACACACACACACACACACACACACACACACACACACACACACACACACACACACACACACACACACACACACACACACACACACACACACACACACACACACACACACACACACACACACACACACACACACACACACACACACACACACACACACACACACACACACACACACACACACACACACACACACACACACACACACACACACACACACACACACACACACACACACACACACACACACACACACACACACACACACACACACACACACACACACACACACACACACACACACACACACACACACACACACACACACACACACACACACACACACACACACACACACACACACACACACACACACACACACACACACACACACACACACACACACACACACACACACACACACACACACACACACACACACACACACACACACACACACACACACACACACACACACACACACACACACACACACACACACACACACACACACACACACACACACACACACACACACACACACACACACACACACACACACACACACACACACACACACACACACACACACACACACACACACACACACACACACACACACACACACACACACACACACACACACACACACACACACACACACACACACACACACACACACACACACACACACACACACACACACACACACACACACACACACACACACACACACACACACACACACACACACACACACACACACACACACACACACACACACACACACACACACACACACACACACACACACACACACACACACACACACACACACACACACACACACACACACACACACACACACACACACACACACACACACACACACACACACACACACACACACACACACACACACACACACACACACACACACACACACACACACACACACACACACACACACACACACACACACACACACACACACACACACACACACACACACACACACACACACACACACACACACACACACACACACACACACACACACACACACACACACACACACACACACACACACACACACACACACACACACACACACACACACACACACACACACACACACACACACACACACACACACACACACACACACACACACACACACACACACACACACACACACACACACACACACACACACACACACACACACACACACACACACACACACACACACACACACACACACACACACACACACACACACGCACGCACACACACACACCGCCCTATTTAAGGCTGCCCCAATAAATCCTTCGTTGCCCCGAAACAACGAACTGGCTATGAGAGACACCGTCATCATCAACATCATTAGCCTGGCTATGCCCACTGCAGGCAAAAGGCCTCTCCCATATCTTTCCAGTTAACCCTGTCCTGTGCCAGCTGCGGCCACCCTTTGCCCGCAGACTTCTTAATCTCATCCGCCCACCTAACATTCTACGCTTGCCTTCTCTTGGAATACACTCAGTTAGCCTTAAGGACCAGCGGTTATCTTGCCTTCACAGTCACGTCATCAACATGGCGCCCGATGCGGACGCATATGCGCGCTGCTCCCAGCCCACTCGTGGTAGGCAGCAATTTTTGCCGTGCGTGTGTTGCAATCAGCGTTTCCACTGCAAATGCATCGACATACAGGGCGAGGAATACAACATCCTCATGAAATCCGGGGTCAGCAAGTACAATTGTGTTCATTGCGTGAAGCGGCGTGATCCTTCGGCGGCAGATCTTATCGGCGTAACCGGCGACACGGAAACGCCCCCCGAAGTGCAGCGTTCTTTCCTGGATTTTGAAGACTCAGATTTCGTCAGTGGTTCACAAAGTGTTATTTTAAAGCTACAAAGAATGGCTAGTCGAATGGATGCATTAACTGATGAGGTGCAACAGCTTCGTGCGTAAAACACGCTACTGCGTGCAGCTTCTGTTCGTACCGCCAGCCAGAGTGAGTGCTCGCATTCTGACTGCTCGGAATCTCGCAACTACGCTTCAGCCGTGGCCGCAAATCTGCCTGCTGGAATGTCGGCCTCTCCACCGAAGCCCCCTACTCAGGACCAGAGTACTCATCTGGTTGGTTTGGTTGGTTTATGGGGTTTAACGTCCCAAAGCGACTAAGGCTATGAGAGACGCCGTAGTGGAGGGCTCCGGAAATTTCGACCACCTGGGGTTCTTTAACGTGCACTGACATCGCACAGTACACGGGCCTCTAGAATTTCTCCTCCAAAGAAATTCGGCCGCCGCGGCCGTGATCGAACCCGCAGAGTACTCATCTGCCACGCCCGTCGGAAGCGGTGAGCCAACCACCTCGGCCACGAGCAACGTTTGTCACAGCTAAGCAGTCCATGCTTAAAGTAGCGCCCAAACTACCGGCGAAGAAAAGCTTGTTTCTCGCCTGGACCCGACAACAACGGCGTCGGACATACAGCCGCCCACAGACTTAACACGAATGACGGAATGCGTGGTTTGGAGTGGCGTCAGCGCCATGAATCGATAGTCATCGCGCCGTGACGAGCGTGCTGTCCACGCGGCGATCAGGCACAAGCGGAAAAGCAGTAAAAGCGAGCTGCCCACCAGCTATCGTCAGCCACCGCAAACTTACCGAGAGCATTGTCTCGCACCAATGACTATCGCTTCGTGGCGCTGACGGCAGTCCAGGCCACGCTTTCCGTCATAAGTCTGTGGACGGCTGTACAGGAACTTTTGGCGGGCACAGTAGGTGACAAGGTTGTTATTTGCACAAAACTGAAAGCGAGGTACGATACACATTGCTCCTTCCACGTTTCTCTGGATGAGCATTTATTTGAACTTGTGAGCAAACCGGAAGTGTGGCCTGATGGTTGCGCATTTCACCCTT
The DNA here is from genome assembly GCF_055824585.1 of Amblyomma mixtum. NCBI lineage: Eukaryota > Metazoa > Arthropoda > Arachnida > Ixodida > Ixodidae > Amblyomma > Amblyomma mixtum. Next base: position 180,386,242 of record NC_143021.1, on the reverse strand, counting down.
TTTATGGAAAGCTGTGGTCCTCAAGGCGCTTTGATGACCCTAACGGTGCTCTAACTACATCCGAAAATGGCACAGGAAATTAAGCTGTATTACCGAAACACGAGAGGGCTGCGAACTAAAAGGGGAGCTGTCTTCGCGAAAGCGCTAATGCAAGAGGGCCACAGCGGCTCACCGTGTTTGTGTGAAGCTTGAACTTGGAGGTGACCTTGGTGAAGCCTAGCATAGCAACAGCCCATGCAGAAATAAATATTGCTGCCACTGGGTTACTTACCCGCGGCGGCGTGCAATGGCTAGCTTCGATGACCACTGCACGAGAGCACTATAGGCTATCGCCGCAGCTCGATTCCGCCTCGTGTTAAACTGCAACACATTCTTGCGCTGTGCATTGCACATTGCACATCTTCATCAACTTCCACCAGCGACGCGAACAGATAAGACCAGCTCAACTTCGATCAAAGCTTAGCCTGAGTCTAATGTCGTCGCCAGGTGTCTTGACAACCCAGCAAAGCAAAACCGCGAACCAACCAGGCTAAACAAATGTTTTCGCACGTCTACTCGATTTAACTGCGTTAATAGCCTACCACTTTTTTACTCTTCTCGTTTTGAGCTTGCGATTGCAGACTTTATGCCTTTTTTTATTAATATCTCTTGGCCCCGGCTTTTGCTAAAGGTCTGTAGTCTGAAAGCGACACGTAAATTTTAAAAAACATGTATGCGCACAAATATCCTTGTAATTAAATTTGCTGCGGCTTCGCTAAAGGTTTCCGCTGTAGTTGAGCAAGACAATTTTTTTTTTAAATATGACAGAAGAGCGGTATGACTTACAGTGCCCGATGCAGACTTTGTTTGTGTCGAAGTCGATGACCTTTACTCTTCCACCGGGAACAATTAACATGCTGAAAGGAGAAAAAATCCGAAATGCGTTTTGCTAACCTGTACTACAAGAATTTTCGGAATTTTAGACATTACATTGCATTCAATAAGGTCAGCATGGCGAACCTGGGGCGTTCGCTGGCATTGACTTCAGCAAGGGAGTTCAATGAACTCTTCCTCCTTGCTCTGGACTTAAAGCCTTTTTTTTACAATAAATTTAATATTTATTATCACCGTCACCATCATAAAAACTCTCCGAAAATTTGGTCGACCATGTTTTATGCAACTGCGAAAGAAAAAATAGGGCGAAGTGCACTAATTATCTGACCATTTTGGGGTTTGCTTGAAAATCCCTCCCTTTAATTGTTAATGATTTGGTTCCCGATGAAAATGTGCTCGGATCCTAAAAAAATATGCTGTGGGTGTTTTCCCTCTAAGGAGCGAACAACGATGAATTTATTCGTCTCAACTTCTAGTGACATTCTAGGTATTGTTACGTTTCGCCTCCTTCGTGAGAAAAAAATCGGCGTGGTAGCAGCGGAATGCCGATGAGTCGCGAAAGGCATGCGGGGTAAACGCCTGAATTAGCCACGGAAGCGGCGTCGGTCATCCACCCCGCATCTGGCCAGCCAGCTCTGCAGTACAGAAAGAAGTTAGCTGCCACGTTCCACAGTACTAGACATTCCAAGGGGCACATCAAGTTGACAGCAGCAACCGTCTTCCAGGGAGAAGTGGTCAACGACCGTTTCCCCTACCCCGAGCACGTGCGACCACATGAAAGGCGCAGGAATGCTGTTCGAGAGCATTCCAGAATCTGCGCGACGCAGAGTGCATCCTTCTCTCCCAACACGTGACGGGGACGTGTTCCCTATTGAGTGTGTGTGTGTGTGTGGGTGCCACAGTGAACTTTCAGGACCCTCCTTTCCCGACAAGCCCGCCCCCATCTAGGGAGCCCAGGGACAATGAAGGATATAAAACTCGGCGCCTTGGACGGCCGAGTAGCTCCTGACCATCTGAGCTCATCGACATGTAGCTTTGCTCCTTGTTTGCGAGACTTTCTGAGAGTTCTCCCAGTTGCTGTTTGTATATATGTAAATTCCCTTGTATAAAGTTCTTCTTCTTGTCTTTCCCTTAAACCTCGTCTCCGACCTTCCTCATTCCCCTCTCCGGCACGACCATGCTACCTGATCCTTAATAGTATTCATGAAGACGCGTTTTCAAATCATTTGCAGTTTCGTCAAGAGCAATCGCCGTGTGTACCTCCTGCAATCAAGGACTCGTAGTGCACAAATGACCATTTACAGTGAAATTAAATCTGCCACTGAAGAGTTACTCTTCATCATCAGATGTGCTAAATATGCCATGTTATGCTGGACTGAGATTTTAGGCACTATAGTAGGCTACGTATGAAGAGAGATTTCGCAAAGATTTATTTAAGATCACAAGTAACAATTTTCGGCCCATTCAGCATACCGTTTCTTTGAGATGTGGAGCGCAACTAGTTATGGTAAAAAAGAAAAAAAAACGATCCTCCAGTGGAACCTGTCTACTGAAGGCACTCGCAGATTTATATACCAAATAACCCCGCTTTGAAATCCGGCCTGCTTAACGTGTCGGAATTTTGAATACTTCAGATTGTCCTGCCACTCCCGACGGTTACCAGGTTGAAATGTATTGCAGAAAGCTGACGCAATTTAGTTCATCAACTACACCTCCGTCTTCTGACGACGTCCGTAATATCGGTAGCAAAAAAAGAATGGCACGACTTTGCCGCTTCATCACTTTTTCGTGCATCATCCTTCAAGCTGCGATACGTTGAACAAAAATCCAAAGCTCCACCTGCGGCGAATTTCTCGTGGTTAGCAGACGAACGCGTTTTCTTGAAGTGAGCAGCACACTCTGGATGGCGCAGGCGCAGTACTGGTCTTGGTTACACAGGGCTCTATTTCTGAAAGATGAGCAGCGTGCAGCAAGGATGCCACAAAAGAAGCTACGTCTGCAGGGCCTTGTGGCGCCCAGCAGCTTAACCACCGCGTCTACGTTTCGAGCAGCCCTGTGCTGTTCGTCTTAATGCAGCAAGTGTCTTGATTGTCAGAATAGCCAGGTAGGTAAAATTAACGAGTTAGAAATTAATAGCCCACTGACAAATATCCCCTCGCCGATACAAAGAGGATGCTACTATAATCCGTCCGTCACCGTCGGTCCGTATGTCCGCTCCTCCGGCCGTCCGCCTGTCTGTCTGTCTGTCCGTATGTCCGTTTCTGTCTGTCTGTCTGTCTGTCTGTCTGTCTGTCTGTCTGTCTGTCTGTCTGTCTGTCTGTCTGTCTGTCTGTCTGTCTGTCTGTCTGTCCGCCTGTCTGTCTGTCTCTGTCTGTCTGTCTGTCTGTCTGTCTGTCTGTCTGTCTGTCTGTCTGTCTGTCTGTCTGTCTGTCTGTGCATGTCTGTCTGTCTGTGCATGTCTGTCTGTCTGTCTGTGCATGTCTGTCCGCCTCTGTCTGTCTGTGTACGAGTGTCTGCCTCTGTCTGTTTACTTGCCTGTTTGTCTCTATGTCTGTCTGCCTCTGTCTGTCTGTGTATTTCTGCCTGCCTCTGCCTGTCTGCTTGCCTGTCTTTATATGTCTGTCTGCCTCTGTCTGTCAGTGTATGTCTGTCTGCCTCTGTCTGTCTGTCTGCTTGCCTGTCTGTCTGTCTGTGTATGTCTCTGCCTGTCTGCTTGCCTATCTGTCTGCCTGTTTCTAATCTTCGAGCTCTGGACCAATGAGAAGACCGGATTTCTGAACGTGGGCCCTTTGGGTTGTTGGTGCCTAAGACAGCGCTGGCGTCGACCAGTGTTTGACATCGTTGCTGCTCTCTGCATACATGTATATCCGCGCTTCGTGCGGCTCCTACGCTTCCTGTGCGCCGAACGCCGCACTGGGTCTGCACGGCAGCAGCAGCAGCGCTCACTTGGAGACCTTGATGTCCCGGTGGAGCAGGCCTCGCAGGTGCATGTGCTCCAGCGCGAGGACCAGCTGTGCCATCACGATGCGGCACTCCTCGGTGGGAAGGTAGACGGCCTTGTCCACCACGCGCATCAAGTCCGCGCCGCAGATGTACTCCATCACGGTGATGTACGCGTCCTTGAAAGGAAAGGTTAGGGTTACTCTGTGGGCATTCATGTATTCCGGAACAAGCAGGAACGGAAACGCCGTAGCTCATTAGCCTGAACATATGGTAGGTTGCTCTGCGCGAACTTGAAGAAAATACAGATCTGAAAGTAATACTACGGATTTTCGGACCCGTTGATGCATAGCGTTGCGTCTAAGTGATGGGGAAAAAAACGAAACCAAAAGGCGGGCACACGACGACTGCTGTCCAGCAGCCATCCGCTCTTCACCTTTCATACCCAACAATTCTGGACAAAAACATTTTTGAGCGTGAAACCGTTTGTAAACCCAATTTTTCATATAATGTAAGATTTCACTATAACAATCAATATATCCGCGGATCACCTGGCGGCAGTCAAGTGATCTGCGGCAGTCTTAACTCTCCGATGCGATCGATGGAAACACATTAAAAGAAGATTTTGCTACATATCAGAGGAATGGACCATTACCTTCAGTATTTCCATAAGAGTACAATTTTCCAATCCTCAAAATTTTCTCCGAGTATGTTGGACATGGTCTGCCGGTTCCATCCTGTTGAGGCTGATTTATTTTCAAACCTTATTGATTGATTGATTGATTGATTGACTGATTGACTGATTGATTGATTGATTGATTGATTGATTGATTGATTGATTGATTGATTGATTGATTGATTGATTGATTGATTGATGTTTGTAGCAACCTCTTCGGCAATGAGGCCCTCCGTATAGCAGCAACTCCGGAATTGATTTCAACACCTAGGGTTCCTGAATGGGGGCCTCAAAGTGTCCATACACCGGCTTCTTTGAATTTCATTCTTTCCTTTTTCGTTTATGGGCAACGCGCGCAGCTATCCTGTATAGAGATGTGAAGGCCTGAAAGAAACACTGCAATTTTGGAAAAAAACCGGTTTTTTTTTTCGTTTTTTTTTTCAGACGAGAAAAAATGGAAAGAAACATCCAAAATTTCACAATGCAATTTCAAGGTTTTACGATTACTTGCTTTTAGTTTAGGTTTTTGCTTTTGCTTTGAAAACCATTACAGCGCGCATCGTTGAACGACTGCAGAGCAGTCGTCATCACCAGTGCCAGGTAGTGCACGTAAAACGTTCGTGCTGCGAGTGCACAGGTTGAAGGCCAGGTCACATATAAGATCCAGGCTTGACTTAAAAACACACTAATACTTGAACTCACGGCTAAAGGAGAACAAAATGGCTGCAAATTCTACAGCGCGACACACACTGCATAAAGGCTGCTGTGCACGTAAGCGGTTTTAGCCAAATACAAGCCTAGCTTCTTGATTTCCAACGTAGCAGAGTACAGGACATCCACAGGAATTTGGTCCAGGACAGGGGTCTTCAGCGAAGCACGTGGCCCCATCTACCTGGTGGCAAGGCCTTTGCACCAACCAGTAGCTAACTCGTCTGGCTTGCCGACTGCTGCAGATACTGGTCACGTTTCAGAAACGTCCATTCAAGAATTCGCAACAGGCTTTCAGTGGAACGCGTTCGAAAGCTTGTCGATGTGCAGTCGAACATAGCTGTGGACACAATCCATGCTGCTGCGCGTAGTGCCGCATCGAGCGACAGTGATTCTGAGCCCAATATGGAGTGACTTATAGATCAGTTTTCATGTTCTCTTTCTCGGCACAGTAGAACAAGCAGTTCGTTCCACAAATATGATATTTATATCTCCATATTCGCCTGAAGTGCAAATCATTATTTATCTCCTCGGTGCAATAGAACAAGAAGTTTGTTTCACAATATGACATCTATAACTGCATATTCGACTGAACTTCGGAGCATTATTATTGATCGTTGTGCTGTTGCAAATAAATTCGCTTTTGTCAGGTTTTGCAAAATTTCCAATTTTTCATGAAAAAAACCCTGAAAAAAAAACGGTTTTTTTCAAGCCATTCAAAATTTCTTGAAATTTTACATCTCTAGTCCTGTACTTATATGAACTAGTAAATAGAATACTTGTATATGGAACCTCTCTCCCCCTATACTTTGTGGCTGTCCCCTCACCTCTTTGATTTAGTTTCTCCAAGACTGCCTGCTATCCCTCTATTTCCGCTGCTCCAGTTCAAGTGATTTCAGTAGCGAAGGCAGATGCCGAGGCTAGAAAAAATCTTATCCTTCGTTTTAATTATTTTCAATAAACCACTACTACTACTGCTTGAATTTTGTGTACGTCGAAAAGCGGTTGACGCGGCCGGGGTTAAACTTGCAAAGTATCACTCAGCAGCCGAACGCCACGTGTCCCGTACCGACAACGGCATAAACCCTGTGGGAATCTGGCTTTCCGCCGTCGCCTTTGCGCGGCTAGCCGGCCTCCCGCGTTGTTTCTCCTCTTTCCCTTGCTCCCGCCTCAGGCGGTGGAGAGGCGGCTGGGTGACTAATCACTGTCATTTGGCCTCAGCTCCGCCCCGGCTCCCCAATGGCCTTTGCCATTGGCGCCTTTTGGCGGGAATTCCGGGACCCGCTTTGGTGGCCGCGCACTGCGCGACCGTCCGAGCGGGGCCCAGAGAGAGAGGGATCCCTCCGAGACAGCGCAAGGTGCGTACGTTACTGTTTGTCCGTGCCGGGCTTTGCCCCTCGGACCAGTGCTTACTCGAGCTCGCCCGCACGTGTCCTCTGACCTGCAGCGGCTCGAGCCTGTCCAGCGGGGTCCAGCGACCTCTGACAGGCGTACCTTGCGTTGAATGCCCACTCTCTCTCGCAACCGGCCCAACGGTCGACACGAGAGAGAGATCACAGCACTGCCTCGGGGACATTCTCCTGCAGCGGCGTGCTAGCGGTGCGCATTACTCGAGTCGCTTCGTGCGCGCAGCGGAGCCTTGCTCCTCGCGCGCCCCCGGGACGGGGTGACTATTGAGTGTGTGTGTATCAGCTGGAGGACGATGTGAATAAACGTCTCCTTTGTGAACTTGGAGGCCTATTTCTTTGCGGCGAATCGCTCTCCTCCCAGCGGAGGCTGAGTGCACTGCATCGGTGTCCCAGTGTGTGTGTGGTGACGGCTGATCGGGGCCCTTGGCTCGCGCGAAGCTCGAACCCGCGGTGGGTGGTGGCCTGTGTCCACTTAGAAACCCACAACCCATAGCTTCTGGTTAAGCACCGTCGCCTAGCGACAAACAGAAAATATATAAGAACGAATACCAGTACAATTAAAAGAATTGAATTCTATTGGTTCTGTGGCCGAATGGATTAGTCCTGCGTTTTTGAACACGCAACAAAGCAGTACGACTAATCCTGCCGAATATAAATTTTTCTCGTCGGTTATTTTTTAACACCAGTTAACAGCACTCCAATCATTTAACATTTACCCTTTGTATGTGTTATCTTTAGGTCAGATTCTGCACAGCTATTAAGCAAAAATCGCCGTTTAGAAAGCTGGCTGCAAGACAAGCAGGGATGTGAAACCAGAAGTTGCGTTACTGAACCGCTGAAAGAACGTAATGACGCCCAAATACCACAGAAACTAACAAACACATATCCCCTCGAGGGACCGTCCCGAAATCAAGCTCATTACCCACATTTCCCCAATTCTCTTGGCAGGTGGCGTTGTTAATTGAGAATGTATCCTCCCCCCCCCCCCCCCCCCCCCCATTTCTACCGCACTCTGTTCAAGAAAGTACATTGAGCCCCTCTCGAAAAAAATAAACTCCTAACTACGTGCCTGACCAAAGCAGTATACGAAGTAGAAGGTAAGTTTGTGTCGTCTATAAAGGGTCAGCAACAGTACTGGCTGCGTTTAATTTTTGTCCGGTCGAACCCTTCAGCACGCCAGAATCTTACGGGGAGGCAATGAAGGCGTTGTTGGGAGCGCGCAAGAAGTACTCGGCTCCGGCGGATATCCTCAACAGAGAGCAGGCCACCACGCTCAGACGACTGCAAACAGACACCTACCCAAGCATAGCCATGTATCATAAAATGTGGCCGAACAGATACGCGAAAGAGTGCGTGTGGTGTGGGGGCTACGCCACAACTTACCACGCCACCTGGGGCTGTGAAAAAAGCCCTCTACTACAAAAGGTAAATAGCCCTAGTCTAGAACAGTGGGAGGCCCTCCTGGCTGACTCCGACCCGAGCACACAGCTTATGCTGGTGACGAGGGCCAAGGCAGCGGCGGAGGCCAACGGGATCCTGGACTAGGGAAGACCGACCACTGAAGCTCCATATCTATCTATCCCCAACCCCCTACTCCCTAACTCTTCCTTTTGTTACAATAAATGTTTTTTACTACTACTACTACTCAGTTACTGGCTTGCTTCGAGGGAAGAAAGTCTGCATACCTCATTACTCAAAAGATGGTCCACGTGTCGTCAGTAGAGAGTGTCCACTTACTCGTGTGCAGTAGCAGGAGTAGTACTTGACCAGGAAGGGGCTTCCGATGACAGACGCGACGACCTTGTCGATGCAGGCCTGCTTGTGCCGCTGGAACAGCGTGCACGCCACCAGCTTCATGGTGCAGATCAGGTTCGTGGGCTTGTACGCCACCTTGTACACCGCGCTGGGAAGAAAATACGGCACCGGATTGCATTTCTATACGTTCTCTTTATTGCTTGTGTTTGTTACTGATCCCTAGCAGCAAAAATTCAGGGGGCACTTTGGCTCTCTAAAGTGCTGCAAGGCGAAAGTGTTTCCTGGCGCACTGTTTGTTTTTATTTACTTTTTATTTTTCATATTTTTAAAATTTTTGCTCCTTTTTTGTTTATTGTTTTTTATTTTTATTTCCATACCCTATTTTATTTTGTTTTTATTTGGCTTATTTTCTTATTTTTATTTTCTTTTTCTTGACTTTATTCCTTTTATTTTATTTATGAAACCTATGCATTCACTAGATGCGCCTTTATTCATGCTTTAACCTTGAGCCTTCGCGGCGGAGTGGTAGCGTCTACTCTTCAAATGCCAAAGGCCCTGGTTCGATTCCCACCCTCGGCGCAGTTTCTTTTTAAGCAGTGACGCCGAAAGGCGGACAAATCTTCCGACGCGTCTGTCGACACTCCTGCCGACGCGCCTGTCGACATTCCTGCCGACGCGTCTGCTAACGACAGTATGAGGCATTAAAGGCTTTCGCCTTAATATATCGATTATGTTAGGCGGGCGAGCTGGATATACATTGTGGAAAGGAGCACGTTAAACAGGCACGACATGTCACAAGCGCTAGTTCCGTGTGGTCTGCTGTGACCTGCCTGTGTACCTGCCTGACGCTACTTCCTTACGCACGAAGCTCAGTCATTTCGTGGAGAATGATGTTAACTGATTGTTTGCTCGAATACGAGGGCCCTCATTGTTTCTTCGTAGCATCAGTCCAAAGGTTACTCTTATAGCTATGAGATAGTAACAAGCTTCGTGCTTATTTCCTTTCAAAGGGGTTTTCTTTAGCCATTTAATGGTGTTTCAAGTTAATGTAGAAATAAAAATTAACTTGATCTTCAAGTAACAACTAAGCGTTCGTATTCATATCATTCATGACTGGTGCACAATATACATCCAAGCTATTGTACAGCTCTCAAACAAACATCTGTGCTGTGGTTGAGAGAGTGTTAAAGCAAGATCATGATCTAGCTTGGTGTAACCGCGTTGGGCACAATTCTGCTGTCTTCATGAATGCTGGCATTAGCACTTCGTTATTTTCAATTACTCGCCTATTTGAAGTTTGTCCAACCGAAGCACGGATATATTAACATCGAGATTCTCACCAGACTGGCTTTATTAAAGGGACATTGAGGACAAATTAAGATGACCTGTATTGATAGTTTGCATCGTTCAAATGAAAAAGACGACACTTTCACTGAAAACGGAAATTTAAAAAGATTGGAAAGGTCAAGAAATTAAATACAGATGTCGCCACCACAAGCAGTTTTTCCAAGAAAACTGCGGTGCGTCAAGACGTCTTACCGTGCTGATCTCTTAGACTATCGGCTACACAGCCATATACTCGGAGACTGTGATCACGGGGAATTTTTCGATATTGACGTCAAGATTTTGAATCGAGACACGGAAATTTTTGAAAACAAACTTTCTCGGCAATGAATGCGTCTTTTTCTGCCGGAGCAACTTCACATACCCAAAAAGTCTTGACAAAATCACTTTTGAGCAGAGAAGCGTTTATCATATAAAGTTCCAATATAACAGTCAAAATATCCGCAGATCACCCGATGGCACTCGAATTTTTTCTGTTAACGCTTTTTTTATCGTCGAAATTATTCCCCTTTGGTTTTTTATGGCAGTCTTAACTGTTCGATGCGATCGATGGAAAGACTTTAAACGAAACACTTTACTGCATAGAAGAATGGACCATTACCTTCAATTGTTCCATAACAGTAGCTTACAACTGTAAAATTTTCAAAATTTCTGTCCGAGAATGTTGGGCATGATAGCCAGAAAGAACCACGGAATCATTTTTTACAAAAAAAAAGTTAAAGTTGCATGGAGTTGTCCACAGTGTTCCTTTACTACAACAGAACCATACCAGGTCTGCGTCGCCATTAACTTCCTCCTGACTGCTCTTTGGCACTTCAGTGCCCAGTCTGTGACATAATCAAAGAAAACAATCATCACTTCCACATTATGCAAGGTAATGTACCCACATTCAAAATCAATATAAAAATTTCGATAGCATTGCTAAAATTTGATTCCACAAATTAGCAAAAATTAGTTTTTGGTGCATTTTGAGCGGATACTCCCTCCCAGTTGTGCGAAAGGCCGAATTGAGAGCCCTCAGCCAGTAAGCAAAATGTTGCTGTGTTAGCCGTATAGCCCCCTTTTCATTAATATTCTGTGCGTGCGTCCTTGCGTGCGTGTGCGTGTGTGTGCGTGTGTGTGCGTGTGCGTGTGTGTGTGCGTGTGTGTGTGCGTGTGTGTGCGCGTTTGTGTGTGTGTGTGTGTGGCAGGTGTACACATCTGACAAGTGCGTGCACCTGGCAGGCCTTCACCTTTGGTGAAGGCCTTTAGGCATTTACCTAGGTCTTTACCCAAAGGTCTTTGGGATAAATGCCTTCGTGGTAAATGCCTTGCGGGACTTGTCAGGAGTACACATGGGTGAAGGCCTTTAGGTCTTTAACCAGGTCTTTGCCCAAAGGCTTTTAGAGTAAAGACCTTACGGTAGAGACCTACAGGGTGAAAGCCTTCATGGTAAATGCCTTCCGGGTAAAGGTCTTTAGGCCAAAGGCCCGCTATTTACTTTTTCAATCTATTGTTCCGACCGCTGACAGTACACTAACCAGAAGTTTGCGTACGAACTCACCCGAATCCACCGGCGCCCAAAAGCTTCATGGAGAGGAAGTCCTTCATCTTGGGGATGTACGTCCAGAAGGGCGCAATCTCTGCCATGTTGAGCTTCTCGGTTTTGGCCACAACCGTGTCGCCCACACCCATCCAGTCGGTGGGCGGAACCTCAGACACCTTCTCCAGTGACGTCGCCAGCTCGCCCACGATGATGGTCAGCTTGCGGATGTGGTCACCCAAAATCTTGGCGATCTCTGGGGCCCTCTTGTACGCCAGGTTGTGCAGTCCTGATCAAGTCGAAGGGACAAATGCTTCATAATTGTGCTGGCGAGTATACAATTCACTGATCTGTTTCACCAACAGTTGGTTTGAACAAGTATCGTCTACAAAGTTGACAAAGCGTTTAATGGTGCTAGTACGTTATTCTAATACGCTCCGCCGCGCTTACCACTGGCCTGCACGAGTACCGCCTACATAAGTCGTCCGAGAGGTGAATAAATGTGGCAGTGAAAACGCTCACGTAATGCACTCGTCTTCTCTACCATTCTGTAGCGCTTACACAAGTCGCCGTACAAAAATACTGCAAGCAACATGCGGCCATGTGTTGTACTGGTGGACGTTGGCACGCTCTACTAACCACGCTATCTTGCTTATCGATAGCAGGAGGCTACTTTAGCAACTACCTGCCTGGATTTTGCAAGACCTTTAATTCCGCACAAAGTTCTCTCAATCTAGCCGATCACCTTCGCTGATACAGTACCACTGTTACATATTGCAGCCTGCTATTTCAGTAAGTAAAAGAGCCACTGACACTCGGCGACAGAGCGTGGAGTTCTTTTGGGGGTTTTTTTTTTGAGCCTTTTCTAGGATCCGCGTGCTTCTCTTGTTACTGTTTATTAAATTATATGTTACCTTAGAGAACGGCAGCAATGAGAGCAAGGCTCTCCGTCTCCGCCGGGGCGAATAAGTGAGTTATGCGGCTTCACCGCACAACTGTTGCCATCAAGTGCCCCGTGATGTGATGGGGCATCAGATTTCTTCCCTTCTCACAGGTATCTGCACCAAACCCAAACGCCTTCCTCTCCCGCTCCAAGTGTGGCACCCACTTTCGGTGTGGACCACATGGCCGTAGGTGGCGCTATCGCAAGCTCACCAACTCTCCCTTTTGCCGAGGTATATCGTATGACTCATCCTGGCGTTTCAATTGTTTCTCGTCAGAAAGTGACCTCAAGAGTTTTCGAACACAACATGGTATGATGGCAGCGCCAATGTCGATGATGGCGTTGTTTTCCTAGGAGAAAGTTCATCCGGCAGCCATTGTTCTAACACGGTCCTTACACTACGGTCACCTCCTTCCTACCTATGAGGTTTTCTGCCGTGTCCCGGACGTCCTGGTACGTGATGACCTGTGTGTTCAGCTTCTCGAGTATGTCCTGGGCAGCGAGCAGCACCTCCTCCTGACAAAAATGCTGCAGCGGCTCCCGATCAAGCTCGATCTTGCTCTCGCGCCTGATGTAAAACTCCAGCAGCACCGTGGTGACCTTGGGAATCCGCGGGAACAACGTGGTGACTACCTTGGCAGCCGTCCTCTTCTTCTCCTCCATGCCTTCCGCTGCGCAAATGCACGAGGTGTACCGGGAATTCTCCACTCAGTCACTGTGGTGCTCTATATAAGCCCTGCTCTGTGACTTTGCCTCAGAATACTCCTTAGAGGGACCCTGAAATTATTTCGACGGGACGTATTCTTGTTCAACATATCTGCAGAGTTGGTCATTGTGTGTATTCGAGTTAAATTTGAAAGCTCTGCGTGGACCCTGTAATTTAGAAATAATCTGAAAAAATTGCTGCTCGCAGTAGCTTGCAACCTATTAGGGCTACCCACCTCAACGCGCGTCCTCTACCCCGATGACGTCACTGGGCAGAAGAGCCAGCCTTCAAGCTCACCCCATCTGCCCACTGACGTCATCGGGGTAGAAGAAGCGCGGTGAGGTGTGTAGCCCTAATCGGTCGCTAGATACTGCGAGCAATTATTTTTAAAAATTATTTCTAAATTACCGGGTTCACGCAGAGCTTTCCAGTTTGACTCGAATACCCACAAAGACCACCTCTACAGATCTGTTGCACTAGAATGTGCCCATCAAATTTGTTTCAGGGTCTCTTTAAAACTGATGTACAGTCATTGAAGGAAAGCTTGTCACACGCGATGTACGTCAAATAGCTATCGCTGATGTAAAGGCGCACTCGGCGCTGTGCATGGACGCGCGACTAATGGGGCTACGGTTTGGACTAGTGGGTGAAACATAGTAAGGGGCACCCCAAGCAGCACAAGGTTATCGGCCCAATATTGGAAATGGATGACTTCACACTGGTCCATTGTTGGACCGGCATTTGCCAATACATTTCCAATATCGGGCCGATGAGCTGTGCTGCTGGGGACACAGCACAAATTAGGACAAGGCACGACACCAGGAACAAGGGAATTGCGCTAGTCTCGCTCCCTTGTCCCTGTCTTGTTCCTGCATACCACTCGTTCAGACGTGACCTTGCCGGTCTACCCTAGCTAGGCTCTGCCATCAGCACTGGACTCACCGTCTGCCGGTGGCGATACCACCGCCGCCGCCGCCATGCTTCCTGCCGATGTTCACCAACGGGAGGAGGAGGACAAGCGGTGGAGAGGCGCCCGTTCCGGCGGCTGTCGCTGGGGCCGGCCTGCGTCGGCAAGGCGACCGTGGCTCGCAGGCCGATGGCCGCGCACGGGATGACGCCGGGCGCGTGCTGCCGTTGCTGCCGCGCTGCTGGCAGTGGCGCAAGCATCGCCACCACTGGCACAAATTCGAACGGAACGACGTCATCTCCTTGTGGATAGCTCCCTAAGGGTACAGAAAGCTTAGAAAGAAAGCCGGTGAAGCTGGGAAACAGAGGTGCCCGGTTTGTAGACGCTTGAGTAGTATGCATGGTCGTAGAACGTTTAGTTATAACAAGGGACGAGAATGATGATGATTAGTAAAGAGTGGCAAAGAAGGAACGCGTAGTACGCAATTCCTAAGCCACGCACTGTGTAATACGTAGGGATGAAGGACTTTTGGGGCAACAGACTATAACGATAATAAACTTTCAAAGAAGCGTCAGCTTTCAGTCAGCAGTGGTTAATGCACGGCGTCAACGGCGATGCATGGTGGATGATAGTGATCAGTGAAAGATTAATGTTATTCAGTTATGAGAAAAAGAAGAAAGCAGGTGTTGTAGGCAATCCCTCCATGTCTCATGGTCCATGGAGTTGATGATAACAGAAAATCACCGCACGAACGCAAGCAGACAGAACGACAAGGGAGACTAATACAGAGAGAAGATATTTTTTTTTTGTGGCACCGCTTCTGTACTGCAGAAACAGCATGAATACGGGACGTACAAGTACATCGTGTAGTCAAAGCAGACAAGGTTCATGCACGGATGGAACACGCTGACTAGAATACAACACGCGGAGGCACAGAAACATTATAGAGAAACATACTATGGAAACATGGACATTTGGATTGGTGGAAGTTTTAATAAATGGTACGCTGTAGTTGTCATAGCCACAGCCCAAGCAGTAAGGAGAGAAAAGCCACGCTGTTTTTGATGATTGTTAGTTCTCTTTTTTATTGTACAGTCTAGTAATATCTCCAAATCACTTTCTTTCACATCTGGCACCTCCAAGAAAATGAGAGCATGCATATTTAGTCGACCTTCGTAAAGCTAATCCTTTACTGCCCAATGTCGCGAATATGCGACATGCCGTTTGCGAGCTGTTTGCTCTGTAGAATTTGAAGCTTGGGTACCAGTTTTGACGTCAATATGTTCTTAACAGCCATCACTTCCTGTCGAAATGTTCGGCCTCACTCTGAACAAGCTGTGCGTATTAAAAGGGAGAGTGAACGTACGGCTCTCAGCCAGCATCCAGCAATATCTCGTTTTTGATTTTCTGTCAAATGTTACGGGAAATTTATAAGGAATTTTTTTTTTACTACAAGTTGTTTACTGTCTCTGGGCCTTTAAGTTGGATCGAAACCCGCGATTGCTCTAGCTGCGCGAAATGGACCAAATGGTAATTGTTGACAACTGGTGCTCAAATTTTAAGGGCGCTTACAAAACTTGATACTGTCTTCTAACGCGATGGGGTTCAAGGTCCCGTTCTTCAGTAAATCCGGCGTCGGAGTTGTGAGCGATAAAGGTGTTCCCCACTAGGAGGCAGGTGGGTGACCTAGGTCACGTGACCATGCGGCGCAATCACAACCCGCCCACCGGATGGTGAGCAAACTGCCCATCGTATCTGATATGAGAGAAGCCAACAGCCACACAAACCAAGGGGCACAGGGGAGTTTTAATTTATTTATTTATTTTGTGGTGTTGATTAATTTATAATATTACTGAATATGTTATCGCTTAAAGCTAATTGGTTAGAAAAGCAGAAGAAAAAACAACCACATGCCGCCGGTGGGATCCGAACCCACGACCTCCGAATTACGCGTCCGGGGCTCTACCTCTGAGCTACGGCGACGGCTGTCAATTCTTCTGTTTTCGGGGGTATTTGTGTTTACAAATAACCTAACCTTGGGAGTGTTCACCAGTGCCACACCCGTTCTTAAGCGGCGGACGTAGCACCTCCTGAGTTACCGCTGATGTGACGTAGAACGTCATCGAACGGCGATGGTGGAAGCTGTGTGAGAACCCTCTTATGCTTCCTAAGGCATAAAAGGCTGCCAGAACCGAGGCCCTCGTTAAGCAATTAAGCAGACAAGGAAAGGGGAATGAGGGGCTGGTTATAAATATGAGAGAAGCCAACAGCATGGCAGTTAAATTAATGATTGGTCACACGGGAAGAGCAACCTAGGCCGCACAGGGCTCACCGCTGGGAGCACCTGGCATCGCAGGGCAGTGGCGCATCGCTTAACCGCTGCATAACTGCGCCACGAGGGGTACGAGGACTCCCAGGGATCAATGAATGTCAAGTAGAGAATGACCTCCTGCATATGTGGGAATGAAACCATTAGGTACGCTATCGCCTTATACGTTTAAGGCGGAGCTTTTGTTTCCCTTCTAATTTTGTATGCACGCATATTAGCTAGCATAATGTAGAACTAATTATTGTTTTATTTATTCATAATTCAGTCCTTAAAAAAATTAAAATGACCTCCGCACATCACTGTTTGGTCTTCCACTTCTTTCAGCATGCACACTTAGTTTCTTCAAATTTACGCAAGCCATAAGAAGAGTAGTGTCACTAATGTAAGTGACAGAAAGAGAGAGAGAGAGAGAAATGGTGAAAGGACAAGAAAAGCCTTTACATTCGTTGCGTCTTTCTTCTACTTCGCTCGGGTATTGTTCGACCCCCCCCCCCCCCCCCCTTTTTTTTTTCACTTACACCACACTTTTAACGCAGATATAAATGCTAAACTTTCACGATTGACTTTTGCGGACCCAAACCCCCGTCCAAACTTCGCAGCGTCACTTTTGAATCCGCACTGCGAGAACTCGCTTGAATGGCAATCACAGGCGCACATCTGTAAGAGCTTACAGTGCGCTCATCTCCCCGCGGCTACTACAATGGGTTATCCGAATTATCCAGAGAAGCGTGAAACAAAATTGCGAGGACACTTTTGCAACTAAAGTATTGAGAGGCGAAAGGCGAGGACACTGTGCCATGACGACTTCCGGTGGATGTGACGTCACACCTTTCCCGTGGATATATCGACGTCTGAGTAATTTCGATACAATTTTGATAATTTTGACTATAATTATTTAACTAATTATTGTACACACATCAAACGTGGCTTCTAGATTAATTTCTTTCTCCTCTATCTGAAGCAGCCATTCGTTTTTTCCTATCCTTTTTAGTTCCAGAGTTAACACGAGTTAAACGCTGCCAAAAGTGTGACACCCGCTGCTAACGGACGACAGTATGAGCCATTAAAGGCTTTAGCCTTAATACGAAGACGAAGGACTAGGATACGAAGAAGGCAGTCTCGATAGAATGCAGTGTTTTCTGCGCGAAACCGATGAGAAGTCATTTCTGGAGCAGTGGTATCTATAGCAGTTGGTATATGTACCTAACTTTTTTTAAGCAAGAAATGCTTTTAGCTCCCGTTGTCGGCATTGTAGTGACGTCACGCCGAGACCGAGAGCCATCATCCGGGCTCTGAATTCCACTCATCCGGGCTCTGAAACGAGAACATCCGGGCACCGTACGAGTCTTATCGAGATTCAACGAGACTCTCTAAGCCCTTCTACGGGACCGGCATACAAGCGCCGGTTGCTCTCCAAACGAGTCACAAAAAATAACTGCTGCCAGTGTCTTCTCAATGTTTATCAAGATATCAGTCGAGCTGTGCATTTGATAAAGCACGGAATTATAATTTCCGATTTCTAATAACGCGTGGAAAAAGCACATACATGCCACAATACACTTCGTTTTTCTTTGCGTACAGCTTCCATTTTACGTATCCGCTTTTTCCTCCTTATCTAACCAAGTCGTCTTCTCTACTTTGCCAACCGTTAATATTTTTGTCCTCTTCTTGGTCTTCTTCTTCTAGTTATTTTTTTCCCCTTCCTTTTCAGTGGCGAGAAGGAACCTTACACCCTACACCGTATTCTCCTCTACGTCCTCGTCTTATTCTCATTCTCCTATTTTACATTAGCCTCCTGTTATTAGTCTTCTCCGTCTCGTCGTGCAAAAAGTGAGCTACTAAGCGCGCTCACTCGCGGAAGCCGACGCGCGGCTCAGCCCGAAAACGGTGTCAAGTATACGGCCCCGCGAGCCACTTTCCACGAAAACGCCCGCGCTCACACCCAAACAAACGGGTCAACGAAAGGAGACTCAGAGCGACCCTGTGTACAACGTCGTTATCGGTCGCCATTTCGCTTCTCCGAGGAGTTAAAGCGCGCTCAAAGTGTCGCCCCTGCCTTCCTTCGCCCGCCGTGAGAATTAAAGGATAAAAACGCAGCCCTAAAGAAATGGTGTCTCCCTTCTCCTTATTTTTGTTTTTGTTTTTCTTGTTCGCGGAGTATACTAGCCTTACTCTTCATACACCAGGCCGGGGGCGGCTGTCATCCGCGAAGTGTCAAGGCGAGTGCATTGGAGCGATAGGTTATAGCGTATACAGCTCTGCCCGCCGCAGTCTAAAGGTGCCGCTGTAGTACACGCCCCTTTTGACCGAAAAGTGAATGCGCCGGCAGCAATACTAGCAGCAGCTTCGGAAGTCTGTCCCAAAGGCTTAGAAACAGAGAAGAAAAAAAAAAGGTGCCATATAATGACAGTCATAAGAACCACCGAGGGAACACACCCATGCATGATTGTCCGGTTAAAGGGACGCGAGCTTGGTCGCTGATTACCACGGCCTCTTAATTCGCTCGTTCGCCGCCCCCGGGGATAGAGAGAAGGATTTGCTTTCTTTTCTGTTTACTTCTTTCTGTAGTGTTCGTTTTTGTTTGCGGCAACTACGAATGAGCAAGCGTGGAGCAATTCTTGTCTCGCCTGCGGGAAACGCAGTGAGCCCCCGTGGGACGGGTGCTTGTTACACAATGCTGAATTGTCGGCAGCATTCCCGCCAGTGAGCTGATCAACGTTTAGCAAATAAAAGCCGTATACGCGTCGGAATCCAGGCAACACAAAGGCGACGAAGAGCACAGGACAACGCTGGACCTCGTAATAATTGCATTAGGAAAGCGACCACTGATAAACCCAGCGGGCAAAGGTTCGGCACATGCGACAACACGATTAGATCTGGAAGTAAATAAATGAACACTCAAAACTGAAATCCTCCCACTTTCAAATGCGTTTTTTTTTTTACGTATATCGCTACTTGTCCACTTTCGTTCTTCACTTTCGTGGTGTTTTCAGACGGCCGTACCGCACGTCCAGACGAAGCTCACATCAAGTCGTCTTAGGACTTAATATGGCCTGCGGTGTTTTCCTCCTGTATTATATTTGTTATGTCATTTCCAATTTTTTTTTCTTCCATATTTCTTCTATCCACTGCGTGGATGTGTTGTATCCTCCGGGGAACTTTTCCTTTCTCTTTCTTTCTTTCTTCCTTTCTATCTTCCTTTCTGTCTGTCTTTCTGTCTGTCTTCCTTTCTTTCTTTCTCTCTTTCTCTCTTTCTTTCTTTCTTTCTTCTTTCCTTCTTTCTTTCTTTCTTTCCTTCTTTCTTTCTTTCTCTCTCTTTCTTCCTTTCTTTCTTTCTTTCTTTCTTTCTTTATTCATTTCTTCCCTTCTTTCTTTCTTTCCTTCCTTCCTTCCTTTCTTCATTTTTCTCTTTCTTCTCTTCCTTCCTTCCTTCCTTCCTTCCTTCCTTCGTTCCTTCCTTTCATTTCCTTCCTTTTTTCTTTCTTCATTTCCCTCCTTTCTTCTTTCTTCTTTTTCATCATTTCTTTCTTCCTGCTTTCTCTCTTTCGTTCCTTTTTGCTTTCTTTTCTACTTTCTTCCTTCATTTAACTTGCTCTACTTCTTTCCCTTCCGGCGTCTGTTTGTTGTGACGTTTGTGTGTTTTCTTACCGACGGCTATAGTATGCCATCACAAAAATGCGGTCGCCCTGGCCTTGAATCTAGATTTGCTTTCTTCGCATCCTCCTCCTCCTCTTGCTCTCAGCCTTGGCCCCACGGCCAGAGAACGCCTTCGCCTCAGAGCTGCATACCGTAAACGGGAAGGAGGGGATATCGGTTCGAAACGATGGTTAATGATAAGCCATCAGAAAGTGGGGGCCATCTATTCTAGCACCTCCTCCCCTCCCCGAATCCTCCATCCTCCACGTTTTCCTCTCTTCTTCCACTCGATTGGTCGAGTCGGGCGGCGAAGAGTTGCGTTCGGCAAAGCGAAGCTCAGCGCCCACGGGAGACGCAGTGGCGATCAGTAGAAGCTTGCGTAATGGGCGGAATTGCCGGGCTGGCAATGAAAGTGATCGAGAACGACGACAGTACAGGCGATTGCGAGAATCTCGGGATTGTAAGGGGCGGAAGAGAGTGGTTCGCAAAGACAAAAGCAGGCCGATGCTCGGAGAGCGCTCGAGGAAAGCCCTTAGGGAGGGGAGGCGTGCAGTCAAACGTCGGGTGGAGTCGCGTCATTAGTCCCATTGCACGAGCTTCGCGAGCAAGACGCGCTTTGGGGCAAAGCAGCTCAGGGCACATTTAGCTGAGGCTCTCAGGCAAGGCTTTGCGTCTGGCGGTATGGGTTACCCCCAATCGCGCTCCCCATGCACCTAGAATTGTGAACAGCAAATGCCCGCCATGAAAGGGTGAAAAAGGCGTTTTTGACGCCCCTGTAGGTTTTATTGCTGCATCGTTAAATGGGCGCAAAGCTCAAGCTCGGAACATCGGCACTCCACTTCCAGCATGCTTGCTGTAAGAGCAGTCGTCTGGTCTTTATCGAAAATGTTTAACGTGTTGTTGAACAGGCTGTTAGCAAGATATGAGGTTTCTATGCATATACGAGCATTCGTGTGCATGTGCGCGTAAGCGCGAACGGACGCGCGCACACACACACGCACGCAGACACGCATGCACACACGCACACACGCACACACGCACGCATAACGCACACACTTGCTCTATGCTCGATTGTTTCAATATCCATGCTATACTTGAGCAAGTGTTTCGCTTGGCTGTATTCTCATATCGAGCGTCAGAAAATGATCCGGACACGAAAAAATCTGGAAGCATGAACAGGGCAGTGAACAACTTTTTCATATAGCGCCCGCAAATTTCAACGATATGTAGCAACTATAGCTAGGGAAAAGAATGTTTCGTTGCACACAAAAACAATGAATGAAAATGAGCTGAGAGGTGCCAGCCGTAAGGAGTTGCCCACCAAGGTCGTGTATCAGCGAAAGCGCAACTTTCTCGCCCTGTGCAATTAACACGCGACGCGGAAAGATGTATAACAGGAGCTGACACTTTGCGCTGCCCGTATGACTGACAGGCTCGCGGCCTGTAGTAACGATCAGGAAAGGAATAACAAAAGATGAAAGGAAGTCGAAGTTTTAATGGGCGGCTCAGACTGGACACTTGAATCACTTTGCCCGTGCTAAGTAGACTCGGCGACTATTGCAGGTGATAAACTTAAAGCAAACAGCTGTTTTGCCCTTGGATAGCCCTTGTGAGCCTGCTCGTAGGAGAATTCCGTTCACGATGTTCTGATTCCTGTGCGCTCTACAATCACGACAGCCGACAAGACGATAGCCGAGGAGTTGACCAACTGCGAATAGGTCTTTCGATTAGGCGGAATGATTAGTAAATCGGGCCACCCTGCTCTGCGTACACCAGAAAGTCCTTAGAGAAAAATACTGATGAGCCAACGGGGTAGAGAGAGAGAGCGAGAAAATTAATTTTCGAAGGAAAAAAGACAGGCCAGCCTGAGCCATGATTCTACGGCCTGAGAGTCTGCACCGGCGAAGAGCATGGGAGGAAACAGGGTGTTGTTACGTCACGATGTGTAAAGAATAGAAGGTTTTGGTTTATTGGTGTCTAAGTCCCAAAGCGACTAAGGCTATGAGAGACGCCGTAGTGAAGGGCTCCGGATAATTTCGACCACCTGGGGTTGTTTATAACGTGCACTGACATCGCACAGTACACGGGCCTCTAGAATTTCGCCTTCATCGAAATTCAGCCGTCTCGGCCGGGATCAAACCCGCGTCTTTCGGGTCAGCAGCTGAGCGCCGTAACCACTGAGCCACCGCGGCGGGGCAAAAAAGAATAAAAGGGTTATTTTACACACACACATGGTCAATGTGCAGATCACAACCGCGAGTCAAAGCATATGCGGCTATAGGAAACACAGGAGACCTCAGCCTGGAGACATTCCAGTACCTCTACCTTCTCCGGACAAATATCTAATGTGAGGGCCCGTGACAGTGGTTTGATGTCGAAACACGCAAAGGGAGCTATGGTTTCAACTGGTCATGAGTCAACCAAGTTTCAACTACGTCCTACCAACTAGCCCAGCACGAAGTTTTGTTAAAGGGAGCTATGTCAGTAGTCTCCTTAAAGTATACTCTGCATTGTAGCGCGGCAGTTTCAGCGAAACAGGCAAAGGCAAACTATTTGAAGCCAAATTGTGTGTGTGTGTGTTTGTGTGTGTGTGTGCGTGTGTGTGTGTGTGTGTGTGTGTGTGTGTGTGTGTGTGTGTGTGTGTGTGTGTATGTGTGTGTGCGTGTGCGCGTGTGCGCGCGCGTGTGTGTGTGTGTGTGTGTGTGCATGTGTGCGTGTGTGTGTGCGTGCGTGCGCGTGCGTGCGTGCGTGCAATGATGCTCAACGCGCACGCACGCACGCACGAGCATCATTTCAGAAGATCCCCCCACTTTACACAAATAATAGACAACCACCTTGCCACCGATGGCAGACGAACCCATTACCTCCACATGCCGCGCATGGTGTCTATAAAAACTGAGCTATGTACGTCTACGGCGGCTGTCTCGCTTCTACATTCGAAATAATTTGCGCCTATCGTTTGGAGTGTTCACTAGCGCCCCGTTGAGCCCTAGCGGCGGACGTGGTACTTCGTGCTATACCGCAAGTGCCACTTGGAACGTGGTTGAAGGTGCAAAGCGGCAGCTGAGGGAACGCACTATAGTGCTACCTACAGATATTTGCAACAGTTGTGCCCGAACCAAGACCCTCGCTATGGTATTCACCAAACGAGAAATGCCCTATTCTCGTCTTCTTGGAAAACTGGCGTTGTTACTACAGCCGCACAACGAACTCTAGCTAAACCCTACGCACGTAGAAGTATTATTTTTGAGTTATTGCTTAGTTCGCAACGGCTATAAATATCGCGCATCACGCACACATCGCGTGGGGTCTTTGGAGGAGGGCTTATGTGCGCTTTTCTTGTACCAGGTAACGGCTGTTGCCTGCTATGCGTGCAGTAAAAGGTACGCATCGCATGGGCAATCTCTGTGCCCTCGCGCGTTGCTGCTCCTCGGCTGCGTCTCCTTGTTTGTCGTTTCTGCCCTGTGAACTGCACTGATTCTTCAATGGCTCTCGGTTTGTTTTTTTGCTTCAGGAAGTCATGATGATGTATGTGCAGTAAAGCCAAATTGAAGCAAAGCAAAAAGGGAAGCAAAATATTATGTACCTGCGAGCCTCTATAATCACCCGCAAAAGTGCTCACTCACTCGCTCTCTCACTCACTCACTCACTCACTCACTCACTCACTCACTCACTCACTCACTCACTCACTCACTCACTCACTCACTCACTCACTCACTCACTCACTCACTCACTCAAATACATGGGTGAAAAGAGGAAGGGAAAGCCTCAGGGTAAGAACACACGTGCCTCGTGGCTGCAAGTGAAAGCACGCTTTTCTGACGCCTTTATGTCACAATAACTTTATTTGCTTACGATTAACGCAAGGGCAATTGTTGGTTGTTATGCACTGTTCCGCCTCTCAGTCACAGAACAATATGTGAATGCAGTAAACACTTCATAAGAACAAAGTTACGGACTTAAAAGAGGAAAGATGACTACGGCCGAAATTCAGGAGGAATTAGCGTCCGCGTGATGACGGCATGAATGGAAGTGTCGCTGAGCCGTAGCGGAAGACAGAAGAACATGACACTTTTTTTTATGCTTGAGCATGATTTCGAGTTGAAGGTGTCTTGTTACGGTTACAAACTTTATCGGTGTCCTTACACGCCATGAGAGAGCTCCTTAATCAAGTAAAGAATCTGATAAGGTGATGAGTTTGTGAGTGTCGAAGTGTCGGTCTGCACTTAACGTTTGTCTAAGGTAGCGGAGCAGTTCCCCACGAAGTAAAACTAAACTATACTTAATCCGACCATCCCGCCGTCTCCCCGCGCTACTGGCTTCCTTCCACACTTCGTTAATTCTTTCTTGTGACCGATTGTAACTCGTACTCAATAGGCAGCGAGTGATTTAGTACATCTGAAGGATACTGACTATTTTTTCGGTTAAACGAATTTCAAAAAATTATTTCGGGGCGTGTTTACTGACTTTTTTTCTTTCTGTTTAAACCGAAGTATACAACTCATACCCATAGCTTACATAAGAACACCAGGAAAAGCTGGCTGCACTAGTATCCAAATGTACATTACGAAGCAGGTAGCGATTCATTGTAGCGTCGCTGCTTGGTCGTTAAGAGTGATTTGCTGATTTGGCGACCAAAAGATGGCATGTCTTTCATTTCTGGCCGGGAGAACTGTACAGCAGGAAGAAACCATTGCGTATGCAAGCTTCCAGCTGTCTTTGCTGAGCAAGTTTTGCGACGTTCAAACACTTATCGCGCTGCAGTCTGCACAGCCTGCGCGTCTTAACTATTCATACGCCCCCCCCCCCCCCCCCCCCCCCCCGCGCCTTCCCCAAAGTATCTCTAGTTCTGCACATTACCACCCCTCTTCCCTATCTGCCAAAATGCGTTCCACCCGTTTCCTCGCGATAAGGAGGAAACGGTATCCCCATCTTGACCCCGCACGTCAACTTTGACCTCCGCCACTACGACCGCTCGGCGCCTTGCTTTGAACAGTTGCCGATAGGCGGCGCGACGTGTCGAGTGGGAAATAGGGTGCCCCGATGGGCCAGGACAGCTGCGGGCATCGAGACACCCTGAGTGAAAGCACGCTTTTGCCGAAGCGAGAAGTGAGATTTGGCTCGTGGGTGGGCCCCTCTCCGCCGATCTGTCGCTGATTGTCCTTGCGTTCGTCCATGGAAGTCGCGGTCTTTCCCCTCCTTGTCCATCCCTTTCCCTCTAAAACTCGGCGAGATTAGCGGGCCCGCCTGCGTCCCGTTACTCGGTGATCGGAAACAGGCCGACTGGGGGTCGTATATTATCCGGGGCCTGTCGGCCAGCCCAGGATGCGACATGACATGTGAAGCACTGTAAAGCCTGGCTTACAGTACAGCTCAAGGCTGCGAACTTTAACCGTCTCGACGTCATGTCGAGGCCGAAGTAGTGTCGCTTAGATTTACGATCGCGCTCGGCTTCACGAGTTTTGCTCCGACCTGGTGCACCGCCATTCACATATGCTGGCGGGAAACGAATCCTTGTTTCAATTTTTTTTTATCGCCCCTGCCATTCTGGCGCGCGTGTCTGGTGGTGCCCCATGTGTACGACCAATTATAGTTTTGGTGCGCCAATGTACAGTCTCTGTATCCGTTTCATATGTTACCAAAATGAAGGGGCTCTTCTTCATAGCTCCTTCCCCAGTGAAAAGGTTCGCAAACTCTGACGATAAGCAGCAGCCCCACTAGATTACTTTGAGTGAAGAAGAATTGAAGAGCCCAGCTCTTTATTCCCACCACACTCTTAGAAAAAAAGGTAGTAGTGCTTACTAACTTTGGGGTAGTAACTGAATGTCACATATGTTACTACCCTCTTAGCAACTGCAGTTAGTAAAGGGAAGGTTAGTAACAGTTACTAACCGTTAGTAACGGCTGCTACCCGCAGTTGCTAACGGGAAGCTAGCAGTATTTACTAAGAAAATGAATAGAAATTCGCCTATCAAATCAAGTCAAGTTTATTTCATAATTACACTTCAGTACATGGTTATGGGGTATTATAAATCAGGAGGCCCAAAAATCGAAACTGCAAATAGGGCCTCCTATTTGTTGCTAGATGTTCCTAGATTCATCGTATGGTGCATGTGCTGGCGTGGCTTGTCAAATTTATGCGTACTCGAAAAATGAAAAAGCTTCACAGTCAATTTGATTAATTTCGGAATCCATACAGAGCTATCAGGGCGTGCTTGCCGTAAATCACACACTTAGCTAGGTTTAAGCTTATCGCGCATTACATGTACAAATTATGCGAGGTGAGGCATCAACAATCTAACCGTGTGCACACAAAGGTTTGGAATGCAAAAAAGCACAAATCAGGAAGAGTCACACTCGCGCACTGCGCGTGCACATGTAGAGAAATCTTTCTCAGACTTATATACTCCATAAATCAGACTCTCATTTACGGGCTAGTGGCTCGTACCGGTTGAGCTAAGATACCAGCGTTAATTATGAAGTTAAGATTGTAGACAGCTCAGTCTACCTAATCATATGCCCCTACAGAAATGTTCAACTACAAAACCAGTTTATTGAAACGACAATCTGTGCCAGTTTATATTCTTTACTTTAGGGTTAGAGGAACGGTTACTAACTGGGTAGTAATTAGCGACCATAGTTTAGTTAGTAAAAAGGTAGCAAGGGCTACTTTTACTAACTATACCTTGAAAAGGGTAGTAAACAGCTGATCAAAAGTAGTAAAACGAAGTCGGAGTTAGAACTGCTGCACTTACTACCTTTTACTCATTTTTTAAAGGGTGCATGCGCCGGACTACCTGAGAACAGGCACAAGTTTCGAATAAAGGTTAATTGATTTGTCGTGTACATTCGGACGTAACCACGGAGTACATAAGTGTCGGTACAGCTTAGTGATTGGTTTATTGATTATATGGCCTTCGCGGCCGCGTAATCACGCCAGACTATCTTGGTTTAGTTTGGTTTGGTGTTTATATCTTTCGAAATGAAAGGAGACTAGACCTTGGCTCCGTGGTACAGGCGGCAGTACACACCTTTAGCACAAATATGAGACAAACAATGACACCAAACAATTTATCAATGTGACACAAACAAGCATGAACTGAACACATCACATGATACCTATACAAGCCAATCAGAAAATACAAATAAAGTAGCAATACATATACTTGTTACAAAGAAGACAATAATGCATACGCATCAGTGACAAATTCTGTCCCACAGGACATTCATACAGAAGCAAAACTACTAGTCAAAAACATATATTACAGCGAGTATAGGCCACGAAACTATACAGAATGCTCATCCAAATGTGTTTTTATATAGTTTTTAAATACCTTAGTTGATGTCAAGTTCTCCCCGGGTAGTCAAGTCTAGTTGATGACAAGTGGCACCTGCAAAGTTGATTTCTGTTTCCAGTTGTTAGTTCGAGTAATGGGCACAAATTTTCATCGTGTTCTCAGATGGTATATCAACGGCATGCTTTTTGCGTAACTCGTAACTAAGCACCTGTTATCAAAGTCCGCGGCAACCAGCCGTCATATTCGCATGATCACTCTGGCCTGGTTTAGGTGGGGCAACTGGGAATACACCATACATGGTGCACCAGACCTGTTATACCTCTGGACGGGTGCAATGGAGACGTAAGTAGCGGCCTCTAAAGCCCGCTTGCGCTCGAAATAAATAAATAATAAATGAGCATAGGCTCAAGGAGAATACAAAACGAAAGCAATGCACGCGTCGAGTCGCATGCAGCTGGACCAAGTATGAGTGCTCGTTTTCCGTTCACTGTTGACCGAGCTAGGATTTTTAAATAAAGAGCTGAACTGCCTATGGGAACAACCTACTGATTCTTAATTCTCCTAAACAACCAGCAGGAATCCATTGTCAGTGAGGCATTTCCTGGCTCCGTCATATTGCTCTCGCTGTATACCCTGATTGAAGTATCAGGCGAATTACTACTAAATGGAGCAGTATACTTCATATTTTATCATTAACCTCGCCAGATATGAAAAAAATATTCTACTCAGCTTTCTTTCCAACAGAAACTTTCTTTTTAGACTGTTTATACCATTCGGCTAAGCGAAAATAATCGCAACAAATAATTTAACTCAGAGCGCTTCATTCAACATAGAAGTCCTTAATCATTTCATCACGTAATAATGGTCTATATCATATGCAAGCTTGCCGCTTGCAGCATCGAAATCAGAAAGCGAAACGTAATCCAACAAAGGTAGCGCTTAGGGCTTCCCACAGATTATGTTTATTTCGCCCCGTCACCAATGAAGCTGCATGGCCGGGCTGTCCCCGTAGTTTTATTCTTCTAGCACGTCATCCCTAACGCGGCTCACGAGAATTCCAGTCGCCAAAAGGATTCCAGCTGTATTTCACTGTAACCATCCGGTCTCCGACTGCTTCACATTGCAGAAGGCAACCCTGGCACGCAAGAACCTGAATGACCCCCTCTTCATCCGCTTCTTCTTTATGTTCACCCGAAGGAAAAGAAGACGTTTATTATTAAAGAACCGGACCTTCTTCCCTAGCACACACGGTCGTACGGCTGTTCGCGTGGGGTTGGAAAGCGAGCTCGCCCCCTTGGTCGGCCTTTTTCACACGGATGCGACGCCGTGTCGGAGTTCACACATTCCGAACCCCGCACCACCTCACCACCCCCGTGCGTGCGTATAGCATAAGGAGCAACCCCTCCTTTGAGAAATTCCTCCTCCCAGACGCGACGTGAGATATGCCAAGTATTTCTTGCCCTCCGCCTTTCCTCCCCCTCTCAAGGTCCCACATCTGAACCCCTCGGCAGCAACCCCAGCTGTCTCGTATACTACGACTCGTCCCCTCCTGCTGCTCTGAATGCAAAGCTCGACGCCGCTTTCTCAGAGGCCTCCTCGGGCCCGTCTTTGCAGGGGGTGGAAAGGGAGAGGAGGAAAGTGAGAGGACGAAAGTGAGAGGACGAAAGTGAGAGCAGGCCATTCCGTGTTCATTTCGGTCCGCAGTGGGAGGCGAGGGATTTTTACTCTCAGTCTGCAACTGGGAGCCGAACGGCACTTGCGTGGCATTTTTATGCCAGATTGTCTCTTCATTTGAAGTCTAGCAAAGAAAGTCGTCATGTTTCGAGATACTGTGCACTGAATCGATCCAGAATTTGTCGGAATCCATGCACATATTGTCGCCTTACGTGTGGCCTTTGTCTCTTCTGCACAAATGTGAGAATACGTTACTTATCGATGATGCGAGAGGTACCTGACAAGCAGCGTGCGGAGCTTGCTAGCCTGAGAACAACTGTCAGCCGCCGACGCATTGGTTTTGAGTCCGCTGCAAGATTATAGCGCGGATTATAGACCGTGCATAAAGTGAACTGACGCGCAGGGTCTTTAGTAGTTTAAGCACTCCAGCTTACACGCACATTGTTTCCTCTAAAAGTTCTTAAAACCAGGGAACGTTTAGCACTTGCTTATTCTTCTTTTCCTTCATTATAGGCATCATCATCAATAACTACTATAGTTATCATCATCACCAACAGCTAAGTTGCGTATACTGCAGGTTGTAACCCTCTCCCACTGATGACCAACTAGCCCGCTCCCAAGGAATTTCCTGACCCACCCGCCGCGGTGGCTCAGTGGTTATGGCGCTCGGCTGTTGACCCGAAGGACGCGGGTTCGATCCCGGTCGCGGCGGTCGAATTCCGATGGGGCCAAAATTCTAGAGGCCCGTGTACTGTGCGATGAGTGCACGTTAAAGAACCCCAGATGGTCGAAATTTCCGGAGCCCTTCATTACGGCGTCCCTCACAGCCTGAGACGTTAAACCCTAATAAACCAATAAACCAAACCAATTTCCTGACCTCATCTCCCCATCTTACTCATTTCCGTTTGAACAGGCTCGGGGGAAGACAAGAGTGTTTTGTGAATTCTGGTGGATAACGAACACCTTTTTCCAATCTCCGTAGAATGAAACGCAGCCCTACTTTCTGCCGAACGATGGTGACCGTGGCAGCTTCTGCGGTGTTGAGCGGTTTAAGGGTTATAAAGAAGCGCAGAAGAGGCGTGAGAAGGTGTATGTCGTCGGCGGGGGGTGAGGAACGGCAGGTTTCGCGCGTGTCAGTCGACGCTGAAATAGGGCCAAAGGAGGAAGCAGAGCAACTTGAAAAGGGAGGGGGGGGGGGGGGGGGGGTAGAAAGGGAGAGACTAGAGCTATTTGACCCCCCATGGTATGACGTAACATATACTCCCGGATTCTTCTCACGCTGCTTTGTGAGAGAACAGGGCTGTGTGTGTCGACACACCCCCTTTGCCAAAAGTAACCGAGCAACAGGTTCTTGCTTCTCAAACGTGTAACGGAGCATTTATAGCAGCCCTAAAGACCCAACGGTGCCATACTGCAAGGACAAGGTCTCCCCTTTCTTTACACAGAATCAGAGCTTAAGGACTGCCATGAGTGCTTCGCTACGCGGCTAAGAAACAAATCACCTGTGCCGGGTTACTTTTGGCGAAGACTGTATGTAGTTCGTACTATTGTAGTTAAGCGCTTCATGAGGACTTCGTACCTAGATATAGAAAGGCAGCGGGCTAAACTTCTTATTCCTGTTGCGGCGGTCTCATGAGGGCTTCAGCGCAAAATGTTGTGGAGACGCCTGCTACCGTGGCATATCACATTCGGTCGGTAGAAAATTGTTTAATTAAAAAAAAATACGAAAGCAACAAGACGAGACAGTTGCTTACTCTGCGCCAACTATTGATCAACTTTCTTAGGTAATAGGCCCATTAACCAAATTATTTTACGAGTGCGCAGCCGCAGTGGCTGTAGATGCTGGATTAAACACATCATTTACACGGATCATCTCTAGGGGTATAGGTATCGTGCTATCTACAGCAATGCATTGAGAAGAAGCTCTCGTTGAGCACACCTCTCTTCTACCAAATTGTCGAAATTTGCGGAGGTAGACACGCGCGGATGACTCCAAGGAACTCGTACATTTGAAAACATCGCTGTTGAAAAAGTATTCAGTGCAATACTCGGCTAGCATAAGCTGCATCGAACATCCATTAGTATTAGTGCTCACAATGTGCTCGAGGTACAACCGTTGAGGCATATAAGTAAGCAAATCGCTTTAATGTAATTACATTAATTTGACTAATTTTTCGGTAATTTGTAATATAATGAATTATTACCGGCCAACAACTTCGCAACTAAAGAAATACCATATTTACTCACATATAAAGAGCGCACTTTTTCCCCAAAAAGTCCGAAAATATCAGGGGAAGTGCGTTTATTACGCCGGGCAACATATAACTGAACGAGTAAAAACTGGACAAAAATGGAATGGTGGAATGAACACTTCATCCTGTACGACTCAGCTTTTAAATCAGTTAAAACGCACTAGCTTTTCTGCAGGCTTTCCGTGCTCAAGAGCACACACAGCGACTTTTATCTTAAACACGTACGTATAACCACCGTGCCGGCCAATGAAAACTGCATTCTCTCTGGTTCAGTTCGCACGTATATATTTCAACCCGAAGCCCAACATCAAGTTGTTACAACGCTTAACATGTCAGATTGAATATAAATACCTTTTGTGTTTGTTTATACTTCTTACAAAACATTCTTATTGGATGTTCGCCCCGTAACATATGAGAAATGGCTTTTTAATCTATTCGTACTTGTTTCGGCATTCGAAAGAAATGGTGCCCTCTATTATTCACCATAACATCAGGAAACTGTGCTGCGAAAGAAAGAGGTGCGTTTATTATGCGAGGGAGCAAAAATTGCTTTTTGACAGCCGAAGTATGAGGTACGTTCCTTATGCGAGCGCGTTCATTACGCGAGTAAATGCGTAATTCACTTCCGAATTAAGTTTTATTAAAGAGACAACGAAGACAAATTGAAGCTGGCCTGTGTCGACAGATTATCGCATTAGAACAACAAAGGAACTGCTTTCTTCGGAAAACACAGGTTTGACAAACAGGAAAAGACCGAAAACTTAAATACAGGTGTCGCTATCACAGGCTCTTTTCGGAACTAAAGTATGGAGAGTCGACACAGTTTTTCAGGCGCGGGTGACGAGGATGGACTAAACCGCCGTTCACTATTAAGTAGAAAGCATGGTCTAAACACGAATAAGTCTATGTGGGTGTAGAAAGGGAGTATTCTGACTTCTAGCGCACTCTTTTTTAGGGGCAGGGTATTACTTTAGTTCTGGAGTAGATTTCCATCAGTATAAACACAGAGAATGGTTACTTTTGGCAACGTAGGTATATTCCCACTGCAAAGCATTTAACTTGAAGCAGCTAACAATAGGATGAGGCTTTTCAGCAGAAGTTTGTCAGCAGAGGTGTGACGCTTTTAACGGGTGTCCGCCGAGATATGAGGAGCCCGGTGAATAAGCGCTCGGGCAGCCGCGTCAGCGGCCTCATTACCTCGTAAGCACTGGTGGCCAGGAGCCCAAATGATTCGTTTGGGTGTTGGATCAGTGGCAGTCCGTCTTAGAATACAAGCAGCTAAGGGGGAGATCTCCCCTGCCAAGTAATGAGCACATGCTTTTCGGGAGTCCATGATGATTATTCTCGAATTGGCGTGGGCGGAAGCAAGCGCTATCGCTACTTCCTCTTCTGGCTCGGAGACTAACCAGCCGCTGCTGCGATTCAAGGAAATAATAACGCATTATAGCGACCACCACCGCCTTTTCCCGGCACCTGCAAAGGGGCTGAGTAAGACGGAGGAGCGAACTTTAACTGCAGACAGGTACTCTACTCTGTCCTGCAATCATAAAACATCACGATCCGAACACGGATGGGCGATGCCCGCACTGTGGGGAGACCTGTGATACCTTCCAGATGGTGTGGGCATGTACTCAAAATCCCCCCTTCTCAAATCTCCCCCTTCCCCAACCCATTCCAGAGAGGCATGGATGACTGCCCTCCTCAACTGTTCTTCACTTGAGTACCAAAGGGCTCTGGTGAAACGGGCGAGAGACGGGGCCTTGTCATGCGGTGTCCCGGACTAGGCACGCCGACCATGCAGCGGGGCCACTCTGTCGCTCCCAAACTCTATTTCATGAAATAAAAGTTTTTACCACCACCATCACCGAGATATGTGAGACAGTTACTGCGTGATTTCCTTTCATTAAATACAATTTTCATTTTCTTCACTACGCCCCGTCTTTCTCTTTCTTTTTTCACTGCCACTTCCTCCCTTCCTGTGCGGTGCGGTTCAGGTGTCCACCGAGATGACAGAGAATTACAGCGCCATTTCCTTTCCTCAAAAAGAGTTGCGTTCAAAGGGCAAGACATAGCGACGAACGGGTGGTAGCGTTCCATGGACTCCCTGGCAGCGCTACAACACGCTGCCGCGTTCCACTCCTGAAGGTGATGCTTACGTGTCAATAATTAGTAATTTGTTATTACTTAGTAATTAGTCATTAATTATGTGTGACGTCATCCAGTGGTGACGTCACCAGTGCCACAGAGGCAGTCAAAGTGGTGCGGAAAACGCTTTCGCCTCTACGCACTTCACACAAAGTTCCCCCTGAATTTTTTAAGAACGATAACTGGATCGAGTTTAACTCAATGTGCTTTTAAAAAGTGCCGCACTGCTCTTTAGGTGGGCAAAGCCTTGGTCTCTCCTTTGCCGGGGGTCGGGTGCCTCGAATGGAGTTGCTAATGAGCAAAAAATCTGGGTCCATGGCAAGCCAACGAAGTTGCACACGTGGAGGAGTGACAATGGACGCGCAGGTGTGACTCTGTGAGCTGTCACCTCGGCGCCGAGTAGAACGAAAGGAAAGCTGGGTATAGCTTGTGGCACTTTGCACACAGGCGCACACGCTGTCAGGCGATTTAATGATTTCTCTGTTGTACGCAAGTCTCGAAAAGCTTTCCACCCTGCACAAAGCTTGGTTGTCATGAACTCTGTGAGCAGAGCGACTAAAGGGGAGCAAAATTTTTGACGCCTACTTCGAAGAGCAGCTGCTCCTGTGCTGCATCAGAATCTGAAATTCTCGTAGCGTCTGTACTGTGACCATGTACTGCGAGTATGCGTGAGAACTAAAAGCTAATTTAAAAGCAATTGCTCTTCTTTAGGAAGTTACTGTAATGAAATGCTGCTGCAATTTGTGAGCACTAATTTGCTCTGTAAGTTAATCACGTTTTCACAATTTTTCCAAAATAATTAGCAGCGTAGCTTAATCACTCTACACAAATGATTCTTACATGTCTGCCAGCCTCCTCGGAATTTTCACTTCTTTTTTTCTCACTCCTTCTGAGTGCGCACAAAGTGGGAAATATTGCTCGTTAAACAAGGCGGCTTCCTAGACAAAAAGGCCATTCGCGTTGTCCAATGTTCTGCACCGCACTTACACTTCCCTTATTTATTACGCCATGTGGGCGACCAAGACCACAGGACCGCACGGAGCACAGGACAACTCAGGAAACATAGTAGAGAGCGTTTGTACAGCCTCGGTCAAAAGTCTTGAGGCCAAATATGGGTTGCGTCTCATCCAGGTGGTGAGACAGATCCGGCATCCCTGCGGCTTTTAATCTCCTTTCAATGGGACCCTAAAAGTGTACAGACACTAGATTTTGGGTCTATGTTCTCAGTAACTGTGCACGCATTATGCATAAATCTCCACGTTGAATATCCCTACACCCGGCAGGTCACTCATAATTGAATTTCTTCTCTCCTGCTTTTTAGGCCTAGATTTCGAGAGCTGAATGGTGTCTATGACGAAAAGTCGATATCAGGTCACGTGAAAGCTTAAAAAAAAAACTGCGATGTTACATTTGCTTGTTCAATCGTTGCCATTCCGGCTGTCTGGGAAGGCTGTCGTAAGAGTTAAGATTGAATAAAGAAGAAGCAGCAATTACACTGCAGTTTTCTGTTTCGTGCGACTTGGGGTTAACTTTTATTCATCATCTTCATCATTTATTATTACATAAACCAAACGTAATGGACACAAAACGCCACACGTAGTTTTTAGCACGACAATATAGCAGATAAAGTAGCAAAAATGAAGCCTAGGAACTGCTCTCATAGCCATTGCTCGGCGGTTCAAACCACTATAGCACGACAAAATTAATTCAGTCATAATCTATACAGGGTGTTTCACCTAGGCCTTTACACATTTAAAAAAAAATGCATTTTCAGTTAGAAGAGCGCTTTTCCTCCACAGGATTGTCAGTGGTGTAGTACGTCAGAATACAGCCAAGACGTGCAAGCTAGCTGGCTGGTGAACTAATAATAAATAGTTAAATTTTCAACGGTTGGGCAAACATTGGAAGGCATGTAGCACACTTTAAGTAATATCGATATCAGTTTCTTTAGTTTCGAAAGCGTGGTTACCGTCGGCCCTGAGGCCCAACAAATTTTTGCTACATCGCGCCAAATTGCATGCGCTTTCGAGAATGTTGCAGGCAAAGCAATCTCTCCAATGCACGTGACTCGTCGAAATAGCCAAAATTTGTTGGGCCTCAGCGCCAAAGGAAACCGCATTTTATGATACTTGCCTGTCAGTAATTAAGGAGCCTAACAAAAATAGTTTACAGTTAACTGTTTTCAAAAGATTGCTATAAAGTGGGGTACATGCCTTTCAATGTTTGCCTGACAGTTGAAATGTTAACTATTTATTATTAGTTAACCAGTCTGCTAGTTAGTTCTTCTTAGCTGTATTCTGATGTACTACCTTGCTGAGAACGCTATGCCGAAAAAAGCGCTCTTGTAACTCGACAAGCCTATATTAAATCTTCTGTAAAGTCTTAGGTGAAACACCCTGTACAACGTCCGTAGGCGAATTGCACATGGCAGTCCTCGCGTACTAATGTCTTCAACACCACCCCCAAGAATAGAACCCGCAATCCTGAACTACTGCTCCTGCATCTGCATCTAAGGTAAAGTAGTGGCTGGGAGGCAGTTCGGGGGAGGGGGTTGAGGGGCACAAACCGAGCTGAGCAGGAAAGGATGAGGGGGAGGGGAGCGGCGTCGGTGTGACAGGATTGACTTACGAGGTCGTAAAACAGTTTCAGTTTCCGCTGTTCTTCAGGAGGGCCGGCAGCAGTGCGTGGCTTCGGAATGAACCGAGCTAGCTGGGTGCGGCCCCGTGCATACTCCACGCCACTTTTACAACAGCCCGTCTATTTTGCCATGTTTTCTTCTCTTTTCCATGCGTTTCTCTGGCGCGCCACTGGAAGTAAATACTAACCGCACGCAGACTCGGCGTCTTCTTTAGGTGTTCTTCAGTCTCCCTGCGTTCAATGCGGATGACACGCACTCGTTTTGCGGGCTTTGCATGAATGGTGCTGCCGCATGCCTCGGGCCCTCGGCGGACAATAGTAAAGAGGCGCAGCTTTCTACTTGAATTTATTTTATATCAACGTTTAATTGTCTGCTTTCTTTATGAGTCCCTCTATGTATCATCATCATCATCAGCCTGACTACGCCTGTCTGTATAATGCACTGTTATTCGTTGCTATAGATCGAATGCCATGCGAACAAGCTAGCGCTAATTAAAGCGACCGAATTTCCTGAGAAGCCCCCGTTATGCCTTCATTTAGAAGTCATTGTCAATGGAGCTTGGCTGTTGAGTACACGTTTAGCGGTATGACGGCCGTGACAGCCTTATACAGATGCAGGCGTAATGTAAAAGATTCGTACTAAGTGACAGATTTGCGTCGAACCCGACAAGGTCATGTCCCATATTCTCGTACAAAAATTTTGAAAATTGGAAATTTGTAAGGTTCTCTTATGAAAAGAATGAAAATAATGGTCCATTCTTCTGATATGTAGGAAAATCTTTCTTTTAAAGTGCTTCCATCCATCGGATCAAACAGTGGGGAAAGCTTTTGACGGTAATATGCAAGAACCTTGTGTTTGGCGCAGCATAGCCTCAGTTGCTTTTGCGCCATAAAAATCAATATAACTAACTAACTATGCAAGACTGCCGCCGGATGATCTGCGGATATAATGACTGTTATAGTAAAATCTTGCATTATATTATAAAAAAATGCGTTCATAAATGGTTTCCCTCTCAAAAATGATTTTGGCCAAAATTGTTGGATGTGAATACATCCGCATCACTGCACTAAAGATAGCTGCGTAGCCCGCACAGTTTCTTGCAAACTCGTCAAACCAATAACCCGAAAAACGATGAGTAAAGTGTTGAACAGCGCAGCTAGCCATTTGCTTAGATATCTCTATTTAGAGCGCGACCCCTGGTTTGAAGGCCACAAACATTGTTAAGGCGCACAGATGTTCCATCAGATATAAAAAGTAGCTATGCCACTGCGCACTGAACCCGTAAGAGTGAAATATTAATTATCCTGCATACCCAGCAAGCACAAGTGCATGCCTTCTGATATTACACCGATGAGTATTCAAGAGGATTCGGTTGTCAAAATAAGGTTACCTACCGCATTTCCGATCAGATCGAAATTGATGAGAATAATGCGAGAAAAAAAAACACCCGAACCAACGAACGACGCTTGAGAGACGCTGACTATAAACAAAAAAAGATCCGTTCCTCGTTCTGTAAACATCTGCCGCATAAAACATGCTTCCCCCATCGTCTCGCACAGTGCGTGCTGGGAGGCTGTTCCATCAATCATCTTAATATGGACTGAAAGAATAGGGAAGACAGCAGGAAGGTGCCGCTCCTATAACCATTCTTCTTTACCACAGCGGTGAAGTGAATCCCGGCGGCGGCTACTTCAAAGGATCTGCTCGCCTCTTTCGGGCTGGTCGGTTTTCTGAGACCAGATTCCTTCGGGCTGGCTGGTCCCGGTGTTTGTCTAATGAGCACTTCGCGAAATACTGCCTCAGTCGCATTGTTGGAGCTGTCGCTGCTGTGATATATGGTGGAGGCCGCGTTTTCTTTTGCCCCTGGTGTGCCATCAGTGTTCTCTTTGGAGCCGTTTGCCTGGGAGCTATAACAGAATAGCGCCTAAACGGAAGCATTCTATCCTGACGCTTCTCCTATATCGTGCCTTTTGTACTGCCCAGCTTGTCTGCTTGCTTGCTCTTGTTTATTCTTTCCTTCTTTCTTTCTTCCTTTCTTACTTTCTTTCTTTCTTCCTTTCTTTCTTTCTTTCTTTCCTTCTTCCTTTCTTTCATTCTTTCTTTCTTTCTTTTTCCTTTTATCGGTCTGTCTGTCTGTCTTCCCCTTCCTTCCTTCCTTCCTTCCTTCCTTCCTTCCTTCCTTCCTTCCTTCCTTCCTTCCTTCCTTCCTTCCTCCCTCCCTTCCTCCCTTCCTTCCTTCCTTCCTTCCTTCCTTCCTTCCTTCCTTCCTTCCTTCTGTCTTTCTTCGTGCTTTAGTTATTTCTTCCATTTCCTTCCGTTCTACCTTTTCTCTAGGTTGTGTAGTTCAGTGTGGCAGAGAATATCGCAGAGCACAAGGGAGTTTTTTGCACTTAGTCTCCATCTTTTCATTTCTTCTAGACTGCCACAATTAACAGTTGCATGTGCATAAGTAGGAAAACTCTTCCTATGCTGCCGTAACCTGTTGCCGTTGAGAGAGAGAGAGAGCGCGCTAAGCGATGACCATCGCAGGTGCCGCAGATGGTCACGTGAGCCATTCAGTCTGCATTGCAGAGAAGCCGCTGTCATTGTCTTTCATTTCTTTTTATAAGGCCACATATGCAACCCCTGCTTTTGCACTAGAACAACGCCTTACTGCAAGAAAATAATTATTGAATGGCTATCACATTAGTGTCTCTGCTGGCAGCACATTCACTGTGGGCCAATTTTCGCGGGATGCTTCATCTTGTCCAACTGACGTCGCAGAACTAGCACGAACAAAAATGTGGAAGACAGATAGACAGAAAAACTTTACGAGTGGAAGAATACTTCAACGGCGAAGTTAGATTTCCGCATCTATAAATGACTGTGTGCACGGTCCACGTTAATTAGAGGTCGATAGAAAAGGATTTTGTCCTGCAGTGAACAAGAGGTACCCAATAAGTGCGACGACGATGATGGTGATAGTGACGGTCATCATGACGCGGCGGTGACGTTGAGAGCACGCAGTTACCCATCCCCTGCACGTATACATAGCTTGCACCAACGTC
The DNA here is from genome assembly GCF_055824585.1 of Amblyomma mixtum. Classification (NCBI taxonomy): domain Eukaryota; kingdom Metazoa; phylum Arthropoda; class Arachnida; order Ixodida; family Ixodidae; genus Amblyomma; species Amblyomma mixtum. The sequence continues at coordinate 180,347,440 of NC_143021.1, read as the reverse complement.
ACATCCGGTGGCCGTCGGCTGCTAGTCGACCATGCTGCCGAACCACCGCCAGGCCGCCTCTAGCTTAGCGCTGCCTATGTTCGCGCTCGCATCGTGTTGGTTCTCGTCCATCCGGAGATTTAGTATAGTTTTGTGTGCCACCCTTGGCTGCTCCAACCGCAGTGACAGGTCCAGGTGAAACAAGAAGCCGATTAACACGAACTTCGTCTGCATTCTTAAGATAATCGCAGGCATGCAAGTGCGAGCGCTCCATGACTCAGTACGAATCTGCGCGAGCTGTGGCTGGCTCGCATTAAGCGCGACAATTTGGACCCCGATAACTCAAATTTACGTTTGTGCGGAGCGCACTTTGTGACAGGTAAGAGGCTTGCGTCGTCAACTAAATGTTTGCGAAAACGTGCGAAGCAATAGTAACACCCTGAAGTGAATGTTGCTTTTTTGATTTACCCCATCCAATTTGTCTGACAACACAAACCCAGACTGGGTCCCGCGTAGCTGCATCCTAGCTACAGCACTAGGCAAGCCGGTTCGGATCGCCACAACCGCAGCGAGCAATGACGGCAGAGAAAGCGGCATGCCGAAGCCGAGCTTTTAGTCTCTTCTCACCCACCTGCTGTAGAAATCTTTGTGCACCTCCATTGATTCGAAGGCTTTCATTTCTTCCAACTTCACAAAGCTGGAAAGAGTATACGATATCCGCCTGGGTCACTTCAGGGAACACATCAACGCCCATCGTCGCGTCGACTCCCGGTCGCAGCGTGTACGGACCTAATCGTCGCAAATTTTCACTTTATCTGCGTAGCGTACGCGCGCCGATCGAATAAGTTCAGACCAGTAGCCTGCACTGAATGGTTCATTCCTCTGTGGAGTAGGCATCGTGCCCGAAAGATAAGAAAATAATCCAAAGTGTCCGAGGAGTGGCCAGGCGTCGCCGGGCGGACGGGCGGGGACGGCCGAATGGTTCGGCAGCATGGCCGCAAGCGCTTGATGGGGGCGGAAGTTACGTCACGTGCAAGCTATCTATTACTAGTGTCATTCTTTTATCGTAACACTTCTCGACTTTATAAACAGAGTTGCCAGTACGTCCGTTCGCCAAGCGAGTTCTCAAACACAACGAGGTCTGAGGAGAGCACGGCTGAGAACAGCTGAGAGCAAGCGCCGATTTCCGACCCTAGTCCCGAAGGATGCCACTGGGGGCCGCTAGTTGTCCTTTTTTTCTCTCGAACGGGGTCTCGAAGCTCCAAAGCGTTTTGTTCGCGCAGCCCGCTCTTTTCGTCGGCTCGTTCTTCGGTGCGGGCGGGAGGTGAGCGGCAAAGAGTAAAAAAAAAAAAGAGAGAGAACTAAAAGATAACAGGAAAAGAAGAAAAAGAAAAGGTCCCGTGGATGCTGTACCCCTCTAGAGGGGAGGGAATGCGTGGCTCGCTGCCGTCGGAGACCCGCAAGGCAAGAATGCTCGCCACCCCTCCTCAGGCCTCGACACCCCGGTTCTCCCCCCATTCAAATGTTCGCCTACGGCGGGTGCGGTGTCGGGAGAACGGCAGCAACGAACGTACGCGGCCCTGCGGAACCGCGACGCGCGACTACCTGCTCTGTGCGTCTTTTTTCGTGCGGCAGCTTTCTCGAGTTCTCCCTAAATTTTTCCCGTGCTCGGTCTACCCACCGGCGATGGGTTGTGTCTGTTTGTTTGTGTCGGCCGTTCTTTGTTTGCTATTGAGCTCGGAAACACGGCATCCGTCTCCCTTTTCGGTCGCTAAGTGGCCGCGGAGAATGAATGGTCGTCGGCTGTCCAAAAGGGGGCGGCACTACTGTGTCCACTTGGCTCGCCGACCGCCCGGGTGCGGTACCTCCGTTTTTTCGCCCCTTTCTTTCGTGCGCCGCTCTGTTGCTCCCTCCCTTCGGAGTAGTTTGCTATTTATTTCTGGTTTCTTCGGACATTCTTTCCAACGATTCATTCGGAGAAACGTACAAGCGGCCTTCGGCCTTCGCGGAATAGGAAGTTGCCGCTCCTTGCTGGAAGAGGTGCGACTGCTTTGCTGTCTTTTTTCTTTCTTTTATGCGAAGCATACTAGTCGCACAACCGAGCTCTTCCTTGCTGCGCCGCGCGCGGCCGCGTAGCTACCACTTGACCTACATCGGCGCACCACGTGTATGACGTCACAACAGCTGTGAAAGCTGGGGCTCAACTCGTGCGCTCGCTTGCGGACGCGCAGCCTCCACCGGCGGCCTAACTCCCGCTCCTTCCGCTAGGGGCGCTGACGTCACAACAGCTGTGACGCAGAGATGTGGCATAAGGTTAACACAGTAAACAAAAAAATAAAGAAAAGCTGAGCATGGTGGCAATTGCCACCACTCCGTTTCAAAGGGGGCGCTCCTATCCATCCATCCATCCATCCATCCATCCTGTGAAAGCTGGGGCTCAACTCGTGCGCTCGCTTGCGGACGCGCAGCCTCCGCCGGCGGTATGCTTCGCATCCTAGGCTTAACCATAAGCTAAGCCAGGCCATTTTTTTCCTTTCTTTTTTTCTTTTTTCATTAAATTTTTGAAAATGCGGGCTTGCTGCGTAGTGCACAGTATGGCTTCCAGGTATGGTTTTCTCCATGAATTCATCTTCCCCACATCGAGCAGATCTTTCCGGTTTGAACGGGAAAGAAAACCATAAAAGTACGCCTAATTGAATCATTGAAATTCGGTTTTAACCGAAAAAAGGCCAGTATTGCTGGCCCGCGCGCCGCAGATAGTTGGTTATCGAACTGGAGTTACTCAGTCAAAAGAGATAGTTATCAAAGAACGGAACTCAAGGAAGTGGTGAGATGGTGTGACGTTTTATTAGGTACCGCAGCTGTGCGTACTGGGCTATCGCTATGCATCACACATGCCTCTGCGTACTGGGAAGCTCCACATGATTGACAAACGTCGTCTGCTACTGTAGTGCTGTTCATCGTCATCTTACTGGGGCAGTTGCTTGCTTTGAGCAGGTAGCTTCATTGCATCAACAACAATGCAACACGCAGACGACACGCAACACGCTCTTAATTGCTCAACTGCCCACTGGTAATGTGTCAACCTATCTTTTAGGAGTCAACGCTTACTTGCGTTTTTGTTCAACGGCTCTGTCATTTTATCTTTTGTTACATTATTTCATCGGCGATAGCATTTCTTTCTGCGATTAGGCGATGCTGTAAGTGCTTCTCAAGCACTTATAACTACTTATGCTTTAATTACTGGTAAACTCAATGCTCCGGGTGACAAAAAGCCAATATAAACTGTAAATATGACTTTCGACAGCACAAGAATACCACATATATCACCGAAAAACACCGGTAACTTATCAGCGGAAAATAATATTCGCCGTGGGGACACCAAAAAGAGTGTCCGAATTTTGGAAAAATGAAAACCGAAAAGCTGAAGCTCTAGCCATGACGCACTTTGACCAAGCTTACCTTGGGCCAGTAAAAACAAATCACCGTCATCAGTTGCGTAAAGAATAGTGCGAACAAAGATTCGATAGAATTTGCACAGCTGGCATCGACGCAGATTATGTCGACAACACAAACTGAACCGACGACCACATATACAGGGCGGTTCACCTAAGACATTACACAGGTTTTAAAATAGGCTTTTCCAGTTTTTTTTTTTCGGCATAGCATTGTCAGTGATGTGGTACATCAGAATGCAACTAACACTTGCTAACTAGCAGGCTCGTTAACTAATATTGAACAGTTAACTTTTTAAATATTACTGTGAGGCTTTTTAATTATTGAGAGGCCTGTTGGACACTTTAACTTATAGCCGAATAAGTTTTTACAATTTCGAAAACGCGGTTACCTTCCGCGCTGTGTCCCAACAAATTTTAGCTATTTCCACGACTTACGTGCTCTGGAGAGGTTGCTTTGCCTGCAAGCTTCTCGAAAGCGCATGAATTTCGACGCGATGTAGCCAAAATTTGTTGGGCCACAGCGCCGAGAGTAACCGCGTTTTCTGAAACTCTAAAAACTGACAGGGATATTGGTTAGAGTGGTCTACACGCCCCTCACTAAATAAGGAGACTAACAGTAATATATATATAGTTAACTACTCAGAATTAGTTAACCAGCCTGTTAGTTAGCAAGTCTTAGTTGCATTCGGGTGTACTACACCGCTTAGAACGCTATGCCGCAAAAAGCGCTTATCTTGCTCAAAAAGCCGATTTTTAAAAAATTGGTTAAACTCTTAGGTGAAAACACCCTGTATAATACACAACTCAAACACTCGGAAAGGAAAAGAAAAGCACTAAACAGCAGAGGAGAGATTTTCACGTGGCCTAACACCAGAACTGTAGGGCCCCCCTCAGCTGTTCAGTGAACTGTGTTATTCAGCTGTAGTGTACTACATTTATATAATTCGCATGCCGAGCCATGTAGCAGTATTAAATCCCGGTCGCGGCAGGGGCTTTGGATGGAGGCGAATCGCAAGATAGCCCGTTTTCTGTAAGTATCCCAACAAAAAAATCATCCTGGGAACAAGGACCAGCCATAGCGCATACTCAAACATTCTCTAGTCAGGTGAGGTGACAAGAATCTTCTAAATTATAATGGTTCAGTCATCACTGCTTTTGTAAGCCTCTGTTGGTTTTGTTTTTTATGCCATGTCCGCGTACAGCTCGTTTTCGCGATTTTTTTCGCCAAAACAAATTAGGGTTCAGCGTAGTTTTTCTAGGTACAGTTCTTTATTTCCTTTAAAATCGCTCTTGATGAAAAAAAAGACAAGAACTAGAAAAATGCACGGACCATATGCGAATCTTTCGTATGTCGTACGGATGAGCCACGGAACACCACCATGAAGCAGGCATCGGTATTCCTTAACTAGACTTAATTAGAAAGCATTTCATCAACTAATCGCGCACTGCTTGTAGTGTTTCTCCCGCGGTATCCGTTTCTGGCAGTGTTATCTTTGTGCAATTGTGTATCAGCTAGCAGGCACACGAAATCTTGTGCCGCGCAGCCTCTGCTTTAGACCACGAGTTGCCATTAAGCGACACCAGATGGCGCTAACAGTCCGCGGCCCATACGTGAGCGCGCGCGCGCGCGCGTGTGTGTGCGTGCGTGCGCGCGCGTGTGTGTGTGTGCGCGTGTGTGTGTGCGTGCGTGCGTGCGTGTGTGCGTGTAGAGAGAGAGAGAGTATGCTACGTGCTCAAGCCATGGATAGATGAGAATACGAGAGAAGAGCAACTGGCTAGGATATGCAGTCGGATCCCAGTAATGTAACCACGTTAATATGAACGACTCGAACTATAGGCAGTTTTTTTTTTTAAACCAAACTTGCTAATCGTGTTTACGCCTCGTTTATATGGAAAGCCGCTGCTCGGACAGAGGTCCAGGTGAAAATGCACAGAGCCCCTCGGGGCCAATGCGTTCTTGTTACATTAATATCGACAACGATCACAGCAAAGGCCAGAGTACTACAATAATTTATTTTCCTGTTTTAAGAGCACGACACGAGAGAAAGGCAGTGCGGAAGGGAAAACGCCTTAGTGACGGCCCATTATTTCTGTAGCTTGTTACCACGCATTACAGCAGTAAAGTGTATACATTACAGCCGTCGACGTGCCTCTTCATTTACCGTATTACATGAATGGCTTTGAAGGCAGCTCTCTCAGCAAATTCGCCGACGTTAAAAGACACGCTCTTCCGCAGCTATTAGCCGACGTTGTACAGATGCTGGTTCGGGGGATGTGAAATAGTAATTGGAGGCGTATCATCGCTCCCTAAGGCACCATCGTACGTCTCATGAACCATCAGGCGCTCCGAACTTGAGATAATTCTCTTTTTTTTTTTAACACAACACGGCAATGATATTGGACAAAGAGCTCCCATGAGTACGTCTAATTTTCACTTCATCGCGCATCGCTCTACATGGAAGCAGACTTGGATCGCAAGGTGTGTTCAACTTCTTTTTAGTTTTCCCTAACGAATCCTTATTACGGACGGCTCGCTTTCAGAGCTATCGAAGCCGTGAGGCGGGGACACATGTGCGAAAAGTGCGTGCGATTCGCTGCGGCGCGCCGTTGCGACCGTCGTCGCAACGACCGAACGCAGCTCGTCGCATGCGTCCAACCTGCTGGATGCCAACGACGAGCCGCATGCGACAAACGCAACGACGGGAAGCAGGAGCCAATGCGAGCGCAGAGAGCGGCAGCGTCATGATGACGTAGAGCGCGATGCTCAGGGCGCTCGGGGCCGAGCCGTCCCCTCTGCCGGCGTCATAAAAACGAGCTAAAGTGTGTTCTTGACTTAAATAATAAACCCTGGGATGAGAAATGTGAAAGAATATGTCATTTTTGAGGATCGCTGACCAATACTGAGCTGCTGCTAAAGGTAACGACTGCGATACAAGCAAACTTCTTTCCACAACCGCTTCGCAGCTGCCGCTGGCCGGCTCGCCTGGCGCCCGCTCGCTTCGCTGCCGAAGGCGTCGCGGAAATTGACCATATTATTACTTTATTGTGAGATCATGCTGTTGACAGTAGAGCGATGTGTGGAGTAGGCCTTTTATTATAGCTCAGGCGACTTCCGAAGCGCCGGCCGCTGCGGCTTCGGTACGAAAGAGGCTATAGGCCTAGCGACGACCACGGCAGCCAGGCAGTAGCAGAGCTCGTCGCCCAGAGCGCCCGCGAGCGGTGCCGTTGCCGAAAGCTCGCAACATAAGCAGGCATGCTTTATCGCTACTCGAGCAGACTTTCTGATAACAAGGCAATCTTGTATTTTCTTGGGATATTTGTACACGATCACAAGCAGCGCTGAGGCACCGCTGCACGGCGGCGAAGTGCAAGGGCGTCCGCAGAACTTTTTCCAGGGGGGTGCACCCGATGTCTGGGGATGGGGGAGGCGGTAGGTTTGTAGTTGTTTTCTACTAGGGCATAAATAATATCCGTAATCCCAAGGGGGGGCAACCGCCCCCCCCTTGCCCCCCCTTCCGGACGCCCATGGCGAAGTGTGACAGCGGTTGTGGGCGGAGCTTGGGTAGAGCGGCGCAGCGATGCTCACCGCTCCGTGTGTCCCTGCTTGCAGTGGGATGGCAGATCGCACGCGACGATCGGTGCGGCGCGTCGGCGAAGTTGTCGCACATGTGTTCCCTGCTTTAATGTTACGAAGGCTCTCTTGATTTCAAGCACTTTAAAACGCTGCTGTCTTCTTCAGTGTATAATAGCGATGAAAAGAAATGCGAACAACGCGACATCTACACACTCCGCTGTTTGAATTTCTTTTCATCGCGTTTTTCCTGGGGTGGTGAGAAAAGAACGTTATAGTCGTCCTAAAATGCTTCATAAACTACTCTAGCGCCATTTTCCTACCACCGAAGTAAAAGCGTCATGAAAAGAAATACAAACAGCGGAGTGCGTAGGCCCCGCTCTGTTCGCATTTCTTTTCATCGCGACTGTACGTGCTGAAGCTATCGTACTTGCACTGCGGTGGCCGCAATGACATCCCGCAATGGCAGGTGAACATTAGCCCTTCGCTGATCGCGGGATGGAGTCAAAAGACCAGATCCGACTACTGATTCCTTGCATGCAACAAAGGCAAGGGCTAAAGAACTGGGAACAAAGAAATCCTAACTGATGATCACCGATGGCAACTGGTCGTCGCGATCGGAGTAACCCAAATGACAGCAGACACTTCTTCGGTCGATCGACTTCGGGAATTCATTATTTAAGGTGATAGTTGACTGCTAATTGCTGACGGAGCACTAGGCACATTTTGGCTTAAATTCAATAAAATGGCACGAATCAATAAAAATAGACACTTTCACGCGCTTTAACTCTTCAGAAACAACGCTCTAAGCATATGTCTTGCAGTGATAGTCTCAGCGGGCTCAATAGCCGCCGCTGGCATCCGTTTGTGCAGTATTTTTTGTCTCGCCTAACTCTTGTGTAGTAGAAGAGCAAGTTGCTGGGCTAGTTGGTGCTGTTGCATCGTGGTGGAGCAGCGCAAAGGACGGGACACAAGAACGGGACACAAGTCTTTCCTTGTTTCTTGTGTCCCGTCCTTTGCGCTGCTCCACCACGATCTTGTGTAGTCTCGACTTTGCCCGTTTGAAATCCCCCCCCCCCCCCCCCCCCCGACCGGGAAACTTTCATTTAGCCAAAGCTGGCGACAACGTCTGCCTAGTTGCAAGAGAGGTTCCAACCCAAGGCAATCTTGTGGGCAATGCAAAGCTGCCAGCATCGCCAGGGCACGCGGCGAAGCATGGGGTCCCAATCATCCGCTTTTTGATCCTACCGCCCCCTTCCCCCCTTGACAACACCTGTTCTACCCGCGACGAAAGACGACGCGCGGAACGCGAGGACCTTTCAGAAATCCTGCGGGCGACCCCGCGGACACATGCGTTCCGAAAACGGTGGTCGTTTCCCCCTCCCCAAAATGGTTCCTCTCGCCACTCGGACTCGCTGAGCTTCACGAGAAAGAGAAGGGAGCGTCCCTTTGTGCGGCTTTTCTTCCGGGAAGTCCTCGCCCTCTTCCAAGCGGACGGAGGGAGACATCAGTGGTGCCATGAATGGGATACCCTGCTGGGGATGCCTGGAAATACTGGTTGAAAGATGGACAGAAGAAGAAGGAACGGAGGCGGAAAGAAAACCCGCTGGGAAGACAAGCTGAGGAGCTTTGGGAACTCCGCTCCCCCCCCCCTCACCCCCCTCCCCCCTTCGCGTTTCGTTTGACGATGAGGGCAATTTGCTTTCCGAAGGGAAGCCGTGCGGTGTAGAGAGAGGGAGAGAGTGAAAAGGACGGGGGATGGGTTAGAGATAATTCCCGCAGAGAAGAGCGCGCTGAGTAAGCGAAGGCGTGAAGGGACGCCGAACACTAACGGGTGTTCTTTTTTATTTTTATTTTAAAACCTTCTTTTTTCTTCGCTCTTTCTTTCGGTTTTTGCCCGGTCTCCGCGACGCTTCGTGTTCGAGAGGCGGGAATGGTCAACGTATGTTTCCACTTTCTCGGAGGAGTCCTCAGCGTGAAGGATTCTTCCGGAACATCTTGTTTGCACTCCCTACGCGCGATGGGACCTTGCCGTTGTGAACTTCGTCCTGTCTTCCTGTCCGTATGATCGTTTGGTATCGTGAGGTCAAGGGTAGGGACGATTGCTACCGCTTGGGGTCGGAGGGGTACGGGGCAGGGGTGCGTGTCTGCTTGCTTTCGGGCTTGGGATTTTGTTGTTGTTGTTATGTTTTCGCTTCTTCTTTCCGGGCTTCCACGTTTTCCCGCGTGAAAGACAGACCGCGAGACCAACCCTCAACCATTTCCCGATAAAACGGACTTTGCAGCCGGGACCGACTACAGTGCAATGACCCGCCTGGGCCTCAGAATGCATGCCAAATGTGACTTCGCGTCTGGAGTTTGGTTCAGCTGGTTAATTTTTACAGCGATACGTGTTCAAAACGCCGGACACTCTTCTCTGTGGGTAGAGGCTCATGCGGCCAGTGAGAACGTCTTTCAGTGAGCCGCAAATTTTTCACTTGCTTTACATACATCCGTGATGACCAATACGACGTTTTTTTTTATTGTTCCTGCTATCAAATCCGAGTGTCTGGGTCATAAACATGAAATGCGTCCGCATAAGGACTGCTGTACATCCCTGAACGTGTACGAACTGTTTTCATTAAACGGATGATCCTTATAGGCAATGAATATTCGCTGGGAGTTCTTTGTACTTGTGTCGCAAGCACAAAGAAAGAAAGACGTCAGCTGCAACTCTGCAATCTAGCGTTGTTTTTCACCACGAACAGCGAGGGAACGTTAGCGCTTTATTGATAATTTCGTTTCTTTTGCTATTTTTCTTATACGTTCCAAAAAGAGTGAATCCGAGGAGCAGTACGGCGTTGTCATTGTTCGTATTACGAAAACGCGCAACTTTGTATGAGGAGCGTGCATTGCCCACACACCCGAGTTTCACAATAAAAAAAAAAAGAAATGTCGGGTGGTCTTCCGTATCTGTGCAGACTGCACAGTCTCGCGCGAGTTGCAGATGTTTGTGCATATGCAGCACGAGCTAGCTCACAGCTGCAATCGCTGCAGAACGTGGTCGAAAAAAAAAAACTGACCTACTTTCTTTTTCGGTTCCTCGTTCTGTCCTCCCTATTCAACGAATTGTAGAGAAATCCCGTGATGTATCATTCATTCGGTTGTTTGTAACTCCCCTGTTCACAATGAAATATTGCTGTCCCCCCGCATGTATCTGTCACTTTTTTTTTTCCGTGGAGGTTTTGTACCATTTTGCTACCAAAGAGAGAGCAGTGGAAGCAGGAAGCTGGAAAGATGAGGCTGACCTACTGATTCAAGAAACTCCTTGATTTTTGTCCCAAAATCATTCAGGTCTATAAAGTGACAGCGGTAAATGTACTCCCCTACATTCCCTCGCCACCAAGAGCTCCCTTTCCAAAGCCCGCACAAGCTAGGCCCACCTCATTTGTATGACCATAGAGCGCGTTTTAGCTAAGTGTTAACTAGCGTCAGGTAATGGTGCATAAGTATATTTGAACGCTGGATAGCTAGAATGCTGGAATCCCGGAAAGCTCACGACCGGCACACTTAGCCGAGAGCAGTGAAAACGAAGTTCCAACGAACATCGAAAAGAAAGTCGACGGCTGAGTGGAGGCAAACAAATGGGAACAAAAGAATCAATGCATGAATATAGCGCTAGTAAGAACAAAATCCGGAAGAAAACGTTCTATGATAATTCAGGAGGCAGTACCCACTTTTTTGAGCTTATAGAAGAGGTTGCCTTTCAACCAAGCAATACAGAAGCAAGTATGAACAAGGAGATGATATTTGTGTAGCATGCGAGACTGGTAGACTGTAAAGCTATATCACCAGATATGAGAGAGGACAAAGGGAGCCTTTTAGTAGCTTTGCTTTTTATGGATGTAGTAAAAGCAAAATTAACGCATCAGCTGTAGAGACGACCACGAGTAGGCTGGGGTACTGCGTGGTGTCGTAATAGCAAAATGGACGAATTACGCCAAACGTCTCTGAAATCGAATACAGCTTAGAACATGAAAAATAGTCTCGAATGGGGAAAAACAAACAAACAGGAATCAAAGTTTAAAAAAAAATGGGTGGGGCGGGGGGGGGACGGGGGGGGGGGAGGGCAGCAAATGCAGAACAAAGTTATTTACATTTAAACTTACTAGGTGGCGTGGAACTTGCCACCACCACCCTATACAAACGGGATACCAATAGCTATTATCGTCACGAGTACTGAACCGAGTGGTAGCCGCCATTACCCTGTTTCAAAGGGGGCATTCTTAACACGCATTCATTCATCCGAGTCTGCGGCCCATATATGGAAATATCCCCCATAGATAACACATTAACCAACCAGCCCTTTAGAGTATGGGAGCCTTCGTCCCTACGAGCCGCCGCGGTGGCTCAGTGGTTATGGTTCTCGGCTGCTGACCCGAAAGTCTCGGGTTCGATCCCGGCCGCGGCGGTTGAATTTCTTTGGAGGCGAAATTCTAGAGGCCCGTGTACTGTGCGATGTCAGTGCACGTTAAAGAACCCCAGGTGGTCGAAATTTCCAGAGCCCTCCACTACAAACCAACCTTCGTCCCTACATACTGACGCTAACGCAAACGACACCGTTTCCCCGAGGAAGCTCAGTGCAAACCTGTCGCCTAAAACGACGCAAAAGCGGAGACAGAAGCGTCATACCAAAAGGCCACAGTAAAAAGTACAAAGACCACGTAACCGAAATACAAGCCTTAACAAATACTACTGAGGCAGACGGGAGTTGTTCATTTCGCAACAATCCAATTTAGGCGGGGTGTATACAACACGAAGTAAAGCTATTAAAACGAGGTGCAAGAATAGCAAAGCCTTAATGAAGGGAAGCTATATTTATGCAACACCGTGATTTAGCACCGCTGTGTATCGCATGACTGTAGAAACAGCCCAAGTACGCAAAGCAAGTAATGCAAGCTGGCCATTATGCAACTGTCCAACTGGGTAGTGATGTACGTAAACCATTGCATTGCAGGAGAAGGCCATGAAAAGCGAATAAAGAGAAAAGGAAGCGTAAGGGAAGACAAGTATTGCGCAACAGGCCAAACTACCAACGCAAAAATACTCTTCACCACTGTTATGAGACGAGTACCGATGTACGAATTGAGTCCTAGCACAGAAGAAAGAAGGGAGATCGGAGCGGACCATTACATAATGCTGCAATCTAGCAGGGATGTGTACTACACTCAACTAGAAAGAGAAAATAGAAGCAGCACTGAAAATAAGCTGTTATACAACGATGCAGTTTTGTTCTGTGACAAATCTCGGTTATGCAATGACCTTTACGACACAGTACGCTCCCTGCTCGAGTCAGGGCTTCAGCTTTCAGATAAGGTCCCCGACGGAGATGGCTTTGAAACTTCATTCCAATCAAGGCTAGACTTATGGGGCTGTCAGGTCCATAACTAACTACGCATGTTCCAGCCTCTCCCCCCTTCCTTCTAAAAGTCTTTACGAAAGGCTGGACTAAACTACTGAAGCGTATCGAACTTTTTCGACATGTTATGCTGCGCAAGCGACCGCCCGACGCCATTAAACGATAACCAGCTGTCGCTGTGGAAGGGAATCAAACCAGGGCAATGCGAGATGTCCTGGTTAGCCTTGAAGACAAGACGAATTGATCAACGTCTTGAAGCAGCAGCAACGTTCAGGCGCAAGATATGCTACCCAATTAGTTCCGGAGCATATTTTGATCACTAAATATATGGTATGCCTACCCTTGGCAACGGACGTATATTCCCACTGCAAAGCATTGCAATTTGATTCAGCGAGTAATGGCAGAAAGCTTTTAAACACGGCACCGAAATTCTGGAGGTTAGTAAATAGACGAGGTTGAAACCTCGGTTAAAATGTTATTGACTGCTTGAACTTCGCACGTTTCGAAGAGGGAATTTTTTGCCATTGCCAGCCGTAAGTATTCCGTATTTTTAGTGATGGAAATCTACCCCAGGATTTGGGCAGCATGCCTTTATCCCTAAAAGGAGTGAGCTAGAGAACATCCTACTCCCTTTTTATTCCTTTCGTCTTTAGAGTGTGCAGTACGGTCCACTGTTAAAGGGAACATGCGATTGCATGGTCTCCGCGCTTCACGAAGCCCTGCTGCCTAGATGCGGCGAGAACAGGCGGCATCAGGCGCATGCGCGGAAAGACCAGCCGCCATGCTTACTGCGCATGCGTCTTGTGCCGACAGCTCCCACAAACTCTCGGCGGCAGCGCCCCGCGAAGCGCGGAGGCCACGCGATCGCATGTTCCCTTTAACAGTGGACCGTACTGTACATTTACGCGTACAAGTCCTTACTGGCAGCAACGGTAGCAGCTACTACTCCTGGTCTTTGTTGCAGGGGTTCAGTTCTTGCGCCAATTGGAGTCTTCCTATATGCAACTATGAATAACTGAGGGATTCGGACAACTTTTCTTAGCAACTGCTTGGCTGCGGTTGAGTTAGCTATAATTGTTTACCTTTGAAATTCGCTACCCATTAACGAACCTCAGATGCGCAAGGGGTAAACGGATAAATGGGAGCACTCAAAACAGCGGGCATTGTCATAGGTAAACTATAAAGAGGAACGAAACGCTTAAAGAATTTTCCGCCGCATCAAAGATGCAGCGCTTAGTAGTCTTTAAATGTGTGCCCGGGCACTGCCTTATCCAAAGAAACACCGAAGCAGATGCAGTAGCCAGGCAAGCTCATGCTAATACTTCAACTTCAGGCATGCTATTATTAGGATGTGAAATGAGCCGTCTTTTAAGAGACATGCGAGCAAAAATGTGGTTCCAGTCGAATTTTATAACTTCGAACCATTATCAAACTCACCCCCCACTCACTCTTTGCAATCCAAATATCACTTAAGAGAAGTCTAGAAACTCTCATTCACCGCTTACGATCGGGAACAGCCCACGTGAATAATTTTCTACATAGAACTGGGCATGCAGAAACTGCACGATGTGCGTGTGGTCACGAGGATGATGATGTACAGGGTTGATCAAAAGTTCCAAGGCCACAAGTTCTATTTGTCAACCGTGCAGAGCGTAAGTAATATGTAGTGTAAGTATGCCTATAGTTAATTTTTCTATTTTATGTTAGAATTTGTGGCGCGTCCATTGTATTTGACTCGTGAATTGTGTGTATTGTAGCTCTGCTTTCTTTAACGTTATGTCGGCGCCACTATCAGGCACCAACATTTCCTTTTATGTCCATGTCAGTATAAAAAACTGAAAGGAGTAAAAAGGGGGCAAGTTGTCTATGCACTCCTTTTTATAAAATGGAGTGTGCTAGAGGGTACTTTGCTCCCTTTTTATTCCCCTCTATACGTATTCGTGTTTACAGTGTATAGTATCAAGCCGGAGGCTTAAAGGTGCACTGAAGAGAAATCTGAACTCGTCTTTTTACCGCGAGAACTCGGTCTACACGTTCCCAGCATTCCTAGAAACTTCAATATATTGCCCTGTGCGGCCAATTTCCCTAATTAAATCGAATTAACGTCCGGCTCCCGCCTTTTTTTTTCTTAAATTCCATGCATACTGTGAGAGGAGTCGACCAACGCATGGAGTGCCTTTCAGGCAGTCACGTGGCGGCTTTGCTGTCGCTTTTATCTTGTTTCGTTTAGGTTTCCGTGAATAAATATGTATAGTCATACACTACATAGCTGCAAATTAGGACCACGGAAATAAAAATAAGCGTGGACTCTTTGCTTTCGCCGATCACTACGTATCACTCCGCCGATGGCAGAGCGGCAAGCCGCCACGGGTCTGGTTGAAAGGTTGGTTGACTCCTCCCACCGTTTGCGGGGAATTAAAAAAAAAAGCGGGAGCCCGACGTTAATCCGATTTAAATTAGGGAAATCGGCCGCACAGGGCAATAATTCGAAGTTTCCAAGAACGCTCGGAACGTGTAGATCGAGTTCCAGCGGCAAATATACGAGTTCAGATTCCTGTTCGAACCACAAAGGGTTCGAAGCTGCATTCGTGCCCGTGGAACGTGTTCTCTGCGGATCCTTTATTTCTCTTCGATTACTTTCACCAGAATCAGAAATGATGAGACAGATGGACGGATAGACATAGCGACAAACAGTGAAGCGATTTCGTGGATATGAAATCACATGGATAGATCAAAGCGTAAATGGAATTTGGCTGATCTAATGCCGAACTGAGCTGGTGCGGGAACACGTGCCAGTGATGCCATTTTTGTTTTTGTTGCCCGGAACAGATGCGTTTCACTTGTTCTGGCAGCCAATTTGGAGATCACTTGGTTCAGGCTGATGGAAACGAACGAACGACAACTGTTACGAAATACCGCTGCGCCTGTTTTCATTCTAGTGCTTAATTACGGAATGTGCCAGCGCATGTTTCGTTCGTAGATGAAGAATTCTGAGAAAATATTTTCTGCCCGTTAGCTCGCTTGCAAACGGCATTGCATGCCGACTATTACGCGATAGCGTAAGAGGCTCGTTCTGCTGAAAACCCGGCGTCGTCGTCCGCCGTCCTGCGTCCATCAGAAAAAAATCCCACAAGTTTCAAATGAAGCTAACGAATGGGTGTAGGGTCCAAATGAAGCCAAAATTGGAGGGAGGGTTCCTCTAATGGGGGTATTTCAGAATATAGAAGTAATTCATTAAAGAAATTAGCCGGCATTAGAGTTCAAAGCCAGGACCTCGGAATGCAACGCATAGGCCACGAAGGTCCTCTGGGTCACGCATGTCAGAGGAGCACGTATAGTCAACTCGTTTTGATGCGCTGATTTAGTAACGTGAGTTTTGGATATGTACTGATGTAATAGTGATTAAAAAATACATAAATATGCTAATTCGGCTTTCGAAATTGCGCAGAATGAAAAGACGTTGCTAGGGTGCTTCATTGCACTGAAACTAATTGTGTGTACGTGTGTGGAAACAAACGTGAAAGAAAAAGAAAAATAAAAGACAAGAAGCTTGGGGAAGAGGGTGCTATCACGTCTACTTTTAAAGCGAAGTGTCTTCCAAACTTTTTCGTGATGAATGTCTTCCTTGTGCTTTTTTAATTATATTGCGGAGCAACATTTATCAGTTTCTGGAAATATGACATTGTAGCTGACAGCGAGCTCTTTGAGTTAATGTTTTCTCACCGTAGATACGGCAATATCGATAGCGGTTTGAGCCACTGTCCTCAGAAAATGACGAAGAGAATTAAAGTTTTAAAGGAGCGATGTGAGCGTTTTTCATTCTACAGGAAACACTACAAGAGGAAGAAAACCTACAATCACTTTTTCTCTTCAAGTTCCTGACTATTTTTCTGCTGCCTCGTAATTTCGCGACTGTGCGTAAATCTCCGCATGCTTTCGAAAAATGCCGTTACTAAAAGCGGCGCCGGTTCTTGAAAACAAGCGGCAAATTTCTCAGCTGAATTCGCGTTCTGAGATGTCGCGAATACCTTGCGCTACTCACTGCTAATCTGCTTTTACATTGCAGAGTCTATTGGATGCTTTATAGGGGCTGTTGTACAAGATAATCTTCATGAAAAATTATATTTGTAACTTTAATAATGACCGGGCGAATCCTCCAACTGCTTTTTGCGTCCTCGAATAATCACAGAAAGTTTAAATAAACAAAACGTACTTGAATATGCATTAATGCACGCTACTTTCGCATGCAATGAGTGTCATAAAGGGCATAGAACGCGTTATCCGCAATTAAGGTTTGCTGCAGTACCTCTCTGCAGTAGCACCGCTGGAGAATAGCACTTCATTGTCGTCTATTTTCGAGTACAGCTGATTTTATTCGCACCAATGTGCAACACGATCCAAGCAACCGGGACAGATCTCGGAGGCCTGTTCGAGCAGCATTCCGAGAGATAATCTTTATCGCTAGCTCTCAGACACTCCGGTCTTCTCTGGTTCGTTTCCCCTGTTTCGGCGACCGATGCCCTCCGAATCAGACAATGGAAACATTGTTGTGACCTTCGGAAAGTCGGAAACGGTTTGCGTTTCTCTGCAATCCTTTCTTGTTCGCTATCTTTCGTATTTGCCGACATTCCGAGCGGTTGCTGTAATAATTGCTCTCGGAGCGCCACCTCGGAGAGAAGAGAGGCCCCACTAATAGCTTAAACATGATAGAATTCGCACCAGTGACTAAATATTCGCACTTTTCAGCAACGGTGGTGCCCCCACGCGGTTATTTTCCGAAGCGCTCGCCCGGTGATCAGCGTTCGCAGTGCAAGCAGCTACGCTTCGCGCAGTGGATGTGCCGACGCGATAAGTGCGATGCAATCGTTTGTGCAGTGTCCCCCAGGGCATAAATCGTGCAGCGTGATATGAATTGAGCCTGCACAGTTCCTCTAGGTACAAAAAATTGAAAGCACTTTGTAGCTTCCTGCTGTGGATCGGGAATAAAGTGACTGATTCAAATTCAATGGTCGTGTACTGTGAGCCCGTCTAGAAAGATTTGTTCTTGCGTTATCTCGGTGAGTTGGGCGCCACAGCGTGACTGGTTACCGCGCTCCTCGGTCCGAAGTTTTATGACTTTAATCAAGGATCTTAACCCTCTGCGACCACGGCTGAAAGCCGGCACCGTGTCGCCGCTACAGATTACAGAGTACTCTCGCGACATGGCGTCAAGAATAAAAAAAAAAAGCACAAGCCGGTTAGAGAGTTTGCATATACGTGTTTTAAAGGTGTGGTTTGAATGTTGACTGTTAATGTTTTGACCGTGGTGCTCATGAAGCATCTAAATGTAGCGGACCCCTGTGCACAGTAATGTTTTGCGAAACGTTCTGTATTTTCCGCTCGTTGTCGTGTTCACGGGTTCTGCAGTTAGGGCGAGGTTAAAGCAATACATTAGTGGCGGAATTGGTGGATTACTGTAATTTACAATATGCAGTCCACACCTGTCAGCAGGGCTCAATTTGTTCTGAAAAAAAAATTTGTTCACTAGACTGTCTGCGTCCAATACATGTAGCCCAGATGAGCAACGTGTGCGACAGGCGCATAAAATTTATCTGCACACACTCCAGAACGATAACATTCTAATAACGTAAGCGTACGGAATGTCATTGCATATCCGCCGGTATTGAAAGATACTGTACCGTCCGCGCCTATAGTTAGTGCGCAAAGCGCGAAAATTTCAGCTTTTGGGCATTACAGCCCGCGGATTGCATACCTGAAATCACGGTACATTGAAGCCAATTACTTAGCGTTTCATGCTAAAAAGTTGCAGCGCAAAGTAATGCAACAGAGGACCGAAAAGAGGCGCTTGAAGTGCTTATTTCGTCTCCTGCCTTTCTTTGCGTTGTATGGTTTCAAGCGGTTAGTGGATCATATGGCTGGCATTAAAAGGTGTCTCATCCTCTACGACGCACCTCTGCGTTGGTTTAGCGAGCGACATAACCGTTCCGACCAACACAACAAGGCCGAGAGCTGCATGCTCCTTCATACGCGAGCGCTTCCGTGGCACCTCCATCACCGCTCCGTTCTCCATGACGCCGGTGCCGCCGCGCCACCTATAGGCGCTGAAAAGTGCGAATCGGCGAGCGAGGATTGTAGCACCAGCAGCGCTAGAGTGCTGAAAGCCAGTTGGTAGTCGGTATCACACATATTGACTAGCGAAATTCACACACACAGTACAAGAGAAGGCGACAGAACACACGCTAGCACGAGAAATAGTAACTACTAATGCTTTAAGTTGGGATAGTTGGTAGCCGAGAAATAGTAACTGCTAATGCTTCAAGTTGGGCTAGTTGGTAGTCTAGCCGAGAAATAGTAACTGCTAATGCTTCAAGTTGGGCTAGTTGGTAGTAGACTACCAACTAGCCCAACTTGAAGCATTAGCAGTTACTATTTCTCGGCTACCAACTATCTCAACTTAAAGCATTAGTAGTTACTATTTCTCGTACTAGCGTGTGTTCTGTCGCCTTCTCTGTCCTGTGTGTGAATTTCACTAGTCAATATGTGTGATACCGACTACCAACTAGCCCAACTTACAGCATTAGCAGTTGCTGAAAGCCGGCCATATTTTACGAAACCTGATGATACAGATTTTGAGTTTAGCGATTGAATTTTTGCATCGACAGGTGGCGGTTATCTGCGCTGTATCAATATCTGAACAGGCATTAAATCAACTTTAATCGAATGAGGCAGAGCCATCGTGGTTAATTCGCCCCTGAGTAAGGTAGGAATCTAACGTTTTTATTTATTTGATTTATTTACAGAAAAGCTTAGAAGAAAAAGCTTAGAAAAGCTAGTTCAGAAAAGCTCAGAAGATTTAATGAGAGATAATGAGTCTTCTAGAGTTAATCGATTAGTCACGAATAATAAAAGAGAAAAGTACTGATTTACTATACGTCACGATCGAGACAATAGGCAATAGCTGACGAACACACCCGTGCTTCGAAACTTGTTCATCGAAACTCACGACGAAATTTGATTTGATTTTGATTGAATGGGGTTTAACTTCCCAAAGCGACTGAAGCTATGAGAGACTCCGTAGTGAAGGGCTCCGGAAATTTTGACCACCTGGGGTTCTTTCACGTGCACTGACATCGCACTGCACACGGGCCTCTAGAATTTCGCCTGCATCCAAATTCAGCCGCCGCGGCTAGGATCGAACCCGCGTCTTTCGGGCCAGCAGCCGAGCGCCGTAACCACTGAGCCACCGCGGCGGGTCTCAGGGCGAAATTTTCGATTGAACGAAATAACTTCCGGCACGCGACGGTTGTCCTCTTAAAATCGTGTTTCGATGCCGTGCAAAAATAATAGCAAAAAAAAAAAAATCAAACAATCCGCTCAGACCAGAAGCTCGCCAGTCAGGCGCCTCCTCGCGCAATCCGCCCATTCTTTTCCTGGGAGCCCTTCCGCGGACAACCCGTTCGCGCGGTCACGTAGACAAAGCTACGAGGAAACCTCGTGGCCACATTGTTAGCGCCGATACAATGCGCCGCCTCTCTGCCTCGGCGTCATGCTGAGCGCGCGTCCCTGTCACGACTGCACGGGCGAGCTTTTGTTCTTCCCAGACCTCCATTTCAATTCCTTCCTTGTCTCGCAAGCCGCGCTGCTGTGTTGCAAGCCGACCAGGAGGCTCGCGTCCGATAAACAAATAAAAATAAACCCGACGAACGTCCAAACAGACGCACAACGACACAACAGCACCCGAGCGTGCCACGCGATCCTCACGTCGGCGCCACGCGACAGGTTTTGCCTTTTGCGCACGCCCCCACAGCGAAAACGCGCATGAGTGGCGAGCTCTTCGAAAACGGTTCGCATTGCAGCTGACCTCGATATCACTGCGAATTGTGTTTCAGCGTGGATTTGCAAACCGCTGTCACTATAACAGCTATATCGTGTTAGCGTGATAACAGTGTACCGTGTTAGCGTTAACAGTATCGGGAGCTCGCACGCATCCAGTGCGCATGCACAAATCGCCTTGACGCCACCAGATGGCGCCAGGTACCCGGCAGCTGCGCGCGCGCCTGCAGCATCGGGACCAATCAGCGCGTGCTCACCGGCGGTGGCGGTGTTCCGGTACTTCGCTAAAGGTAACGGTAACAAGGTTAAGAGATCGGAAGCGGGCGAAGTGGGTGAGGGAACAAACGCGGGTAAATGGCATCCTAGTTGAAATCAAGAGGAAGAAATGGGCTTGGGCAGGGCATGTAATGCGAAGGGAAGATAACCGGTCGTCTTTAAAGGTAACGGAGTGGACTCCAAGCGAAGGCAAGCGTAGCAGGGGGCGGCAGAAAGTTAGGTGGGCGGATGATTAAGAAGTTTGCGGGGATACGGTGGTTGCAACTGGCAAAGGACAGGGTTAATTAGGGAGACATGGCAGAGGCCTTTGCCCTGCAGTGGGCGTAGTAAGGTTGATGATGATGATGAACAATGTATACGGTATGCTAAAGGTGTCTAATCGCGGTATACGATGAAGCTCTGCTATAACAACCGAACAGATAGTTTTAGTAGAGGCTCAAACTGCGTCCCACTACCTTGGTCCGCATCCGCGAAGAGGTATCTGCACATGCGCTCTTTCGAGAGGGTCCAAAGTGCCCCCTGTTTCGGAAGCGCTCATGAGCATACGCTGTCTAGCGGAAGCGAGTCGCTAATCGCTCTATGCTAAATCTCTCTAATGCAAGCAGTTGAAGCCAAGTACCCAGCGCGTATTTGAGAGTGTGCCGTTCACTCTGCAAACGTAGTCTTAATGATAAGATTAGTCCGGGGAACGTAAACACAGGTTCGCCATTTATTTCTTCAGAGTGATAACTAATCACGCGCGTTCCGCGGGTGAACGAACGGCGGAAATACCGTATTTTCCGGTGTATAAGACGCGGCTTTTTTTCGAAAATTTTGCTGGTGCGTCCTATACAAGGGTGCGTCTTATATGCGAATTTTTCATCTTTTTTTGCGCGTTCATCGATTACTCCAGTTCATGCTCAAGCTTTTTTCACCTAAAAAATATCACTACCAATAACGCGGTTGTAACACGGTTAATACTTCAATACCGGGACCGCCGTGCGCGACATTCTAGGTGATCTATATTATGAAACAGCGGGGATGACGACTTCCGGGATCACAAACGCGCGGCTGTTTCGGAGGCCCCAAGCAAAAGTAATGAGAAGCGCCAAAAGATGGTGACAATCGCGCTTCTCGCCATTGTCAAGACAAGCCGGCGTTCTTTTTTAGTCACCCTTTGCAACTTTTTTTTTGCTCCGTGTACGTAGTGCATGTTTCAGCCGAGTTGCTTCCAGAAATGGGTGAACCTTTTGATAGCGCATCTGAAGATGAAGACTTCGAAGGTTTCAAGTAGAATAAAATGTTATGGACATATGGGGAGCTGTATCGTTTTTCCGTTCTTTTTTGCTAGAACGTGGACGAGTATGGCATGAGTGTTGCCTTTTTCGATCACTTAGCGTTGCTTAAGAATTGCTCACAGGTACGGTGCATTTCGCGATAGTCGCGCAAGCGTATTTAATTAAGCCTCACTGGCCTAACTGGGTAAACTGGGGTGCGTCTTATACACGGGTGCGTCTTATATACGAACTTTTCCAGTGACAGCTTGCATATATGGCAAGTGCGTCTTATACAAGGGTGCGTCTTATACACCGGAAAATACGGTACGCGGGAATGTGGTTCCCACCAAGATTAACCGACGATAGCAGGGAGCGTGGGATCATTAAGATAGCTGTTCTCGCCACTGTTTGTAAACGGGTGTTGCACCGTCGTACTGCTCCCCGACATGTGGTTGCTGGCTGTCGATACACTCTGCTTTCTTCTTATCTTTGATTACATAGGAATGTTAGAGACATGTCCTTTACAAAAGGGAACGATGATGATAAGGTAAATAAATATGCAAATTGAGAGCTCGCTGCCCGGTAATTGCAACAATGAAATACTTACAGAAGTAGTTGGATGTAATAAACCGGAGAATAAACGCGCACAATCAAGACACGCAAGAAGAAAGTAATAGTTTTTGACAGCGAGAAACCTCAAATTTAGCGATCGTCCACTTAACATTGCGGAAAACCAAAGAGCGGTGGTTGCACTACTACCAACTATCCTCGTAGTCGTCATGAGCTCTGTCTTGTAATTGTCTTCAAACTTCCAGAAGTTTTTCAGTCTTGCACTTCACGTCGAGGCGCGCGCGCCAAGTGCGCTGACGCGTAGATGGTAACCTGTGTCTGCGGTTTGCCTGCAGTGAATGCAATGTTTGTATTGGCGTTAAGGAGAAGAACACAAGTGAAAAAGACGTGACTATTCCCAACGGTCGGTTCCATCTAGCATGTCATCGCACTTGCTAAAGTTGTTTCCATTGCAACGCCCGAGCTGTAAAGCTGTTTGCACTGCAAGAGGTAGAAAACGCTGAAAACGAGAAGTCATATTCCAGCTACCGGGCGTTCAAAGTGACGTATATATTAGCCGAAATCTGTGCCCGCGTATTAAGTGGTTGAAGCTTAATATGAAGACATACATTTTTGTTAGTGTCAGGCGTGGTCCTTTCGCTTCAATAAGCCGTTTATATAAAGTTTAGGACCTGATTTGTTGTGCTTGTTTTATGCAATGTTAGTAGTCGTCTACGTGTGCTACATTTTGCGGTAAAATTGCGCCTCTCTGGTTAATTGGTCCCCGTATTAGCCGTGGTTGTGCTCATTGCCTTGCTATTCAAAATATATTTCGCCCATTGCGAAGCCATTGACAATTTCTGTTATTCCTAACCGCCGGAGTCCCTTTGTGACGTGTGAAGACATTCAAAAGAAAAGTTTAGGTTGGCATATACCGACGCGTGACGCCTTTTAATACCAAAGGTTCTATTTTAGCTTAAAACTGAGCTCGTATAACCTTGAAGAGAGCGAAAAGCGAATACATGTACTCCGATCTTTTACACAGACGTTCGACGCGTACTCGGTGACGCGTGAGGCGCGATTTTTTTTTTTCGGACAAGAGGAGGAAATGAAGATACTGGCGCGAATGTTCAGGCAACTTTTTTATTGCTACAATTAGAGCGCTTTATCACACAACGAAGGCGAGAATGAATGAAAAACGTTTATCGAAAAGCCTTCTGGCGCGTTTGGGTGGAGCCCCTAGTCCAGGGCTCTAGCGGAGGCTGCAGAAGCTCTCGCCCGGTCCACCAGGCGTCGCTAGTTTTCCAGGTTTCGTCGCTGTTTGTGTGTGTGTGTTTGCCGCTTTGCTAGCTTCATATTTTTTCTCTCTGTGTGTATCCGGCCAGGGCACATTCTTTTTCCTGTTTCGAAGGGACGGCCACACAATCATCATCATGATCATCATCATAAGCTGGCCAAAGCGTCCTTCAACTGTTCTTGTGATGGGCTTTGTATATTGGGGACTGCCGTGTTGCGTTGACATCCTCGGGAGGTGTGATGTAGTGCGCTGAATTTGACTGAGGATGTATAAATTAAGGTAAGCGTTTGTCTGTAGCCGCCTACAAACTCTTCCTTGTTTCTTGGTGAGCTAACTCCGAGGGCCAATCAGAGCGTGAACGAAATATAATCGTGGGAAACTAATTGAAGCGAACCCTCGAAATTCAGTCAACACCAACGTCAACTTTGAATGGGAGTGGCATGAAAATAACTTTATTTTGAAATTGGCTCTTAATTCCTCTGCAATGAATGCCCCTTCTGCTGCCTAACTTCACCAAAGCCAAACACGAAAGCTCATCTATCGAATTTTACTAAGTGAAATAACTCAACGATTTTGCCTTCTGTGCCCTTTTCAAGAACCTTGTGCAATAGGGTCTCTGCGGTGGCTCAGTGGTTATAGAGCTCGGCTGCTGACCCGAAAGACGCGGGTTCGATCCCGGCCGCGGCGGCCGAATTTCTATGGAGGCGAAATGTTAGTGGCCCATGTACTGTACGGTGTCAGTGCACGCTAAAGAACCCCAGGTGTCCGAAATTATCCGGAGCCTTCCATTACGGCGTCCCACATAGCCTGAGTCGCTTTGGGACATTAATCCCCCATAAACCACGACAACCTGCGCATTAGGGGTGCGTGAATACCCGAAAATTTCGAAAACCTAATATTTTACATTTCATACTCGTATTTGATTGGAAAGCTCGATCTCCCATGGATTTAGAATTGTCGGAACGGCATCCCTACTCGAAACAATTCGACTATGCTGGGGCGCACTGGCATCTTGATCGAACCATTAGAGGAAAATAGCGGATGTACCCACCGTTTTGTTCGCATTTTTCTTTCATTTTGTATACGTATCCTTGCTTGGCGCGATATTTTTACAAAACGGCAAAAAAAAAAAAAAACGCTGCTCGGATGAAGATAAAATTGCTTTCGTGAATGAATGCATCAACGTTTCATTCAACAAAATACGATTCGGTGTATTCGAAGTTGCTATTCTTCTTGCTTCTTGTAGCTTGTTGCTTGTTGCTTGCTTCTTGTTGTTGAAGTTGCTTCTTGTGCTTAGAAAAAATTTCATATTCGCACACCTCAGTTTCGCGCCATTCTTGAGCCAGATCACGTAAACGACTTGGGCGCCTAGCTGTCCGCGCGGGCTGCGTGTTGCCTCTTCGAGACGCAAGTCGTACCCGCAGCGGGGGCTATCAGTGCAGAGAGGCGGCGCACCCCCGTGCATGCAGGGCTCACATATGTGGCCCCAGAGGTCGACCGGAAACACCCTTTGATGACCCGCGGACGAGCCGCCGCTGTTTACCGGAGTGAGAGTGCGTGTGCATTGCATCCCGGCACGCCAATTAATCCGCGCATTCGACCGTGGTTCGACGCAGTTGTGTGCAGCGTAGTCAAAGCCTGCCGGTCCTCGGGTTTGCGAAGCCAGAAAAAAGAGCGAGTTCACACGGCAGAGAGTATTCATTGAGTTTAACTGCTTTAGCTATATGGTTGTTTGTCACAAACAGCACTGAGGACAACTGAATTCAATCGTTGATCTCAATAAAAATTGATTCTAAGGTCTTTTGCAGCTTTGCCGACGCTTGTTTGGCATAAAAAGGCGTGTTTATTGCTTAGGAATTGGGTCGTTAAATTTTCCCTCTACGTGATTTATAGTGACGTTGACGGTGCTGTATTGAGAACTGTGGGTTCCGGGATCGCTCCATGAAAGTGAATAGCGGTGTGCTTCAGCCTCAGAGATTCGTGTTTTATAAGAAGTACCGACTTCGTCTCAGTTTTGTTTAGTAAACGACCGGTGGCGAATACCACAAATACTAAATCACAAACGATCCCGCAAAACCTACAACGTGCTCATTTAAACGAGATATTTTCGTGACCCTTACCTCACAGAGACTCGGATTAATGAGGCACTGGAACTGGCTACTGCTGCTGCGTGCGTATAATGTGTATAAACTGAGAGCATCCGGAATTTCATATGCGCCAATTCTGCGATCAACGCGTGTGCAGTGTCTGTACAGGAGTGTAAACGTGATCAGCCCCGCCGCCGTGGCTCAGTGGTTACGGCGCTCGGCTGCTGCCCCGAAAGACGCGGGTTCGATCCCGGCTGCGGCGGCTGAATTTCGATGGAGGCGAAATTCTAGAGGCCCGTGTGCTGTGCGATGTCAGTGCACGTTAAAGAACCCCAGGGGGTCGAAATTTCCGGAGCCCTTCACTACGGCGTTCCTCATAGCCTTAGTCGCTTTAGGACGCTAAAACCCCAATAAACCAATAAACGTGATCACATGAATGCACAGAGTGTAGCCCCTTAAGCGGGAACACTTGAATAGTGGGGTGTTCCATCTCACGCAGCGCCATCTGCGGTCGCCCCGCGTAGCTGTAACACTGACACAGTTTCTGCCCTGCACCCCTGAACCAGAATGGTCACCTCGTCTGTGCGGGGCACCTGTAGCTGACGCTGCGCGAACCTAAAAAACCACTCCCTCGAGTGTTCCTGCCATGTGTGTTCCGTCCTGTACATGGATTTGCACGCGCCTATGATGTTGCAATGATGCCGTCCACCTGCGTAAAATTACACGGTGCGCAGGTAACTCAAGCCGCAGTGCACGCTTCCAGCATTCCAATCACTGCACACAACTTTGAAGGACGCATCCTGGGGGCCATGTATGTGGTACATGGCTTTCCAACCGACTGGAATGAATTTTTGCGCCACTTCCTGCAACATGGATTGCGTCCGAATTCCGAGATGAGCTGCAAACATGCCCACGTGACCGCCACGAAGCGGCAACCAGGCGTTGCGTGTCGGCTGTTTACGATTGTGGGGAAAGCGCCCTGGCGGCCAGATGGGAGATTAAACAGACGCGCTCTGAAGCTTGCCTGTGCTGCACGCAATGTCCGAATACATTGCACGCAGGCTCAGCGAGCGAGGCCAACGCATGAAGGACGCCGTTACGTTCCGTACCCCTGCAACAGGTTCTTCTCTAGCGCGTTTCTTTTGGTTAAAAGTCATCAGCGTGGAGAGCCGTTATGTGCGGAACGTTTGGATAAGGGTCTCCTAGAATAGGGGGAAAGTGAATTCGGTGTTTCTGAGATTGCTCAGAAAATTGACAACCCTTTCGCAGAGGTGTATGGTTTTATGGTTTAGGGGGGTTCAACGTGTGTTCTCGTTCGTTGGAGAGAATACTACTTTGCTGACGGCATCGTTTCGCACTGTAGCGACTTCATCCTAACTATTAGAACTGATTGTTAAGACCTTTTAATGGATATTACATCAGTTTTTGTTCATTGAAAGGAAGGGCCGATTATAGCCAACGCTTCGCGAGAGCGACTGTGGGGGAAAAGGGGTTTGTACTATGTATTTCTTGAATTTTTTTCCGTCGTAAAGATAGATGACAGTGTTGTTTTTCCATAACGAATTACTTGTTTAGAACACCGCCTCCAGCCCCCTGTCTGTCCTGTTATTAAATCTACCTTTATTGCACTGTAAGACGGGTTTTGTAATGTTTTTTGCAGTTAGACAAACTCCTATTCTTGTAGGGACGGCTTATCTTATGCTTTCATTTTTCTCAACCACACAAACTCTTGCTGTGTGCCCCGGACGCCTCTCGCGCAGGGCTGACGATGTAACCTTGACTGATAATGAAGTTTATCTAGCCTATTTTGCTTATCGGCTGATTGGTAACGGGTTGAGCATCCTCTTGCAATTTCCGGTCCAAACAGTCGGTTTTGTTATTATCTGTGGCGTCCAATTTTCTCCCCCGAAGATAGTGCAAATAGCGCCCGTATCCCTGTTTCGCTCTGAGCAGTACGAATGTTCTTGTAAGCGTTCCGGCACTATAAACACGAAATGAGTAAAAAGGGCAGTAAGCACTCCTCTAGCGCATTCTATTTAAGGGGTAGGTTATGCGGCCCAGGTCCTGGGCAGATTTCCATCACAAAAAATACGGAATACTCAAGTTGGCAACGCAAACAAATTCCTACTTCAAAGCACACGAAGTTTAAGAAGTTACGAAGATTTTAACCGAGGTTTCAATCTCTGATGGTGCCTAACCTCAAGGCCTCCGGTAGCGCGCTTAAAAGCGTCCTCCCATAGTTAACTGCACCAGATTACTATGTTTTGCAGTGGAAATATATATCCGTCGCCAAGAGTAAGCGTTCCGTATATTTTGTGATCGAAATCAGTCCGGAACTTGGGCAGTTTACCGTGGCTCTAAAAGGGAGCAAAACGAAGTGCTCTAGAGGACAGCTTAACCCCTTTTTATTCCTATGTAGGTTTATTCGTGTTTAGAGTGCGAGAATTTCTTGGGCGGTATACTATCTTACACGCTTGGTTGTTCACCTCAATGTACTAGAGTAGCGATGATGAAACACCTGACGGATGCACCGCTGGGCATCCGCGGTGTTTTTGAAAGAGTAGAATAACTTCGCCGTCTAGTTTTAAGGTCGCAGGCTTCAGCAGCAATTGGTAATTATTTAATATTTTTCATTCGATAGTGCTATTCGATAATATTAAATTTGGGGTCATACTGGCTGCAGTAGCTCAAGTATCTTTGGCTTCAGGCTGCTGAGTCAAAAGAGGAGTGAGACGAAATATACGCCCATGTGATGTGCAGTGTCAGTGCGCATTGTGAATATCACGTGGTCGAAAATAATCCCGAGCCACCCATTACGGCGTCTCTCGTAAGCTCCACGTAGCTTTGGCACATAACCATACCATACCATACCCTACCCTACCATACCATACCATACCATACCATACCATACCATACCATACCATACCATACCATACCATACCATACCATACCATACCACACCATACCCTACAGTACCATGACCATAACCGTAACCATACCATACCACACGATACCATACCATACCATGCCATGCCGTACCATGCCGCACCATGCCATACCATGGCATACCATGGCATACCATGCCATACCATACCATACTATGCCATGCCATACCATGCCATACCATGCATACCATACCATACCATACCCTACATTACCATGACCATAACCGTAAGCATACCATACCACACGATACCATACCATACCATACCATACCCTACAGTACCATGACCATAACCGTAACCATACCATACTACACGATACCATACCATAACCATAACACTATATGTGCACACATGCTAATGCACGAAAAACAGGAAAACCGACCTTATATTCTGTCTCTCTATTCTCATATTTCGAAGTTATTTTATAGCTATAATTATAAGCTTAAATAGAGTGACGAGTATGTTTCTCCTTTTTGGGAAATCCGCCAGTTACGCTACATTTTTTCCTGATTTATTATTCACCTTAAGTACTGTAGCTTAGGCAACGAGAGCACAGCTGATATATCTATCTTTTAAGAAAAAAACCTACGAGGAAACCACAGGCTCCTTAATCACGACTAATAAGGAATGACAGTTAGGTCGCGTTACGCTGTATTTCATCGCGTAACAGCAGCGCCGACAGCGAGTTCCTCTAAAATAACGCCCCTTTAACTTCGCACGAAGAGCTGCTACCGAAACCACCGAGGTAAAATATATGACCTTTTAAAGAGCCTTGGGTCCACGGGCTATTATTGCCTTTTGAGCTCTTTTTGCTCTCAGCAGAGCCTGCTTGAATTTTTTTTCCCCTCGGCAATTTGTCTTCTGCGACGCTGTCATATTTCTGTTTTTTGTATTTCGGGAAGCAAGGGAAGCGGGGTTCACTTTATCTTCCGCCCCACTCTTCCTCTAGTTTGCTTTTAAAAGGTTTCCCGTTGGAAAACTCGCTGTACGAGATGACTCATTGAACTAATGCCTGCTTTATAAATAACCTCGCACGTATAAAAAATAAGGGAGCACTCGAGGTTCACCACCGCCGAGTGCCAGACGCTTTAAAGTGGGGCCTAATGAGGCAGAATGAGATATGCGCAGCGTTTATAAGCATTCCCAGCTTGTGAGTGGCGTCCAACAAGCTCACTTCTTTCTCCCTTTCCTTTATGTTCTGACGTTTTTTTTTTCTTTTCGGCATGCTACTGCGGTGAGCTAGCCGGCAATCGGTACTTATTTGTTATATTTTTTGTTTGTGTTGCAGGCAAGGAATGCTGTCAACTGCTGCGTTTGTTGTTGTTGCTCGTCCAGATGATTTATACCGCGTTTTGCAGCGAAATGGCCAGTATTTACAGTATTGACTGTCAGTTTAGCCTTTCTTTACTTGAATTTTGCCGTTTTGGAAGATTTATTATAGTTTCTAAGGACATATTTTGTTCTGCCCATTCGAAAAAGCAAACAAAATATTTCATGAGTTTTGAGCATGATAGGTTTCTTTTTTTTTCTGTAAAGTGCCACGTTAAGGCTCTCTTTGGATGTTGTGCATCCACAAATGAAGCAGCTGCCACGAATTCATGCCGAGATCAAAGTTAGAAAATTGTACAGTACAGGATAAAAATACAACAAAACTACAGAAAAATGTGTCATACTACAAATGGGCAAAACATTCTGTCGTATTTTGGTCTTAATTATATCGTTATATTTTTTTTACTTTGAAGTGCCATTCGACACTCTTTTCGGATGCTGTGAGTACGCAAATTCAGAAATTACCGTGAATTCATGGCGAAATCAATGTAAAAGAATACTACATTACTAGAAAAATATACTACAAAACTACAGAAGAATCTGTCGTACTAGAAAACGACAAAAAATTTGTCGTATTTTGCGCATGATTCTGTCGGTTGTCTTTCTTTTTTACTGTGAAGCGCCCTGTTAACGCTTTTTTTGGATTTTGTAAGTCCACAAATGCGTCAGTGTCGAACTAGGTACAGACTCGAGAAATTGTCTCTCGTCCAAGCCAAGCTACCGCGAAAGGGTGGTAGCAGATGCGCGCGGATACAGGGTACCCTTGCGAGTTATCAGCATGGCTATAAGTTATAAATGATCAATACCTGACCATTTTGTCGTCCACTGAGTAAACCAGGCTCTATTCTGCGTGCGAGCGTGTAAAACTTCGGTCAAATTTTGCGCTACCACGTAAGAACGTTTCGTAGGCAATAAGAAACGCCCCAAAACTGTTAACACCCCATGTCAACCACGGAGTGCACCGGTGTCGTTGACTTAGACGTCTAACCGTAATCTACGGTACTCACTGAAAGTATACATTTTAAGAGTCATGACATTTGCTACAATCTTTCGTTCGAGAGATACAGAATACAGGAGAGATTAGGAGGTCACTCCTTGAGTCCTTGTTGTCATTATGTATGCCATGTCGAATTTCATTGTGGTATACAACTGCTTAGAAAATGTCGCACTTCCCTATATTTTATAAATATACTTAAGAAGTTATCCCGCGTGCATACAAATTTTTTGTACATGATAAGGAAACATTTGTATTGTATACCATAGCGCATGCAGTGAAAAAAAAAAGGCCAATTATACCCCTGCATCCGCACATGCTACGTCTACTTAGTGTAAACTGGTTTATGTGGCCGAGTCAAAGCAGCTGCTATCCGACTGCGTCCGATTATGACAGAATAGTATGGTTACTTCTTTATTAATAAAAATACTGGGTAGCACGATTGGCCCAATTGTGCAATAAACTTTTCGACACGTTTTCCTTCTTAGGTTTTTCTTCTCTATTCTTAAATTAAAAAAAAATTGCTTCAGTGTTTTCGTTTTATTTATTTACGCGGACATGTAAGGAGATGTTATCATCTGACAGCGACGCTGGCGACTAATGCTTTCATCGACGCCCACGTCCATAGAACAATCTTTATTTTAAAGAAAAGTCGGTCACGAAGCAGCGCATCAGACATGGATGTTTGTTCCATTCATTCAATTCTCCGCCGCTTTGTGACTACATATTGCTGGTAAAGTAGAATACCATCAAGGAAAAATAAAAGAGGAAGAAACAACTGTTATGTCAAGACTACTTTTTCACTACATGTCCTTACCAATAATTTCCATCTGCTCCAGTTCCTGCCGCCGTTTTCAATCCGGAAGGTAACTGCTCGTGATATTGTTTACCCTATTCTTCGGAATGGCATTACTTTATTTTACCATTGTTCCGTTAAGTGGCGTTGTAAGGTAAATTTTATTTTAAAGCAAACCCTTCGATCTCAGATGTACAGTATAAAATCCTCAGCATGATATAAATTGTTTTACCTTCCGTGAATTGTCTATATTCAATGCCCTCTTTTTTTTTCAAGCAGTTGGCAATTGAAATTTTCCGTTCCTCACATTTCGGTCATTTCATTCAGGCATAACCAGGAGCTTAAAACTCCCAGATGTTACACGCGTTTTAGCTAGTTTTGTGAGACATTTCTTCATTCCCAATGTTTCTAACTCTTTGCCTGATGACGCCATCTCCATATTTCCAAAACACGCGTTGAAAAAATATTTTCGACTGAATTTCTCGACGATTAATTTCGCACCAAAGTCAATGTTTTTTTTTGGTACTGTTTATTTTTCTTCATGTCGCTTGTCACGATTACTGATCGAGTGCAGCCTGACATGCCTCTTTAGCTTGAGCTGACCCACTTTCTACAGTCTCAGTGTTCGGAATAAGAGCATTTTTATTATAATTATTATTATCTACTTCCAGGCTGTACTAAAGTGGTCTGAAAAAGTATCGTTATCAACTTCAAATGACGCAATTTTCTTTACTTCTTTCTATCCATATCGTGTTGCTGCAGGGTTGAAAGAATTTTTTAATAAATCGATAAAGAGCTTGCTTGCAAA
Organism: Amblyomma mixtum; assembly: GCF_055824585.1. NCBI lineage: Eukaryota > Metazoa > Arthropoda > Arachnida > Ixodida > Ixodidae > Amblyomma > Amblyomma mixtum. The sequence goes on along the minus strand of NC_143021.1, from coordinate 180,314,864 downwards.
CTCCAAACAGAATCGATAGCTTATGGCAGCACGAAAAAAAAGCAAATAATTCTCTAAAAGACAAAATATATATTCAAGCATGTGTTATTGACGACGCCCGCTCTTCATATACTAGGTGAATGTTTTGAGCGAGGAAAAAACAAAAACAAAATTGAAATCACAACATTGCATGACGGGGCACACCTCGCAGGGATTATGACATGCGGAAATAACCTCCTCTGAAGGCGGTGTATCTTTCTAAAATGCGTTTCACTTCTTCTCTATGCTTCTTTGCTAACTCTGTCAGATGCAGACGAAAAGAAAGCAACTCACTTTTAACAAGAGCACAACGCTAAAGTTTGTTGCTGTTAATCGTTTCCTTTTTTTTTCTAGTGGCTTCTCCAACGAGTCCCTGTTTAGCCTCACCATACTGCGCCATTTCCCGGCCCGTGATATTCCCCTCTAATCTTGTTCTCATAAACATTTTCCTTGCTCTTCCGACCGACGTGTATGGTGAGCAGTTTTTTTTTTCTCACTTTATTTCATCCTTTCATAGGTTGGAGCTTTTATCCACCGCAGCTAGCGCTCCCGCACGTTTCATAACCTAAATTGAAAGCCTTTTATTTTCTGGTATACTTCCAAGCAACCTTTGGTGTTTTCTCTTATTTTCTCCTGAAATTTTATTTACTTTTGGAACGTGTTTTCAATTGGTCGCGTCACTCTGCCGCCGCTCGAATAGGCCGAATATATTGCCGCAGCTTTATTAGGGTCCCTAGGAATAGCTTTATACTGCGCACACGGGCTCCCGGGCAAAACCGGAAGTGGTTGACGAGGGAAAGAGGAAGTGGAAGGAGAGGAAGTGATCAGCGGAGATGGCGGCCAGTGCGGAGGTTGGGGCGGAGAAGAGGACGCCCTGGAGAGGAACTGCGCGGGGAGGGGGGGGGTGTGAAGCTTCCGCCATTTTACAAGCAAACACTCTTGAGGGGGGTGCACGAGCCTGGCACGAGCCGCAGAGCAGCGCGAAGCCCCAGACTGCGGTCATATCCGGTGCTCATGACCTTGGGGTCCTCCCGGACCCCTTCCCCGATTCCTCCCTCCGCTCTTGCTCCAGTACTCTTTCACTGCTGGCTTTCTTAAAAGCGTGCAGCAGGGCTGAAGCTACAGGAACAGTGTCAGTTCCAATTAGCGTTGGATATACTATTAAAGCTGCTTGAATCTTTTCGGCATATTGCGGGATTGATCGATGATTCGACTGGGTGTCGCGAATACTCGTCGAACCCTGGCTTTCACCAATCACGAACTGCTTTTTTTCATATTTCTTTTTGTACGAGCGTGTGGCGCGAAGAATACGTCGTAGTGTATTCCTTAAAGGGCCTGTGCCCACCCCAGCTCAGCAGACACTCTCTACCTCTCTTTGAGCGAGCCTCCTCTCCTTCCATTCCCTCCTCGAAATTCTTCTCTCCCGCTCCTCGTCGAGTAGGCTCGGCAAGGCAAAATCACCCCTTCGTTCTCCGGTGTAAGCCGGAGGCGTGGTGTCTGTAGAGTGCGTCACAGGGCGACGTCATGGCCCCCGCCTTCAATAGAATTCTTTTCTTGGTTTTTGCATTTTCTCCGCACACTGAGCGATGGAGAGGCGCGATCGGCTCGACCACCTAGACTTGTTAGCGAGTGCATCCTTTCATACATCTGTTTGTCATTCCCAGTTAACGAGCCACCTTTTCATTTTCTTTTAGGCCTCCCCATCGTTTCACGAGCGGAGGGGCGGAAGTCGGTTGTGTTCGAAACACACGGCGAAGCGCGGACCCGGCAACCGCCCGTTTGCTTTTCTCCATGCGTGTTTGTGTTCTGTGTGTTTGTGTCTTTTCTCCGCTCCAAAGCATATGTAATTCATTGGAGTCAAGGCGTACGCAAGATGCACGAAAGATAAGCGGTGTGTGTGCGGAGCGGTGAAGTGGGCGAGCGAGGGAAAGGCTCTGCTGCACTACTAATTAAAACCTTGTTTTGGGGGGCTCGCATAGAAGAAAAGAAACTGAGAAGGGAGCGCGCACGCAGAGCGTCTCGTGACGTGATCACGGCGGGGGGGGGGGGGGGGGGGGGGGGGGGGGGGGGGGGGGCGAACCAACTCCCTCAGTTTTACTATTTTTTTACTTTTTATGGCTAGGGTTCAAGGCTGTCGCCGCACGCTCCCTCCGCAGTTTTTTTTTTTTTGTTCCTTCATGCGGGTTTGTAGGCATGAGCCAGAACAGAAGGCGCTGCGGAAAGCCTTGTGCAGACGACGCGACGCCAAGGCTACGCCCAACCTTCTCCCGTCAGTCAGAACGATGCACCAATGGAGTGCCTTTAGCGAAAGTATCCCCCCTTGACGTCAGCGGGGTGCAGAGTAGTGGGCCGGGCCCGTTTTTGAAGGAAGGAAAGAACGAACGGGCTTTGATTTGAATTTTCGCAGCTTTTCGGGGCGCGCATGGCTCTAGTATTTTGCAGAGGTTATCTTCGATGCCTCATCTATGCAGTGGGCTTGTTTTTCAAAAATGTCCGGACCCTGGTCAGTGGCCCTTTAAGAAGGAAAAAATCGCTGCTGTAGTGGTCTTGTACGTCTATAACGCACTTTGCTCGTAACCACCCTTTCGAAACGCGTTTTGCCATGTTTCAGGGGTGTTGTTCAGTTTACTTTGTGGAGCATGTTTTACATGCTCGCTTTTGTTGCTTGCGTATGTGCATTTGATATGTGTCACTTGCGTGTCTCGGTGTCCATGTCTTTGTCTGCGCCTCAGCACTTGTTCCTGCAGCATTATACAAATGCGCTATACTGTCCTTTCTACTGAACATTGTGGAGAACATCTCACAATGTTCATCTCTCGTTCATCCCACAATGTTCATCTCTCGTTCATCCAATGTTCATCTCTATTAAAGCTGCTTGAATCTTTTCGGCATATTGCGGGATTGATCGCTTTAATAGAGATGTTCCCACGTACTTTGTGGATGGCGAGAGTAGAAAACTGGGCAAGTTGGAACGGATTCTTCTTAAAGCAGCGCGAAACACAGGACGCAGTGGAAGAAACAAGAGACGACACGAGTGCAATCTAACTGAATTTTATTCCTACAAGTTTTACATATATAAGCCCCGAACACAACAATAAAACATAAAGACACATCGCGATGGCCCCTGAAAAATGCGTACTTTGTGGAGCTTCGCACTTTAAGCTACACGAATTGAGCACACGCGACTATCGTGGAGAGAATAGGAACTCCGGTTATCCGAAGCTGGAGAACTCTAAAGCCTTCCCAGTACTGCACGGTTTTAGGCGGACACAGTCTTCGGAGCTCAGGGCGGGTCGGGTCCAATTTGTCGCGTCTCTGGTTCGTTTATACTTATTTTTCTTTTAGTGCTCACCCTAGACTCCGCGCTCTTTAATGTTTCCCGGTTTTAAATTGCTCTTCTCGCCGGATCCTTGTTATCGTATCAAATGTATGAGCGCAGCGCGGGTTAAAAAGCAGCAAATAAAGAAAAAAAGCAGGTTGGCGCGAGGCCCTGCGGTGACTGCGATTAAATGTGAAGGCAGGGAACCGGGGAATGAGAGTTCGTTGCCTGACTGGCTGCGTTTGTTTTATTACTTTTGTGTATCTTTTTCTCCGTCTCTTTCTAGTCCCTCCAGACTTGTATGCGCCACGCTTCGGCCAGGAGGCGTCAATTGACGGCGTATGAAATGAATAAGTAAGCGAATGAATTAATGAATTAAAATAAAACAATTGTTCTTGTGTGAAATTTTGTCATGGTTGCTGCCAAACTCGTAGGCACCCAAATAGAATAAATGAAGCTCTCCGAGGATGAAAAATTGGGCGGAGGTGGTAGCCATATTTTTTACGTTGTCGCTACCCCTGTTTTATAAATTTACAAATACTGTTGTTTCTTTTTGTTGGAGATAAGGCAGGTAAAGGAATTAATGTACCAGTGATATGTTTCTTTAGCCACTGCCTTGCGTTACGGGTAGACGACCGTTGCTTTTTTGTCTCCAAACTAAATATAGGCTGACTCAGTAAATGGCCACCACTAAATTTTATGAATCACCTTTATGCCTCGTTAATCACCTCTATGTGCATATGGGATACATATCAGGTGCGGCTATTCGCTGAATAAACGTATTCCGGTACTGCTAACGTCGTGTGTGTTTCGCCCCTGTGGCCGCCATTTTGGCGTGCATGGATATGGACCAGCACGGTGGAAAGCCGCATGCATATCTAATCATTTTAATGCCACCCGATCTGGTTTGCCCGGCAAAAAAAAAAGGGGGGGGGGAGGGGGGGGGGGTTGCTGTGACGTCCCTCACATGAATATCTCCTATTCTGAGCATCGGTGGCGCTTTACAACTATTTCTCAATCATAACGGTGGCTAGCTCTGAGCAGTTCATCATAATGCCGCAAGGGGCGTGTCAGTCAGCTAGCGTTCGTGTGTTTAACGTTCGCACTGCATTCGGGTATAAGACACCTATGGTTGGTTTTAGGATTTATGCGATCAAATGGGCCCCAGTTATGAGCCTTTCAAATGTTTACGGAAAAAGATCCAGAACATGTGCGCAGTGGATTGTGGCAAACAGCATGCGGGGAGCTCGACGTGACGCTTCCTATATGTGTGCTGCCACGTGCTAACATCAGTACAGCGAAGGTTCTTCGATATAGCATCAAAACGCGTGCTCGGTTCTGGTCCAGCCAGCGTTTACTACGCTTCGCTGTACTGCAACTTCGCCGTACTGAACACGTTCACCGTGTAGACCATCAGGCTGCTGCTCCAAAAACTAGCTGCACAGAGCAGGATTTTTATGTTGATGACTGATTGAATAGCATACCAACAATTCTGGACAAAAGCATTTTTGAACGGGAACCAGTTTGTGAACGTAATTTTTTTTACATGTTGTAAGATTTCATTATATCTTTCAATAAATCCGCAGATCGCCCGTCGGCAGGCATGCATTTTGTTTTTCTATTAACGTTTCTGCTATTGCCAAAGGCGTTCCCCGTTGGTTCTCTATGTCAGTCTTAACTGCTTGATGCAAGCGATGGAAAAGCTTTAAAAGAAAGATTTTACTACATAAAGGAAGAATGGACCATTAGCTTCAATAGTTCCGTAACAGTGCTTTACAATGCACCAATATTCAATTTTTTGCCTTGGAATATTGGATATGCAAGGAGGCAGCTAAAATTATATGACTTCCCGAGGACACAGTATAGAGGACGAGTGAGCGACGAGCCATGTCATCATCATCATCAGCCTGACTACGCTCACTACAGGGCAAAGGCCTCTCCCATGTCTCTCCAATTAACCCTGTCCTTTGCCAGCTGCGGCCACCGTATCCCCGCAAACTTCTTAATCCCATCCTCCCACCTAATTTTCTGCCGCCTCCTGCTACACTTGCCATCTCTTTGAATCCACTCCGTTACACTTAAGGACCAGCGGTTATATTGTCTTCGCATTATATGTCCTGCCCAAGCCCATTACTGTATGTAATGTAAGCATGCATGTGTGCACTGTATGCCAAGCTTTGAGTGCGTGAAGAATGTGTGAGGACTTGTGCGCAAGGCAGGAGAGAATTAATGTTGACGACGCGTATCGGCCCTTCCGTGTTCCCGTGCCAGACCTAACATCGAACAAGTGCGAAAAGAAGCTGGCATCACGCAGCTGACTGGGACAACAGCCTAGGTGGCCTAAAACAAAAACACTTCGTGTAGAGAAGCTTTTCTGTGCAGATCAACAACACTTTCGAGCAGCCTGCTATGAGCGCCTGTCTCTAACTCTTCACGCGCAATATTGCATCAGAATCCATGCAATCCACGCACCTCCCCTTCTTTTCTCTGCCTAAGACACAAACAAACCTTGTCTATTTTCCAAGTGCCGCATCTGCCAAGAGTTCCGCAATAAGCCGACGCGAATTCTGGGCGCGCTGTATATGCGAGGGTGAGACAGGTCCGCTATAGCCAAGACAGAAGAGGGGGCAGCATCCCAACGAAGCGTCGAGTCATCCAGGGAGCGGGAACCCTCTCAAAAGAACAACAGAAAGAAAGAAACTAAGTTACGGGGTAACGAAGCGATGAGTGCGTGGCTAAAAAGAATAATGACAATAAAACATTGACAAAAGAAAGGAAAAAGAAACAGAGGTAAACCCCCGTTCCGAGTGCACGTGATTCCCAGGGCCGCATGCCTGAACACGACAGTCCTGGTGGATGGAGCCCTGACCTGAATCTTTTCGCAGAACAAGACGGGTGCAAACCGCTTTGAACCTGCGGTCGCGGGTCTTTGCGGAAGCCATGTAGGCCCGCTCTTGGCAGCTCTTCAGCGCGCAACGTCAGCGATCGTGAAGTCAAAAATGGAATAAAGGACACCCTCAGGGCAGGGGTTAAAAGCAGACACTCGGAAGGCTAGTCCCATGGTGCGAACTGAATGAACCAAAAATAAAAAGCTGAAGAATTTGGAGGTCAGCATCGTGCTGGGCGCGGTCAATTATGGCTAGACATAGCGATTTTGATCCGCACCTGACAAGGTCCAAATTCGGGGGCGGCCCGGGCCAAATTAGAGCTCATCATCGCGTTAGACGAAGCCAAATTCGGGGCAGCCGGGCCAAATTTTGAGGTAACTGTGTGTTACAAGCTGGTCAGGTGACATCGTACAAAGTTAGTTACCACTAACTTAATGAGTCATGCCACCATGGTGAATGGCGGTGGCCAGGGTATATCTCCCAGTTATACGTAGTTTTACATAAAGTGATTCTGGTGCTATGCTGGTTTATCAAGGTCAGTCATGGTCCACGATCGCACCGACACGGAGATCAACTTTTGCTTCTGTAGTAAAGCTATCACTCCAAGAATCTTTAGCGATGAGGCGCAATGAATGGAACACTCTATACACTGCAAGGCATGCAGTTCTCGGGCTGACAGGTCGAACGCGGGTAGATTAGAGCATGTTGCGAGCGAAGAATCCGGGCACTACTTCGTTTCGCCTAAAAAGGGACAGGAAAAAGCCTGATATAAATTCATCACAGAGCAGTGTTCTCTCCCATCGTCACGGGATTGCAACCTGGCATGCAATCTCGGCGCCATTCAGAGGTGTCCTCTCAAGGAGAATCGTGTCCCCTTATACGGGGGGAACAAAAGCGGAGACTCCACGACGACACCACATGGCTGTACAAGGCACGTCCGTGGTTAATTCCAGATTTCGCCGGCGCTAGATTATCTCAGCGGAAGAGGCTGGCGCCAAAGGCGAGAAGGAAAGGAGCAACGCAGGTTACAAGCGTCTACTCAAGGCAGAAGAGAAATGTATACCGAGCTCTATGGACCTTTCATGTATTCAGTTCTGTAATGTAATCTCTTCACTGTTGTTTCAGAGCCAGTCCGCATATCTCACACACCCGTCGGCGAGTATATACAAACAATGGGTGCCCTACTGTGCTCAAACAGCGAGACGCGTTAATTGTTTCCGCTCTGCGAATCTTCAAAGTGCGACGCCGCCTCCATACTTTCTTCATCAACCGTCATCCCAGAATCTCGTCCGCCCTCACGTTGTCTGTACGACGTGAAAGGCTATGTTATTGAAACGAGCAGCCACCGGACCTAATCGAGTGCAGGCCTCTAAAAGGGTACCGCCGGCGAGATGCCGGCACATAAACGGTTCCAAATGTCAAGCTTAGATTGTCTACTTTCTGCATAAGATATCGTATAGGTGCTTTAAGGAGCCACGCGTGAACTGCTGCGGAAGTTAGTGTTCGCAGACTTCCACGGTCATTGCCTTTCTGAGACTTTCTACAGCAAAATAATTGCTTCATGGTTAGGTTGCACAACGTTCGGGGTGAGCACGTTTTTATCGTGCACAGGCTAATGAAACTGTCGGGACCGATTAAGTTATCAGCTTTTGCGTTATGGAACCGTAAAGATGGGCGATTTTAACGTTTTCACGGAACCAGCCTCATTTCGCCGACTTCAAATAGAGTGTAATCTTCTTCATGACGCACTTCGCCAGTTGCACACAGAGATGTCGCAAGATGTGCCTTTGACGATAGAAAACACTATCGCCAACGGAGGAGGAACGTTTTAAAGATCGCTTTGGTGGCAGCTGCCTTAAAACACAATTCAAAACGCACCCATGACCGCCGGCTGACTGCATGACTGCTCATGACTATAGACTGTCCATGACTGCCCATGACTGCATGACGCATGACTGCCCATGACTATAGACTGCCTCTGGGAACTTCCCTGAATTTCCTCTCATCAAAGCATTGGGTAACAAGCGTTATAGATGTTTGCAATAATCAATAATTAACTAAGGACTCTCTTTTATAATAAATTAAATAAATCGGTTAGTTCGCGTGTGCTTCCTTCAGCTTTGTGCTATGGTAAATGGATTTTCGTGAAGGCGCATTTTGGGGGACAAATCGGGCTTGACCCAATTATTGAGAAATTTGCTCAGGGAGCAAAAATCGGGTGAAATCAGAACCGAAAATGAAGAGCCCTGAGTATTCATTATGCAGTCATCGACAAGCTAACCTGAAATGATAGAACGATGACTAGAAACAACCTAATGGTAATGTGCCGCTCCAAGAACATAAACCGATAAGGTGGCAACGAACATTAAAATAATATTATAGAAATGTAATGGAAGTTGTAGTAGTGGTATACATATTTCATTGGAATGCTGAGATAGAGTTAAAATTTAGAAAGCAATGTCATATGTTTTAGCTGAAAGAGATTAATATTCAAAGCATACATTCTTTAATGCTTACATTACGGAAGCCAGCAGTCATCGAAGCCAAGGAGTATAGGGGACGTCTTATTATTTTTTTTTTAATTTGTAGTTTTCCATCAATGGTAGCTTAATAAAAGCAGTAGAAAGAGCAACCACAAGCTGCGGATTGTATCCGAACGCACGACCTCCGAATTTCGCGTCCGGTGCTCTATGAATTGAGCTACGAAGATTTAATTTCCCTTCACTTCTATGCTTAACTATTTAATCCTGACTTTTAAGTATTACCATAATGTTAAATTTAGCAATGTTATACGTTTAATAAAGATTAGGTTAATGTTCCAAAAAAAATGTTGTAATACGGCCTTCAAAACGTTATTGCAATGTACAAATCATAGCTTTAAAACAGCATTACAAATACATTTCAAGTACTGGGTGGCACCGCTGTTTCCGGCGTTCTTTCAGTAAAGAAGTTTTTTAAACTAGCAGTATTTTGCAACTAAACTTCTTAGATAGTGCCTGCCATAAATCGCATGCGCAACCACATTATTTTGTTACAAAACTTTGCTTATTACCCATTCGTCACTATCACTCATGGGGCATCCCTCAGCAAGCATGTCTCCATAGTATCCGTCCGGAGGCCGGGGTACGAGCTGCATGTTGTGCCGTAATGTCTAACTCAAGTGTTGCCCTCGCTGCTAGACCTTGCAAAGCGTTTATTAGGTTGTATACCTTCACAAATGGCTAGCCTGTATGCTTTTGCATGGCTGCTTTATCGTTTTCGAGAATGTTGTATTTGTGTTGTTTAAGTTTTTAATTAATGTTACGAAAAGGTTTACTTATAACGTTACAAAAATGTAAGAATAATGGACATTCACAACACTGAATTCATGTTTCGCCTAAACAAAAAGTACCATTGCTGTAATGCTTCGGTGCTGCTTGAGATGTACACCGGAGAGTGCCGACATTGACCATAGTACCTATCGACATGGTGTGCAGGGCAGTGACGATAATCAACTTTGCAAACATTCGATCGCATGCTGTACAGATGTGTCATTCGATTAAAGAACGCCGGAGCGAGACTGGACAAACGCCGGTGCTGTAGGTTTAAAAAAAAATTGGGCCAGTTGCACGGTATTGAACCATTCTATACCGTGCTACCACCCTTGCCACTGGTGCACATTGCTGCTGCTTTCATAACGAGATATGTTTTGTCACAGCACTTTCTTCATAAATAGCACAACGAGGCCCCGGCCGCTGCTGGAGAATTCTAGCGGACAACTGGAAAGCACGACGGCAATTAAGTTTTTTGCCCAGTAACAATTTTCATCGCAAATACAAAGCGGCTACTGTTAGCCATTTATCATGCTCTAAGGCGCGCGATCTCCGTCTAATAACCAGTCGAAACCTTCAAAAACAGTAGAAGAAAAAAAAAGTCTATCGGCAAAGGCATTTCTGTTCTAGCACTCAGCGGTATTCATGAAACAAAGCAATAAGTCTACATGCTAGACTTGCGAGAACAAAGTACATAGATTGAAAAGAGTAAGAAAAAAAGGCTGGAAATCTCGCTTAGGGATGAAAAATGGCGGGTAATGTTTTCAACAAATAATAATAATAATAAAAAGAAATATGAGGAGGAGTCTTAACAGTGAGGGGTACTGGAAAGCAATGGGAGCCGACGAGTAGTGCCGTGAAGACAAACCGGAGTGTTGGGTCAAGCAGTGCCGACGCCCCCCCCCCCTCCCCCCCCCCCCGTACACAAACAGAAGCAAAAAAAAAAGACAAACCAACAAGAAATCAACCAACAAGCTACTTGAACTTGCATGCCTGCATTGGCGCCGTGCCCTTTCTTCATCGTGGGCTTGTCCAGCTAACTAAGCGTCACTAACGCGCCCGTAATCGACGAGACGCGCAAACAGAAAAGAAACAGACGAGGCAGCGACGATACTGAGTGAAAACAAAACGCAACGCAAGCAGCGGTTAAGTGCCGCGCATTTACGCTGGGTCATCGGTCAGCTTCTCGGCAGCGAGTGCGGTGATCAGCGGTCCGTCCCTCCAGGTCTCCTGCTGCCCAGGCCGACGTCGCCGTGCTTGCCCCCCCCCCCCCCCCCCCCCCCTCTTCTTTTTTCCCCGGTCGTCGTCGTGTTAACCGCGGGGTTGGCGCTTATAATTACAGGCCGCACGGCGTGTGTGTGTGCTGCGTAGGAAGGCCCGGGGTGGACAGGTGGGCGGTGTGCTTTAGTGTGCCGTGAAATATTCGACGCACCTCCTTCCTGCACGCTTTCTTCGCGTCTTCTAAGCGTCTCGCGAGAGTGTGAGAGGAGGTATCCTTTTAATATGCGTTACTGCGTGTATATGCGCGCCTGAGAGAGGCCGTATACAGCTGCCTCGTCAGGTTGATTTCTTGCCTCCGCGCATTGGCCTAAAATATGCTGTATATTTTCTCCCGGTATCATTCACGCGCGTTGCATTCACGAGGCAAACGTTACGGAGGGAGGAAAGCAAGAACGGTTACGTTGAATATAGTAAAGAGCATGCTAACGAGCAGCGCTGGCAAATGCGGTAGTTATGCAGGCGGCGTTAGGGTTGGTTCAGTTTCGGCGTTAGTGTAATGGGTGGGAAGAATTGCTCGGCGTTTTGGAACGGAGAAAAACGGCTTGAGTCGTAAGGATTCTTCATGAGCAATGAGCGCGAATTATTCTGCATTCCTTTGGCCTGGCTGCAGCATTCCGGCGGTCGCAGATAAGTCGGGTGATAAATATGTCGAAGGGAACTTGATATCGGCCGGGGCTTTGGGGCTCCGTGAAAGCTGATGATTGATTGTCATCGGTTGATATAAGTTTTGAATGTGGGCACAAAGCCTTAACATTGACACACTCTGAAGAGACAGGAGTAAAAAGGGAATAAAGTTGTCCCCTAGTGCACACCCTTTTATAAAAGGGAGTGCGCTAGAGGACAGCTTCCTTTTTTTACTCTCGCATAGGTGTATTCGTGTTTAGAATGCACCCTCACCTTCATTTTCCTTCTTTCAATTTCAATTTTCAATTTCAATTTTCAGTTTATTTCCCGTGTACACATGGTGAGGGCCGAGGGAAAAAAGCCAGAAATTTTGGCTTGACGTGCCCCGCGGCCCCTACATTGCAGGGCAGCAGGTAACATAAATGTTTTAAACAAGTAGAATCTCAGAATGCAAACAATAGTTATCAAAAATGGTTTTGCGTATTATTAGAAAAATAACAAGGAATGAAGTGTTTTTCCCTGAGGTCATAAAGGGGCTATGTAATGATGCTTGAAAGAAGAAGACTGAAAAAATTGGCAGTGGTTTAGCTCTGGTTAAACCTGGAGGATTGCGGAACGAGGAGAGAGAGAGAGAGACGATGGAGAGCGCGCGGCAGCGGCGGCGGCCCCGGCACGCTAGCTATGCGCCCCTACTGCGCATGCGAAACTGGCGAGCGCGGCAGCGGCACCTCGTCACCCGCTCAGCGACGGCGGCGGCGCGCCAGCTGTGCGGCGTGTGACGTCACTGCTCCTCGCGCATGCGCAGTACGGCCTTGCCTAGGCTCCACGAAATGGCTTGGCGACTCGCGTAGTGTTGCTTTCGCAACAAAAAGGTTGGCCGTTCTAATCCAGCCGAGGAGCGAATGAAGATTCGATCCCTGCGTGCAAGCGGTATATGATGAGGGATTGTTCGGCGAGAGAGCGGCTTCTGTCAGGTACCGGAGCTTAGGACAAACCCGCAACAGGTGGTGGATATCGGCCGCAGTATTCCGGGATTTGCAGACTGCGCAGACATGATCCCTGGTGCGAGAATATAAGCCTCGAAATTGAGGCCACTTTCGATATTAAGTCAGGAGTGATGGCAACCTCGATCCGATCCGGTTCATCTAAAGCTGTGCTTTAAGAACACCACTTGTACCACGCTGGAGAGAAGGTTTTCTGCCACTGAGTTTCGGTTTCAAGATGAGGGAAGAACAGGGCTCATTCAGAGGCCTATTTCTAGGTCGCTCTTGCAGGGGGCTCCCCCTCATTCATAAATCCTTCCTGTAGAGACCTCTCTCTTTATACTTCCAGTTCTTATAGATTCGGAATGTTGAAAAGAATTATGACATGGAATATTTCTTCAGTTCAGCTTGTACATTCCATTCTTTAAAGCTTTCGCATTGTAAAGTGAATTAACGGGGTAGTGCTTGTGAAGATAGCAATGTTATAAGCCGGAGGAAGTCAAGGGTACAGAGAAGGAAGACTAATTATGAGGAGGCCAACCTCGAGCCTCAATTATGGGTAACGTTTCATGTTTTTTTCTCTATCTTAGCACCAAGAAATATGCCGCAATTTTCGTCATAACATGAGTGCTGTAGCCTACAAATACACAGCATAGACGACAGCAGCATTCAGTGATTCATGGTAAACAGAAAAAAAATATGTACTCGGCCGAGACTCATCTTAAGCCATAGATATTTTAATGAAGGCTAGTTATCAGCGCAAGGTTATGGTTATATTAGCCAGACGACTGATTGCATTACAGACCAATAAAAAGGCCCCTGATCACTTTAAAAGGTATTTCTATAAATCTAGCCGTAAATACATGCCGATTTTCGATGGCAGCAATCATTTCCTATCGTTATTGACCTTGAAAAACGGGTTGTAACGTCGACCGAGCGTTATAACCCGTCTGTGACAGCGAACAAAAAAGCTACAAGGAAAGAACATTAATGACTCCCAAGAGGGGCCAATCCAGACGAAGACAGGGGGGCTGGTAACCCCTTCGGGCACAACAAGCATGTAATAATTCAAGACAGATAGAGGAAGAAATCCGAACGAAATAACAAACAGTGTTACATCCAGTGACCTCTTGACGCGCCAGAGTAATGCACGAACCTTTTCCGGATATATATATATATACCGGGTGTCCCAGCTAACTTGAACCAAGGGTTTAAAAATGAAATATTGGGGTCAGGAGAGTGAAACTACCTGCATATTGGTGACAGGCATTTGGCGCACCACAGGAAATTTTTTGTATTGCAATTACTTAACTAGTAATTAAAATAATTTTTTTTAAATTTTTAATATTGACTTTAGACACTAAGTGTGATTCGCAAAGTTGGAGAGCACTTTCAGAAACCCCCATTCCATTATTCGCCATAAAGAAAACCTTACGTGTACCTCTTTTTTCGAGCTCGAAAGAAAGCCCGCGAAATACAAAAAAAACCACGTGACGAGCGCATTCGCGCGCCGCGATCGTGCTGCTCTCAACCGTGCTTTCAGTGAACGAAATCAGCTCCGGTATTCATTCGGCGGCCCCGTTTCAGAGGCAGGCCGATATCTTGGTGGTGGTTTCTTCGGCCGTGTCAGCCAGTTCGCGCGTGACGGTGTAAATTGCAGCGAGTGCGCTGCGCTTTGCAGTCGCGATAAAGACTGCCAAGCTCGAAGTTTTCAAATGAGAGGAGTTTTATTTGCCAGTTGCAAAGAAAATAAAAGTGGCGGTTTATGGCTTGGCTGTGCGGCGATGACAGCCGTGGCATGCGGTGGTCCTGACTCCATTTCATTTCGGTTTCTTACCAATTATAAAAAGTGCTCGAATAGGTCACCTTGTGCGACGATACAGCTATGGCATCTTGTAACCAAATCAGCCGTTGCATTTCGTATGACAGCCTCAGGCATGTTTAAACAGACTTCCGTTATTTTGTCTTTAAGGTCTTGCGGTGTGGAAGTTGGTGTGCTGTACACCTTGTCCTTGATATGACCCCACAAAAAGTAGTCCAGAGGTGTCATATCAGGAGACCTGGCTGGCCAGTTCACGGGACCTAGTCGTCCTATCCATTTCTGCGGGAACGCTGCGTCGAGCCAGGTCCGAGCCTTGGCGCTGCTGTGCGCGGGGGCGCCATCGTGTTGAAACCACACATTTGTGGCCCTGGCGAGCGGTAGATCCGAAAGGAAGTCGTCAACGGGTCCTCTGAGGATATCATTGGTGTAGCGATCTGCTGTCAGCGTCTGGTCGAAAAACACAGGCCCGATCAAACTACCGTCGAAAAGTCCACACCAAACACTAAATGACCACTGGTACTGGTGCTGCGTCTGTAAAACCCAGTAGGGATTTGAATCGCTCCAGTAATGAGCATTGTGCAGGTTCACCTGTGAATTGCGCGAAAAACTAGCTTCGTCACTCCATATCACTTTGTTCAAAAAACCCGGGTCGTCCTGCATCTTTATCAGAATCCAATTAGCAAAATCGGTCCTGTTTTGGAAGTCCCGTGGCAACAGATTTTGATGAAGCTGTACGTGGTACGGATGCAGGCGGTGTTTGCGCAGTATTCGCCAAACTGATGACCTGGAGACTCCGGTATCCTCGCTCACGCTGCGCACGCTTGCTTGGGGTTCCAGAGCGAACAGCGATAAAATATGCGTCTCGAAGTCCTCGTCAAAAACAGATGCTCTGTGTCGTGTGGACGTAAAACTGCCCATCCGTCGCAGCGTCTCGAAGGCACGCAGGATCGTTACTGAACTTGGCCGCCTGCCTGGGTGCCATTGTTGCATAAGGTCTGCAGCGCGCCTTCTGTTCCCATGACATGCACCTAGAGCCAGAACCATGTCTGCTTTCTCTTCATTTGTAAACGGCATGTCTGCAGTGCTAGTAATCACTACACCAAAGATTCAGTCTCGCATGAGAGTGGCATAAGAAGAGCACACGACAAACTGTGCTTCACCGCTGCTTCCAGCTTTCAAAATCCTCATTAGGAAACTGCAACACACAGCCGCCAACACCTCGCGGCGAAACATTATTCCCTGTATTTCTCTTTTGCTTCTGAGTGACAAAGCAGACTCGCCATCTCAGTATCTTATCAGATTGGGACTAAGTCGTCGTCGCCGGGTGCCAACTAGCTGACGCGGACGAAAAACCCCCGCCAAGATATCGGCCTGCCGCTGCAACGGGGCCGTCGAATAAAGGCCGGAGCTGATTTCGTTCACTGAAAGCACGGTTGAGAGCAGCACGATCGCGACGCGCAAATGTGCTCGTCACGTGATTTTTTTTGTATTTCGCGGGCTTTCTTTCGAGCTCGGAAAAAGAGATACACGTAAGGTTTTCTTTATGGCGAATAATGGAATGCGGGTTTCTGAAAGTGCTCTCCAACTTTGCGAATCACATTTAGTGTCTAAAGTCAATATTAAAAAATTTAAAAAAATTATCTTAATTACTAGTTAAGTAATTGCGATACAAAAAATTTCCCGTGGTGCGCCAAATGCCTATCACCAATATGCAGGTAGTTTCACTCTCCTGACTCCAATATTTCATTTTTAAACCCTTGGTTCAAGTTAGCTGGGACACCCGGTATATATATCCGGAAAGAGTATACAAGAGTATATAGCGAAGTATACGCTTCGTTAAAGGAAACATATTTATTCGACTCGACGTTTCGATCGGAAGACCGATCTTCTTCAGGAGTGATTTTACTTTGTGAATGCGTATATATATATATATATATATATATATATATATATATATATATATATATATATATATATATATACATATATATATATATATATATATATAGAGAGAGAGAGAGAGAGAGAGATTGACAATTGCAAGAATTAAAAACACAACGGTCACTACAGCGTTCCAGCCTTCTTGAAGTACTTGAAGAAAGCTTGTCTCCCGGCCGTAAGGTTGTTTCCCGTTCCTTCACTCTTCCCTCTTTGATCCCCTTATTCCCTCCCCTGTGCAGGGTAGACAACCGAAAACCTTTCTGGTTAACATCCCTGCCTCCCCCCCCTCTCTCTCTATCTATCTATCTTGTTATATTTTCAGGAAGTCGTCACAACGGGAGTTTTTCCGCTACTATATTTTGCAGTACTGACTCTTTATTTGAGAAATTAACTTTCCGCAACAACTGCCTAGAAGTGTGTTTCGACTTGCTATCCAGTCGTCCCTATTTCTGTACTGTTGAGTTATAAACAGCTGGATTTAATTAAGCGCCTTTATTCCGCCAGAAAAATAGTGGCTGTCTGCGATTAAATTTATCTATGGCGGAGTATCAATCTCTTATTGTGATTTCCTCTATGAAATTGCAGTTTCTGGACATAAAAAAGGAAGAAAAAAGGGAATGAACGAAGGAATAAAGGAAGAAAGAAGGAAGGAAAGAAAGGAAGGAGAGAGAAGAAAGAAGGAAAGAAAGAAAAGAAAGAAGGCAGCAAATAAAGAAAGAAAACAGGAAAGAAAGAAAGGAAGGAAGAAAGAAACAAAGAAAGCAACAAAGAAAGAAACAAAGAAAGAAAGAAAGAAAGAAAGAAAGAAAGGAAGAAAGAAAGAAAGAAAGAAAGAAAGAAAGAAAGAAAGAAAGAAAGAAAGAAAGAAAGAAAGAAAAGAGAAAGAAAGAAAGAGCGCGGATCTTGAGCTGTTACGTGAGGGCAAAACTATGGAAGCCAAACTAGGGTAGCAACTTAACGAATGCTACCGCTCCAGGGGCTTATTCACAGCAAACGACGGCGGATCCAACCGCTGAAAGACCAATGCAGCGACTGACTGACTCCCTCACGGCTGGGCCAAGAGGTAAGGAAAGCGTGGCCCCCTCAGAACATCTTCAAAATAAGAAGCCACGTTGTTCCAATATAACGCTCTGCAAACCTCTTTCTCTTCACTGGTCGCGCGAGCAACAATGCCGAGTCTAATTCCGACCCGCCCGCGGCAAGAGTGAGTACCTAGTGCTAGGCCGACAAGTACCTAAGCTGTCTCGTCGTCCTCCACCGTCATCAAAGCAGTAGACGCTAGTGCAGAGAAGCCGGTAAGCACGCACGTAGTGCAGCCGAAATCAGCAAAGCTTATCTTCGAAAAAGCAAGCAACCCAAATTCTGGGAACAAAACAGCAACACGGGCCGCAGAGGAAGAAGAAACGAAACGCCCAACGAGATCGGGTTGAATGTACCCACACAGAGCTGCAGAGAGCGAGACCAGCGGAACACAACTAAAGCCCGAAGCGCCCCTGGCGGCGCGTGGGGGAAGGTTTATTTTTTGCCGCCATGAGCGAAGATGCCTCCGAGGCTCAGGGCTCTTCTCACTGCGGCTCTAATTCTGGACGACAGACGACGCTCGAGCAGACGACGTGTGCGCGTGCCGTCTGCTCTTCTGCTCGAGGATAGTTGCGTGCAGTACTGCGAGAACAGGAGTTGTGCTCAAGGCACACTGCCCGCTGCCGCGCCTACAGCAAAGAAATGCCAAGAGGCTTGAACGTTCTTGGAACGCTAACTTTATCGTTCCATGCACGTTTAGAGCTCGTTAAGTGATATCCTCGCTGGCGCTAATTACGCATGTCTGCCGTGTTTGAAGTGCGTGAACGCAACGGTGGCAACTTGCTCAGTCAAGTGGAAAGACGCGGATAGCGGAGGGGGCACTTCTCCCTCGCGCGTGGATCAGTTGCTACTTACGGGTTCCGCAGCAGTGCACGGTATTACCAAGCATTAGTGTGCCCATGCAGCAGTTCCTGTAAAAAGCCCCCTAAAGGCTGGAATGCAGGCAACTGGAACCGAGTGACGCGTGGCCGGGGCACACTTGAAAAGGAAAGAAGGGCTCTCTACCACCGGAGCTCGCGGTTCGGGACTCGCGGCTTTTTCTGTGGCCAGGAATTGGAGTGCAGCGGAACGCTCGAGAATATGGGGAAGCGCGGAAAAGGAACTAAAAATCCAGAACTACAACGCTCCCCCTCCAAAGATTCCCTTTATCAGCGGAGTACTTGAGGCTGCTATACCGTCTTCCATATTACGCCTGGCAACTTCCCTTTCGTTCAAGAATCACCACCTCTATCCATTCAAATTAGCCCGCTCTTAGGCCGGAAGACCTGTATCGCACGCCCACACGTCGAACATTTTACTCATTGGCGAACAGTCGAACACGTGACGAAAATCCTGCATTCTTATTGGCCATAAGCTGACCTAGTTTTCCTGGAGTGATGCGTCATTACATTTTCTCCCAGTTCCGCCGCCGCCGCCGCTAATGCGATGGCATTTGTGTTGTCATCCTGAGTCGCTGCTGTGGTTTCCACACACGATGGGGTGCACTGAAGTCCCCTGCAATGAGTAGCTCATTTTTTTTTCCGGCCAGAACTTTCGCCTCCTTGATGAGAGGTTGGAAATCGGTATTGCGTTAGCACGTGGGACTGTACAGATTTAAGATCAATAGGCTACTATGTCGGCGTCGGCCGTGGGGAGTACTATCAATGAGAATGTGCTCGATTGCAGTGACTGTAGTTGTGTGCTTGATCGTCGTTACCAATTTGCTTGTGAGTGTGGCCACCTTTTTGAAGTTTCCATCCACACGAGTCTCGTACCCAATCACTTTGGGGGTGTTGTTCACTTCTTGGAGAAGAATTATTTCGGGTTTGCTTTGTAGGTGGGTGACATGAACGCCGAAGTCATATTTGTTGCTGAATTAAGCTTTTGCAATTCCACTGCCACACACAGTAGCCTATGGTGTCCGCCGGCCGGGTGGTCGGGTTACGCCAGCCATGTTGGGGGTCCGTACCCATGGTTCTTGACGTTTCCCGGGTCGTGACTGCGTGACCGTTCACGTTTGTGGCGGTTGCAGAAGCCTTCGTCAAGCTTCCTGACCGGGCCATTAAGGAGGCCGAATTGAGTGCCGAGTCGGTGGATGCCATCAAGGATCTGATTGCATTTCTCGTTTTGGTCTTGCGCTCAGGATGTGAAAAGATCAGACAAGTCGCGCTTTCTGAGAACAGGATTTTCGACGTCGGAGTCCTCGGCCGCGGGTTGCGTAACTTCCGCAGGTTGTGGAAATTCCTCGGGTTGAGGAAGTTCCGCGGATTGAGGAAGTTGCGCGGGGGCAGGAGTGAAACCTATATCTTATTCGCGAGTTCATTGCTCGGGAAGGGTGGGAAAGAGAAAGAAGTTGTTCGGTGTCAGAACGCCGGCTTCATGTCTCTGCAGATTTTTTATATTTTGCGTCATAATTAGGGAGGCACCGCTCCCTTTGTGTCACGGAGATGGAAGTGGAGGCCGCTGTGCCTTCTGTGGATCCCGGTTAGTCGGCAACGGCCGCCCAGAGGAAGCGCCTGTACGCCCCGAGTGACTCCAGCAGCCAGGACACCGTTGTGTACGGTGATGACTACTCGGCTCCTCGAAGTGGTGACTCCTCGACCGACGATGGGTTCATACCCGTCGTTAGTAAGAAGGCCAAGCGCAGACTGCGCAGACAAACTGAGTCGACGTCAACGACGTCCTCAAGTAAGGATACGATCATCAGGGCGCGAAGTGCCGAGGCACATACAGCCTTGTTCGTGCCACTGGAGTCTACGGACAACTTGAATCTACTAAACAGGCAAGCCATCTCTGTGTTTCTTGAGAGTCTCGTACCAGGAGGGATTAAAGACGTTAGAATAAACCCCCACAAGAACATCATTGCCATTGATGTCATGAAGCGAAGCGAGCTAGACAGTTTGGCTGCCATCACCAAACTTGGCAATTTCAGTGTACGCCCTCTTATGCTACAAGACAGCGGAACCACGGCTGGCGTAATTTACAACGTCGACATCGCCATCCCTGACGCCGACTTGCCCATCTTAATCAAGCGGGCAACCAACAGCATTTCCATAATGCAAGTTCAGCGCCTTGGAAGGTCTACATGCGTCAAGCTTACGTTCAAGGGTGACTGCATTCCATCATACGTGAAGGTTGGGCACTTTCGTCACCCAGTTCGTCCATTCATACCTAAGCCGCTACAGTGTAGGAAATATATGAGGATTGGCCATGTGAGCGGCGTCTGTCACAACTCCATCGTGTGCCCAACATGCTCTGAGCCCCACAGCGGCGACAGTTGCCGCGCGACTGCCTTGAAGTGCGTCAACTGTAGTGGCCCTCATGACTCTTCCTCGAAGGACTGCCCTCGCCTAAAGACCGAGAGGGCGGTACTGAAGCAAATAGTGCGTGACCATTCCACCCACAGAGAAGCCGCTGCTAAGGTGCGACGACGTCGTTCGCGCCGCCGCCGAAGGTTATTGAAGGAAACAAATACCTTCGAAGAGAAGACCCCAAGCGGCACTGCAGTTTGTCCGCCTCCATCGACAACAAATCAGGAAAGCCCGGCGACCGGTGACTCACGACCTGCTGTCTCTGATACCACGTGGCCACCACTACCAAAGCCTAGAGCGCGCACTGCGTCTAGTACGTTGCCGCACCGTATGTCTGCGTCACCTACGACGGATCTGGGCAAAAGGCATGATTCCGACCTTGGCCAAGATATGCAAGTGATTCCAATCCTCACGTCACTGATGAATGTCATGCGTGATCTGCTGTCCAGCTTACGCACGCCAGTAGCACACAGCGCACTGCAAGTACTGGACGCGCTACTGCCAGTTCTTGCAGCTCTACAATAGAAGACACCATGGCTCCCCCGGAACTATCTTTTCCGAAGAAAGTCAAACAAGCTTTTATTTCTCAGTGGAATGCCCGCGGGCTCCAGTCCCGGATTTCAGACACCACCGCTTCCCATTCTGGGGATCTGTGATCCCAATCTGCCCAACATTTTACGATTATCCCCGCCCTTTCACAGAGCCCAAGATCCTCGGCCCGTGGCCACAACAGCCGACTACCATCAAGGCTCAGAAGACAATGTTTTGTCTTTCCGAGAGACTGCCTTGCTTGCTAGATTGTGACTTTGTCTCTCGTTCCTTCTCTCTTCTCTTCCATTTTTATCCCCTCATTCCCTTCCCCAGTGCAGGGTAGCCAACCGGAAACCTTTCTGGTTAACATCCCTGCCTTTCCCCCTCTCTATATCTCTCTCTCTTCTCTCATTGCTCGGTTTCCACGCGTCCTTTTCGCTCCTCATATCCTCTTAATGCTCGCTAAGTTGTTCAAATCTAGCGGTGAAGCTAGCCGTAGCCGTGGATACAGCCTGTTAGATCATGGCCGTCACAGCAGTGGGAGGCGAAGGAGGCCCAC
Organism: Amblyomma mixtum; assembly: GCF_055824585.1. Taxonomy (NCBI): domain Eukaryota; kingdom Metazoa; phylum Arthropoda; class Arachnida; order Ixodida; family Ixodidae; genus Amblyomma; species Amblyomma mixtum. The sequence goes on along the minus strand of NC_143021.1, from coordinate 180,293,217 downwards.
ACTGTTAGCAAAAAAAAACACCCAAAAGGGAGTAAATGGCTTGTCCTCTAATTCTCACCCAAAAGAAGGTTCTTTTTACTCCATATGTATGGTGTTTTTTATTTACTCCCTTATATAAGGGAGTTATTTTGGAGTATAAGGGAGTAATTTTTTACTACCCACAGAAATGGATCCCAAAAATGGCGTCATGTTTATTTATCCTCATTCAGGCTCATTCTTACAGCAGTGACAGCGGCGGAAACGGGCAGTAGCTCTGCGGGCCGCCGGCTACCCAACCTGGGAAACTGCGCTGCCCTAACGTAACTCCGCGTCACACATTCTTTTCGCCGTCGGCAAGCCCAGCGGCGGCGTAGGCGGCAGGAGTCGTCTGCTTGTATCCTTTTGCTGTGCGAGCTCGCTTGGTTGGCTACGTTCGTATATAAGGGATGTAACATTATAATCAGTAGTTAAAAACTGAAAAGGAGACACTGGGTAGTTTTTGCGGTCATGCACAACGCTATATTTGACTCAAAACCAGAGCAGAAAAGACGAAAATACTCCAAATTGTAGTTTGGAATGGCAGTGTTTGCTTTCATATTCACTTCATTAAGGCTTGGATTTTCAATATGACTGGGTAAATGTGATGGAGTAAATGTTTTCACAAATGGAGTAAAAAGGGTGGCCGCCACCATTTATACTCCCTTTTAGGTTTATTTTTGTGTACAGTGTGGTTGCTCAGCGGAGGGGAGTAATTTTCAGTGGTCACTTTTGGGTGGTGTCTCCGTGTTGGTGGTGAAACCCACTGTTTTGCTCTCGGTCTTGGGTTACTCAGCAGGCCGCTGCTACCGACTACTGCAGTCCGGTTCCCTCGTGGGGTGGTCGCCGCTGCAGAAGCTGCAGGCCTTGGCATACTCGCGGGCTTCTCCGGGTTCGGGTTGGCCGCAGTACACGCAGGTCTGCCCGTTAGGCTTGGGCATACGTCTGTGCGATGGTTTCGCAAGGGGCACCGCTTGCAAATGAGCTTAGTTCTTCGGTATAGATAGACATGGTATTCCAGGCATTCGTATAGTAGAGGTATCTTGGGGGTTTACCGCCAGTGACCCAGTAGAGCACTGACCTCGTATTGTCCAACATCTGCACAAAGGCTAACTGGAGGCCCGGTCGGACGATACGGATTGTTTTCACGAGTAGTTCCGGTGGGGTGCCAGGATCGATGCTCGAAGGAGTCTCACTAGACGCTGGAAACGCCAGAAGCATTACCGGCACCCCAAACTCCGCTTAGCCCAGCTAAACCACAAAACTCAAGCCTATGCTAAAGAGCTCACTAGTAGCAAATGGCGTCAGATATGTGACAACCTGAACGGGCAACTCGACAGCGCCCGAAGCTGGAACCTAATCCGATACCTCATCGACCCCGATCGCACTAAAGGCGAGAACAGCAAGACGATCGAACGGATCCTACAGGCTGACCCTGCAAAGGACACAGAGATCGTAGGCCGAGTGTGGGCCTGATATGCTGGCGACCCCAGTCCGCCCCTAGTTCCCTTCCCCGATTACTCGGGGCCAGACAACCCACAGCTCGACGTTCCCATAACTGAGGCGAACATTTTCGCGGGGGCCCGATCCTTCAAGAAGAATATTTCCCCAGGACGCGATCAAGGCACGAACGCGGTCACGTGTCCCTCATCGCGTTCGCACGTTGTTGGCCTCCACCATCTACAAAACTACTAACAACGTGGGACTGGCAATCGTGTTCTTTTTATTGAAATATACGCCACTTGTATGCCGCGTTGTTGTGCGCTCGACAGATAAGGGGATGGCCTGTTCCACGGGACACTTGCGGTAATACAGGCCGTACTACGTCCGCCGCTATGGCCGAGGGTGGCGCTGGTGAACACTCTCAAGAGTATACGTTACAGGCAACATAAATACCCCCGAGAGTAAGCACCCGCCGCCTTAGCTCAGCTGGCACCGGGCGCGAAATTCGAGACTTCGGTCGAGAAAGGTCGAGAGTTCGGATCCCGCTTTCGGCCTGTGGTTATTGTCTGTTCTACTTTCCAATCAATTTATCTTGGAGCCTTAAGGTGCTTAACATCGCTGAATAACACAAATGAAAAAAATATTGATAGAAATATTCTCATGTTTTCCTTGGTTTCGGAGACTTGCACGGTTTGTTTCATACTGCTGTATAACAGAATACCTCCTTAGAATTTCATGCAGCAGGGTAATCCAGACGCAGCATGGTTTATGCTACAAGATTTTGCGCACCTGCTCACAGACACTTTATCTGTAAAACAGTTCAGCTCCCCCGAATTGCTGTCCCGGCCCGAGATCACCTTGATAACAATAAAGAGCACCGACGTCCTGTAAGCGTAAACCGTATACGGGGCTACGTAGGCAGGGGCTTTGCTATGAGGTCAGGTTATTCACGCTATTCATGTGCACTTGGAACAAAAACAAGGCAAAGCGGATTAAGTAATAGACGAAGCAGAATATGGCCTATAGAATATAGTGCAGAGAACGTAATAAACCTACATACAGTTTAAACTCGTTTTAACGAAATTGAAGGGGGCCGGCGATGACTTCGTTATAGCCGTACCTTCGTTATAGCCAGTGTTGATCGGGCATCCAAAGGGAACCTCCATTCATTCGTTATACCCACTATTTCGTTGCAAACCATTTCATTATATGGAGGTTCGACTGTATGGAGGTTCGACCCATCCAATGATGGATGGACCTCTATGGGAGGTCCCGTGACTGAAACGTAACGAAAAACGGGAAAGACAAGCCCTATACAGCTGAAAGGTGGGGTAATCTAGAATTAGGCTGCAGTCTTTCTTTGTTATTCCTTTGATTCCTGACGTAAACCCAAAATTGCGCTCAAAAGAACTGAGGAATGCCACAGAGTGAGCATTCTCTTTCAGAGAATTTCAGACTACTCACATACTACCAGTGTCACTGCCCTAAAAAATCGTGCCGAATTAGAAGACTTGTCTTTCCGCCGCAAATTATCACGACTAGCTCTTTTCCATAAATTGTATCACCATCCATCGCTCCACCACGATTTTTTCCTATCACCATCAGCCTTCTTTCCACGGCTCGACCATCCGCACAAAGTTAAGCACATCGGGTGTCGTTCATCTGCATTTGCGAAGTCATTCATACCAATGCACTATCATAGAGTGGAACGATCTACCAGCACACATAGCCACTGAATCTAACGCCTCCACATTTCTCGATCTCATCCGCAGCGACGTTGGCATTTGAAATATATACTGTTCATTGAAATGTATGTGATTGCGTTCTGTTATGCCTTATTGTTTTCCTAAACCTGTTATTACATTGCTTTCTACTAGCCTGTTTCTTTATTCTCTGGTGCTTAATTATTTTCCCATGTTATATTTAGCCTATTTATTGTTCATTTGCTTGTTAACAATGTTCCTGTTACATGTGACCCCCCCCCCCCCCCCCCTATGTAATACCCTCGAATGAGAGCCTTTAGGGGTATGTTGAATAAATAAATAAATAAATAAATAAATAAATAAATAAATAAACACTTGGGGCTCCTTTGCGAGTAAAGTTTAGTGAATGAAACCTGCAAGCATTTCTGTTTTATTTATAATGTTACCAAGGCTGTGCATAGCCATTACCAAGCTGGGAGACAGAAACGGTCGTTTGTAGCATCGAGAAATCAGTCTGACTTCAACGACTCGATTTGCCTGTGGAAAGCGCTTTCAGGAGGAGATGTATACTGGCGGTGTTATATGTACTTTCCCTGGCATTTACCTTAGTCCGAGCGAAACATTTTCGTCCACTCGGGTCTCGAACAGCGTGTGTTGCCGGAGGCACATTCTGCGCTTATTTTCGTACTCTTATACGGATCGACGACCCAAAAAGATGTGTCACAGAATGCTGGCAGCTCTGACCCCGGGCCTGTCCAGAGTAATTAATCGTTAGCCGGGTCAAGGAAAGGGGCCACTGTCACAGACATACCAGGCGACAAAAAAAGACTATAGGAACAAAATAAAACGAAATGAAGGCGTCGATAGAGGCCCCACAACAGCTCACGAAAGAATAGTAGCGAACTATAACACAATAACAATCTAGGTTCGAAATGCCAGCGAGCCCTCCCTCACCTCCTCGGTGTTCGCATTTAGCATCTCAACCCGTTTCTATTTGCTGCCCCGACCCTCCACTACGGGCCGCTGTTTTAATTCAGGTCCCCAGCCTAACGACACAGTGACTCTGTTTCCGTAGAGGCCAAAGCACGCGAGAGGCTCAGTGGTACCGATATGCGGCGTGACCCTTATTTCAAACTCGAAGAATGAAAAAAATAAAGAAAAACGAAAGGCACTTGAGCGACCACTGTGAGTAGGCGAATTCTCAGCCCCTCGCTTTCTGAACGTACTCGTTTTTTATTTTTATTTTATCCTCACGAGCGGCGCGTCGCTGACGGTTGTGGTGCCGAACAAACGCTTCAAGGCTCTGACGGATCCTAAAGGGAGTTGCGAAGACTCAGCTGCTGGCGACAACCGTGACAGGGCGCCCCTCGGGACAGGTGCTGCGCCGTTCGCATTATTCGCGAAGGCCTGTAACCTCTGCTCGTCACTCACCGCAGAGGGCAGCCTCTCGTTTAGATTCTGCTTTCCTCCGTCACAGGAGTCGAACGAGCACAGGCGGCATTCGGTGGTTGAATTCAAACTCTGAAAGTCTATATATCGTGCAGCATAACCCTCTCACTGCACGCCTCGGCCATGATTTCTCCGGCACTAATTTTTCGAATGTTTTATTAGTACCTCTCAGCGTTCGGTTCGGTCTGCGATATTCAGCGTAGCTGCAGTGGCAGTACACCTCACCTCACCTCACCTCACCTCACCTCACCTCACCTCACCTCACCTCACCTCACCTCACCTCACCTCACCTCACCTCACCTCACCTCACCTCACCTCACCTCACCTCAGCTCACCTTACCTTACCTCCCCTCACCGCACCACACCGCACCTAAACCTTACCTCACCGCACCATGTACAATCTTTGTCAAAAGTAACTAGGTTGCGTGGTTTGCTTCTACCTCGTACAGTGGAGCCCTTACAGCTTCCCTGAAGCTGGAATGCTCGTTAAAGGTAAGGACGGGGGTCTTCTTACCTTACAACCACTTCTGACCTTTAGGAAAGTCACAAGGGCTCCACTACACAAGCTAGAAGCAAACCATGCAGCCTGGCTACTTTTGACAAAGACTGTACATTCGTGTTGGTTTCTCTCTGAAAGCATACAGTGCAAGATATACCCAGATCACATCCTCCGAACCACGCCACGCCAGATCGCAAGCGTCCTCCACGTTCACATTCACAGTGTCATCGGCGTCTCGACGTGTGCACTGCACGTACAGCTTCAATCTCGTGCTTTCAGAACACTCTATGTTGCCAACGCCTTCAAATAGCGACACTCTGTTTGTCAATGTGCTCAATAACCGGCATCGTCCGTTTTGTAACTTTGCTCAGACGTTCACTTAAGAGCTCGCATCATTTGCACCCGATCCACTGGCATTAATTGGCCCTCCCCGTTTGTCCACAAAACGCAGCAGGGAGTACGGTGCCACTGTGGCGCGCTTTGCACTATTGTTGGATACAGTTGAAGTCTGCAGTGAAGCTCCACCCACACTCGCGACCGCCATACAGACTTCCTCCGCGACAAAAAAGTAGATCGTTGTTAAAACTTTCCTTGTTACCGAAATAAAAAACTAATCAGAAGGGAAAAATTGTAAGCTCTAGAATTTTGATACCTGACTTGTTTAATATAGTCAAAAATTAAAAAGTTGATTTCTCTTATTATTGAGATTGGCCAGTTGAGTAATACAGTACGCCGCGGTCCGTGGCTCAGTGTTAGCAACTGTTGTTTCTTTAAGTTGTATCGTACTGTAGACAGATAACGCGGTCGCATTTAGCAGAGCGAGATCCCGACCATCAGCTGTGCTTATTAAGGCGAAAGCCTTTAATGCCTCATCGTTGTCGACAGAAGGTTGTCAGCAGAAGCTTGTGAGCAGAGATGTCACGCTTTTTCTAGTCAGGCCTGAAAAAAAATCTTTGCGCACGATAGAATTCGAACCACTATCCTCCCGCAGCCGAGCGTGCTAATGGCTACGCTACTTCCTGCCAACGCATGTGTAGTTCTCCTTGTCTAGGACGCTGGAGAGTGTTTGCAGAAAGGCATCTAATCAGACTGGTGCCTCCCAAACGCCCTCCAGTGTCTCCAGATTTCAGGATTCACAAACAATGATGTACTTAATTAACATCTCAGCCACATATCAGTGACACAAGCAGCAACACTGCGCTTAAGGCTTTCGCCTCACCGCACTTTACGTCAACAAAGTGACCCCTCCCCTGAATTTTCTTTAACTGGGTGTAAGGCAAAAGTACCCCCCCCCCCCTTCCTCACACACATACACACACATAGACACTCATTCAGGGATGAGCGCTATCCTCCGATGAACGACAACGCGGCATCGGTGAGCGCTGCTAGAAGCGGCTCCATCACTCCCTGGCAGCTCGGCGGCAACGCGGCGGTAGGGTCGCCCCCCGGGTGATTGACTCGACCCAAATGTTTGTTTTAGCAGCGCGGTCAGCCTCTTGTGTGTGTTCCCCCACCTCGACTTGGAGTAGCGTGGAGGGCTCGCGGGAGCGGTGACAGGCGCCTTTCTCTCGTGCGGAGGTGCCGCTGATTGGCGCTCTCGGCACCCTTGCTCGCAAGGCGGAACAACGTTCGCGCCAAGTGTCACCCAGTCATTAGGGGATAGCGGTCGCTCAAAGTGACTACTTTGAACTTTTATTATTATTTCCCTCGTGCTTAGTTCAATCCACGCCGAGTCCCACCGCAACGTACTTACAAAACCTTAAAGGGAAATTGAGAACACACTGGCATATATCGATTGACAACTGCGGTATAAAAAAATAGAAAAGGAGACGAATCTTTCACTGAAAGCGAAGCTATATGGAGCAGGTCCAGAAAATAAATATAGGTATCAGCGCCACAGGACATTTCTGAAAGCAACTTGTCGTGACGGCAAGGACTTTTTTTTTTTTGTACGGGTCTCGGAAGCTCGACCAAACCACTATCCTGTTTGACTCGACAGTTACGGAGTGCCTAATACACTCGACGTCATTATCAACGTCGCGAGTTTAGTCTAGCTGCAGGACAAAATATTCCTTTCTGAACTCCAAATTTTTAACAACATAAACGTCTTTTGCCGCCAAATGAACGGACATCGAGACACATAAAGCAAAACAAAATGAAATTTTCCTCAGAGCAACGTCCATCGCTGTGTACTCTTCGTGTACCGTATAGGGCAAGAGAAAAAAATTGTAGAGCTAAGCTTACCGGCTTAAATCGTTAATCAGCGAAAGCTATTGCGACTTTGGCTTATACCCGTGCTACACGCGAACAAGAAATGGCAGTAAATGCTTAAGGCCTTAAGTTTGTTAATTATTTTCGGAGTTGGTGCTACACGTCCACACTTAATGCCATTATTGAAAGTGGCGATGACGATATCGCTTGCAAGGTAGTGAAAAAGTTTCATCTTAATATAAACATTCCTAATGAGCACAATATATCGGGAATGTTGTTCAGATGTAATGCAAAAACGATTTTCCAGAAAATACGGCTGTTCCTGCTTTACAAGTCGAAAAAGTAGCCATAAACACGCATTTCAGCACATAAGTCGAGAGTACCTGTCAATAAGGCTGGTTAAAATGGCGCTCTTCGCATCGAAAATGTGGTATAGATGCCTCATGTGACTGAAAGGTAAAAATTAACCATTTCCTACTGGTTAGGAACTTGTTACTAACAAAGCTGCATGCTTTTCAGCGTGTGGCATGGGAACGAGAGTACGCATTGCACGGGCGAATGAGTTGTGGGGAACTCAGTAGGTCGCGAATGGCAGTACGGCTAATGCCATTAAATTTATGCGTGTGGCACCACACGAATGCCATTAAAACTTAAGGCAGTAAGCACTTAATGGCATTAAATCTGTCCGTGTGGCACGGGTATTAGCCATTTAGCCACGCATCCGACCGCGGAGTCTACATCCACAGCTGTAAGAGAAAGCCTAGCCGGACTGATGCGAATCAGAGCAATCTAATCTGGCCATCCATCGCCTCTCATCCTCTCTTTCTCTCTTTCCACTTCCACCTTCCCCCTTTCCCTCCTCTCTCCTCATCATTCAGAGGAGGATTCCCTCCCTCCACTTTTCCATCTTCCACTGTTGGCAGGTGGCAATTTAACTTAATTTAATTAACTTAAATTACATTTCATTGCTGAAGTTAAACTAATCCGTTAAGTAGTTCAGGTCTTACGGTTGGCGCTATAGATTCCACGGTAGAATACAGTTCTTTATGGCTAAATCAAAGCTATAACAGTTTTCGCTGTAAAAGAGTGGCAGTTTTATATTTACCGCAATAGCTCTTATGTCTAGTGTCAAGGTTTAGGGTTCGATCCCGTCCGCGGCAGCCGCATTTTGATGGAAGTAAAATTCTAGAGGCCCGTGTACTGCGCGATGTCAGTGCACGTTAAAGAACCCCAGGCGGTCGAAATTATCCGCTCCACTATGGCGTCGCTTATAGCCTGAGTCGCTTTGGCGGGTTAAGCCCTGCAAACCTAATCTAACCAAACCAAGATTTAGGGGCCAGTGGAGACGCATGCTAACTGCAAAGATGTACAACTAGTCTGATTTATGGATGAATAATCAGAGGGAATATAGGTGGCTGATCAGATCGAAGGAGTAACGAAGAGAGAGAGAAATGTGCTGCTGTATTGCAACGTGCGAAACCCCAGGGGTGCAGTAAACATGAAATGATTCAAGGATTCTGGAAGAGCCCCAATGCAGGCTTTGATTACAATATCAGTTTGGCAATTTTCGAGCGGCTTTGAAGAGCTGCAAAGCTTGCGGTCAGTTTACTGTTCCTTCGTAATGCTTTCTCCCAAGGTCAAACTTTTGTATGCATTGATGTTCCAGGATGAACGCCGGCGCCATCTTTACGACACATAAAAATCCGAGCCCCCAAATTCCACCCTTTGTGCTTTGAGTGCACGTTTCACAAGTGCACGTCCGGTCAAACTAGGAGTCTTCGAATAAAAGCGTTTAAGTTTAGCTTGTAGGATAGTTGACCTTGGTGCCACTGTATTCTTGAAGAAAACATGCGTTGCAATACGGGTTCAAATAAACTGCACGCTGATTTCGACGCCGCTGGCCCTGATTTTACTGCCAGTTACATTTATAGCACGCCTAGGCCGCAAACTGCTCTTCAGGAATCTTTCAACATTCGCTGGCACGCCGAGAACGGCATGGGGGGGAAGCACCCGAAGCGCTAACTTTGTTCGCTGTGCTCGTTCTGTGTTGAAACAAACCAAACCAAACCAAATGAAAAGGCGGGTTAGTTTATTTTATCGACTGCATTATGAGTGATGGCGTACTACCGTCACGTACCAAGGTGCTAAATTTTCACACGAGTGTCAATAAGCGAGGTTCGGCTCTCAAGGTTGGCCAGTTGTATCGTTGTCTGTTATGTCTGGCCAGACAGCTAGGAGGCGCTCTTGGTTACATCATCCCATTATTTACTGAGGGAAAAGCTTGGACTGATGAGCGAGTTGATGTTGCATTGCAGACCACGAACGAGCGTGCACAAACAAGGTCGAAGAAGGACGCAGACGGCACAGGCGCTCAGTTCCAACTAATGGTTTACTGACACAAGTGCGTGATATACACCTTCCTTCATGACGTCATCCTACTGAACATGCCGACGTCCCGTGGCCGCACTTAGAAATCATGACTCTTCGACATTAAAGCCCCGCCGCGGTGGCTCAGTGGTTACGGCGCTCGGCTGCTGACCCGAAAGACGCGGGTTCGATCGCGGCGGCTGAATTTCGATGAAGGCAAAATTCTAGAGGCCCGTGTGCTGTGCGATGTCAGTGCACGTTAAAGAACCCCAGGTGGTCGAAATTTCCAGAGCCCTTCACTACGGTGTCCCTCATAGCCTGAGTTGCTTCGGGACGTTAAACCCCAATAAACCAAACCAAACCGACATTAAATGAAATGGATGGTGGGCTGATACATGATGCTTGGTTTGGTTTGGTTTATTGGGGTTTAACGTCCCAAAGCGACTCAGGCTATGAGGGACGCCGTAGTGAAGGGCTCCGGAAATTTCGACCACCTGGGGTTCTTTAACGTGCACTGACATCGCACAGCACACGGAACACATGATGCATTCGCTTTTCTAATCATATCTTCTTCAATGATTTCCCTTACATTCTGGCTCATAGTATCATGCACGCTTCAAACAACGGATTGCAAGGCTTTTCATTCTTTAATTCACAGTCATGACAACGCACAGAAAGGTTCCCGTCCCTGCAATTGCCTACCTTCCTCCTGTGCTACGTTAATATTTCATTTATACATCGGCCTGTTTGTTTGATGTAACTGGACCCGCATTGCAAGGGAACTTCATGCACCACCCCAGATGAACATGCAACGAATGGGTCGCGTTGTTTGATTACGCAAGGCTTCTTAATTTTTTAAAATGAATTTGTCGTCTTGCAAAGTTTTTCCAGCTTCTCGGGCGCGAATAGCACGACTCGGACGTTGATGCGACATCCGATCTTTTTAGGCATGTGCGAGGTGTTGTGCAGGTAAGGAATTACAACACTGCGGCTTTCATTTCTTTGCTTGAGGCGTCTTATTTCTTTGTTTTTTTTTCTTGTAACCCCTGAGCTACAGATACAAAAAAGATTATTGGGACAGCCCTGTTGGGATTGGGAAGCGAACCACTGGAGCCACATCTACGCTCGTATATCTTCGTGTATGCACCGATTTGTGAACAGTCTGCACTGAGGCAACCTGTCGTTTCATGCTGCCGTGATTGGCTAGAGCGCGAGCAAATCATGATACTAGCCATAGCTTTCGAACAGCAAGGCGGACGCATTGCGACAGACGGACAACACATGAGCGCTTCACTCAACTAAACGCTATTTTGTCATGGTGTACCTTTTGTGGAAACAAATGTGCGGAACAAATTATTCCGCACTGTCATTAAAGCCAGTCGCCCGAAATGCCTGCAGGTATGTTGAGAGGGCATGCATACTCCGTGCGCTGCTATCAAGAGCAGGCGGCTTTTATCAATAGGAGGCGCTGCTATAAATATGAGGCGCCTTTGTTAAACGTTGCAACTAATCTGGCCCCCAGCATGAGCGTTCCCAAAACTTTTGTCGCAGACTGTATGTACACTGCGCTTGTGTTTAAAAGCAACGAGTGACGTAGCAGGCAAAAGGACGTTCGCGATCATGAAAGTATTAAGTGCCAAAAGGATGCCTTACTGGCGCCATTGTGGCGGCGCAAAAAATTAGGGCCTCTGAGGAAAATACAAAATATTTTTAACATTAACTTGGCGCAGGTATCGCAACTTCTGATGGCAGCAGCGATTTCGTCATACTGAGGAACACACCCCAACCCCGAAGCGAATGGATGAATTCCCAGCTTCCATGTTACTGACCGCTTCAACAAGGCCCCTGGTGAACCAAAGCTCCACAGCGCGGGCGTCGGCTAAATCATGAGCTGATATGGCTTGGGAAGATGCGCCAAAAAAAATTGTCTTGAATGTTACGACTGTGTTTACTATAGCGTGAGCTTTAGCCGCATATGCAAGACAGATCGAGCTGCGCCTGCTTTCAAGTGAGTCCTCAGCGGTTGGGAGCTAGCAAGTTCTTCTGGCGGTGTGGTCGTTGCATCACTCAGTATTCTAAAAAGCGCGCGAAAAATCGAAGTACAGAAGACAAGAAACAAATTCGACAGACGTATACTGAAGTTTTGGATGTTCGACGCAAAACAGAGTTTACATAATAAACAATGTCAAGCAAACCTTTCTCCCATGCAGGGGTTTTAGATCTGAGGAAACCACTTCGCACCTTATTTGCTACTGCTCCTGCTTTGGCAATTAACGACCCCGCAACAGTGGCCTATTGGTTTTGGATAAACAGGAATTTGGGACCGAATCTAGCTAGCGACTGAGCCTGGAGGACTATGGTGGCTCATTGGGAGAAGAAGCGTTTCTTTTTTTTTGAATTTTTAATTGTGCAGGCAACGAATGGGATTAGGGGATTTCTCGCACAAGTTTATTTATTTATTACAGATACCTGCAGCGCCCAAGGGCATTATTGCAGGGGGGGAAACACAATAACTTCTGCTCATTTGGCCGAAAGATACACGTAATAACAGAAATACAATCACACAATTAATAGATGAGGAAAAAACATGCAGTGAAGGAAGACAACCACGCTCCAGAAATAAAATAACACTAATGAAATGAAAAAGACACGCGCAAGACAACTGCGCGCCACGTCACACATCAGATAAAAATGCGCGGAATTGACCTTCTGTGCAGCACTCAGTGACGCTGGCTGGTAGCCTATTCCACTCATTGATCGTCCGTGGAAAGCACGAGGTTTTATAAACATCTGTGCGACACTTAATCTCTCGGATCTTCCACTGATGATCAACTCGTCTAGAAAAAAAATGAGGTTGAAGCAGATACCGGTCTTTGAAGCGGCGTCTGGATACTTTTTAACTCTGTCGCGTTAAAAGCCTCGTTCGAGAAAAATCAGTGTGTTGTCGGCGCCGGCGTGGTCGGCGTTGTGAGCGACAAATCACGGGCATGGCTCTGGCAGGTGGTCCCCATAGAGCAACATAAGAAGAGGCAGGTTGCCCACCTGTAGGTCACGTGACCTTGCGGGGTCATCGCAACCTGCCCACTGGATAATAAACAAACTGTTTCACCGTGGCAGGTGGCAGTTAAACTAATGACTGGTCGCTCGGGAAGAGCAACCTGGGTCTCATACAGTCCCCACAGATGGCAGCACCTGCCACCCCAGGGCAGTGGCGCATCGCTTAGCCGCTGCACCACTGCGCCAGGAGGGGTATGAGGACTCCCCGGGATGTATGAATGTAAAGTGCAGAATCTACTTCTGCATACATGAGAATTAACCCATTAGGCTATCACGGCACACCCTTAAGGCGGAGTTCAAGTGCCATTCCAATTTCCTTTACGTTTGTTCCGAAAATATTCATAGTTTAAACAATGGTCGTCTCGGCAAGTGATAAATACTTCGAACGTTTTTTGGAGAGAAAATTACGCTTCTTGAAAGATATACTGCTGCAGTCTCTTTTTTCTAGCGGCTGCAAAGAGAACAGAGTGTTTACATTTCATCCCTGAATGCCGTGTTTGTCCAAAAAAAGAGCGGAATTACCCACAATCTTGTTTTTTGATAACACCGTCACTTCGTCTCACGTTGTTGGGTTATCAGCCGATGCGTCTACAAGTAGCCCTATCTTCAGCAATGAACGGGATGCATGTTGCCGGCAGTAAATAAATTGTAGAGCTGCCTCGCGACGTAACCGCTTCGTAAGCGAACGAAGCATCCTCGTCCCCTCATACATTCAGACACTTCAAGTGTTTGACCTAGTGACTGCACCAATATAATTAATTTTCCTAACATTGGCCCCCCGTAGACTTTTGCTGCCTACGGTGCACGGAGCACCTCAGCCAAATAGTCTAAAGCAGTACTGCATGGAATCAAGAGATCTTTAGATAGCACATTCTTGATCACCCAGTGCTTCTTTATTTTTTCGGACAAAATACATGATCGTCGTCTCAAAACAAGTGAAATAGACTTCAGCCCCGAATTGCTGGTGACGAGCATACTCCTTGTATGTGGTGGTGTGTGGTTCGATCTCCAGCGCCGTCGGGTGCTCGACGGTTTTCCAGTAAGCACACACTTTGTCCTTACCCGACGCTGTGATCTGTGACCTCACTTCGCGCGAAACAAAAACATGTAAGTCATGGCGCTTTTTGGCCAAGCTGCATGCTCTTGTCTCAATATAAATGCTTTAGCATTAGAAGGGTCTTATACAAGCGGAAGTGGCGACCATCGTCATATCTAGCCACCTCGAATATAACGAATTTAGTGTGTTAACCTCGGATATAACGAACCTTCGGATCATGAACGAACATAACAACATAACGAGCATAACAAACTTCTGTGTGTTCACCTAGAATACAACGAAACTGCCTTGTTTTTAACCCCTTAAGGGCTCATGACGAGCTCAGCTCGTCATAAGCCCTTAAGGGGCTTATGACGAGCTTATGATCGCGCTTATGATCGGGCTTATGATCGCTTGTGACGAGCTCAGCTCGTCACAAGCGATCGACACTTTTTTTGCTTATGACGAGCTGAGGCCGTCATAGCTTTTCCGCAATGTTTCAAGGGGGTTTTGGCGAGCTCAGCTCTTAAACGGTATTTTACCACATAAAACATAGGTGGCAGCACGGGTCCCATCACTGGCGCTTTTCTTGAATGCGATTTTGGACACTAGTTGGCGGAATGGCGGATGGAGAAACACTTGATGGCGGAACACTAGAATGGCGCGTATGACAACGGTACCAAGAAGAAAGCGGCCAGGACGTCCCCTGGATATGAAGCGGTTCGGTGAGCGCCACTTGCCGTCGCACATCCCACCAACAGAGAAGAAGAAAGAACCGACATGTCGCAAGGAAACAAGAGTCTGGTGCAGGTGGTGCGAGAAGGCCCTCTGCGCAGTGCCATGCTTCCAGCGCTACCACACATACAGTAGTCTCATGTAGTTTGAATGCACCTAGAAGCAGTGGTGCATCTTTTGCACGCCAATTCTAAGCCGCTTGCACTATCTGGACTTTCAAGAATTTATTTTGTTGCTTCTGTGTTTTTGTGTTAGGTATGGAGTATCGCACAAGGGTCCAGGTAATGACTAATAAAATAGAATTTATCCGCCATAAATTGTTTCTGCGATTTTGTTTGCGTTTCAAACACGTTACTAAAGCATTTTACATAATAAAAAAATTTGGCAATTTGGGAACATATTTTTTTTATTTATTTGGCTCTTAAGGGGTTAACGAACCCACGTATGCCACCTCGGATATAACGAACTTCCGTGCGTGGACCTCGAATATAACGCGCTATCGTGCGTAACCTCGGAAGTATTCCACCTCGCATGCAACGAACCTAAATATGCTACCTCAAACAGAACAAACTTTCATGTGTTGACCCCAGTTATAACGAACTTAGTGTACTGACTTTGGATATACGGAACTTTAGTGTGCCCACTTTTGATACAACCAACCTATAAGTATACCACCGCATGTTAACAGAGTCAAACGATCCACCAAGGATCGCCTAAGAATTTTTCTTCGCAATGAACGCGTATATCTGAAAGCAACCTGCACCATTAAGTATTGTATGAACAAACGGACTCGAATATGCGGGACGCCGACACATTGCTGGAGTTGTTTACTTCTGTTGACCGCGAAGGAACAGCGAACTCAACCTTACTTCTCTTGTCTTTCGCTCCATCTATGCCCCTCCCATGGGAAGAGTAAACTAAAGCCCCGGGCTTTAGGGTAACCTGGTTAACCTTTCTGCCTTCCTTCAATCTCTTTTGTTTCTCTCTCTCTTTCTGATCTGAAGTCCAGATGGTGCATTGCTGAGCACAAGGGGACAACAGCCAAGAGCCGATGTAAACAGGGAGGGGGAAAGTGTAATCTTTATATGTGAGAACTGAACAAAGCTGAAGAAATACATGGTGTCCACTGAATAGCCCTTTCTCTTCCCACTCTCTCTCCACCGCCCCTTCTATAGCGGTACATAAAACCGACCCTGCGCCAGCCAGTCACGGACAGCGCTCACGCAAATGCCTCGCATTGTGACGAAATGCGGCTTCTAGGTAGTCAAAATATTTTCAACATTAGCACGCAGCCCCACAAAAACAAGGCATATTTTCTGTTCTTATTTTCACACCGGCTTTCGTTGCCAATCGATGCACAAAAGCAAAAAGAGAAAGGATCCTTTCAACAAGAAGCGAGATTATAATGTTCGCAGCGAAAGCACTGTTTCCTACCGGCAGCGCGCAGTTACAGTACATGTTTCACACGTGCCCACTTGCAAGGATTCCGCATCGTTCGGGTGTCCACCGTGTATGCAGCGAGGCGCCTACTATGGCCGCCGTCTTTTTGTTTTCTTCTGGCACCTCTCGCAGCATCAACGCATACCACTCCCTCCGCCCTCGCGTCTCTAGCGCTCGCGTGCGATCCTGCGAGTACGTACGGTGGCGCCCCCGCGTCGCCTACCGACGTTCAGCGACGTTTCTCGAGCTTCGCTTTGTGGCGCCACCTAGCGGTTTCGGGGAGCGCTCGCGAGGACTCGCGTGCTTACTACGCAGCTCGCCGCCGGCGCCAAGGTCATTGGTTTGTAGACGCGGATTCCAAGCTATTCGCACCTTGACACTTATTTCTGTGCAGTATTGTTCATCGAGGGCATCAACAACAACAATAGTAACAATTTCTATTCTGGTAACACATTTCTCGAACTTCAGTTTAATGATTGGAGGCCGAATTATGGCTTGCTTTCAAGATTGGCGAGGAGCGGGAAAGAGGGTCCTCTGCCGGTCTCTTGTTCGTAACAAAGGAGATGAAAAAAGTGGGAATTTTGCTTGATTGCGAATAGGTCAGGCAGCATCCTAAACGGCGCATGCCCTGCACACAATACGGCCGCAAAGTGCTGTAGCCGGAGACATTCGTTCATGTTTATGCAGAAGACGCACTTGTATTCTGCAGGTACGCGCGTCTACGTTTGTTCTCTGGTTTCCACAGAGTAGTTGGTTCCTCTGAGTGATACTTTGTTGCAAATTTTCCCTCGTTTAGTTAGGCATGCGATTTACACACTGTGTTGCGGCGAACATTTTTTTTTGTCTTGTACAGTGCGTAGTACATCACTCAAATGCCGTAGTATTTTGTTTACTGCGACAGCAGAAGTGGCACTTGGCGAAAATGGCGGCGATGTACGTATGAAGCCTGGAAGAGTGAAGCCTCCACCTTACAGAAGCGCCCCGTAGAAGCACCTTTCCACCGCACTTGCCTAGCTAGGGGGCCGTCCACGCACTAGCCGCCACACTCAATTCACCTCCTCACCCAAACCCACACCCATTCACTTTAAGCATCCACCCACCTATCCACCCAACTCTACTCTGCAGAAGCTCCATTCACCACCAGCACAACTACCTCAATCCTCTGCAAAGCTTCCACCCACTACAATTAGATACAACTCAAGAAAGAAGGCGCTTTTCCCAATCAAAGGACCCCCCCCCCCCCTTCCAGCCAATGGCGTCGGCCGATTTTCATGAACCTGCTAGCGTGACAATGCAGGCAGTGGCTGACGAAAAAGGGCAGTCACATATGGTCGGGAATAGTCCCCTCCCTGGATTGCTACGCTAGCAAGGTCATGACAATCGGCAGACGCCACTAGCTGGAAGGAGGAGTCTTTTCATTGGGCTAAGCCGCTTTGTTCTTGAGTTGATTCAGCAGCGGAGTGAAAAAGCGGTGGCGAAATAGAAGACTCAATGAGAAAGTCAGCTGCCCTCCACAAGCCTCCCCTCCCCAACAGACACCGCCCCACCCCACCCACCTAATTAGGGAGCTTGCCTACCCAATCACCGCCATCCTCGACCCATGTCCTCTCCCCATCGTCTCCCTTCAGAAGCATTCTGTAGCGTGTGTGAAAGCTCGGCTTAGAGCAAAAACGTTCATTAGAGTAAAAACATCCGAGTAATCATCAAGGGTAAATCCAAGTGCTATGTAAGCTTTCTGGCATCAGGTTTCATGATAGCCCTGTCAGTTTTTTTTTTAAAGAATATTCGACGAAACATGGCGGCAATACATTATAGAATCGAAGTATTTTTGTGATGGTCTTTGAAACACCCGAATTCATGAGAGACGCGCGCATGAAGAAGCCGTCTAACGATCTCGCGTGTCGGGACAGCTGGTAAGAATTCGGTGAGCACTACTTGAAGAATAAGGTTGGTTTGGTTTGGTTTATGGGGGTTAACGTCCCAAAGCAACTCAGGCTATGAGGGACGCCGTAGTGAAGGGCTCCTGAAATTTTGACCATCTGGGGTTCTTTAACGTGCACTGACATCGCACAGTACACGGGGCTCTAGAATTTCGCCTCCATCGCGGTGGCTCAGCGGTTATTATGAATAAGGGAATAAAAACTAAGAGGTGTAGATATATTATATTGAGTTATTAAATATGAGTGCAGGAAATCATATCTCGCCCCCTGCAAGATAACGCAAATAGAACGAAGAGGGAAGTAAATACCCATGTTTTAAATAGCCTCCTAAACTGAAATTGATGAAAACAGAAAATAAATGCTGAATGTAGTCGGCTGCGTTGGATGGAAAACGAAGTAAGTGTACCTTTAACGATAGGACCCGTGCGACAACTGCGATGTACAGTTGTGAGCAATACGAGAGGGAACGAAGTTTGAGCATCGTTTATTGGTTTCACTATAATTATATGCGACAAGCACAGTTTTTTCTTTGCTTTGCAACTAGTTTTATTCTCAGCGTAAAACAACCAAACGTCAGTCTCAGATTTTGTGGTGAAATGACCTCAAAATTCGCAATTTTTTGCAGAAGGTTCCTTTCCTCTCATATCGCTCTCCACTGCACAAGCTGCAAGATACTTTGTACGAGCCTGTTGTTATAGTTTATTAGCTTAATTTATGCTTACAACTGTGCCACATTCCAGCTTCCGGCTCTTAATGGATGCACCCGCACTCAAGCCTACAAGTCGATATAACTCTACATAAAGACATCCGGTGGTGTCCCAAAACCGATGTGCACGATTACGCATCTCAAACAAACAAACAAACAAACAAACAAACAAACAAACAAACAAACAAACAAACAAACAAACAAACCAACAAACAAACAAACTAAAAGAGCGAATGCAACTAAAAACACATAAATAAGCTTGAGAAACATTTCCCGTAAGTTCACACACAAAAAAGACTGTGCCGTTGTCATTTCATCAGTTATTTTTTTCGTTGATGATGTTGCCAGGCTGTGCACCTCGCATGTTTTCACGCGCACCGAGTCAGGCTGCAAATAGAGGCTTTACGTTCGCTTTCGGCTCTTACTAGCTGGGAAACGGACTTCCTCCGCCATCTATCAGTCTGGACGCCGCCGCTATGCACAAATATCATCACCAAATGTCTGGCTGTCTCGCGCATAATGCAGACCGCTTTTTCATCCTGTTGCTTTCCAAGAATCGGTCTGTTTCCGTCACGCTGGCGATGCGCTCCAACGCATCTCGCACACGCGCTTCCAAGTATTTTCTTTTTTCCCTGCGTTTACTTCGACAAAACATAGAGTGCGGTAGTTGCGCGTATTTCCATCCTGTGGCGACGCAGAGCGCGTCAGCGCGCTGCTCGCATATCGCAAACGCACGCCGCCACTCCTCCGCCCGCTGAGCGCCGTTATTCCTGAGCGCGCCGTTCCACGTACCTCCGCGAAAGCGCGCGCAGTAGGCCGGCATGTTCCCTCCACGACCGGCGCGCCAGCCGTTTCCCGCCAAAATTTCCCCGCCATTTGAGAAAGGAGAATTGTGACGATAAGAAGAAAGGAGGAAGCACGAAAGAGAGCGGTTGCAAAGAGAGGGAAAACGTCGGCGGCGCCGCGAAGGCCGAGAAGAGCGGATCCCGTGAGAAAGGGCGAGAGAACGTCTAAATAACAAAAAAGAAAAGTAAACAGAGAGACGGCGGCGTCCGTTTCCCGCCAAAATGGCTTTTGGCGCGCTTTGCTTTTCCCGCACTTTTTCTCCTTGCTTTGTCTCGCGAGAGAAGCCGCCCGCCGGCGCGAGCCAGCGGCGTTTCGCGTGCATGTACGGCGCGGGCTTCTCTCAAACGCTTTCGCCGCGTACCTCGCGGTCTTCTCGTATTTCGCGCGCGAGATGGCTGCGAGTGTGGGAACAAAATGGAGGATGGTGTAGATGTAGTCCTCTGGGTCTGCCAACTCCAGGTGCGTTTGACCACAGGAGTGCTTTGTTGCGAGCGTTAAAATCAAACCGAAGAGCCACGCTGGTTGCTGTCTCAGTGAATGAAATGGCCTCTTTGCACCTGATCATGCGACTATGATAAGGCAGAACACCGCAATTCTAAACACGCAAGAAGTTGAAGCGCCAACACTGGAAACATCACATCTTTAGGCACTCTTGTGTGCTGAACAAATCGCGCTGACTTTCATTCCCGTGAAAGCTCAAGGACATGAGCATAACACGTCTGGGCTCAATAGCACTTGCGTATGTACTATCGGGGACAAAAGTGGTGTACTTCATGCGGCAAGAGCAGGAGCAACGAAAAACTGCGGAATTTTGGCCAGATAAAGTACGAAACATTGAAACGAGCCAAGCGACATGCCTGCTGATAATAAAGATCACGCATTGGCTGTCTCGATCCCAGATGCCGCCTGTAGATGGCGTCGCAACGCAGTTTTCCGTAGCTCCGGCTCCCGCCGCGTGGAGTACACCACTTTTGTCCCGGATAGTACACCTCATTTACAATAGGAGTCCACGTTTTTAATACCTTGCCAGGCTTCCGCCTCATGCCCAGTAACGAGCCGTAAAGTTATCCATTTCGTACTGGCCAGTTTTCTTGAATGGGCATTCATAAGTGTTCTGTGCTTCGTCGTTTTCGAGTAATATGTTCTGAAATTATGTTGCCATTGCATTGTGCGTAGATGTGTGAATCCTTTCCTGTAATGGCCTTTATAAGGACTAACAACACGAACAAAAATGACCTTTCGAAGTCTGCACTGGAAGGTCAGGCTGCTCATGAACTGAGCGATAAAAAATGCCTAAAAAATACCATCTAAACAGATCACGAAATTCAGTTCCTTGACCTTCTCTCAATTGTTATTTCCTGCCCATCTGCAGGACCGCCTATAGAGGCGGCTGAAATCCTGTCGCGTGCGCCAGTACGGTTTCGTTGCAAGTATGACGTCGCCGTTTGTTCCTTGCTTTCTGCTTAACCCGAGCGCGGTAAATCTAGTTAGTGGTGTGTACTTTCATGCCAGTCCTCTAATCACCTCTACGGTTATGCTCGTTTCATAGCTTCGGGTAGGTTTATTGCAGCCACACGTTTCCGGAGGGCTACGTCGCCGTTGCTCTATGGCTTTTGGGTTCGGATGTGGAACCAGAGATAGCAGGTTGGATAACGACTCCCTCAACAGCATACCAAAGCAGACAAGTTACACAAACTCGAAGCAATGAGATTTAAGTGCGCAGTGAAGAATGCCAGCTGATGAAAATCATTCTGGAACCTTCCTATGGGACATATATTTCACAGCCCACAGTGTTCGCCTCGCACGTGGAAATCCATTGTTTAATTAGCTAACTTTCAGGAGGATTTCCTACTGGCTTTCCCAAGATACATAGCTTTTACCGTTTATGTAGCGTATACTTAAATGCTGGCCGCGCGCAACGATTTTTCTAGGTATATAGGTCCTACAAGTAACTGCATATAGACGTTGAGGCGCTTGAATTTAAATGCCTAAAGGACATCATCAATAAGAGCGGAACAAAGCGTCGGCGACCTTTGGTCGGCGTTCATGTTCCCTCCGACATGAACCAACTACCCTAACAGACGAGATGACGTCAAACTTTAGGTTTTGAAGTTAATATTCTGTGTATTTTTCACAGCAGATAAAAAACAGAGAGGCAAAGCTAATACATTTTCTTAAGGACTATATTCTTCGACGATGAATATCGAACCGATATTAATAGAACCGAAAGGTCATGGCGCCATGAACAAATCGAGGGAGAGGGCAGGAAGGAAAGGCATGGAAGTTGAAAAGGGGGCATGAAGTTGAAAAGTTGTGTACCGCAACCTTTTTGGGGGGGTGGGGGGTGGGGGGGTGGAATCAAAAGAGCGAAAGAGAAGAGGGAGAGAAGAAAAGTTGAAAGGAACTGTCGTGTAAATACAGTGTGATCACGGTTACGGGTTTTCTCTCGGCTGAATAAGAACTGAGAATGGGAGCAAACGAATCGATGCAACTATAAGAAATGGGTAGCCAAACAGCCTAATAATAATTTTTCGAAACGCTGATTTTTCTAACCATGCACTTCCGTTTCTTATTAATTAGTTTTTCAAATTTGTTTTATGAAATCATTACCCGAAGTCTATGGTCAATTTACAGCGCAGCTGTTATTGGCCCGCTTGCCAGTTTGGCGGCGTCAGTGTTGGCGCTGTAGCTTGACCACACCCTGCTCGTGCCTAGCTTTGTCTTTGCGGTCTTCGGTCGGGGCGCACGCTTACCCGTGATCATGTGACCATGCGTAGCTCTTTCCCGAGGCATCCTCTCTCTTTCTTTTATGTTTTTTTACCTCTTTTTTGAGAGGACCAATAAAAGGGTAAAAGGGCCACACCCTTGCAGGCAGGCAGTGTATCATGCAACCTTCCTCGTCGCACGGTTGGCCGCGCAGCCGTAAGAGGCCGCTGTAGTCGGATAAAACTGAATAACGAAGGGGCGGATGCCCCTCAAGAGAGGCCCTCCTGCAAATAACGCCGACAAATTTTCACGAGACCGCAGTTATTTCGATAAGCCGTGGTTGTCCCCTTTAATCAGCCACCCCCCGCGATTTCAGGCTATAACAGTTCAAAGGAGATTAACCGCGCTGTCGTGAGAATCGGTCGACGCCATTGGATGGAGGGCCCTCTTTGAGGGGCATTTTAAGGCGAAAGCCTTTAATGGCTCATACTGTCGTCTGCTAACAAAGCGTGTCACACGCGTTTAACCAGGGAACTAAAAAAAAAGAAAGCCAATGGTTGCTTCAGATAGACGAGGAAAAAATCAACCTGGAAGCCAAGTTTGATGACGGTAGATACATTAGTTAATAATTTGTAGGCAAAAATGTCGAAATAGCGCGGACGTCGATATAGTAACGGGAACAATGTGACGTCACATCCACCTGAAGTCGTCACGGCATAGTGAAAATTGTCACAGAATGGTCGGAAAAACGTCGGATTTGTGTCAATTTAGATAGAAAAATGGGTAATTAAGCGTAATTAACCCTTCAGATCCCCAAAAGGCGTATAATTTGGGTATCGATATAGCCCCGGGAACGGTGTGACGTCACCTCCACCGGAAGTGGTCACGGCAAAGTGTCCTCAGCTTTCGCCTCTCAACACTTCAGTTGCCAAAGTGTCCTCGGAATTTTTGCGCTTTGTTCTTGTGTTGTATGGGACTGCAAACACTCCTCAACGTCTCTCAGACAGTCTGCGCAGGAGTTTAAGCAGTTCCAAGGAAAGAAACCCTTGATAGCGGCCACACAGCGAGAGTACTCTTGGGAAAGTGTCCACACGCCGAAGATCGGATTAACGAAGGGGTGAAAGGGGTAGGATTAAGATACTCAGTAATGCGTTGTTATTATAGCCCAGAACTTTTAAACTCAACGGACGGTTACGTTAGTCGGTAAGCGAAATAGTTAACCTGCCACTCGTGCAAAAGGGCAGTGCCGGTGTTGCCAACATCCGGCTGCGAAAGCTGCTTGAGTACTGCAGTTTTCATCACAAAAATCTCAAAATTCAATTCAATAATCATACACACCAACTGCACTGTAAAAAGACATCGCCGAGTATTAATATCGAACTGAGTTTTTTTTTTTATTTTTATGCTGCCCACCTTTATTTAGGGTATCGTCATTGGCCACTGTCCGAGGACAATATAATGTTTGCCTTTTCTTTGGTTTCTCGGGAACGGTAATAATTTAAAGGCATTTAAAGAAATAAAAAGCCTTGCCCGAGCTACGACGTTAGCCGAGCGACACAGTGCTGTTCACAAAACACCGCAGCCTTTCTCTCCTCCGTTCTTCGCGTTTCCTTTGGAACTGATAAAGTTTTACGACCAGCGGTCGTCACTTGAGGCGTTAGGCGCCACATTTCTGGGGCGGGGTTGACGCCCCTATCCGCTCTGGAAATGGCCCGTACTACGTGTGTGCGTACCCCCTTCCGTCGTCCCAGCCTCGGTCAGGGTCAGCCTTTGTGTGTTTGAACAAAATGTTTGCTCTGGGTTTATGGCACTAGTAGCAACGGCAGTCTCCCTTCCGTTGTACCGTAAGAACCCGCGTGTAGTGAGAGGCAGAACTGCGGGGACAGCCAAGTGAAGAATTGTTACATATAAGCAAGAAAAAAAACTGAAATAATTGAAGAATTGGAAAAAATTGCGCGACGGAAGATGAGACAAGAGATGAACAAACACTAGCGCTGTCTCGTCTTCCGTTGTGCTGTTTTTTTTTCAATTCTTCTTTTGCGATTCTTCAAACATGTACCAACCAGCCCGTATTTGCCCTCTTTTGTGAAATAATTGCCGCGGAAATGCACTTCCATCGATTGTCCTTAGAAGCCCTGCATTTTATTGAGAATCGCTTAACAGCACTCTGAGGACAAATTTAAGTTGGCCTGTATCGATACATGAGCTTTTATAAGCTATAGAAAATGCCCCCCCCCCCCCCCCCCTCGAGCCCGCACACCAAAAAATAAATAAATAAAACATTAATTGCAAGTGTTGCCACCACCTGCTGATTTCCCAAGTAAAATGCGGTGCGTGGACACCGTTTTTTTGGCACGGGTCCCTGAGGCTATAGGCAACACCATCATTCACTTCAAAACGGTGATCACGGAGTCATTTTCAGTGTTTTCACGGGTTTGAATCGAACGGCGTGACATTTTTTAAATCCTTTTTTTTTAAATCGAAGGTTGCCTCTTATGCCACCGGACACACACCAACATAAACAGAAATAGCCAGAGCACCGGGTTTTACAACGGACAAAATTCGGATGGAATAGTCCTTAGTATTTCATTATTATTCATCTGGTACTTCTTTCCACTCGTCATTCTTCCCAGTTCACCTGGATAACCTAACCCCTACCTAGACGGTCACGTATCACCATAACCCTCATTATCAGCAGCCTAATTGCTTCCAATGCACACTTTGGTCATCGATGACGTTCACTAATAATTGACCTAGATTGTCATCCTGCCGAGAACCTTAATGCAGACGAAAAACGGTTGTCACGAAGCGCTTTCGTGAGAGTGTGCGAGGAGCCGGTCATAAAGCGGAGAGACTATTCGTAGATGATGTTCCTTTCCAGGTCAGTATAAGGCTCTAATTTATTTTTATTTATTTTTATGTATTCCACAAAGGCCGCGCGAGGCAGGTTAGAAATTTTCGCGAAACAACATGTGCAGGACACATAATTAGAAAGGTAAGTATGGGAAAGGAAACTTGCAACGAAGCTAAATATAGAATACGGCACGATGTACACACTGAAATGGGCGCACACGGCGTCATATTATCAAGAAAAAAAATGGCGGGGGACACATAAGCTCCACCTTAAGGGTGCGATTCGATAGCGTAATGGGTTAATTCTCTTATATGCAGAAGGTCATTACATTCACAGATCCCTCGAAGTCATCATATCACTCCTGGCGCAGTGGGGCAGCGGTTAAGCGATGCGCCAACAAGGGTCTAAACGGTGAACCATATCGGTTAACAGTTAGGCAGAGTGTGCACCGCGTTGTTTAGGAGACGCGTGTTGCTATTCTCCCCTCGCTGTGAGCTTTTCCCTGAACCGTTCTCAGGCTGCGGTGCGAACAATGTAGTCGAAAGGGTGACCCAGTAGTTCGCCCTTTAAACAGGGACCAGCTAGTGTGCGAACGTGTGAGTGTTTAGGCGAAGGTATGAAACTTGTAGAGTGCTTTTATAGCGATAAGAGCCATGCGAGCGTTGCGTGATGTAAGTGCTGGGTGATAACGCGTAAAAGTTTCTGTGAAAAAGCGTAAGGCTGACGACTTTACGACGGGAAACAAGTAGCAAGAGGGACGTTGTAAATTGCGAAGGATGTGCAGTTGGTGCAGTCTAATGTAACGGCACGGTTTTAAGGCGAAAGCCTTTCTCAGCTCATGAGTGACGTGGACGGAGGTTGTAGACTGACGGTGTCCGCAAAAGTGTCCGCGTGAACTGTCAATTATAAGTTGTATGGTAACTAAAATAAAATTTTATAGTTGATTAAGCAACACTTGGTAAGCAACATATACGTAAAGATAGTAGTGATGGTTAGTAAATAGTAAAAAATAGTGAGAGATAGTGATAATGATTGCTAGTGATAGGGACACTTAGTGCTAGAGATAGTGGTAGTGATGGTAGAGATAATGATAATGATAACTGCCGTTAGTGATAGTGCTAGGGATAGATAGTGACAGTGATGATGATAGTGCTGGAGATAGATAGTGACGGTGATAGCGATAGGGATAGCATGTAATAGTGGTGATAGTTAGCGATAACGATGAGTATGACAGTGATGATGATGATAGCGACAAAAATAGAATAAAAAATTAAGAAAGCAATAAAATGATAAACAGGGAAAATAAAAATAAGTAAATAAATGGAAATTTAGGGGAGGAATAAAGAGTGTAAATGAAAAGGCTTTCGCATTTCCCCTCTTAAGCAGTCGTAAGTGCCATCCTGCAGTTTTTTGTATGGCTTCTTAAAGGGACACGAATGACTGCTCCATGCAATAGTTCTTCTGAGCAAAGTTGTTCTGAGCAAAAAGTGATTATTTGGCTGTTTCTGGCTATGCCCTGCTGAAAAAAGTTCTATGATGAAATAACCTGACAGAGGCTTCATCATACAATATCATACAATTTGAAGGTGACAGAAGCCAACAGCCACAGAAACCAAGGGGCGCAGGGGATGTTTTTTTTTTAATTTATTTATTTAATTTGTGGTGTTGATCAAAGGATGTATCATACAATTTGTATGATATTCTATGAGATATCTATGATGACTGTACGATTTTACAGAAATTTATGACATTTGTATGAAAATTTTCTATGCTTGTATTATAAGTCTATGATACGAGTATTTGTGTGATAAACTCTATGAGTTTATTGCATCATAAAACTTTATTCAGCAGGGTGTTGACACTGGTTTGGCAAAAAAAAAGACGCATTTATCGACTAGAAAACTGCATTTAAAAGTCTTCCCGCCAGTCGATTCCAACTTGGGACGTCCTTTCCAAAAAATGACGGGTTGCCACCGCTCTGAAGTGAATCGTATAGTGTAGCGTAGACTCTGGTAACTGAGCCCGAAATTCCCTGTCGACGCATGCACTTTACTTGCGAAATCGGCCGGTGGTGGGGACACCTGTGATTCGTTTCTTTGCTTTTATTCAGCTTATAGAAGCGACCTTTCGATTAGAGTGGCCCCTTTGTGATTAGAACGCGACACCTTATCGATTTAGACCAACTTCTACGTGTCCTCAATGACCCTTTAATATTGGACGTGATAATCATGGCGGTGCAAATGGCTGCTTTTCTGAGAATTGCTGGTTGTGCCTTTGTGGCAACGTAGTTAGTCCACTGAGATCTTCCCTCGGCAGGCGTGCATTTTTTTGTTTTTGTTTCTTTTTTGCTATCGTCAAACAACATTCCCCATTGGTTGTCTATGGCGGTCTTAACTACGCGGTGCGAGCGATGGATGAACTTTAAAAATGTTTTGCTATGCATTGGAAGAATGGGCCTTCAGTATTTCACTAAGAGTATCTCGCAATATTCCGCATTGTTTCACAGTTAACATTGATGTCCAAGAATCCTGCACCTGACATCCGTCTAATCTGGCGGCAGAGGAGCTTTGAATGGTCACTTTCTTGAGGTCTCACCGCGAAGGTGCTTCTTTGGATGAATTTCACGTAGATACGACGTGGCCAGAACCACTTCGTCGCTGGATAGCTATCTCTTATCGCTGTTCGTCGCAAGTACTGAAACCAAATCTGCGCGACACCCATTTTGGTGTGCCTAACACAAGTTACTACAATCGCACCTACATACAATATTCCATACGATCTAATCTGACTGGGTGGATGTAGAGACAAACAAGAAAAGAGGCTTCGTATTATGCGCTGGTTCTTACGCTGCCCTTTCAAGAAAAAGAGTGAATAGTAGCAGAGGCCAAAGTTGAACAACCTCCGAAATGACTAGCATCCGGTCCCAACCCTTACAAAAAAGTTTGACAGTCTATAGAGTGTCTATAGACTTCTGTCTATAAAGTCTATAGGCAATATAAATGCCATAGACAGTCTGTAGACAATCTATAGATTTATGACCATACACTTTTAGTAGATTTTTGTCTATAGACAGTCTGTAGACTATGAATAGACGAAAAGCAATATCTATAGGATGTATATAGAGTCTATAAGAAGTCTATAGACTGTCTATAGACCATTTTTGTAAGGGAAAGCCCGCCTCAAATGACGTCAACTAGCTGGCGGACAAAGATAATTTCTATTTCCTTCGGCTTCACTTTGATTCGAAGGACTTCGGTGCGGCGGCGTTCAGGTGTGCGCATAAAATGAGGCGGTTACTGCGCCTTCCCGCCCCATCCCCATATTCTCCACACTGTATCATCAGTGCTACCGCTTGGGCAAAGTGTTCGCCACCAGTGAAGTGAATGGCAATGCCTTTAATACCTTCCTGGGCTGTGCGGAACAAAGTTATGGATGTAAACACCAGATCGGTCGGCAAACAGCAGAACCGGTACGAACATGCGGATAGACAAGCAGCAGACATAATTTCTCAGTCCGTGACAGATACGTGGGCGCCGAGCACGTCATATGTGAATATTTTATTCTCCGGTTCCCTACTACGTCACGCATAGATCCCGCCAAATGGCGGAGCAGTGTGACATTTTCTTCCTTAGAAAATTATTTTCGCTTTTACCGTTTTCGTGACCATAATTACAGAGCAGGCGATTTCTATACGGGCAGCGCTGCTTTGGCGGCCAGCGTGTAAACAGGCCCGCCCACTCACTGAATAAACATCGCCAGGCTTATGCCAGGTTATTTTGGGCATTTCGTGAGCGGGGCCTGTGCACGTCGCTTGACTTTGCTATATGAGTAAAGAAATTCACGTGCAGACTTTTGCAAACCACGTCTGTACCATGGATGGATGGACAGAGGATAGCAGCGTCCTCTTTGAAACGGGTTGGTGGCAGTTGCCACCATGCTCGGCTTTTTTTAAATTTTTTGTTTAACTGTATTGTAAATTGTTATCGAAATTCGCCATTTTCTTGCGAACAGTCTCCTACACTTCTAACCTTATGTCAGCTCTCTGCTTTTCGGCCACTAATCTTCCAATCCCTTTATGCTAACTTCCACCGCAGATTTATTTACATGAACGTTGTTATCTCTAAACCTATAGGGTTACAGGAAGAGCGACTGTGCCTGCATCGACATCCGGATGGATACCATCATATTCAAATTCTAATTCGAATTCTTTATTTAGATTCCAAAGTACAAAAAGATGTGTCCAACACTGTCTGGACCCGTAGCCGTAGGCTACTTAAGGGTCCAAAAAATTAAATACTATCATGCATACACTCCAATACAATACAATTGGAACTTGTAAAAGTAGAAGTGGGGGGGGGGGGGGGGGGGGATACATATACACGAATACAAGTGCAGAAATGAAAAGAAAAAGACATCACAAGGAACAATTCTATAATACGAAAAACATCGTTGATGTCCAAACAAAAGAAATTAAAAAAAGAAACAAAAGGAAAACGAATGCACGCAGCAAGTTTTTGTAAGCGATAGCTTTCATTATGTATGTGCCGAAGGAATTTTTTTCCCGTAGGAGTGAAATTTCGAGCCTATTTTACCGTCGCATTTATCGCTAAAGCAGCGCCTGAAGCAAGCCTCGTCGCAAAGTTTCGGTTTGGTTTGCTATTGCTTGTTGCATTCCAACTGTTTCGTTCGACATTTTCGAAAAATACCGATTCGTTCGAACTTCGCGGGGAGGGGTCTGAGCAATATACCGCGAATATCAACTCAAAGTGCTAAAGAAATCTCCAGAGTTGCCCATTCAAGAAACCCTTAAACACAATTTAAATGCAGCATTGCTGCTTTTTCCTGTACCTCTCGGCGT
Organism: Amblyomma mixtum; assembly: GCF_055824585.1. Lineage (NCBI taxonomy): Eukaryota > Metazoa > Arthropoda > Arachnida > Ixodida > Ixodidae > Amblyomma > Amblyomma mixtum. The sequence goes on along the minus strand of NC_143021.1, from coordinate 180,263,352 downwards.
TTCTCAAACACCGCAAGTTAAAAAGACAGGCCAGGCGAAGCGCATACAACGTACGCAAACGTCTGTGTACATCATGCGTCCGCGTGCTGTGTGACCATTATTTTCTTGTTAGGGCTAATGCTCATGACCGTGATTAGGTTTTATTGATAATGTTGTTCATGGAAAGGAGAGAATTTTATGTATATTATTTATACTTATTTATGAATATCGCTGTCCCCGCATATTATATTAGCAAAGTACTTGGATAGAGTATTCGTAATTTAAAAAGCATAATAACGCAGACGAACAACAAAATGAAGACGAGATTAGCACAGTTAAAATTTTGATGGAGACCCGCAAAACTATAGACTAAGTGCAAACGCTGAAAATAATGGTTCCGCAGTTAGGAGATAGCAGGGAGCACTCCTAAGTGTAGAATTAGGGGCTGAAGTTTTTGGTTTAAGCCTAAACAAAAAACAATGACCTGACGCCTAATTCAATTCCTGAAATTCAGTTTTAACTGAAAAGGGTCAGTACCCTTCATATGTGCGCCATAGCTTGCTAGCGGTTCAGTGCGATTTAGAATCGGTCACAAGAGAGAATTAAGAAAATGCGAAAGGCGGGATGGCAGTGAGACAGCGGGATCGTTCGATTCTTTTTGAAGCATTACTTCAATACTTTAAACGAACGCTAGGTTCAGATCGAAAGGCTTAACTATCTCACAGTGCCTTCTCCTCGCTGTCTGTCGTCACCTTATCAGAGCCATTGCTCACCTGAGGAATCTTTAAGCATTCACTGAATGACACTCGCAACGTTTGTAGCCTTAAAAAGCCATCGCGAACTTGAAGCGATGCACAAGCGTCACGAAAAGTTTGGTTTGGTTTATTGGAGTTTAACGTCCCAAAGCAACTCAGGCTATGAGGGTCGCCGTAGTGAAGGGCTCCGGAAAGGCTCGACCACCTGGGGTTCTTTAACGTGCACTGACATCGCACAGGACACGGGCCTCTAGAATTTCGCCTTCATAGAAATTCTACCGCAGTGGCCGGAATCGAACCCGCGTCTTTCGGGTCAGCAGCCGAGCACCATAACCACTGAGCCACCGCGGCGGGGCTCACGAAAAGTGGCATGTTCTGTCTTCTCTGTTGGTTCGAGAGAAATTCTAGCGCCTTAGTCATCACTCGGACTGAGTGATCGGAATCCCTGTGAGTCTGTCTGGATTAAGACCTTGGTCACTTCTTGCTTCTTTACAACCCGAAATTTTATTCTTACGCAGTGCTTTCTGCATGCTTTCACATTTCGTTCCGTGACTGAAGGAGCGGGCAGCACGTGTGACGCAAGCAACAAATACGCGTGCATTTCTGCACCCCCCCCCCCCACACACACACACACTCACACACAGTCTGATAAAGGTATTGCCATTTTTACAAATAAACTTCTATTTGCGTTTTGTCTCATGGCCCAATCACATAACTTCAGAGCTGTTTCATTTCTTTTTCTTTATACGGTGACATAAACATCATATTGCAACCTCTGATCTAAACACAGCCATCTGTGCGTAAATACTTAAACATAAACTGCTCCTGCCAACAGACAAGACAAGATAAACTACACGTGACTTTTCAGCGCACAGAGTTCCCCACATATCACCTAAAAAAAAAAAATCAGTAATTCTTCCATGGGAATCAATTTTTTACGAAAAATGAACCGTGAGAAACTTCTAACATAAACACCGAAAAAAGATCTTCAAATTTTCAAAACCTGAAAACCGAGAATAAATTAAAAGTGCAAAAAGAATAGACCAGAAAAAAACATTGACATTGGGACACTGGTTATTTTGAAACTTCGCTCTTAATTGGAATATTACAGTCTGTTGCTATTCAAGGATAAAAAGAACTCTCAGAAAAGTAGTTACGCGCTCGAAGTGGAGTCCGGAAAGATTTTATCTCTGAAAATAATATGGTGTGAGAGGAAAGCAGATAAAGCAAAATCACTAACGCCGAAAGTGATTTCATGGAAAGTGAAGAGTGGCCATAAGAGCTAAAACGCGAGCATGTCTCCTGGGGTACAGATGAGCGATGAACATTCGCATGACGACGTGTGTAATTTGCAGTCTTGAGAGTATCACATGTTCTTCTTCTTGCCGCTCTTAAGTCTTCTTCCTGTGTGATTAATCCGCTGAAATTCGAACCGTTAACAGTTTTGAAGAGTTAGAAAATCTACATGAGCTATTTCTATTTCCTCGCGCAAAACAAACAATCACGAGGCAATGGTGAAATGCAGGAATAGACCTGCAAGAACATTTCGTGGCCGCTCCAATAACATTCGACGCGGATTAGAAAGAGGAGACAAAGACACGGCGCTCCACGGGAAACCGGAGAGGGCCTTAGTTCCAGTGTTATGGCGCTCAGCGGGAGATTAAGAAGACGATGAGACCAGGTGGGAAAGGCGCAGTCCCTTAATCTTCGTTCGCCTCTCCGACCCTTCCGCCCGTTATGCCTGTTGGTACGGACCGGCACAGTTTGTTTTAAATTCTTTTAAAGGTTCTAACATGGATGTTAATTGTCCCTCCGCGGACACTCGTTTTCCGAGCACGCCCCGATTTCCAAACCCCACGTCGGCCTAGTTCCGTGCAATGTGTGAATAAGGCAGTAGCCTAGGCCGGCTAGCACAATGTATATCAGATGCGTAAAATCGAGCACCACGTTTGCTCTCGGCACAAAGACGTTCCATTTTTTCTCGCGTCATGTTGAAAATAACCCAGTACCCGGCGGAAAGGTTCAACTGGTGCCACGTTAAATGGAAATGCAATGAACATGATTCATTTTCCTTTCAACAAGATACCCGCTTCTTTTCGAAATCGGGGATGTTAAGTTGTACATCTGCTGTACTACACCCTGGTGCCCTCAACCACCAGATGGGTTCCGTCCCTTCCTGTGGAGTCCCACCCCTCCGAAAGTTCTGCTTTGCGTTCTGCCAGAAGCTGCCACAAATGAACAACAAGGTAGTCTTTACGTTTCACCCGAAAGTTTCCGTTGCCACCGTCGGTTGCAACCTCCCTTCCTTGCTAGTCACTGCACGGGCATTCAACGTCTCAGATATTTCTATAGAACAGACAGACTTTAGAAAAAGCAGAAGGTTAGAGGCAGTCCATTGCCTAGCATTTGCCTTCTGTCCCGGCGCACTGCAGAAATGCCATGCGTGACACCATGCGAGCTGCCCCAGCTGTCAGCTGACCGAACACCATCGATGTCTGTGATACAACGAATGCGTCATTTTATTGTATATTTCTGAACGCCGACTTTCACCGGCGCCGCTGACGACTTGAGGAGTTTAGTCATACGTCGAGACACCAAGCCGCCGCAAGACGTACTGCGCCTACACGCGATCGCTGTGGGAGTGTTCAGGTCACTCGCGTCTATCAGCGGGCGGTCGGCCGATGACTGACGCGCCCGGCAGGCGATAAAACAAACACATATAAACGAAGCAAATGAACAACAAGTAAGCCCCAAACAATTCTTCGAAACTCGCGGCGAAGGCGCCGTAGGTGGCAACAGGGGACGCTTCAACGCGGACCTCTCGCGGTTGCCGTCTTTCTTCACCTGCGAGCCGTACGTCCTCGCAAGCACCTGTCAATTAAGTTCCGTTCTTTTTGTACCTTGTTTGGCTTTGTTTTCTCTATTTTGTTTGGTGTTTAAAGATCTTGATTTCACGGCGAGGTTGCCCGCTGCGAGTAGGGACGTGGGCGTTTCGTGGGAGACCTCGTTTCAAAGTGTCCCACGTTGACGTCATCCAGCCTTCGGGAGACGCTGGGAGCGAAATGTCGAACAGCGTATGCGATATTTGAAATGCAACGCTTGGAGCTGAGCGTAAAACAATGTTACTATTTATTTTCTTTTTTTTTTTCTCAGATGCACCGTGGGCTATCTTCTATGCTGCCGTACTGTGTCTGCTGAAAACAAATGAGCAGCTGTTCTATACTTAAGAAAACCACGGACGTGTATTTTCTTCTTTGTTTAATCATTGAATACGATCGTTTAATTAAGGTTTTTGGAGAGTAGCAAATACGCTTACCACAGTTTCATGTGTCGACAAGGCATTTCCAAGTTAAATGTTTTTTTAGCGTACTTTTTTTTTATGACTAGAAGCGTAACTTATGTGGTCTGTTCAGAGTGGAAAGCTTTGGGGGTACAACTAATCGTTTGCAGGGCTGTTCCCGTCATGCTTTGCTGCAAAATATTTATGGTGAAGAGCCGTAAAAGGGCACCGATTTTTAACCTCTTAGCTTCCAAGCCCGAGCTGTTAATGGGTTAATTATTGGGTTAATTAATGTATTAATTATTGTACCACTACAGCCGATTAAACCGCGTCATTTCAATTCCAAGGTATCTTTTTTTTCTCTGACAAGGTATACGTTCGGACATTTGATACCCCATTTTGTGAAGCTGATAGTGCGACAGATACTAAATCCATGATAAGACATTCACACAAACATACGGCTACTTGCAAATAAAATTCATTCAACCGTTACAAAAATGGATGTTGAATTTATGATATGACTACGACATAGCCATAGTGATTCATCAGAAATTAATCACAAAGTAAACATGTGTTGTGTTCTTGCATCAGACCGACAACATATACTCTCGATGAGCTTTCCCATTAACTTTTATGAGTTCGAATGAAATCACCAATTTTCGATTAATTTTTGCACGACATTTCCTGACGGAAAAAAAAAAGTTTTTCTGCACAAGTCATGATGCTTGAAGATATTAAAGCAGTATCTTTTTCAAGCACCGTCCCAGACAAACTTTCTTTTTTTTTTTCAATTTCTCGTGTTGTATTGATGCACAACTAATAAAACTTTGCAGTTAAATCTCTTGATTTGTACTTTCCAGAGTAAGACTAACTTATGTTTGAAAACTCTGCTTATAAAGAACACTTCACCGGCAGTCCGGCACTTGTTGTGGAAGGGGGGGAGGGGGGGGGGGGGGGGGGGCTCTTATAGAGAGTATATAAGTGTGAACCCGGGGTATGAAGAAGTTCAGATCAAGTGGGTGTATCAGTATGGCACGTATTTTCACGAAACTGTAATACCATATTCCGGGCCTTGCTGTTACTTTCAGAGGGTCGATGGAAGCTGCATGTTTGCTGTAATGATTGGTGGGTCTGGTGCTGAACTGTCCACGATTCAGCGCAAGTGGCACATAAAATAGTTCAGTTGATGTTTGCATTGCGTGCGAAAAGAGTATCACCGCTGTGTTTCTGCTCTATATTAAAGAGACGTCAAAAATGGCATTAACAGTTTTATCGGGCCAAAATACTAGATTTAATGCATGGTAAACCATTCCGAAATAAATGAAGGAATCACCATGTGCACATAACAAATGAATGGAAAGCTTATCAAGAAAAAAAAAACACATCACGTCCTATAAGAAAATGGCGGCCAATATTAATCAGCAATGGATCAGGAACTCTGCTCAGTAGTCATCAGAAATAACTGATGAGCGTTTTGCTTAAAATCATTTACTTTTATCGGAAACTCGTCTTATAATCTTGTAAGAGATGAACGAGTAGAATATACGCATACACGTTAGCGAACAAAACATTAAAACGAGAAATATAGGACACACATACAAACAGCAGAGAACACAGACTCAGTGCATCTATCTACCGGTTAACAACCTGCGCATGTCTAAAATTCATCCCTCTAAATTACGGTCAAGACTACTCCACTTGGTTTAATTACTTCTTATGCCCAAATTTGTGGCATCTGTAACACAGAACAGCAGTTCAATGCTGAGCAAAGGGAACGCGCTGAGATTAAAAAGAAAGTAGACATCATTACCGGCAAGAAAAAAAAAGCCGAAAAGCTATAAAGAAAATAGTTTCGGAATGGGCAGGTGGCTGCGACGAAACAGAATATGCGCAGCTGGCGGTGAGGAACTCGCACGAGTCGTTCACCCCGTTGCCTTATCACACTGAAGAAATCCAGAGTGAACTCTGCTCGTTTTACAGCTCTTGGTGGCAGCTACTTCGATCATGAAATGTAGCTAGTTTGCGCCCGCCCCTGAAAGCCATTCAGATTCTCTCTTAAGATGCACAGGCACGGTGTTTTACGGCAGTCTACGTACGTGTTAAGACTCCGTGCATTCTGACTGTAAACCTTCTGGGTATTCTACTTGGTATAACCTGCGGATCACGGTGCGACACGTTCAGTTGAGCACAGCATCTGCTTTATTTTGCGTGCAAGCTAAGATACGCTCCCAATCAATAGCCAGTAGTTCAGTATGCGCAGGGAGTTGTTTTTGCATATGTGCTTACTGCGGCACGTCAGTGACGTCATGCACTTCTTGAGATTCTAAAATAAACTCTAAGTCACACTGTATCAAAACCTGTCCTGGTTACAGTGTTTTTTTTTATCGGGATCAGAATCAGTGTTTATTTTCTGATACATTTTGAAAGTACAGAATATACAGTACAGAAAGTACAGAAAGTACAGGAGGCCTCGAAGTCTAAGACTTTAGTGGGACTTCCTTTATTAACTTCTTTTAAAACCTTTATTCGTTTCTAAGCGCACAGGTTATTCATCAGTGCCTCGCATTTTTTCTACCACACCTCTCGCACCTGTCACTCTATCAGTGCTCTTTTGTGCGTTGTGTTGTGTTGTGTTGGGTTTAATGGCGCATAAGCGACTAAGGCTATCATGCGCCAAAGCTCAGGGTAGTGCTCTTTTGGCTGCGATGTAATCGCAAACAAAAGAGGAAAATGAGTAGGCGCCTTTCGAAAAGTTCAACACTCGGTTCGCATACACTTTAACCATTTTGCATCCTAAATATAGCAACAACACAGCGGCATGTCAAAGCGGGATAAGAAGCCAGGTGATCGGCCTGAAGGTTCTATCCGAAATGGATGCACAAGCCAATGTAAGCAAAAAAAAGAAAGAAATAAAAAACGAAAGCTAAAAAAAAGGTAACGGAAGTAAACACACGAGTGCATGCAGGTAAATATGTGCAACTTAGAGACGGCACGCGCGTTCCAACGTATAGAGACAGCTGCTCTAGCCGTTTGCGTCAAGGTGGGCCAATTTGCCGGCGCTACCACAACGAAGAGTAATCGGCTGAGCTGTTCTGTTCGAGGCGATGCGCGGTAGCCGGTTCCGAGAGAGAGCTCCCGTCGCGACAGAGTTCGATCAGCTGCCGTCGATTCACGCTATGTGCTACGCGCCCTACGCGCGAGTAATACCGTGCAGTGACGCGGGAACCACAGCTTGCGATACCGGCTAATTAGGGGTTCTGTTCGCAAAGACCACTCGCAGTATGATTGGCTGGTGATTGCCAGCAGTCTTTAGGAATCGCATGTCGTCGCCGCATTTCGAAGCGCTTATCGCTTCATTGTTATTTTAATGTTGGGCTTCATGGAACGTACGCAAATAAAGCCATCGTTGGCCAAACGCAGGTTTGAGTGTCTGCTATTTTGTTAACGAACTAGGACACTTTTGAAATGTCGTAGTTTGCTCAAAACCATTATTTGTTTTTAAAAACTAAGAACACATGAAAATTCAACAAGTGTACTTGTTGAGGAAACAGACGCGTCCGTTGCTAAATAGCGTCAAATGTTTTTTTCCTGACCATCTTTTAGTACTAGAAAAAAAAGAGTTCTGCGTACCTGAATTGTTTTGTTATTGTTTGTATAGCACGCATCTACCTGTGTAATTAAGTCACTGTATTTTCTGCCAAATTTCCCGTAAAATGTGCGTTCTCCGGGTATTTTTCACAGGAGGTCGACCTAACTGTTTTACTTCGCCACTTCCTTTATTAATTTTTGTTCATGCACTTTTGCATCGATTGAATTCCCTAAATAAACCTTAAGTCTTAACCGTGATTGGCAGTCTCGCAGGTTCATCTCGCGCCGCTTCTTACGCGGAAATAGCTTCCGAAACTCGGCTCACGATTGGATGAAGACTGCTCCACTTGAAGAACACTGCACGCTTTTATGTTAGACGGAATAGCGTGAACTCCTCCCGCCCTTCCTAACCGCCCCTCTGACAGAGCGTGCCACCCCCCCCCCCCTCCCCCCCACCCTCCACTTTCCGCCCTGTCTGTGAGATGGCGCAGAGGGCACGCTTCCTTTAGAGGGTCTGCATGCCCCCGCCGAAATCGAAGCACACCTGCCCCTGCCAATACACTCTGGCTTCTGAAGCAGGTTTTTCGTCCTGCGCATAAAGTACATAAAAGAAAGGACAAAAAGGCACTGTCTTCCCCTCCGGGCTCTATTCATACCCACCTGCTCCACTCCGATCTACCCGGGAGCGTCATGACCGGGAGTCAGTGCCTTAATCGAAGTAACGTTGTAGCCAGGTGATTTTGTGGATAATAGAAGTCGTCGCGGATATAGTAAGTGCCAAATACTTATGAGCGGTTGCTGCCAGCTGTCAAGCTATGGGAAGAAGCGCTTCTTGCAGGGCTCGCGATTCAAATGTCGTCAGTCGCGAGTAATGAGGTAACAACTCAAAACGACACATGCTTTGCTTGTCAGGTCGGAAATCAGACTTTGAGCCTGACTTCCAGACCGGTGCTTTACTCGTTAGCTGTTAGTTTAGTTATTTCTTAATTATTCAAAGCGCCTTAAAGAAGGGGAGCGGTGACCGTAAATGTTAATAAGGCAGTCACGACCAACATTTATTAAAGCTCGTTTCTTCGGCGTTTCTCATCGAACGTGTTGTAGAATGCACGTATACATGTGAACCTTTTTACAAAGTCACCTCACAATAGCCCTGCTCTAGAGTGGAACCCCTGCCTGTCAACCTGCCCTAGAATGTCCACGCATTGACGTTTCCGCGATGACCCTTAGCAGTTTGTGAAACAGCTAGTGTTTATAGGACTAGTGCAGCCTGAAAGCAGCACAAAGCTGCCGTTCTTGCTCCCCGCTCTCAACACTATATCGATACCTTCCCATTGCTACCGCTAGCGTGCCTCGATCAGACATGGCAGTAAAATCATTACTATTTCGGTAATTTCTAATGCAATGAATTACTTTCTCTGCCTACTAACTTAGTAATTTTATTAAATATTTTGCGGTGGTAATTTCGCAGCAAAAGCATCAATTGCTTTTGGAAATACTTTCATTAAAACGCACCACTTTTCTTTTTGCGAGCAAAGCTTTGACGCCCACGGTTGGGTGCCTCGCAAGGAACGACGTGTGCCAACAATTGCCCAGGGCTGTGCCTCCGAGACTATCGGCTCCCTTTCCTGTCGGGTCGCTGCCGGCGGGCATTAGATGGGTAGGTGGGAGTGAACTCGTGGCGAGCACCTTCCGAGCAGCAGTATGTAAGGCCGTACTTGAGGCGCCTAACGGGTATAGATGGCACACGTCGAAGTTCAGAACTAGTGTTCCTGTGTATGGCACCGAACGCTATTCAAAAGTAGCCATGAGAGCGCTGAACCACTCCCAAGGATACATATATGCTAAAGGCACAGTAGTTCCTACGCTCGTCGCTACGGGGCGAGACGGCGAACAGGCAGAAATGTCCCAGGCCGCTGCTCAGATCGATTTCTGAGACCACGACAGCAATAAATAACCATCTTAGGAGGCTTAAAAAGATGGAGCGCAGCTCAGGGCAGCAAGGCGTTGGGGTTCTCCGCTCGTTTCAGTCTTGAGCGCAGTGAATATGACGAGCGTTCGGCCATGCTTCTATTTTTTTCTTCGTTTTTTTTTTGCGCTGTGTTACCTTTATAATCGCTCACGAAGGGAAAGTTTTCTGGGAAATAATCTGGCGGGAGGACCAAAGAATGGCGTACGTCACATGTTCAAAGAGGTTGGTGTTCTTTTACTCTGTTTGCTTCATATTTTTTATATGATTGCCTTCCAAAAAGTAATTTACGAGTAACTGCATCATTTTCATAAATAATTGCAATATATAATGCCGTTCCTTTTTGCGAGCAGTAATTGATACTATAGTTAAACTACATTTTTTGTTTTCTGGGAAAATAATTAGTAATGTAATTTCACTTCTTTTCAAAAGTGATTCTGACGCATATGGCCTCGGTCTGCCAGTGGGTACCGCGGTACGCATGGACTTACTGAGCCCGTTCATTTCGCGCTCAGACCAAAGTGGCGATGATGCTGCGAGCACGAAGTGTGCGGTTGCAGTGTGTGTTGAAATCAGTGTTAGTACCAGATTTTTTAAAATTCCGAGCCACAAACCTACTTTACGGACTGTAATAGACGTCTTGCACGCGACGCCACGGACGCCATGGTGGTGGGACAGGGACAGCTAATGCAGAGTACATTGCAGCAGGTGGTGATAGGCGGGTTAGATAACCGCGCGGCTGTTTCTACCCTAGTTCTGGAACTGGACTAGTTCTGGAGTTCAGAGGGACGTTCGGTGCAAACCACACGTATGGCTTTCATAGTGGCCGCCATCTTGGTGGAGCAAGACTAGGGCAAAAGTATGTACTCTTGTCTAATCCGCTTATCACCACCGGTTCCGAAGTGCACAGAAGCAATGTCTTGCACACCATCACGAGTCCTGTGACGTCACGCGCAAGCCTTTCTACAAGAATGTCATCATCAAGTGGCGGCGTCAAACAATGCTTGACACCGACTGCATGCATTTGGAGCTCATCACTATATGGCCGCATATCGGTGACGTTAGAACAGAGACGAGGAGTCAAAGATGGCTCTCAAGGTGTTCGTCGCATGCCTAGTGCACCGTGGGAACGTTGCAGGCGCGGCAAATCAGCGTTAAAGCAGAGTCCTCCCCTACCCGAATCGCGCGAGGTAACCGAGTGCAACAACCGCAGACAATGCTCACGATTAGGCGCGCTTCCTCCACTTGCCGCCAGAGCGCGCTGCGCTGATCGGAACGACATTTTGCCGAATCGGCAGTTAAGAGAGGGCGCAGCTTGCCCCGAGGGGGCGTGGCACATGACGACTGGGTCCGCTTTATGGCAATACCCAGGCCCCTGACGACCACTCGGACGCCATAAATGAAAGGAGACGTAATACATTAACAAACAAATCAATAAACAAGGGCCAGCACGGAAGTAAGTAAAAAATGTTTACTTAGAGAGCAACTGAGGTGCAGTATTAAGAAGACAACAAACAAGCAAAGTTATAAAAAGGAACAAATTGAATAAAGGCTCCTAAAGCGGACGGCCATTTTGGACAATGGATATGTCCGCGGTCACACACGCGAATATTCTTGACTCCGGAGGTTGATTTGCTCCGAACACGTGACCCCTTTGCCAAAAGTAACCGAGCAACAGGTTCTTGCTTCTCAAACGTATAACGGAGCATTTACAGCAGCCCTAAAGACCGAACGGAGCCATAGTGTAAGGACAAGGTCTCGCCTTTCTTTACACTGAATCAGAGCTTAATAAGGGCTGCCATGAGTGCTTCGCTACGCGGCTAAGAAACCAACCACCTGTGCCGGGTTACTTTTGGCAAAGACTGCACGTTTCCGCCCGAGATGCTGTAGAGGCATCGCACAGCGTGGCCTTCCAGGTTTACGTGATTGCGGCCCTCTACCTGACGGCTTTAACTCGCCAATAATTCATTTATCCCGAGGAGACCCAACTCTGCCAACAATTTTAGCGTAAGGAGACAATCACGCTTCGCTCTAGCCCGGCCGTGTGAACGGATTACTCGTTCATTTGCTCGCCACGGGATGGCGGTACCTGGACTGCCTCAAGGCCTTTATATAAATCAGTGCCTCGAGATTTGCAGTATGAAGTCAGTAGGCTTGCAGAAACACTGAAAAACGAGGGGAGTGTTAAGCTGCGATGCGTTGTTTGGCTGTGGGGTTGATGGTTCCTCCAGTAAATATCAGTTGTTTTTCAACAGTCCTCCCGTGACTTCCTTTATCTTGTGCGTCCCTTATTCCTGCCGCCGGTTTATGCGTAACGATATGCAGCAATTAGTAAAGCTCGCCACATTATGTCAGTGGAAGGCTTCATGAAATGAACGTGGCTGTGCGATGTCAGTGCACGTTAAAGATCCCCAGGTGGTCGAAACTATTCCAGAGACCTCCACTACGGCACATCTTTCTCTCTTTCTTATCTCACTCCCACCTTCCTCCCATCCCTTACGGCGCGGTTCAGGTGTCCGCCGAGATATGTGAGACAGATACTGCGCCATTTCCTTTCGCCAAAATCAATTTTCAACGCTTATAGACCCCCAAAGGCCGATTTAGAGAAGAGTATGGGGGGGGGGGGGGTAGGGGGGGAGTGCCCCACGACCTTTATCTTAGCTATATTTTATATGACAGAACTCCACGGCGCCATTGAACCCCGCTCTACCCCCCCCCCCCCCCCCCTCTTTTTTGTTTTTTTAGAAATAAGTTTAAAAAGTTCTGTGCATCTGGTCTAACTCCATCAACTCCTTCAAATAGTGTCATCAGAGTTTTGTCCATAAATCCGCCTTGGCACGCAACCTTCCCAGAGCAGTCTAGTTGTAATTCATTCCGATGTTGTAACTGGCTGCACATGGGCGACAACACGTCTTGCGACCGAAACGCATGCCCCGAGGTTTCAATAGACTTGACTTCACCCTCCAAGGAGCCAACCGCTTGCGCTCATGAATACTGGGATTCTGTCTTTCTTAAGAAACTCGGTCAGCGGCTGCCGTAGTTCGGCAGCGGCCCGGAACGCAGACCCATTTTTTCGCAACATGGAGCTGTACACCGAACCCTCCGTAAAACTTACTAACAAATTCATTCGCAAAAAGGTCTCGATTTCTCCGTGGCCCCTACATTCAGCCTTAAATCAAGATGCGCAAGCAGTACAATTAGCCAAGGAAACACTGATCTTGGAGCCAAATTGGTAAATTGGTTTTTGACGAGAGAAAATGGCGCAATATCTGCCTCACATATCTTGGTGGACACCTGAACCACGCCGTAAGGGAAGGGAGGGAGGTATGAGTGCAAGAAGAAAGAGAGAAAGAGTTCCCGTAGTGGAGGTCTCCCGAATAGTTTCGACCACCTGGGTATCTTTAACGTGCACTGACATCGCACAGCACACGGGCGCCTCTTGGAGCAATGATCATTTTCAGTCTGCGCTCCCATGTTAGAAAAGAGCGAGAGAGATAAAAATGGAGGGGACATTTAAGGGTATGACGCAGTAGCGTAATGGGTTAATTCTCATATATGCAGAAGTAGCTTCTCTACTTTACATTCATAGTTCTCTGGGAGTCCTCATACCTCTCCTGGCGCAGTGGTGCAGCGGTTAAGCGATGCGCCACTGCCCTGCGATGACAGGTGCTGCCACCAGTGGGGAATTTGCGAACCAGGTTGCTCTTTCCGAGCGACTAAACATTACTTTAACTGCTACCGGCCGCGGTGGACAGTTTGCTCGCTAATAAGTAGGCAGGTTATGATGACGCCACAAGGTCACGTGACCTAGCTGGCCCACCTGACTCCTAGGTTGCGCTATGGAGACCACCTACCAGAGCCATGCCCGTGAAGGCCGACAACCTAACCTAACCTAACCTAACCTAACCTAACCTAACCTAACCTAACCTAACCTAACCTAACCTAACCTAACCTAACCTAACCTAACCTAACCTAACCTCGGGGTATTCACCGCTATCGCGTTAAAGCGTTTATTAAACAGCAAAAGTAAGTCTGGAGTCAAATTGGTGGTTCAGGACGCCAATGACTTGCGCTGCTTCTGACCCGTCGGATAAGCTTGCGTTGATCGTACAAGTCGAGGCTGGACAGAGTCGCCTGCCGCTGCCCGTATGTAAGTGGCGCTGCGCGGTGTGATTGTTTATGATTGTTTACTCATCGTGGCGCCCATTATCCGCAAACTTCTTTACCGAGTGTACACGTTCCTTTTGCAGCCGTATGGTAAGTTTCGTTCTACGCGCGTAATAGTTGCTGTTCTTCCGTAGGCCCAACGCTGGCCAACCTGCGGAGGGATTAGCCTAAACACGTTGCACTAGACGGCACGTACGTGTCGCAGGGCAAACAGGACGACAGCATCCATTAACCTTCTCTTTTCCTTTTTCTTGCAGCGGCCGCCTGCTCGTCCATCACGCCTGCCGTCACGGATCACGGACGAACCGTGGTCCAAGCGCGTAATTAGCGGAACCGCGATTGGCAAGACGGATGGTCAACCAGAATGGGCTCATGCTGCTCCCAGAAACAGCATACCGTCACGTGCACTAGATCGGAAAGGGGGGGAGGGGGGGGGGTCGCGCTCCAGAACTCATCTGTGGGAACGCTGCTGAAGCTGTAACCGCCCCTCGGCCAAAAGCGTGAGACTCTGCGAGTCTTTCTGCACAGAGGAAAATATGTTTGCAACTAAGGCAGATACAGTGTAACATTAAGGCGAAAGACGGTGCAACTGTAGCGGTAATAGGGATTTATGAACGGAAGTACTCAAGCTATCCACGAACAGGTATGAACACCCTGACTGTATGTAACACGTATTCATCACTGTCGTCGCCACCGCCATCGTTACCCTCACCATCGTCAATGACCTCACAATCACCATCTTCATTTATGGTTTGTGGATTTGTTCTTCCCAAAGCAATGCTCTGGACGTCTAATGGTATCAATCAGAACTACACGCAGTTTAGCCAATGCTTCGACATGCGCTATGCATCGAATTGAGGAGCCGCGGGTTAGAATACACACGCACTCGTCCATACATGGTATGAAAAAAGAAACATCGCGAACCCGCATATACTGTGGGAAGAAACGTCCGGCCAATATCTCCAGCGGGATTATGTTGTCTCTGTCGCTGTCGTTATTGTAGTTGTGCCTGCTGTGATGTACCTGCTACTAAGTCCAGCATAGAAGTGTGCAACCGCGAGCCTCAAGCCCTTGCTTCGGCGCTCGCTCCTACGATGAGTGCCGAATGCCCCCGCCAGGGGGTGCTGATGTCGACCTCACGATCCACCTCGAAAGGCACGGAGGTCGTGACGGAGCGATGCATGTTTACCCACGAAACCGTTTGTGCACGACTCTGTTTTGGATCGGCCGCCGAGAGAGAAGTTTCGTGATTCAATGTTGGGAGAGGAGCTTTTTCAAGATCATGGTCCCTGTCTCTCTATCTCCCTGCATTGCTACGGCTTCCCTCCTCTTCTCCTTCATTTGTTATTCGTTTGCTCAGCGTCATTATGCAGCCAGGTAGATGAGAATGAACGAGCCTCTCATCCACCACTGTTTTCGGTCGGATTCGTTTATTCGCATCATCTTTTTGTGCGCGTGCTTTGAGGAAGGAGAGCGCGGAATGCGACGCATTCGGGCGTCGATGAGAGCGTAATTAGCTTACGCGTAATTACAACACGCACCCTGCATAACAGCGAGTCTCTTACCCTCCTCGACTCCCTCTATTGCTGTGATAGCATACCGGTGAGCGAGACCATTAAAACATCGGCTTACTTGCGGCCCTGTGGGGATGGCCGTTATAATCCACTTAACCGATGGCGAGGGAAGGAGGGGAAGAAGATAAGGATAATTATAAAAGAAAGAATAAAGTCCAGGATGCATCTGATATCCGGAAGTTTGGGCTCAATTACTGCAACAAGCACAATTGCGTTTATTTTCTTTGATATTTTAATTGCATAAAACTCCGTTCACTTTTTGCGATCCTTAAATGCTGACCAGCTGTTAACGCTCATTCGGATAATATTAAATCTGCCTATCCTTAGCTCTTCAAATAGCCACTCATTTTAGTGTTTCCTGATCATGTGTTTTCGTAAAAAGCAGTTAGATTTTCGTTTCCAACCTCTTCTAAAACCATGTTTGTATCCTCGACTTAAATAAATGCCTTGAACTATAAAACGGTGGCTGGCGATTTATCATTGCTGAGCACAAAATATTGCGCGAAAGCACAGTTTTTCGCAGGTGGACACCACCGCCACGTACTATCAGCAACGAATGAAACGCGAACAAGAAAACTGAGGTGGCAGCACAAAACACCAACGTATCAGCTCCTGCATTGGAAATCCAAGCGCGGTTGAGTAACACTTCTAAAGAACAGTCTTCGTGCCTTCAAAATTAAAATAGCAGGAGCTAGTATTCAGCTTCCCCTGGCTAAGAGCTACTTATTTTGCTGTCCGTGGTTCAGTTGTCTTGTTCGCGTTTCATTTCTTGCTGATAGTACATGAAAGCGCGAATGAGGTGTCCACTGACACCGGGAGGAAGTTATGCGCTTTTCATTTCTTCAAAATCAACGGAGTCTAATTAGTCCTCTGGTTTTGAGAGAAGGAAAGGCCCATAACAGTCTCAATTGGTAGATGGACGCCACTGCCTACTCACAGCGCGTTTGAGGTGTCCACTGCCCCAGTAAGCCAGTTGCACTTGCTACTCAGAGGCTTATCACAGACACCGCTGAAACCAGGGGAGTGCGGCTAGAACAGCTTTCGCACTAAAAAAGGACATTATGCAAGAGAACACGGCTATACAATTCAAGAACGAAGCTGCTTTTCCCCGTCAAAGGATCCCCTTCCAGGCAATGGCGTCTGCCGATGCAAAGCAGTGAGTGGTATACAAAGAGACATGAAAGGGGACAATCCCTTCCCTCTGTGGTCGGGGATATACCCATTTTTTGACTGTGGCGCCACTCCCTGCATTGCCACGCTAGCAGGTTCGTGAGAATCGGCCGACGCCATTGGCTGGAAGGGGGGGGGGGGGTCCTTTGATTGGGAAAAGCCGCTGCCTTCTTGAGTAGCGTCGGATGCACGACTCGTCATCAGAAGCTGTACGTCGCTTACAATGAAGGTGTCGTATACAAGATACCTTTATCTTGCGGGGGTCATTACATAGACCAAATGGTGCGCTGTCTTAATGGGTGATTTATGGAGCGCGCACGTAACGTCAAGAACGACGAAAGGAATTCACTCCGACCGCAATCTTTCATGCGAATCGAAAAGGTGCAAACCATTTCTTGAGAAGACTGTTGTGATAGGTAAAAGCAAAGACATGACCACGCGATTAATTCAATTCAATTCAATTTTAATCTCCAGTTATACACTGGAACGTTCTCCGGGATAAAAGGACCGACTGGGTCTTGACTGAGTCCCGGAGACGTTTACAGAGCAGCGACAGGCAGTATATACGGAGAAATGCTAAATAGTACAAAATTAAACAGAGTGCACACATATAAAAAGTACATACATATATACAAAACACACAAAAGAGGACACATATATAGAGAGTTATATAACCACAAAATGCGAGGCAGAGGGCAATTACAATTTACTGAAGTATTCGTGTAGCTTTTTGCGCGAAAAGTTTTCCATATCTTTATGACGATTTAATATAACAGGTAGATTGTGTTTTATGGACTGCAATTTATAATTGGTGCGAAACTGAGGAACGAGCCAAGGGTCGGTGTTACGGGTGGCAACATTGTGTTCGTGGCGTGTCAATGAAGATACACGTTTAAAAAAATGTGTTGAAAAGCGAAATGACTTTAAGATGCGATACTCATAAAAGTGATGAATTCGGATATTGTTGTACTCAGCAAAACTATCGGTGGTGGTCAAGCCATAATTGAAGCCGAAAGGACAAATGCTTCAGGCGTGACGTTTGTAAGCACTCCATCTCTACTTTTATGAGATGAAGAGCTACCATTTCTAAGGCACGAATACTGTTAGCACAAGTGATAGCATGTCTTTGGCGTATGAGATGCATGTGTGAAATAAAACTTGTTAGAAGTGGCGCTCTTGTTGTTCGTTTCTTCTTCGTGTGTCCTCGTGCCCTGCTGCCTACAGTATCTCTACTGATAAATTATAATTTTGCGTGTCGTCGTCACTATGCAATAATTCTCTAAGACCTTTTTCACCTCTCAGCGACCGGCAGTGGCGGTTTATATTGGTGGTGTTGACTGCGGGCTGTCTGCCGGCACGACGAGGAGTTCTGGCAAACGTTCATTGCTGGCAACTCAACCAGCTGAACGTCATTTAAAAAAAAGGTTGCGCAACGCCTTCTGGATTCCTGATGGTACAAACCGTGTTGACGTTGTTCAAGAACAGCTTGAGTTGGCGCGCCAGTCTCCCTTGCGACTTCGAAAGCCTCGGTTAAGGCTTCCTGGAGCGTAATTGTGACTGCACGGAAATTTTCCGCGTTTTGTTAGGATTGGTAAGTGTTCCGCATAAGACCATGATAAGAGCAGCACGCATAGACGACAGATCTTTCAGGCGACATGCCCACCTCCTCATATCCCGGCGTTTTGCAGGAAACATCGATACAGGAAGATACCCCATGCTTAACAGAATGACACTACAAACTATGGAGGTAAAACAACTCACTTGGTACGTTGGAGTGAGCTGGACGGTAGCGGGAACAGCAGCGGTATGCGGCAACACTGCGCTGAACCTATCTGATGACGCATTATCTGCCGCCAAAGCACCACTACAATGCGACAAGCTACAGAATTAAGCTTCTTAAACCACTGCGGAAGGCACTATAGTTTCTCACTGGTAAAACGTCAATAGTTTCACTGTAAAACATTAGGTTTTACTAAGATAAAAGGTGCTGTGTGCTTTAATCAGATCTATGATCAACATTTAATAAAAAGAAAGCTCGGCCGCTGATCCCGAGGTCGCGGGTTCGATTCCGGCCACGGTGGCCGCGTTTCGGTGGATGCGAAGGTAAAGTGTCCGAGTGCTGTACGATGTCAGTGATCGTTGAATAACCTCACGTGGTCTAATTAGTCCTGAACTCTCCACTGATGTGTCCCTCATAGACCGCGTGTCGCTTTGGAACGTTGTACCCGGAGTATAAATTTACGATTGACGATGAAAACGAAAACTTAATACGAGGTCATTGCGTGCGACAGGATGTTTCTTATCCCCCTTTTTTTTTTCGTCTACATCAGTAAGCAGGGCGCTTAGATCGATAAAAATGATTTTAAAGGTAGACCGTGCTCTAGCCGTAGTCAGATACAAGTCAAGAAAGTAGCGGATTTTCCTCGCCAAACTACCCTGTTCCAGCCAACGGCGTCGGCCAATTCTCATGAACCTGCAACCCTGACAATGCGGGGAGTTGCAGATGAAAGGGGATAGCATCATCCTTGCATTGTCATGGATAGTCCCATCCCTTCATTGTCACGCTACTCCCTGCATTGTCACTCAGGCTAGCAAGTTCATGAGTATCAGCCGACGCCGTTGGCTTGAACGGGGTCCTTTGACGGGGAAAAGCCGCTTCTTTCTTAATTTGTATCCCTCTATTGCTGGTGCTTCAAACGTCTATCGCCACTAAACTAACCTGTTCAGGTTCCCTGAACCGCTTAAACGCGACGCCATTAAGTCCCTAAATGACTCGTAGCTATGGCGCAGCTCTGCGAACGCTGCGGAGCTCCACTAGAGGTCATTTAGACGATCGGAAACAATTCTTTACTTCCGTTATTTTTTTTTCAAAGGGGCACATACGCGCGCTCAATTTTCGAAACCATGGCGAACTTACTCGCCGTTCCAACGGGGGTCAATGGCAGACAGAGTAAAGTATAAGAAACGGAGAAGCCTATACTTTATCGGGCGCTCCGTGTTCTGTCTCGTTGACCACGCACTTCGCGTTGGTTAGCCCGTCGAATCGCTCGTAACGGTACACGCAGCGCACGAGACGGGAGGCGGCTCTTTCAAGCCGTTTTTCTACGGCACTACGCGCGTGAGCAAACACGAAGGGCAATTAGCCCAACGCGCGCCGAGCATCGAACAGTTCACGCACGACGAGTGGATTGATTTCGTGATTGCTTTTACGAGTGTTTATTTTAATTTTCAGGCAGAACGCGTGCCAGAAGCCCTCGTGTCCTCTGCCCCCGGGGGTAACAACCCTTGCGTTACAGCTGCCTTGCCTTGCATTGGCTCGCGGCTAATGGCTAATAGCTAAATTGAGGCGTTGCAATGTGTGCACGACCGGCGCTGCATCGGCAGTCGAGTCTACCTACTCTGGGGGCGCTGGAAAGTCAGCAACGGAATGAAGCGAATGGCGGAAAAGACGAAAAGCAACAACAACAACAATAACAACGAAGAAGAAGAGGAATAAGGTGGAAATGCTTCGGCAGCGTGACCAGGTGTTGCGGGTTTCTGCTAGAACGTGAGGCGTGCAGTGCGGCGATCACGAAGGCGTTGCCAACCCAGTCGCATCCTGGTGAGAAAAGCGTTACTCATGACTCATAAGCCACGATGGCTGGGGAAAAAAAAATGACATGCGCCGATATGGCCCTCAAGTATGCGCTGCCTTTCCGGCATGCGGAACACACCATTGATTCGAAGTTGCCATTTAGTTTTATGCTCATAACTAAGCCTTTGATATCGCCGTTTGCGGAATTAAAGGTGCACTGAGGAGGAATCTCAACTCGTCTTTTTGCCGCGGGAACTCGATCTATACGTTCCCAGCATTCTTAGGAACTTCGATTTATTGCCCTGTGCGGCCGATTTCCCTAATTAAATAGGATTAACGTCCGGCTCCCGCATTTTTTTTTTTTTGAATTCCTCGCATACGGTGGGAGGAGTCGACCAACACATGGATGCCTTTCAGGCAGTCGCGTGGCGACTTTGCTTCAGCTTTTATTTTGTTTCTTTTAGGTTTCCATGAATAAATAGGTGTAGTCAGAGACAACGTAGCTGCAAATTAGGCCCACGGAAATAAAAATACGCGTGGACTCTGCTTTCGCTGATCACTACGTATCACTCCGCCACGGGACTCAGTGAAAGGTTGCTCGACTCCTACCACCGTTTGCAGGGAATTAAAACAAACAAACAAAAAAAAAGGCGGGAGCCCGACCTTATTCCGATTTAAACTAGGGAAATCGGCCGCACAAGGCAATGATTCGAAGTTTCCAAGAACGCTCGGAACGTGTAGATCGAGTTCTAGCGGTAAAAATACGAGTTCAAATTCCTCTTCAGTGCACCTTTAAGTTGGCAATGCATAATGTCAATGCACCACTCGCGCGCCGTTAAATGCAGTGCAAGCCACAGGCATTACTAATGGCCCCACTGAATTCAGCGCCCACAATACAGCACGTAAGGACGCGTTTTAAACACCTTTTTTTTTACTTTTTTTTTTACCTTTGTTGCTACTTCGTTCCCTCCGCTGTCCTTGCACCGGAAACGTACTGCGAGAGCTTCCGTTTACCGAGCTTCCAGGTGTTCTGGAGACCTGGGACCGTTTCAGATTTTTTTTTTCGAATTTTGCATCTCGTTTTCGGTTCCTTTTTTTTGTTTTTATTGCTCTCAGGTCGGACAATGCGCAGCCCTCTCCACCGCAAACGCAATTCAGTTTTCTCTGCTGCGGTAAATAGCTTCCGGCAGTTCAGTTGAGGGGGGGGGGACACCAGGCGGTACTGCGCTGCTCGGGTCTCGCTGCGTGGGCGGTGAAACGTGATATTCGCAGGGACCCTATTTAATTAAGTCCACGCGCCCTCATGTCACTGTCTATGTTAGTGAAACTCGGCGACTGAAACAAGCATTTTTGTTGCTGATTGGAGCTGAGACTGCGCAGGTGTTACGGCCAGGGAAACTAGCAAGAAAGCGTAAAGCTTCCAACCGACCTTTCATTGCATGAAATAATTAAAAAAACATAGCAGGATCCCCCGGAGCAGTCCGAATGTTGGTACAAATCATTGCAGTGGAAGTGAAAACAGTTTCAACTTTGGTAATCAGGAAGAGAAGCCTCGTCTATAGTTTTTTTTTTTACTACAGCATCTGATAATACAGACTGTTTCACGTCACGTGTCGCTAAAATGTATGTAATAAAGTGACAGATCCCAAAGAATGGGCGCTGAGGAAGGGGGGGGGGGGGGGGGGGAGGGCGAGATAGTAATACACGTCGAAACATGAGAACCACAGGAACTGCGTTCTCTGTAGTACGCACCTGCGATATGTAATACCATCAACGCACATTTCAAGCTATGACGTAATAGCTAGAGTGAAGCCCTGCGCATGAATGGAATTTTGCGGGCACGTGGATACATAGCGACATTTTATTCACTCATTTTTTTTTCTTCAGTGGGAGCTTCCGGCTTAGCTTTCCCTACGTCGTCAAAGTCCGATTTTTTGGCTTAGCCTTGGGGCATCTTATTACGGCTGGATATCATAGTTGTGCCCCCGATCCTTTTATATTAGCTTCAGTGACGTCTACGCATCATTCCGCGTCGTTTCATTAATTCGTCTGGTCAGTTTTTACTCCTGCCAAATTTACTCCACTTCTGTCCACATCGCCGAGTGTTTGCATCTTTGAGTCGCATGCATATAAACTACGCGTATCGTCTATGGTTGGCTTTGTGGTTCATAGGGTTTAACGTCCCAAAACGACTCGGGTTAAGAAAGACGCCGTAGCGGACGGCTCCAGATAATTTCAACCACCTGGGGTTCTTTAACGTGCTCTGACATCGCACACTACACGGGCCTCTAGAATTTCGCCCCCATTGAAATGCGACCGCCACGGCTGGGATCGAACCCGCGTCTTTCGGGTCAGCAGCCGAACACCGTAACCACTGAGCCACCGCGGCGGTTTCAGCAGCTTTTGCATTGCAGGATGGGCCAAGCGCTCACCCTCTCTGTTTGACACGCCATAACGTTCGGCCGTTCTTCATTGGCATTTGAGACGCTTTTGGGAGCCTTTTCCACTTCGGGGGCGGATGCATGAAGTCGCTGGATGTGGCACAGCCAGCCCTTTTTAACTCGTGACTGAACCGGTTCGATTACACGACCACGGTAGCAAACTGATTATAATAGACGAAAACGCCTATTTATGACGCGCTACTCTATATGCCACAACACGCAGCGCGGCGACGACGGCCGACGAGGCTAAACCATCGGGAAATGCATCTGCTCTGTTTGTGCTTTCGCTGCATGGTTCGCATTCCGCCCTGGGCTGTAAGTATGGTAAAACTTTTTTTCTAATGCCTACCTACCTGTCTGACGGAAAAGTCTGGAATGCCTGGATTACGTTCTTCTTCATGTTCAAACGATGTTCGCCTCACGATTGATTGATTGATTGTTTGATTGATTGATTTTCTTCTAATTGAAGCCGTGGACGTCCAACTCGGTTCCCTCTCAAGATGTTCCTGCACATTGCCTTGCTACGGACAGCCTCAATCCGAGACACAACCTAAAACGGCTTCTACGGGTCTGGTAAGCCTGCGATACCCTTTCTGCGTAATCCTCCCGGCCGTTTTACATCAATGTCTCGGTGACAAAACTGTCGCCTTAGCCCTCAAAGAAGGACACGCTCATCATGCCAGCTGAAACGGTCTTGTACAATGAAGTCACTAATCTTGTCTGGACGCCTCCCCCAATACCACTACCCCACGGCGTTCTTCTCTCTTCCGCTCTCCAGTGAATGACGTCATGTTATCCTTTCGCGCCTCAGCTCGCACGGCCTTTGAAGCGCGCCCGCATCCCTGCTTGCGCGCGCTGTAGTCTCGGTGCCGTCCTCGACAAATGTTTCCGCAGTGAGTCACAGCGCGGAGCAATGCCGCACCATCTTTGTCGTCCTGGCTCCCTCCACGGCGCTGCTGAATGCACTTGCACAACCTTAGCCCACTTCTGTCTTCTCGTGCTAAAGGCGTGCCGAATCTATTTCCGTCAACACTCGCTTTCGCGTCGCGGACAAAAACCCGCGCACACACGCACGAGCAAGACGCGAGCACACACACGCAGAGCAGACAACCTCACCCTTCAGTACAACATCTCGCAAGCCGCGCGTCAACATCTCGCGGGTTTTAAAAGCCGGCTGGCGCGGTGGCGCCAAGACGGCAATCTTCTTAGCGCGTGCCTTGACGTCTATCGCCTCCTCCGCTCGACAAACTGCCGTCGCGCGCAACTGCCTCGCGAACTGAGGCCCCAGCTGTGTGTACGTGTGTTTGTGCGTGTGTGTCTGTGTGTGGTACGCACATGGGTAACCCGTCGGTGACATCTTCGTTCCCGTCGGCGCCAACGATTTCGCCACCTGCGCGCTCAATGTCGCGCGCACGACGCCACCCACTGCGCATGCGCCCATAAAAATCGGCGCGGCCAAAAACTCGGCAAGAGCAACCAGCCAAGGCGTGGCACGGCTTCGCAGACTTTTTTTTTTTTCATGGGCAGGAACCTATACCGTAAACACCCGAATTTAGTCGACTCCCCCGTTTTTTTTCTCTGTTCTTTTTGTTCTAACAGCAACACATTTTCGGGCTCGCATAACAGATCTCTGCGCCAACTATTCTTGGTCTACGCTGCGGAACTCGCCTGGATAGCACCGTAGGCCTAACTCATTTCGGACTGTATTTTGGAGCATTACGATGGCAGGTGGACGTATGTGCACGGCACTGTTAAGAAACTCATTTGGTCTGAAATAATCTGGACCCTTCCGCTACGGGGTTTTTTAGCTGCTCTGCAGCTTTGGGACTTATCATTTCTTATGGTCGTCTGTCATTGTTCGCGGCTTTTCGATGACGTAGGCCCCATGACAGACGTAGGCCCATAGACGACCCCGTGACAGGGTTACCAAAAGAAAGGAAACGAAATACATGGCCGCGTATATAGTCCATGCTCACCTTTCAATAGCAAGCACATACTGGACGATGAAAATAGCTTGCGTAGAATGCATGGGATCGCATGGGAGCTGCTGCAAGAACAACACTGAAAATACGGTTCAATCCGCCACTAATTGCAAGCACTTGCACCGACCATTTATTTCCGCGATGTGTGTGCATTATTTTTTTGTTTATTTGTTTGTTTTGGCTATGGCTGATCACCGAGTAGGAATAGCGTTGGTTTATTGTGTACTTAAAATCGGAGGATACTTTTCCTGTAGACTATACCTCTGCTAAAATTTTCCCAGCTATAGTTGCTCCGAACACTGTAGCGCACACAAGATCTTTGATTCTCCTTGCATGTTGATTGGTTAGCCAGGATGTGCTTCGTGACAGAGCAACTAGAGGCAGTTGTTTATGTTTAGTATCAGAAAACCATATTACCCTCAGCGAGGTAATTAATTAGTCTGGGAGTTTTCATGAAATGCGCTCGAGCTTTATGCGAAAACGTAAAGGCAACACGTCGCAGAAAAGCCGGTGTCGGCGTTGCCGTCGACGTGTCTGAAATATTAGGACTAGTTGATTACAAGAGGCTTCTATAGATGGCGCCAGCCACACCAGAGGCGCATCGCAAACCACTGACTTTCGGGCAGCCATTTCGCGAGTCAGATGCGTTACCGCTACGCCACGCATGGTTCGTACGGCTTGTTTAAAGCGGGGCTTCGTATGTGTGTCGTGCGGCCTTTCACATAATGATTGTGATTATGAAAGAGGAAACAGTGTCCGTGTCCACGTGGACAAGAGGAACTGCTGTCGCGTCATACCCTCAAAGGCGGAGCTCAAGTGTTCCGAAATTTTTCGACTCATGTCTACTTTCCCCGGATTCTTGCCGAGAGCTTCGTTGTCATTGAGCACGCCTACAGCGGCGGAGAGTGACTGCGCTTTGTCGCCAGTGACTCGACGTTGCTTTCAAAAAGCATTACTTCATCGATGGCATGGCTTAAAGGGCCGTGTTGCTGCGATAGCATGACCAAACAGCACATATGAGCTCTGTACTGGTCCTGCATTTAGTACGCACAAATAATCGCTATGTTTAGGGGTAGGCCGTCTTGATCTTTGCTTGCTAAAGAAAAAAAAATCTCAGCAATGTCTTAGCCACCGTAAGCATTTCCAAGCGCTGTTTCTCTTTCATAGGGCGACGTGCTGGCAAGTTATAGGTTGTGTCCTTCTTGCACGCACGTCCTTAATTGATGTCCTTCATCTTTAACTCGTCATTCTTTTCGCCTTCGTTTATCCTTCCCTAGAGCGCGGTAGCCAACCGGAACCTTGTTCTCTCTAATCTCCCCGTCCTTCCTTCTTTCCACGATTCTCCGTGTGGGCGCTCTTTCTACGGCAGGCCTTTAGCGTATCGTGTACCGTGTTACTGTTACCGCAGTACGACAGTGCGCATGCGCAGATCACCTTGAGGGCGCCACGACACCGTGCGTTCTCCTGCCGCATCGAGACCAATCAGCGCGTGCGCACTGGCGGTGGGCGGGCTCCCAGTACTGCGGTAACGGTAACATGGTACGTTTTATGCTAAAGGTGTCTAAAGGTGACGCTACCGTCATTTCAGGTGTTAAAGAATCGTCAGAATACGAGTTTATTAACTTCCTCAACTTCAGGATCACGTGGCCATCTTCTTGTTGTCATGTGGACAGGTGTGGTTAGGTCAGGGGTTGTAGTTACCGAAAGTGACTTCATTATAGTTTCTTTTCATATCATTTATTTTCGGGCACTGAAGGACACAAGGAAGCCATAGAAAAAGCTCGCGAAAACCAAAAGCCTTTCTTTCTTTCTTTCTTTCTTTCTTTCTTTCTTTCTTTCTTTCTTTCTTTCTTTCTTTCTTTCTTTCTTTCTTTCTTTCTTTCTTTCTTTCTTTCTTTCTTTCTTTCAGTCGTCGACATATTTCTTTTTAAATTCGTACTCTAGCGATGAGGAGTCCTCACGATCGCGTGTTGCTTGCATTTGCGATCATACGGTACAGGCCGTCCCGCTGTGCGAAGCTTCGCAGTTCACTCTCTCTCTCAGCGGCACCGCTTGGTCTCGGCGGTCTGCCGGGCTTGCACAAAGGAGCACCCCGACACGTCTTGGCCGCGGTTTCGCTGATACCGAACCGCCGGCTGGTTCCTACCACACAGCACCCGCGTGCCTGCCCAGAGATGCAACTTAGTAAACAAGTTGTCTCTCTCGACAGGTGTCGGAGTCGTCCGCCAGGAAACGCTCGCGCGCTACCATCGCCTTCGTCTCTATCCAGTGGTGGTCACGTCCGGGCGGGTTTATTTTGGACACCGTGCGCATGTCCCCTACGCCCCCTTTCTGTCCGTGTAGGAAAACCCCCGACTGCACCGCACAGCTGTGACTTTGCGGACAAAGCTTGCAGAATGAATGGAATGACACCCAAGGACGGAATTGAATGCAAAGTACAGCTGACGTTTTCCGGGTCTGTCGCGGAAAGACATCGCCTTTTGAAGAACGCCTCTCAAAGTGGCTCGCTGGCGCCTCTTTAAGAAGTGCCGAGCTTTTTTACGCCCATCACTGCGGTGCGCTTTGCAATCACCGATTGATTCAGCGGTCCCTCGGAGGCTTACAGTGCCCTCGCGTGATGCCGACTGGAGATCTCCATAAAATATTCACAGCCTCTGGATCTCCAGCGGCCGTCAGTTCATGGTTGTGGGTTGGCGACCAAACATTGCTTTGAATGGCGCCTATTGAGGTTCCTATGCTCGCGTCACCGACGACTGCTCGTTGCAGTGAATGGAAATTTGCAGTGTCAAAAGGTGAGGTCTTGCTTTTAGAAGAGAAGGCCAATGTGATTGAGATACGATGCTCCCATACCAGGCACACAGAATGAGACAGAGAACGGAAAAGTTACGAACAGGTCAGATAGCGCAGGAAAAAAAAAAGATTAAAGGCAACTACAGTCGTATACATCTGAAGCCTGCAGTAAAGCTCCGCTCACATTCAGGACGGCCACACACAATCCCTCCACGCCAAAAAGGCAGTCTGTTGTTAAAACTGTTCTTGTTGCCTAAACAAAAAGGTAATCCCGAGGAAAAAATTTAAGCTCTAGAATTTCGATACCTGGTTGTTTGATATAGTCAAGAATTAAAAATTTGATTTCTTTTACTGTTGTGATTGTAAAGCGGAGTAATGCAGTTCTCCGCGGACCATGGCCGAGAGGTAGCAACTGCTGTTTTTTAATGCTTTATCCTACGCTAGATGGAGAGTGGTACCTTCCCATTGCTCACAAGTTCCGTTTTATTTATTTTTTTTTGTGAAGCTCATGTTTATACAATTCGCATTAATTTGCAAGAACTTGAAAGCAAATGACAGGTAATAGTTTTCTTCAAATAAGGGACGATGGATCTCTATATCAGTATGGAAAGGGATATTCAATGGAGTACGTATATACGAAGAGGTTGGTTCCTGACATCGCGCCAGCTAATCAAGTCTGAATCAACAGTTTAACTGGGTCGTGCCCACACAGAGTTGTAAAGCGCTTGGGTTAAAATAGTCTCAAGCTTTTCGTATCCAGATAATTATTAATGTTTTTTTCATTACTCCTTCCATTCCTCAAGTTACTACTGCGCATTCGTTTTTCTTTAGCTGCTTGTTTTATGACTATTGCTTTCAAATCCGACTACTGTGTACGCACTAGTACTACACTTTTTATTGTCTACAGTTTCGACTTTTTAGCTTCCTGAAGAAAACATACTTAGAAACCATGCAATGCTGTCTCAGTTATAAATGCAGTGTTATCTCCTTGAATATTCGGTTTTCTGACAGCCTGGCTTTGGTAACGGGTACCTTTGGTCACATTAGTACATTGAAAATGCAGCACTCTCGTTAATCAAAAACTCGGAGATTAGGTGACACTCACGCCACATACGTCAGTTGAAGGAGCTGCTCAGTACTACTCAAGACACGGAAAGGCGAATTCGCTAGGAGCCTCCTTAATACTTAATATTGGCAATCACAGGTGGCGCCACAATCTACTAATTTCCATGAACTGGGCGCGGTACATGCAAGGATTTCGGTTCGGAGTTTCGCAACTTTGACTGTTAAAAGAACAGATATCCTCCTTTTAACGATCGGGCTCAACGCTCTTGCAAATCCATTTTTAGCGCACCCGCGCGACTTCAGCGAGCTAGTTTTACTCCCAAGATTTCTGGCGAGATCTCGCACGGAGCTCTCGAATGAGCACCCGCGGTCGTTATTCTACCCGTTTTTCTTTTCGGCCGATTCCGTCGCGTCCACGCACGACGAGCTGCGGTTGGTTTCGGTACGTGGAGAAGAGGGTCACGTCCAAACCGCCGACCAACTCTGGACCGCTGGGAAAACAAACCGTTTCAGCACCTCCTCCTCAGCCTTTCTTATCTGAGGGTAGTCACGAGAGCCCTTCCAAGCCAAGCCAAGCCAATTCAAGTCAGGTGAGACTCCCCTGCGTGACAAACCAAGCACGCTATACACGGGCAGCCGGACCGCGCAGCGCCAACAACGTCTCCTCGCATCTGTAGTTGCGGAGTCGACAGACCAGAACCGCTGACCTGCTCTTTTATATGTCTGCTACTCTTTGCACATCTCTGCACTGAGTCTGGTTTCGATCGATTGCTGATATTCAGCTTTTCTTGTTCCTTTTTTTCTTTCACCCCAAAAGCTGGTTTGCAGGTGTAGAACCGTCACGAATGGTCCGCAGAAGCCGTTAGAATGCAAAAACGACGCCAGTGACTGCTATTTTATCCTTTATTTGTAGGGTTACTCGTTTTCGGGTTTTATATTTTTTAAAATGGGGGGGGGGGGGGGGGGGTAAAAATCGGGCGTTATTTTTCGGCTTGATAATAGGGGAGAAATCGGGTCTTTCGTGGAAAAACTCCGAAGTTCGGGTTTTATCGGGTTAAATTTGCAACCTAATAATATATTCGATTTGCTCTAACCGGTAGGTAACAATTAGGGCTATATTTTGGGCTGCTTTCAAGAAAGTATTGCAAAATTTGGCGTTTCTTTGGTAAGTAATTATTACTCACAGTCAGAGGCAACGGTCAGTTTTGAGAAAAGAAACATTTTATTCACGAGGGCTGGTCATCGACGTTCTACACGTCCTTATTAACATACATAATCATCTGCATGCGCAACATCTCGGTTCCCATCCGAGACCTGTCCGGTCTCTGCAGGTACCTTAGCTGAGAGAACGTTCGCTCAACGTCCCACCTGCCATTAGCTAGGCACAACAATGACAACGCTGCCTTTGCTAGCCTTGGGTGACGCACAGTTGCGTCGTTCCAATAGTCCATCACTTAAACACCTTCATTTGTGGGGCTTCCTTCCAGCAATTACTGGTTAAACTCCTCGCGAAGCGAGCCTACGCCATCCATCACGGAAATAAAGAGAGGTCGGTAGTCATCAAACGACTGACTCAGCAGCCGCTTCTGGAACGGATCGAGTACGGCTCCCAGTTTCCACATTTTCATGGGCACAATTGTTTCTCAAATCGGAAAAAATCGGTTTTTACCCGATATTTTAGGACACGTTCGGGGTGCAAAAATCGGGTAAAATCGGGTTTTACCCGAAAACGAACAACCCTATTTATTTGTCGTGTTATCCCACACCACATTAAGAACATCGATATAATGGAATCATGTTGGCACTATTTCACCAGCGTTGCAGGGTTGCTTTAAAGGTATCGTTATATCGATACCCGCTGTACAAGCAGTTGCTTATATATGCCTGATGTTAATATATAGCACTTGTTAATCGTCGTGTGTGTCTCCTCCTTTGTCCTTAGTCTCTATTTGTGCGCCACTGAAGTGTCCTTACGAAGCTGCTGTCGTCGTTGTTTCTAATTTTACAGCATGATATTGCATCATAACCAGCGTTTCATTATAGCCGGTGTGTCGTTATAAACGGCATGTCATTATAACCGCTGTGTCATTATAGCCGGCGTTCCGTTCTAGTCGGTGTTATAGCAGGTGGAAGTGGCGTTTAGGGGGAGTTTCCGCTCTGTTAACAGGTGGGGCTTCACGCAGACGCCAACGCCAGTTAATTTTCGCCTTCGTGGCTCTCCTCTCGAAATACCTAAGCGCCGCGAGCATGATTCACACGCCTGCGTGAAACCAGTCACTTGCTCGACGGGCACCTCCAATCGGACGCCTGAGATCCTTTCACGCGGATGAAATGAGCGTTTGTAAAAGGGGGTGTTTTATATCAACCAGTCTGAATAGCGCTACGCACTGTGCCACTTGCAAAAGTGTAGGTCATCGCAGTGATGGCAGGTCATGGTTCTTTAAGGGCCCTCGTATTGACTGCGTCGAACCGTAGCTTACGATGCAGCACACTGACACAAATGCGAAGAGCATATATCCTTATTAATGCGACAGCATTATATGACGCTGTCGCGTCAGCGAAAAGTGTCCGCAAATTTTGTCCGCACGATCACGCCATTCTCTCAAGATAAATGTGTGAAAGTATGATCGCTACAGATAGTGTGTGATAAAGTGTTGCCGCGGGAAAAATTTGGTTGATAAGGTTTAATTAGGTGATTATACGCAAAAAAACGCGAAAAAATAGACTTAGACGTCAAGATAGCCATGGACGTCGGTATAGTGCGTGCACGTCAGAACAGCCACGACGTCGATGTAGTATGTGGACGTTTTGATTTCGCATTGCTCCAATGCGGGTAGCCGCAGCGATCTCGAAGTTTTTTGTCATCGGCCGCATCTCCTGGTTGGTACCATCATCCGGCGTGTCCACTCATTCATTCATTCATTCATTCATTCATTCATTCATTCATTCATTCATTCATTCATTCATTCATTCATTCACAGCATCAACAATGCTGGACTGGTTGACATTGTCTCATGACTGGAGACCCAGCAGACGTCTTCAAACTCTAGAACGTAACGCGCGTTCCAGAATAAGCGGACGCTCATCGGATTTATTATATAGATCCAAACACTCGTTCAACCCCAATGCTTCAGCCACAATAGAGCACCTTAATAAGACTGGATGGCAGATGCTTGGCCGGAAGCCTATCAAGCCGCCGAAGACAAAGGAATTGTATTTATTGTTATCGCTGTTGCTGGCTGCGGCCATTTAGGCTATTAAAGGACGCCATTTATTATGAAGGTTATCTGCTTGGACGCAGCTGTAAACAAACACGTGGTCATGCGAACATATCGGGCAACAGAAACACCACCCCGCCGAGCGCAGTTTCCGCTGGCTAAGGCTGAGCATTGTTTATGATTAGCGCACATGTCTCTCGGTGTCCCGAGGCATGTTGGTTCCGTACATACACCACTCCGCTTAATCTGGCACCAGGAATCTGCTGACTTGCGCTGCAACTCGGCGGACTACACGTCGTGCTAAAGAGCACAGCGCCGCGGGTTGGATATTCGGCCATGGTGACCGCATTTTGCTCGCGGCGAAATGCTCTAATAACCGTTTAACACGCTTTGTCTGCACATTCTCTGTCATCATCATCATCATGGAGACTAACGTAAAATATGGGCTAGATATAGTGTCGAGTCTTCCACATTGTCATCCCTTAAAGTCTGTCAAAAGTGTACATCTCTTAGTGTTTAGTTGTGAGGACTACAACATACCTCGTTATGCATTCTCAGCGACTGTAATCTCTCGAAAGAAGAATGGCTTTGCTTCCTCAATCTTATCAAACTTTGGATTGCTTGATTTGCTAGGGAGCCACGCTAAACAGCTTAGAATCGAATCCATTTGGCTGCATACTTTTGACGGGGGCTGTACGTCCGTCGTACTTTGTCATGCTATTAACACTGTAAGCATATTATATGTTATCAAATGTATCTATTTCTCACCCTTGAGGTTGAGGAGCCAGTGAATGAAAGCAGGTCTTATAACTGCAGCTAAAGAAACGCCACCAGATATACTTCTTGTTTTGTTCCGTTTACGTAGTTTACGCTTCGCTTACATGGTAAAGAGAACAGCGAGCAATTCCATTTAAACTAACGCCTCCAGGCTTGTACTATTCGTTGTGAACGGTCAGCTGACATCTTGATAACGGGCAAAAAATATTATCTTCTCTAGAAACAGGAACAAGATATGGAGTTGAATATTATCAGCGATGAAACCAGGTCACTTTGTATTTTGATACTTTAGGTGATCCAAAGTTGCGACATGCCGATCGCGTGCTTTCTTATCTAATCACCTGGCTCAAGTGGGTGGCGTCCTGTGAAAGCGGACAGCTGGGGTTACGAGGATTAAACAGTGATGAGTAGATGTATGAAGCGAACAAGCTCGAGTACGGGAGCATTGCTGATGCGTATTTGCCACCTTGTGACTGCAACTGGAACAAACATTGGATAATCGATCCATTGGGTTCTGTTTTACATCCCGGGTCACGTGTTCCTTGGTACTAATCCTGTACTCCTTTACTGTCTCTCTTCATTGTTTTAACGCTCTTGCTTCGTAATGAGTTACTACATACATGTGCAGCTTTGCACTACTTTTATTTAGTTATTTATTCTGGACACTCCCTATGGCGTTAAGCATGAGGGTATTTCATAAGGGGTGCTCTTTTACGTACTTTGGTGCGCCATTATTTTCCTTTTAAGAGTGGCCTCACAGTACCCGAGGGCGTAAAACAGCAGGCTGAACTTTGTCATTTTCTGTAAGTCAAAACGAAAGTGTAAGGAAATGCGACACAGCGAGGAAAGGAGTAATGGTGGCTTAGATTCATAGAGGTAGACAGAACAATTAAGTTAGCGGTAAATTAGCCAAACATCAGAAAAATTGTTCCGCGCCCACTCTGCTGACGCAAGCGACATCAATGAGTATGCACTGCAAGAATCGTTTTTTTTTTTTTTTAGCACAAGATCTCCTTAGCTGCGTCTAGTATACCTTTCTATTCACTTGGTGTAATCGACGACTTACGTGCATGTCAACACGGGCGTTAATAGAGAAATGAAAACAGCTCGAGGTCATGTGCACTAATGTGCCCGGATATACATCAAGTTAACAAAGAAATGAGCATCATGCTATATGTCCTGAAGACACTTGCCTCGAAAGCGTCTTGAAGCAGAACTTACTATTTTAGCGCTGAGAACGAGAACTTCACGGTGGAAGCAAGTCGCAATGGGCTGCATTTTAGAGCTGCCAGTAAATTCTGATATGCTACTCGGCGTTCGCAGACCCCATCTCTCGGCTATGCTTTAAATTTTTAAACTATACGTGCAATATTTCTCATTCTTTCTTGAACTTAACATACAAAAAAGCCTGCTATCACTGCTGTAGTTCTCTCCTGGTGTCTCCTTAGGGGAAAGCTATCATCACCATACAAGGCAAAAATCATGCAAATTTATTTAGAATATATTATCAATTACTGTTCCCTAAAAGTAATGGCATTACAGTGGCCTCCTAAAAGTAATGAAATAATTTTAGACTATATTTTTTTCGTTTTGACGCACACAAAGAAGTGCACTGGTCAGGGCTCTTTTTTTTTTTTTACACGGCAGGAGAAACTGATCTTTTACTTGTGCTTACAACTGGCGAAATTACTGCGCCCAAGTAATTCATTGCGAATTACTGGACAAGCGATTAAATTAGCACAATTTAAACAAAACAGCCCCGCCGCGGTGGCTCAGTGGTTACGGTGCTCGGCTGCTGATCCGAAAGACGCGGGTTAGATCCCGGCCGCGGCGGCCGAATTTCGATGCAGGCGAAATTCTAGAGGCCCGTGTTCTGTGCGATTCCAGTGCACGTTAAAGAACCCCAGGTGGTTGAAATTTCCGGAGCCCTTCCCTACGGCGTCTCTCATAGCCTGAGGTGCTTTGGGACGTTAAACCCCAATAACCAGCTAACCAACCTAAACAAAACATTTTCAGTATTCCGCGTCTGATCAACGCAGTCGTCGTGATGGCTATGTGGCGCGCAGTCAATAGGCCGGAAAAGTCACGCATATGCTAAAATATTTGTACGCGGGAAAAAACAATTGCAGGCCAAGGTTTCTTAGCGGCATTTGTCACAATCTAGGAGTTAACCTTGGCTCGTAAATCCTCGCCAAACATTCATTGAAGGACCTCAGGGCCAATGCATAATCAAAACCAAAGTTGACGGCAGAAAGAAATGTGCGCAAAATACACCTCGTATTCTGAGGCATTTCATGCTTCAGAAGTAGAAAATAAGCACGTTTTATTTTTTCCTCGTGAGAAGCGTCCTCTTCACGTTCTCTCTGAATTGTCACAACAACAGCACGGCATATCTGCTGCGATCATCCTTCCTGAACGCGAAACGATCATCCCAAAAACAACAAATATAAGTTCTTAGCCCTTTTTCTCTTTTTTGCCTGCGAAGAAGCTGCATTCCCAAGTAACCGACGTGTAAAAAAAACTCGACCGCCGTTCGAGATCAATGCTTCGTTCCCTCCCTCAGCAAATTCACCCTCCTCTAAAACCCGTCGCCTTCCTTTGAGCTTCTCCGCGTCGTCTCACGGACGCGGGCAGAGCGGGTGTCTCGGAGAGGACGGCGTCTTCTGAAGGCCGCATTCGGGGCATTCCCGGCCGGGCAACAATGTAGCAACAGTGCAGTGCAAGTCCCGAGAGGCGGACGCCAACTCCCCTGCTCCTCCTTCTGTTGCAGAGTTCCCGCTGCCGCATGAGTGACCGGTTGTTGCTCCCGGAGGGCTTCACGCCGCGGCGTAGGATCGAGTGCCTAGCGAAGGAGGGGGTGGGAGGGGTATTCGCTTGCCTTGAGCACTGCTGAGGACACTGCAGAGGCGCAGTAGTCCAGCTGAAGAAACAGGGCGGAGTCGCGCCGCCGCCCCACGCTAGATGGCAGCCAACTCGACAGTATGCGCGGAAGTTAAAAATTGGATGAATTCAATGGAAAAGAAACATAGTGTAGAACTATATCGATACTGGAAAAGGCAGATCAGGAAAGAATTTTTCTATGATAACTCAAGAGGCAGTGCCCTACTTTTTGAAGCTAGATCAGGGTGTCTTAGAACGCGCAGCTACAAAAAGAAATTTAACGAAGAAAATGACACATGTGCAGTGTGTGGTAGATCTGTGGAAACAATTGAACACCACATAATCAAATGTGATGGTATCCATCCGGATGTCGATGCAGGCACAGTCACTCTTTCTGAGGCCCTAGGGTTTAAAGATAACAATGGTCATGTAAATAAATCTGCAGTGGAAGTCAGCAAAAAGCGATTGGAGGATTGGTGGCTGAAAAGCAGAGCTGTGGCATAAGGTTAGAATTGTAGGAAACCGTAGGTAAAGGTGATGGCGAATCTTAATGAGAATTGCCAACACAGTAAAAAAAAAAATAATAAAGAAAGAAAAGCTGAGCATGGTGGCAATTGCCACCACCCCGTTTCAAAGGGGGCGCTCCTATCCATCCATCCATCCATCCATCCATCCATCCATCCATCCATCCATCCATCCATCCATCCATCCATGCGCTTCGCGGAGCAGGTACCACGTTAGCTGTGGCCTCTGACTCGTTACTTCATCAGTGTAGCGAATGCTTACGCTGGGTATGAGGTGCGTGTGTACGTATGCGAAACATCGTGCTGCCTGCCATGACCTGTATTCAATTCAATTCAATTCAATTAACTTACAATTTATTTGGGACATAAATACACGATGTGAAATATGCCCACGAGGCGAGGCAAAAGGAGACTCGTGTGTTTCCTGACGAGGTCTTCACCCTGGGCGTACACATCTGACAGCGGGCACAGAATCACTAAAATTATGTTGGACGCAATGAAAATTAAATTAATTATGCATTAACTCTCCTCCACTGAAAACGGCAGATAAAAGTTATGCATTTCCAGGACTTCATCATTAATGGCCCCTTGATCACAAAAATATATTAGCTGATTCGAGCTAATGTTTACAATAGCTGAGTGCTTAAGGTCCACGAAACCATGTGCTGGCACACAAGCGCACGAAGAAATTCAAGCATACATGCAAAACTGCTCTATCATCGGTCTATGCAGCATTACGAACACATAAATTGTAGGTTGTTTTGCGTTATGGCTAGCTTTTGCGCGAATTTCTTATCGCGGGCATCCTGCATCTTTGGTAGCTTATACTTCAGCCTTGTGTTGATAAATATGTTGGAGAAGAGCGTTACTTGAAGCATGCTAGCAGTTCAAGTATATATGCGGGCAGAGATTAAATTATTCACATTTTTGTTCTCTGTATCATATATGCAACGTTTGGGGTTAGCGGTTTAAGTGTGTCCCTGAGTAGGAGCTGTAACTGTCAAGGTCGGCGCGATACGGAACACGTTCTGCACTTTATTTTTATAGACTTTTGACACCGTGTTCACCAAGGCAATAACTGTTAGATGCTATGCCGGTTCATTCTAATTTTCTGCGGCTGAGTGCCGCGCTTGTTAGTAGCATAACAGCGCATATGCACTTCTGCCATATAGGAACACGGCAAAGTATACAAGACGCGTCTTACAGCGCTAGGTCTGGCACGCCCCCCCCCCCCCCCTGCACCCGCGCATACGCATTGTCAAGCCCCTGAACTTGTCCTTATGTCACCTATGTCAACAGCACCCGTTCCGTTTCCAAAAATAATTTCTGGATATGCGCCACTTAGAGAAGTCTTCGTTGTTACTAGAGGAAGTTTTGAATTGAATTCATCAGCGAAACGAAAGGTCTTTTTTCGTTTTCGCAACCAACTTTGATACCGTTTATCACTGTCTTGAAAGTTCCATGCTGCCTGCATTAACATACTCGTATGAGGCGGCAAACGTTGCCTTGAAGTTGGCTGTTTTAATTGTGAGACGACAGATAGCAGCCAACTTTCTCGCATTGCGCATGAAGTGGCCGATTTGTGGTATCGGAGCTGAGCACTGTCTTCTCACTTGGTTCGCTCTGTCTTGGCGCAGCCTCAGTTTTAAAAAGTTTAAGCTTCAAAGGAGCGTTGAACTACTCACTCTTTCAGTGATGTGTACAAATACCACCCCGAAAACTTCAACATATGAGAACAGCTGCTGTTTTTATTGCGAAAGCAATACTACTTGCACTTTCACGCCTTTGGCGTGCCGCGGCCGATGACCACCATCGTGCCGCGGCCGGTGGCCACCATCGTGCCGCTGCGGTGACCACCATTGACCTTCATTTGACCTTGATTGCATTAGATTGGACTGGACTGGACTGGACTGGACTGGACTGGATTGGATTGGATTGGATTAGATTTGATTACATTACATTACATTACATTGGATTGGGTAGGAGTGGATTGGATTGGAGTGGATTGGATTTGAATGGATTGGATTGGATTGCATTGCATAACCGATGCATCACCACAAGTCTAACCACAAGCACCACCACCAGCTACACTACCATCTGTACCATGGCGTACGTACGGATATTGCTTTCGCAATTACCGGGCTTAACCAAGCTAAGCCACAGCGAATTGTTTTTTTTTAGAATAGCAGAAAGCAATGAACAGAAAACACAGTAAACTGTTCACTGTTCATAAATTACATTTGCTGACGTTAAATATATCTATATACGCTCGCATTTGGTTCCAAGAAGGCATAGGGATAGTATGAATACAGGAGCGTGAACTGTAGCGTATAAAACACTTGTTGAATGCGCCGCCGCGGTGGCTCAGCGGTTATGGTGCTCGGCTGCTGACCCGAAAGACGCGGGTTCGATCCCGGCCGCGGCGGCTAGAATTTCTTTGGAGGAGAAATTCTAGAGGCCCGTGTACTGTGCGATGTCAGTGCACGTTAAAGATCCCCAGGTGGTCGAAATTTCCGGAGCCCTCCACTACGGCGTCTCTCATAGCCTGAGTCGCTTTGGGATATTAAACTCCATAAACCAAACCAAACTTGTTGAATGCGCTGATATAGTTAAGTATAGTTGAACTCGTGTAGAACAAACTTAAAGTATCCTCATTTGAACATTCTCCCTCACTTTTTGCTCGAACGAAATGTATATCTTCGCTTGCTTTCCTTCTAATGCTGCTCCTCGCCCTTTTAGCGGCACATTGCAACGAGCACAGAAGCATAGCAGTCTAATACGGGCAACAACTGCCACAACATCCAGTGACGCATGATGACGAAATTTTATGCAGAGGGAAAGCCTGGCCACAACTTTCTAAATGTTCCACGATGGGTTCGCATACTAAGTGGTTTTTAATGAATGTCAAAAACGGACACCTCCTTACAACAGGAGTTTTAAAAGTTGCAACTTTTAGCTGACTGCGTTGAAGAAAACTGCGCCAGGCATGCAGGGTACCCATTGGCCAGAATTCTGGGCCACCGGATAACCAGCGGTTCTCCACTGGATACAAGTTGCCCTTGGCCTTGTTCCAGGTTTTATTTCGGCCGGAATGCTTTGAAGAGCGGGTATTAAGCCCACATTCGGGAGACTTGTAGACTTTGCAGCAGTTAAATTAGTGTAATAAATATCGGTGAGCTCAGTAATAAATTACTTGCGGTAATATGCAACGTAATCATATCAATTTCGCAACAAAATTAATTCATAATTTCAAAATTGCTTTAGTGAAAAAATTGCGAGGACACTTTGGAAACTAAAGTGTTGAGAGGCGAAAGGTGAAGACACTATGCCGTGAAGACTTCCGGTGGATGCGACGTCGCACCGTTCCTGTGGCTATATTGATACCCAACTTATACATCTTTCGGGGATCTTAAGCGTTAATTATGCTTAATTACACATTTTTCCGTCTAATTTGACACAAATCTGGCGTTTTTTCGACCATTCTGTGACCATTTTCACTATGCCGTGACGACTTCCGGCGGATGTGACGTCACACCGTTCCCGTGGCTATATCGACGTCCGCGCTATTTCGACACGATTTTGATATTTTTGCCTGTAATTAATTAACTAATTAATTTACAGTCATCAAAATTGGCTTCCAGGTTCATTCTTTCCTCCTATATCTGAAGCATCCATTGGCTTTCTTCTATCTCTTTTAGTTCCCGGTTTAAACGCGTGTGACACCCTCTGCTAACGGAGGACAGTATTAGCCGTTAAAGGCTTTCGCCTTAAAATGCACCACTTCTGGAGTCCTGATCATATCGGCAAAGCCTTGGTGCCTCGTTTCCCGGGTTCCGGCCTCTCTAAAGCGGGAGTGACACGTGTTTAGCCTGGTCCCGCAAGCCGAGTGGCGGTGTGGACGTAGGCCGCCATCTTGACAGTCCGAGAGGAAAATCTGCTTTGCTTTTTGTCGCAGCATATGCCCGCCGACACTAACACACGACTGACATTGAACAGGACTGTTCTCTAATAGCCACTATGCTAGTGGCTATTCAGCATGCCATACCGCATCTCCAAAGCGTGGCGAAATTCCCGAAACACGCTTTGAAGCCCAGGTTCTCCTGAGGCGTCATCAGTTACGAAGTTTTAACCGCTTGTTGGAGCTGTAACCAGTGTACTTATTTGCATCCGCGAGAACTAATAATCTAAAACTAGTTGCATTATTTTTGGCCCGAATTCTAATTTAATTTTGCTGTTGTCAGAAATAACTGGTATCGAAATTTATTTACTTTATTATTTTCGAAAAATTAACTAGCAGTGTAATACGATTACTTTTCAAAAATAATTCTGCCATGTTTGGTGGACACCAAACACAGGAAATTATGGCGCTCTTTGGACAAGTTGCCCTTCAGCCAATCAAATCTAATTGTGTTCAAAGACTCTGATCGAAGTTCCTAGTAAGTACCTGAGATGCGAAGGGGTCGTTCGGTCGTTACAAACGGTACAGAGTGATTTTTTCGTTCGTCCGCATGCTGCAGTAAACTAACTCAGACGTCTTAGCTACGCTCACACATTGGTTTACTGAGAGAGAATCGAAAAGCCGAGCTGTCAACGCTGTCCTCACAGTTGTTCGAAGAGAGCAAGAGATGTGGAGAACTGTCGAGACGTTAATATGACGTCTGAGCTTGCGATTTCGACAAGTCACCAATGACAGCCGCAGCTCGTAAAGGTAGTCAACTCCTTACACATATTACAAAGCTTTGAGGCGAGGCATGACTTTCAGCTGCTTACTTGTTCATCGCGATGCCAAAATTGCCGTACACCTGCAACAAGCAGATTGGTAGTTCGAACATTGTATTGCCTATAGTTTATTTTTACGAAGCAGATTGCCACTGGAGAGCTCCTGGTTAAACGACGTAGCACCAATTGAACTAGTTTGAGCTAGAAAGCCTTTAACATCAACTCTGGTTTCAAGAAGTACGTACTCGTCGCCTTGTACAGTCAAGGGCCGCGCAGTTACGGGTGAACGCTGTAGAGCGTCATCTTTTGATGCATTCCTAAGGAGAAGAAACAGGCCGCCTCGACCATTCTTTCTATTCCTGTCTCTTTCCTTTCGCTTCTTTCTTTATTTGCCCCTTCTTTCTCGGTGGCTTTTAAGCTTCTTACTTACTTCCTTTCTTCACTTCAATTTTTTTCTTCCGCTTTACATCACAAGCGAACCGCTTTCGCGAAGCCAACGCGCTACCTCCCATCACGTCCCCCGTTTAAATCGCCGCTTCCGCTTCTGTAGCTTATTTCTTGGTCTGCGTCTCTCTCGCCGCCCTCCACCCTCTTCTTCTCCTCCTCTTCTGAATACCTGTTCCCACCTCCGACGCAGTGGAGAGGGTGAGGGAACAGTGCGACGGTGTTTCTTGTTTGGATGCGTTCCTTCTTCTAACACCCTTTCACGATCCACCACCACCGCAGCCTCCAAGCTTCCTCGCGCGCCTTCACAGACTGGTCCGGACGAAATTCCCACAGCAGGTCCCGCTATACAGGGAGGAGAGACTCCTTACATCGGGCGAAGGATCCGCGTACAGAAGAATGAATTCAATCGCCTCGCTCTCTTTCTCTCTCTCTCTCTACGCATAACCATAGTCCTCCTCCTGACCTCTTCCCGCCTGCTTTTGTAACTCTCGTCCCTTGAAAGGGGCCGACTCGCTCCAGACAGATTGCCAGCCAAGCCGCAATTATTATGGTTCTGCGTTGCCCTCAGCAGGTTACACGGATCTTCAAGAGCAAGCACTTCACGGAGCGAGGTCTACATTCTAAACAAGAATACGCCTTATATAGGTGTAAAAAGGGAGTAAACTGTCGTCTAGCGCACTTCCTGTTATAAAAACAGTGGTTTAGCTCTGGTTAAACCTGGAGGATTGCGAAAGCAACGAGGAGAGAGAGAGAGAGGCGATGTAGAGCGCGCGGCAGCGGCGGCGGCCTTGGAACGCTAGCTATGCGCCGCTACTGCGCATGCGCGACTGGCGAGAACGGCGGCGGCACCTCTGAGTCACCCGCGCAGCGACGGCGGCGGCGCGCCAGCTGTGAACCATGTGACGTCACTGCTCCTCGCGCATGCGCAGTATGGCCTTTCCTCAGCTCCGCGAAATGGCTCGGCGACTCGCGTAGTGTTGCTTTCGCAACAAAATGGAGTGTGCTGGAGGACAGCTCAGCCATTTTCTACTCCCATTTGTCCTCGAACGCACACCCTTGCATGAAAGGGTGTGCAAAGAGGACAACTTACTCCCTTATTACTCCTTCATGTTAAGAGTGTATGCTAAGCAGCCGACGGTGTTGAGGATTCACTTGTGCTGCACTTTTCGACAAGGTGCGTTTCATGGTGGCGGAGGATCATTGCACATATACCCGATATTACGTACGCGTTTGTGTGTGCATTCTGTATTCACTCGAATGCGTTCTTTGATAAACTTCAGCTGTATGTCAACGCTTCTCTTCGTCTGCCTTTCACGCCGTTCCTGAGTATATTGTGCGCTGTTCTTCCTTATAAGCGTTCTCAATATGTTGTGCTGCGATTTGGCTGATCGAGGGAGTTTATTTTGTTTATAACCTTAGTTATTGGTGAGGCGTTGTGCCGCTTTATGCCGATGGCTCCACGGCCACGAAGATGACGAGATTTAATCGATTTATTTTATTATTTATCTGTGACATACTGGCGGCCGTGAGGTGCAAGCAGGGCCGGAGTAAAGGCAAATATAAAAATACAAACCGCGACATCAAAATGCGAGCAAAGCAAATACGTGCAGGAGGAAATCACGAGTAATGAAACATATAATACTAAACATGATCATTCATGAGATCATGAGATTGTGCACAGTAAGCTGGTAAACTTCTCCGATTGGTGAGTTTCTAGAAAGAAATAGTACACCAATAAATTGGTCATTGCAAAGTGCGGGGTAAGAGAAAGGGGAGAGAGTATCGGGTGTGTCAGGTTATCGATAATGTTAAGTGCGGCAACAAATTTATTCCAAGTTAAAGGTAAATAAGAAATTTAAAATTTCTAGTCGCAGAAATTTCCACCCGGACTTTAGCATTGAGAAAAATTGACTGATTATTCTCTTTGAGGCTATGTTGATTAATTCATTGGTTTGTTGCTAAAGCTACTGCTCTTACTGCTTCGTCCCGAGCCAGGGCGAAAAGTCTGTGAGTGACATAAAATGGAGACTATATACAGCTTCGATGCGTGCCACGTGTGCTACTTAGCTAGGAGTGCTCCCTTGATCTGTTTTTCCACAGCCGCTTTTTTACGCCAGGCTCTATCTGTGTAGGACGTGTGATTGAATGATATGCGAGGCTGATTTCTTCCACCTTTAGCGGTAAAAAAAAGAATACTGTGAATTGAACAAGTGTACAGCTGGACAGATAGTCTGCAAAGAAACAAAATTACAAAACCGATGAACTAACTGACGCGATCCCGCGTCACCCATGGTTGAGGTTTACCGGATCTGTTTCACTTCTGCAGCACTTTAACCCACGCACGCACACACGCACATATTGTGCATATGCATCTGCAAAACAGCATTCTTTCCGCATTAAGAAAAAAGTAGTTGATTCTGCAAGCAGCCAGGTTATATACTTTTCTCCTCACACGTATATCTGTACCCGCTTTATTTGCCGCCCTAACGTCAATCCTTTCCAGCCTACCTCTGACGACTCAGCTGCCTGTATGCACTCACCGTCTATCAATCAGTTCATTACATCGCCCATCAGTCA
This sequence comes from Amblyomma mixtum, assembly GCF_055824585.1. Classification (NCBI taxonomy): domain Eukaryota; kingdom Metazoa; phylum Arthropoda; class Arachnida; order Ixodida; family Ixodidae; genus Amblyomma; species Amblyomma mixtum. The sequence goes on along the minus strand of NC_143021.1, from coordinate 180,219,879 downwards.
GCGAAACCGCGGGACCGGTTTTGCATATCGGGGCGCGTCGGCTTTCAAAGCCCCGCCGCTCACTTCTCCACTTTATCGCCCTGTACTACGTTTCTTTTTATTTTTCTCTCTCTCTTCCCTCTCCCCTGCCTCCGACAAGTGCTTCTCAAAGGGAGGCCATAATTTAGTTCAACCGCGGGAGCGTTGATTCACCGCCAACGATAGGCTGCTCTTTTTGCCTCTGAATTTCCAAATGGCTCCTGTGCTTTTTTCGTCTGCTCATTTTTTTTTCGCCATGGTTTATCTTCTTTTTTTTTTGTTTTCGTTTCGTCAGTCTGCCTCAAGCTGGGCGGCTGCGATCCTGGAATTCCGCAGACGTTTTCGATAGAAGCCAGAGCGGGAAGCGGTTGCCTACCGTTGAGGAAACCAGGATACACTTTTTGTTGCGTGTGTTCGTTTTCTGGAGCGCATATATAATGTTCTATCCTATATACCTCCTGTGCGAGCCTGACAGGGCTTAATATACTGACATATAAATAACTATAATAAAAAGTAGCCGACCTCCTCTCCCTCCACGCTTCCCTCGTGCTGTCGTTTCTTTTTTTTTTTTTGTCGCTTCCCGTAATGTGATTCAATGTAACCTAGTGCCCCTCAACGGCGCCTCATGTCTCAGTGGGAGGCCTACTACTGCTGAGAAACGCCGTAACTTACTCTTTAAAACAGACGCCAGCGTACTGATGCTGCGAACTTAACCCGCTGAGTCGAATAGGTAGCGAAATTAGGTTTCATTGCATAATTAGCGTAAAACTTTCATAAGAGGACAAATTTAAGCCCGAACAACCCTTCTCGCAACCGGCGGCCGCTGCAATATATGCACTCTAGCTACGCCGCGGTGGCTCAGTGGTTACGGCGTTCGGCTGCTGGTCCAAAAGACGCGAGTTCGATCCCGCCCGCTGCGGCCGAATTTCGATGGAGGCAAAATTCTAGAGGCCCGTGTACTGTGCGATGTCAGCGCACGTTAAAGAACCCCAGGTGGTGGGAATTTCCGGCGCCCTTCACGACGGCGTCTCGCGTTGCCTCAGTCGCTTTGGGACGTTAAACCCCAATAAGCCAAACCAAACCTTTTTCCCTTTCCAGCCAAGTTACGTGCGCATGTCATCCAAGTTTGATGTTTGGGGGCACCATATAGCTATACAGTTTTTTCTTGTGTTACTTAACCAGCGCCGGCATTCAATGATTGTCACAAGGGCCGGACTAAGACCATAAAATAAAATATACCATCTCTTTCATATATACCATCTCTTTCTCTCTCTTTCATAAAATATACCATCATAACACAACCTTGCGCTATCTTTGGATTCAACCACCGACATACATTTCAACTCACCGTGACCACAGCAAAAAGGTACATATTCCACACTCAAATACGCTTGCATATTCATACTCGTTTATTCCTCGGACAAGCAATGACTGGAATAACCTACCAGCATCACTAACAAGTATATCTGAAATTGAGAATTTTAAATCAGCATTACACAGTTTCTTTTCATAGCTAGTGCTCATATCATCATCATGGCGTTCATAGATGGTGTTCATATTCCCAATACGACTGTTTGTTTATTAGGAACTGCATTCCTTGTTTACTATTTGTTTTACTTGCCATATTTTTCTGTATTTATTAACACCGTTGCCGATGTCGTAGTTTACTCTTTGTACCTTTGTTCTTTTTCATTCTTTTTGTATGCTTACTTTCGTTTTTGTACTGGTTTTACAGAGATCGTGTATAATTTTTATTAATAACTTTTTTGTGTAAAATGTGTATGCCTCTGCATCCGCCCCTCCCCTCTATAATGTACATTTGTACCCTGAGGGTATAATAAATAAATAAATAAATAAATAAATAAATAAATAAATAAATAAATAAATAAATAAATAAATAAATAAATAAATAAATAAATAAATAAATAAATAAATAAATAAATAAATAAATAAATCTATTTCGATTCCGTTCCCGTTTCACTTTATTTCTATTTGTTCTTGGTCACACTTCATTATCTATCTTCTTCACTGACTCAAGCCCAGCTTTTGGCGAAAAGAAGCGCCGCTTTAGCCAATCACAAAGAGCGAAAAAAAGAAGAAAAGAAATAGGACTTAATGGAATTGAGAAACAATGGTTGCATAAAACATTTTACTAACACTGTTCCAACTTCGAGTTGTTGATCAATTCGCTCTCGCCCTACCATAAGCTTGCCGTCCCGGTTAGCTCAGTGCTCCAGTGAAGCGGTGGTACCAAGTTCGAACCCCGGACCAGAACGAATTTTTCTTTAACTGCGAAGTTTCTGAGAAGGCTGCATACCTTTCCTTTGTAGCCGTATGGCGGTGCTTTGGTGGATCCCAATCAGTAATTACTTCCATATTATAATACCGCCCTTATAAAAATGAGCTATCTTACAGGCTCTATTGACTTCCCATAGATATTTATTTTTGTCTATTCATAGTCTATAGCGTGTTCACAGAAAGAAAAAAGCTCAAGTAAAAGTCAATGGCCATAAATTTACAGATTGTCTGTACACTGTCTATAGGATTTGTATTGCCTGTAGACTACTCTATATAAGGTTTATGGTTTATGGGGTTTAACGTCCCAAAGCAACTCAGGCTATGAGAGACGCCGTAGTGAAGGGCTCCGGAAATTTCGACCACCTGGGGTTCTTTAACGTGCACTTACATCGCACAGTACCCGGGCCTCGAATTTCTCCTCCAAAGAAATTCAGCCGCCGCGGCCGGGATCGAACCCGCGTCTTTCGGGTCAGCAGCCGAGCACCATAACCGCTGAGCCACCGCGGCGGCTACTCTATATAAATTGTCTATAGAAAGTCTATAGACTGTGTCGGCAAAAGTCTATGGAGAATATATAGACTGTCTGCACAAGTTTTTCTAAGTGCGGCCCAGATCATGCGTGCCCCAGCCTCGCTTCGCATCAGCAAACAAGCACCCGCGAAGTGCCAGGCAATACTGTGGGCGTTGTGTCGTTCACAGACTACGTCCGTTGAAAGCGAGCAGCGCCAAAAATTATGGCTGTGACGAAAAGCGCAATCTCCCAACGACCGGCCTATTACAGCTGTAACCTTTCCCCTAATTTGGCAGGCGTTCTTAGATATGCTGACTCTCGGCGCGTTTGTCGACGTCGGCAGCGCTTCCGACCCGGCCTCTGGCATCATCCTCCAGCAAGAATAAAAACTCGCGGTAACAACTATATAACGTGTAGGGGTGCGTTTATTAGGCGTCCTCAAGAGACCGAACCGCCGTGCAGGATCTGGCAGCGTAGACGGGCGTAGCCAGCACCAAGAGAGCGGGGCAACTTCGTCGTCGTCAGGCGCAGCGTAGTGTCGGCGCATAACTTCGTCGTCGTCAGGCGCAGCGCAGTGTCGGCGCATGGCGGTAGCGGAACCTGTCACAGTTGGCACACTACAGTTTCCCCCCGGTGAAAAGGAGCCATCCTGGCGTCTTAAGGGGAAGGAAGAACAGAGGGGTCGTAGTACGGCTTCAGTCGGTCGACGTGGACGGTTTCGCGGCCACGGCGACGCAAGTCCGCAGCGGGTGCAACAGGCTCAACAATATAATTGACCGGAGATGTTTGCTTGAGAACCCGGTAGGGACCATGATACCGATGCAGCAGTTTCCGCGAAAGGCCGGGAGTTGTGGGAGGCACCCAGAGCCACACAAGGGAGTCGGCAGGGTAGGAGGTAGAGGCCGCGGAAGTGTCGCGGTCATGTTTTTGCTGCCACTGGGTCTGCGTGGTAAACGAGCGAGCAAGCTGGCGGCATTCTTCGGCGTACCTGGCAGCGTCGGACAGTGGCGTGGACTCGGAAATGTCGGGTTGGTAGCGAAGAAGAGTATCCATCGTGCAGGGGGGCTCTCGGCCGTACAGAAGAAAGAAGGGAGAGAATCCAGTGGTGGTTTGTGTCGCAGTGTTATATGCGTAGGTGACGAAGGGAAGAACTTGGTCCCAGTTGGAGTGGTTGGCGTCGACGTACATGGACAGCATGTCACTGAGGGTTCGGTTGAAACGCTCGGTCAGGCCGTTGGTCTGAGGGTGGTAAGACGAAGCGGTTCGATGGATAATGCGGCATTCCTTGAGGAGGGCCTCAAGAGCGTCAGACAGGAATACGCGTCCACGGTCGCTGAGCAGTTCTTGAGGAGCACCATGGCGAAGAATCAGGTTCTTCAGAAGAAAGGAAGCCACGTCGCGGGCGGAGGCAGATGGTAATGTAGACGTTTCAGCATAACGTGTGAGATGATCCACGGCCACGATAATCCAGCGGTGACCAGCGGGAGTGGGAGGGAGGGGGCCGTAGAGGTCTATGCCAACGCGGTCAAACGGGCGGGCAGGGCAGGGTAACGGCTGCAGTGGAGCAGGCGAGGTGTGAGGCGGACATTTACGCCGTTGACAGGATGGGCAAGATCGCACAAAGTGGCGAACAAAGCGGTACATGCCACGCCAGTAGAATCGGAGACGCAGACGCGTATAGGTTTTCAACACGCCGCCATGTGCACATTGGGGGTCCGCATGGAAAGCGGCGCAAATGTCGGTGCGTAGATGGCGGGGGATCACTAGGAGCCATTTGCGTCCGTCGAACAGGTAATTGCGACGATAGAGGAGACCGTCCCGAATAGAAAAGTGACGGGCTTGACGTAAGAGGGAACGGGACGAATTATCAGTCGTAGGACTCGAAAGGAAGTTAATAAGAGTGGCGATCCAAGGGTCTTTCCGCTGCTCGGTGGACATGTCGGCAGTGGCAAGCGAGGACAAGTCGTAAGCAGACACAGGAGCAGGCGATGAAGCACTAGGTAGCGGCGAGCGGGAAAGAGCGTCCGCGTCATTATGCTTGATGCCAGAGCGGTAAATGACATGAATGTCATACTCCTGCAATCGCAGAGCCCAGCGAGCTAGGCGCCCTGACGGGTCTTTGAGAGAAGCGAGCCAGCACAGGGCATGGTGGTCGGTTACTATACAGAACGGGCGACCGTAGACATAGGGACGAAATTTTCCAATAGCCCAAATGATGGCCAAACATTCTCGTTCGGTTACAGAATAGTTGGCCTCCGCTTTGCTCAAGGTTCGACTGGCGTAGGCGACCACATATTCACGGAAGCCAGGTTTGCGTTGAGTGAGAACGGCACCCAGTCCAATACCGCTGGCGTCAGTGTGGATCTCAGTAGGCGCAGTCGGGTCAAAGTGGCGCAGGATGGGAGGCGAAACCAAAAGGCGGCGCAAGATGTCGAAGGCGTCGTCGCAAGCAGGCGTCCAAGCGGATAGGTTGGAGCTGCCTGCTAGTAGCTGGGTCAGAGGAGCGATGATCGTGGCGAAATTCAAGATGAAGCGACGGAAGTAAGAGCAAAGGCCAACGAAGCTACGGAGCTGCTTCAGTGAGGTGGGCTTCGGAAATTCGGCAACTGCACGAAGTTTTGCGGGGTCCGGAAGAATGCCGTCTTTAGAGACTACATGTCCTAAAATGGTGAGTTGTCGGGCAGCAAAGCGGCACTTTTTCAAATTCATCTGGAGCCCAGCGTCAGTAAGACAAGTCAGAACGCGCTCGAGGCGGATGAGATGAGAAGAAAAGTCCGCAGAAAAGACGACGATGTCATCGAGATAGCAAAGACAACTCTCCCACTTGAGTCCACTAAGGATAGTGTCCATCAGGCGTTCGAAAGTTGCCGGGGCGTTGCAAAGGCCAAACGGCATGACGTTGAACTCATATAAGCCGTCAGGTGTTATGAAGGCAGTTTTTGAGCGATCAGCGTCAGCCATGGGCACCTGCCAGTAGCCTGACCTCAAATCCAGCGAGGAGAAATACTCAGCTCCCTGCAAGCAGTCCAGGGCGTCATCGATTCGTGGCAGGGGATAGACGTCCTTGCGTGTGATGTTGTTGAGCCGGCGGTAATCAACACAGAACCTGATGGAACCATCTTTCTTTTTTACCAACACAACAGGAGACGCCCACGGACTGTGGGAGGGCTGTATGACACCCCGACGGAGCATGTCGTCCACGTGATCAGAAATGACGCGGCGCTCAGAAGCCGAGACACGATAGGGGCGCTGGCGAAGAGGGGCGTGTGTACCGGTGTCGATGGTGTGCGCAACGACAGACGTACGGCCCAAGGCAGTCTGAGGAAGATCGAAAGAAGAACTGAAGCGCTGGAGGAGGGCGACGAGTTGATCACGTAGCGCGGGTGGAAGGTCGGCGTCAATGGCACGGTGGAAGACGTCGGAGGGCGGTGGATCATTCCGAACATCACAAGAGCTGAGCACATCGACATCGAAGGAAGCGGTGGTATCGAGAATAGGGTAGGGAAGGCAGGAATCAAGTTCTTCAATACGCCCGAGGCATTCACCTCGGAGCACTGCTGACGGGCACGAAGATGGGTTAGAGACGTAAATTGCACTTTGTCCATGGTCGATCGTCAGAACAGCAAAGGGAAGCAGGAGGCAGGGATGGCGGGAAGCGGTTTCGGAAGGCGTGAAGAAAACAGTTGAATGAGGGACGCCGACACAGGAGAGCGGCACGAGGGCAGCAGAAAACGGAGGAATGTCGGTATCAGTCGCGACCACAAGTTTGGCAGACTGCGTAGGTACGTCGCAAAAGGGAGCGTCACACAGCGGAGAAAAGGCGATTTCAGCTCGAGCGCAGTCAATAACGGCACGATGAGTCGAAAGGAAGTCACATCCCAGGATGATGTCGTGTGAGCAGTGAGACAGCACAATAAACTCGATGGTGTACAAAACATCTTGAATGAGGACACGGGCCGTACATGCGGCTGAGGGATGAATGCGCTGTGATGAGGCGGTGCGAAGCGAAAAGTCAGAAATTGGGGTAGTCACTTTGCGGAGTCGGCGGCAGAGAGCTTCACTTATGACAGATACTGCAGCGCCCGTGTCGACGAGGGCGAGAACCTTGGCACCTTCCACGAACACTACGATTACATTAGCGGGACGACACGGAGGACTTGAGGAGTTCGAAACAAGCGCAGTTCTTGCCCCCGGAACTGCGGCTGTTAGTTTCCCTCAAGCGCGGAGCTAGAACGTCGCAGCATCGGAGAAGGGGAACGGCGTCGAGGGGAAGGCGATCGGCGAGTGGTGTAAATTTGGCGATCAGGGGAAACAAAGGGGGGACCAGGTGGCCCTCTCGGCGAGGATAGTTCGGCATCGTACGGGTAGGAGCGCAGGTCAGGTCGAGAAGGCGGAAGGCGCTGGCGGCAAAGCCGCGCGACATGGCCGGGCCGACCACAGGCGTAACAGATTGGGCGGTTGTCCGCAGTACGCCAGGGATTGGTAGGATGTGGGCGAACCCTTGAAAACGGAGCTTGAGACGGGGGCTCAGACGGCGGCGGAGGATGGAAAGAAGGGGCGGCCTGGTAGGAATCGGTTGCCGGCGTATGTCGTGGCCTGGCCACCGCTTGGGCGTACGTCAGGGGTGCTGTCACAGGCGCGGGCACAGGGCTGGACGGTAGCAGATCAGCGACTTGGTCTTGCACGACACGGCGAATGGTAGGAGCCAAAGACGGGGTCGAGTCAGGAACTTGGCGGGCGGGGTCTTGAAAATGGGATATGAGGGACAGCTGGCGAGCGACCTCTTCACGAACGAAGGCTTTGATTTGGTTGAGAAGAGGGGAGTCCTCAGGAGTAGTACCGCCCAGGGCCAGAGTGGAGAGGGCTTCGTCGCAGACACCGGCACGCCGTGTAGAAGCGCGCTGCTTGCGGAGCTCGTCGTAGCTCTGGCAAAGCTTAATGACCTCACTGACGGTGGTGGGATTTTTCGCGAGGAGCATCTGAAATGCGTCGTCAGCGATGCCTTTGAGGATATGGTGGATCTTGTCCGCTTCTGGCATGGCGGCGTTGACACGTTTGCAGAGGTCAACGATGTCCTCAATGTAACTTGTGAAGGTCTCGTCGGTGTGTTGAGCGCGGTCCCGTAAGCGCTGTTCGGCACGGAGCTTGCGCACCGCAGGGCGGCCGAACACTTCCGCAAAGCTCTTCTTAAATACGGGCCAAGTGGGTAGGTCCGCCTCATGGTTTCGAAACCAGAGGTTCGCCACGTCCGTGAGGTAAAAGATGACGTTACTCAGCTTGATAGTGTCATCCCACTTGTTATAGCTGCTCACTCGCTCATACGATGACAACCAGTCGTCAACATCTTGGTCGGCAGTGCCACTGAAGAGGGCAGGGTCACGCTGCCGGATGGCGCCAGAACAGATGACGGTGGTTGAACTGGCCGCCGGTGTTGGGGCAGTCTCATCTGGCATGGTTGACACAGGCGGCAACGTACGGCTCCGGAGTTCCAGGTTGGTAGGGGACGAACTCAGCACCTCCACCAATTGTAGGGGTGCGTTTATTAGGCGTCCTCAAGAGACCGAACCGCCGTGCAGGATCTGGCAGCGTAGACGGGCGTAGCCAGCACCAAGAGAGCGGGGCAACTTCGTCGTCGTCAGGCGCAGCGTAGTGTCGGCGCATAACTTCGTCGTCGTCAGGCGCAGCGCAGTGTCGGCGCATGGCGGTAGCGGAACCTGTCACAGTTGGCACACTACAAACGTAATAAGTAACTGCTCTCAGCCGAGTTGACGGCTCTAGTATTGACGTAATGGAAGGGTTGAGTGCACGCAGTTTGCGCAGATGCACCCCTGCCGACAACTGACATCAAGTGGCCGGGAAGAATGAAAGGTCTGACGCGCACTCGCGAAGAGCAACTCTAGAGGGGAGGAATCCGAAGGGTGTAGACAGAGGAGATTAGTTCTATTTGGTGAGTCGTGGTGCTGAACAGCCAGAGCTCTTGCACCTGTGATTGAATTTAAACTAGATTCTTTCTAGAGGCGGAGCTCAGGCTATTACCATCTCATGAGACCCTGGAGCTAGCCTGATTCTCGGTCACATATCACATTTTAAGGCGAAAGCCTTTAATGGCTCATACTGTCGTCCGTTAACAAAGCGTGTCACACGCGTTTAACTCGGGAACTAAAAAAGATGGAAGAAAACCAATGGATGCTCCAGATAGAGGAGGAAAAACTAAACCTAGAAGCTAACCTTGATGACTGTAGATTAATTAGTTAACTAATTATAGGCAAAAATGTCTAAACTGCGTCGAATAAAGCAGACGTGGATACAGCCACGGAAACTGTGAAGTCACATCCACCGGAAGTCGTCACGGCATAGTGAAAATTGTCACAGAATGGTCGGAAAAACGTTGGATTTGTGTCAAATTAGAGGAAAAAATGAAAGATGAAAAATGAAAAACACAAAAGTATACAGCACAAAACAAAATACAAAGCGCGGTCACATACACGCAAAAGCAAAAAAAAAACTTCAGGAGAATGGTTCTGAGACCAGTGAAAGAGAGACATGAACACCTTTTCATCATTATACTGATATGGCATGAGATCTAGTACGAAATGGGAACACACGCATGCGCTTGCATCACGGGCGCAGCGGGGGGGGGGGGGGTTCGGTGCCAGAACACCGCCGAAATTTTCTGAGCGCTGCATCCCCCCTCCTTTCGTTTCCCTACCCCCCTTACTATTCACAGCGCATCGTTATATTAAAATATAAAAACGAAAATGAGAAGAGTGTTTGTTTGTTGACATAACGACTTCCTGTTCGAAAAGGAAGCGGAAGTTATTGCAGAAAATAGTCACTCTTCTTCGCCATCGCACGACGTACGACACTCTATTTATGTGTAGGCACAGTTCATCAAATAAAAGATACCTTTTCACGTCAGCGTATTTTTGCATCATTTGCATTGTCCTCAAAGGATAGTAAACTATCGCGAAAATGAAAAGTGCAATTTTTAAAGCGCCTTTGAGTCCAGGCGCAGGTCACATGCGTGGTGTAGAAGTTTTGACAAATTCCATTCGTTCGCAGTTGCTGACTTTGTTGTAGAGCAAAAACTTTTTTGTTGTTGTATATTATCGAAAATATTGCAAATATCTGCGATTTTTCGTACCAGGGTTTTTTTGTGTGTGTGAGAAAATAAATGTTCCTTAAGAATCAAGTCCTCGGAGTCCTATGTGGTAATATGTATTTTGTAGATTTTCCAGTGAACGAAACGACTAACCCTCCTGCTTTATTACTGCAGAAAAATGACTGAAGTATTGTTTGGGCGCAGGCTCTCTCTTTATTTCTTTTTTTACTGGCGGCGCATAACACCCCCCAAAAATATTTTTTGCTACACCACTGGCTTACATGATGAGTTGGACAAGGCTATGATCAAATTTAATCTAAACATAGTCATTATAACTGGCTGGTCAAACATTACGGATAGCTCGAAAGACAAAACGCGGTCGAAACAAAAAAAAATGGTGCAGGTGATCATTCGATGGGATGCGCAAACCTGCGTTAGCAGTATTGGTTCTTCATTTCGCTACGACAAAGATCGCCTCCCCGTTGTGTTTTTTATTTGTATTTCGCCGTCACTTTTTGTTTCGTGGGTGGAGGCGTCTGGAGAATGGAAGCGAGTGGATGGGGGGAGGGAAGGGAGGGTGTAGAACCTTCTGGAATGTGGAGATAGGTGGAGAGCAAAGGTGGATGGGTAGCGGGCGGAGGACTCTTGGAAGGTGACGCCGATATCGGACAGATTTTGCCAAAGTGAGAGTATTAATGCAAACGCATTAAAAGTGAAGGTAGCAGACACGTGCAATTTACCGGTTAGACATGCAGGAGGCGACAGCAGTGGGGTATAGTAGTACAGTAATAAAAGAGGAGAAACACCAGGTAAAGTAAACAGTAGTCGCCCACACCTTCATTATCCCTTCCCATACTGCCCCTCTCCACTGTTAGTATACGCCGACTCCCCGACCCGGCTGGTCACGCCACTATAAACCAGCACACTTCCTGGCGAACGCCCACTTACCTTTCACACATCACCTGTATCTTCGTTCCATATTCGGGCCCGCGGTGACCGAATGATTTTTTCAATAGCGACACATACGAGATAGGGTGAGCTACTTTAACCCGAGAAAAGTTGCTGTAAAACATGGGAGCGAGAGAAAGACCGGTTTATTTCATAGAAAGACAGGGAGGTTCGGATTGACGAATCATCATATGGTCTGCTATTCTCCGCTGGGAAAGGGAGAGAAGGGGATAAGAGAGAGGATTACGCTAGGCGACGATGTGGATACAACAGAATTGGAAATATATACAGCCATGTCAGGAGAGCGCGTAATCACAACCACGCATGACGCCGCCGCGGTGGCTCAGTGGTTACGGTGCTCGGCTGCTGAGCCGAAAGACGATCCCGGCCGCGGCGGCTAGAATTTCTTTGGAGGAGAAATTCTAGAGGCCCGTGTACTGTGCGATGTCAGTGCACGTTAAAGAACCCCAGGTGGTCGAAATTTCCGGAGCCCTCCACTACGGCGTCTCTCATAGCCTGAGTCGCTTTGGGACGTTAAACCCCATAAACCAAACCGAACCGAACAACCACGCATGAACACCCGTGCTGCGCAGGGAACAAAAGGGCGACAGCGTTGCATGCAGAGCTTTCCAACTGTGTGGCCAAGCGCCACATACTAAGCCCTCCGAGTGGAGCCTTTTCTCAAAACACGCAGCGAAGCGCTAACGCCCGTCTTTTGCCCGCATATACAGTACACACTGCAAGTACTCTCAGTGACAATAACAAAGCGTATTTCTGGTGCTTCGTGAAAGGCTTCGGAACGCCTCTCTCTTTCAGATGAAGCCAGCGTGTGCGTACATTTAGTTGCACAAGGCATTACATGCTGCATAGTTTATGTATACAGCCATGCATCAGCGAGTACTGCACGGGCGGCCGCGTCCGGAGAACACGCTTTCTCCTCGCCGCCCACCAAGACCTAACAATGGCCGCTTAAGACCGAGCGAGGGAGCCCGGTGTGACGGCGCGATGCACATCCACGCGAGGAGGGAGAATTAACGCGGATAATAACTCGAACGTGGCTCGACCTCCACGAGCATTCGTTCCGCTAGAGTGCCACGCGGTACATCACTCGCCTTTGTTTTGAGCCGCACTTCTCTTCCCCTTTCATTTTCCCCCTCGCTTACCCTGACAGCCCCCCCCCCCCCCTCCTGCCATCTGCGTCTTTTCGCCCTCTCATTTTCATTCAACAGCGTGGCATGACGGCCAGTTTGAAGGGGATACCCGCCACGGTAGCTCAGTGGTTAGCGCACTCGGCTATGCTCATACGAAAAAAAAATTTTAGACAGTCCACAGACTACTGTCTATAACGTCTATAGACTTTCTATAGACAAATGCTAGAGAACAGTCTATACTCAATGCGAATGCTATAGATAGTCTATAGACAATCTATAGATTTATGGCCATACCCTTTTAATAGACTTGTATAGACAGTCTATAGAATATGAATAGAGAAAGAAATATCTACAGGAAGGTAATAAACTCTATAAGAAGTCTATAGACTGTCTATACACCATTTTTATAAGGGTGAACCGGAGCACCCGGGTTCGAACCCAACCCCGGCGGGCGTGTTTCGATGGAGGCGACATGCAAAAGGCGCTAGAGTGCTGCGCGATCTCATTGCACGTTAAATATCTCCAGGTTGTCGAAATTATTCCGGAGCCCTCCACTAAGCCACCTCTTTCTTTCTTCTCTCACTCCCACCGGTCTCCTTTTCCTCAAGGCACAGCTGAGGAGTCATCCAAGAGGTGAGACAGATACCGTGCCTTTCATTTCCTGATAACTAATAATTTTGAAAGATACATTGCGTGCGGCTCGATGCATTGAGCTCTCTTCTAACCTGTTTGGAAGCGAAAGGAGCTTAGATCGAAAACCATAGTCCTTTGCTAACTGATCACAATAATCGCTAAGTCATTACAGGTAGTCTTGTATCATGCATATATTACGTAAGTAATCCAAGCCGTCTCGTGAGCAAAATAAAAATAAAAATTGCCGGAAGATATTACGAACAGTGACAGACCAACAAATAACTACGCAGAAAACAAAATGTAGCCCTATGCTGCAAATGTGTGTAAAGCGCTCACAAAAAATCTTCACAATCGCGATGGAGACGATGGCACCGAAGTCGCGAGGTTGCGTAACAACAAATTTGTTTAGGAAGGTGCGCATCCCGCAGCCTTTTTTGTTGCGAAAGCAACACTACGCAAGCCAGCTCGGCTCGTCGCGTGGTCGCACTTCAGCCGTATTCCATGGCCCACGAACAACCTTGAGCCGCCGTCGCCTAGCAACGCCGCAGCCACGCTCCACCGTCGATGCCGCTGCCGTCGCCACTCGCTCCGCCAGATGTGCTCCGCTGGGGTAGAAGGAGAGGAGGTGTCACTTCGTGGGTATGTATATGTGTGTGTATATATATATATATATATATATATATATATATATATATATACACACATTTCATCGCGAATGTACTGCGGACACTGCGCACTCACACTTAACAATTAATCCGCAAATAAAAAGTTATTTTGTCTCCCACCCATTTCTTTGATATCTCCCCTCGATTTCCCCCATACCGAACGAAAAAAATTGGTATCTTAGAGAGACAATGAAACAATTTACTCACGACGACTGAAGTACAATTAAAACTAAATAATCGTTTAGCTGCCATCTCGTGCGACAAGCTAGCAAGAGAAGAATACTTCATGAGGAGCGCGAATGAGGGCTAGCACAGAGAAGCATAATAAATTGTTAGCAAAATAAAAATTGCTAAGCGGCAACCTTCGCCTTGAAAAATCTCAACAATAAACGGTTCGAAATCTGTTTGAAATGTGTTAGTTTGTAATTGATTTTACGGGGGCTATGGGCATTACATCTACTGGCTGCCTCAAGTTCCATGGCGAAGAACGCCAGTGACGCCATTACAGCAATTTTACACTGAACCTGTGCTAGAAGAACGCCTTCGATTTCTTCTCTACTCAGGCTCGAGACAACCGTTTGTGGACAACTCATTTGCGTCATCTTTCAATGCAAGAGAAAAAAAAAACAGCTTTGTTGACCTTCACTTAACACCGGATTCTTTCGCGCAGAATGTTCCTCGATAACGACCGCCAGATTTATCCATGAGAAAACCGTCCATCGAAATTGCCCTATCGCAAGAATACAGTACGTAACCCATGTTCTATAAACATGAGCGGTGTTGACGTCCTTACTGTAACATTTGAACTCTAGTAGCGCTTATATAGAGTCTCCGATTTGGCTGATAGGTCTAAGGAATGTGATTTATAGACAAATCGTTTCGGATTGCGAAATTTCTTGGAAATCGCTCTCCGTAACCTTTTCTTAGCATCGAATTTATTCGCACCAAATATACTTTCAGCAATGACACTAATAGCTTTCTCTATGAAATACGTTTATGCATAGCAGTTTACTCCATAAGGATCAAGAAATTGCATATAACAGCCTCAATTTCTAGCAGCACCTAGCTACAACCTGAACTTCTTTATAAAGGAAGTCCGTTTTCGACGCAATCACAGTAATTTTCAAGCTGGATTACTGCTAGAAAGGCCAGGTTGTCTAACCGAACAAAAAATTTCTCAAAAGCCGAAACAGAATCAATATTGGAAGCAAACCGATATGGATATAACGCTATCGAACACCAATGAAAGATGCCGCTTCAAAACTGTTGGTGATGCTTTTCAGTGCAGTGCGCCATACAACGTCGTAAAAGAATGTTTTCTTCATGCAGATAGGCAACATAAGCTCGACGTGTCAGTGCGAAAAAAGCAACGCCACTATAATTGGCGCAGCAAAGAAATCGTCCCAGGCAACTAAGGAAACACTTCAGCACAACCAATTCTACTTGAACATCTTGACGCTCTTAGTCATATTAACTAAATTATTACAATACCTCCAACGCACGTAGTCATTACAGAAGGGCAGTTAATTATGCAATAATCGCTTTAATTTAAGTTAGAATTGTAATGGTACTTGAAGTGTAAAAGCAAAGAGAAACAAAATTTGAGTGAGTGAGTGAGTGAGTGAGTGAGTGAGTGAGTGAGTGAGTGAGTGAGTGAGTGAGTGAGTGAGTGAGTGAGTGAGTGAGTGAGTGAGTGAGTGAGTGAGTGAGTGAGTGAGTGAGTGAGTGAGTGAGTGAGTGAGTGAGTGAGTGAGTGAGTGAGTGAGTGAGTGAGTGAGTGAGTGAGTGAGTGAGTGAAAAACATTTATTGTCCAACAGAATGAGACTACCTGACCCAGACCTCCCCTGTCCTATACCCTCAGTTGAGGGGGGAGGATCAGGAGAGATCCGGCCGCATGGGGTAGTCGCGTCAGATGCTGGCCAGGATCTCTTGTATCCCGGCGGCCTCTTCAGCCAGTCGGACGGCGGTGAGCTGGATCATGTCGACAAGAATGATGGACTATACCAGGCCAAGATTTCAAATTGAATGCCAATTTTTAACGGACATCGGTGTGTTACTTTAACAATTGACGGCTTCTGATGGTCGCACCACTCAGTTGTAGTGTTGGAATGAATGAGCCAAGATGTACGTTACTGCGAACACAAGGAAACCTAACTTATGACGATGATCTGTACATTAAGATATATGGGGTTACCCGAAAAGAAGTTCTCTTTTAAATTTTATTTAGGCTGTTAAGTTTAATCTGATGGTGATATACGTTCAAGTTCTCGATATGAGCTTTCATTGGTGTAGCATTTTATAACTGTGAATTGTAATAGAAAAAAAATGGCTGGTGTTTTAACATTGCTAAGTAATAAATATTGTGCGAAAGCAGTTTCTAGCAAGTGGACACCACCGCCACATACCTGTAAGCGTGATTGAGGTGTCCAGTGACCCAGCGACCCAGTCATGCGACTGTTGCAACTTTTTCACATGTGCCATTGGTTCAGAGGCAACAAAACAAATTTTTCATTGCCAATACGAATTTACCCAATGTAGTACGCTGGCGGCCTATGTTCTAGTGCAGTGTTTCTGCAGCAATGTTGTCGACGCCAACGCGTTTCGCTCTAGTGCCGTGTTTCTACCACAACGTCGTCCACGCCAACGCAAGCATTGCACATATCTCTGTCACTACCGCCACACAGCTCAGAGCGCGAATATTAATTTGGTAGTATATATTAGGTGAGGAAGACGACGCGCAATGCACAGCGGTAATAAGGGAGTAATTACTCATTGGAATCCACCCAAGCGCAGCCATACGGCTACAAAGGAAAGCTATACAGCTTTCTCAGAAACTTCGTAGTTAAAGAAAAATTCGTCCTGGTCCGCAATTTTTCTTCGACTACGAAGTTTCTGAGAAAGCTGTATAGCTTTCCTTTGTTGCCGTATGGCTGCGCTTGGGTGGATGCCAATGAGTAATTACTCCCTTATTACAAATCTACTCCACCTTGGGGGATTCCCCTAAAACATTTGACCAATGCACAGCGGTGTGTGTTGCTGTTTAACACTAGGCGTCTTCGGCTGCGACGGTAGCCTAGTGTTCTCGTGCAGTGGCCAGCGAAGCTGCATTGTTCGCGTCGCCGCGGGTTCGAATCCCAGTCGCGGATGTTTAGTTGTTTTTTTATTTATTTACTTCACTTGGTACAAAACCACATACATCGCAAGATCTTGCGGTTTTGCCCATCGAAACCATGCTTTCGCACAATTAAATACATTGCGCAATTAGATGTTATTCAACTTTGCAGACGGATTTTGCAGGGGCTCGATATTGTTAGTAGGCTGTCTAGAAAAGTAGCAGTATAGAAAGCAAATATTCTAACTTGTGAGGCAGGGCCTGCGAAAGTTGTCAAATGTCCATAAAGCATCGGGTCTTCGGCTGTTTGACACAGTAAATTGTCATGTTAAGGCTTCCTGCGTTTGCAGGACCAACGCCTCTCAATACTATGCGTTTTGTGTGCATCTAATCTTACTTTCTCTCCCCTTTTCCCCTGCCCTCATCCGAACCCTGTCTGTGTAGAACTACTGCGACGCAGTTACCGCAATCCACTTCTCTTCAGTACAGTGGTGCATCGCTTAACCACTGCGCCAGGAGTCGTTTCATAACTCCCAGAGATCTATGAAAGTAGAGAATGACCACTCCTGTATATATGGGGATCAATCCATACGCTATCGCGTCAGGCCCCTAAAACGGAGGTTAAATATCCCCTTCAATTTTTTTCTTCTCTGATCAAGACGTCAATGAAAGGGTGCGCTCCTGTGTTGAAAGCGCTAAATACTGCGTTGAAAAATTGCCTAATGCATCTCCTTCGACTGCTGCATTGTTTTTTGTTCAAGTAAAAAAAACTAAAGCTACTCTCTGACTTTCCCTTGTATTTGAAAATATCAATAAAGACTACCGCAAGACTGATTTCTTTTGCTCAAATATTTCCTATCATCCATCTCAAAGGGAGACACGGCCGACTCGCCGACGCCATGTTTACAAATGGCGGCGCACCGCTTCACATTGCTGTGTTCGTGTGGACTTGCTCTGCTAATTTAACCAGTGAATGAAACGGTCAGTGTTTCAGTTACTGCAGTCATTGTTTAAAAATATAGTCACAACACTGTTCAGTTATTTGAGAAACTAATTGTTGTCTTCTTTGGCCCTGCATGGACGACAGAATTCTACCTTTCACAGTGCTACAAACGACATGTGGGGTGAAGTACAACAACGAAGGCCATTGAATAGTTTTTCCGTTTTTCTTGTTTTCACTCGTACTGTTTCGGATGTTTGCCATTGTTGTGCTCCATGTTTTCCTACATTGTTGTTCACACCCACCCCTGCAATAGCCCAATTGGGCTGCAGTATGTATAAATAAATAAATAAATAAATAAATAAATAAATAAATAAATAAATAGATAGATAAATAGATAAATAGATAAATAAATAGATAAATAAATATGCTTGCGAACATTGAAACATTGAAGCCTTCCTATCTGTACGCACTCCACATCATTATATAACATCGTGCAAACTCGCTTGAATGAAAAGAGAATCGAAAGTGTGAAATTGGCTTTGATAGCTCCTGATATGCAATGTTAGCAGTGATGATACTGATGAGAGGGGAGACCCCACTGTCTTTTGTTAGCGCAGTGTGTTACGTACAGTGCTTCATACACAATGTTTCATGCCGAGTATGGCCCGCGCAGCACTGATAACGGAGTAGGTCACTTGTTTCTCCTACCCCAAGAGCCACCTGACCCAAGCACGCACAATGCCCTTGATAAGGCGAACTTTGGAAGGCAAGCCCCCGGCATGGCGCCTTTATCTTGCTCGTTCTTGGCTCTAATTTCCTCTGGTTCTGGGTCACGGCCGGACCTACGATAAGGCAGTTGCTAAGCGAGTCGACCGCTCTGTCAACCCTATAGCATCATTTTCTTCTAGTGCGTTGCGTCAGCTGGGACCTCTTATCTTTATGGCAACGGGTATCTCATATGACGGATCTGGCTGAAATTTCTTCATAGCGGATGTGCTGTTGTGCATTCTTGCATAAATAATTAGGGCAGGCAGTAAGCGCAAATCCTGCACCACGAGAGTGAAATAACAAAGATAATAAGAATGGGGTATAGTGCATTTGGCAGGCGCTCCAAAGTTATGAATAGCGGTTTACCAATGCTCCTGAAGATTGGTTTGGTTTATTGGGGTTTAACGTCCCAAAGCAACTCAGGCTATGAGGGACGCCGTAGTGAAGGGCTCCGGAAATTTCGACCACCTGGGGTTCTTTAATGTGCACTGACATCGCACAGTACACGGGCCTCTAGAATTTCGCCTCCATCGAAATTCGGCCGCCGCGGTAGGGATCGAACCCGCGTCTTTCGGGACAGCAGCCGAGCGCCGTAACCACTGAGCCACCGCGGCGGGGCAATGCTCCTGAAGAGAAAAGTATATAGCGGTTGTATCTTACGGGTACTAAGCTATGCAATAGAGACGTATAGATTAACGAAGGGGGTTGGATTTCAAATGAAACTAAATTAAAATGAAAATCATACGGGTAACGCTATGATGTAGGAAGAGAGCAGAATCAGGGGACGAACGCGAGTTAACGATATCTTAGTCTAAATCAAGAATGACGAATGGGCGTTCGCAGGGCATGCTATGCGAAGACAAGGTAGACGATGGTCCGCTAAAGTAATGGAATGGATTCCAAGAGAGGGCAAACATATAGCAGGGATTAGTAGGAGGTTAGGTGGGCGGATGAGATTAGGAGGCCTTCGTGGAAATGGGACCGCAGCTGACAATGGAAAGGGTTAACTGGAGAGATACGAGACAGTCCTTTACCCTGCAGTGGGCGTAGTTAGGCTGACGAAGAAGATAATGAGGATTATTTCATGAAGAATACTTTGAAATCCCTTTGATTCCTTTTTTTTTAAATTTCGCATTGCGCAATATATGTATTGAGCGTTGCTTCTAAAGAGTACGCTTCTATTCTTTCAATAGAGTGGTAATGAATCACTAATTGCAGTTACAGAAACACAGCTAACAGAATTATAACACAACTAAACTTTCTGTAAGCTCTTAATTCAGCCGCTTGTGGAATTCCTCACAGTTGCCTTAAAAATATCTGAGCTCCAGCAGCTCTGCTAAGTTGAAAGCCATATGCGGCGGGCGGAACTTTTAAGTAAAAAAAAAAATATATATGACAGGTCTTTCAACGGTACTCTGCAGGCCGGCGAAATTGTAGGTATATTCATTTTTTTAGATGCAACACTACACGACAGCGCAAAAGCACTTGGTCATTTTGAAAGAAAAAATAAAAAGGGAAACCATGGGAAACATCACGCAACCTAAAGAGAGAGAGTTCTCTAATGAAGAACAGGCATTTTAGTTGGCGCTTAAAAGCGTTCACAAGGTAGACTGCGTTCGTTACATAAACTACGAAATTAGCTTGAACTTCGTTAGTTTCATGGTAGCTGCGAAAGAGAAGGGTAAAAGGCCCTCTGAAATGGACCCTTTGGATTGCAATAACAATGCAACATTTTTTTTTCATTTACAGAGGACGTTACTTTTCATTCAGCGCTGACTTTAAATAGATGTTTGGAGGGCTTTAGTTTTAGTTTTAGTGTTCGTTTAGTTGGTGTGTGGCTCATGAGAACGCGACTACTTCTCTGCAGTCCACTGCGAGTGAGGTAATTGATGGTTTGGTTTGGTTTATGGAGTTTAACGTCCCAAAGCGACTCAGGCTATCAGGGACGCCGTAGTGGAGGGCTGCGGAAATTTCGACCACCTGGAGTTCTTTAACGTGCCCTGACATCGCACAGTACACGGGCCTCCAGAATTTCTGCTCCAAAGAAATTCAACCGCCGCAGCCGGGTGAGGTCATTGAGCAGACGTCATTAAGACAATTAGCAGGGGCGTAATGAGCATTTGCGAAGCCAGCAATGGAAAGTGGCCAGTGACGACAATGCTCCAGGGAAATTTACTTGAGTTTCAGCAATTAGAGGTCATTCAGCACGTGCTGTCCGTGATTACAAAGAGCAAATCGTGCCTTTAGTGAACTAACAGAAGCAATTGAAGCAAAGGCTGCGCTGCAGAGTTATGGCGCAGCAAGAGACCAATCTGTATGACCTCATACTGCCGTCCAGCAAGCTCAAAAACGGTCGGCCGGGAAGCACCATATAAGCAATTTCCCGTGTCAGCACACATGGCCCCTATTGTCTTGATGATAGCCCGAATCGTCCTACCAATCTACGCCACCATGCCTCCTAAATACTACGCGCCCCTTGACACAACTACGCACCCTTGTCTCAGAACTTGCATGTACTCGCTATCAGCGGGTGAACAGCAGCTGTAAGGGTATGGTGGTCGGTGACGAAGCCAGACTTGTTAACCGGTGCCAACTGTGTTACTTCATTTCGCGACTCTTATCGCGGTCGAGCTGCCGCGGGCTGCGCAGAGATAAGGGTTTGGAACGGCTCGGGAAAGCGCACCTGACAGCGGTACCCTATTTAGTATATAGCCCCTAGTTCACATGCTGCGTTAGCTGGATTCCGAAGGCCGGCGACGAAGTGGCACCTAAGCAGTTGTCTTGGGAATGAACCCTGTTTTTACAATAACCGGGCATTGATGCGCAGGGACTCGGAGCTCTTCTGCCTTTGAATAATAACTGAGGGCTTCCAAAGCTTCTCTGGAACAGCAACGATTCCTCTATGCATCTGCGCTGTCCGATTTCGCAAGCCGACAGTGCGATAGACGCGGCACAGGTCAATCGTTACCCCACTTCACGGCAGGACAAGCTCGCCAGTTCGTCCACGATCGGCCGCACTCAGTTCTTGTTTCTGCAGTAGTGCACAACCCGCCGTGGTGGCTCAGTGGTAAGGCGCTCGTCTACCGAGCCGGAGTACTCGGGTTCGAACCCGACCGCAGCGGCCACGTTTCGATGGAGGCGAAACGCAAGAGGCGCCCGTGTGCTGTGCGACGTCAGTGCACGTTAAAGATCCCCATGCGGTCGAAATTATTCCGGAAACCTCTACTACGGCATCCCTTTCTATCTTTCTTCTTTCACTCCTACCTTTCTCCCTTCCCTTACGGCGTGGTTCAGGTGTCCGCCGAGATATGTGAGACAGATACTGCGCCATTTCCTTTCCTCAAAACCAATTTACCAATAGTGCACAGGTTCATGAAATAGAGAATTCCGAGCTTATCGTTTCGGGGGCTATCATATCCAGTACGATACACCAAGCTATAGAACTTTCCAATACGCGCTACCTGGGCGCCGCCATATTGCTTGCTGGGCTGTTGTGTCCACTTGACGACGTCAGCAGAGTGGAAGTGACAGCGCAAACTGTTTGCAACAGCCCAGAAAGGAGGCGGTTCTGCATCCCCCTCACCCGATGGAAAGTTCTGGTTGGACGGTACAAGCAGTAACTGCATATGAGCTTGATTTGTGCGGTTCGTTTGCATACCCGCACGCTGCCTTTCTGCGGCCGCCCGTGCTTCATATGCATAGAAGAAGCATCAGTGTATAACCCCTGATGATTTCTAGAGTTTGAATTTTTCGTCTGGTAGGCGACTGTCAGCAAGCACTGCAGATTACTCGCAGCAATCCTCGCGCAGATTGGCAGGACGGGTGCAGTCCCAGAAAATAAAAGAACCCCTTTCTAGCAAAGAAACTCGTCGTTTTCAGAGCAGACTGCGAATATTCATCAGTGTAGTCATGCAAGGTAGGTACGAGCTGATTGGCATCCGTATTTTCTTCATAGGTACGGAATCGGAATCCTTTTTGTAATGCGTCGATAAAACTGAAAAAATATCTGGAGAAAGAAGACCTAATATGGCTGCCAAGCTACCAGGCAATAAACCTTGAAATGAGTAGTAATTGGTGCGTCTAGGAGGAAAGATAAGCCAGGAGGCAACGTTACGCCATATGGCCGGCTCCTCAAGCCAAGTTCTCTTCAAGCCATTCCCTTTCCTCTTTCTCTCTACATCCACGCCAAAGTCAGCCCAACGTGAGATTCGAGACCCGCCCTGGCCAATGGCTAGGCTCCAAAGCTGTCACGTGACGCTCCTCCCTGAGCTTTTCTTCCTCTGTATTGATGCCCAACACCACGCTTTCAATCAGAGTAGGGACAACTACGCCATTTTTGTGCCCAGACGTAGTTGCACGTCGCTCTGACGTTACTGCTGACGAAAGCAGCGTCGGATATGCGGGGCAGGGCGTTGTGGAGTGCTGCTGTCGGGTGTTTAAGCCCAATTTCAGGAAGAAATTGGCGAACTTTGTGTCGACAAGATGCCTTCATGAAGTCTGTGGTTCGAATAACGGCTTCTCGTCACGATCGAGAAATGGGTCTTCTCCATAAACTTAGTGACTGGCATCGAGGCAGCAGAAGACGAATAAGACTGCTGCTTTCAATCTTCCCCACTTCTCCATCGAAACTCTTTTTTTTTTCAGAAGTTATATATGTTCGCAACGTGTGTCACCTTCTGGATTCAATAAAAAAATATTGAAATTTGAACTCGGGTGGACTAAATATCATCAAACGTAACTTGTGATGGGGCCCTTTGTTCAAAATGTATTTCACTCTAGGGCAGTTTGATCAGCATGCTGTCGAAAGATAGCGAAGTACAGGAGACCTAGTCATCAAGAACATTTCAATGAATCAGACACGAATTCTATCTGTACTTCTTCTTGAAAATGTCGGGAAAAAAACCTTGATTTCGCTCAGCCAGCCACCCCATCTAGTTTAAAACCAGGTACTAAGTTCTAGGCGCAAATGAAAGAATGGCATGAGTTTAGACTGCGAAAAAAATCATGCATTTGCTAAAAAGACTGCTTTGTCAATGGTGCAAAACAACAATGTCGTAATCTTGATCCCATTAGAACTGCAGTTTCACACTCTAAGTGATAACCGCGTTCTTAGAGCCATCAGACCCTTAGAAGGTCAACATTTTACGAGTTTCAAGTTTTTATTCATAAAACGTGCAACGACGTTGGTTAAACAGTACATGTTACACTAGGAGGCCTTAAAGTGAAAGCTGCGGGGGGGCTCCAACAATCAGCACATTACAATGTGATACAAAAGGCAGCAAACAGTGATAACTTAGTACATTGATTAAAATTTTAAACCAGCAATAGCAAGCAAATAGCCAAACACAGTGAAGAGAAGAAAAAAAACACTTTAATTAGTCAGTATCCTCATGAAATACTGTTTAATGCGAGTCTGAAATTAATGTAAACCACATGATGATTTAATTTAAAAGGACGAAGTGTTACACAGTGATATTCCAGCACATTTAGTGGTACATTTCCATAGTTAATTCTAACCTTAGGATGACACCCATCCTAACTATTATTTCCCATTACTATTAGTTAAGCTTAGAAACTAACTATTACTTCCTAAGAGGCGGATTTCTGAGGAACTAGGTGCTTCAGGGCTAGGTGCTGAAATTTGTCCCACTTAATATGGATTCGGATTAGAGAGCTTGATATGAAGGTTTTGGGAAGACGAAGAAAACAGCAGAAAGCGAGTATACGCACGACGCAATATATATACAGGCATCGTACCCCGTTAAAAATCCAATTCGTGCGGTATCTAAAACAACGATTTCTATTTCAGTTGTACCGAAACGATGTGCCCAACACAGCTTATCGCTACAGTAAAAAAAATGAATGATTTCTTCTCCAGTGGAGTAGACGTTACGTTGTAGTAGAAGTGCAACATTATCCTGATTTTATTGGCTGCGCAATCCAGTTTTTTTTTATCAACTGAATGCAATTCACACGATCGAACCGGAGGACAGAAACTAGAGCGCCGAAATTAGCAAAAGAAAAGAGCGAGAGAAAGAAGAGATGAAGCTGTGGTGAAAAACGAATGAACTGACACGGCGCTCTACAGACGGATACCCAGTCAAAAAATACAACAGAGAAGTTTCTGTCGTCACAACAGGTTTTCTATGACGTTTCTGATGAACAACTTGGAATCAAAACAGAAGTTTGCGTAGTTACTACAGAAAAAATACATAAGGAATACAGGCTACATGGAATTACTGCAGAGAAAAAAAAAACGAGTACTGCACAGATTACAGCACAAGAGAAAAATCTGCTGTTACAATATAACTACAACACATTCTGTCGTATTTTGACACGATTCTGTCGTTTTTTTTTTCGGCAGGCGCATTAGTTGCAAAGAGACCACTGGTGGAAAAAACACTGTATATACACTGTTTCTACCCGGCAGTATTTTCTGCGCCTCGCCTACGTAAAGAGCGCGGCGTCTTCCTAGCTAGCTCTCAGAGCGCGTACTAATGAACCGCTTAGCGCGCTCTAACGAGACTAGGAACTACGCGACGACACGCCGGGGCGCTAGCCCATTACGTCTTTCGAATCGCTGCATGCATCGTCGTTGCGAAAAAGCCAACGCCAGGCAACCCTCGGGTCATCATCCGTCTCAGTGCTCGCGGCACGGAGGAGAGATAATGCTTAACAGCTTGTTACGACAAGATTCGCGTCGGTGGCCGAAGAAAAAGAAGCGGTCGCAAGTCTTCCAGGAAGACAGGCGCTTTGACAAGGAGCTACTGTTGCCGCTTAATATGAGCCTTTTGTTCGCTCCCGCAGCAGTACGGAAGCACGCCGCGTTGTGACGCAAGCGAGAAGCCGTGTCGACGACGACGGCGCCACCGCGCTCGTTTGTCGCTCCGCGGAGCACGCGAGCGCGGTGGCGTCGGCGATTTCATTTATTCACTTTCGCTCGAGAGGGGGCGTTATTCAGTGCAATACGTGTCGGACAGCCGCAGCTATGCACTACACAGAAGGGAGTTAAAAAGGGAGTAACCTGTACTCTGGCGCACTTCCTTTCATAAAAAGGGGTGTGGTAACCACTGGACAGGTTACTCTCTTTTTTACTCCCTTAAGGCGAAATTCGTGTTTAGAATGCTATAGGCGTCACGCTTGTCCGTTGAGTGCCGAGCTATCGTCCAGCTATACGGAGCTTGTCGAACTCCTTTTTATTAGGGCGATGAATATTATAGCATAAAATTTCATTTCGATTTCTTCACTTTCGCTCTAGAGAGGGCGTTATCCAGTGCAATACATGTCGGACAGCTGCAGCTATACTATAAATAGAAAGGAGTGAAAAAGAAGTAAGATGCCCTTACGCACTCCCTTTCACAAAAGGGAGTTAACTAGAGGACTACTTACTGTTTTTTTACTCCCATATGGCGTATTCTTGTTAAGAGTGCTATAGGTGTCACGCTTGTCTCTTGAGTGTCAAACTATGGTCCAGCTATACGGTGCTTGTTGAGCCCCATTTGATTAGGACTCGGAACACTACAAAACTCTATTCCGATTCCAGTCTAGTTTCCTATCATTTATAGAGAGAACTGGCTGCACAATTTTGGTTGTTTAATTATTTGTCATTGCACGTGCAGCCTGAAAAAAAAAAACGACTGGTAACACTTGGAGTTTGTTTCGAATAACTTGTATATAACTACACTTCCGCAGCAACTCTTCTCGGCTGCTGTAACGCCTGCTTTGCCAGGAAGCTAAAATCATATTTTTCTCCTTGTCCTAAAGGAGGACGTGGACAACACAAACGAAGCGAGGAATTCCGGTGCATTTTGCGAGAATTTAAGGTTCGGACGTTTAGACATGTCGAATACAAAAGGTGCATTGTGCGCCCGCAGTCAGCCGCTTGTAAGTGCGCGGTTGTCCAACTCTTGCGCCTAAGCCCTGCGTTGACAAGACAATGCACTGACGTGAGAGAGTCAACCCACACAGAACTCGCCTGCGTTTTGTATTGCAAGGATTGGAAAATAGCCGGGTAGCACGCATTCCTCATACAGATATTTTACAAGCCTTCCGCATCTGCATGAAATCCCTCGGTGTAATCTTAGAGTTCATATAGGACTACGTGGTAAGATTAGCGGGTAATGATTCCTTGGCTAAC
Source organism: Amblyomma mixtum (assembly GCF_055824585.1). Taxonomy (NCBI): domain Eukaryota; kingdom Metazoa; phylum Arthropoda; class Arachnida; order Ixodida; family Ixodidae; genus Amblyomma; species Amblyomma mixtum. The sequence goes on along the minus strand of NC_143021.1, from coordinate 180,193,592 downwards.
TAAGAGGGTTCCAAGAGAAGGGAAACATTGCAGGAAGCGATGTCAGAGGGGCAGGGGGCAGATGAGGGTGGGAAGTTTAGGAGGTTAGGAATACAAAGATAATTGCAGATTCATTTGTGAGGCGTTTTTCCTGCAGTAGGCGTAATTACACTGATGATGATGACATGGTGAGGGTCCGTATCTTGGTAGCGAGTCCTCTCTTTGCGTTAGTGCCGTTAGAGTGAACAACTGGAAATGTCGTAACTAACGTGCGAGGCTATTCGTTACCTTCATAAGCAACAATTCTGGACAAAAACATTTTTGAACGGAAACCAGTTTGTGAACGCAATTTTAATTTATTGTTACATTTCACTATAACAATCAATATTACCGCAGATCTTCCTTCAGTGGGCTTGAATTTTTTCGCTAATAACGTTTTGTGGTCGTCAAAAGCGTTTTTTTTTCGGTTTTTTATGGAGGTCTTACCTGTTCGACGCGAGGGATGAAAACACTCTAAAAGAAAGATTTTGCTACGCATCGGAAGACTGGACCATTACCTTGAATATTTCCGTAATAATAACTTACAATATTTCAATATTCAATTTTTTTCGAAGAACGTTGCACATGTTTTATTTTTCTGACACCGCCCCAGATGCCGAACTTTAAAAAAAAGTGTGACTGCTGTATAATGATTTTACACCTTTTTCACCCGTCCACTCCTAGGCTTACATGACCCACTTTTTCACACGACCACAAATGGCGCATTCTGATTAGCCAGCAGATGAATATCACTGGGTGACTGGGGAGCGCTAGATTCTAAACAGGGAAATAACACCACATAGGGACACCACGAGACACGAGCGCTCGTGTCTCGTGGTGTCCCTATGTGGTGTTGTTTCGTGTCACGTGGTGTCATTATGTGGCGTTGTTCCCCTGTCTAGAATCTAGCTCTCCCCAGTCTCAGTTTGCACAACCAACTAGCCCCTTACAAAGCTTTATTGAATATCACTCTAATGCTTGGTCTTCGCTGGTGATAACATCATCATCATCATCATCATCAGTCTGACTACACCCACTGCAGGGCAAAGGCCTCTCCCATGTCTCTCCAACTAACCCTGTCCTTCTCCAGCTGCGGCCACCGTATTCCCGCAAACTTCTTAATCTCATCCGCCCACCTAACTTTCTGCCGCCCCCTGCTACGCTTGATTTCTCTTGGAATACATTCCGTTACCCTTAAGGACCAGCAGTTATCTTGCCTTCGCATTACATGCCCTGCCCAAGCCCACTTCTTCCTCTTGATTTCAACTAGGATATCATTAACGCGCGTTTGTTCTCTCACCCACTCCGCCCTCTTCCGATCTCTTAACGTTACATCTATCATTTTTGTTTCCATAGCTCGCTGCGTTGTCCTTAACATAAACTGAACCCTCTTTGTTAGCCTCCGCGTTCCTGCCCCATAGGTGAGTACCGGTAAGATACAGCTGTTGTATACGTTTCTCTTGAGGGATATTGGTAAACTGCCATTCATGATCTGAGATAACCTGCCATATGCGCTCCACCCCATTCTTATTCTTCTAGTTATTTCCCTCTCATGATCCGGATCAGCTGTCACTACCTGCCCTAAATAGACATAATCTTTTACTACTTCCAGCACCTGGCTACCAATTGCGAAATGCTTTTCCCTTGCTAGGCTGTTGTACATTGCTTTGGTTTTCTGCATGTTAATTTTTAGCACCACCGTTCTGATCTGCCTGCCTAATTCATTGATCATGTTTTGCAGTTCATGTCCTGAGTGACTTAGCAAGGCAATGTCTCAGCGAATCGCAAATTACTTATGTATTCTCCATTAACTCTCATCCCCAATTGTTCCCCTTCCAGGCCCCGGAATACCTCCTGTAAAGAGGCAGTGAATAGCGTAGGCGAGATCTTGTCTCCCTGCCTGTCACCTTTCCTTATTGGAATTTTATTGCTGACTTTATGGAGAACTATGGTAGCTGTGCAACCGTTATAAATATCTTCCAATATTTTCACATAACACTCTTCTACACCCTGATTCCGCAATGCCTGCATGACTGCTGAAGTTTCTACTGAATGGAATGCTTTCTCATAATCAGTGAACGCTATATATAGGGGCTGGTTATATTCTGCGCATTTCTCTATCACCTGATCACGGTGTCACGTTATCTGGGAAAAATAGTGTCATTGAGTTTTCCCCTATGACACACATACTGCTATTATAGCCGCTAATAACATCAACTCTGAAGAGCCTGCCTGATGCAATTGTTGTAAAAAAAAAGAAAAACTAGACTAAGATAAATCGCGCCAGCCCTGAACAGAATGGAAATTGATAGGCGACTGCCCTCTCCTCAGGGTATCAGTATCTATGGGCTGAAGAGGCACTTTCACCGATAACGCGTCGACATCAGTGTACTATTGCATGTGCACCTGAAACAAATGCTCTTACCGAGACCTTTCATTCTCTGAGTGGAGCTGCGTTCTTTCATTATCTGTCTGTCTTTCTTTCTGACCGGGGTACAGCACCGAAGTCCTTGGTTTTCTCGAAAAAAGCGTTCGAAAATATCTTCGCATTAAGTGTGTTGGCGGCTTGCGTAAACATTTACTGTAGACGTCGTAATTTCTGTTTATCGCGTTTTGCTAGTTCAGGAGGATACGAGATGTAAATACGTAGGCCATTTGCAGCCGAGGATGGCCTCATGGTTGGTGCCCTAATAAGATGACGTCTTTGATATTGAATTGCATCCATTACACAGAGGAAAGCTTCCATGTCTACTTTATCTTCATATTCCTATTCTTACAAGTGGGAGTATTATGAATAACCTATCTTCCTACTCATGCGGCCACGTATGCCTTGCACGCTATACAGGGTGTTTCACCTAAGACTTTCTGCAATTTTTAATTAGATTAATTAGATGCGCGCTTTTTCTGGCATAGCATTGTCAGTGGTGTAGTAGATTATAATGCAGCTAAGACGTGCTAACTAGCAGGCTTGTTAACCAATATTTAATGGTTAACTTTTAAACTATTACCGTTAGGCTCCTTAATTATCGAGAGGTATGTAGCCCGCCGTAAGTAATGTCCATAACCGTTTTTAGAATTTTGAGAACGCGATTATCCTCGGCGCTGCGGCCCAACAAATTTTGGCTATCTCGGCGAGTTAGGTTCACTGGAGAGGTTGCTTTGCCTGCAAGCTTCTCAAACCGCGTGTATTTTGGCGCGATATAGGCGAAATTTGTTGGGCCACAGCGCCAAGGTTAACCACGTTTTCGAAATTCTAAAAACTGATGTGGGTATTACTTACGGTGGGCTACATGTCTCTCAATAATTAAGGAGCCCAGCGGTAATAGTTTATAAGTTAACTATTAAATATTTTAACAAGCCTGCTAGTTAGCACGTCTTAGCTGTATTATGATGTACTACACTACTGACAAAGCTATGCCAGAAAAAGCGCGCATCTAATTCAAATAGCTTATTTTTAAAAATTGCAGAAAGTCTTAGGTGAAATACCCTGTATATTCATACAGTGTACTCTTTCGAAGACATGGTTGGTCTTTCTCGTCCAAGTGACCTTGATCTTGTATAGTTGTTCAGGTGCACTTGTCAGAGTTGTCCCGAATAGTGGACGCAGGGGGTTGTCAAATACTGGCACTAGAATGACTTTTTCTGCACTAATAAAGAATATCATTAAACACAACAATATGCATGCCGAGCTTTTCTCGACTCAATTAACTAGAGCCCTCTGTTGGCCGCAAGTAGGAAACATCGAGTTACTGTGGGGATATTTTGAACTTGTAATTTCGGGAAAACTATAGAGTCCAGAGCAATTTGTGCGCTGACACGGTGATTATCGTGGCTCAGTGTTCCTCTTCGGCGCATAATGTCACCCTTTAAAGTCGCCTATATGCGACGGCCGTAGAAAATAAGTGCAATGCACTGAATGTTCGAAATTCCCGCCTTTTTTTTTTTTTAATGTCGAGCGCCACGCGGCACGCAGTGGCAACCGTGCAAACTAGAAGCGTTTGTCGTGGTTTCCTAGGCCTTGACAACTTTTACATCTATATCAATAGCTGATTCTTTGAGGAACAGCTGGATTTATGAAATCATTTTCCACGTCTGGCGAAAGTAGCACGAAATGTGACCTTTCCAGACTTGTTTCGCATGTTTCCCGCTGCGAGTCGTCGACGCCCTCTATTCTGTTCTGTTGTTTATGTTGTTTTTAGCTATTTTTATTTGGCCATTATACTCTTTCGTGTTCTTCAGCCAGCCAGAAAGAAGACAAGGGAATATTAAAGAGGCACTCGTTATGACATAAATGACGGAAGCCAGCAGCCACTGAAACCAAGGAGCGTAGGGGATGCCTTTGTTTTTTAATGATGCAGTTTTTATCAATAGGAGATTAATAAAAGCCCAAGAAAAAACGACATGCCGCCAGTGGAATCCAAACTCACGACCTCCGATTTCGCGTCCGGTGCTCTAACAACAGAGCTGCAACTATAGTGCTTTTAGTCTGTGAGGTCAAGGCGACATTATTTTTATTCATTTTTCCCTTCTGGCAACTTAAAGCAGTTATAAACAGATAAACTCAGGTCTCCATGTTTGTACCCGTTCTTGTATTCATTCCTTGAACTAGAACTTTTTTCTATATATTTGCCCAGTGACATTCGCAGAAAGCATACTCCCTCTGCGTGAATTTGTGAAACAACTACCGTCTATACGTGAAGACAGTATTGTCGTAGGAGCTTGAAACTTTCCCAGAAGTTGAAAGGGTGAGACTGAGGTTGTAAGATACTGGTAGGAGCATAGCCTTGCGTAATGCTGCCAACAATCGCTCCCTCCTTACCGACGCTCAGATAATAAACTCTCTGAGCGTTTGATTCTGAATGAAATGTCCCTCACCGAGCACTCGACGACCTCGTCGTACCGGGCGCGCCATTACATGAGCCCCCTTAGCGAGAGACTACACAGAAACCTGTGCCAAGTGTTGCATCGCTCGACACGAGCAGATGAGCATTGCTGTAATATAGGCTTCTCGAATGTAAGATTACGAGGAGGGAGTAACGAGGGGAAAGAGCTAAGAGGAATGGCGCTTCTTTAACTCGACCCTGACGCCAAGAAACTCTCGCTTTCTGCGAAGATACGCTCCATATCTCCAGCGCTGTTCTCCGCCGCCTCTTCTCTGCGGGGCGCCAGGATCCCCTCACGAGTGTAGTGCAGTCGTCGTAGCACATAATACGGTCGACTTGAACTTCGATACATCCCGTAATCGTCGAGTGCTGCTTCCGGTGCTTCCAGAGGCGCGCCTGGATACATGGTATCTTATCCGGAGAGTCCCCTTCACGGCGCTGTACGACGACGCTAACGAAGGCAAAAGTCGGCGCGTGGGAAAAGGAAGGGTGACTGCATACTGGGAGTGGGCTGGCAGGAAATACTAACGTCTCACATTGCCTGTTCTGCTCAACGGCTTTCCGAGCCTGCTTCCGTCCCGGACCTCAGATAGCTCGTCCTTCTGTTCTTTTTTTGTTGTTGTTTTTAAGTTTCTTTCGCAGCTGAGTTGCTTGTTTTTTTCTCTTCGTGTTTTTGCGTTTAGTTTTCTCGGATATGAATGCCTATTTTATAGCCTAAGGCATCAATAGCGGCGTCTATCCTGTTGTTTGTTTTAGTGGCTATTTATGAATAAAATAAAAAAAAATGGCCTGGTTTAGCTTATGGTTAAGCCTAGGATGCGAAGCATACCGCCGGCGGAGGCTGCGCGTCCGCAAGCGAGCGCACGAGTTGAGCCCCAGCTTTCACAGCTGTTGTGACGTCATATCACGTGGTGCGCCGATGCAGGTCAAGTGGTAGCTACGCGGCCGCGCGCGGCGCAGCAAGGAAGAGCTCGGTTGTGCGGCTAGTATGCTTCGCATAAAACTACAGGGAATGTTTTCTACATTCGAATCGGAGCGAAGTCACGCATTTGTGCTGCGTAGAAGACGACGGTGAGCAGGCAGTGCCGCGGCACGGAGCAGATGGAGGTTGATGAAGACGACGCCCTCCAATGCACAGCGCAAGAGTGCGGCGCAGTTTAACACGAGGCGAGTTGGCTGCGGCGATAGCCTTGTGGTCTCGCTGAGCGGCCCTTAAAGGAGATATGTTCGCATAGCCGCAGGTTCGACTCCCAGACATGGATATTGATTCAATTTCTTTTCCTCTTTCTCATGGTTTGACCTCTACCTCAGCTGAAGGTCAAATTGACACGGTCCGCCATTGAAGCCCGAGGTCCCGTAGTGAAGATTTCGCTTCAGTCACAATGGAAGGAATAGATGTTGCTAGCTGTGGCATCTGCCATTGAAACCTGAAGCATCTGAGCTGCCGCTCGCGGGAATAAAAGGACAGGGAGAGGTAAAGAAACGGGGGAGTGGTTGTGATGAAGGGTAGGCGTATAGGGCGGCAATTTACACTATGTACAAGTACATGATATGGAATAGATGTGGGGTGCTGCGCCGCGCATGGCAGGAGTACAAACAAACCGTTTTTTGTGTGCAAGAGCAGTGCTGGTGAGCATGTGCTCCCAAGAGGTATGAGATGACTGAATTAAAGAATGGCGAGGGTAAAATGTTTGGCCTGGAATTGCCATGCTATGTGAAAGACGGTGGGTAGAAGCACAACAAGCTTAAACCAACATGGAATGAAAATAAAGGCAACTGTATTTTTGCACACGCGTAGGTTAAAATATCAACTAAAAGGGAAAAGTTGCTATGTGAGCAGCGAAACCACATAGTCGAGTAGACGGCCAGGACCGACTCCCTTAATCAGCCTCGGAAAATACTGGTTGGGTGGAATGAAGAAAAAGGAATTCGGTTGTCAGGCGTACGTTATGGGCCTATGATTAGGAGTGGGGACAGCGTGATACTTTGAAATTATCCCGATAAAGTCGAGTTCCTTCTCAGGCCTAAACGGTGAGCATGCAGGCAGGGTAACCAAAGCAGGGACGACCTGTCACGGTGGCTATGTGGTCGGGGCATTCTGCGTCCAAGGTTGCGGGGTTGAATGCCTGGCCTCGGTGGCCGCATTTCGACGGAGGCAACATCCCGCCCGTGCGCTGCACGGAGTCGATGCACGTTGAACAACTAACGAGGGTCGTCAATGTTCTCAACAATGTCTGCTCCTATGCCTTGTAACGGCTGCCTGGGCCTCGTCAAGCTGTATACCTACAGCTTTTAGTCCAGGCAGCCGCCAGAATTTTCTGGAAAATAAATGAAATTGAAATTGAAATTGAAAATTCGGAGCCCTTCACTACAGCGCCCATCATAGGCCATTTGTGGCATCAGGACGTTAAACAGCACATAACATCCAACCAAAACAAGGATGAATGTATATCAGTATGAGTATCAGTACGCGCTAGGTTTCTGCAACCAAGTACCTAAGTAAAACTGCGTTGCTCTTGAGTTGTGTAAAATTATTCGCATAACTCGTGTTTTTACTTTGCAGTATTAGCTGTATACATTGTTGTTTGTTCGGCCTATACACCCAGTTAGGCGTAGTTTCTCGCTACCGAGAACTCAAGTCTTCGTATGAGAGTACTTTTCATTATTTTTCCTTTCTCCTACCTTCGTTTCGTTTAAAAAAAAAAAGCTGCGGCCCTCTTATCGCTTGAGGGACGCTCTTCCTGTCACGCAAGAACTGATATTGCAGCCTTCTGTGGCTACCGGAAGACATGCCACTGAGTGTCTCTTTATGGAGTTCGCGAAATATTTACTGCGAAATTAATATATCGCGTTTCTCTGTGCTTGTTGTTCTTTCGCTAGCTTACGCTAACAGCTCACTCGTAAGAACGACTCTTTCCGGTGGTTTTTCCGGAGTGCACACGAATTACGTGCGATTAATCGCTAAGCCTTGCGTATGTTGCGAAGAGCGCCTCCTCTTCAGTTGCTAGAAGAATGCTAGTCTTTAGGAGAGGGAAAAGTTGGGGAATTTTTTTCGCTTTTGCTTCTCTTCTACCTTGAGCAAATTTCACCTATCCGCTCACAATAGACTAGCTCCTAACCCACTGGAGCACGGTCCGTACCGAAGAGTTATTGCTTACTTATATGTCATAGGGTTCTGCTCGTGTACTTGGAACTTGATATCAGGAACACCGCTCGTGCAGCCCGTGGTGACAAGCGAAAGAACTGAAGTACATGATTAGTGCGAGTCGCCCTGTTGGCGAGTGGGCTGGTTCGATGCGATGCGATAGGTTCGACAGAGATAGCTACAATTTTTTCTTTGTGCAGAAATGTCCGTTCTTCCCGTTTCTTCGCTGCGTCAACATTGAGAGTTTTGTCATTGTCTGAATTAAGTGGGTCGTTAGTTCGCTGTTTAGTTACCAAGGCTATTTTGCCATTGGCGGTGCGGGCAGGGTAACTTTTATTTTTGTTTTTACTTGGGCTGCTTATCATCTAACGAATCTTGAGCTTCCAGACCAGCAGCTCATTGGCGGCTTCGTCTCGCGACTATTTAATTAACGCGTAAAGTTCGTTTATCGTGCTAAGGCCTTTCCGATACTAACCGTTGTTTAAACGGAAATTCCTACAGCCGGTAGGGACGTCTTTACATGAACCAGCGACATCTTACTTGTTCAAAGCTGGAGCCGACAACTTTCCACACAAGTGGAATGCAGGATCATATAAAAAACAAGACGCACAAAATGCTGTTTGAAACACCACGAATTTAAGTGAGCAGTGCTACACGCATAACGCTGGAATGTATAGTGATGCAGAAAAGGCCACGCCTAAGTACGAATAACCGCAACATCAGTGCGCTTTAGCACTAGTAGCAGCAAGAGCGGCACTACAGGGCGCTTAGAAGAGGACAATAAAAGATACCATGAAGATCGACAGAGTTCCTTTTAAGAATGATTCGATTCCAAAAGCGACGGACCAATCACGCTACCGATACTGCCTTTCACTCTTAGAGCGCAGCGCTTTAAGTGCTTCGCATGTGTACTGTGCGCGTGAACTCATGTCACTACCTGGCAATCGCTACTGCTGTTAGAGACATCAGTAGCATGTACGGCAAAATTCATCGTGATGTTTAAAACAAAACACGTTTCAAGCCACGTTTCATGTCACACTACCTGCACACTCTCACAACGAAAGGCACTCGATTTGGCAGTGAGCGGCCAGTTATTAGTTAAAGCATACTCTTGGGCGAGTTGGTTCAGCGCGTCGTTCGCTCAGATTAGCCGAAAGCGTCATGGTGAAAATGATAGGTGTAACGTTAACAGATCGGAAGCGGGCAGAGTGGGTGAGGGAACAAACGCGGGTCAATGACACCCTAGTCGAAATCAAGAGGAAGAAGTGGGCTTGGGCAGGGCATGTAATGCGAAGGCAAGATAACCGCTGGTCGTTAAGGGTACAGAGTGGATTCCAAGAGAAGGCAAGCGTAGCAGGGGGCGGCAGAAAGTTAGGTGGGCGGATGAGATTAAGAAGTTTGCGGGGATACGGTGGCCGCAACTGGCAAAGGACAGGGTTACTTGGAGAGACATGGGAGAGGCTTTTTCCCTTCAGTGGGATTAGTCAGGCTGATGATGATAATGATGATGATGATGATGTCGTGGTGCTAGGCAAAGCAAAAAAGCACACATGCACGTAGAACTGATGCCTGTTTGTGTTTCTCAACTTTGGCCCGTAAATATACTTCTGGTGTTCCTGCATGAAGAATGTTCAATTATTCCTCTCTCTGACACCAGCGACTTCAAGCCCTTCGGAATGCTAGCGAAGTGTTATTTGAACGCAGACATCACACAAAGGCACACTAGCTTTAATACCACCCCGCACTCTTGCGTATATACGTATATGTATACATAAGATCTTACCTGCGTAGAATTACATACGTCATTTTAAATTACTTGTGGAATTTATTTTTTTTAATTGAGCATGCCTGACATCGTGAACTGAATTTTACAGCGTAAATTTTCCACAGTGAAATGTTTTGTCTTTGTAAGATTATTCTGCAAACTCTTGTAAGTCTGCGCAAATATGCATGCGCTAACAGTTTAGCACAGATAGAAGAATCCCTGAACTCCGGTTTGATTCCAGAAAGGAGTCCTTCGTCGTGTTAGACATGAACAATCCGTTCGTCAGAGCGATGCAAAACACAGTCACGGCACAGCAACAGTCTAGAACAGCAACATATCTGGAATACTGAAATGAAGAACAACACGGCTCTTACTCCAAGTCTACCTTTCTTTGAATTTATTTGTAGCCGTGTAGTAGCATGAGGTCCTATTCTCTCAAGCTGTTTGTATGTGAATAGAAGGATGTTATGTTCGGCAACTTTTTCGATAAAGCCACAGGAAAAAAGAAAATAACTACGTTCCCTAGTATCTTCAGATGTCGGGCACGGGCAGAGTGGCAGTATATCTTGTTCGTTACTTGCTCTTCATAATGGTTATTTCAAATTTGGTTAACGCTCGAACGCCTGTGCATGGTATTATTAATAAGTAAGGAGGAAAAACATCAAGGCCAGGGTCGACTGGCAGCAAAACAACAACCAAGTCTCGGTGTCTAATTCTTACTAAGGGGCAAATAATAGAGTCATTAATTAGGTAATGGAGTAGTAATAAAAATAGTTTATAGCGGGCCCAAAACGGAGCTCATATGGCTAGCGCACATGCTGCGACGGCGAAGACGTTGAGCACGTTATGAATGGTGGCGAACGTTATCTCCTCCGCGGACACTCTCCCGTTGTGAGCTCTCATCTTCACTGATTCGCGCTTTTTCTCTGGTTGCGAGCGTGCGTACGTCCCTAGTACGCGCCTTGAATCAGCGTGGATGCGATCTGAAGCAACGAGCGTGCCGTGCGCAAAACCCCCCAGTGACGTCACGGCGTATCAGCGGCAGCAGCAGCAGCGCAGCGGCAGGAAGAGTGTAGTAAGTGAATGTGGTTGAGAGGGAAAGAGGGGAGAGTGCGGGGGAGAATGGCGTCCGTCGTTCATCCCGCAGCACCGGATGAAATTGCGATACAGCAGATCTCGGGCGGGCGAAGAGTTGGTCTTCTCGGAGGAAAAGAACCAGCGCGATGACGCCGCCGGAATCACAAGGTCCTCGCGGAAGGCGACGAAAATTGAAACAAAGAAAAAGAGTCCCCGCTAAGATTGTATGGGGAGAGTCGAGAAAGAGACGTGCTGTTTCAGTTTTATCGCTATTGGGACTCGTCATTTTACCCCCTCTGTTCCTGCTTTCTTTCCTTTCTTTCTTTCTCGTTTCTTTTGCTCGTTCGGGCATGCCGCTAGTTAGCTTACTTTAACCTGAGAATTCTGCCCTGTAATGCAGAAGGCGTGCGTCTCTGGGCATAAGAAACTCCGAGCCGGATGACGGTTGGCATGACAAATAGGCAGTTAACTGCCTCGGCGAGACAGAGTATGCGCTTTTTTCTTTATTCGAGTTTTCAAATTTTTTTTCTCTCTTTTTCTTGCCGACTTTAAAATGAAATCTGCGACGCCGTAAGGCACGAATGTAGCAAGGTACTCGTTGCAACTCAGCAAAAAAAAAAAAAAAATGACTGTCGCTTTTAATTCTTTTCCTCCATGTCTACGTGCCGTACTGTTTCTGGGCTTGGTCGGCCACGCACAGGTGTAGCGGCTAGACGGGAAGGCGTACGGCGGTGGAGATTAGTATGCGACAGTGGAACGAGAGAGGCTTCCCTAGAATGAGGATTTCCTCAAGACTTGGACGCGGCGCTTAGAGGAATAGGTGGAAAGAAGAAAGAAAAATTATTTTTGCTCGTGAAGAATCTTGATGATTTTACGCAGTATGCGCGCATAGAAGCTTCGAAAATGGCCTACCATTGCGCTCGAAGCCCGTTTCTTCCTTTATGCAATTCGTTTTCTTGTGGCTGTGTTAAAAGAAATCTCCTGAGTCTCAGTTTCTCGCATTAACATTGTTGCGAAATGAAGAGTAATGTACTGGCAGTAGATAGTTGGCCACCCAAGAAGGGACGTTACATTTGTAGCGACTGTTTTGTTATATTGAGATTATGTTTTATGCGATGTACAGCTTATAGATCTGTTATATGGAGCTTATAAACTTGGTTTTGCTTTTTTCTTTCGCTCGAGTTATGTCTATTTTACAAGATGGAGCAAATGTTTGCTTGTTCACAGGGATTCATTCGGGTCGAAACCGTTCAGTTGGATAAAAAAAAAAGTTAACCTCCAAGATTTTATTCACCAAGGTAGTCACCTGTCTTCGATCAGCTTGATTCACTCTTCCCGACGACAGCTCGTAGAACGAATGGGAATAAAATGCATGCAAAAAAAAATCTGATGTTCCTCAGCATTTTCCAGTTACACAGAAGTGTAACTCGGCCTAGTAGCCTGGGAGAACGCCGAAGCGTACTCCCCGACCCCCCAAACCATCCTCGCCAAGAGTACCTCATAATTGCGTCCCTGCCGCGAATTTCTTGAATTTTAAAGTTGATGGTTCAGGTTTGTGAGAGTAACGAAAATCGAAACCTGCCGATGTCGGCATCAGTGAGGAATTGGACAATTCCGCTAGATTATCTCATAAAAAATACTGTCGGTCGTCAGTATTTTATATTCTAAAATATTTTAGTCATAAACAAAATAAATGCTACGTTTAAGTCCCCTCAATGGGACCTTAGTAAAACCCTTGCCCTAGACGCTTTCTTTATGTTCATTACAACTACTGTGCAGAACTCCTTTTCCTACCGCTAGTATTTTTCATCTTGATTCGAGCATCTAGAGTATCATTAACAAAGGTAACTGCCTTCACTCACGCACAGCTATATTGATGAACTTCTCCTACCAATTGAAACGTGGTTATCTCTCAAAATACCGAACAGTGAAATCTTTGTCTGAGAAAGACTTCAACATCTACCGGTGTGGTCGCGGTGATAGAAGAGGTGAGTGTGTTAGTCACCGCTCCCAGCCAGTTCAACTCTCTACATATTCCTCTCACATCCAGTTTGGAAATAATATACAAGAATACGCGTTCACCTCTGCGACAAGGTTGTTTTTTTTTTTTGTGCTTGCTATCGTCCACCAGACACCGCTTCGACCTTCTATAAGGTTTTCACATTTACTTATCTTTTCAGTCTGGGATATCAACTTTCTCTATATTACCTGGTCTATCGTGCACCATGTTCCCACTGATTCCTACAGGCCTGTACCTCTGAGTTAAATAACATTTGTTCTGATTTAAGTTTCACATAACTAATGATTCAGACCACGAGAACTGCATCATCTACGCTAACATACTTTATCTTGTTTTGACATCGCCAGGTAGTTCATCCACTAAAGGTCCTGTATAAGGTTATCTTTTTTTTTTGTTCATTTCCGTCATCAAATCAGGGCAAAATACTCTCCAGGTGCATGCAAAAAATTATAACACTGCAGACTATTCTTCTATAACCGGAGAACTTGCATAATTTCTGGGTAAGCATGTTTTATTTTTATAGTACAACATAATCTAACGGGTCTATGTTCAAAGTCAAAATTAACAATTTTATTGATCATGCACCACTAAAATTATTACATGTGAGCATCGTTTTCTTTTGTTTGATGTTTCATTACAGATATTTTCAAAAGCAACAAGAACACACCTATTTCGCAAAGCAGAGCTTCTAAGTACGCCTCAGTTCAGGAATGCGTTTCACCACTCTACGGACTTTTAAATTGAAGTTAAGCAAGTAAATGATGTGCAGCCCTTGCATCGCTACTAATACTTGACGCAACAAAATTCTGAAATATCACTAATCGACAGAAGAAAAACGCCAATCTAACTAGGACTGAAGGGGTCTCGTGCCCTTCTCAAATGCCTGTTCGTTATACAATAAAAAAAAATATTTTCAAAATCTTTTGAAGATAAGTTTTGTTTTCCTGAATTTCCGGTTGACAACTCCTAGCTCATGAATCTTTCGTTAATTCCGCTTAGCTGAATTTGATTGAGAATGTGAAAGTTTCTTTGTCTGTTAACGTTCCTGGTATGAACTCTAAATTTCTGGAAGACGCTAACTTTTATGCATCTGAAATTTCGTCGCAGCATTCTTGCAATCTGTAGCTACCAGCGAGTTACCCAGTGATTGCTGTCGTATTTCAGGGATAAAGTTGTTCAAATCAGGTCGCACTCACTGTCCCACTAACTACACGCCGGTCTCTAACGAATGTTTCGTGGGAAATATTAGATATTAGAGCATATCATGGTTCGAAAAGCCCCGCCGTGGTGGCTCAGTGGTTACGGCGCTCGGCTGCTGGCTCGAAAGACGCGGGTTCGATCCTGGCCGCGGCGGCCGAATTTCGATGGAGGCGAAATTCCAGAGGTCCATGTACTGTACGTAGGGTTATTCGTTTTCGGGTTTTATATCTTTTCAGATGGGGGGGGGGGGGGGGGTAAAAATCGGGCGTTATTTTTCAGCTTGATAATAGGGGAGAAATCGGGTTTTTCGTGGAAAAACTCCGAAATCCGGGTTTTATCGGGTTTAATTTGCAAACTAATAATTTATTCGATTTGCTGTAACCGGTGGGTAACAATTAGGGCTATATTTTCGGCTGCTTTCAAGAACGTAGTGCAAAATTTGGCGTTTCTTTGGTAATTAATTATTACTCGCAGTGAGAGGCAACGGTAAGTTTTGAGAAAAGAAACATTTTATTCACGAGGCTGGTCATCGACGTTCTACACGTCCTTATTAACATACATAATCATCTGCATGCGCAGCATCTCGGTTTCCATCCAAGACCTGTCTGGTCTCTGCAGGTACCTTAGCTGAGAGAACGTTCGCTCAACGTCCCACCTGCCATTAGCTAGGCACAACAATGAAAATGCTGCATTTGCTAGCCTTGGGTAACGCACAGTTGCATCGTTCCAATAGTCCATCACTTCAACACCTTCATTTGTGGGGCTTACTTACAGCAAGTACTGGTCAAACTCCTCGCGAAGAGAGCCTACATCGTCCATCACGGAATAAGGAGAGGTCGGTAGACATCAAACGACTGACTCAGCAGCCGCTTCTGGAACGGATCGTGCACGTCAATTGTTTCATAAATCGGGAAAAATCGGGTTTTACCCGATATTTTAGGAACATGTTCGGGGTGCAAAAATCGGGTAAAATCGGGTTTTACCCGAAAACGAACAACCCTAACTGTACGATGTCAGTCCATGTTAAAGAACCCCAGGCGGTCGAAATTTCCAGAACCCTCCACTACGGCGTCCCTCATAGCCTGAGTCGCTTTGGGACGTCAAACCCCAGTAAACAAACCGACCAATCATGGTTCGAATGTTCCAAATTTCGGAAGTCGAACTCAATCTCCCGTCTCGTCAATGTGGTTTCTCCAAATAATTTTTGTGTGAGACACTGCGAATATGTTTTACTAACGAGCCTTTATTCTCTTCACAATGAATCTTACATCGAGCGCATCTTATTCGAGTCCAGCATTTTTGGACAAAAAATTTGAATATCGGTATATTGTAAGGTACTTTTATGTAAATATCGAAGGTAATCATCCATTCTTTAGATGCGTAGCAAGATCTTTCTTTTAAAATTTTTCCACCGTTCGCAACGAGTAGTAAAAACTGCCGTAGAAAACCAATGAGGAATGCTTTTGACAATAGCAAAAACATTAATAGCAATTAAATGCCAGCCTGCTGAGGGGGGATGTGCGCATATATCGAATGTTAGAGCGAAATCTTACGATATGTGAAAAAAATGCGTTCCTGAGCTCTTTCCCATTGAAAAATGCTTTCCTTCGGAATTTCTGGGTATGAAAACTCTTGATTTTGACACTCACTCATTCTCTTTCAACCCAAGAAAATTAAACACTAACACTATCATAGTGACTTGGAATGAAAGTTTTTCTTGTTAACCTTGACAGAACTCCGTCCATAATCGCTAACGAGTCCAAATGTTTAGTTACCTAAGCTGTCCTTCGATCAGGACACCAGCTTGGGCATGTTGGTTATTCATTTGTGACGGAACAGCGCAAAACACCGGGACAAGA
Source organism: Amblyomma mixtum (assembly GCF_055824585.1). Classification (NCBI taxonomy): domain Eukaryota; kingdom Metazoa; phylum Arthropoda; class Arachnida; order Ixodida; family Ixodidae; genus Amblyomma; species Amblyomma mixtum. Next base: position 180,177,625 of record NC_143021.1, on the reverse strand, counting down.
GACAAGCGCTGTCCCGGTGTTTTGCGCTGTTCCGTCACAAATGTCCTTCGGTGTTCAGCGTCTGGCCCTCTGTTATTCCTCATTTATATTAATAACGTGCCTTATGTTCTTTAGTCGTCTATTATAATTGTTTGCTGCTGGTTGTATAATTTATCGGGCAATTTCTCCTAATTCTTAGTCTGCTTTCTGTAGTCAGACCTTATTGCACTCACTACCTGTGTAATATCTGACAGTGGTCCTCAATGCGAATAAATGTCACTGAGATTGTCGCGAACAGGTTTATGTTCAGAATTTCATTCTTGTAATATTGACGGTTCTATGTTAAAACAAGTTACTTCGGACAGGTATCTGAGCGTCTATATAACTGCTACTCTGTACCGGCAAATCACAAGCTTCCTAATTAAAGCCAACCGCACATAAGGTTATTTGTGTGGAAATTTATGAAGTCTGCTGCCAAGTTTAAAACTAGAGGTATTTATAACTATAGTTCGATAGAAACTGGAATATGCGAGTGATTTGTGGTATCGTAGTAAAGTGTTTCCAATCAGTGAAATTTCATCAGTAGACAATTGTAGCGCACGTTTTATCCTCTCAGATTATTATCTTAGCCCTGGAGTTCTTTGACCACCTGGAGTTCTTTGACATGCGCCTACAGCGCACAGCATAAACTTTTTTTTTTTTTGCATCTTACCTCCAACGAAATGATGCAGCTGCGACTGGGATTCGATCCCACGACATTGGCCTTAACAGCCGAACGCGGTACCCACTGATTCACCACGGCGGGTTTTACGTGAAGGGTATAATTTACTCGTACAAGGAGTGGTTATAACGCGACCATGGACTACTAATCACTATAACCTGCTCACTCTGTGCTGTCTAAAACTGTCACCGACTGCAGTAATAGTAGTACCTATGCTCTATCTGCAGCTGTCACCGACTAGTAATAGTAGCACTTACGAGAAACTGCTTATTTGTGTATTGCGCCTGCTATCCCCTCTTTCTGAAGTGTCGTGCGCTTGCAATGTATCAAAGACGCCCGTTATTAGGTGCCACGTTGTTAGTGTTGCAACATGAAAACCGTTTGCACACAATACAACGAATAGATGGAGTACAATGTCATTTCTTTGCCGAGCGGAGATTAAGGCAAAACACATATTCATTTGCTACACTTTGTAACCGCGAGAACAGACAAGCGTGAGCGCATGAATTAGGCAAAACAGTATTTTATTTCATGCATGTCCAGTTTCTAGTACTCGTGTTGATGCGATGAAATATCATAACAATTCTGAAATCATTTAACAAGCTTAAGCGTCTAATTAAAGCAGACACAGGCAAATGGCCGACTTGAAGATGAGCACGTCTCCGCGCGATACACTCTTAAAAAAAAGTTAGTAAAAGGTTAGTAATTGGGTAGTACAGAGGTGGTAAGTGCAGCAGTTACTAACTCTGACTTCGTTTTACTACTTTTTGCTGACTACTTACTACCCTCTTCGAGGTATATAGTTAGTAAAAGTAGCACTTGCTACCTATTTGCTAACTGTGGTCGGCAGTTACTACCTAGTTAGTAACCGTTCCTTTTACCCCAAAATAAAGTCAAAATATAGTCAAAGAATGTAACTGGAGCCTACTGTCGTGCCAATAAATTGGTTTTGTAAGTAAACATTTCTGCAGGGGCACGCGGTTAGGTAGGTTAAGCTGTAGCTACAATATCAACTTCATAATTAACGCTGGTATCTTAGCTCAACCGGTACGAGCCACTAGCCCGTAAATGAGAGTCTGATTTACGGAGTATATAAGACTGAGAAAGATGTCCCTACATGTGCACGCGCAGTGCGCGAGTGTGACTCTTCCTGATTTGCGCTTCTCTTGTAGTCTGACCCTTTGTGTGTGCGCGGTAAGGTCGTTGATGCCATCATCTAGCATAATTTCTACATATAATGCGCCGTAAGCTTAAACCTAGAAGTGTGTGATTTACTGTCAGCACGCTCTGATACCTCTGTCTGGATTCCGGAATTAGTGAAATTGACTGTGAACCTTTTTTATTTTTCGAGTACGCACAAATTACACAAACCACGCCAGCACACCGTACGAAGAACCTAGTAGCATATGCGAGTTTCTATTCATATTCTTAGTAAATACTACTAGCTTCACGATACTAACTGCGGGTAGCAGCCGTTACTAACTCAATGGGTTAGTAACTGTTACTAACCTCCCCGTTACTAACTGCAGTTACTAACAGGGTAGTAACATATGTGACAACCAGTTACTACCCCAAAGTTAGTAAGTACTGCTACCTTTTTTCTAAGAGTGTACCTGATGCCACAGGAGCGAAGGGAATGTTGTCGGCTTCATGGCGCCGCAAACTGAGAGGTCGCTTGTCGTGTGCGATGTGTTCATGGCTACGAATGGCTACGAAAAGTATAGCTTTAATTCCGCCTTCTGGAAACATCCTAAATGCTCAAGAAAATTTAGGAGCGGGAATTTAAGCCCAACAGCTTGTGGTAGAGGTGGAAAGCGACCACTTTGAATACAATCACTTATTGCTTCCAGTTATAAATCCAAGGGATGGGCTTGGAGGTGAAAATAATTTACAGGTACGAATGTATGAATTTAAAAAGTTTAATGGTACGGCAATCAGTGATGATATCCCGAATGTATGCCATGTCATGTTTGCACCGCATTTTTCTTCCATTCTATGCTTTATAATGCCCCCCTCTTTCGGAATAAACCATTTGGTTGGTTGGCCTCAAGTAAAATGGCATAAATCATTTGGTTGTTAGTTCAGCGCATGTGTCTGTCTCGTCTTCTTCCGTCCCGTCCATCAGCGCTGTTTTGCCAAAAAAAAAGAAAAAAAATTCAACATGAACCAACCAGCCCGCCTCAGCCTTCTCCTTGATTTAAAAAAAGTTTTGAGTGTAAATGAAATATTAATTGTTGGATCCGAATATCGACCTGAATATCGAATAATGAAGTGCAGATGCATTTATTCTCATTACTCAATGTAAATTATTCTCACTCCGCTTTACATGCGACGGCCACGTACATTATTCAGACCATATAGTTTGTTATCTCATATACCTAATATGCGTTATTTTCATCTCTGTAATGGTTAAGCCCGTTATACTTAGTGGTGGGGGCTGAGAGACTATTTTCTTGTTTCTTTCTTCTTTTTTTTTTGTCCCAATATAATCTATGTCTGTAATGGTTGCCTAAGCCGCCGCGGTTGCTCAGTTCTTATGGCGCTCGGCTGCTGAGCCGAAAGACGCGGGTTCGATCCCGGCCGCGGTGGTCGAATTTCGATGGAGGCGAAATTCTAGAGGCCCGTGTACTGTGCGATCACTGCACGTTAAAGAACCCCAGGTGGTCGAAATTTCCGGAGCCCTTCACTACGGCGTCCCTCATAGCCTGAGTCGCTCTTGGACGTTAAACCCCCATGAACCCAAACCGAACAGTTGTCTGTAGTGGCGTTTCCACGGAGACGAAACGCTATGCGTTGCCAGCCCACGTTAAAGATCCCCGGATGGTACAAATTAACCACGAGCGACTATTACGATATCCTTCATTGTCCACGTGTCGCTCCCGGACGTTAAACCCTAAAATTTACAATTTTTATTCTGTGATGATTGCGCTATCATCTTCCTTTCCACAGCAAGGCGTGCAATCCTGAACTTAATTCAATCAATTTTTAAATGTACTAGGTCTCTGCCTTGAGCTGCTTCTCAAGATGCTGCCGTCAGCGCGAAGAGGCGAATAACTTGGAAATCGTCTGAAACAGTTAATAATTGGAATTCCAGACCACTTTTATCGCAGAAAGACATCGTCATTCGGCTCCCTATCAAAAATCCTTCAAGACATGAAACTTACACATACCGTTCCCGCCTGCGGCTATAGGAAAGATCTCGTCGGAATTCTTTCTCATGGCGCGCTGGCGACTGCGTAGGACAATTTTATAGCACCCGTCTGTTGAAACCGTTCATACGCTTGTGGTGAACTATGTGCCATGATTCATTTGTAAAACATCTTCATCTTCAGCCAGACTGGGCGTTTCCAAGCACCGCGCCGGTAGCAATCTTTCAGATCGAGGGCATAGATAATGTTAAACTGAAACTAAAATAAAATAAAAGTCGAAAGGAAGGAATTGGTAAAACCGAAGATAAGATGCAGACGGAAAGCAGACGACACGAATGCGAGGAAAACGTCTGCTTCGAGCAGACGACAGTGGTCAGAGTCGGGCCGCCTTGTGTGCCAATTGGTGATGTACCCCGATTACGGAATCCACACATTTACAATTCCACTGGCTTCTCTGTGTATCTTTTTTATTCTCTTTTTTTCCTTGACCTCCTTTCTCCTACCTGCTCGCCCCATTTTTTTTCCCCTTGAACTTTAAACGGGCGTCTGTTCTAACCTCACGTGCGTCACCTCTTTCCAAGATCTCCAGGGTACGGCTCCAGAAAGCCTGAAAGGGAACTTGCGCACGTTTCCTACGCGGCTTGGCTCAGATTCAAAATGGTTTCGATTTTTAAACGGCGTCTCCATTTCTCTTCTTGACTCCCAACATTCCCACCGCGCACAATTCTTTTTCTTTTTTTCTTTCCTGCTTCCCTGAAGAACGGATCGAGATGTTAAATTCAGACGCAGCTCACGAGACTATTCGAAACTTTTTCGAATGATCTCGCGACGCATACTTAAACGCAACGTGCTTAGAAAAGTTGCTCGCGAAGTCGGATAGGGGTTTTTTTTTTTTTCGCGAAGTACCACCTATTTATTGGAAGCATTCAAAGTGCAGACGCCATGATGCCTGCATATGTATAGTGATATTCCAGGAGCCGGCGTCCCGCTGGTGGTCGCATTCCTGTTCATCATCATGCAAGAACCGTTGATGACCTTTATGCAGTGCGTTGCGCGATACTTACATCTCCCACTCCGGTTCCCATTTGTCTCTGACTTATATTCTTTATTTGTCTTGGCACTGCTGAGACAACTGACATATGGTACCATGCGGGCTACTTAATTACGCATGCATTCGCCTAAGCAGTGAGATATGTGAGATCCCTATCGGTCGTACCAAGTGCTTTTGTGCGTGTGTGTGTGTGTGTGTGTGCGTGTACGTGAGTGTGTGCGTGCGTGCGTGCGTCTGTGCGTGCGTGTGTGTGCGTGCCTGTGTGTGCGCGCTTGTGTGCGTGCGCGCGCGTGTGCGTGCGTGTGTGTGCGTGTGTGTGCGTGTGTGTGCGTGTGTGTGCGTGTGTGTGCGTGTGCGTGCGTGCGTGCGCGCGCGCGTGTGTGTGTGTACGTGCGTGTGTACGTGCGTGCGTGCGTGCGTGTATGTTTAGCAGCCTGAATGCGAGCGCTGCAGTCCCTCGCTGACTACACACCTCTTTTTTTTTACAGCATCGCTTTCTTTTCTCTTCTAGTTTTCATAATGGTGGTTACACGTCAGGAATGAACTACTGTCCATTTCGCAACTCCGTAGGCACGTGGTGGTGGCTACGCCCGGTGTTTCTGAGGAAGCTCTTCCCGTCACCGAATGTTTTATTGCCGGGGCGATAGGCATCGCGAGTCGTTTGATTAACTGCCAGAGTCCGCGACCTGCATGCTCTCGCCGCTGCGCTTGTCTTTATAATGAGCTTGGCAGAAGCGCCAGGAGCCACTTGGCAGCAGCCAGGTATTTTGTACGTGTTTGTGAACTCTGCGCACCGTGTGAAAAAAGTTCCAGGCGCTGTCCGCGCCGTTAAATGAAACCTGCGGAATATACGACTCAAGAGTGTCAACTTTATTGCAAGAAAATGATATACAGGGTGCTTCACCTAACACTTTAGGTTTGGTTTGGTTTGGTTTATGGGGTTTAACGTCCCAAAGCGACTAAGGCTATGAGAGACGCCGTAGTGGAGGGCTCCGGAAATTTCGACCACCTGGGGTTCTTTAACGTGCACTGACATCGCACAGTACACGGGCCTCTAGAATTTCTCCTCCAAAGAAATTCTAGCCGCCGCGGCCGGGATCGAACCCGCGTCTTTTGGGTCAGCAGCCGAGCACCATAACCGCTGAGCCACCGCGGCGGCGCACCTAACACTTTACGCAGTTTTTAAAAATAGGCTTTGTGAGTTAGAAGAGCTCTTTTGTCTGCATAGTATTGTCACCGGTGAAGTACAGGGTCAATCGTACTTAGAGGGAACATGGCTCCGCGTGGCCACGTACCTGCGGAGTGCCATTGCATTTAACCCGTTTATTGATCAATGCAAAGTGGCGCACGAGAAGAGGTACCTCGACGTGGTGCTTCGTGTCACCTGCCCCTTTGCACGGGTTTGCCACCAGCTTGGCCGCAATAGTGCTCCACGTGTGCGCAGCCACGCGGAGCCGTGTTCTGTGACTGACCATGTACAGGTGCCGTCAAAAGTAAATGAAAGGCAATATTCACAAAAAAATTTAATCATTGGCCCCCCAACTCATACATCCTTCAATACACTAGTGCAGCCTAATTGTGATTTTGCGAATTGCACTGTGCACCGACAAGCATGGACCATTATGCTTTAGATTTAAAGAAATTAAATTTTTTTGACAAAGTCGCCTTTTGACGGCGAGTGTACATCAGAATACAGCTAAGACATGCTAGCTATTGAATTGCAAACTCTTTAACTATTACTGTTAGGCCCCTTAATTATCGAAAGGCGTGTAGCCCATTGTAAGCAATATCTATATCGTTTTTTGTTTTTTTTTTCGAAAACGCGATTACACTCGGCGCTGCGGCCCAACAAATTTTGGCTATTTTGGAGAGTTGCGTGCACTGGAGAGGTTGCTTTGCCTGAAAGCTTCTCGAAAGCGCATGCATTCTGGCTCCGAGGATAACACAGCTCCGAGGATAACCGCGTTTTTGAAATTCCAAGAACGGATATGGATACTACTTACGGTGGGCTACACGCCTTTCGGTAATTAAGGAGCCTAATAGTAATAGATATAAAGTTAACTACTCAAAATTAGTTAACCGGCCTGCTAGTTAGCAAGCCTTAGTTGCATTCTATGTACTACACCGCTGAGAACGCTGTGGCAGAAAAAGCGAACTTCTAACAGAAAGCCTGTTTTTAAAAATTGTGTAAAGTCTTAGGTGAAACACGCTGCATATGGTCATTTTTTAACTTTCCAGTGTCTCGTCACCAGTTTTTCGGTCTCCTGGCGTCCGCGTCCCAGGTTAAAGATCACTTTTATGCTAATGATCGTCCTTCTGCACGTGTGCGCACGTGCACGCATGGAAAGGTTAGTCGGCACTAAACAAAGCTGATCTAGGGACTTTAGTATGACCTTTCTCTGTACACGATCCTATACCACTGACTTGTGCGGAGCAAAACGACATGAATTGTGCCAACTTCCATTACACAGCTAACGCTAGAATACAAAGAATTGGGTGGGAGTCCACTTCACAGCACAGGTGAAAGGTCACAGGAATAACGGCGGATATATTCCGAATCATAGATGATAGCCTCAAAGAACACTTTGGCATCATGCTTTAAGATAATCCGGGAGCAGCACAGAATTGCCTGCGAGGTCTTTTAGTCTAAGCTCCTTCGAGATAGGCAAAGAATTTTAGGACATCATAAAGCATTTTTTTTTTTGCTATGTGTTACCTGCATGGCCTTGTTGGCATTACAGCAGGAGGGAAAGGCAAAAACATTTCTCTCTATTACGGACATAATACAGGAAGAAAGAAAAATAAATGCACAAATTTTTAAATTAAGCATTCGACGCTTGGAGAAATGCATTGTTTGATGAGTCTGAAACAATTTCAGTCGATATAAGCATTCCAGTGACGAATTGTTCGAACAGAAAACGGAAGACGAAACGTTGCACTACAGCAGGAGGGAAAGGCAAAAGCATTTCTCTCTATTACGGACATAATACAGGAAGAAAGAAAAACAAATGCACAAATTTTTAAATTAAGCATTCGACGCTTGTAGAAATGCATTGTTTGATGAGTCTGAAACAATTTCAGTCGATATAAGCATTCCAGTGACGAATTGTTCGAACAGAAAACGGAAGACGAAACGTTGCGCTCCTAAACGGAAACTCCTTGGCTTCGAAGAGTGTCCTTTTCTCCACTATACATAAGTGAGTGATTTAATATTCTGATCTCGATCTATACCTGCGTGGCTATGGTAAATACTATGAAACAACTTGAGGCGAAGATGTCCACGATCCTCTAAATCAGGCCACCGGATATTCTGACGCAATACGCAGTCGTGCGCGCAATATGGAATGTGCGGTAAAGTAAACGAGCGACATAGATGATATGGGCGGTCCGTATTAGCGCCTTCTCCTACAAGCGAAGCATCGCACAGCGGCATACTCACGCGGTGCCTCTACCGAGGCTGCTGATGAGGCAGAGCCAGCCATTGACGTCATTGTATTACGTCAAGGCCGAAGCTGGACTCCACGCCACCATAACCCTCTCTGTGCACTTTTTCAAACAGTTCGCGCATGTGCCCGTGTAGCTCAATCAATTTAAAACCAATAAGTGCATATTTATGCACTGTTGCGCTTTTCCGAGGTACCCCTTTGCCAAAAGTAACCGAGCAACAGTGTTTTGCTTCTCAACCGCACAATGGAGCCTTACGGCACCCCTGCAGAACAGAAAGGTGTCAAAACGTGAAAACAGGGGTTAACCATACTTTACAGAGATTCACAGCTTGAAGAGCTGGCATAAGGGCTTCGCTACGCGGCTAAGAAACGAACCACTTATGCTCGGTTACGTTTGTTAAAGACTGTACATAACTTTTATCTGGGTTTGGTGAGGTATACCAGCTGCAAAAGCCGCGAATAAGCCGGCAGATCGGACAAAGAAATACTTGAAGCCGTTTAACACATACATGCCCTAGTATTCCCGACGGATTCGGTAAAGTGGGCACGGGGATCACCGAAGCAACTGTTTTAGACTTTATTTTGCAGTGTGCGTATTGCGAGTTGCAAATTCTCGCAGATTATCCTTCTAGGAAAAGTTGTTCGCGTCGAAATCGTACGTGTACTGGCATGATTCAACAACCTGACCGCTTTCAACAGGCTCTCTGGTTGGCCCTGCGTTTTATGGTTGAAGCAAGCCGTATTTATAATGAATTCTTAGAGTTGGCGAGAGTGCAACTGAACGTCACAAACTCTTTCAAGTTTGGACATGTGCGTACGTACTCCTCTGGTTTGGACGTGGAGCTTTAGACGCAGCTACACTCGTATGTCACGTTTCATGTTTTATTGTGCCATTCTCGAGAAATAAGATATGTGCGAGCTTAAATGGATTGCGCTGCTGTTTCAACGTGGACATAGCCGGACAGAACACACGTCTGCACTGTCTTTTTCGCGGCCCAGATAACAGCGCTGCACTTTTAACTATAAGCCAAACCTTACTAGAAGTTATGCTCACGAAACTTCCTTAACAGTGCAAAAACGGGAAGCGCTCTCAAGTGCGCGACGCCGATTCCGCCCACTCTTCTAACGTCGCAGTTCGCAAATTTTCTGTCTCAATTTTTGTCACGTACGCGGTCAAGCAAAGTTTTTAAAGCTTCAAAGTTCGCGAGTTTTCGGCAGTGCTTGCAAAAGAAAACAAGGATCGGCTCTTATCAACTGTCTTCTTGAGTTATTATCGGAGGTTACCCTTTCTGTGTGTTCTCTGATGAAGTAATTGCCCGACAGAACTTCGCAAAATTATCGCCATGCCCTGGGGCAAAGAATACGTGTAGCGTTATTAGAAAGCTTTGACATAGTGCTGCCTTTTGCTCATACCGACATACGTCAACTACACTTGCGTATTTCGTGATGGTACACGGTAATTCTGTGACAAAACTTTCTATTATTAGTCGCCTACGGATGAATGCAAGATTTCGCTGTTGCGACATAAGACATTCACAACGACGCCGTGTAACCAGGAGAAAGTTCCCGAGCTTACTATCTCTGTAATAGGCGCATTTATTGCCTAATCGAAGTTCCTCAAGAGGTTGAGTAGATAACCCTAGCGTATGTACGAAAGCAACCTTATAGTTGGCAGAGACAAGACCTAGCTAAACGTGCCCGTAGAAAGAATACAGGCAGCGTAAACGCCCTGTTTGCGTGCCAAGAGCTGTTGGTTATTATAGCGTATAGGCGAGACGACAGACACGTAGACCACTTTTACCTGGCTTAAATAAATCGATGTTTAATGCATATGCAAGTGATGTCAACTTTTGCGCTTGCACGTAAGGGCAGTAGATATTTCTGTTCCCTTTACGCAACGCGACAGAAGAGTTTGCATGTGGAAGCGGGGTCCATATTATTCTGTCCGCGACTGCACCTACATTTAAAGTCCTTCAAACGCCGGGGCAGGTAGGTCGCACTATTGAGCGTCTGGCGTTCCACCTACGACGGAGCTGTTTTCTCCGCGTGGGGGCTTGAAAAACAAGTTTATATGGCTTCCTTATCGGCGACACTTTCGGCAAATACTTCCACAAACGCGGAAAGAAAGAGTGGCTAGCTCGCAAAGCGACCGTGTGTACCTTTAGTATGTACGGCTGCGGAATATTGAAAGCGCGCACAATGGACGGAGTTGGACTGTTGACGACATTAATTTTCTCACGTATCAGGCTTCAGTTTTACGGCAGGTCGCCGCTGTGTGCGAACTTGGCAACGGTTGGCAGCAGGCACTTGTCGGTCGTACAAGTAACGCGACAAAGGAAGGGAGATTTAGTCGAAGTAATACTATATCACACATACTTTTTTTTTTTAGTAGGAGTGCTTTTAACATAAACTTCGAGGTATATCTTTTGTCCTTCAAATTAGGTGGCCCTGCTTAGTTGCATTAAAGTGTTTCCGCAGGTTTCCTGATATGGGTGGGAATGTACGGCAATTGCGTAACCTCGAGCTGATATGGTCGCCAATTCCTCAGTTCATCTTTCTCATTCACATCATGCGTCCTGCTCTTCACATCATCCATTTGCGCCCGTCGCAAAAGGTTACAGCTCGACCAGAAATTGGAAGTCGAGCTGAGTAGCGACTGCTCGAAAGAAACTGCAAAGGGGTTCGGCATTCTTTGATCTCATATTATCTCGAGGTAGTAACTAAAACTTGTAGACTGGTAGTAGAGGAGCGATAGTTGATTGCATAATGCGGCCCGAGCTGTCAGGCGCTTCAGGTTCTCGGTTGGCTGCTTACGGATGTCCAGGTTACCGGACCTAAGAGGTACACCGTACTCGATCACGAAGTATTTCCGGTATTTATAGCCCTGACAAAGAGAGGGGCATCGGCTCTGTCTCAGACCACCGACGGCCGACTGCCTTCAGTGACGCCGAGGCAAGTTCTGAAGGCCGTAGATTGCAATCCTTCCAGAAGCTTGGTATTGGACTACGGAGACCCTGCAGAACAGACAGACTGCCGTAACATGTTTGCAGAGAACACTTCACAGAGCCTCAGAAGGTATTTAATGAAGACTACTATTCGACTGTTGCAGAACAGATTAAGATAGAGATTCATGAACAAAGAATGTTTTTGAAGTGCATCATATTATGGTCATAATGATGGTTATGAATTTTAATCGCGCAGTGACAAGTTTGGCCAAAGGGCGCCATGATATAAGGCAATTTTCGTCTATTCAAGGCGGTGTGAAAGACACATTTTCCAAGCATTTCATCCGAAAGGAGCCGAGTAAAAGGTCAGGGGAAAGCTTCCATCCACTGTATCATCGGTGTGTACCCAGCGGCACTGGGAACGAACCCTGCACGTCCCTCATACGAGCCGGGTACACAAACCGCTTGGCCACCGCTGTGGCTGAAGGTATGGTATAATACATGATATGATACGGTATGGTATGGCTATATATATGGTATGACATGATATGATATAGTACGGAATGCTATGCTATGCTATGCTATGCTATGCTATGCTATGCTATGGTATGGTATGGTATGGTATATGATATGATATGATATGATATATGATATATGATATGATATATGATATATGATATGATATATGATATGATATGATATGATATGATATGATATGATATTATATTATATGATATGGTATGGTATGGTATGGTATGGTATGGATTGCCGGCTTAACGTCCCAATGTTAAAGTATGTGCACATTAAAGGAACATGAGAGCGAATAGCCAGAAATCTCATCTAAGACGTTTTATTTTGGATTTACGGTATAAGAATGCCAGACACTTTCAGCACGTTGACCGTATGATTTGCGACGAATATATTAAGCGCATGGTGTTCCATCGGCACCCACTTTTCCGGAAGCATTACCAGCACGTCTTGACTTAGGAACACCACGAATGAGCCGATTGTCTCCTTCAGTCATGGGTGCATAATGTAGTACGTCTTGTAGGCGCAGTACAAAAATTCCACTTGGCGTGTAGAAAGAACTTAACTCAAATCTTTATGCATTTGTCCAAACCAGTGGTGCTATGTTGCCATTGTTTCTTGTCATGTAGACCGACCTGTCCTGAAGAGAAAAGTATACAACAGCTGTATCTTACCGGTACTCACCTATGGGGCAGAAACGTGGAGGCTAACAGAGGGTTCAACTTACGTTAAGGACAACGCAGCGAGCTATGGAAAGAAAAATGATAGGCGTAACGTGAAGAGATTGGAAGCGGGCGGAGTGGGTGAGGGAACAAACGCGGGTTAATGACGTCCCAGTTGAAATAAAGAGGAAGAAATGGGCTTGGGCAGGGCATGGGATGCGAAGGGAAGATAACCGCTTGTCCTTAAGGTAACGGAGTGGATTACAAGAGAAGGCAAACGTAGCAGGGGGCGGCAGAAAGTTACGTGGGCGGATGAGATTAAGAATTTTGCGGGGATACGGTGCCCACAACTGGCAAAGGACAGGATTAATTGGAGAGACATAGTAGAGGCCTTTGCCCTGCAGTGGGCGTAATCAGGCTGACGATGATGATGATGATGAGACCTACCTGTCTTGAAGGCTAACCTGTGCAACTTTCCTTTGGCCAGGGTATTAACGCCTGATTTTTCCGATTTCGATATATAAGCCTTTTATCACATAGAGATCCATTCATGAAGCTATATCGCTATATCGCTAGGCTATAACGCACGGTTCTCCGTATAGTGGCTGATGCATTGCTGCCAAGAAGGGGGCCGCACCCGTCTTCATTCCCTAGCGAATCAGACGCTCTCACGCCCAAGTGCGCATAGTTTCCGAGTCCTTTGCCGGCGCCAGTTCTGGGTGAACCGGTCATCGTCCCGCGATTCGCAGTAGGTTTACGACCGCCGCTTCACGGCGTCGCCATCACCGTCACCGGCGCCGAATCTGAGACTGCAGCGGTCGGGAATTGTCGTGATGAGCCGCGCTGCAACCTGACACCGCTCTTGATGACTGCTCTTCAGAAAACATCTGGCGGCAACGTTTTCGGAGGAGAGTCTTTCTTGTCGTCGAGTGCGCGTCTGCCGACCTCGCTCTTGGCCCTCGTGAGCTCGTTTTGGTCCCTTCGCGCTTCTGCGCCTTCGTGTGTGCTTGGTGTGAGCGCGCGATTACGTGTGAGAGAGTTTGTTCGTGAGAAAGATGGCTAGCGTTTGAGCCCCGTCTCTTGCGCGTCGGAGTGCGGCAGTGGCGACGACGCGAGGCCTACGTCACGGCGTGAGAAACCGTGACTGTATGCGCTGGTTTGGTGCAGCGCGTTAACTAGTAAAGTGGCTGAGAGTGTTTAGCTGATACAGCCATTTCTGGGTGTGTAAAGAAGACGTGGTGCCAATGACGTGGAGACGGTGACGTAGAAGGATTCTCGATTCCAGCGAAGAAACGGGCGCGCCCACACCGGAAGTAATACAAAGAGCGAACACAACACTAGCGTGGCCGTCTATTATTCTGAGTGTGACTTGTCAGTCTAGCTGGAGCCGCAGAAGTGTTCCCTGCGTTACTTTTGTATGTCCTGTCCACTATGACGTTACTTTAAAGATGTCTCCTCAACACTAATTTGCAGAGTTTTTGTGACGTTGTCTCAATGCGAAATGCGGCTTGCTCGTTATCTGTTGCCTTCCTGACAGTCCCGTACGAGGTACAGCTTTTGTCTGAAGTGTTCGGCCTCTGAATATCTTGAGGGTCTCCTCACCCTCCAGGTATTGAGAGCTTCAGGGGTGCGCTGTGTTCCCTGCTACCGCGCTGGACAGCAAACGCTGCGAGCTGGAAACCTTTGACAGAGGCTATACCTGTTTTTCGATAAGTTCATTCCACGTTGTCACGTGGCAAACTTTTCTTCGCTTTTTTTTCCTTGATGTCATGGTGTCATCTCACAGCATTTCCTTAAGATTGTCCCGCCCGCTCTTCCCCTCAACTCAGCCTTTCACTTCAGTTTATCCACCTTAAAGACCCCTTTCTGGGAGTGCCGTCGCGGTGGCTCAGTGGTTATGGTGCTCGGCTGCTGACCCGAAAGACACGGGTTCGATGCCGGCCGCGGCGGTTGAATTTCTTTGGAGGAGAAATTCCAGAGGCCCGTGTACTGTGCGATGTCAGTGCGAGTTAAAGGACCCCATGTGGTCGAAATTTCCGGAGCCCTCCACTACGGCGTCTCTCATAGCCTTAGTCGCTTTGGGACGTTAAACCTCGTAAACCAACCAACCAACCTTTCTGGGTGTATTACGTAAGGGTAGGGTTAATATATTCATCAATAACAAATACAAGTCATTGTCTTCATATATAAGCGGTTGCGGAACTTAAATATACAGATGGACACATGACGATGGGGAGGGCATTCCAATCCTAACAGTCCGGGAAAAAAGGAACCTCTAAAAGTTGTACAGTGAGACAGAGGCCGGGCAGTCTGAGACGGATGAGCACTGCGGTGACATATGCGGATCAGATGAGCAATGTAAGGTCTTTTGTTTAAAGAGCTATATATGGAAAACTTGCGAAGCAAAGGGAGGCTGGCGATGCGGCGGCGAGCTACAAGGCTTTCAAGACCGGAATTTGCCGCCAGAAATGAAACGCTGATGGTATCCGAATATGCAGAATGAACGAAGCGAATGGCGCGGTTTTGAGCTGATTCGATTGGATTTCTTAGGTATATCTAATGTGGGTTCCAGACGAGAGGAGGGCTCAAGTTTAGGTCTGATAAAGCTTTTTTTAAGCCGGAAGCTTCATTTGTTTCGGCGCACGACGAAGATGGCATTTCATGAATCCTAGAGATCT
This sequence comes from Amblyomma mixtum, assembly GCF_055824585.1. Lineage (NCBI taxonomy): Eukaryota > Metazoa > Arthropoda > Arachnida > Ixodida > Ixodidae > Amblyomma > Amblyomma mixtum. Next base: position 180,162,466 of record NC_143021.1, on the reverse strand, counting down.
GTTAGAAGATGATACAGTCTAGCCCGTTTATAACGAAGCCACTTATAGCGAAATAGCGGTTATAACGAAGGGAATTCAATTTCCCATTCCCATTTTTGCATTTTCAATACATTTTGGGTCCGGTTTTAACGAAGCAAATAAGTGCGCGTCAGCGGATATAACGAAGAGATTTAATACCAACCGAAAAACAATCTGCCAATCAACACATTTTTGCGTCCTTGAGGTGATTTTTTCCGCGAAAATAAGAGCAAATCGGCTGACGGCGTCCTTTCGTGGCGTCGTCTGCTCTCCTGCGGAGCGAAAGGTTGCTTCACTGCATCGCATGGCACGCCGGCCTCGTGTTGCGCCGTCCTTGAACAGTGTCACGGCGTAGAGCGGTAGAGCACGCCGCGCAGGGGCAAAATGTAAAAAAGAACAGAGACGATTTTTTTTTTTTTCGATCACGTCGCAGAGAGCGGCCGTCTTGGCCAATCGCGGTTCTCTATTTCTCCCAGGCAGTCGGCGCCACGGCTGGACTGCAGTCCGCAGGAGGTGTGGCAGCGCGCGCTTTGTTTTATGTCGGTGCCGCGGTGCGCAAGGCAGGGAGAAAGCGCGGCAGCATTGTGCATGTTGGAAGCTTGGCTCATTTTTATCGTTATCGCGGATCTTTGTATGCTGTTGTATGGATGTTGTATGCGTTGTAGGGGACGCTGGACGACTTCTTTCAGCGGCAATAAATCGGTATGCCGATGTTAGCATTTTTTTTCGTAGTCTGTATATAACGAAATAGCGGATATAGCGAAGTGATTTCCGATTCCCGCCGACTTCGTTATGACCGGGCTAGACTGTACCTCCTTCTTGTCGATGCTGGCCTCTTGTTTTCTTGCAATGTATACGTAACAATCTCGGAACCAGCCATCTATCTTGCGCATGCATAGCACGAAGTAACTGATGCCCGAACTAACTGCCTCGTGAAGGCCACCATTACCCACACGTCAACTATGGTCACATTCATTGCATTTAGTGCGCGTTACCTCCTGTGCAAAAGTTCAGACACCTCCAATGTCACCGCGCGGATTAAAACGCCTGGAAGCACCTCTCGAATTTTTTTTTTTTTTTTTTTGTAGCGAAAGCTACATTGGCCACGAACTTGCGATTTCGCAGTGGTGGTGCTTCGAGGAGGCACAGAGACCGACCTTGAGCTGTTGCCTAGCAACCGCCGCAGCTGGCGGGCGCCGCGCGCTCGCCGCGCCATCTGGCATGACGTCACACTGCGCACCTCGCCGCGGAGCCGCCGCCAACGTTTGGTGTGACGTCACACCGCTTGCCTCGTCGTTGTGCTCGCTTTCGCCGTATGTCCTGGCACAGCCGAGCTAAGCCACTTCCAGTTTTTAGTGCGATGGGTCGTCGGTGATAAAATTCCCCGGTAGGCTGGTAGAATGGGGCACCACCTGACCGGATGTGACGTCACTTTCTATAACGGAATCAACAGCTGCTAATACTCTCGAATTTCCAACATATAACGGAATTAGCTGTCCCTGTGAAGTTTTTTTTTTTTTGCTTTCGTCTCCGGTCACATATTTCTTTTGTAAGAAGCACTGCACAAGCGATATCTAAACTGTTGAGAAACGATGTGCATCGCTTTGCCCATTCTTCTTTTTCACTTTATTAGATGAAAATGTGAGGAAAGGTTCAGCGGTTCGGTTCAGCGTTCTTAAAAGACTCGTCTTGAGTTTTTAGGCAACACTGAATTGCTTGTATTTCTTGCAGTCTTCAAGGCTCACCGCCGCTGTCTTCTTGAAATAGCGTTGTTGAAAAGAAAAACAAACATTCTAAACAAGACAAACATTCACATCGCTTTTACTCTGACGTGTTCTTTTTCTCACACATTTTATCCGTTGCGCAGAAGTACAATTCTGTTCTCAACGTGCATGTTGGAAAGTGGTGCATTTTATCATCGTGCGTAGCGCTTGGGTATTGAGCCACAAACTCTATGGATTCCGACTTTCTAGGAGTAAATTTTTGTGTAAACATTTAAAAAAAACTGAATTAAACTGAAATTCCAAATCTTACAACAAGATCCCTTTGGTGGGAATGTCACCTTGGTTTTCTCATAGAAGCAAAAAAAATCAATCCTTGTCGAGTAGCTCCTCAGGAAATTGGACAAAATGCAGTTACATGTGTGCAAAAGTAAATGTGCGCTAGCACCACCCCAAAGCATGTACCGTTCTTTGAGCGTTTCCTCTGAGTCATCGTTCTGGGCCCGCCTGGGTGAACCCCACAGGCGCGCTTGTGTAACGAGCGACCTTACACTCGCCTTAATTGATTCAGCACTCTGGAGGTCGTTCTCTTCATTCATCCCTCTGGGTAAGTGTATTTGGGGCTATGGCACCGCGGCGGCATATATACACATACCCAGCAATTTTGAATAAAAGCATTTTTGAACGGGGGACCCCTCATGAAGTCAATTTTTTTCATATAATGTAAGAGTTTACTATAACAATCAGAGAGTAAAAGGTATGCAGTAGGCATATTTCTGGATTTTACCAAGGCATTTGACTACCTCAACCGAAATCTCCTTCTCGAAAAATGAAAAAATTACGGTGTTCGCGGGTTACCATTAGAGCTAATTAAATAATACCTCTCAAATCGCGTGCAATATGTTGAGCTAAATGGTTATTCTTCAGGCGTGACTTGTACTAAATCGGGAGTCCCGCAAGGAAGTATCTTGGGGCCATTTTTATTTAATATATATTTAAATGACATTGTGAACGTGGATATGCAGACTAAGTTCGTCATCTATGCCGATGACACTAGCATTTTTTGTGCTTCCGATAAATGTACAGAATTGTTTAGCACTGCAAATTCCGTGTTAGCTAAAGTAAGTGATTGGGCAAAACACAATGGACTAATAATTAATAGCTCGAAATCAAAAGCGATCGTTTTCCGCGCGAAATCAAGACTAGTTCCGTTTGAGTTAAGACTTAAGTTAAATGGTTCGGAGATAGATGTTGTCGACGAATTTAAAACGCTAGGGGTTATTTTTACAGAAACGATATCCTGGAACAGGCACACAGAACATATAGCCTCAAAAATCGCGAGTGTAGTTGCGATTCTCCACAGAAACAAATATTTCCTACCGAAAAATGTCATGATGCTTCTATGCGACCTAACTGTGCTGTTTTGCCGATTCCGCCTGGCATCGTATCGTGTTCCTGTGCCATTAGCGAAACGAGCTTTCGGGCGAGTTGGTCGCATTCTTCAGCACTAACTTACCCACCACTTACCCCCACTACAAAACATCCATCCGCTCAGTGTCACTCTCCAAGCTCACCCCTGCCCCCCCCCCCCCCAAAAAAAAAAATAAAACAAAACAAAAAAACACTAAGGACTTTAACGTAAAAGCTTTGGCGAAATGCAATACGACCATTGTAGTAACGAAATGCACAGCCAATGCCGCTAAGGCAGATTTGTCGTGTCACATCATATTATCTCCTTATGATCACCTTTTTCTTTGAACAATCCAGACAAGGAACCACACATAACGAACCACATGGCAAAGTCGTAGCAAAAGATTTCAAAGATCCCTAAAATCTTTATTGTAATGTTTATCTTCAAATTGGCCGTTGACACCTTTGCTTAACCCACCGTTAGGGTTTCTCGGCATATGGCAACAGAGCACTCGAATTACTTCCCATATCCACGGTGAATTGCGGTGCCACAAGTTCGTCCTACACCTTCCTACTCTGGTCCGGTTACATGTTCGAAATACCCAGGAGAGGCAGTTATGGCACTCGGCTGCTGACCCCAAAGACGCGGGTTCGATCCCGGCCACGGCGGTCGAATTTCGATTGAGACGAAATTCCAGGGGCCAATGGTGTACTGTGCGGTGTCAGTGCACGTCAAAGAACTACAGATAGTCGAAATTTCCGGAGCCCTTCACTACGGCGTCCCTCATAGCCTGAGTCGCTTTGGGACGCTAAAGCCCCTAAAATAAACAAAAACAAGCAGAGGAGGCGGTGAGCGAGAAAGGTATGAAGGCGTGACAGAGAAGTAATCACGGATGGTCAGTGGGGAATGAATCAAAGAAGGTTAAAACAAGACACACGCAATCAACGAGCATGTTCCATCACGTGGCTATTTTTCGGGTTAAGATATAAAAGGAACGCTCTATCAAGATAACACGCCGGGCCGGAGGGAAGACAAAGGCAACACGCAGCTACTCATGACGAAACAACCGTATGGTTCCCTCACTAAAGTATGACAAATCACTTCCCGCCCATCTGCCCCTGACTCACGAACGCAGCTATATATGAGTTGTCCGCACGACAACCGAGCCTTGTACGAATGTAAGCGCCTAATGATGTCGTTTTTGCCGAGAACGCTCGCGGCGCTGATAGATAAAAGGAGAGGTGCGCGCGCTTTTATTTGCGAAGCGGTGCCGTAGACGGAGAAAAAAGCGCGGGAAAATAAGTGGGTGTGGCGCCGCGCGGCTAACAGCGAGAAGCCCGCGTGACGCGAACGACGGCGCGCTAGAGGGAGAGGATGAGAAAGAGGAGAGAGAGAAGACGAAATTGCGCGCACGTCTTGCGTGAGCCGTGCCACCGGAGGGGCTGGACCGCCCATTTCGTCTCTCGCTGAAGACTTCGGTGCAGTAGGCGAGCATAGCGCGGCGCTGTGGAAGGGCTGCTCGGAGAGGTGTGACGTTCGTGACACGATGAGGGCCCCTGTTGGCGTCTTTCCTGCGACCATGTGTGCGTGCGCGTGTGCGTGCGTGTGTGTGTTGTGCGTGCGTGCGTGCGCGCGCGTCCTTCCAGGCCAATAAGCGCGTCTCAGCCGCTAAACTGGGTATTTAGCCGGAGCTCAGAGAACTCCCACCGCAAAACGGGACCTAAGGGCGTTCCCGATGGGAACTTGACTGTTGCCAGTCGTTTAAATTTAAAGTAGCTGTGAACAGCAGTGAACTTTAGAAACGCTAAAAAAACACCATGACCTTCTACACTGCTGTAAGTCGAAGTGACATAGGTACCGGTTACCCACTCGTTGCCAGACCTGTACACGTGTTCAGTATCGGTCTTCGTACAAATATATAAAAAAAAAAACTTGCAGGCGTAGTAGAACTCGAGAAAGAAATTTCCGTACCTCTAATTGGCTCGAGGTGTGAAAGTTTCAAGAAACGTAACTATACAGGTTAAGCATTATTACATTAGCGGAGGAGCGAGCGCTACTGTTCCCGTATTTAGGAGAATCCCTTCCCGTGGAGTAGACGTGTAATGTGGGAGTAATTACCCATGAGCATCCACGCAAGCATGGCTTTACGGCTCCAAAGGAAAGCTAAACAGCTTTCACAGAAACTTCGTAGTTCAAGAAAAATTTGTCCTAATCCGGGGATCGAGCCTGGGACTACCAGGGCTCCATACATCAAGCAGTTGAACAATTCGGTTTCACCCTACTACCTACGAGCCGTCCTGATTAGCTTGATTGGTAGAGTGGATGCACTGCATAGACGGTGGTCCTGAGTTCGATCGCCGGACCAGGGCAATTTTTTCTTCAACTATGCTGTTTCTGTGAAAGCTCTATAGCTTTCCCTCGCACCAATATGGGTGCTTAAATTGATGATAATGAGCAATTGTACTCTTCCTTATTGCGAGCAATATTATAGTTGCATCACTGATGCAGCGCGTCAAGTTCCAGCAGCCGGGCGCTTAGCTAAAAAAGTTCGCTGCTGACTGAAATGTGTGTACTGGCTAAGGTTCTAATCTCTGGACGACGCTGGAGGCTGTAAGCATGTCAGCAACACTCCGGGACGGATGTGCTCTTTCGATTCGGAGCAAACATTTCTTTTCTCTGATCGCTCTTGGACAGATGAAAAAAACTTAAACCGAGCACCCACGCGAAATGCTGGATGAAACTTCTGCTAAAATAAATTCCCACCGACTTCTCACAGTAGCCCATGCATCGTATCGAGGCTTATCTTCATCTTCTTTCGAGCTCACCTGGATGACTTGGTTAACATGGTGTCCTCCTTAATAACATGGATGACACTGCATGCTTACGAAGACATACGTGCTCTTTATTGTAATCTGGGCGAGCTCTACAGTGCGGTCGCAAAAGTGAGTCCATAAATACCTCTCGTGCTAGAGTAGTGTGCTCAAGAAACGGTATATGCATAGTCGCTAGAGGCTAGTACCAGTTTCGTCAGCGGATTCAGCGCAACATTACAACAGGCAGTAGATTACAGTGTACAAAAGTTGTGTTGGCTGGTCGGTGTCAGCTAAAGGAAATTTTAGATATCGAGAAGTCGTGTCATGCGCATATCTTATCTTCTTAGTGTCCTCACGGGGAATCCGGCAGGTTCTTAGCAATACCTCATGTATCTATAACAGTTCCTAACAATGATCTGTGATTATTAACCAGTACATGCGCCAGTCTTGCATCTCCTCTCATAGCAAAAGTGAACAGCCGGTCATCGCAAACACACACACACACAAAAGACGCGTATGCCAAAGCGTATCTAAGCTTGCTCAACAAAAAACTTTGACTCCAGCAAACAGGTAGGTGGGTCTCCGGACGCTGTCAAAGAAGCAAACACGCAATGGGCGGCCTTCGCTTCTGCTTGTCGGTCTCGCCTTTGGGCTACGCTGCACGCAATTTAGCAGCCACACCGCCTAATAGAGGGAGCGGCGGGTTCCGTTCGAGCGGACGCCATTTTGAGCAGTCACGCGTATTTATTTCTCGCGAAACGGGCAAGAAGATGTCGGGGGTCTAGTGGAGGCGGCGGCGGGTTGCATGACCGCTCAAGGACTAACGGCGAGCGGATGAGGGTTACAAGATGTCCGGAGAGGGGAGAGAGAGAGAGAAAGAGCAGAGGGGGACGCTGTTGGTGGCGCGGCTCGCTGGTGGTCACACAGCAGCGGCAGATGGAGCCAAAGTCAAGGCCACGGACTCTCATCTTTTGACATGACTCTCTCCTCTTTGATCACGTTGTAGCCGCGAGAGTGCGGACAATCCGCGACAAAGCACCGAGGGGGTCATGATAAAGGAAGAGCGTGGCACCACGTCATGCGTGCGGAGTTTTACGCAACAGGTGTTGAAACGGCTCATTTCTCGCTCTAGGCTACTGCCAAGTCCTGTTACGGAGAGATTAGACAAAGAAGCTTTGATTGTATACTGAACGCGGATCCCGTGTCAGCGGAGAAGGCGATAAGTTGTCAGAATGCATGCGCCTGAGGCTTCTGAAAGTAAACCCGAGAGCGTGGAAAAACGGAGTATCTCTGTGAGAACATCGGATGTTGCGATTCTGCAACATCCGGTAGACAACTGCATCTTTTGCGTCCATTTCGCGTCACTACTCCCACTTTCCGCTTCCTCCGGAAGTATGTATTTACTTGAAAAAATGTAGCGGCGTTTCTGAATACCCCTTTCTTGATCCTCAAATAACGGCATATAAATGCTAACGCCAGCAATAGCATCGCGGCACTGAAGTGCTTAATTATTGTGTCTTAAAAGCACGGTAGAACTCAAATGTTAAGTCTACACGTCATCGTCAGCAATGCCTGCCTGCTCAGTGACGCTTTATCAGCGCTTTCATCTCCTTGTGAAACAACCTGTTTCTTGCGTGGCAAAGCGCTGCGGACACCATAGAGGATAATTCGTGTATTTGACACTTGTGACGCATGCAGCTTTCCAGAACGACTTTTGTTTTGTTTTTTTCATGGGTACATTTTCGCTCGCACACTCCCTCCCAAGCGTTGAAACGTTGGCGTTGTCTTTTGCTTCTCTCTGCTAAACGGTGCTGGCAGCTGCTTCCCCGCATATTCACGTAGTTGGGATGCAGGCAAGTCTTGCATTTCTTGTCCCCTTAGCCGCAGAGAATGAAAATAACGCCTTTGTATCGCCAGTTGTGTGAGTAACGGTGAGCCCGAGTGATTCACTCGTCTGGCTGGACCGCAGCGCTCGCATGATCTTAGGCTGTCGGCATTTTCGCAGCTCGCGCTGAGTCGTCGTTTGGGCTGAACGCCACGAAGGTTGCGCTTGAAGGTAGGAGCACATTATATACGTGAGCGTAAGCGCAGGCCGCAACTTTAGAACAGATGAAGTTTGAAGCGTCTCTTTCTGGTAAGATGACACATTTGGAGATTTCGAAGATCCCCCTGTCCTTTCTACTGTCCCCTCACCACTTTTCTTTCACTTCTACTCTCTGCCTGCTATCCTTTATATCGCTGCCCCAGCTCAGGTGCTTCCTGTCGCGATAGCAGATGCCGGGGCAGCAAATCTTCTTTTACCTTCCATATCAAATGTTCAATAAATAACCACTTACTACTACTTTCGAAGATCTTTATAATAAAATACAGGGACTGAGGGCAACCGTCAGACATACATGCAGGTGTAAAGACGCGAATAAGACCAGCGTGCCAGTGATATCAGAAGAAAAATTTTATAGGACATTGCCAGTACACGGCAGTTGTGGAGCATATTTGAGGCTCAAATGCGAGCGTTAACAAAAGTCAATACATCTTTTACCATTTTCTTTACAGATAGCCTGTTAGCAGTCCCAAATGTCTTGCTTTGGATTTTTGATGGGTGGATTTTTTTTTTTTTTACTGCTAACCATGGTTGGTGTTGGCGTGAACAGGTGCCACAAAAAAAAGTGAATGGATTTCAAGGATGTGGCGTCGCGGTAACTGATGTCCGTACCTTCGAACGTGCGCAGAAACCACTCTCCATTTTCGCAACCCTTCGAAACATGATTAAGCCCCAAGAGAGAAGCGAAGTGGTAATCGCGTGTCGTGCTACGAAAACAGACACGCCATTCCTAGAAATTTGCGCGTAATAGTTTAAGCTACGGCCGCACTATCCTGCGATTGGTCTTCATCCATTAGAGCTCCCCTGAAGGATACCCGTTCAGGCGGCGTCCGACGTTTTCTAGCTACGATCCGTGACGTCAGACACGGCTGCGACCAGTGGGAGTGCAATATGAAAGAATGAATCAAGAATGGAGGAGTTCCAAGATACGGCTAGATCAGCAAAACGTTTCTTGCGCTACATGATTCGTGACTGGCACCCAGACCGACTGTCTCTTCAATCGTTCAGTGGCTCGCAACATGAACGCCCCTTGGCGGTGGTCCAGCTAGCATGTTGGTTAAAAAGTCGAAAACTGACCTAGTTGGTTTATACTTCTGGGTGGGTACAGCAGGAAAAACAAAACGCGGTCGCAGAAAGAAACACACAGAACGTGGACGAAGCTGACGGTCAACTAAAAATTTATTCGAAAACCCGCGCCTTTTTGTTTCCTTTGTTAGGGACGAGGTAGCAGCACCCCACCGCTGCCACCAGTTTGTTAGGGACGAGGTAGCAGCATCCCACCGCTGCCACCAGTTTGTTAAGGACGAGGTAGCATGGTCGTGTGCGGAGAGAGAATTGAGGGACGTCTGAGACGAGGCTGCTGGGAAAAGACAATGAAGAGGAATTTATACATGAATATTTACAAGTGAGCTGCAGGAACGCTGCATCACGACAGCTCAACAGGAGACCATGATGACAAAAGCTCTTCGGCCGTGCCGCTGCCGGCTTTTTAAGAGTTCTCTTCCCTAGGGTCCCTAGATGGGGGCCGGGTTTCACTGGCACCAATCACCGACACGCACGCACTCACTCACTCCCGAGAGATCACGCCGTCGTCACGCGCTGGGAGAGGGGAACGATGCCAACCACGTAGCGCAGACGCCGAAATGTCCATGAGCGGCGTTCGCGCGCGTTTCGAACGCGCGTTCACACTCGGTGTACGGGAAACGCTCGCTCAACCGGGCAGACGGACGCGGCTTCCGTGGCAATCCAGGCGTTCACCCAACGCGCGTCTCGGGGTTTGTCGGCGTTTCGCTGCTTCCATGTCGTTGTCTTCCCCACGACGAAAGCCGGACGTAACACCTTGTCAAATTATCTTGCTTTCATCTCCCGTGGGGTTCATTCAAGAAATAAATTTCTTTTCTTGATAGAGCTATTGATGGAAAGGTAAGCCGACCAAGTAACACGTGAAATACTTGAAGCATGGGCGATACGGGAAACAGGACAGCAGTGCGTTAGCGCACCATCAATCGCTCTATCAAGAAAATAAATTTCTTTTCTGAATGAACCCCACGGGAGATGAAAGCAAGATAATTTGACAAGGAAACAAAACGCGCACCTTTTCCAATAAATTTTTAGTTGACAGTCAGCTTCGTCCACGTTGTGTGTGTTTCTTTCTGCGTCCGCGTTTTGTTGTTCCTGCTGTACCCACCCAGAAGCATGTTGGTCCCGTACTTTTCGTTGCACTGTGACTCCAAGTCCAGCTGCCGACGGAACAGCGGCAGAAACAGCTGGTGACGAACTGACCTAAGCGCCCCCACAAAACGCGGTTCGGCCTTCACTGCCGTGGTCACAAGGTGAGCAACGTACGTGGCGCGAAGATGTCGACTACGCTTCTGGGCGTAGCCCGGCGTCACTAGCGTCTAGCACCCTTGTCATTCACTCTGTCTTTCCGACTCTTTCTACCCTCTTCTGACAGGGGGCGCGCCCTTCAGCAGCTGCTCATGCGCGCGCTCACAGACGGACACGGGGTGCGCTGTGCTGGAGGTGGCACTGGTGTCGCAACCATTTCCTTGGACGCCGTCGGGTCGGTCACCCCTTTCTTTGTGGCGAGGGGCTTGTTTTCTCGCGCTTTCTTTATTTGGCGCGCTTCGGCCGATGAGGTCCGGTGAGCACGCGAAGAGCGGAGGAGTACAAGCCGCGCCTGTTGCGTCAGTGGGGCGGGCGCGTGCGCCAACGACGTTCACGGAGCGGAGTCCGCGTGTATGTGTGTGGCTCCTGCAAGCCAGTGGCGGCAGCAGCTGTCGTTGTCAACGTGGCGTTGCTCCCGGGCGGGCTTTGTTTTCGCTGACCTCGAAGCTGTACGCTGCCGCGGCCCATCTGCTCGCGACAACCTCCCCCCTTTCTCTCGTCGCCGAGTGATTGAGAAGGACCAGCCATGGGGGCAGCAAGGGCGCTTTGTTTCGGATAAGATGAAGAGTACGGGGGGAACACGCACGGCTTCCTACAGGTGTGGGCCGGTGCTTTAAAAGCCTGTAGCAGTAGCAGCGCAATCACGAATGCTACCAGCTATTGTTGAACTGCCTTACCTGCAGTTGCAACACATTTTCAAGTTTGCCCTTCGAGCTCGGTCATATTGCCACTGAGCTTTGGATGTGACGTTCCGACTGTCGTATTTCACAAGCCCGTTGTGCCCTAGGCGGTACGGGCAGGGCAACATTATTTTTGCTTTTTTTTTCTGCCCACACTAATATATGTCGTATTTCACAGAGGTAGCTTCATAGGCATGCGCGGCGCAGTCTAAAATGCCCTTGCGTGTCAACGACATAGTAAAGAATGAAGAGGCGTGCAGCATGTACGAGAAGCGAGACCAAAGATGTTCGCAATGCCGCTGACGATGCTGCGGCTGACAACCTACGATGAGTAAGTTTGCTACTGAGGATTTTACTGTTGCGCAACGATATCTGTGCGAAAAAGAGGGCAGCAGGAAATTAGGATAAAGTTCAATAGGTTTTTACCTGCTCGGCAACGGAAGCACGCGGTATTAAACCGTTTTCGGGCTGCATTTTGCGTTTAGACTTCCTGAGGTTTATTAGCGTGCACCGAAAGCTCGCTATTCGGGTGTTTTCGTATTCAGCTTCCGTAGTATTGTGGCAGCCGCGGCCGGGATCGAACGCACGACCTTCTGCCCACTAGATAAGCTCCTTAGCGGAGGGATCATCGCGATGGATATTAGGTTTTCCAAGCTGGAGTGCCCCCTCTCCTAGTTCACCTACAGTTGCGCCGTCACGTCACGACGTAGTCTAAATGCTCCATCAGTAGTTTTACTCAAGACAACTGGCTTCTTTTTTAGCATAGTGGGTTGATAGTCGTAGCAACGTTTACGGATATATCTACAAACGCTGAGTCGCAGTTCCTCTTTCCGCCACAGCAAACTCTCTTACAAAATACCGAGTGGAACAATTTTTGCACAAAGCGAGAACAGCTGATTGGTGGAAGTAGAGACTGAAAACGATTATTATTTTCCCAAAATTCCTGACGCTACCTAATACAACCCATTTTTTTTTTTTAAGGCTGGGAACGGGTATTAACATACGGTGAATGTTTGTGACGTTCAAAATGCAGTGTTTCTCGTACAAATCATTTGGTCTGTGCCCATGGAAATGGGGATTTTTTAAAACCGATTCGAGGGTGCAATAAAGCGTTGAAATGTTCCCAAACCTTGCGGAAGTAATCAGGAACGAGGGGATAACCCGCATTAAAACCTTCATTAATTCGTGACTAACTAAAAAAGACGACGCAGCTGCCCTTAGGCAGAGCAGAGCAATTCATAATCCTCACCTCACTTCCATTGCTGCGACTGTGATAAGAGCCAGGAGATTTCACCTGAGGTAGCAAAATTGTAAGTGAAGGGTCTATTGACAGCTGCGGACTTTTCAAGTGCTATGAAATGGATGTGAACGCACCCCATGAGTGTCCCCGTCGCTGCGAAGGTGCCACGCACCTTACCCAAAGTATATGTCCACTCTGCACCATAACTTTTCGAGCCTGCGTCAGCGGTCGGCCAAGATGAGCTCCTCTTCCTTAAAAGGCAGGCCACCGCACGCTGCTGCTCTGCCTCCTGAACAGCAGAGTGGTGCAGCAGTCTCCGTCACCTCCCATGTCACAGATGGGAGCAGGTCCCATATAACTTGTATGCAGGTCTCATATGACCTGTATGCAGGTGCCATACAATCACTGTGCGGGTCCCATATAACCTGTATGCTTGCCCCATATAACCTGTATGCTTGCCCCATATGACCTGTATACATGTCCCATATGACCTGTATGCAGGTGGCATATACCTTGTACGCAGGTCTCATACGACCTGTATGCTGATGCCATACAATCAGTGTGCAGGCCCCATATAACCTGTATGCACGTCTCATATGACCTGTATACAGGTCCCATGTAACTTCTATGCAGGTCCCATATACCTTGTATGCAGGTCTCATACGACCTGTATGCAGGTGCCATACAATCAGTGTGCAGGCCCATATAACCTGTATGCACACCCCATATAACCTGTAGACACGTCCCATATGACCTGTATACAGGTCCTATGTAACTTGTATGCAGGTCTCATATCACCTGTATGCAGGTGCCATACAATCAGTGGGCAGGCCCCATATAGCCTGTATGATTGTCCCATATAACCTGTATACAGGTCCCATATAACTTGTATTCAGGTCTCATATGACCTGGTGCCATACAATCATTGTGCAGGCCCCCTATAACCTGTATGCCTGTCCCATATAACCTGTATACATGTCCCATATGACCTGTATGCAGGTCTCATATACCTTGTATGCAGGTCTCATATACCTTGTATGCAGGTCTCATATAGCCTGTATGCTTGTCCCATATAGCCTGTATACATGTCCCATATGACCTGTATGCAGGTCCCATATACCTTGTATGCAGGTCTCATATGACCTGTATTCAGGTGTCATACCATCAGTGTGCAGGTCCCATATGACCTCTATGCTTATTCTATATCACCTGTATCCACGTCCCTTATGGCCTGTATGCGTGTCCCATATAACCTGTATGCTCATCCTATATAACCTGTATACAGGTCCCATATGACCTGTATGTGAAATGCCTTGTGGGAGGTCACCACTTCTCATATGCATCTAACAAGCAGCAGCGGATTAGGCGTCGCTAGCTTAACGCAGATTCTAGGACGCTGCGCCGTGGAGCCCATGAAGAACTAACTGGTCGCGGAAATTCTACAACTGCGTCGCTCTGCCATCAGTAAAGGACATGACATTATCTACCAATGGCTACCGGGGCACAGCGGCATAGCAGGATATCACCGCGCGAATGAGGTCGCGCGAACTGCTCACCAGGACGGCGATTTTGTGTCGATCCCCCTTTCGAGATCAGACGCAGCGGGCAGGCTTCGCGCACTTGCGCGGGACATCACGCTTGCCGCATGGAATTTCGGCCAATTTTTCAATTCACGGTCAAAATCCTTGGACCCAGATCTGAGGCTGCGGCTTTCATCCGGCCTACCACGACGGGAAGAAACTTTCTGTCGCCTCTGGCTTGGTGTAGCTTTCACCAACCATTACTCTTTCTTGGTCGGTATGGCTGATAGCCCTGCATGCGCCATCTGCGGGTATGACAAGACTATATCCCACGTTCTTTGTGACTGCCCTGCCTACAGCGCCGAAAGGCAGTCTCTCAGCCGTGCGCTGGAGCGCCAAGATCCACGCCCACTCAAGGAATTGAAGATTCTCGGCCACTGGCCGCGGCGATCGTCGGCGTTGAAGGCCTCCAAGGCACTGCTCCGCTTCTTGCGAACTTCTGGCCTGCATGATAGGCTGTGACTTTAACGAACGCTGACTTTCCATGTGACCTCAATTCTCTGTTACTATCCTTTCTCTTTGTTTTTTTATCCCTTCACTCCTTTCCCCCCGTGTAGGTTAGCAAACCGATTATTCTTCCGGTTAACCTCCCTGCATTTCCTGTTCTATATCCTCCTCCTCCTAGGACTCTGAACAGTCTTCAGCGTAACTGAACAAAAGTACCATGAATCGACGAGTTCTGAACATTTACAAATATTAAATAAGCATATCTTTATTTTGAGTAGCCCCTTTTGTAAGGAATCACTGAGAAAAAAAAAGCAAGCAGAAAGCTGGCAGTAAACATAAATGGCTTTGCTCTAAGCTATAGATGTCCGTATTTTTCGTAACGTATTTTTCTTTTTACACAATTCTCGCCGCCTGTTCTTATGCAAATTCATCTGTGCACGTTCAGTTGGTATAGTCGAATCGATTTACTGGCATGTAAAGTAATTGTTTTTATTTGAAGCAGCCTAATTGAATTAGTCCAGCTGAAAGAACTGTATATAACCGAATGCGGTTGTAGTGAATGGAACCCAGCAACTTGGCCGTCATTGCACAGCGTGTGTCGCACACGTTGAAGCAGTCGCACCACAACGTCAAAGACACACTCTCCGCAGATTTCGCC
Source organism: Amblyomma mixtum (assembly GCF_055824585.1). Taxonomy (NCBI): domain Eukaryota; kingdom Metazoa; phylum Arthropoda; class Arachnida; order Ixodida; family Ixodidae; genus Amblyomma; species Amblyomma mixtum. The sequence continues at coordinate 180,147,409 of NC_143021.1, read as the reverse complement.
AGGCGTAGCAGAGAATAAAACGCAACTTAACTGCCATGGCGCTAAACACCACTTTCGTACCCGTCGAGCACGCCGGTGTTGTCTTTTAGATGGGAGCGACAACAACCCCAATAACAATTCTGAATCATTGCGTAACGCTCAGGTTTCTAGCCTGAACGCGGGCGCACTTGCCGTAATATTAACGATCTCTGCCAACACGTCTCGTTTACTCTAGATATTCAAGTGCCAACTGCCTTGGCTCGACGCCACGCCCCTATCGTGCTGTCGGCGCCGTCGAAAAAGTGTTTGCATGTATAGCAATCCCGCGCCATCTTCTGAGCATCTTTCCTCATTCTTTTTCCCTTTTTTAACTCATGCTGTTTGTTAGCGTCACGCTACCGCACAGCAGTAAACACTCTAACTGCCAGGCAACGCAACTAAGTTTATCTCCTCCTATTTCAACACCTATCATGACATTGCCTATATCTCCTTTCTTTTTTTTCTCAAAGAACCCTACTCAACAAGCACACGCACTCCAATGCGACTACCCACGCTTGACACACACACAAAAAAAAGGGTTCTTGGGTGGAGTGGCGCCACTTTGAATAAACACCGCTACGCGTCTCTAGCAGAATGGCTACTTAATAAGTTATCAAGGCGGAAAGCTGGGCTAGTTGGTGTGTCATCATTAATTCAAAGGCTAGCGCATAAAACAAGGGCACAAACATACAAGGAGACAGGACGAGCTCTAAACATCAACTGAGGATTTACTGCGACAAACAGGTACATAAAAGCACTTCTGTGGCACATGCGCACACTGGGCTAAACGAGCACAAACTAATCAAAATGTGGCAAACTGCTCCTGAGATACATTTCTTCCTTTTTGGACAGGGCAAGTGATGTCGTGCTGACACAGTTATCACTTTCCCTGTTAATGTGATAAGCCTCACAAATCTCACGGCCTAACCTTGTGCCTCGATCCCCTCCCAAGCACACACGTGGCATCAAACGCCGGCACGCACCCGCACCGCTTACAATGCGTGGCCAAATGGCCTCCACCCGCCAATGAGTCCACCAGCGTGCGGTGCTGTCATTTAGGCAGCGTCCAGACTACCCCACGTAGCACCTACCGCAGGAGAGTGGTATGCCTATAAGAGCGGGAGCGCCTCGTTTTGGTTCTGTAGCCTCGGGGAGATGCACCCGGATCCTTGTTTTTTTTTTTTTTTTAAGCATGAAATGCTTTTAGCTCCCCACGCAGAGACCGAGAGCCATCATCCGGGCACTGAAATCCACTAAATTCCAGTCATCCGCGCTCTGAAACGAGAACATCCGGGAACCGTACGAGACTTAACGAGATTTAACGAGACTCTCTAAGCCCTCCTACGCGACCGGCATGCAAGCGCCGGTTGGTCTCCAAACGAGTCACGAAAAATAACTGCTGCCAGTGCCTTCTCAATGTTTATCAAGATATCAGTCGAGCTGTGCGTTTGATAATGCACGGAATTATAATTTCCGATTTCTAATAACGCGTGCAAAAAGCACATAAATGCCACGATACACTTCGTTGTCATACGTGATCTCTTAGGGGCTTCGCGCATCGAAGCAAAGCCGCGCAGGCGCACAGGGGCCCGGGGGAGAAGCGCTGCGTTCAAAGGGCAAGGCATCGCGCCGAACGGGTGGTGGCGTTCCTCCCTTCCTTTACGGTGCGGTTCGCGTGTCCACCGAGATGGCATTAGGCCCGTCAACATTTCATGCTTACTCTACTCTCGGTTACGGGAGAGGCAGAGATTTTTTTCTGGTTCACGCGTAATATCTGCGCTTAAATGGATCGGTGGTGGCGGTCGTGTAGACACCTCTCCAATGCCCCTTACCCTACAGACTGTGTCCCTGTTCACTGGTGTGTTGCGATCCGTATCGCTAAGCCACAGCACAAGGCCATTCGGGTATTACCAAGGCGCTGCTTCGTTCTACATGACAATGGCCGATGGACGGATGTTGCTAAGGCTCGCTGCCTAAGTCGCCAAAGGCTTCGGGGTCTTGCCTGGGACGAATATTTCCTTCGAGGGCTGAAAATCTGCAAAACAAAGGCAGCATGTGTGTAATATGCGTGACAAGATTAGATACGCGGAACGCGCATTTGGCTTTTGTGTAACAGAGGATGCATTGAACTTAGTGCCTGTCGCCTAAATCGTGTCTGGTCAGAGGAGCACGCGAGATCAGGGGAGTATGAAGTGCAAGCTAACCCAGGGAGTACACTGTTAGCAGAAAAACACCCAAAAGGGAGCAAATGGCTTGTCCTCTAACGCACACCCAAAAGGTTTTTTTTACTCCATATGTATGGTGTTTTTTATTTACTCCCTTATATAAGAAAGTTATTATGGAGATAAGGGAGTAATTTTTTTACTACCCACAAAAATGGGGCCCAAAAATGGCGTCATGTTTATTTATTCTCATTTGGGATCATTCTTACAGCAGTGACAGTGGCGGAAACGGGCAGTAGCTCTGTGGGCCGCCGGCAACCCAGCTTGGCAAACTGCGCTGCCCTACTGTGACCCCGCGTCACGCATTCTTTTCGCCGTCTGGAAGCCCAGCGGCGGCGTAGGCGGCGGGAGTCGTCTGCTTGTCGTCTCTTTTGCTGTACGAGCTCGTTTGGTTGGCCAGGTTCGTAGATAAAGGGATGTAACATTTTAATCAACAGCTGAAAACTGAAAAGGAGTCATTGGGTACTTTTCACGGTCATGCACCACGCTGTATTTGACTAAAAACCAGAGCAGAAAAGTTGAAAACACCCCTGATGGTAGTTTGGAATCGCCGTTTTTACCTTCATATTCACTTCACTAAGGCTTGGCTTTTCAATATGTCTGAGGAAAAATGTAGCCTCATCAGCTCAGTCAAGAGCTCAGCGTTGACACTGTGTTCTATCACAGTTCCTTGTTCGTGCAGCACATAATCTGCTGCAACACATTGCGAGAACCACACTGAAATAAGCCTGTGAGAATTGGGCCTAAGCGGGGGCTGTAGTGGAGTGGCGACTCTAACAAAAAAAAAAGTCAGGTATGGTTAGAGCACTGGAGGCTTCACAGGAGCAATTCAATTATGTAGCGTACTGTAGCGGAAAACGGCGACAAGCCAGTATCTTGTACCGCGGCAGGCGCCCGTGAAGGAGCAGAAGTCAGCAGAGATCCATCGACGATGGTAACCAAGCGGTCTTAACTCACCGCCATTATCAGACGACTGACCAGAAGCCGACGAGACGCTAGGTGGCGGTGCGGATTGCACAAAATGGTGTTTCTTCACTCCATTTCGGCACTGGTAGAGTGTTTGGCACAATTAACTCCCTTTCTAGACTGGAGTAAATGCAAGTAAATCCTCATTTTACTTCATTATTCCCTCATGGGAGTAAAATGGAGGACAGGCCACCTTTTAACTCACACTCATGGAGTATATGTTTTCATAACGGGAGTAAAAAGGGTGGCGGCCACCATTTATACTCTCTTTTGGGTTTATTTTTGTTTAGAGTGTAGTTGGCCGCAGTGCATTCTTTATATACCTTCAGTGGCTAAGACGCCACTGGAGACGCATAAAAAATAAATGCTCCGGGGTAAGCTAGCACGGAATAATGAGGGGAGCTCGGGTGAAAACGGACCAACGCGTATCGGCAGTGCGGGCGTTGAAACAGTAGCCGAATGAAGAAACCCGCGAGTTAACGAATTAATCAGTTGATCGATCAAGCAGTCAAGCAAGCAAGCGGTTACTTTATCAAGCGAGCAAGCACTCAGTGAGCTGATCAACGTTTATGGTCATTTTAATAAGCATCAAATGATTACGAAGCTTTGTATACCACTGGAAATGTTTTACGGTAGCTTACTGATAGAACTCGTCATTTGTGCGAAATCGCACGGTTTCAAAATGGCACGCTTACGTATAATTTAGGGATTATTTAAAGGGTATTTGGTGTTGTTTTGTTGTTCATTCATAGTAACAGTAGTAGTAGCAAATCAAAAATGAACTGCTCAAATGTTCAATATATATATATATATATATATATATATATATATATATATATATATATATATATATATATATATATATAATATGCACTGACTGTTGGACATCGCAGTGTCGGTTCCGAGATGGATTTTGATGCTATCAGGTAGCAAAAGCTTCTGCACATTAAGATCGGTTGTCTGTTCCATGATATTCACTCCACGCCCCGCATATTTAAGGCGTTACGAATACAAAACTTTTTAAATTCAGATTCTGTGTTAGCTACTGTCCGCTTCTGATATCGCCCTAATGTGGCTACTCTTGTCCCTAGTCCAGTGCATTAAGATAGGCTAACCTTAGACCTTTTCTGAAGTCCGTTGAAGCCTAGATGAAAGGTAAGGCTAACCGGGGGAACCTGGAAGAAGCAGTAGAAGAGAAAACATTCACTTTTATTGAGGTGAGCCTGGAAAAAGAGCAGTAAACGGAAGGCAAAGTAGAGCAAGGAAGCTTGAGTGAAATGGACCTGTACGAGATCCCCCGCTCTAATTCACATACTTTCAAGTCGTCATATATGCTCCTTTCTACGTTGGCGCCCTTTCTATACTTGTTTTTTTAGGTTCGCAGTTCCCGAAGCCAATAAAACTGCTAGGCGCTTTGAATGTCTTTGAGCATGCCGAAGAGACAGCCACTTCGTCACTTTGTTCAGCGTGTGTTATGCTAATGTTCCTTGCCCACTTAGGCAGACAGTAGCACATCTTTGGCCTTCATCTAAGCCTGCATATCAATATTACCATACATGTTCCAGTGTAAGACGGGTAGGGTCAAACACGCGCGCAGGGACGCAGGCACGCGCACAACGACGAATGATATTTAGAGAACATACACTAAAAGCAGGAAAATTTGCGCAGATAATTCTGCTGATAGCGAGTGCTCTCGCCAGAAATGCTTGCACGGGGTAGCGGGAAGGGCACGTTCGTAAAATCACAGCACAAAGAATACAGCCGGCTTGCGCTTTGTTACTGGACGTACAGGCTTTGTCAAAAGTAACCAGGTTACATGGTTTGCTTCTCCTTCGTATAACAGAGCCCTCACGGCTTCC